>NC_135649.1:12500000-13750000 GCF_053574225.1 Canis aureus
TTTTTAAGAAAACTTCTGTCCAATCATTAGTTTAGAAAACTTCTGTCCAATCATAGTTGTCATTAGTTGACAACTAATCTGAGTAGAAACTTTAATGGCCACACATGACTAAGAATAGAGACTTTACATGATTAGTTGAGAAAAGTCACTAAATAAATGAACAAGAACAACAATAAACAGCAACAACAACAAACCTTGAGGTACAGAATTTCATTTCGAAAGTTGCTACATTATATTATTTTAAATATCTAGTTTTTGACAAACAATTATGAGACAGGCAAAGAAACAAGAAAGAATGGCTCATACAAAAATTAAAAACCAATCAAGAAAAACTATCCCTGAGGAGCAGACATTGGACTTATTAGAAAAGAATTTTAATAAGCTATTCAAAATATGTTCAAAGGACAAAAGGAAATAATTTATAAAGACATAAAGGAAAATATGAAAATCATGTCTCATAAAAGAGAGTATATCAAAAAGAAGATAGAAACTATAAAAAGGAACCAAATAGTAATTCTATAATTGACAAGTAAAATAACTAAAATGAAAAATTCACTAGAAGTCTCACCAGCAGATTTGAGACGACAAAACAAAGAACCAGTCAATGTGAGATTATCTAATCTGGAAAAATAGAAAGAAAGAAGAAAAATGAACAATACACAGAGACTAACATCAGTCATACCAAAATATTCATAAAGAGAGTCCCAGGAGGAGAGAATGAATAATGACTACAAAAGCTTTGAGGAAATAACTGCCAAAGCTTCCCAAGTTTAAGGAAAAACATCAATCTACACATCCAAGGAGCTCAGTGAACTCCAAGTACTATAAACTTAGAGATCTGCACCTAGATACACCATAATCAAATTGACCAAAACAACAACAACAAAAAGAATCATAAAAGCAGTAAGAGAGAAGCAACTCATCTTCCACAAGCAATCCTCAATAAATTAACAGCTGTTTTCTCATCAGAAACCATGGAGATCAGAAGGCAGTAGGATGGCATATATAAAGTGCTAAAAGATAAAAGCAGTGAACCTAAAATTTATATACAACAGAGCCATCCTTCAAAGTGAGGGAGAAATTAAGACACTCTCATATAAACAAAAACTGAGACAAGTCATCAGCAGCAGACATGCCCTACTATAAATTCTAAAGGAAGTTCTTTAGCTTGAAATGAAAGGAGACTAGACAGTAACTCAAAACCACTTGAAGAAATAAAAAGCATCAGTAATGATTACTACAAAGATAAAAATAAAAAACAGCATACATATATTTTCCTTGTAACTCATTTTATCTTTTCATGATTTAAAAGATAATTGCTTAAAACAATAATTATGAATCCATGCTGAGAGGCATGCTTTGCACAAAGATGTAATTTGTATGACCATGAGAGCACAAAAGAGGAAGGAGAAATCAGAGCTATGTAGAAGCAAAGATTCTGTATACTATTAAAAATAAATTGGTATCAGGAGTACCTGGGTGGCTCAGTTGGTTAAGTGTCTGACTCTTGGATTTGGCTCAGGTCATGATCTCATGGTCAAGATTGAGTCCCCTCTCAGACTCTGTGCTGGGTGTGGAGCCTGCTTATGATTCTCTCTCTCCCCCTCTCCCTCTGTTCCTCCCCACTCCATCCCTGGGGTGCTATCTCTCTAAAATAAATAAATAAATAAATAAATAAATAAATAAATAAATAAATATCAATCCAAAGTAGATTGTCATTAATTAAGATGATGATCACAATTCCCAGGGAACCACTAATTAAATAATTTAAAATATGCATTATGAAGGGGCACCTGGGTGGCTCAGCTATTGAGCATCTATCTTTGGCTCAGGGCGTGATCCTAGGGTCCTGGGATCGAGTCCCCCATCGGGCTCCCCACATGGAGCCTGCTTCTCTCTCTGCCTCTGTCTCTGCCTCTCTCTCTGTGCATTTCTCATGAATACATAAATAAAATATTTAAAATATATATGTATCATAAAATAAATGAAACAAAATGGTACACTACAAAATGTATTTAACACAAAATGAGGCATTAGTGGATTAATAGAAAAACAAAAGTAACATAATATAAATAAAAAAACAAATAGCAAAATGGCAGATACAAATTCTAATTTATCAATAATTACATTAAGTGTAAGTAGATTAAACATTCCCATTAAAAGGAAGATGCTGGCAAAACAGATTAAAAATAATCCAACTCTATGCTATTATTTAATAGATACATTTTAAATGCAAATACACAAATAAATTCAAAGTAAATGGATGAAAAAAGATATTCAATGTAAACATTAACCAAAGAACAATGGAGTAGCTTTCTTTTTTTTTAAGATTTCATTTATTTATTCATGAGAGACAGAGAGAGAGAGAGAGAGAGAGAGAGAGGCAGAGACACAGGTAGAGGGAGAAGCAGGGAGCCCTATGTGGGACTCGATTCTGGGACCCCAGGATTATGCCCTGGGCCGAAGGCAGACACTTAACCACTGAGCCACCTGGGGATCCCCTCGACAAAATAGACTTCGGACAAAAATTATTACTAGAGACAAATACGGCCACTTTTGCGACAGTAAATTTGTTATATCCATCAAGGATATATAAAAATTATTGAACCTAACAAGAGAGCCCCAAAATACATGAAGAAAAACTGGACAGAACTGAAAAAAGACTCAACCATAATCACTGGAGACCTCAATGTCCCACTCTCAGTAATGGAATGAAGAACTAGTCAGAAGACCAACAAAGAAACAGAAGACTTGGATAACACTATAAACCAACAAAACCTGACAGAAGTCTATTGCACACTCTATCCAACAATAATAGGATACATATTTTTCCCAGGTGTACATTGAACATTCTGTGGGGCAAACCATATTTTTAGGGTACAAAGCAAGTCATAATAAATTTACATACAGAGTATGTTCTCTGATCACGAAAGGATGTAATAGAAATCAATAAAAGAACAAAATTTGGGGAATATGTGTAAATTAAATCACAAATCCCCAAGTAACCAATGGGTCAAATAATAAATCATGGGTAATTTTAGGAAACACTTTGAGATGAATGAAAATAAAAATACAACTAACTAAAAGTGATAGGATGCAGCTAAAGCAGTACTTCAGGAGAAATTTATAGTTGCGAATATCTATATTTTTAAAAATTCAAATAGGCAAGAATGTCGAGAAAAAGGAAGCATTGTGCATTGTTGGTAGGGATGTAAATTGGTGCAGCCACTGTGGAAAACAATATGGAAGTTCCTCAAAAAATTAAAAATAGAATTATCGTATGATTCAGCAATTTTGCTTCTGGGTATCTATTTGAGGGAAACACAAATACTAATTCAAAAAGATATCTGCACCCCCATGTTCATTGCAGCATTATTTGCATTAGCCAAGACATGGAAACAATGTAAGTGTCTATAATTGGATGAATGGATAAAGAAAATATGTATATATATACAATGGGAATATTATTCAGCCATAAAATGAAGGAAATCCTGCCATTTGTGACAAGATGAATGGACCTTGAGGATATGCTGAGTGAAATAAGTCAGACAGAGAATGACAAATACCATATGATTTCACTTATATGTGGAATCTAAAAACAAAACAAAATAAAACAAGCAGAAAAAATAATTGATACAGAGAACAGACTGGCAGTTGCCAAGGAGAAGGTTAGGTGGGTGAATGAAATGAGTGAAGGTGGTGAAAAGGTACAAACTCCCAGTTATAAGATAAATAAGAAAAAACCCAAAACCTCAAGTCAATAACCTAGCTTACCACATTAAGAACCTATAAGAGCAAAGTAAAGTCAAATCAAGTAGAATAAAGAAAATGATAAAGATTAGAATAAAAATAAATGAAATACAGGTTAGAAAAACAACAGAGAAAATCAACAAAATCAAAATTTGGTTCTCCGAAAATCGACAAAATCAACAAACCTTTAGCTAGACTTGACCTAAAAAAGAGAAGATTCAAACCACTAAAATTGGGAATGAAAGACGGTGATTGAAAACATTTCATTCACACAAAAACTTATACACAAGTGTTCACTGCAGCATTATTCATAATAATCCAAAGGTGGAAACAACCCAATTTCCATCAACAGTGGAATGGATAAATAAAATGTGGTGTGTCCATACAATGGAATATTTTTCAGTTGTAAAAAGGAAAGAAGTTCTGATACATGCTACAACATGG
Organism: Canis aureus; assembly: GCF_053574225.1. Lineage (NCBI taxonomy): Eukaryota > Metazoa > Chordata > Mammalia > Carnivora > Canidae > Canis > Canis aureus. Next base: position 12,504,195 of record NC_135649.1, read on the forward strand.
ATAAACTTTGAAAAGCTTGTGCTAAGCCAAAGCTAGACACAAAAAGTCACATACTGTATGATCATATTTATATGAAGTGTCAGCCAAAATATCACCATATATGAGTCAATGTAAACTATCTCCACTATTAGCTACAAAATGTTTCCATGACACTTACTATTCTATTTCTCCATCGTGGTATATACCACCCATATTGCAATTGCCTGCTTTCTTGTCTTCCTCCCCCACTATATCTACCAAACCATATTTCTTCAACGGTAGGGGACTGAGATTTACTCATCTTTGTATCCAGAGAACCTGCACGGTGTCTGACACGTCGCAGTTCCTCAAAAAATGTTTGTGTGATGGATGGGTAACTTTCATGACACAAATTTATTAGTGTTACCATTCTGTGTAAATCATTAAAGACTAGCCATTTAAGTCTCACTTTATACTGCCAAAAGAATGCTAGGTGAAAATCATGGGAAGCGAACAATATCTATATCAAATTTGCAGAATAGTAACAATCCTCACCTAGGATTGAGTACTATTGTTGTTATTATTATTAATATCAACATGATTGTTTTACATTGTTAAGCACACATTTTGCCTTGAGACTTCTCCAGGTATCTTTTCACATTTTTTTCAGTTAATACTTTCTCATATTAGGCTTTGTCATGATTTAAAAGAGTAATTGGAAGAACTTACCCCTTTTTTCTACAGGAGACAGTAATACATACAGAAGCAGAACATTTAGTAGAACATCTTGGATCTTCTGTAGAAGTAACTGAAGCAGTCAAGGGCATAAACTACCACAGGCCTCCATCACATCTATCCACCCATCTGCATCTGTACCATATACCACTCCCCCTTCATCCTGGTCACTCTGGATGAAGCATTCTTACTCCTAGTTAAAAGTAATTTCTCCACAGAGGCATTAGGTCCCATCTTCTCTTGCCAATTGAAGTACACAATTGAAGCAATTATCCCTTTTATTTACAGTATCATCAGGTTTTCCTTTTCCATCGCATATTTACATCCATATACAAGCACACTCTTTCCTCCCATATTGACAATCAACAAAACCCAAACCTTTCTCGATTCTACTTCATTTTGCCCTCTACTCACTCTCCAATAAACTCACTCCAATAAGAATTTCACCCTTACTGGTCCATCTAAACTTTTTTTTTAAATCAATATCACTAATGATATCCACATTATTACATCCAATTTCAACTCTCAATCCTCATATTATTCAACCTCTGTACAGCATTTGACACAATTGCTTATTTTATCCTCCTCAGAAAACTTTTTTCACTGGGGTTCCAGGATGCTGTACTCTTCTTGTTTTTCTTAAATTTCCTGGTCTCTATTAGTCCTTACCAATCTTTTCTCTTACTTGTAAATGATAAAGATGGATCAAAACTGAATCTTCTTATCAATACATCTCTTTAGGTGATTGCATTCATTCACATGGCTTTAGGTACCATCTTCATGTCAAAAACTCCCATGTTTGTATCTCCAGCACAGACTTTTCCCCTGAAGTCAACACTCAAATGCCTAATACAATTTTACACGAATGGCCCAACTAAGATTGTGATTCCCCCTTCTCCACTCGGTCTTTTCCATAGCAGTATATGGCAACAGCCTTCCAAGTTGCTCAGGCTACAAACCTTGGAGTTATCTCTGAGTTCCTCTCACTCCTCACATCTAATCAGACAGAAATTCCCACTTGGCTCTACTTTCAAAGTAGATCTACAATTCATCCACTTACCACTATTCCCTTGGATATCCAAGCCACCATCATTTCTTGTCTAGAATATCACAAGAGCCTCCTATCTGGACTCCTGGTTCCAGCCATTTCCCTCCTTTAGTCTATATTCTCAACACAAGGATCCTGATAAATCTCAAGTCAGATCACATCATTCTTTTTCTCAAAACACTCATCTTCAGAGTTAAAGCCAGAGCCCAAAGGCTTTTTATAATCTGCCCACCAGGAACCCTCCTTCCTTACCTCCAGTTACCTCCAGTTACCTCTGTGAGCTCATCTCCTACTACTCTGCTCATTCACTTTACTCCTTCACTGACCACCTGAATTTCTTCGAATATTCTAGGCACATTCTCACTTCAGTCTTTAAAGTTCTTTTTCCCTTTTTCTGAAGTTTTCTGCCTTTAGTTATCTGAATATTTCTCTCCCTCAAGTCTACTTACTCATCTCTTTTCCAGCTCTATACTCTCGGCCCTGATTTATTAATGGAGGTTTTGGAATTATTTTTGAATAACAACATACTTTAAATGAATGCCAAGATTATAAGCAATTAAGCAGTCCTGGAAAATACCAATTATACCAAGCATTTTCCCGGTTGAATCTCCCATTATCCTTAATGGTGCCATTATCTTCTGACTCTGTGCCCCAAATCTGACTGTCTTCTCTGATATCCCCTTGTTTACAGACATATTCTCTCCCCTCTGTTCCATTGTATACCTATCTATTGAAATTATGACTATCCCCCAAGACCTACTTGAAATGTTTCTTCTTCCATGAAGCATGGCCAAGACTTCTGACTAGAGATTGGCTTACTTCATTTGAATTCTTATATTTCATTGTGACTCTCTTGCAACATTTCACATATGAAATATAGGGAGGATGTTGTGATAAAGTGGAAACAGCATTTGGAATTAGAACATGAAGGCCAGGATTCACATTCCAGCTGTCATTTACTAGATCTGTGATCTTTGGCATCGAAGTTTAGATAGATGATAGATAGATAGATAGATAGATGATAGATAGATAGATACCTATATCTCTATATATTTATCTTCCACTAACTGGGATTGTCTTAAAGATCCCATTAGTTAATACATGCAGAAGCATGTAACACACAACTTGGAATCTAGCAGATAAATAAATAATTAAAACACAAGGCTCATATCTTTAACTAGACTGAAAATTTATTGGTAACCAAGGTCATGTCCTGTCCAACTCTGTTTTACCCAACCCCACCTCAGATATAGTTAGCATATTGCCTGATTCATGGTACGTAATCAATGTTAAATGAGTTAATATTTAAGAATAAGGGCTTTTAAAAAAACCCTGTTATCCAATACTGAAGACATCTTATTCTGAGGCTTGTTTCCAAATCTTCACTTTGCCACGTTAGAATAAGGTGACTTACCACATATACTCTCTTTGATTTGAGTTGTAAAAGATGTATGTTTCAGGAGTGGATTGTATCGATGTTTCCTTCAAGATCATGGCATGTGATAGTGATATATCTTATGTGTTAAAGGACTCTATGCAGGACCCCACACCCTTGGATCACACACTGTTTATTTTCCATTTACACCATTACTCTCCGGGCTACAGCAAAGGAGCAGTAAGATAGTTATATAACAAACTAGAAATAAATAAGTCTTATTTGGAATGTAAGTTGTTTAATTCCTCAATTCAACTTTTTCTTTCTGTGTGATAACTGTATCTTCATTTATAATAAGAAAAACTTATAAATTATACTTTTCTACCTGAAAGAAGATTGAAATGAAGGAGTAATATGAAAGATGTAATTATAATGTGCCAAAATAGGATCATTGCAAGTTGTTCTTTTTAAGAATTTATTTTGGATGACATTTAAATTAAACTGCATTTTAATTCAAATACAAAGAAGGAAACCCACATCACTAACTAACTTTGCCAATCAACCTGTCAATACACTAATTATCAAAAACTTAACAAGACAGAGTTGCCCCCCTTACAATTCTTATACTCTAGCCCCAGACACAAAGGCAATTACTTTGTTCAAGTTGTCAACTTTGTGAGTTAAGTTTAAAAGTGCACTCGCCAACAGTGCTAACAAGTCCTATCCATGAAAAGATTTTGGTAGCTACAGAAATGGCACTCCTTAACTATAGCAGAAACAAATCCACTAAGGGAACAACACTGTTTGCCCCTAAACCAGCCCTGTGCACAATCATAAACAATGAAATAACCATGTCAAACTAATCATAATTGCTGTCATTTACTGGGCATCTATCAATTTTAGATTTTTAAATGATACCTTTGATTTTCAAACTCTGAGAGATAGATATTAGGGCCAATTTAATAAGAAAGTGAGACTCAGCTAAGTCAAGCAACTCAACCAAGGCTGCATACTAGGAACTGCACAGTTTAGCCAGCTTTTATTTATTTTTTTTTAACCTGTGCTCTTGTTTTTTCATCTTATACCAAAACCGGAAGAAAAAAAATGCTATCCTTTAAGCAAGACTCCTGAAATCTGACTGCCCCAAAGTCAAGTGCCTCAAGGGCAAGTTTACATACATAAATTCACTCCAGGAATTAGTTTTCAGCACAAAAATTTGTTTTTAAGGGATTCTGACCAGAACAATTTATTCTCTTTTCATAAACTTGGTGAAGCAGGAAGAGCTGCTAGATGATCTTAGGTCTTTTATGCTAAATATTTTGTATCATGGTTAAAATATCGTAACTTTTTTCTTTCTTTAATAACAAAATTTAATGGGAGATGTATGAAAAATAGAATAGCATTTACAGCATACAAGTGGAAAAACAATAACAGTACTGTTTTTTATTTTAATTCTAGTATAGTTAACTTATAATGCTATATTAGTTTCAGTTGTACAATTTAGTGATTCAGCAATTGTATATATTGCTCAGTGATCATCTTGATAAGTGTACTAATGCCAGTACCATGTTTAAAAAATACATTATTCAGTGTTTTTTTAATATATATGAATTGCAGATTTATATACAATCAATGTAGGCATGCAATGTAGACCTGTTACAATTCTCTATTATATTTATGTATCATGTCGTTTGATAATGGTCCGTCTCATCTAAGTTGCAAATATATGGTTATAAAGTCACTTGACATCTATATTATTTTTTAAATGACTATAGGGCATATAGTGGCATTCTCCCTTTCATTCCTGACATTGATAATTTGTGCCTTCTTTCTCTTAATTAATGAAAAAATCTTCAAAACTTACACACATAGTCATCATTTTAGGCCCTTTATTTTGTACAGATCCAAATTTCTGTTTTTTCCGTTTAATCTGAAAAAAATTCCTTTAATATTTCTTTTTTTCCTTTAATATTTCTTTTACCTCAGGACTTATAAAAAATTATCTCTGCTTTTATTTTATTGTTTCTGAAAATTTCTGTATTTCTTCATCTCCAAAATATCTTTTCACTTGCTGTAGACATCTAGGTTGGCAGTTTTGCTGGTCTTAGCACATTTAACACTTTTGTCAAAGGGTCTTCTGACTTTCATAATTTCTGATAAGAAGTCTGTAATAGTTCTTTTTATATTCATCTACATGTAATGTGTCTTTATTGGTTTCCTGTTTTTAATTTTATTTCCCGCACTTACTTTCACAATTTGGTTATGATGCTTTGGGCTTGATTTTCTTTGTGTTATCCTTCTGTATTTAATTGAACTCCCTGGTTCCACAAATTCATTGTTTTCAAATCAAATTTATAAAATTGTATCCATTTATCCTCAAATAATTTTCTGCTTCCATCTTTCTTCCTTCTCTTTCTTGGATTTCTAATATACATGTATTGGGTCACATAACATTATTGTCACATCCCTAGTACATCCCCTGAGTACATCCCTAGTGGTCCGTAAATTGTTTAATAAACATTTTTTAAGATGGTTTTAGATTTACTGTAAAGATGTGAAAATAGTAGAGCAAGTTCACCTATAAGAAAACCCCACACTCAATTTTTTCTCTTGTTAATATCTTACACTATTATGGTGTATATATCACAACGAATGAGCCAGTACTGATACATTATTACTGACTAAAGTCAATACTTTATTCAGTATTACTTAGGTTTTACTTGAGGTCCTTTTTCCTGCTCCATGATCCTATGCAGGAAACCATATTACATTTAGTCATTGTGTCTCCTCAGGCTTCTCCTAGCTGTTTCTCAGACTTTCCTAGTTTTTGATGCCCTTGACAGCTGTGATAAGTACTGGTGAGGTATTTAGCAGAATGTCCCCTCAATTGGGATTTTTTTCTGATGATTTTTTATTATTAGACTGAGGCTATAAGTTTTAGGGAAGAATATCACAAAGATGAACTGTTTTTCTCATCACATCATATCAGGGCTACATGATAGCACATGACACATCACTAATGACATTAGCATTAATCACCTAGCCACAGTAGTGTAGGCCTGATTTCTCCACAGTAAGGCTTCAAAGCAAATGATTTAGTGCAGCCAATACTCAAAGGAGAAGGGAATTAAGTTTCACCTTTGGAGTAGGGAGTATCAACATGAATTATCTGGAATTCTTCTGTATAGGAGACTTGTCTCCTTTCTTCCACTTATGTATTTATCCAATAATTTATATTGCTATGGACTCCCAGACATTTATTTTATAGTTTGCATTATAAGTCAATACTATTTATTAATTTTATTTTTCATATTGTTCCAGCTTTGGTCATTAGGGGCTCTTTCTGTTGGTTTCTGTGTCCTTTTTACATGCCCCTATCCTTTTGCTTTTGAGATTTATTTTTTCTGCCAATACAAGATGCTCTAGGCTCATGTTGTTTATTTCCTACCTTAGCCCTTGAATCAGTCATTTCTTCAAGGAGCCCTGGTTTCTTTGATTGGAGAATGATATTAGAAGGCAAGATCTGAGTCCTAGGTGTGTTGGTTGCTGCTTGGTTGTCATCAAGTCTAGGCCCTCTCAGCTGATACAGTGAGAAAGTATATGATATGCATGTATACTCAATTGTGTATATATCCATATCTACAAATATATATATATATATATATATATATATATAGTAGAGCAAGTTCACATATAAGAAAATATATATGGATGGATATATATATCCATCAATATCTACCTTAAGCTAACCCTGCATTTATACTGTCTTCCACTCTAATCCAGTACCATATGTATCATTCTAGCCTTTTGCCTTGCTTGTGTACAAGCTCCCATTCCAATAGTGAGAAACTGATTTCCCCCAATTCATCATCTATTTGCTTAGTTGTTCCATTCAAGTATAGATGTCAAGGGGTTTCAGAATTGTTAGTCTGTACCCCAGTGGGTAACAATGTTATCCAACGGAGTGCACTGTTTATATAAAACTCTTTTTGCCTTTAGTCTTATAGACTCCATTCATATCCACCTCTCCCACCACCTTCCTTTTTTTTTTAAAGATTGATTTATTTATTTATTTATGATAGAGAGAGAGAGAGAGAGAGAAAGAGAGAGAGAGGCAGAGAGACACAGGAGGAGGGAGAAGCAGGCTCCATGCTGGGAGCCCGACACGGGACTCGATCCCAGGACTCCAGGATCATGCCCTGGGCCAAAGGCAGGCACTAAACCGCTGAGCCACCCAGGGATCCCCTCCCACCACCTTCCTTAGTGAAGTTATTTAATTTGTTCATAATGCAGTGAAATTCTGTTGTTACAATCTGAATTTTCTATTTTCATGTTGGTTTAGATAGTTTATTTTTTTCTTTTGCAAGTGTCCAATGTTCTGGAAATTTCATTCACTCAGTTTCTAATTTCAGATAGTATATGTTTTAGCTCAAAACTCTTATGTTCTGTTTTCTATTTATCTTCTCGTTATGTTCTTTCTTTAAAATGTAAAACATAGTTACATTATTTTAAACAACTGTTTTAAAGCCCTTGTCAACTAATTCCATTATATCTGGTTTTCTTCCTGTTATAGCTCACAATTTACTGTTCAGGTTGTTTCGCTAGGCAGTTAAATAAAGATTTTTGGATTTTGATTTAAAATGACTTTTAATTAGATTTTTTAAATCTTGATTTTAAGGTTTGATGTTAAGCTTGCTAGACTTTACTCTTGGACAAATTTAGCTTTCTGGTGTCTACTTGTTTCTTGAAGTGTTAAGTGAGGTCTTTCTACTTTCACTAACAGGATTTCGAAGATTTCTTCAATCCTATGTGTAAAAAATCAAAAAGAAAGAAGAAAAAGAAAGAAAGAAAGAAAGAAAGAAAGAAAGAAAGAAAGAAAGAAAGAAAGAAAAAAGAAAGAAAGAAGAAAGAAAAGAACCCAATCTTTAACATCTGGGAATTGGCCTGACACAGCTAGGCCTCAGAGGTATTAGAAGCTAGCCTGGCACTCACAATTAAGCCATATTATTCTCTTATGGGACATAAATGATTTCATATAACACCAATTTCAGATAATGATTGAGAGAAATAAGGCCATTTTATAATATTGTCTAAGCACACACAAAAATAAGATCTCTGTGTAACCCACAAAATACGAATACTCCCCCTCTCTGCTAATATGAGTAACTGCTACTTATTTTTCCAATTACAGTTTTATAATTGTTCTACTCTGCATTCCTTCTACATAAGATTTATTTTGATATCCAATCATAGAATTGTCTCTATCTTCTGGTAGCATTCAATATAGAGCAAACCCCTACTTCCTTAGACCTTCTTCCAAATAACCCAGCCAAAGCCCAAATCCTATAATATGTTCCTTCTAACAGCCTCTTCCTGAGGTGCCCTGGTGCTCACTCCCCCTCACAGCAATGAGTAATAAACCCAACTTCTTCATCTACAAGTATGCTCCTGAAGGGCAGTGACAATGAGTCCTGGGAATTTTCAACTGATAACTCACAAGCAGTCATTCTTTCTCTGGTCTCATGGAACTCATCTTATATGTCTGTTGATTAAGTAGTCAGCCAAAGATTCCAAAGGCCCTCGTGAAGATTTCTGGAGCTCCTTTTCTGCATAGCTCCCTCCTCTCTATTATTGTACTATGCAAATTACAATTATTTCAACCTGCCTGAACTCCAGTTTCTACTCTTCAATTTAGTAAAATAACAGTGGTTTACTTGAGTTTCTCTTTCTTGTGCCACAGTTCCAAATATCCCTCCTGGGAGGGAGCTGGAGTGATTGGAGAGCTCACTTCATTTGCTTCCTTCTCTTAGAGATCAGATTACAATGCTACAATGCCCATTGTTCTGATTTCTTTTTTTTTTAATATTTTATTTATTTATTCATGAGAGGCACAGAGAGAGAGAGAGAGAGAGAGAGAGAGAGAGAGAGGCAGAGACACAGGCAGAGGGAAAAGCAGGCTCCATGCAGGAAGCCTGACATAGGACTCAATCCTGGGTCTCCAGGATCACGCCTTGGGCTGAAGGCAGCACTAAACCCCTGGGCCACCGGGGCTGCCCCCCTGATTTCTGATACGAGATTGTTTCAAATGTATGTTTTCTAGTTTTCTAGTTGTTTGCATAGATATGGAAAGTTCTGGATTGGTTATTCCTTCATGGGCAGAAGTAGAAGTTCTGTAATCACTTTTTAAAATCAAATTATACCATATATATTTCTCTGCCATTTGCTATCCTTACATCAAACCGTTGAAAATATCTCTAAGTTATATTATAAATAAAACTCTATTTCAATTAATTTTGGTTAATATCTTATAGGATATAGTCAGAATTATGCATATAATCAATGCACTTGTATTTTCTTCCTTTTTAAATTGAACTATAATTAACATGCAACATTATATTAGTTTCAGGTATATGACATAGTGATTCAACAATTCCATACTTTACTCAGTTCAGTGCAGTGAGATGGGTGAAATAGATAAAGGGGATCAAAAGGTACAAACTTCCAATTATAAAATAACTAAGTTATAGAGATTAAAAGTACAGCATGGGGAATAGAGTCAACAATATTTCAATCCGCTTTTTAGATTTTTAAAATTTCTTTGAGAGAAAACGTGCGCACAAGAAGGGAGTGGCACACAGAGGGAGAAGGAGAGAGAGAAGCAGGTTCCCCACTGAGCAGGAAGCCTGGATATGGGGCACAATCCCAAGACCCTGAGATCATGACCTGAGCTGAAGGCAGACACTTAACTGACTGAGCCACCCAGGTGCCCCTTCTATGCACTTTTAATAAACATCTGTTTCTAGTGTGTATGTCTGTGTATATGATACCTTTTTTTGCCTCTACCCATTAAATTGCATTATTTTTATTCTAATATCCATATGCCCAACAAACTTTTATTGAGATGCTACTATGTGCCAGGCTATATGTATTACAATAATCATGGTTCCTACTGCCAAAACAGTGAAAGGAAAAAAAATATCAATGTCATTGTCTATATGATAAATGGCATTTTACTTTTTTCAGAGCTGACTTTCTGTAACGTCTATCAGACATGTAGTTTATGTGTTCTAGTAGACCCACTTTAAATTTCTCCAAAATATCCTTTTTATCTCTCTCATAAATGCATTTTGAAACAGTAAGTTCATGCATAAGTTGTGATTTTTATGAGCCTAATTTCAAATGACCTTTTGGGGACAGTCTGTAATTGGGAGATTAAAATCTAGTTGTTCCTACATTTCATTTTCTTATACCCTATTTAGGGTATTGATGGGAGCAATGGGATGTAGGAAGTTTTGAGAAGCAGGTAGTATGTGCTTAAAAAACAAATGAGGAAAAACAAAAGCAAAAAACCCTGAAACTTTTGACTGAAGAAACATAATCACAGATTTTCACACTAGTCAAAAGCTTTGCACTTTGGGATGAGAATAGCATAAAAGGAACCAGAAATTACAGCTATTTCTCTCCTCTTGGTAATTTCTTCTGTGTGCTACCTAAGTCAGGGAAAGGGCAGGTTTAGAAAAAGGAAAACTAGCACCTTTGATTAGTAGGAAACAGATAGTTCTTTCTCACCAGAAAATGAAGAACAAAGGCAAAGTTGTTTAATGTGAAACTGGCTTTAAAACCTAAGCCACAATCATAATTCACTGTTTATTGTATATAAAATGCTATTCTTTAGGACTTCTAATGTTAATCACAACAGTTTATGTTTATCGTCATAATGAATAATTAGGGGCTTTTTGAAAATAGCTTAAAAGAATATTTTAATAAAACTGTATTAATGTCCTCTTCAGGTAATTATTTGCCACCTAATTTCCTTTCTAGTATACAAAATCCTATATAGAAGTGAAGACACATTTGGAAAACTGAACAGGGTCGGCAAGTAAAGAAGAATCCCATGAAATAAATCCTTGTCTTAGGCAACTTGAAATACTAAGTCACCAAAACAAGACTGTCATTTTAAAGCATTTACTATATTCCAGGCTGACCATAGCTTTATGCAATATCCTTCATCACCCAGCTTTACTGAGATATAATTCCCATGTAACACTGTGTAAGCTTAAGATGTGCAACATTCTGACTTGATACACATATATTCCAAAACAATTATCACCATAGTGAAATAAGTCAATTGGAGAAAGACAATCATCATATGGTTTCACTTATACATGAAATATAAGAAATAGTGAAAGGGATTATAAGGAAAAGGAGGGGAACTGGGGTGGAAAAATTAGAAAAGGAGACAAACCATGAGAGACTTCTAATTCTGGGAAACAAACAAAGGGTTGTGGGAGGGGAGGTGGGTGGGGGGATGGGGTAACTGGGTGATGGGCACTGAGGAGGGCACTTGATGGGATGAGCACTGGGGGTTATACTAAATGTTGGCAAATTGAATTTAATTTTTTAAAATGTAAAAAAAAATTATCAACATAGTGTTGGCTAACATGTTCACTGTGTCACATGATTACAGTTTCTTTTTTTGTGTTGAGAAGATTTAAGCAACTCTCAGCAACTTTCAAGTATATAATACAGTATTATTAATTATAATCACCATGCTGTATATTAGATCCTCAGAACTTAATCATCTTATAATTGGAAGTTTGTACTCTTTGACCAACATCTACCCATGTCCCCCTGCCCCAGCTCCTGGTAAGCACCACTCTACTTTCTGTTTCTGTTTCTGTTTCTGTTTCTGTTTCTGTGACTCTCACTCTACTCTCTGTTTCTGTGAGTCTGGCTTTTTTTTTAGATTCCACATATAAGTGAGATCATATAGTATTTGTCCTTTTTATGACTAATTTCAAGGTTCATTCATATTGTCACAAATGACAGGATTTTCTTCTTTCTCGTGGCTGAAGAATATTCCATTATATATTATATATCATAATACACACAATCATTTATCAATTTATCTGTTGACAGATACTTAGGTTGTTTTTTTGCTATAAGCACTATGCTTTTTAATCCTCAAACAAACTCTATGAATTGGGCAGTCTTACTATTTTCTGTTTCACAATGAGGTTACTGAGGCCTAGAGAAGTTAAGTAGCTTGTGTAAAGTCACACAGCTAATGAAAGGTAAAGCTAGTTTTCAAACCCATGTCTATGTTAATATTTCATTGTACTTCTTTCCTCTCATGTTCTATTGCCTCTATATGGGGTCTATGTAAAGTCTTTAGTCTCATTAAAGAGAATAATTGTTTCCTATGGCTAGCTTCTATAGAATATTCTCAGAAGAAACATCTTCACATAATGTGTATGACTTCTAATCCCCTGGTCATATGGCTAGGGGTTGACACCATGACTTTGGAGGTCCATTTCCCTAATTATATTGTTCTCTTCGGAGGTTAATGTGGTGAGATGAAGCAAGGCATGGTTTAGGAGCTTGAAAATTCTCCTTAATGTCAGCTCTGCCTCTAATTGCCCTGGTGCTCTTGGTTGATATTTGACCTTACTCTATCCAGGGGCAGGAAAGAAGGTTCCTACTAAACAAAGATCAATTATGAGACCTTCTCCAATATCCCATCATCTTAATGGGTTTCAATTTCCTCCATTCTAAAGGAAAGGGAACATGTTTTAATATATTTTCTTTAAGTCGTTTCAAATGTTATGTAAGCTCAAGAGATACTAAGACAAACATGGCACTCTCCCTTTTCACAGTCCACTAGAATAAACATACACCACAACAAATAATTAAAATTGATATGCCATGGTCTATTAAAGACAACGTTTTAGAATTCACAAGAGAGAATTTTGTGAGGAAAAAAAATCAGAGACAGCTTCAGATAAAAGGTGATATTTGATCCAGATCTTAAAGATAATGAAAACAACAGTTGCTGAGTATTTTGTGTCAAACACTCTTGTAAATGCTTTCTATGCATTTTTTTCTTTAACTCTTCCAGTGAAATTATAAGCCAATTATTATGACTGCTATTTTACAGACTCAAAATCACACAGTTACTAAAGGGCAAAATCATGATTCAACCCTATGAATCCTCATTTATTAATGAATAAGTATTGTTTCAAGAGCTGTTCTAGATTGGCAGTTCTCAACCAGGACTGGCTTTGTTCCATAGGAGATGTTTGGCAAAGTCTTGGGGCATGTTGGGTTATTTCAAGAGGGGGTGTGCTATAGGCATCTAGTGGGTAAAGGCCAGGAATACTCTAAATATCCTACAATGCACAGAACAGCTCTCCACAATGAACAATTATTTGGCTCAAAATGTCAATAGTTCATTAACAAACCTGTTGACATTGAAAAAGCCCTGTTTCAAATGTTTAGGGTACAGCAGCAGGGAAACAATGGCTCTGGGATCAATCATCTTACACTCTTTTGGATACAGAGAGAAAATAAACAAAATTAGTAAAACCATATACAATAGAATCCCATGTTGTGACAAGTAGTATGAAGAAAAATAAAGCAGAGAATGAAAACGTGCAAAAGATACTCTAATTTAAAAAGAGTAGTCAGAAAATACCTCTTCGTGGAAGTAGTACTTGAGCAGAATGAAATGAAGGAAAAAGCCATGTGAATATCTAGAAAATTGAAAGTGCAAAGACCCTGAGGCAAGAGGTATATTCTAGTAATAGAATGTTCTAAGAATGTTCAAGGTGGCCAGTGTGTGTCTACAAAAGGGATGAACAGTGCAGAGGATTCTGGGAGACTACGACAAGGAGTCAGTGGGAGGCCAGATCATGTAAGACTTTATAATTTATGGTAAGTATATTAATTTTGTTTTATGTGTGATAGAAGGCCACTGGGGGATTTTAGCAGGGAAATAACATAATGAGATTCACATTTTAAGAATAACACTGTAGCTTATGTAGGGGGAAAAAACCATTTGAGATACTTCTCTTTCCATTAGTATGTCTGGCTGAGAAGACCAACATCCTGCTAAAATTAAGTAAAAGTGCTGAATTAAAAATAATCTTCTTAAAAACACTGAAACACTGAAGTCATCAAGTCAAAATATAAATGAAGACAAGATTTCCAATAGCAATGAAACTACTTTTGTTGCCAAACCTGTAGGAACTGAACTTCCTTTGTGTGATCTCAGGGGCTGTGGGGAACAGAAAGCAATGCCTAGGATCATCACAAAAACGGACAATCTAATAAGAGCCCCTATTTTCATAGATCTTAGAATCCATACACTTACAACTTCAGTGTAAATGTGAACTACAAGTAAACCTGACTTTGTTTCACATTAATCTCTAATGAAGAGCAAGGAAAATTGCATTATAAATGCTAATAGACGCTTGTTGGGGGAGACACATAGATTTTTCAACTAAAATCTGGCCCAAATAAATATTAGGAACCCAAATTCATATTGCCCGAATATCTTCCAAAAAAACTTAGGCCACAAAATTAGTTTAAAGTAATCCTCAATGGGTAGTAGCCCCAGACACTTGACACAAGAAAAAAAGAAAAATTCTCTTTGGAGAAAGTCATATACATTTGAATCTCAAAGAATACGAAACAATAATTTTCTGAGGAAAATGAAAGGCTCACCATAAAAAAAAATCATTTAATAACTAGAGTATGTCAGTTGAAAGAATTTAAGTGTAGCTAGTATTCTATGGTCCCTATATTGTCAAGAGGAAGAGAAATGTGTCTTTGGAGTATATACCTACTAGTGCAATTGCTAAGTCTTAATGTAGCTCTATTTTTAACTTTTTGAGGAACCTCCATACTGTTTTTCCAGAGTGGCTGTACCAGCTTGCATTCCCACCAACAATGTAAGAGGGCTCCCCTTTCTCTGTATCCTTGCCAACATTTGTTGTTTCCTGAGTTGTTAATTTTAGTCATTCTTTTTTTTAATTAATTTATTTTTTTAAATTTTAGTCATTCTGACTGGTGTTAAGGTGGTATTCTCATTGTGGTTCTGAAACTAATAATATACTACATGTTAATTGAATTTAAATTTCAAAAAAGAGGAAGAGAAGTGTATTGAAAAGTGAAGTATGCATGTTATAATTTATAGGGTAATCACTAAAAATAGAATTGTGTACCCGGAATTTAGTAGCATGAAAAAAAATGCAAATATAAAAAATATTTGATTCAAGAGAAATCATGAAGGAAGGAAAGAATAATAAAATAGCTCAGACAAGTAAAAGAAGAAAATTATATGTTAAGATATAAATGCAAATATACCAGTAATTACCAATTAATATATACCAATATACCAATTAATTTAAATTGAACTAAATTATCCAGCTATAAGACCAGTATTTTCTGGCAGGATTAAAAATTCCAAGAACAACAACAAAAATTCCAAGTACATGCTCTTAACAAGAAACATCTAAAATATAAATTCTGAAAGCAAAGGATGAAAAACTTTTAGCAAATTCTAGTCAAAAGAAAAAGAATTAGAGCTATTTCTATAAAACAAAATAGATTATAAGGCAAAAGACACTGCTTAAGTGATAAAGTATCTCTAAATGTAAGCGCCATTAGGGCGGGGATTTTTTTCTATTTGGTCACTGCACCTACTATACAGTGCCTGGTGCACAGTAAATGCTCAATAAATAATAAGTAGATGTTAAATAAATGAATGGATAAACTTTCTAATGAGAAAAGATTCACTTCATCAGGAAGATATGGCAGTTTTAAAATTTGTATTTATCTAATAACATACCTACCAAATATGTAAAGCAAAATTTGACACAATTATAAGAAGGAAAAGGTAAGTTTATGATTAGAGAGAGGGATTTTAATATACCCTCTAAGTGATCAATAGAAAAATTAGCCAAGAATATCAGTAAGATAGCTCATTCTTGATGATAGACTATAAATGAGCAATGATACAAACAGGGAGAAGAGTTAAGATGCTTTACAAAAGTCGAGTTGAAAGGTGGTACTGTTCTGGACTTGGATAGAGCAGAGAAAGTAAGAAATGCTGAAATTCTGGATATATCCTGAAAGTGGAGAAAACGGGTTTTGCTTATGGATTGTATGGATATCTGAGGGAAATAAGGAGTTAAGCATAACTTCAGGAGTTTTTACCTGAGCAACCAGGTGAATGGTGTTTCTTTTATTGAAATGAGCTAACTGGGGAATTAGTGGGTTTGTACAAAAGATGATTGTGGAGGTAGCTCAAGAGATCAGTTTTGGACATATTAAAATGGAGATGCCAATTAGGTGTCCCAGTTGGAGCTATAAGGCAGTAAACTGGAAATAAAAACCTGGAATCCATGGAAGAAGTTGAGAATCAAATATAAACATGGGGATCAACAGCCAGATGGCAGTTGAAGCCATAAGACTGGATGAGATTATAAATGGTGCTGGGAAAATTGGACATCCACATGCAGAAGAATGAAACTAGACCACTCTCTTTCACCATACACAAAGATAAACTCAAAATGGATGAAAGATCTAAATGTGAGACAAGATTCCATCAAAATCCTAGAGAAGAACACAGGCAACACCCTTTTTGAACTCGGCCATAGTAACTTCTTGCAAGATACATCCACGAAGGCAAAAGAAAAGAAGGCAAAAATGAACTATTGGGACTTCATCAAGATAAGAAGCTTCTGCACAGCAAAAGATACAGTCAACAAAACTCAAAGACAACCTACAGAATGGGAGAAGATATTTGCAAATGACATATCAGATAAAGGGCTAGTTTCCAAGATCTATAAAGAACTTATTAAACTCAACACCAAAGAAACAAACAATCCAATCATGAAATGGGCAAAAGACATGAACAGAAATCTCACAGAGGAAGACATAGACATGGCCAACATGCATATGAGAAAATGCTCTGCATCACTTGCCATCAGGGAAATACAAATCAAAACTACAATGAGATACCACCTCACACCAGTGAGAATGGGGAAAATTAACAAGGCAGGAAACAACACATGTTGGAGAGGATGCGGAGAAAAGGGAACCCTCTTACACTGTTGGTGGGAATGTGAACTGGTGCAGCCACTCTGGAAAACTGTGTGGAGGTTCCTCAAACAGTTAAAAATATACCTGCCCTACGACCCAGCAATTGCACTGTTGGGGATTTACCCCAAAGATACAAATGCAATGAAACGCCGGGACACCTGCACCCCGATGTTTCTAGCAGCAATGGCCACTATAGCCAAACTGTGGAAGGAGCCTCGGTGTCCAACGAAAGATGAATGGATAAAGAAGATGTGGTTTATGTATACAATGGAATATTACTCAGCTATTAGAAATGACAAATACCCACCATTTGCTTCAACGTGGATGGAACTTGAGGGTATTATGCTGAGTGAAGTAAGTCAGTCGGAGAAGGACAAACATTATATGTTCTCATTCATTTGGGGAATATAAATAATAGTGAAAGGGAAAATAAGGGAAGGGAGAAGAAATGTGTGGGAAATATCAGAAAGGGAGACAGAACGTAAAGACTGCTAACTCTGGGAAACGAACTAGGGGTGGTAGAAGGGGAGGAGGGCAGGGGGTGGGAGTGAATGGGTGACGGGCACTGGGTGTTATTCTGTATGTTAGTAAATTGAACACCAATAAAAAAAAAAAAAGACTGGATGAGATTATCTAAGTGAGAGAAGATACAGAGCCAAGAACTGAGTCGTGGTGCACTTTTATTGGCTGGAAGAATGGGGGTGGAGATAGCAAATGAGACAGGAAGGGAAAGTCACAAAGGTAGGAAGAAAACAAGTATTGTGTCATATTCTGGTAGTCAAGTGAAAAAAAAAATTCTTCAAAAAGTGACCAGCTATGTCAAATGCTGCTCAGAAGTGGAATAAGATGAGAACTGAGACTTGATCATCAAATTAAGCAGGATGGAGGTCACTGGCAGCTTTGACAAGTGTGGTTTCAGTGCAGTAGTGAAGATAACATCCTGACTGAATCACTTTAGTTTCAAGAGGTAACAGGAGATATCAGAGAGGGAGACAGAACATGAGAGACTCCTAACTCTGGGAAACGAACAAGGGGTGGTGGAAAGGGAGGTGGGCAGGGGGTGGGGGTGACTGGGTGCCGGGCACTGAGGGGGGCACTTGATGGGATGAGCACTGGGTGTTATGCTATATGTTGGCAAATTGAAATCCAATTTAAAAAAAAGAGGTGACAGGAGGAGAGCAAGTGGAGATGGTAAGCATAGATTTTTTTCAGGCTTTAGTTTCAAACGGAAGCAAAGGAGGCAGAGAAAAGGCATGATAAAGTCAAAATATGTTTTTCTGTCTTAAAATGGAAAGAATGACAGTATATTTGTATAGTAATTAGAATGGTGAAATCAAAAGAAAAAATAATTATGAAAGGAAGAGAGAAGATAGCTGCATGAGAAAAGTCTTTGAGCAGAAGATACCGGGTGTCATCTAATGGCTTTGATAGACTCAAAGATAGATTGGTTAGATATTTTGACTCTACCACTCAGTACAGGAGCACAGCAGTAGCTGCCTTTTAAATGGTTTATAAGTCTCTTTTGCAGATGGCATAACCTTGAGATTGGAATCTGCGTGGAGAGCCACAGTCACTACACCAATCAACTTTGAGTTAGACGGTCGTACTAATTGAAGATAATGTCCATAATAACTCTTGCTGTGACATTTGATATCTTTCAAATCTGCAGTGTTTCCCACTAGAGGTCCCTTGCAATTCTAAAATAATCTGACAAACTCCATTTCATCAATCTTCTAATCTGTGATCAATCCAAATGAAAGTATTTGCTCTTCCATAAACTTGGCTCCTCTCACTTCTGATTTTTTTTCCCATTATTCCTCCTGCCTTGAATCCTTTGCCCCCTCCCACCTTCTCCCCTTTTTAATTGCCACTGATCCCTATAAAGATAGCATGAATATTCCTGAAAGCCTTCCTTAATGTCTCTAGCCTGTCTTCTCTGAATCCAAATGGCACTTCATCGTAAATGTTCCTTGTATCTATATATGACCTCTACTCAACTGTTAACTCTTTGCTAAAAGGATCTGAGTCTGACAAAGCCAAAGGATTACTCAGTATATAGAAACAAGCAATTTATACTCCTTGAAGAGCTCTAAGTACTCAGCAAGTTTCTAGTCCCCTCCATTGTTAGGGGATATAGATGGGCTATGGGGAATATGGATGGACCAGTACAGATAGTAAGGCTTGAAGCATGAATGGAAAGGAATAAGTTGTGTTAACGAAGCTCCTCAAGAGACCCTTTTCTTTCTTGTGTATGCAGCTTAGCTTAGTTCTTTATGTGAAAGTATGGGTACTAGAGTAGAACTTTCCTTGACATAGGTCAACACAAATATATAGAGTATGATCAATAGGATTCTACAGAGTAATAAACCAAGGCACCAAGTGGCAACAGGTCATCTGGTAAGTTATTAATATACCTCAAAGCCCTAATGTGCTCATCTGGGCTGAACAGCTCTTCCTGTGACACATTAGACATATTTTAATGCAAAATCAAAGCTAAAATGCCAGCATGACTAATAATTAAAATGTTGAACATTGTAAGGGGAGAAGAGAGAGAAGAGGTGGAATATTTCACATACCAGGTAAGGATCACAGAAGGGTGGTTCCTTGCAGGTTCCAGAAGCTGACTGTGTTAACATATTCACGAAAAAAGGAATAATCAGTCACAGGGGACAGTCACATGCAAACTAAAGTCATCTTGATTAGAGTAAAAACTTCTGTGCCACTTTAGAAATGGAAATTCTAACTGCCAGGTAGAGCCACACGATAGAACCACAGCATGTCTGAACTGGAGATTATTTAATCACCATATTAAATTCCCTCATTTTACAAAGGAAAAAACTGAGACAAGTAAAGGGGATGTGATTTGTGCAAGGTCACAGAGCTAGTTAGAGGCAGAGCTGAAGGCAAGACTCAAAATTCCTGATTCATAAGCCAGTGAAATGCAACTGTAAGTCAATATCAATTCAACACATATTTATGGAACAGCTGAGATGGGTCAAACACAGTAAGTCACAAGCAGCAAAATGTGACATCAGGGGCTGACTACAGCACATTGACACTGCCATTTTCCTGATGAAGGACTAGCAGCTGGCTAGCTTTCTGGGTAGCCCAAGAAGCAAAAGTTTCATCTCCTTTAAGGCATTTAAAAAATCTCTCTTCTCCATACAAGTGCTGACTAATAGAAATACAATGTAAGCCGATATGTAACTTAAAATTTTCCAATAGCCACAATACAAACATTTTAAAAACCACTGAAATTAATTTTAGTAATATATTTGATTTTACCTAATATATCTAAAATAGTATCATTTCAACATATAACTTAAAAAATTTTAATGATATATCACACCTTATCTTATTTGTATTGTTTCCAAAATCCAGCATGTATTTTGTACTTAGAGCAAATCTCCATTTGAACTGACTACATGTCAAATGTGGCTAGTTATGGAACAGCACGGCTCCATATTACGTACTAGAAAAATCAGCCCCTGACACATTTCTGAAAAGTAATTAAAATGCAACTTTAACATATTACATTTAATAATCCAATAAGTTACAAAAAGCAGAAAAACGCCTTTTCAGATGAAGTCCTATGAACTTCAATTAAGTGTCCCACTTCCCTTGGTTATTCTATACCATGCCTGAGCACATCAGGTCACCAGAAAGGTTAAATGAAAAGAAGCAAAAAGAACATTTAAATAAAATGTTATATTAAACCCAATAGGTTTTTAATGATTTCTGGCCTTCATTTATTCCAAGTCTTTATAATTGGGATTAAACATTATTTTCACAGTAGCAAGTCTGAACAGATAACAACAGGAATAGAGACACTTTCTGGTAAGACATTAGAGACTAAACTATCCATTTCAAATTAGTTTTTTCCCCCAATATCACTGTCAAGACTAGTTTTTCATAAAAGGAAGATCATTTTACACGGCAGGAATTGCTAAGCAGGCTAGAGGTTCCAAACCCATTACCTGTTCATCACCTAGCTAATAGATGTTCATCCTCTATAACCTTGGAGAAATTCTACACAAAATTCAAATGCAACATCAACTCATATTTCTGAGCCCAGTGCTGCAAAATATGGCTCAACAATATTACAGAATCTTTCAAATGATAACTTTTTAGAAAATTCAGAATTTATGGTCACAGTAACTATAAATTAATGAAATGCCAAAACAAATTTTGGAGCCCAAGAAAATGTAGCCTAATGTTATATAGTAGCTGACTAGAAGGTAGTTTCTGCAAATCACTACACGTCACCCTCTTAGATGTACAGATTTCCTGTCACTCTATAGCATAGATGTATGGGGAAAATTAGGTACAAACCTTGGGCGTTTCTTAATTTTTTTTCATGGCTCTTGCTTCATGCACTGCCACTTGAAGAAATATCACTTTTCTTTTCCTGAAAAAGTGTAAAACACATTATTTCATTTCCAGGTCTTTGGGGAAAAAAAATCTTACTTTATCTCTAGTTTGTCTTCAATTTCAAAATGTGCTACTCTAATTACTAACAGGATAAACAGTGAAAGTTTATATGCCATATGGCTTAAAATGACTAAAAGATTGTATGTCTAAGGGAAATGCCAGAAATTTAATTTTCATAGAAATTCACTCTCAAATAGAGATGGCTCCATTTTTTAAAACCTGAGTGTTTGGAATTGTTTGGGGGGTGGAAACCTACCAACATTTTTTTTTTTTTTGCCCACTGTGTAAATTCTGCAATACTCAGTATATTTATCTGGGGGCATTTGCAAATTGGAGGATATTCTAAAGAATGTGACTAGGATGTTATGTAAAGAGAATTAAATCATGTCATGTAAGAAATGGCTGAGGGAAATGGAGAAAAGACCATGAGAAGATGCCAACTTTAACAAAAATACTAACAGATCTAAAGGGAGAAATATACAACTGTACAGTAATAGTAGGGGACTTTCAACAAAGAATACAGCACAAAGACAGAAAATCAACAGGGAAACAGGGAAATATTGGACTTGGACCATACTTTAAGCCAAATGAAACTAATAATATACAGCATTCCACTGAACAGCAGAAAAATAGACATTTTTCTCAGCAATACATTGAACATTTTCCATTACAGATCATATGAGAGGTCACAAAAGGAATCTTGGCAAATTTAAAAAGATTAAAATCATACTGAAGCTGGGTAAGGACACTACAAGAGAAGAAAATTACAGGCCTATATCCTTTCTGAACATAGACACAAAAATTTTCAACAAGATACTACCAAACAGAATTCAACAACACATTAAAAAGATCATAAACCATGATCAAGTTGGATTTATCCCTAGGGTGCAATGATTGTTCAACATGCCCAAATAAGTCTATGTGATACATCACATAAACAGAATAAAGAATAAAAATTACATGATCACCTCGATAGGTGCAGAAAAATAATTTGACAAAATCCACCACTTTTTAATGATAAAAGTCTCAACAAATTAATTGTAGAAGGACCATAACTCAACATAATAAAGGCCATACATGACCAACCCACATTTAACGTCATACTCAACAGTAAAAAGCTGAAAGTTTTCCTCTAAGATCAGGAACAACAACAACAAAAAAAGATGCCCAAACTCACCACTTCAATACAATATAGTACTGGAAGTCCTACTGAGAGCAATTAGGCAAGAAAAAGAAATAAAAGGCATTCAAATCAGAAAGGAACAAGTTCCATTGCTTCTATTTATAGATGACATGATCTTATATGCTGAAAACCCTAAAGAATCCACCACAAAATTATCAAACTAGTAAATGAATTCAGTGAAATTGCAGGGTTCAAAACCAATTTACAACAATCAGTTGCATTCCTACACACTAACAAGGAGCTACTGAAAAGAGAAATTAAGGAAACAATAATTTATTAAGTGGTTTTGGGAGAAAAATATCTTCTATCAGCCCTGTCAGAGATTCTCAGGTTTGGCAGTTTGTCAAACTGGTGCTAACAACTCCAGTTTGTGTGCTTTCTCCAAATCTTGCAGTCAGACCAGCTTTCTGGCATGTTCCCCTACCATCTGCAAAAGCTTGCACACCCACCCCCCTCAAGGGCATGCACAGAGAGCCAGCCACAGTGTGTATGTGTGTGGGGGAGTGAACGGTGGGGGTACCTGTGGGCCTGTTGGACGATCCACAGGCTAGTCATCCCCAGTGGTTTTGGGGCAGGCTTCCTGATGAATTCTGCAAAGTACTTAGTAGGATCTACATCCCTTTGATGCTCTTGAAGAACCCTGTTGGCGGTTCTTCCAGCCACTCAGCTCTAGTTGTGCAGCAATCTTTATTCTGGACTGGATGAGAAAGAAGTGAGCCTCTCTGGCAGAGTTCTGCACGGCTGGGGCAGCTGGATGTTCACCTACACACTCACTTTCCCATGTGGCAGAAACAGCAGGCTAAGAACTCTCTCTTGGTACCGAGCTGTGCTGCTGTGGGGGAGGAGAGATGCTGGTAAAAGGAAACTAGTCCTTTTATCCTCTTCTGTGTTTCCAATCTCAGGTAGCTTTGTCCCAACAGCGTGCTGGAACTTCTCTGCTGGACTCTTGGACTTCCACAAAGGTACTCTAGTCTGTGAGTGATTCCCAAAATAGGTATTTTTTTTTCAATGGGAAGATAGTAGAAAACTCCTATTCCACCGTTTCCACTCAAGGAAGTGGAAGTTTAATGTCTTGGTAATGGTCCTCCTTGAGCAATAAAAATATTGTCCTTTAAGGTTTGGGACACTGACGTGACCCTTCTCACAATCAGCAAAATAAAAGCCTGGGAGCTCTTTTGCTCAGGGTTCTGTGGATCGAACATTATTCTTCGACCAGAGTCTACGGCATTATTACATGTAAATGATGCAGCTGTTAAGAACCATGTTAAAGGAATCTAACATTCCTCTAGTGAAATTTTGTGACATATTATATCCAAAAAGCAATCACTAAACAGCATCATAGCAGGATAGCTAATTAAATTATAGCTATATATTTAGACACATATATAGAAACAATACAAGAAAAAGGTATACCAGCTTGCTCACAGTTCTTTTCTCCAGAGGTGGAATTTGGTTTATTTTCCTTTTTTGTAGTCTTATGCATTGGCTACATTTAGAGTAATTAATATGTATTATTTTGGTAATCAGAAAAAAATTACGTTATTCTACAAATATAATTAAATAAGAAACATTGAATGCCATAAAATTAATTGCTTGGGGTAGTTCTTAATTAGCCCAGTTTTTTCTACAGTATGCTCGAAAATCCCCACTGGGTCTAATAAGAATGATAAAGTCCTGTGGGGGAGGGGAAGAATTGATTCATTTTCTTTTTTTTTTAAGATTTTATTTATTTATTCATGAGAGACACAGAGAGAGAGAGAGGCAGAGACACAGGCAGAGGGAGAAGCAGGCTCCATGCAGAGAACCCGATGCGGGACTCGATCCCGGGTCTCCAGGATCAGGCCCTGGGCTGAAGGCTACGCTAAACCGCTGAGCCACCCGGGCTGCCCCATTTTCTATTTTTAATAATGGTCTCATGGATCGTTTCTAGTTTCTTTTTTTTAATAATAAATTTATTTTTTATTGGTGTTCAATTTGCCAACATACAGAATAACACCCAGTGCTCATCCCGTCAAGTGCCCCCCTCAGTTCTAGTTTCTGATTATAAAACTAAGACACATTGGATTTATCCAGGAATATAATTCATAAAGATGAGTTTAAATATATAAAACTAAAAGTCTCATTTTGAACACACAAATAATACAGAACAAAATAATTCAGGACACTTCATTTAAATCCTTAAGATTAAATCTCTTAATTTAAATAAAGAAAATATATTATTTCCATTAAAATATCATCTTCTTGGAAAATGCAACATAGTTCCTACAATGAGAAACATAATAGACTGGTTATCTGGATCTGCTAAATATCTTACTGTGAATTAGATAAGTCAGATTTATCTCTATATCCTCTTCTGGAAATGATCAGAAATGATATAGATAATACATGTATTTCTACAGAGCAGCTCTCTAGAACACATCACGACTTCAAAGTTTATTTTCTGAGCAAGCAATATTTTCCTCAGGTATAAAATGAGGGAGTTGGAATAAATTGATCTACAATGACCCTTAAACAGGTCAATTGTCACCCTACAGACACACCAGCTCCATGAAGGAACCTGTATTTTTTTTTAAGATTTTATTTATTTATTCAGGAGAGAGACAGAGAGAGAGAGAGAGAGAGAGGGAGGCAGAAACACAGGCAGAGGGAGGAGCAGGCTCCATGCAGGGTGCCCGATGTGGGACTCGATCCCAGGATTCTGGGACCACCCCCTGAGCCAAAGGCAGACGCTCAACCACTGAGCCACCCAGGCGTCCCAAAAGCACCCCAGTCTTATACAGAGTTTCAAAATACTAACTTAAGAACACATTTGTTCCCATGAAGGAATACCCTTTACCAATCTGACCCAATTTACCAATCTGACCACTTTGAAATGTCCCTGCAATTTTAAAGCATACCAGCCTCACCCACAGAAATACCTCCTGCTCCACAGAGCAGGAGGCAGGAGGCCTGATACAGAGGCCTTATTTGCAAGTAAAGGATGACATTCTGTTTTTCAGAAGTATTTAAACTGCACCATTTACCACTTTCCATAATGTTATCAAAATATACTATGTTTGGTTTGATTTCTGCAAAGCAAAAGTAAAACTGAAATCCTCAAAAATACAGTACAAGTAATTTAAATTGCATTAAAATTCCTTGTTACATCTAAGTGAACATTATCATCATTAATCCTATAATATAATTGTGACACCAATAAAATTAACATCTTTCCATTTAAAATGTTCTCCAGAACAAGAGGCCAATTCTTTGGAGTATATTTTATTAATTATTTTAAAAATTAAATTAGAATTTCTAACACTGCATCTCATAGTCACATTATCATTTAGTGAATTCTTTATGATTAATATCACTACTATGACTATCAAGGGAACTAATAAATGACTACTTCTTTAGCATTTTAGCAATGAAATCTAAAACGTACAGTTTTATCCCTTTTGCATGTGATTTTTCTCCTTAGCTCATTCCAATAAATGAAGTCTTTAATCTACCATTGTTTGACAGGTAATCTAATTTGGGTAATATATTTCTCTTTTTCTTTACCACATAACTCTTACTACCTACCTCATTATTTCTTAAATTATATCATCAAATGTAATCAATTTATTAAAAGAATTAAGTGTTATTATAATGGTAGTTATTGCACTATTGAATGTTTTTCTAATGGTTACGTAAAACGTTTCTTGATTGCTAAACATTAATTTTAGTAGGCATATAAATTCTTTTATTCTAATAATTTCAATGTTTCTATAATGAAGGGCCCCTACCAGCCTAAATCTGAGGATCATAATGGTGACAATAACTTTGCAGCTAGGGACACCAGGTCTAATTTGCCAGGGCTTTTCAGACTCTTCCTCAATTTCCCCCAGAAACCATTGTACTGTGGAGCCTAAACAGACTCCATGGAGAAGCCATAACATCCAGAAGGACTGACTAGATAAGTCCAGATTAAACAATGGGTCGATGCAAGTTTAATGGTGTCTCTGGTGAATGTTGGAGTCAGTAGTGGCTTGGTCTCTAGCTATCAGTAAAGCAGGTGCCAGACAGTGCATACTGCAAAATAGCAAAATAGGGCTCAGAAGTCAAGTCCTTAAAAAAAAAAGAAGAAGAAGAAGTCAAGTCCTTGATACTGCTTTACAGACTTTAT
This sequence comes from Canis aureus, assembly GCF_053574225.1. NCBI lineage: Eukaryota > Metazoa > Chordata > Mammalia > Carnivora > Canidae > Canis > Canis aureus. Next base: position 12,530,959 of record NC_135649.1, read on the forward strand.
GAAAATGATGTCAGACTAAGGTTAGATGTCTTGCTTTGCTACTTAATTTTACTGTTTGGTGACCATCTTGTCTTGCTCTTTGTGTTTAATTCCTTAGGATCTGGCCAGTGACAATGAAACAGTGTTACCTCAGTCATCACCATTGGCCAGATAGTTCAGATTCAACCGTAAGCAAGTCAGATGCCATTGCTATAGCCACCACTGCAGTGAAAGTCTCTTTAAGCCAAAATTCAAATCTCTTTCTAAGGCCTACTTTTTTCAAAAGATCTAGGTAAATGCAGTTCTAACGTTTATCAAATGCCAGATATGCAGTAGACAAAAGATATACTGCCCAGACCCCTCTTCAAGGAAAGACATGATGCCCACCTGCAAGGAGTATGGTCAGCACACAACCTCTAGCTGTCAGTCCCTTCAAGGTCTACCTCAGCTGCAGAGAGCTGCCTCACTGGAAGTAATGCCCACGGCAGTCTACAGTCTACCTCTGGTGCCTGAGCAGATACAAAGGCAAAACTCTCTTTAGAGCTCCCAGTAAGATTGGATGAGTGTTGCGTGAGCTGCAGCAACACGATCAGGGTCCCGAGGATAAGGGGATGAGGAAAATAAAAGAAAAGTAAAGAGATGGGGACAGGAGGGACACAGTGGATGATGTCCAAGCAGTGCCAGCTTTATTCAAGGTTTTACAACATTTTATAGCATGAGCAAAACAAAGCCGAGAAGGTGTTTATTTTTAGCAGGTTTGTGAAACCCTCCAAAGTTCCCCTTTCTCAGCATGCAAGACAGACTCACAGCTGCCAGAAGACCTTGGTAAATAGATAAGCTTGTTGCTCCAGATGTGCATACTTCAAAGGAATATTAGGTATGGTAAACAGACCAGCAAGGACAGACAGACCCTTATTTACATGTATGACCAGGTCAGAATAAGTTTTATCTATTGTGTTATGTGGGCGATCACGTACAAGAGAGCCCTGAGAACCATTGCTCAAGCCCTTTCTCAAGCGTCTACCAACTATTCACCCTTTAGGCTCTCGAGCCTTTTGAGTGAATGAGGGACGCAAGTCCGGGCCTGGTTTGGTTCAGTTACTCCAGCTAGTTCGTGGTCACCCACAGATGAGATTTTGTTGAGACTCCATTGAAGTTCAATTTCCTCCTTTGCCCAATCCTGCTTTTTCTCCTTCCCTCTTATAGCCACTGATCCTCAATAAATATCTTGTACTCCAAACCCTCAATCTCAGGGTATGTTTTTGGAGATCTCAAACCGCAGCTATGCATCATGTGTGTGCTTGTGTGCGTGTGCGCGCGTGTACATGTATGTGTATACACACATATATGTATTTATGTATACACACACATGCATATACTGTAAATCCCAAATTCTGCTTCTAGAATTAAGGGAGACTTAACTCTCCTGCATTGTGAAACAATTAAAAATAGTGTAAGACCTACTTTTTAAAGCTTTCTAATGTATCACCAATCAGGAAAATCCTCAGAGGCCAACAATAAAAAGAAAGTCCAGATCTTCCTATAGATAGGTAGTCCATACGAACTCCTGAAGGACCTAGTAAAGAAGGTCTGATTCAGCAAAGAAGTATGGAACTAGTTAAGTCTCTATGTGAAGATATTAGAAAATAGGGAAAGACAGTGTGATAGTTTGTATAACTGTTTGCCAAATGTTCTTGGTGTCTCTCCTTTAGTCTTTCTCCCTTGAAAGGATTAATGCATATCCTATTGAATTCAGAGAGGCCACATGAACTACTTTGGCTAGTAAAATATGGAAATGGTAGGTGTCTTTTCTGGACAAGAGGTTTAAGAGAATGGCTCACCTTGCCTCCTTTCTCTCTGCAATGATGATTGGCAGTATTATAGGAAAAGGATGTTCCACCAGCCTATTTCCTACAGCAAAGAAGACATCAGCAAAAGAAGTAGCCAATCCAAATTAGACATGTAGCTTGAGTGAAAAATGAACTTTTATAATTGTGTGCACTGAGATTTTGGAGCCATTTGTTACTAAAGCATAACTTTGTCAGTCCAAAAAAAACTAAATTTAATTTTGTTCAGCATCTACTGTAGATATTATCTCATATGACCTTGAAGTCAACCATGTTAGGCAGATTATTATTCCAGGTGGTGACTTAGTTTGTAAATAATAGAAACCAAGTCTGCTAATGTAAGCAGAGAAAAAAACACTTTATTAAAGATATGTCAGATAGGTCTTAGAATCCATGAGAAGAGCAAAGAAACAGGTGCAAAGAATGGTTGGGAACACCCAAAGGGAAGGGGGAGTCACACAAGAGAACCAGTCTTCTTGAGACCCGAATGCAGTTATTACCACTACTAAACAATTTCTGCCACAATTCCTGGACTCTAGCCTCCGCCACAAACACTGAAAATAAGCTTTGAATTTCTCTACATTTTAGCATTACACCCTGAAGAGTCAAAACTCCTGAGCAAAACAGTCCAGATGGCTAAGCTTATGTCCCGGGCCTATGCCAACAAGTTGGCCAATAAGATTATTTATCCTCCATTTTCAGTTTCCTAGTGGGAAGTGGGGCCTTGCCTCATATTTCTCTTTGTATCACCCCCCAAAAGGGTATTTAGGTACTAGGAAGACAAAAGTGACAGATGTAATATTATTTCCAGAACGCACTTAAGAATACTGATGTTTGGAGAATGTAAGTGACCAGTCCAAGTTCACACACCAATAAGGACTTACATTAGTTAGAATGTTTTCACCTGCAAATAACCAAAATCACCAATAAGGCATTTATTATCTTACATAAGAGATATTCCAAATGAGGGTAAGGCTTCTGGATTGGCTGGATCAATTCCTTTCTGATGTCATTAGTTCTTGTAATTTCTTAGCCCACTTGTCCACAATATCAGTTTCATATCAATACAAGTAATCCTTATAAGACGGCTTCAGGAGCAATCAGATCTAAGTGTTTTCTGGTTCATTCTCTAGGGAAGAAACTCTCTTATTCCTTCATCCCTTGTTTCTAACTGTGCTAACTTACATTGTATATTTATTCTTGGACCAGTAACCACCATGAGGAGATTGCCATGTGTTGTTGATTAGCTTAAGCCTAGCTTCCTGAAATAATTGCTGGCAAAAGGACAGCATTACCATGATTGATTGGCTTATTGACCACACTCTGCAGCTGGAGATGAGGACACTATTTTTTATCATATAAGCTTCATGTAGGAAGGAAAATGCCTGAAGAAAATTGGGGTTCTGTTATGAAGAGAGAAGGGGAAAATAGGTGCTCTGTAGGCAACCAATATCCATGTTCTATGCACTTCTTATATATACATTTTTCTAAGTGCTCACACCAACATAAAATGATTTTCACCATCCCCAGAGAGTGGCTACCTAAAGTCTAATCTGGTTACTGCACTCAGAACTAATCATTCATTTGGGGAATATAAAAAATAGTGAAAGGGAGTAAAGGGGAAAGGAGAAAAAATGAGTGGGAAATATCAGAGAGGGAGACAGCACATGAGGGACTCCTAACTCTGGGAAACGAACAAGGGGTGGTGGAAGGGGAGGTGGGCAGGGGGTGGGGGTGACTGGGTGACGGGCACTGAGGGGGGCACTTGATGGGATGAGCACTGGGTGTTATGCTATATGTTGGCAAATTGAACTCCAATAAAAAAATTAAAAAAAAATAAAAGTGAGATATCAAAGCCCAAAAAAAAAAAAAAAAGAACTAAGCCCATGATCTCTCGGTGATGCATCAGTGACTCAGAGTGAAGTGATATCATATACCTCTCTGAAACACACCGGCATATCAATATGGGGGAAGAATAGGACAAAAGCATTAAAACAAATTATTTTTGGAAGACAAGAATGAGGGAAAATAAAGCAGTAACTTTTCTACACAATATGTCTTGCTAGTCAGGAATAGAGAGGATACCTCGTACTAGAAGAAAGATAATCAAATTCCCTAATCAGCCAAGGTGGCTGCCCCTGGATCTGTTCTCTGAGAAAATCTCCCTCATCAGTTTTCCTCCAAAGTCAAATCTGTGATGAGCATTTACCAGATATTTTTCCTCACAGGGGATTGCACTGCCTTAGTAGTCTACTTGGATCGCTGCAAGCATAGAAACTTAGAGATTGGAGCTCTTGGCTACAGTTTCTGTTTCTTTGGCAGCATAACACACTTATAGATTCAATAAACTCTCAGCCTATTTACTTTTAATCAGTTCTACCAGCTAGGAACCCCAGCCAGAGATCTTGTCAAGCCATAGTCTTTGAGTCTGAGAATATTTTTTTCCCTTGCTAGAGCTTTAAGTGGCCACATTCAGCTTAACTGTTACAGGACATTTATGAAGGCAGCGGGAACAGTTAAAACACTCTAATATCCTAAAATTTCCTCTAACAATATATTCTAAGCACGAACATAGTTTGAGTCCCAAAGCAAAGCTTAGGGTAGTTTAATAAAATGCTGTGTAATTACACAGTATGTGTCAACAACTTACTACTAATTCACTGACTTAATGATACTTATTGAACACCTAGTGTCTAAATCAGCTATTGCTACAATAATGCTGCGTAACAAGCAAATATAATATCTCAGAGGCAGACAAAAATATTCATTTGTTCACTCACAGGTCTGTGCGTCTGCTGGGGCAGGATTTTTTTTTAAATAATAAATTTATTTTTTATTGGTGTTCAATTTAGCAACATACAGAATAACACCCAGGGCTCATCCCGTCAAGTTGGGGCAGAATTGATTCAGGTTGCAGACTGAGTTGAAGTCAGCCCCACAATGTATCTCACACTAATATGCATGCTGAAGGGAAAGCAGGTACCTGGGGCATGTTCTTCTTATGGCAATGGCAGTAGACAAGAAGATAAGCCCAACTTTGAAGCTCAGAGCAGCCCCGGTGGCTCAGCAGTTTAGCACCACCTTCGGCCCAGGGGAGTGGTCTCAGTGATCCTGGAGACCCCGGATCGAGTCCCACGTCGGGCTCCCTGCATGGAGCCTGCTTCTCCCTCTGCCTGTGTCTCTGCCTCTCTCTCTTTCTCTGTGTCTCTCATGAATAAATAAATAAGATCTCTAAAAAAATTTTTTGAAACTAACATTTCAGACCTGTCTTCACATTACATCTGCAAACATCTCACTGAACCAAGAGAGCAAATGGCCAAGACCAAAGAAATGGAGTGGATAAATATAATCCACCTATCTATCACAAAGTCATGGTGAGGACACGGAAATATAATACTACTACAAGTGGCTGAGTAATTAGGGCCACTAATTTAATCTACCACCACATCTGCTACATATCAAGTGTTGTTACAAGCACCAGGGATACAGCAGAGTTCAAAACAGACAAACCTATCACACTTCTAGATTTTAAATTGTCATTGTGAGGGGACATAAAAACAATGAGCACAATTAAAGAGAATTTATAAAGTTCTACAATGCTAAAAATGTTAACAATAGAATCTCAGCAGCGGATAGATGGCTATTTGCTCCGAATTCCTTTCAATTACACTATATTTTTGAAAATGATCATAGTGAAAGTCTGGAAAAAGTAAAGCAGGTTAAGGGATTTATCAAGTGGTGTTTGTGATACCTTGGATAGGCTGGATCAGTGAAGCATTTATGAGGAGCTAACATTTGAGAAATGTTTGACCTGACTCGTGTGAGGGATTGATGCAAATGGAAATCAGAGAGAAAATCTTTTCAGGAAAATGGAACAGCACATTGCAAGGGCTTTAAGACCAGCGATGACTTGGTGTGTCTTAGGAGCAGCAAGAAAGCCAGCATGGCTTAGAAGTGTGGTAGCGGATGACATCGGAGTGATAGGGAGCAATCTGATCACATGTCCTTGTGGCCATGACAAGGATTTCTTATTTTATTTTAAATATCTGAGGGAGCATTACCATGTTTTCATATAAAAAGATAGTGAGCTTGTATGAACATTTATTAACTTCATGAAGAAAGGAACCAACAGGCAAGAAAGAAGAGCCACTTCAAAGATTACCTGACAAATAAGGCTTCATTTAGTCAGGCAGAAAAGAAATGCCTAAATAAGACTACAAAATTATATATACGGTTTCCCGATCATTCTATAAGAAAGCAAAATCACAACAATTTTGGGGTTAACATTCTCACCAGGCTACACAATCCTAACAATTTATCGATTTGTTATTTCTATTTACTATTTCCTGACATGGGAAGAACTCTGGAAGAATAAGTTTGATGCTGGTGATGGTGGTGATGGAGAACAGGAGCTCAGCTTGGGACATACACAAGTTTGACATATCTGTTAATTACTGGCAGTGGTGGCATGTAGTTCAGAGCACAGATTCTGGGGCCAAACTACCTGAGTTCAAATTCTCAGTCCACCACTGTAACTGTGGTTACAGGTTAACCTGGAACCTGCCAGAACTGTTACTAACAGTTGCAGATGGTTATTAGTCCAACAAACTGTGACAGTAAGGCTACCCTCAGACAAAAATGTGCGTCAGATGAGAATCAAGCAGGCTTCTTAGACATTATGACTTCTGTTTTAAAAAGACTTCTCTTTTGTTGTGTGGAGAAGAGACCGCAGGATGCAACAATCAAAATAGGATGACCAACTTGCCATCAGGGAAATACAAATCAAAACCACAAGGAGATACCACCTCACACCAGTGAGAATGGGGAACATTAACAAGGCAGGAAACAACAAATGTTGGAGAGGATGTGGAGAAAAGGGAACCCTCCTGCACTGTTGGTGGGAATGTGAACTGGTGCAGCCACTCTGGAAAACTGTGTGGAGGTTCCTCAAAGAGGTAAAAATAGACCTGCCCTACGACCCAGCAATTGCACTGCTGGGGATTTACCCCAAAGATGCAGATGCAATGAAACGCCGGGACACCTGCACCCCGATGTTTCTAGCAGTGATGTCCACAATAGCCAAACTGTGGAAGGAGCCTCGGTGTCCATCAAAAGATGAATGGATAAAGAAGCTGTGGTCTATGTATACAATGGAATATTCCTCAGCCATTAGAAATGACAAATACCCACCATTTGCTTCAACGTGGATGGAACTGGAGGGTATTATGCTGAGTGAAATAAGTCAGTCGGAGAAGGACAAATATTATATGGTCTCATTCATTTGGGGAATATAAAAAATAGTGAAAGGGAATAAAGGAGAAGGGAGAAAAAATGAGTGGGAAATATCAGAAAGGGAGACAGAACATGAGAGACTCCTAACTCTGGGAAACGAACAAGGGGTGGTAGAAAGGGAGGTGGGCAGGGGGTGGGGGTGACTGGGTGATGGGCACTGAGGGGGGCATTTGACGGGATGAGTACTGGGTGATATGTTATATGTTATATGTTGGCAAATTGAACTCCAATAAAAATATAATAAGAAGAAAAAGAAAAAGAAACAAAAACAAGATTGGATGACCATTTAGGAGCTTGTCACAGTAGTTCTGATGAGAGGTGATAGGGACTTGGATTAAGAGAGGGTCAGTGCAGATGAAAAAAAAAAAACTATAGGGATTCCTAAATATAATTCTGATGTTTAGGTTTCAGGAATTGCTGATATGTACCTACATCAACATACGCCCTTTTAAGACTGCAACCATTGTTAGTAGTTTACAAGGCTTATAAATGTGGGGAGGAGGCCAGCTCCAAAGCACACCCCTTCCTCGATTTGTTCAAAAACTTTACCAGTGACTTATCTCCTCCTTTATATGATATCAATATCAGCAACTCATTGTATTTGTTAGATAAGTAAAAGGATAACGAAAACTAATGTCTCCTTCCACCCAATAATGTTGAGAAACATACTTTCATCATAACATTCCAACAATCCTCCCTTCTGTCTCTGATAGCATCACGCCTCCCACTCTCTTGGATCAATATCATCAGATATAAATACACTATTATTTCTACCACCTTCAGTAAAAATTTCTCTTGGCCACACATCCTTGTACAGCTGCATGCCCATTTCTTCTCTGTACAGCAAAACTTCTAGAAAGATTTGCCTCTACTCTATTTCTATGTCTTCTTTAACCCAAATAAATATTATACTCCTACAACTACAATAAGGAGTGTCACAAATGAATGAATTGAATGCACTGAATTGAAATAAATTAGAACCCACTATTTCTGAGGCCTCGTCTTATTGACTTAGCAACATTTGACTATGTTGTATCTTCCACCTTGATACACTTTCTTCATGTAATACCACAAATTTAGATTTATTCCCACCTCTCTGGTCACTCCTCAGTCCCCTTCTCATATTCTTCATTATCTCCCAGGCTTCTGAATGATAAAATGTGTCCCATTGCCTTTGAAGGGTCTAGGTACACTCATATCTTTAGTATTCTCTTTGTCTCCTGGCTTAAATGCCATCTATGTGGTGATGAGTCCAAAATTTATGTCTCCAGCATAGATCCCTCCCCTGACAGCTTAACTGAAATGTCTCATAGTAACAATAAGTACTAGTAATGATGGTGATAATGATAATAGTAAAAACTAATGCCTATATAGTGCTTATTATTTTCCAGACCTTATTCTAAGCACTTTTTCATATATTAACTCACTTAACCCTTACAACAACCCTATGAAGTATGTACTATCATCATTCCCATTCTAAGAGGAAGAAACAGGGACACACAGACAGATTAAGTAATCTGCTCAGGGTAACACAGTTGTTGAGTGGTGAAATGGGAATCCGAACTCTGGTAGTTTGGCTCCAGAATTTGTGCTCTGAACTGCATGCCATCAATAGCAATTAATGGTATGTCAAACTTACTACGTCCCAAGCTGAACTCTCATTCACCATCACCACCACCACCAAACTTGTTCTTCCAGAGCTCTTCACATGTCAGGAAATAGTAAATCCAGTTGCTTAGGTCAAAAATACTGGAGGCATCCTTAACTCCCAAACACCTCACACAATCCACATCGGGTTCATCAACAAATCCTGTTGGCTCTAATGTCAAAATACATCCAGAATCTGACAACTTCTCCACAATCCCCATTGCTACTATTCTGGTGTAAAACACCATTATCTTTCACTTGGAACATCGCAACATGTCATCACTTGGCACCTTCCTTCCATATTTGCCCCTCACCCCTTGATTCAAACTCTGCAGTGAATTCCCATCTCACTCATAGTAAGAACTAGAGTCCTTACAATGGTCTATAAGGTTGTTCATGAGCTTCCTTATATCTTTTGAACTCATCTGGTACTACTCTGTATTTCACTCATTCTGGTCCAGCTATACTGGCCTCCCAGCTATTCTTAGAAAATGTCAGGCTTGCTCCTGCTTCAGAGCCTTTACAATAGTTCCACTGCTTAAGATGCTCTTCTTCAGATGTCTTCATGGTTTACCTCTTCACTTTCTTCAGAACTTTACTCAAATATCACTTTCTTAGTGAGGTTTCCTTTGTTGCCCTATGTAACTTAAACCTTACCCAACCAATGTACAATCCCTCCTATGTGTTTTTTTTTTTTTAGATTTTACTTATTTACTTGTTTATTGTCTATATCTTCCTACCAGAAATTTGTTTGTTTGTTTGTTTTTTTTGCTGCTATAACCTTAGTGCCTGGAATAGTGCTTAGCATATAGTTGTCATTCAATAAATGTTTGTTAGAAAAATGAATGAATGAAGCCAAATAACTAATATTTAACTGTGAGAATTTCTGTCATAAAAATAGGTAAGGTGAGGTTTCCCTTGATTAAGGAGTAAGTGGTACCTGAGATCTCTTTCTCTTAGAGAAAGATTCTCTCATTTCAGATTTTTTAAGTTGCACTTCTATGGACACTTACTAACCTGGGACTAAATTCGTGAAGCAGATTGATGTCTCCTACAGGGTAGATTTGACTATCATAGAGATAAGTGGAATTTCAAACTGATACTCAAAAACTTTGCAAAATTTGTTTACAAAGACTTTCCCAGCCAATATTCCTATAGCTCCTACATTGGAATATCAGAAGCCTCAAATACTTGTACTCTGCTGTCATCTTCTTAAACTCACAGTTGACTAGGAGACAATGCACTCTAAGGCAGAAGCTCCTTTCTTTCAAAGTTTCTAAATCTGTGAATTGTAAAGAAATTAACTGGAGGAAAAAAATCCTCATTAAACCTTAATTATTAAATTTATTATTGAGTACTAACTTAAAAAAGGAACTAAAAAATATCCAATCTTTTGATCCCTCACTTCTAAGAAGAGATTTCCAGCTGAACTCCCTTCTGGTACTGGAGCTGCATGTATATAGAAATTTTAATTGAACTTCCTCAAATGTACATATGCTTCATAAGTCATTTGCTTAACAATATTACCTTAATGGGAGCATTCAAATATTACATTTACCACCAGTATCAGTAGAATTTAGTTACACTTTTAAAATAAATATATGTCAAAGAGCACCTAGTTTAGGTAGGACCTGGCATTTAACAAAATCTGATGCAATTTTAAGACCAGTGCTGCCGAGCATTTTATAGAAATGTCTTTATTAAGGCACTCCATTGCCCTGTTTTTCTGAGCCTGGCATTTTGGTCTTACCTTGAGGATGCATAATGGCCCAGAAACCACTTTGTGATTATCACACAGTGACTGCTATAAAAGTTATTAGCCTTAGATGGCTCAGGTACACAGTAACTGCTGATCCAGTTAGTAAAGTATGAAGGGAAATGAAGCCTGTGGTCTCTGGGAGATTTTGATTCTTCCATCACCTGCCATTAGCAAAAGTAAGTTTTATTAAGTCTATATTTGTTTCATCAATTGGGGACTAATGGTAGGCTGCAGAGTTGCTTCTAAGGAGTACTTTGACAGTTATTGATTTCAAAGTAAGTGGGGAGAACCAAGGGGATAATTGCACTCTAGGAACTTTTATCTCCATCTGCATGACCTTGGGTAAATTGTATATATTTTTCAAGCATATATAGATTTGTATTATTCTAACCCAAGAGGATCGAACCCAAACCCACACGGTACAGAAGAACAAAAATGAGGCCCAGAGAAGTTAACTGGCTTACCCAGTTAGTGAGATACACAGCTGTGATAGAACCTGGACCTCCAGATTCCCAGTCTAGTCTTCTTTCCATCAGCCAATTTACCAAAGATGTCTTGAACACCAATAATATTAGGCAATGTGTAAGAGGCATATTGGGGATACAAAAATGACCAAGCTGTTTCCTGCCTTCTAGATTTTTCCTAAAACAAAATATGTCCTAATCATACCACCTTACTCATTAAATATACAGGTTGAAAGGTATACAAAGAAGAAAAGCTGAGATAATATCAGAATGCTTCGAGGAGTTCAAGTTCAAAGCTATCCATCCCCACCTCCCTAAACACACAGAAACAATCAGGTTTTTATTTTAAATAAAAAGGTATAACTGGATTTAAAAAACAAAACTGAAACAGAAAAATGGAGGGAGTATATTCATTTGCTAGGGCTGCCATAACAAATTATGACAGATTGGGTGGCTTAAACAACAGAAATTTATTTTCTCACAGTTCTGGAGGCTAAAGACCTAAGATCAAGGGATTGACAGGGCTAGTTTCTTCTGACAGTGTTTCTTCTTGGCTTATAAATGGCTATCATCTCCTTATTTTCACATGGTCTTCCCTAGGTGCCTGTCTGTGTCCTAATCTCCTCTCCTTACGAAGATGCCAGGCATATTGGATTAAGCCCCACCTATACTACCTCATTTTACTTTGATCATCTCTTTTAAAGGCACTATCTTCACATATATTCATATTCTGAGATATCAGGGGCTAGGACTTCACCATATAAGTTTGGTAGTAGGAGGTGAGGTGAAACACAGTCAAATCCCATAACAATGAGTAAGTGAGGCTGAAGTTACAGGACAGAAAAAAAGAAACTCATTTGGCTCCTCTGAGTTGAAAGAAACCAAAACATCCTAAATAGAGGGATGATCAAAACTAGATCATTGATTGAAGCTGGAGCTAGGATGTAAAAAAAACTATACCTGGTACCCATCAAAGAACAAAGATTCTTTTTATATTAAGAACAATTAAGTTTCAAGCAATAGCAAGGATAATAGGAGGTGGAGATTCAATGGTTTGTTGAACATTCTAAATCTTTTTTCTTGCAGTGTAGGAGGCTGGAGGAGGTTGAACGACTTTATAATTTAGTGGAAAACTATATAAGTTACTGTGGTTGCTAAAAATTAAAAAATAACATAAAAATATAGACATATAAGCTATAGTTTCTAAAACAGAATAAAATCAAAGTGAACAGAAAAGCTTTATCCTCCAACCTAAATAAGAAAAGTCAAAAAAATCAAATAAAAAGTATAGTAAATAGAAAACATAATATCATATAAATAAATTCAAATATACAAAAATAATGACAATGAATGTTGATTAAACTCACCTGTCTGGCAAGAAAGATAATTATATTAGAACCTAAAAGTTCAGCTATTTAGTGCTTAAAAGAAATGTACTTAAAACAGAAAACAACAAAAAAGTTGAAATAATTAGTGATATAAAAAGATATGCTAGGCAAATACTAATCAAATCAAACTGATAAACCAATATTAACATCATAATATAATGAATTTAAAGCATTATATTGATATAATATATAAAAGCATTTTATTGATATATAAAAGATTGATAGATACAAAGACGTACACTTCAACATGGTAAAAATCATTATCTACCTAGATTGAACTTATAGGAACTTGACTGCATAGTCTGAAAATACAGGAAGGAAAATTTGATGGAAGCACAAAGAGAAATCAATAGGGTAGTTTTTTAACACAAATTTTCTCCAAAGCTGAAAAATACAAAAATGAAACGGCAAAACTCATTTGAACAATTCTGTTAATATGCTTGATCATGCATATGTGCATGTGTGTATGTACGTAGAAAGAAATAGAGGGGGAGAAGCAAGAAAGAGAGATATGGTAAGGGAGAGAGAGTTTTTTTTTATATGCACACAATGAACATTTTACTGACTGTGTGCTAGGTCAGGGGTTAGCAAACTTTTTTTTTTTTTTTTTTTTTTTTTTTCAAAAAGCCAGCTATCTAGTAAACATTTTAGGCTTTGTGGGTTATTAGGTGTCCTTCACAAGTACTCAAATCTGCCATCATAGTACAAAATTACTAATACACAATACCTAAATGAATGAGTATGGTTGTGTGCCAAAAGATCTTTACTTACAAAAACAAGCAGCCAGATGAATTTATTGTACAGGCCTTAATTTGTCAACTTAACCCTTGTTTTAGGTCATGAAGAAAATTTCAAAAAAAATTTTAAAAATTGATGTCTTAAAGATCTCACTGCCACAAAAAAGAAAAAAGTAACTAAAGTAGAAATCAAAGATTAAAAGAGTATTTTAAAAGTTAGGGAGCTAGGAAACCTGCTCTCACATCACTCATGTATTAGGAAAAAATATATTAGAATTTACAAACCACTTAGAATTGAATAACAAAAAGCTACTCATAAAAAACATGTGGATTTCTGCTTTGTTATGATAGGGAAGGATTCAAAGATGTTTTGAAAAGATTGATAAACCTGATGCATCTTTAACAAAATTAAAACAAAGAGATCACACAAATTTCCAATGTCAAAGAAGAAAGAGGGGAGAGCACTATAAGTCCTACTGGCAGTAAAATGATAATAAAAGAATATAAAACCAATTTATGCCAATAAATTTGAAGACAGATGAAATAGACAAATTACTTGAAATATGCAACTTGTGCAATTTTACATATGAAGTAATTGAGAGATATAATCTCAAATCTCTTTTAAAAATTGAATTCGCAAATAAACGATGTATGTGTAATTTTAAAAAATAACACCCCCCACCCCGACAGGCTTTGATGTCTTCACTGGTGAATGTAGTCAAATATTTATTTATTTATTTATTTATTTATTTATTTATTTATTTATTTTATTTATTCATGAGAGACACACACACAGAGAGAGAGAGAGAGAGAGAGAGAGAGGCAGAGACACAGGCAGTGGGAGAAGCAGGCTCCATGCAAAGAGCCCGATGCGGGACTCGATCCTGGGTTTCCAGGATCACACCCTGGGCTGCAGGTGGCGCCAAACCGCTGTGCCACCTGGGCTGCCCTGTAATCAAATATTTAAGGAAGAAATAATGTTAGGGCACATGGCTGGTTCAGGCAGTAGAGCCTGCAACTCTTGATTTCAGGGTTGTGGATTTGAGCCCCATGTTGGGTGTAGATATTACTTAAAAATAAAATCTTAAAAAATAAGAAATTATGCCAAATTTACACAAACTGTTTCAAAAATAGAAGAGGAAGGAATATTTATCAATTTATTTTAGAAGACCAGCATATTCCTAATACCAAAATCTGTCAAGAAAATGGAAGAATATAGAAAACTCTGGATCAATATCCCTCATGAACACATGCACAAACATAGGCATAGTATATGAAACAATCAGCAAAAGGAAAAGTCACATGGAGCAAAGTTCAGAGAAAACCAGGCACAAGCTTCCAAGAATTCTCTGGGAATTAAACATAAGATATGTGTAACTCCTGTAGAGTTTTAACAAAGTATATGAAATGCTATCAGAAAATCTCATTAGAGACTTAATGACATGATTTTTTATTTGGGGGGCTGATCATGTAGGCACTTTCTGCCTAGCACATATCAAAATTCCAAACTCCAAAGGGGAAAGCAGGCATTCAGCATAACCACATTGTTTATATAAGCAGTTTAAGCACAGTGAGCCATTTTTATCAGTTAGAGAGAGCCTTCCCGAAATCCAAGTTCCTGAACACCAGCCAGTGGCTGCCCATGCAAGAATGGTTCCTTTTTTTTTTTTTTGTATATTTTTTTTTATTGGAGTTCAATTTGCCAACATATAACACCCAGTGCTCATCCCATCCAGTGCCCTCCTCAGTGCCTTAATGATAATAATCTCCAGACTACAATACTAAGTCTTTTCTGATCAATGACCAAGTGAGATTTAACCAAGGAATAAAATGTTGGTTTCACAATTAAAAAATCAACCAACGTAATTCACCATGTAACAAAATAAATAAACAAACAAAAAACCCCATATGATCCTTTGGATAGATTCAGTAAAAAGTATTTGATGAAATTCAACACTCATTCTTGATTTTAAAAACTATTAATAAACTGGACATGGGTGGGAATTTCCTCATCCCAATAAAAGGCATCTATACAAACCTATAACTAATGTCATACTTGTGAAATATTGAACATTTTTCCATAAAGCTTCCAGAAAGGAAATAGTTTTATTTTAGGGCCTGGACAAGCTAGTGAAATAAAGCAAGAAAATTAAATGAAGGTTTACATTTGGGAATAGAAGTAAAACTCTGTTAGCAGACAATATGGTAGTTTACATAAAAAAAGATTCTAAGTTATCTACAAAGCAACTGGTAAAATTAACAAGTGAATTAGCAAATTTACAGAACACAGAGTCAGTATAAGAACTGTAGTTGTTAATCTACTAGCAACCAAAATTTGAAAAGAAACTTTTAAAATGCCATTTCCAAAAATGAATGAATGAATGAATGAATGAATAAATAAATAAATAAAATACCATTTCCAGTAGCATTCAAAAGCAGAAAATAATAAGGAATAAATGTAATAAAAATGTATAAAACCTCTACACTGAAAACTATAAAACATTGAGAGAGGTGACATCAGCAAGACAGCAGAATAGAAGATCCCCTACTCATAGCCTCCCTCAGCAATGATAATTGGCAGCTATCAATGGACAAAAGTATTTTTGGGAGTTCTGGGATTCCGATAGATTGTGACACCCAGTGGAGCTCAAGACAAAGGAGGGCCATTTTGAGAAGTTGGCCCATTACCAGGTGGTAGGCTCACTCACTATGCTCATGAAAACAGACTTATCCTCTTGTGGACTTGGCTAGAACCTCATTTGGCCTTGATCCTGCCCCAGTATCATCTGCCAGGGGACGCCAAAGGAGTCATGCCTGCCCATGCCTTGAGTTACAGGCTTGCTGATCTCAGCCCAAAAGTAGATCCAGATATGGCCCTATTACTCAGCTATAGCCTCTCTCAGCCATGGTCTTGAAATACTTCTGTCAACCCAGGGTCCTGGCAGGATAGATGTTCCTCTGTGCCCTCAGTGTGACTATAAATCCTGAAGCAGCCTTGTGATTTGGCTCCAGCTCAGCTTAGCTGCAGTCCAGCAGAAGTCTTGTCTACCCAGAAATTTGGCAGGATACAAACTAGTCCAAGCCCATAGAGGTAAGCCTACAGAGCTTGGTCTCCATTTTGAATTATGAAGCAGCCCTGTGCCTGCAGGAAGCATCAAAATGATTTCAAACTCTATTACAAAACTATAGAAATCAAAACGATATGGTACTGGCATAAAAACAGGCACATAGACCAATGACCCAGAATAGAAAACCCATAAATAAACCCATGTATGTATAGTCAACCAATTGCCTTTGATAAGAGCACCGAGAATATACAATAGGAAAACAGTAGTCTCTCAATAAATGATTCTGGGAAAACTGGATATCCATATGCATAAGAATAAATTGGACTCATTCAATTTACAAAAATCAGCTTAAAATAAAGACTTAAATCTGAGACCTGAAACAATAAAACTCCTAAAAAAAAGAACACACAGGAATAAACACTGTGACATTGGCCTTGGCAAATATTTTTTTTATTTTTACATTTTTTTGGCAAATAATTTTCTAGATATGACATCGAAAACACAACTATCAAAAAGAAAAATAAACACATATGACTACACCAAACTAAAAGGTCTCTATACAACAAAAGATACAACTGGTAAAATGAAAGGGCAAACTATAGGATGGGAAAAAATATTTAAAAATTATGTATCTGATAGGGGTTGATAACCAAAAAAAAATCAGAAACTCATACAACCCAATAGCAAAGTAATAATCATCATCCATTTTTTAAAAATGCCAAAGGATCGGAATAGATATTTTTACAAGGAAGACATACAAATGGGTCATGGGTACATGAGAAGGTGCTCAACATCATAGAAATGCAAATCAAAACCACCTCACACCTGTCAGGATGAGAACTCACCTCGCACCTGGCTCATTAGGATTCTAGCAATTTTATTTGCTCTGAAATCTACTCTATGTGTTGATACAGCCATTCCTGCTTTATTTAATTCCTGATTATATGCTGTATCTTTTCCATTCTTTTATTTTTAACCTATGCATGTGGTTAAACGTGAGTTGAGTTCCTTGTGAACAGCATACAGCTGGGTTGTATTTTTTAAATCTACTCTGCCAATCTCTATCTTTTAAATAGTGTATTTAAAACATTTACCTTTAAAAAAAACATTTACCTTTAAGATAATTATGAATATCACTGGGCCTAAATCTGTCATTTTATTATTTGGTTTCCACTTATTCCCTTTGTCTTGTTTTCTATTTGTTTTATCTTCACTTTTGGGCTACTTTAACATTTTCTAGGAGTCCAATGTGAATTATTCATAATACCTGGGGATTTATGACTTTGTATAGTTTACTTAGTGGTTGCTCTGGGTAGTACAATATTAGTTTGTGACTTATCACAGAGTACTTGGTGTCAATGTTTTACTACTTGAAGAGAGATATGGAAACCGTGCTTCCATTTAGATCCCTTTACCCTTCATACTTTTAATTATCATCATCATGAGTACCAAATGGTGTTATAATTTCTGTTTCAATCATCACATATGATTTATAAAACTCATGAGGAGAAGGATAGTGTATTTTATTTACCCATATGTCTGCTTTTTCTGTTGTTCTTCCTCCCTGTTGCTGTGATTCTTTACTGTATCATTTTTCTGTTAAAATAACTTTCCTTAGCCATTCTTTAAGGTTAGTTCTCTTAGCAACAAGTTATTCTAGTTTTCTTTTATCTGATAATGTCCACTTTTCCTTTTTGTTTCTAAAGAATAGTTTCTCCAGTACAATTTGTGGTTGAAAGTTCTTTTTACACAGTACTTGGAAAATGCTGTACTTCTTTTGGCTTCCATAATTTCAAATGAGAAATACATTGTTGTTTCTCTATAGGCAGTGTGTTAATTCTCTCTAGCTTCTTTCAATATATTTTTCTGTCTTTAGTTTTCTGAAATTTAATTATGATGTGCCTTGGCATAGATTTCTTTTGGTTTATCCTGTTTGTAGTTTTCTCAACTTTTTTAAATTGTAATTTTATTTAAATTCAATTAATTAACATACAGTGTATTACTAGTTTCAGAGGTAGAGTTCGGTGATTCATCAGTTGCATATGACACCCAATGCTCATTGCATCACATGCCCTCCTGTTTGCTCATCTTCTTGAATTCATGAGTTTATGTCTGACCGTTTTGGTAACTTCTCAGCCATTATTACATTGAGTACTTTTTCAGTCCCAATTTATCTCTCCCAATTTATCTTTCAGGAACAAAGGTTATCTGAATGTTGGATTTTTAAATTTTAGTCCCAAAGATCCTGTTCATTTGTAGCCTATTTTCTTGTTACTTGGATTGTATAAAGTCTATTGAGTTGTCAAGTTCACTGATTTTATCCTCTGTGTTTCCCGTTTTACTACTGAGACGTTCTAGACAAGTTTTTTGTTTCTATCGTTATATTTTCAGTTCCATAACTTTACTGATTTCTAAAAAATATTTATTTATTTGAGAGATAAAGTGAGTGTAAGTAGGGGAGAAGGGCAGAGGGAGAGAATTTTTAAGCAGATTGCTCACTGAGCACAGAACCCGATGTGGGGCTCAATCTCATGACCCACGAGATCATGAGCTGAAACCAAGAGTCGGATGCTTAACCGACGAAGCCACCCAGGCACCTCTCACTAATTTTTAATAATATATCTCTTTTCTGAAAATGATTATTCATTTCAAATGATTTTCTAGTTGGTTGTTAATCATTTTCATGATGGTTTCTTTAATATCCTTAACAGACAGATAGTTTCAACATTTGATTCATGTGGTGTTGGCATCAGACAATTGCTTTTTCCCATTCATGTTGTGATCTTCATGACAGTTGATATGATGGGTGTCTTTTTATTGTATCCTGGACATTTTGACTAATATGTTAGAGGATGCTGGGTCTTACTGTTTTTATTTTAGTAGGAAATCTTGCTTTGATTTGTAACAAAGGTCCCAGGCTACTTTTGTTAACTGTGGTTCTAAGAACAGTCTAATTTTCATAGGTCAAGTAGTACCATTTTGGTTTATTTGGTGTATTTCATGTTGTTGGCTGCTAAATTCAATGGTCTCTGCTGATGCTGCTTCAGGGGGAAGAAAAAAGTTCCCCAGGACAGGTTGCCTAGTAGCCTCTAGGTGGGGGAAAGAGAGTCTCTATACCACAAGGTGAAGAGTGATTCCTTGGTTGGACACTTTTGTGAAAGCTTTTCTTCTGCATGTGGTGGGTAGAGAGGTTACCTGGGTCCTGTCATAGCATGATCATCTTGGCTGGTGGCCCTCAGTTGCATGGCATCTCTGGCTGTGGGGAAAGGGCCTAACACCTGGTGGTGAAGGAGAGCACTTCCAGGACCAGGTGCTTCTTGTGATGACATTACCCTTACCATCTCTCCTGACCTGGGCATTCAGTGTCTCTAGGTTGGGAATGCACACTTGTTTTTAAAAATATATCATAATCTCATATACCAACAAATTGGACATCCTAGGAGATATGGATAAATTCCTAGAAACATATAACTTCACAAAATTGAATCAGGAAGAAATAAAAAATCTGAATAGACTGATTACCAGCAATGAAATTGAATCAGTGATAAATAAACAAAAACTCTCAACAAACAAAAGTCCACGACCAGGTAGCCTCACAAATGAATTCTACCAAACATTTAAAGAAGAGTTAATACCTATTCTCAAGCTATTCTAGAAAATGGAAAACTTCCAAATTCATTCTACAAGGCCAGCATTACCCTGTTGCCAAAATCAGGTAAAGACACCACTATTTGCAGATGTCATGATACTATATGCAGAAAACCCTCAAGATTCCATCAAAAAACTACTAGAACTGATAAATGAATTTAGTAAGGTTTCAGGATATTAAATCAGTGTATAGAAATCTGCTGCATTTCTATACACTCATAATGAAGCAACAGAAAGATAAATTAAGAAAGTAACCCCATTTACAATTGTACCAGAAATAACCAAATATCTAGGAATGAACTTAACCAAGTAGGTGAAAGACCTATACTCTGAAAACTACAAAACACTAATGAAAGAAATCGAAGATAACACATGGAACAAATCGAAAGATATTCTATGCTCATGGATTGAAAGAACAAATATTGTTAAAATGTCTGTACTACCCAAAGCAATCTACAGATTTGATGTAATCCCTATCAAAACAACAACAGAATTCTTCACAGAACTAGAGCAAATAATCCTAAAATTTGTATGGAAACACAAAAGACTCTGAATACCCTAAACAATCTTGAAAAAGAAAAGGCTGGAGGTATCAAAATTCCAGATTTTAAGTTATATTACAAAGCTGTAGTAATCAAAACAATATGGTATGGGCACAAAAATAGACACATAGATCAATGAAAAAGGACAGAAAGCCCAGAAACAACTCGCAATTACACAGTCAATTAATCTTTAACAAATCAGGAAAGACTATCCAATAGGAAAAAGACGGTCTCTTCAACAAATGGTGCTGGTAAAAATAGCTACATGAAAAAGAAGCTGGACCACTTTCTTACACCATACAAAAAGATAAATTCATTTTTTTTACAAAGATAAATTCAAAATGGATTAAAGATCTAAATGTGAGACCTGAAACCATAAAAAATCATAGAAGGGAGCACAGGTGGTAATTTCTCTGGCATTGGCCATAGCAACATCTTTATACATATGTCTCCTGAGCAAGAGAAACCAAAGCAAAAATAAACTATTGAAACTACATCAAAATAAAAAGCTTATGCACAGCAAAGGAAACAATTAACAAAACTAAAAGACAACCTACTGAATGAGAGGATGTATTTGAAAATGACACATCTGATAAAGGGTTAGTCCAAAAAAATATAAAGAACTTTTACAACTCAACAGCCAAAAAGCAAATAATCCAACCAAAGAATGAGCAGAAGACATGAATAGACATTTCTCCAAAAAAGACCTCCTGATGGCTAATAGACACCTGAAAAGATGCTCAACATCATTCATCATCAGAGAAATGCAAATCAAAACTGCAATGAGATATCACCCCATACATATCAGAATGGCTAACACAAAAACTCAAAAAAACAAGTGTTGGTGAGGATGTAGAGAAAAAGGAAGTTTCATGTGGTAATGTAAACCGGTACAGCCACTGTAGAAAACAGTATGAAAGTTCCTCAAAACTTTAAAAATAGAACTACTCTATCATCCAGTAATTGTATTACTGGGTATTTACCCAAAGAATATGAAAACACCAATGCAAAAAGAATATGCACTCTTATGTTAATTGCTGCATTATTTACAATAGCCAAATTGTGGAAGGAGCCCAAGTGTCTACCTATAGATGAATGGATAAAGATGATATGGTATATATATGGAATGGAATATTATTCAGCCATTAAAAAGAATAAAATCTTGTCATTTGCAACAACATGGATGGAACTAGAGAGTGTAATGCTAAGCGAATTAAGTTACAGAAAGACAAATATCATATGATTTCACTCATATGTGGAATTTAAGAAACAAAACAAATGAACAAAAGAAGAAAAAAGACAAGTCAAAAAACTAGACTCTTAACTACAGAGAACAAACTGATGGTTACCAGAGGGGAGGTGGGTAGGGGAATGGGTGAAATAGATGATGGGGATGAAGAGTACATTTACAATGATGAGCACTGAGCAATATATAGAATAGTTGAATCACTATATTGTACATCTGAAACTAATATAGTACTGTATGTTAAGTATATTGGAATTAGAATAAAAAACTTAACAAGTACAAAACACAATAATCTCAATTTTAGAAAGATTTTAATTCTGAAAATGGTCAAGAGAATCATATTTAATTTGCTCCATAAACTTACATGTGAGAATAAGGAATCAGCAAAATTCTAAAATTGTTAGTCATTGTGTTAATAGATGTTTAAGACATATGAAGACAACACACAATGGAGGATATCTTTACTCAAAATCAAGGGTCTGTATTTTTATTGTTGAAGGTCAGAAAGTAACATGAACTTGTCATGCCTCATGACAGTCTGAAACTCAGATGACACTAGTGAATTTTCTGCCCTTTTCATTCACGACATACTTTGGCAATAAATACTCAGAGTCTTAAGTCTGAGATATCTTCTCCATAAAACAAGAAAACCTTAAGAAAACTCCAGTTAACTAAAGGGGCTTTGATTCTTCATATTTATGACTCAAATGAAGATATAACTTGTTCTAGCTAGGCCTGTGAATTTTTATGCTTCATTATTTGGGAAAACAGAGAAACCAAAGAGCACTGTTACCAATAACTAGATTGAGAGAAAAAAGGGAAAATTTCTTTCTCTCTTCTTCACTCTCATGCCCAGTTGACTACCTGCTAAGTACTCAATGGAAAATTATCAGGATTGGGGGAAACAGAAGAAAAAGAGGTGAAGAGAAATAAAAAAAGCAAAAGTAAGCTGAAAGGGAATCTGAACATAGCACATAAAAGAGGAAGGATGGAGGCAATAAGTATATTGACAAATAAAATTAATTATAATACAATCTTTCAATTCTATCATTAAAATCACTCTCTCTGAGGTCTTGCTTCCTCATACTCTATGTAGAATGTAATAGAATAAGAATACCCAATATATGAGATTAATTTTGGAATAATTATTAAGGATTGTTAACCAAACACAGTACTCTGGGCCTTACCAAATAGAAATGCTACTGAGTAGACTATATAACCACAAGATTTATTTAATTTTTCACTTTGTGTGCATCATATCAATTGGTCTAAATAAACAGATCTCAGGAATAATTCTGAAATTGGGTATATCATCAATTATCTTTCTAAGTAAGTCTTCCTCTCAGGATCATCCTTATATCTGAGTCCCTTAAATGTGTCAAGTACTCTATTGGTCCTAGGGCCTTTGCACATACTACTGCCCCTACCTTGACTATTATTTTGTCCCCAGCCTCATTGTTTGCAACCTATCTTTATTTTTGATTATTATTCAAATACTACACATCCCTGCTAAAACATCCAATTCTCAACAAAGTCTTCCCCAACAATGCTACTCATCACTACCAACATCTGTTAGGTGATCCTCTTACTGCACTAGCACAGTATTCTACATTTCCCTCATCATAGCATATACTTATCCATATCTCCCATAAGCACTAAGACAACACACACCAACTTTATCCTACTCATTGTGGTATTCCTGATACTTTGCATATTCTCTGATAAAAATATTCTCAATACATATTTGAAAATGAATAAATCCCCCAAACCTGAAATAGATGGGGTATCGGTTATTAGAGTATGGCCTGAGAGATAAAAAGTGGCTATTAAATACTTTTTATGGAGTGGCTTTGATCATTCTGCAGTATTCCAAAATTATACGCAAAAGCCCACAGCACCAACTGAGGCACAGTCATTTACATTGCTAAAACTGAGAATTATATTGAGGGCATAATTACTCCTCAGGCTTTCCATGAAGTCATTTCAATCCCCACTAAGATCATAAAAATTTTTCCTAACTCAGGTTGAAATAACATAGGCCTAGGAGTCACAGACATGGTTTAAATTTCAGCTCCAACATTTCCTAGTCATGTGAGATTCAACAAGCCACTTAATTTCTCAAATCCCAGATTTACTTGTGCTTTAATATCTACCTCCAATGGATATGGGGGATCAAAAGAGAAAGTGTATTCAAAAGGACCTAGTGCAGGGGATCCCTGGATGGCTCAGCGGTTTGGCGCCTGCCTTCGGCCCAGGGCGTGATCCTGGAGACCTGGGATAGAGTCCCATGTCAGGCATCGAGTTGGAGCCTGCTTCTCCCTCTGCCTGTGTCTCTGCATCCCTCTCTCTCTCTCTCTCTGTCTCATGAATAAATAAAATCTTTTAAAAAAACCCAAAAGGACCTAGTGCATAATCCAGTATATAATACATGCTCAATAAAAGTTCCCACAGTAATTGTTCAGAGAGAGAAAACATGAGCAAGACTTGGTCCCTTTCTTTGATAAGCTTATAGGTCAGGTTAAATAAATCCTTACAACTCAATAGAATAAGAGTAAATGATTATACAAAATGATAGGTCACAAATGACATATTGATTTACCGGCAAGAACACGTGAAAGAAGAGATATTTGAGATAGATGATAAAGGAGGAGAAGATATTAGCAGATAAATAAAAGAATTGGAGGGAAATTAGGGGATAAGCATTTCAAGAAGTATATCCAGAAACAAAGAGGTATTCCAGAGCGTGCCACATTTAAGGAAAGGTAAATGATATATTTTAGTGTAGTACATGGTGAGGATGGGGAAGGGGAATAGTAAATGTTGAATAATAAATGGTCTTGCATGCTAGGCTAAAGGTCTTAAAATAGGGACAGCATGATCAGATTTGTCTTCTTGCATATTAGTTTACAACTATGTAGAAGATGAAGTAGAGGAGAGAGCTACCGGAGGTATAGAATCAAGTTAGTTTGGAATACATTACATTAATAGAGGTGATAATTTAAAAAATCTGAACTAATGTAGTAACAGGAAAAGCAGAATACAAAACAGATTCAGGAGATAGTGGGACCAAATCCTCTTGGTGACTGTGGTAGAACAGAACAATGGTACCAAAAGATGTGTATATGTCCTAAGTCCCAGAACCTGTGACTGTGTTATCTTAAATAGCACAAGGGAATTAAGGTTGCTAATAGAATGAAGGCTTCAAATCAGCTGAACTTAAAATATGGAGATTATCTTGGATAATCTTGGTGGGTCCAATATAATAACAGGGACCCTAAAAAGTAGAAAAGAAAGTCAGAGTCAGAGTTAGAGGGATACGTGACTGTGGAAGAGTGTCAGAGTTATGCAGTATGAGAAAGACTATGCCAGCCATCGCTTGATTTGAAGACCAAAGGAGACCACAAGCCAAGGAACAGGAGTAGCATATCGAAGCTGAAAAAGGCAAGAAAGTTGATTCTTCCTTAAATCTTCAAGAAAGAAATACAGTACTGCCCAAATCTTGATTTTGACCTAGTAAGAGACTTCTAACCTCCAGAACAGTAAGATAACAAATAATAATAATAAATTTGTGTTGTTGGAGCACCTGGGTGGCTCAATCAGTTAAGCATCTACTTTTGGCTCAGGTCATGGTTCCAGGTCTCTCTCAAAGGGGAGTCTGTTTCTCCCTCTCCCTCTGCCCCTCTCCCCCATGTTCTCATGTTCCCTCTCTCTCTCAAATAAAATCTTAAAAAAATAAATTTGTGTTTTTTAAACCACTAAGTTTGCTAATTTATTACAGGAGCAATGGATGGGAGCCTAATAGAGTGACCAACTAATTCTGAATGGAAGAAAATAACAGGATTGAAGATCACTTCTGTGTTTCTGACCTAGGTGATAAGACGCTGCCATTAATCAAGATAGAAAATACAGGAAGATAATAAGGTTTGGCATAAAGGGAATGAAGACAGAAGAGTAGAAAAGAGAAGATATAATGAGTTTGGTTTAGAATATGTTGACAAATATTTATATAGCATACAGGACTACTTGTCTAAAGGGTAACTGGTACCTGAATCAAGATCACAGAAAAGAGAAATTGCTGGAGATACAAATTGGGTGTTGCTATTGTATGAATGATATGAGAAATCAGAAATCATGATATCACAGGTACAGAGAAGATCAAGTGAGAAGAGAGACAATGATGGAACATTGAAGAACATAGTATTTAAGGGTGTGTGTGTGAAGGAGTTCAAAGAAGCTGAAGAAATGAAAGAAGGTGGGCAAGAATTAGGAGATAGTGTAATAGAAACATAGGGAAAAGAGAGCTTCAAAAGAAAGTGAGCAAGAAATCCAACGGATACAGAGAGATCTAATAGTATGAGACTGAAAATTGGCCACGTCCGGTGCAAAATAACAACAATGATCCTAAGGATCAATCTATGAATATGAACAGTTTGAATCCCTCTGCTGGTTCGGTGTTCCCCCACATGCTTACAATTTAAGCTCATTAAGAGAAGAGCTAGATCTTAGATTAGCATACATAGGACCCTATATAGCTGATTATTATAAAAATTATATGTGATCTATCAAGTTTTCTATAAATTTCAATCAAGTTCACTTGAAGCAAAGTCCTAAGCACATTTAATGAATTGTTCCTAAATTAGACCATTTGCACACATTCCTTCACTTTGATAACATATTAGATGAATATATCACAGATTAACCCACTATTATGGTATTTATTTATTTATTTATTTATTTATTTATTTATTTATTTTAATCAGACTAATTTCCCTCCTACTTATTTTTTTTTTCTGACTCAATTTGGTCATGCTGTTCTCACAGCTTATCTATCATGCTGAATCACTGTACTAAAATCTGAAATCTCTTCCTCTCAGGTAAAGAAAAAAGTTACTAGTTTAATTAATTAAATTCAAGCTGCCAACTTGGCTTAATAAAGATATGCACAGAAGATAATTCTCCTGTTGCTCCTGGAACAGTGTAGCATATCAAATCGTAGGAAAGCAAAACTTAAAGGGATAGCGATTTACCTTGTTAACATAACTCTTGCCCAGTAAAATCAGCCCTGTATTCTCAGGACTGCAACTTGTGGTGAAAGGCTCTCAGTTATTAAAAAAAAAAAAAAAAGAGGCTACAGATTAATGCACAATGACTTAAATATTAAAAATTTAATGCTTAATTTTTACTATTCCAGGAGCAATGTGTTTATATAGTGGCTGATTCATATACATGGAGTAAATGCAAATAAAGCCAAAGAAAACATTTAAAAGCTGTCCCATAATGGGAAGAATAATCCATATAGTAAATGCTGTGTAAAAAGATCCAAGTTAAAATTTACACTGAAAATAATTAAAAGAAAATATGTTTGTGGTTATGTTCACACACCAGAAGTACATATAAACAGAATAAATCACCCATGTGCAGTATTATTTACTCAAAAGTTTTGTCTAAAATGACCACATATTTGGCAGTATCTAATTGATGGGATTTTATAGAGGTTTGGCAGCTGTAAACAATAGAATTGAAAATACTCAGATCTATATGGTACCAAAATAAATAAATAAATAAATAAATAAACATACAAGAACTTCCACCTTTATTTTTTTATTTTGTTTTTTTTTAAATAACAATTGTTAGTATTGATGACACCAGTGCACACAAGAGATAAAATGAGTAAGGAAATTGAAAATCCAAATAAAGAGTATTTAGAGCCACATATCCCCTCCTTATCTCAACTCAGGAGATCCCTGCCATGACTATTTTCACTCCAGCAGAAGCCTGGAGTTTGATTCTCGGGGGAGGCCTCTGAATGGATGGATGCCAAGCACAAACCCTAACGCCAAACCTAAACAAAACACTTAAAACTAACCCATTGAAAATACTCAGTGTCCTAGTGCCAGGCACATGCCTGGATCCAATCTCTACCTGTGTACAGACACTAACCATAACCCTAATCTTAATCCTAACTTTCACCTAGCCTAACACTGGTCCTATCACTAACTGAAAACCAAACACGAATCACTAGCCCCTAATCCACAAACCTAACCATGACTCCAACCATAACCCTAACCCCAACACTAATCCTAACCCCTAACCCCTAATCCTACACACTGACATAACCCTAACCCTTTAACCCTAACCCTACCTCTATTGTAACCCTACCTCAAATCTGAAACCTAACCCAAACCCTAGCCGTAGCCCCTAACTCTAACCCCTAAGCATAACCCTAACCAAAAACCCCTAACCCTAACCCTAACCATTAACCCTCAACTCCCATCCCTAAACCCAAACCCTCCCCCTAACCCAAACCTCTAACCCTAACCCCTAACTCAAATGTAACATTAACCCTAAACCCTAACACCTAACTCTTAACCCAACCCCAACTCTAATCCTAACACTAACCTTAAACACTACCCTTAACCCCTAACCCTAAACATTAACTCTAACCTCTAACCCTAACCCTAACCTTAACCCTAAAGAAAACACTTAAAACTAAACCTAAACCTAAACCCTAACCCTAATCCTTAACCTAACCTCTGAGCTCTAAACCTAACTGGACTCTACCCCTAACCTCTAACTCAAACTCCAACCCTAACCCCTGTGACCAATACCCCTAACCCTACCCCCTAGCCCTAAACTGTAACTCTACCCGAACTCCTAACCTTAGCCCCTAACCCCCAATCCTAAACCCTAAAGCCTAACCTTAAACTTATTTTTTTTATAAATTTATTTTTTATTGGTGTTCAATTTGCCAACATATAGAATAACACCCAGTGCTCATCCCATCAAGTGCCCCCCTCAGTGCCCATCACCCAGTCACCCCCACCCCTGCCCAACTCCCCTTCTACCCCCCCTAGTTCGTTTCCCAGAGTTAGGAGTCTCTCATGTTCTGTCTCCCTCTCTGATATTTCCCACTCATTTTTTCTCCTTTCCCCTTTATTCCCTTTCACTATTTTTTATATTCCCCAAATGAATGAGACCATATAATGTTTGTCCTTCTCCGACTGATTTATTTAACTCAGCATAATACCTTCCAGTTCCATCCACGTCAAAGCAAATATCCACCTTTATTTTGGATGTAGCTTATGAGATCAGTTTTGGGAAGGTATACTTGAAGAAATTATTCAGAATGCTTCATGATGATAGAGAGATGAAAAATAGAAAAGAGTGGTTAAGAGATATGGAGAACAAGATAAACACTTCTAACATTCCTCCAGTCGTCTTTTCCCAAAGGAGAAAAGAGTGGGGGAAATAATCAAAATGCTTTTTGGAAAAGTAATGGTTCAGTGTTATCTATAAAGAATGAATAATATGAATCCTCACATTCAACATACCAAATCTCAAATAGCATAAAAATAAATCCATATCTAGACATAATTTTTTTTTCATATCTAGACATAATTTAGTGAAACTGGAGAACACACAAGTGAAAGAGAAGATCTTAAAAGCAACCAGAAAAAGAGATCATAATACACAAAAGAACAAAACTTAGTATGTCAGTTGACTTTATAGCAACAACATCAGATTCTAGAAAACTGGGGGAATTCTTCAAAGTGGAGAGTAAAATAATAAATAATAGACGGACTCAAATAATGGTCACAATCTTTTGTACCTCCCTATATCAACTTCCTTTGTGGTACCTCCTATACTGATGTTGTACATATGATTGGTTTTGGCAAAGAAGTAGTAGCAAACTTTATACAAGAAGAAAATTAATAAAGAATTTACATATTTCTTCTCTTCCCCCCCCCATCATAATTTCGCACCCCATCATAATTTCCATAGCAAGATGCCTGGTCTGGCAAGACAGACAGACAAGACATAAATGAACCCAAGTGGAAAAGAGAAAAATTGAGCATATAAGTTCATCCAAGATAATCCAAACTTTACAAGTGATATGTACAACAATAAATGGTTAGTTTATAGATCACTGTGTTCTGGGTGCCTCATTATGCAGCATAATTGTGTCAATAGAAAATTGATACAGAAAATGGTACCAGACTGACATATTGGTGCTGTTTCAAAAACTTAAAATAAGGGGTTATCAGTGAAAACAGTGGAATTGTGATCTCTGAAAGTGGTCTTTTCATTAAAAGCAACAACAATGCTGAAAAATTATCAAAATCAATGTTTTTAGAACTATAGAAATTAACTGATGCTTTGTAGAAATTGAAGATTTATTTATTTATTGAGGAAAAAACACCTAAATCGTGGAACTAATAGTTAGCTTTTTTGCATTATAACTTTCTCTGCTCCTACCAACTCTGTTTCAACTCCATAATATTCATAAAAAACAACAGTCCACAATCACAGTGAAAACCAGCATCCTCACAAGCACTGGAGAGGATAGAGCAGAGTTAGAGATCTGTTAACAACTGAAGGTTTTTTAAATTCATATGTTTAAGCCCAAATTCCTAGTTTGGCTATACTTAGAGACAAAGGCTTTAAGGAGGTAATTAAGGTTAAATAAGGTTATAAGGATGAGGCCCTGATCCAACAGGATCAGTGTCATTTTAAGAGACAGCAGAGAGTTCACTTTCATACTACATGTGCACAGAGCAAAGATCATGTAAAAGCCCAGCAAGAAAGCAGCCACCTACAAACTAGAGAGTTCTTGCCAGAAACCAAATTTGCCAACACCTTTATCATAGACTTCTAGCCTCCAGAACCATGAGAAAATAAATTTCTATTGTATAAGGCACCTAGTCTACAGTATTTTGTTATGGTATCCCAAGTAGACTAACACAAGATCCTCCAAAGATTCTCAAAGAATGTCCTTATTTGACCTGTAATGGAAGGCTAAATTCCAAGGATGTCTTTCTTTGACCTGACAAAAAAAATCACCCACAAATAACAGCCTTTCCCCCAAGGGTGTATTTAAAAAATACTTTGAGCAAGTACTACACATTACAGCTGCCTAAAGTGGTATATAATAGTTGGGGCAAGCAAGAGGCTAAACAAAAAGCTAAGAAATGAGATGTTAATAGAGGGTTTTGTAATGCTCCAACATATTCCAGAGAATCTAGAAATCCACATACATGCAGGCTATACACTGCCCATGTCTATGTATCTGTTTGGAAAAGTCCTGAGAAGTCTTTAGGCTCTCATTTCTGGCTAACCTTGAGATAATATATAAGCATTAAGTGAAGGATAATCCTTAGTTATAAACTACTTGTCTGAATGTCAAAAGCATGTTTTAAAACACATATAGAGCCCTTTGGCAAAGACAGATTTATTGCTTTCAGGCATTTCAGGAAATAACTGTCCAGTCATTAATTGACAAGTTAAGCTAATCAAACAGAAATTTCAGTGATTACACATGACAAAAAAATTACAGACTTGACTGAATTCATCTTGAAAAATCATTTAGGTATTAAATAAACCACCAACAACAAATAGAAAAATTCTAGGGGGAGGGATCTGATTTCCAGAGTTGCCACATTAAATTATTTGAAATGTTGAGTTCTCAACAAAAAAAAAACCCTTTGAGACATGGAAAGGAATAGGAAAATATGGCCCATATATGCAGGAAAGAAGTAGTCAATATAAACTATCCCTGAGGAAGCCCAGACATTGGACTTAGTGAACAAAACTTTAAATCAGCTATTTTAAATATGTCCAAATAGCTAAAGTAAACCATATCTAAAGAATTAAAAGAAAGTATAAAAATAATATATTTCCAAACAGAGAACATTCAATAAAGATATATAAGTTATAAAAACGAACCAAAAAGAAATATGGAGTTGCAAAGTACATTTGTGGTGTAAAGCACAGTAAAGGAGCTCAAGAATTCATGAACTTGAAGATGTATCAATTGAGATTTTTCCTGTCTGAGGAACACAAATAAAAGAATTAAAAAAAAAACAGAGTCTGTGGGACATGATTAAGTATACCAACATATGGATAATGGTAGTCCCAGAGGAGAATAGAGAGATAAGGTAGAAATAATATTTGAATAAATAATGTCCAAAATCATCCTAAATTTGAGGGGAAAAATTGATCTATACATCAAAGCTCAGTGAATTCCAAACAGGATATATTCAAAGGCATCAACACCAAGACACATTACAACCCAATTACCAAAAGCCAAAAACAAGGACGAATTTTGAAAACAGCAAGAGGAAAAGAAAATCATCACATTAAAAGTATCCTCAATATTAATATCCAATTTCTCATCACAAAACACAGTGGACAGAAGGCAATGGGATGCCATATTAAAAGTAGTCTTCTAACTGTCCTCTAAGTCAACCAATCCAGTAACTATCCTTCTAAAATGTAGGAGAAATTAAGACAAAAACAGTACTCTTTTCTAGAAGACCAGCTCTAAAAGAAATCTTAAAGGGAGTTCTTCAGTCTGAAATGAAAGGATACTAGACTGTAACTCAAATCCATAAAAAGAATAAAAAAACATTGATAAAGATAATTACATAGGTAAATGTAAATACACTATAAATGTATTTTTGTAATTTTCTTGTATCTGATTTTAAAGACAAGTGCATAAAAATAGTGATAAATCTCTACTAATAGGCATCAATGTGTAAAGTTATAATTTGAGTGACAGTAGTAACACAAAGGAAGAGGGAATGAATGACTCTATATCAGAGCAAAATTTTTGTTTACTACAGAAATTAAGTTGGTATTAACTTGAACTAGCTTGTTATAAATTAGGATGACAACTGTTATCCTCAGTACAACTACTAGCAAAATAACATTTTAAAATACTGCCAAAATTATGAGGAAATTAAAAATCGCACACTAGAAAATACCTCTCTATAACAACAACAACAACAAAAAAGCAGTAATGGGAGAACAGAGAAACAGAAAGGAAATTACATATAGAAGACAAATAGCAATATGGCAGAGTAAATCCTACTTTATCAGTAATTGTTTTAGATGTAAATGGATTAAACATACCAATTAAAAGGCAGAACTTGGAAGAATTTTTAAAAACCCATAATTGAATCTTTTACAGTCTACAAAAGACACTCATTAGACCCAAAGACACAAATGAATTGAAAGTAAAAATGAAAATATATATAAGGGGATCCCTGGGTGGCTCAGCGGTTAAGGGCCTGCCTTCAGCCCAGGGCATGATCCTGGAGACCCGGGATCGAGTTCCACGTCGGGCTCCCTGCGTGGAGCCTGCTTCTCCCTCTGCCTGTGTCTCTGCCTCTCTCTCTCTATCTGTGTGTGACTATCATAAATAAATAAAAATTAAAAAAAAAAGAAAGCTGGAGTGTATATATTGATGTCTGACAAAATACACTTAAGAAAAAAAATTGTTACTAAAGAATTTCAGATGATTAAAGATGGACATTTCATAGTGATAAAGGGTGAATCCATGAAGAATATGTAAGAATTATAATTATACAGGCACCTAAAAAACAACCTCAAAATAGATGAAGCAAAAACTGACAGAATTGAAGGAACAGACAACACAACAGTAGTAGAGACCAAATTCCCTTTTAAATATAGTCCCCCAAATCCTCAACAGAATGCTAGCAAACCAAATATATATAAGGATTATACACTATGATCAAGTGGGATTTATCCAAGGAATAAAATGTTAGTTAAACATATGAAAACCAGTGACTAAAGTTTTTTTTTTTTTAAAGCATGATCATCTCAATAAGGCAAAAAAAAAAAAAAAAAAAAAAGCATTCACCAAAACCTAAGACCCTTTCATGGTAAAAGTATTCAAGAAACTAGGGATAGAAGGGAGCTTCCTCAACCTGATAAAAGGTATCTGTGAAAATCTCACAGCTAACATCAATCATACTTACCGACAAAAGCCTGAACATTTTCCCCGTAAGATTAGAAACAAAGAAAGGATGTTTGTTCTTTCCACTTCTATTCGGCATTGAAATACAGGTTCTAGGTAGGGCAAATAGGCAAGAAAAAGAAATAAAAGGCATCCAGATACGAAAAAAGTTAAAATTTTCTCTATTTGCAGATAGCATGATCTCATATATAAAAAATTTTAAGGAGCTTGCAAAGAAACTATTATAGCTAAGAAGTTCAACAAGCTTTCAGGATACAAATTAATGTGCAAAACTCAGTTATATTTCTATACATCAGCAGTGAGCAACTTAAAATGAAAACTAAAAAACAAGTCTATTTATAATAGCATCAAAAAGAATACAAAACTTAGGGATAAATTTAACAATACTGTAAGTTTTGAATCCTGAAACTATAAAATATGTTGAAATAAATTAAAGAACACCTAAAAGAGTGGAAATAAATCCTGTGTTCATGGGTTTGAAACATGGTCAATTAGATGGTAATTCTTCAAAAATTGATCTATAGATTCACTGCAATCCCTATCAAAATCCCAACTGTCTTTTTAGCAGAAATTGACAAGCTGATCCTAAAATTCTTATGGAAAGGCAAAGGAACAAGAAAAGAAGACCAAAGTTGGAAGAAACACTTTCCAATTTCAAAATTTAATATAAAGCTACAGTAATCAAGACCGTGTGTTATTGGCATAAGTATAGACATATAGATAAATAGAACAGAATTGGAAGTTCAGAAATAAACCCATATATTTCTGGTCAATTGCTTTCTGAGTGGCAAGTCAAATCAATGAGGGAAAGAACAGTCCTTTAATAAATGTTCTGAGATGACAGAATATACTATGCAAAAATTATTAATTTGGACCAGCTTATAAAAAAGCTTATCAAAAAACCCCTCATACACATACATGCATACACCTGCATACACACACACACACACACACACACACACACAAGTTCTCAAATGTTAAGGAAAATCCTTACTATCTTTCAACTCCTCCTCTGAAAGCTTCCCATCCAGACAGCTGGAAATACATGGCCCAGGAAAAACTTTCTACATTCAAAGATGTGTTCAAAAAATAGCAGGCCCAAACCTATAAAAACTATACTGTCAAGAAAAAAAAAAGAGGAATGGAACAGAAAAATAAAATAGTATCACATGAAGAATACTAACTGCTGAAGGCTGTCATAGAGGAGATAAAAAAAAAAAATTCACCAACTTCTGTGTTCCATAATGGCATCCGAGGTTATTTGGACCCACTCCTCCAATGAAACAATTCTAGACAGAAGGAACTTTAATAGTATTGGAAACTGGCAGGCTGCGAAGGAATGAGCAGCCTCATATATCAAGAGAAACTGTAACCAAGGCCCAGGGCTAACCTAAGAAAAGGAGTTTAATAGCAGACTATCTTCAAATGGGTCTGGGATACCAAAGGACCACATCTTTATGGTGAAACAAAGCAAATCTATTCCCTTTCCAATCTAAAGGAACTTCAGCAAAGGCTGCCTTGGTGCTGAGAAAAGCAAGCAGGGGAAACAGCAAAAATATGCATCCCTGACAAGTCCTGGTCACAGGCCAGTTGTCACATATATTTGAAGTCTGGTTCCATAGTGCTTCAGTACTGCAGCAAACCTCAAGATAGGAATTTGTGTTGGGTTATCCCACAATGGCAGTAATCTTGGACGTGTGGCAGAAGCAATCTTCATCTGAAACCTCGAAGAATTCACACAGATGCTTTTACTTTTGTAATTTTACTACTTGTCTCATGGATAAGAATGGAGAATAATTTTAATATCTTTTTTTTAGTATTTTGCGTGGTGTTGGTATCAAACTTCTGTTAACCTCATAGAATAGGTTTTGGATTATTCTTTTTTACGTTTTAGAATTTGTCATATAAACTGTAATCCTCTATTTGGAAAAAAAATCTGTTGTGTTTTGCCTGTTGAACCAACTTTAATTAATCCTTCATTTCCTTTAATATTTATGACTATTCAGATAATATATTTTTTCTTGTATCAATTTTACTAAGTTACATACTTGTAAGACTTTCCATTTGATCTAAGTTTTCAAATTTTTGGTATAAAGTGTTTAGTATATTCTTATTAGCTTTTTAATCTATACTGTATGTATAGTTATGTACCCCTTTTAATTCCTTTTTTAAAGATTTTATTTATTTGAGAGAGAGTGTGTGTGTGTGTGAGAGAGAGAGAGCATGAGCAGGGGGGCAGGGTAGAGGGAGAAGCACACTCCCCCACTGAGCAGGGAGACCGACACAGACTCAATCCCAGGACCCCAAGATCATGACCTAAGTCAAAAGCAGATGCTTAACTGACTGAGCCACCCAGGCACCCCTGTACTCCCTTTAATTCTTAATTTTATCTTTGCTTTCTCTCTTTTCTTCCTTAATTCACCTTGCCTGAGATTTGTCCCTGTTATTTTTTCAAAGAGCAAATTTTGGCTGTACTTATTCTATTTTGTTTTATTAATTTCCACTTATCTCTTCACTTTAGGTTCTCAGAATTGATTCTGCTGTTCCTTTTCTAATTCTTGAAGTAGATACCTCGCACAATAATTTTCAAGTTTTTTCTTTTCTAATATAAACATTCGTCTATAAATTCCTATTAAAATACCACTTTTGTTGCTACTCACAAGTTTACCCTCTAATTTTCAAAATCACTAATTATTCCATTACGATAATCCATGAAATGCAGAGACGTCTGTATTTACATTATTGATTTTGTTATCAAATTCCAACTTAATTGTTCTTTGATTTTCACTAATTCAATCAAAAAGGTTTTAATTATCTAAATCTCTTCCCAAGGCTTTCCTCTCATCAATTGTTCTATCAACACTATTCATCTTAAATAATATTTATTTTTTTAAGACTTTATTTATTTATTAATGAGAGACACACAGAGAGAGGCAGAGACATAGGCAGAGGGAGAAAGAAGCAGGCTCCCTGCAGGGAGTCCAATGCAGGACTCGATCCCAGGATCCCGGGATCACATCCTGAGCGGAAGGCAGATGCTCAACCGCTGAGCCACCCAGGCGTCCCTTGAAAAATACTCCTGAAGGCTACTCACCTGAAATAGTCTATACTGGCTGCTCTATGTCAAGTTGAAATTTTTCATCCTCGGCAGCCTGGATGGCTCTGCGGTTTAGCGCTGCCTTCAGCCCAGGGCTTGATCCTGGAGACCCGGGATCGGGTCCCACCTCAGGCTCCCTGCATGGAGCCTGCTTTTCTCTCTCTCTCTCTCATAAATAAAATCTTTAAAATAAATTTTAAAAAAGAAAATTTTCATCCTAGGATCTCCCTTTGCCACATTTCTAGGGATTTTATTTTTCTCTCTTACATTATGTCTCCTATTTTGTGCATCCCACATTTTTCTCTTTCTTCATTTACTTCTTTCTTTTGGTAGAGAAAAATCTCCAATACCTTCCTGAAAAAAATGTGCATAGGGAGACAAAATTTTTGAGAGCTCATATATCTGAAAATGTCTGTTTTCTTTTTACATATTTGTTTATGTATGGCCAGAATAGTTTTCCTTATAAATTTTCAAAGCATGACTCCATTGCCTTCTGGTTGATACTGATGGTGTTGAAGATTCTTAAGTCATTCTTGATTCTTGACCTATTTTTACCCCTCCAGAAACTTGTACAATTTTCCCTTTGTTCCCAGTGTTCTGATATTTCCCAGTAATGTATCTTGGCATGAGTCTATTTTTCTCTCTTTTGCTGGGTGCTAGTCTTTTATTTACTTATTTATTTTTAAAGATTTTATTTATTTATGAGAGGGAGAGAGAGAGAGTGCATTAGAGGGGGAAGGATAGAGGGAGAGGGATAAGTGAGTTCCTCAATGAGCAGGAAGCCCTACTTGGGGCTCGATCCCAGGACCCTGGCATTATGACCTTAGCCAAAGGCAGACGCTCAACCAACTGAGTCACCCAGGTGCCCCAATTAGTCCTTTAATCTATAAATAAGCATCTTTAAGTTCTAAGAATTTTTCTTGAGTTACTTGGCTGACAATTTCTTCCCCTCCAATTTATGTATTTTTTTTTCTATTTAGAACCCATATAATTAAAATACCAAAGAAGGGGCACTTGGGTGGCTCAGTTAGTTAAGTGTCCAAGTCTTGGTTTTGGCTCAGGTCATGATCTCAAGGTCCAAGACTGAGCCCCAAATCAGGCTCTATGCTCAGCAGGGAGTCTGTTTGAGATTCTCTCTCTCCCTCTCTCTCTGCCCCTCCCCTTGCTCATGCTCTCTCTCAAATAAATAAATCTTTAAAAATAATAAAAATAAAATAAAATACCAAAGAAAATTTTCTTAGTGAAGAGTCACATCGATTGTTTTATATATATATATATATATATATATACTTTATATAACATATAGCATATATATAACTATATAAAATGTATTATATAATTAATGTTATACATTAATCATTATATTATTGTTAATATATTATTGATTGTATTAACTCACACTTTATATATTATATTTTATATATTAAATATATTTTTAAATTTAAAATATATATTAAATATCATATATTTATATGTAATCATATATAACATAGATATTTATGTTATATATAGATATATATCTATATAATATATTATATGCATATATTATATTGTATCTAATACACTATGTTGTATATATGTACAATATCGTTACCTTATATATTAT
Source organism: Canis aureus (assembly GCF_053574225.1). Taxonomy (NCBI): domain Eukaryota; kingdom Metazoa; phylum Chordata; class Mammalia; order Carnivora; family Canidae; genus Canis; species Canis aureus. The sequence goes on from NC_135649.1 coordinate 12,569,058, forward strand.
ATATAAACATACATGTCCTGAAAATCAATCTATCATAGCTCAAGATTTTCATATTTTGTTAATCAGAAATATTATATTTCTTGGTGTTCACTTTAAATGTGACCTAAAAAAGGAAATGACTGGTCAAAAACTGAACCATATAGGTGATAGAAGACACAAACACTGGTTCCTCCTAGAACTTCAGTGTATGAAAACTTTAAATTCCAGGCAAGTTAATCTGAGCTTCAACATTCTCTCCAGTTGTATACAAATGAACATGTTTTACGAAGCTTTGGGAACAAAAATGAATGCCACTTTCCCTGTCTTGAATTTGCTCTCAGTCCAATGTGAGACAAGCAAAAAAGAGGTACAGAATAATTTTGACTGGGAACAGTTGGAGACCAAGAGGTCTCAGAATGTGCTTCCATTGTGTTACATCTGAGCACAAGCAAGAGGGGTGCATTTTAATCTTTATGAAGTCACAGACCATTTGGGAGATATGATGAAATCTATGATATTCCTTCCAATCAAAATGCATCTGACAAATACATAGACGTAAATGTTGCTTACTAACTCAGAATGTGCACCATTAAGAACTCTTAGTATAAAAGGGTGAGTAGGAAATTTTAGACAGACAAGAAGAGAGAGTCCAAAGGAAATGGCATGGGCAAAAGTCTGCAGACATAAAAAGTCTGTGCATTATTGGAATGGAGGGGACAATAACATCATTTGGTGTGATTGCAGCATAAGCTGGAAAGAGAATCAGACACAACATAGGATGCAAACAGAAGATAAGAAGATAAACTGGGATAAAGCATGAAGTATTTCAGATTGTCAGTCATGCCCTTTGTTTACTCAGAGACTAGATCATGATTGATAAAGATTACGCATGGCACGTCAACACTCTCAACTCTTAAAAAATATCACTGGAACAGCTAGTGCCCAATGGAAGACTCATTGATATTCTGAGCATGGAGTTTCGCTGGCATTCATGGTAGGTGTTGAGTGTGCAGTACTCACATCTCAAGTTTGTAGCTTTATGAGAGAAAAAATACCATTAGAATGAAACCAAAAGTCCCTGAATATCAATTATTTTACTCCTTATTAACCTACAGCTGAATGTCAATCCTCAGTGAGCTGCAACAGTTCTCAACACTGGCAGCACATTAGATTTACCTGGGGAACTTTCTTTTTTTTTCTTTCTTTCTTTCTTTTTTTTTTAATTTGTTTCTATTGAAGTTCGATTTGCCAACATATAGTATAACCCCCAGTGCTCATCCCATCAAGTGCCCTCCTCAGTGCCCATCAAACAGTTACCCCAACCCCCCACCCACCTCCCCTTCTGCAACCCTTTGTTCGTTTCCAAGAGTTAGAAGTCTCATGGTTTATTTTCCTCTCTAATTCGTCCCACTCAGTTCCCCTCCTTTCCCTTATAATCCCTTTCACTATTTCTTAAATTTCCCATATAAGTGAAACCATATGATGATTGCCTTTCTCCGATTGACTTACTTCACTCAGCACAGTACCCTCCAGTTCCATCCACATTGAAGCAAACGGTGGGTATTCGTACTTTCTAATGGCTGAGGAATATTCCATTGTATATATACACCACATCTTCTTTATCCATTCATCTGTCTATGGACATCGAGGCTCCTTCCACAGTTTGGCTATTGTGGACATTGTTGCTATAAACATTGGGGTACAGGTGTCCTGGAGTTTCACTACATCTGTATCTCTGGGGTAAATACCCAGCAGTGCAATTGCTGAGTTGTAGGGTAGCTCTATTTTTAACTCTCTGAGGAACCTCCATACTGTTTTACCAGTTTCCATTTACCTGGGGAAGTTTCAAAATGCCTACCAGCCTGGATCCATACCAGACCAACTAAATTAGAATATGTAGGGGTGGGACTTGGACATCCGAATTTTTGGAAGCTCTTCAGATTGCTTTAATGTACAGCTAGACTTGAGAACTACTATATTAAGAAAAATACTCCCCAAAGTAACTGCCTACCTGCTAATTTAGCCTTAATTCTGTTATGTTGTTGCTATGCAGCATGATACAACTCAAAAATAATTTTTAACAAAATTTAAAAATATATGTTTGGCTATTTGAATTCCTTTGCTAAGCTGCCAAGAATATCACATGAGTGACTATGGGGGTGGTGAAGGTAGTCTAAACAGTATGCTTGGGTGTCCATATCAGGACCTGCAGATAGCCAATCTGTGCCGGAAATGTCCGGAATGGGCTTTTTCACATTTTACAGTCTCATCTCCTGAGTGTGCTGCCCAAGGCTATTGTTCTCTTCATATCTTGCAGATCTGTCTGGCAAAAAGGCTACATGCATCAACAGTTTTTGCAAAGGGTCTTGTGATTAATTGGATGGCCTTTTAGTTGGACAGCTTCTGAGGACTTTTATTTTTCTTATTTTGGCACAGGAAGCCACAAAGATTAGTTGTGCAAATATATTTAACTTTACCACAGCTAATAAATTACCCTTTGCCTTAAACAAAATACTTAGTACTCATTTTAATTTTAGTTATGCTTAAACACTATATGGGTTTGCAATCAATTATCTGTTATATTCTGTGGTCTGTTTGATCCTGAACATAGAACTGCAAGATGAGGGTTGTGCAATGATTTATAAAAACAAATATTTGGGACGCCTGGGTGGCTTAGCAATTAAGCATCTCCCTTCAGCTCAGGACATGATCCTGGAGTCCCAGGATCGAGTCCCTCATTGGACTTCCTGCATGGAGCCTGCTTCTCCCTCTGCCTATGTCTCTGCCTCTCTCTCTGTGTCTCTCATGAATAAATAAAATCTTTTAAAAATTAAAAATAAATAAAAACAAATATTTATAGACTTTGCTATGTATCAAGATATTTTGTATAAACTGTGCTATGAGTTTAGAAAATATAACATGGATTGGCCATCAAGGTGCTCTCACTCTACTAAAATGGCATGATATCTCCACAATGAGTCATTAAAGCTCCATAAAAGAGGTACAGTAGTCCCTCCTTACCTCAGGGGATACATTTCAAGATCCCCTGTAGATGCCTGAAGCTGTGGATAGTACCAAACCCTATATAGACTATGTTTTTCTCTATACACACATACTATGATAAAGTTTAATTTATAAATTAGGCACAGGAAGAGATTAAAAGCAAAAACTAAAATGAAATAGAACAATTATAACAATATACCACACCAGAAGTTCTGTGGTCTCTCTCTCTCAAAATACCTTCTTGCATTGTGCTCTCCGTTCTTGTCATGATGTGAGATGATAAAAAACCTAGATGAGGAGATAAAGTGAGGTGAGTGACGTAGGCATTGTGGCATAATGTCAAGCTACTAGTGACCTTCTGACACTGTGTCGGAAGGAGAATCATCTGCTTCCAGAAGAAGGTTGATGTTGAGTAACCGAAACCATGGAAAGAGAGGCAGTGGATAAGGGAAGGCTCTCGTACATTAAAAAGAGATGAACTCATGAGATGTCATGATCACTTCTAGCTGAGAGGGGTTAGAGCCAGCTCTTTGAGGGCCATAAATGCCAGGATACAAAGTTTAGAAGAAACTCTCCAGACAAAAGGGAGGCTTTTTTTTCCATAGGAAAATGATAAAGTCTGAGGTTCAGGAAGGTTATAAGATTAACTGCAATTTATAGAATGAACTGAAGTTTGGTTTAAAAAAAAAAGAGGAAAGATGAGTTACAGGTTTTAATAGATGGTTAAAGTAGGAGGTGATGGCAACTTGAGCAAGGGAAATGGAAGTAAGGATTGAAAGTAAGAGAGATGTTAGAATCACTGCAGTGATATAAAGGACTTAATATGCTTTTTCAAGTGATACTACTGAACATTCTGTGGGACTATAAGCATTCATCTATCCATCAAATCATTCAACAAGTCTTTAATAAATAACTATTATGCATTAAGCATTGTGCTGGGTTCTGGAGGTACAGCAGTGAATATAGCAATGAATGTTCCTTGCCTTCATACAGCTTCAGTACTGGGAGAGGTAGACAATAAATAAAAGACACAAATAATTAACAAACCCTTGTAAGCACTATGAAGGAAGTTTTGGGATGCTGAAAGAGAGCAACAGGCAGTTGTAATTGTTGGGATGGATTGAACTACTTTTTATTGGGCATTAATTGATGTCCTCTCTAAGGAAGTATTATTTCAGAGGAGATCTGAAGGACTTATCAGAAAAAGCAAGCAGTGAAGAAGAGAGAAAATCAAATGAAAAGGCTCTGAAATGGGACAGTCTTGGTAGATTTCTCTGAAGAAGAGAGAGCTGCCAATATGTTAAATGATGCTGAGAAGTTGAGTAAGATGAAAATGGTAAATCGACCATTGGTTTTCGTAACACAGATGTTACTGTTGACCTTGATGAAAGCAGTTCCACTTGAATAAGGACAAAACTAAATTGAGGTGAACTGAAAAGTGAGTGAGAAGAAAGGGAGAAGAGAAGAGTGTGTTTAGTAGAGAAAATTCATGAGCTGGAGGGGGATATAGAACGGGGGATGTTCCAGCTCGTTAAAGCGATATAAGAATTTAGATCCCATCTGTATACTGAGCTGGTCGAGATGGAAAATCAATGCAGATGAGAAAAGAAAACTGGGAGCAGGAGATGATGCCTCCTAACACCTCCAGTTCACCCTCACTTTGCAACTGAGTTAAATAAATGACTCAATGCTAATTCTTTCCAAAGTTGGGCTCTATTTGAGGGAAAATGGAGTAGAACATTGTGGCCTGCACTGGAAAGTAAAGATATTGAGTACTGCAGAGGAAGAGAAGGGTGCAGGAAAGCTGAGATCCTGGTCACCAAACTGAATGCTGTCTAATTCCTAGTGTAGCTTCACATGAGCTCTGCCTCAAATTCCAAAAGAATCCAGATTACTTCATTTGATCTAACCAAGTATTGAGTAGTGAGATAGGGAGCATACTCTATGTCTCTTTTTCTACATTAAGAGCCAGAGTAGAGGTGCCTGGGTGGCTCAGTCTGTTAAGTGACTGACTCTTGGTTTCAGCTCAGGTCTCAGGGTTTGTGAGATGCAGACCCATGACGGGCTCCATGCTCAGTGAGAGTCTGTTTGATTTCTTGACTGTTCTCTCATTCTGCTCTCTCTCTTTCTCTCTCTTTCTCTCTTTTTCTTTCTCTCTCTCAAATAAATAAATAAATCTTTTAAAAAAAGAGCCAGTGTAGTGGCCCCAGAATGTTATTTTCACCATCCAATAGCATTTATAAAATATATGAGGGAACTGCCAATGTTTCCTTTTGTCAACCAAGGACATTTTAAATGTCCCACCATGTACATTCATCATCTCACAGAAGAAATAATATTTTAGGACCAAAAAGTAGGAAGAACATAATACCAGGATTAAAAACAACAAATCTAGCTTCATAGAAAACCTCTCTACACTGTTTTCTTCTTTTATTTCTCTATCTGTCATGGACTGGTAAAAATACCATTCCAGTCTTGTGTCGGTATGGAAATTAGTCTTAGGAAATCACTGGACCAGATGACTTATAAAATCTCTTCCAATTCAAATTCTATGATTCAGCTAATAGTAACAAAAAAAGTATCATATTTGAAGTAAAATAGTTTCCTTTTCATGTTCTGTTGAACCATCTTATAAATAACTTTCCCCTGAGTCACCTTTGCAGTTCTCTCAGCCTTAGGGATCTAAAGCAATGCTTCACCATTCACCTCAGTTTCAAAGTCCTCTTCTCCCAAGTCTTCAGAGAGCCCAAAGCATTTACAATAAGCACAAAAGATAATAGCAGGTGCAACTGTTTTCTGTCAGCTTAAATGTTGATTAAGACTTCAGTAACCACTCTAGTCTGTACAAATCTAAAATCAAAAATGCAGGTTAATTTTCAAAAAAATAGAAAGGAAGAACTGAAAGAAGACAAAGCACAAAACTGCCTTGCTGAAGCAAAAGAAAATATGAAAGAGAGCTCACTGGCTAGCTTTTTCGGATATTTTTATTTCTAAAGTAGTCACATATCCTAGTGGTTTTTGAGCACTCTTAAAGAGACATTTTAAAATATCACATCAAATAGGATATTTTAAAAGACGACTTGAGTTCACTAAAGGTGAACTCAGAACACCAGAATTGTAACTTGCTTAATGAGAGCTCTGATCCGGGGGCCTGTGCCTGATGACACCTTTCCAATTCCACCAGCAAGGTCCTGGAGCAAAGTTCCTTCCACTGCAGGGTCTGCTTTATTGAATTCCCTACCTGTCCTAATTCTATATATTTCCAATTAGCTACCTTCGAGGCTGACATGGGTGGAAGGGAATTGTTTTCTGACAAGCTAACATTTTAAGGCTAATGGTTTTTTAATAAGCAATTGAATTTGCAGCATTCAGCTCTTGTTATATTTTATTGGTTTTTGTGCTTTAATTTGGTATGTGTGTTTTGGCACAACTCCATGGCAGGTGCAATTTTAAAAATGGAATCAATAAAATTCGCTATGATGTATGATATGAGCATTCCAGGTTTAGCTTTCAAAACAAAATACTAGGCTTGGCTCTTTCTAGAGCCTTGCAAAGAAAATGTGCTGATTCCTGGGGGCTTTCCTCACTGTGGCTTTTTGAAATCTCGTTCACACTCCTCAAATGTCCAAATATGCCTTCCTCTAAACGGCTCTTACTTGGAGTCCATGACCTCATCTTCTTGTTCTTGAAGAGATGAAGTTCATCTTAGCAGGAGAGCCTAAGTACAGTTTGTCTTCCTCTTTAAAATCTCTCTCCATTGCTTTGTACAGCATTGTCAATCAATAGGGACATAAACAATCTTTGTTAAATAATTAGTTGAATACATTTGTCCTCTTCCTTTTTCTCTGACTAAAAGGAGGAGAAACTCCTCCTTTCCAAGACTAACACCTCATAATGATGTAGAATTTATCCGATTCTATCCTCTCTTGCCTTCTTTAAGACCTTGCTTGCTTCATCATGTCTTCTTTCTCAGTCTAAGTATCTTTGGTCTTGATTTCTCCATTGGTCACTTTGTGGCTTCCTATAAACACAGATATATTATCTTCCTTTTGTTAAACCATTGTCTGAGGGAGGGGGTGGTGGTTTGGGCAGGGCACACACGGGAGGATACCTAGTTGAGTAAGGGATGTTCTACAGCTTGATAGCCAGGAGGTAGAGATAAAGTCATATGCTCATCTTGTGCACTTTCTTTATCTTTGTTTTATTTAATAACAAAAAGTTTAAGGAGAGAAAAAGAAAACCACCTCAAGGGCAAGAGGATAATGAGAAATATTGATAATCGACTTGAGAAAGTGAAAAACTCTAATGACTATGTAGCAAATCCTTTTTGCAAGTCAGCTAATTTCCAGTGCTTTGTTTTCAACAAAATTGAAGAATGACTTGCTATTGTCACAGAATCATATATAATATATAATTTTAATACATAATGTGTAAAATATATAATTTTGAGTACATAGCTCACAAAAAGTTTAAAGAATAGAATGAAATGACTATAAAAGGAAAACACCTCCAACCGTTCTTATGTACTTATTTATGAGAACAAAGTCTCTGGTATTTTTAACAACAACAAAAAAATGAAGATAGAATCGATAATGAACCCTGTCTCATTCAAGCAATTCATGATAATTGTCTTTGTGTACAAAAATGAATGAGGAGACAGAAAAATTCCATGGATCTCATTAAGAAATGCATTTTCAACAAGTGTTAACATTTTGTATTTAGTAATTATTTTCCAAATATTAAAATATATTAATTTCAATTCATTGTTTGCTGCTATTACTTGCAAAGCTAACACAACTCAGAAGAAATTTAACACTTAGAGCCTGATGGTCACTTGATAAAAAAACAATGTGTACATTTTTTTCCTGAAATTAATAATACAGTGATCCATAAAAGGGCTTTTAAGCATCAAAAAATAATGACCTGCTGTGGATGAATCCTACAATTATAATGTTGAAGAGGAAAAAACAAGTCACAATGAGTATATACCATATGATTTTTTTAAAGATTTTATTTATTTATTCATGAGAGACACAGAGAGAGAGGCAGAGACCTAGGCAGAGGGAGAAGTAGGCTCCAAGCAGGGAGCCTGACATGGGACTGGATCCCGGGACTCCAGGATCATGCCCTGAGCCAAAGGCAGATGCTCAACCGCTGAACCACCCAGGCATCCCTGATTCTTTTATTTATCTATTTATTTATTTATTTATTTATTTATTTATTTATTTATGATATACAGAGAGAGAGAGAGAGAGAGAGAGAGAGGCAGAGACACAGGCAGAGGGGGAAGCAGGGTCCATGCTGGGAGCCTGACTCGGGACTCGATCCTGGGACTCCAGGGCCAAAGGCAGGCGTTAAACTGCTGAGCCACCGAGGGATCCCCCCTGATTCTTTTTATACAAAGTTCAAACACAGGTAAAACTCATCTATATCAGGGATCAGCAGAGCCTCCCTATAAAGGGATAGATAGTAAATAGTTTAGATCTTGTAGGCAGTAAGATCTCTGTCTGAACAACTCAATTCAGACACTGTGACAGCAAAAATGCCAGAGCCATACATAATCAAAAGGGTATGGCTCTTTTCCAATAAAAATATTTACAAAAATTAACTGGTAGGCCAGATTTGGTCTATGAAGTACAATATGGTGATCCCTAGTTATGGGGTTCATACATACATGTAACACTACCATAAGCTATGATTACCACTGGGGGAGAGGCAGTGTTACAAATGGTCAGGGGTACAGGACGAAAGTCTCAGGCAACAGTAATACTTTGTTTTTTGACCTCAGTTTGTAATTCCAATGTTGTTCACTGTACAAAGATTAGTTAAATTTTACATATATGTTTTATGTCTTTTTCTTTGTATTACATGCAAAATAAAATTTTAAGATAATTCTATTTTATTACATATTATTAAATGATACTCTATAAAAATTATATTACTTTACTTGCATGCCAATAATAAAGATATTTTCTTTACACATTTGACAAAACATGTTACTAGTCTATTGGTCTCAAAATCTCAATTCTAGGAATTTAACCCAAAAAACTAATTGTAGGGAGGAAATTGAAGCAGTCATCAAAAACCTCCCAAGACACAAGAGTCCAGGGCCAGATGGCTTCCCAGGGGAATTTTATCAAACGTTTAAAGAAGAAACCATACCTATTCTCCTAAAGCTGTTTGGAAAGATAGAAACAGATGGAGTACTTCCAAATTCGTTCTATGAGGCCAGCATCACCTTACTTCCAAAACCAAAGACCCCACCAAAAAGGAGAATTACAGACCAATATCCCTGATGAACATGGATGCAAAAATTCTCAACAAGATACTGGCCAATAGGATCCAACAGTACATTAAGAAAATTATTCACCATGACCAAGTATGATTTATCCCTGGGACACAAGGCTGGTTCAACACCTGTAAAACAATCAATGTGATTCATCATATCAGCAAGAGAAAAACCAAGAACCATATGATCCTCTCATTGGATGCAGAGAAAGCATTTGACAAAATACAGCATCCATTCCTGATCAAAACTCTTCAGAGTGTAGGGATAGAGGGAACATTCCTCGACATCTTAAAAGCCATCTATGAAAAGCCCACAGCAAATATCATTCTCAATGGGGAAGCACTGGGAGCCTTTCCCCTAAGATCAGGAACAAGACAGGGATGTCCACTCTCACCACTGCTGTTCAACATAGTACTGGAAGTCCTAGCCTCAGCAATCAGACAACAAAAAGACATTAAAGGCATTCAAATTGGCAAAGAAGAAGTCAAACTCTCCCTCTTCGCCGATGACATGATACTCTACATAGAAAACCCAAAAGCCTCCACCCCAAGATTGCTAGAACTCATACAGCAATTCGGTAGCATGGCAGGATACAAAATCAATGCCCAGAAGTCAGTGGCATTTCTATACACTAACAATGAGACTGAAGAAAGAGAAATTAAGGAGTCAATCCCATTTACAATTGCACCCAAAAGCATAAGATACCTAGGAATAAACCTAACCAAAGATGTAAAGGATCTATACCCTCAAAACTATAGAACACTTCTGAAAGAAATTGAGGAAGACACAAAGAGATGGAAAAATATTCCATGCTCATGGATTGGCAGAATTAATATTGTGAAAATGTCAATGTTACCCAGGGCAATATACACGTTTAATGCAATCCCTATCAAAATACCATGGACTTTCTTCAGAGAGTTAGAACAAATTATTTTAAGATTTGTGTGGAATCAGAAAAGACCCCGAATAGCCAGGGGAATTTTAAAAAAGAAAACCATATCTGGGGGCATCACAATGCCAGATTTCAGGTTGTACTACAAAGCTGTGGTCATCAAGACAGTGTGGTACTGGCACAAAAACAGACACATAGATCAGTGGAACAGAATAGAGAATCCAGAAGTGGACCCTGAACTTTATGGGCAACTAATATTCGATAAAGGAGGAAAGACTATCCATTGGAAGAAAGACAGTCTCTTCAATAAATGGTGCTGGGAAAATTGGACATCCACATGCAGAAGAATGAAACTAGACCACTCTCTTGCACCATACACAAAGATAAACTCAAAATGGATGAAAGATCTAAATGTGAGACAAGATTCCATCAAAATCCTAGAGAAGAACACAGGCAACACCCTTTTTGAACTCGGCCATAGTGACTTCTTGCAAGATACATCCACGAAGGCAAAAGAAACAAAAGCAAAAATGAACTATTGGGACTTCATCAAGATAAGAAGCTTTTGCACAGCAAAGGATACAGTCAACAAAACTCAAAGACAACCTACAGAATGGGAGAAGATATTTGCAAATGACGTATCAGATAAAGGGCTAGTTTCCAAGATCTATAAAGAACTTATTAAACTCAACACCAAAGAAACAAACAATCCAATCATGAAATGGGCAAAAGACATGAACAGAAATCTCACAGAGGAAGACATAGACATGGCCAACATGCACATGGGAAAATGCTCTGCATCACTTGCCATCAGGGAAATACAAATCAAAACTACAATGAGATACCACCTCACACCCGTGAGAATGGGGAAAATTAACAAGGCAGGAAACAACAAATGTTGGAGAGGATGCGGAGAAAAGGGAACCTTCTTACACTGTTGGTGGGAATGTGAACTGGTGCAGCCACTCTGGAAAACTGTGTGGAGGTTCCTCAAAGAGTTAAAAATAGACCTGCCCTACGACCCAGCAATTGCACTATTGGGGATTTACCCCAAAGATACAAATGCAATGAAACGTCGGGACACTTGCACCCCGATGTTTATAGCAGCAATGGCCACGATAGCCAAACTGTGGAAGGAGCCTCGGTGTCCAACGAAAGATGAATGGATAAAGAAGATGTGGTTTATGTATACAATGGAATATTACTCAGCTATTAGAAATGACAAATACCCACCATTTGCTTCAACGTGGATGGAACTGGAGGGTATTATGCTGAGTGAAGTAAGTCAGTCGGAGAAGGACAAACATTATATGTTCTCATTCATTTGGGGAATATAAAAAATAGTGAAAGGGAATATAAGGGAAGGGAGAAGAAATATGTGGGAAGTGTCAGAAAGGGAGACAGAACGTAAAGACTGCTAACTCTGGGAAACGAACTAGGGGTGGTGGAAGGGGAGGAGGGCGGGGGGTGGGAGTGAATGGGTGACGGGCACTGGGTGTTATTCTGTATGTTAGTAAATTGAACACCAATAAAAAATAAATTAAAAAAAAAAAACTAATTGTATAAGGGAAAAACTATGTATGCACAAGAAAATTCCCCCAATATTTACTTGTGTTGGTAAAACCTTGGAAACACCCATAAGCAGCCACTAATAAAAGATTTATGAAATGAATTATGGAATACTACATTGCCACCAAGAGTGATAATGTAAATCTATATTTATTGATGTAGAGGTATCATGTAATGAAAATAAGCAGGTTATCAAATAGTATACAGTATGATTCTACATGTGTAATCAATATGCATATACATATATAAAAATACTCCTTAAAGTTCTGTTTGTGATTATCTAAACTCAAGAAGTGGAATAAAAACACAGATATAGGTTGCAGCTCCAGAGATAGGAGCTTCTTCTGCAGATGTATTTCTTCTCCTTCAGCCTAATACAGTCAAAGGCAAGTGTTCAGAGAGCAACTATTTGACTCATGTATATGATGAATCAAAATATTGCGCTGTACGTGGTTGAGAGAATCCTGGCAGAAGAATGTTCTGGTTTATTAAATTTGTCTCTTTTAAGCATGATAAAGCATGATAAATCATCAAGTGATGAAGACACCATCTTCTCTGCCTGAATCTTAGGAGGAAAGAAGCCAGTATGCATGGTCCCCACTTTTGATGTGGCAGCCTTGGGGAAAGGGACCAGTGAAAAGCTGGTTCTACTCAAGAGTACGTGAATATGACCCAACATTCATACTGGAAGAACTGCTAAAAATGTTTTGAGTCCTGTTTACAGCTTGAAATTTAGAACATTACCCATGACCTCAGGATGATCCCTGGAAAGCAAATGCTACTCCTCTTGATCACCCTAAGACAAAAAAAAGAAGGGTGGGCAATGGAGATCCTTACAACTGAACCATGGTTCAGTGTGAGACAGTGTCTTTGTATTAACAATAAATAACATTCATCCCATTGTAAAGGATTTTCAACTCATGAGTCTTCTATCAAGGGCCAATAAGTAGGGAGAAAGATTTGAAAAAATTGTGTGATTGATGCCACTTCTCTCCTTTTTCCCCATATGTATAACAAATGGGATTCTGTTTTCATGTCTGGTGTTAAGATTTGAACCATATAGGTGAGGCATAGAGAACTTTACAAAATCATAAATATATGCATAGATAATTATCTGCAAGTATGTATATAAAAACAATAATGCTGGTTATGTTTCTGTACTGTTCCTTTTCAGATTTTTTACTTTCTAATGCATATTTTTTGAATTTTTTAATCTTTACAAGAAGTGTGTATCATATTCCCACAAAAAAAAGTAACCCAATGAAACTGTTTTAAAAATTCTTTCTCCTGAATACCAACCCCTGCAGGTATTTCTCTTCTTTTTTTTTTCATCCTTTTCCTCATTATTGACTCACCTCTTTTTCACTAAGAATCTCACCCCCACCACTTCACTGAAAATGTGCTGCTCAAAGTCAACATTATCATTGCAAAATCCTCAGCCTTTATTTTCTTTGATAGCTCTAAGCCAACATTCAGCATAGTCAACCCCTCCTTGCTTTTCAAAATGTCTTTTTGGCTATTCATTCTTTTGTTTGTTTGTTTGTTTGTTTGTTTGCTTCCTCTGCCTTTCTGCTGGCATCTCATCTATCTCTTTGATTGTCTTAATATCCTCTGCTGGTTGTGAAATGTAATCCCCAGACTCAATCCTTAGAACACCACTCCTAGTTGTGTCTCACGTCCATTACACTCTGCTGAATGACTGCCCAGACTGACTTCACCATTCTGTGTTCCCTAGGTTCGAGGACATCTTTGTAACTGCCATCTCCACTGGGATATCTTGACATCACCTTAAACCTAACATGTCTGAAACTACATATGTTGGCCCAAACCAGTTTTCCCTCTAGACCTTCCTCTTTCTGCCCATAGAACTAGATCATAATTTCATTGCTTTTGCAATAGCCTTTGGCCAAAAACAAAGCAAAGGGGCAAAGTAATCTTTAGCTACAATAGAAAGATCAAAACTGAACAAAGAGTGAGTCTGAATACAAGAATTTTTTCAGATCTGATTTCATAAAAGAAATCAGACCATTGTATCATGTCAATTTATGTGGAGACATAAGAGTAAACTTAGCTCCAATTTTGAAGTCAGTCAGTCCCTAGAGAGAATGTGTTCATTACCAATATTAACACCTCATCCTCCAAATCATGTGGATTAAGTATCATGAAGAGAGGTACACTCCTCTGCTCTTATTCAATCATTCACCAACTCTTATTAAGTCTTCCTTACTGTCTTTCCTTGTCCATTACTTTGTTATAGTTCCACTCTCACAAAATATCTAATTCGGGTCCTGTTCACCATACATCAAGACATTACAATGCTCAACTTCATACCTTTGTAACTGATACACTTTGCTTCTCATATTCTGTTTCTGTTTTCACAAATTTAACCAGCTGAAAAAGTTATCTTTGGTACTTTGCTGACCACAACACAGAGTCCATAAAGCTGAGTATATAAGGCCTATAAAATCTAATAAAAACTGCTTTTCCAATCTTATCCACCACTTAATTCCTTCACAAATAATTTCTGATCAACTTTTGATAAGTGCTATGTATGAAAAAAAATTTTGAAGTACATGGATAAGAAAAAAAATCCTGGGAAGCAGAGATTGGGTGAGATCTAATGAATGTAGAAAAAGAGTAGAGAGCCTAGGACCAAGGTTTTGGGATTGAATAAAAGAGGAACCAGTAAACGAACAGAAGAAAGAAAAGTCTGTGAGGTAAAAAAAAAAAAAAAAAAAAGCAGGTTGAATGTGAAGTTACAAAAGACAAGGGAAGAAGATGTTCAAACCAAGATTTAAGTAAAGACTGGTGGTTGATCATTAAATTAGGAACATGGATGGCCAGAGAACTTGACAAAAGCAAGATCAGTGGAGTGGACAGAGTAAAGCCTGGAGTGGGATAAAGAGAGACAGGAATGTTGGGAGGAAGAAACAGTGAGTGTTGACAGCTTTTGCATGGTTTTATAGTGAGGAGAGCAGAGAAATTGGATTATCCATGGAGAGATAAGTAGTGTGAAGAAAAAATATTATAGCATATGTGTATGATAACAGAAATAATCCAATAGAGAAAGATAAAGTGATGTTGCAGGAGAAAGAAGGTGTAAGTGAAAGAACAAAACACATGGTCAGGTAAAAGAGAATGGGATTCAGTGCAATTGTGGAGGGATTGCTGTTTGATAAGAATAGGGATGCGTTCTTGGTTGTAAGAAAAGAGAGAAGGTATGCAAATGAGAAGTGTAGAGATTTTTCTGTAAAAAGTTGGAGCAGGCTCTTCTCTATGGCTTTTAGTTTCTCAGTGAGATATAGAACCGGGAATATTAGAATGGGGATGGTATATAAAGTTTATGAAGAGAGAAAGTATTAAAATGAGGTCTCAAAGGGTAAAAAAATGAGCTTACTATAGAGAAACAGTTGAAATTCCAGGCAGTGTTGAGACCTAATTTGAGTTTTGAGAACATTACTTTAAAGTGAAATTCACTTTAATTTAAAGTGAAATCAGGGTGTCTGATGGGTTGATGTTCTCCAAGTATAAAGAAGGGGTAATTAATGCACAGGGCAGAAATAGGACCCAGCCCATGATTTCTGACTCTAAGACCAATGTTCTTTCCATTAAATTATTTTTCTAGTGGTATTTTTAAATACTTTCCTCTAGAAAAACTATAGTTTGGGTTATAATTGAATAAAGTATTTTCTTTGAATTAAAAATAATTAAATCTAAGAGGATGGTGAGCATACCTATGGAAAAAAAACAAAAGAGGCTTCCTACATGAAACTATTTGTAACCTCTATCCCAATCAGCGTACATTTTCCCCTGTAAATATTGCAAAATGTCCATATGCTCATGCTGCAAAAGCCCTCTTGGAGCCTGGTAATCAGGCCAGTGGACCATATTGTTATGCACAATCTAACCTCTTTCCTTCTTGGCCCCCAACAAAGGACAGCAGGCTGATAGGGCTAGAGCTAATTAGCACCCTGTTCATCTTGCCTTATGCTTAGAATGCCTAAAGGAAGCTTCTCTTCCCCGGCTGATGATAAAACAGAATCAGTCTCTGCTCTCTGAGCTGAGTCATTTATCAATTGTAATTCTGCAGACACAATGCAAAGCAAAGCAGACAGCAATAGGAACAGAGACATAGAGACCTACATTCCCATATTTAAAATGTGTCCTGTTGTGTATGTATGTGTGTATTTGTACATATGTATACTTAGTGCCACAGTCTAATGAAAAAAGTGGACAGAAATGGGGAAAGGTTGAGGGAAGAAAACTCAGGAAACTGTGACTAAGGCGATTCCTTGAGAGGGAGAACAGTGTGGGGTTAAAAGCATAGGCTCTCAAGTCAAAACTACAGGGTCAAATTCTGGCTCTGACACTTATTAGCCAGGTGGCCCTGGGCAAGTAACTTACCTCTTCTGGACCTCGGTTTCCTTAGTTGTAAAAGATGAATAACAATAGTAACTAAATTAAAGGGTTATTGGGAAGATTGAATGAGCTGCTGTTTGCAATTCTAGTACTTAGTAACTGGTGATCCCGAAGACATCATTTAACCACTTGAAGTTCAATTTCCTTGTCATTAAACTTATTTAGTTTTGTGAAGTTTTTCCTCTTACGAGATCCTACATTTTCTGGTATTTTTGGCAATATATATTGCCAGATTTGTGAGGAAACAAATATTGTATTAGTTAAGAACTTCTTTTTTTAAGATTTTATTTATTTATTCATGAGAGACACAGAGAGAGAGAGAGAGAGGCAGAGACACAGGCAGAGGGAGAAGTAGGCTCCATGCAGGGAGCCCGATGTGGGACTCGATCTCGGGTCTCCAGGATCACGCCCTGGGTGGAAGGCGGCTCCAAACCGCTGAGCCACTCGGGCTGCCCCTAGTTATGGAACTTCTTTAAACTTCTCTGTTACCTATGTCTATGTTCCCTTCAGTGGCCAGATAAATCTATCATTTATATTTGATTCAGGGATGTCATATATGAACCTAAAAAGCAGATGTGTTTTTCTAAAAATGCATCTACATACTGATATAGTGAAACACCAGACACCTGCACCCCAATGTTTATAGCAGCAATGTCCATAATAGCCAAACTGTGGAAGGAGCCTTGGTGTCCTTCAACAGATGAATGGATAAAGAAGATGTGGTCTATGTATACAATGGAATATTCCTCAGCCATTAGAAATGACAAATACCCACCATTTGCTTCGACATGGATGGAACTGGAGGGTATTACGCTGAGTGAAATAAGTCAACTGAGAAGGACAATCATATATGGTTTCACTCATATGTGGAACATAAGAAATAGTGAAAGGGGTTACAAGGGAAAAGAGGGAAACTGAGTGGGGAAAAATTAGAGAGTAACACAAACCATGAGAGACTCCTAACTCTGGAAAAGAAAGGGTTGCAGAAGGAGAGGTGGGTGGGGGGATGGGGTGACTGAGTGACAGGCACTAAGGAGAGCACTTGATGGGATGAACACTGGGTGTTATACTGCATGTTGGCAAATTGAATTTAAATAAAAAATTAAAAAATAAAAAAGTAAAATAAAAATCCATCTACATTAACATTTAAGTTGGCTTGCATTCCATGAGGACTCATGGTGTGGCAAAGAGGTACACAACTGAGGGAGCTTGATACCTCACCTACAAAGCTGAGGGAAGCTATAAAACTCTCAGTACCAAAAGATAGCACTTAGTCTCCTAGCCAAATGTCTTCTGATTCTTGCTACATTAAGAAACTTTGTTATTGGGGCGCCTGGGTGGCTCAGTTGGTTAAGCTGGTGGTTAAGTCACCCAGGTGCCCCATCTTTTTTTTTTAAGAAGCTTCGCTATATAGCTCCATAAGGGCAAACCTATGTCTTCTTCACTCTGCATTCTCAGGTTGACAATGGTGACTGTCACAAAATAGGTCTCCAAAATGTGTGAAAAATAAGTGAGGGAGGGAATAAAAAGACTCGTTTGATCATTTGTCTCATTTTTCATCTGCTTTGAAAGTGCACATAATCTAAATCCTTTGGGGTTAGGCTATGTAGTAAGCATTTAATCTAATATGATAGAAGCCGAGTAATAAAAATGTTTGTGTAATCAATTCCCGGGCAATGTCTAAAAGGTTCACAAAAAGTTCCCAGTTATTTGCAATGTCTAGATTATCATCTTTGCCTGCTGCATAAAATGTTGCTTCTTACAATGATTTTAGTACCCCTTCCCAATGTACTTCACACACACACACACACACACACACACACACCCCACAATCTCTTTCTATAATACTCTATTTCAGCAGCAATTAAAAAGACACATACTCAAAATGCTAAGGGGGGAAGCAAAACAACAAAATGCTGGTTCACACTTAAGGCCCTGGGCTTTTGTGTTCCATATGGTTACTGAGCTTGCAACATAGCAAATACCGATTCTGAAAGATCTTTTTATCCCTCTGTTTTGTGATTTGTGCAGTCAAGCATGTTAGAAAGAATAAGCAACCAGAACAAAGAGTTGACCGGCAAATAGATAGCAATTCGTAATCAGTGAAAAGAATACTTTCCCCAGGTTCCAAGATTATTTTTTTTCTTTTTTAAACCCTCCATTGCAAAGCAGAGCAAACAAAATTGTACAGCACCCAATTATAACCAAGTGAAACCACCATCAAATAAGACCTTAAATCTTGGTTAGACAAAGAGTCAATGCATTAAAAAAAAAAAAAAAAAAAGGTGGGGGGTAATTCCAAAAGAATCATTCAGATGTGAAAAGATTGGCAATTATTTTTTAAATACACGTTTGTGGCTTAAACATAATCTCATAAATACCCTGAAGCCTTTAATGCTGCAAATTGTTTGGGGGATTCAGGGGAGTTAATCTCAAAGACAGTGTCATCTCAAAAAATCATTAGATAAATCAATTTTTGTAATAGAGAAGCAACTAAAGAAGAAAAAAGAAAAAAAATAGATGTCATGCAATAGGAAGGATGATAGTCTCAAAGTCATAAGACCTGGAGTCTAATCTCAAATTAACCCCCAAAGTTGCTTTATGATCTAAGGCAAGCCAATTCTCCGTGTTTTTTGTTTCCCATGAATAAAATGAAGTGCTGAAAGGGGATGTGTATGCAATCGGTTCCCTTCCAGCTCTAACATTAAATTTGCTTAAGTCTTTCATATTTACAGGACATAGCTTACAAAAGCCTCCATGTACTTTATATCATTTGATCCTCACAACAGCCTTGTAAAGTAAGACTTATTATCTCCATTTGCAGATGAGGAAATCAAAGCTTAGAGAGATTAGCAAATTTCCCCCAAACCATCCTGCTAGTATGTTGCAAATTCAGATCTTCTCACATCAAAACCACAGTGGTTTTGCAACCATAGTACACTGCTTTTTCAACCATAGTACTCCCTGATACTTAATATTTTACCCTCGTGTACATATTATCTCTGAATGTTTAAATTATTTTATGACTGGAAAACTGCCTTTTCTATTAAAAAGAAAAGCAGTTTGACTATGAGCCACAATATTTTCATAATTATTCTCTCAGAGCCCTTTAGCCAAAGACCAACAGGAACACACCACAGTGGCACAAGTTGGGTTTATTACTCATTGCAGTGAGAGAACACACATGACAGGGAACTGTAGTGCATCCCAATAAGAAGATAACAGAAAGTGCTTGTTATAGGATTTGGGCTTATATAAGGTGATTCGGAGGAAGTTTTCAGAAAGCAGTGTTTTGGTCTGAATTGGATGCTGTCAGGAAGTAGGGGTAATAGGATGACTAGGTATCTTAATAAATCTTATCTATTGGGAAGCCAGTCTAAAGCAAAGGTAAAGCTGTAATTGGTAAATAAACAGCAGTCACTGCTATCAACCAGCATAGGGTAATGTGTGGTCATTTTCTGTGACTTGCACAGTGTTCACCATTTTTCTATGTTCAATCATGACTTTGGAGTGGTCTTTTTTTTTTCTTTTTGTCTTCATCTATCATCGCCACAGAGGGACCTGGTTTGATGTTGATGTTCTATGGAAGTGTTTATGTTCAATACAAGAATGCCAAAGGGTAGCTATGACTGCCAGGCCAGCTTGAAACACTACCCAGGCCTAGTGCCTGAATGTCAGAGCCTGCTTTTCTTTTTCTCAAGCCCAGTTAACGATTTTAGTGCTTTGCCCTCCAGCTGATGGATGAGGGGGAGTTTTCAAAAGAGAAAAAAGAAAGAGGTCTATTCTTTTTCAGAAGACATTTTTCATAAGGCAGATAGTGCCTTATACAAAGTCAAAATATAATAAACAAGAGCCTGAGAGAAAATAATCACAATGTATATGATAGAAAAATAAAAATACAAAATTCTCATATAAATCAAAAAGAAAAAGAAAATAATTGAAAAAGACAGTGAATAGGAAGAGTCAATTCATAAATTAACAACTACAAATGGATAAGAATAGACATTCAATGTCACTATTCATGTAGTAAATATAAATTAAATCAAAGGAACAAATTTCTTCCATCAGATTGACAAAAAAAAGTGGGAATAGGAAGTGCTCCTACACTGTTGGTTAGGAATGTACAGAGTACAACTACTTTGTAGGATATTTTGGCAAATCCTATCAAACCCTAAAAAGCACATTACTTTTTTTAGGAGTCTTTTCTACAGAAAAGATAACACATATACAAAGACATATGGTTCAAAAAATGCTCACTGTAATATTTGTAATGGTGAAAATTAGGTAAAAATCCTTATGCACATCATTAAAAAATAACTAGATTTTAAAAATGGTGCATCCTTACTATAGAGTTCTATGCAGACAATTAAAATGATTAGATGGGTCTGTATGGCATATTCCAAAAAGAAAAACCACAGTTACAGAGCAAAAACTCCAATTTATAAAATAATACCTAATATCTCATTTTTGTCAAAACATTTTTGTATACATAATGTTTGCATATATGTATATAGTTATACATATATATGATGTATGCATGTGTATATATTTTAATGAATATAAAATTATCTGCAAGTGAACATACCAACTACAAACTGTTTTCTCTGAAGAGCATGAATGCAGTTGAGTTTTGGGAGAATACGGGGTGGGGGGAATGGTGGGAATGCTAATTTTCCTATACACATGTTTGCTTTGCTAGAATATTTTATGAGAAAATACCATTTTCATAATAAAAAGTTAAGTAATAAAATAATCTCTTAGGAAACATATAGTTGAAATGGAGTAACAGAGAATGGAGTTATCCTCCTAACAGAAACAACTAAAAACACTAGGCTATATACAAAAAAATGGCTTTCACATATTGGAGATGAGGTACAGCAAGACACAAAACAAGCAAAGTGAAGCTGTATTATTGTTCCAATTTATTGCCTGGAAGGAGAATTTAGGCTGCATCACAAAGAGGGAGAACTCAGGTGGAACCCAGTGGCCTCCCTAAGCTAAGAAGACAGAGCTGGGATTCTAAGGAGGGAAATGCAGATAGAGGTCTCAGGTCAGAAAACGAGAGAAAAAACCTGCAAAGAAATCTGTAGAGGGTCCCCTCAACTCCTTAGCTGAGCACTCATCAGCCCATAAATGTGAGGCAACTACCTGAGGCTGGGGGAAAGAATCACATGAGAAAAGAAGGAACAATTCTTGGAACTCAACCAGGACAGGAAGTATTTCATATTCCCAGAGGTCAGAATGGAAAACCTTGTGTCTCACATGGCTTCAGGTAGGGTCCTTAGAGGGCCTCTGCAGTGGACAAATATTAGCACTATATTAATACCTAGTCTGGTCCTAAAGCTTAAAATGAAGCCTCAAGAAAATCAACCTGCTTCCAAATGAATTAAAAGCATTCGGATTTAAGTTTGAGAATAATTTTGGGAGAAAATACACACACAAAAAAATCCAACATTATTTGGTGCCAATTAAAAAATCACCAAAAATGCATGAAAGCAGAAAAATAGGAGCAATAATGAACAGAAAATCCTTTTAACAGAAACAGATCAGAAAATGGCACATATGGTCAAATAAGTAGACAAGAACACTAAAATAGTCATTATAACTCTATTCTACATGTTCAAAAAACAAGAGAAAAGATTGAACATGTTAAGCAGGCATATGAAACATACCCAAGTTAAACTTCTAGTATTGAAATAAAAAAATACACTGGATGGTATACAGAGCATATTAGACACTGCAGAAGGGGAAAAATGATATAGGTTGAATTGTGTTCCCTCATAATTTATAAGTTGAAGTCCTTTCCCCAGGGGAAAGGAAGGAAAATGAATGAGAAAAATCAGAGAGGGTGACAAAATATGAGAGACTCCTAACTCTGGGAAATGAACAAGGGGTAGTGGAAGGGGAGGGGGAGGGGGTGACTGAACGACAGGCACTGAGGGGGGCACTTGATGGGATGAGCACTGGGTGTTATACTATATGTTGGCAAATCAAACTCCAATAAATAAATAAATAAATAAATATATATATATATATATATACACACACACATATACACATATATATACATATATATATACAAAAATAATTTAAAAATATCAAAAAAAGTTGAAGTCCTAACCACCATTACCTCAGTATGTGATCTTACTTGGAAATAGGGTCACTACAGATACAATTTGCTAAGATGAAATCACGACGGTGAGTCTTAATCCAATATGACTGGTATCTTTATATAAAGGAGAAATTTGGGCACAGAGTTATACGCACAGGGAGAAAACCATGTGAAGATGAAGGAGGAGATAGAAATGATGCTTTCATGAGCCAAAGAATGTCAAAGATCGCCAGAAAATCATCAGAATCTGGTTGAGAGGCATGGAAAAATTTCTTTCTTAGAGTTCTAAAGGATCCAACTCTGCTAACACCTTGATATTAGAATCACAGCCTTCAGAATTGTGAGACAATAAATTTCTGTTATGCCACCCAGTTTGTATACTTTGTTAG
This sequence comes from Canis aureus, assembly GCF_053574225.1. Lineage (NCBI taxonomy): Eukaryota > Metazoa > Chordata > Mammalia > Carnivora > Canidae > Canis > Canis aureus. The sequence goes on from NC_135649.1 coordinate 12,591,710, forward strand.
GGCTACTGTAGCAAACTAAAACTACCAGCAGCCTTAAAGACATTGAAATGATAACTATTTGAATTTATGCAGAGAGGAAACACTAAACAAAAGAAAGCTGGAATACCTACATTAATATCAGATATAGATTTCAGAGGCAAGAATATCACCAGGCAAAATGAGGGAAATTACAAACTTTCCGGTTTATAAAGTTCCAATATTCCAAGGCACAATTTGCTAATGGAACATGAGGATTTAAATATTTAGGCAACCAAAATAATAGAGCTTCAAAATCCACAATGTAAGAAACAAATAAATCTGCAAGGAGAAACAGACAAATTCATAATTATCATCAGATATTTCAATACCCTTCTTATAACAATTGATAAAAGAAACAGAAAATCAATAAAATATATCAGCCAAAACAATAATATCAAGCTACCAGATTTATTTGACTTTCATGTAACACTCAGCCCAAAACAGCAGAACACAGTTTTTTCAAGTCCACACAAATCACTTACCAAGATAGAACCATATATAAGGTCATAAAATGAGTCTGAATAAATATAAAATGATTCAAATCATACAAGGCATGTTGTCTGATCACTGTGAAATTAAATTAGGAATCAATATCAATTTTCCCAGAAAATATTTTAAAATCTACAAAAAAAGCTTCTAGAGCTAATAAGTGAGTTTAGAAAGGTTGTGGAATATAGAATCGATATACAAAAATCAATGATATTTACTGCTTAGATAAAAACTGTTGTCTGTTACTACTTCCTGTCTATTCTGGATGACTTTTATCTCTCATTTCCCCTTATTACATTGGCTAGAACCTCTAATACAATGCTGAAGAGAAGTAGTGAGCACATACCTTTGCCTTTTCTTTATTTTAGGGGGAAAACATTTTGTCATTTATCATGCTACTTCTAGGTTTTTTATGGATGCCTTTTATAGGATAGGGGAGTGAAACAAGTCAGTCAGAGAAAGACAATTATCATATGGTTTATGTGGAATATAAGAAACAGCACAAAGGAACATAGACAAAGGGAGTGAAAACTGGGAAGAAATCAGAGAGGGAGACAAACAATGAAAGATTCTGAACTATAGGAAACATAATGAGAGTTGCTGGAGGGGAAGTGGGTGGAGGGATGGGGTAACTGGGTGACAAGCATTAAGGAGCGCACATGATGTAAAGAGTACTGGGTGTTATAGGCAACTGATGAATAACTAAACTCTACCTTTGAAACTATATGTTAGCTAATTGAATTATTTTTTTAAAAAAAGAAAGAAAATGCTTTGTCTTCATGAAAGAAAAAAATCAATGGTATTTCTATATGCGAACAGTGAAAATTAGAAATCAAAAGAAAAAGACAATGCCACTCAGGATACCTGGGTGGCTCAGTGGTTTAGCATCTGCCTTTGGCTCAGGGCCTGATCCCAGGGTTCAGGGATGCAGTCCACATTGGGCTCCCTGCAGGGAGTCTCCTTCTCCCTCTACCTATGTCTCTGCCTCTCTCTCGCCTCTCATGAATAAAAAAATAAAATATTTTTAAAAAGCCAATACCACTAACAATAGCATAAAAATATGAAATATGTAAGAACAAATTTCACAAAATATAAGGAAGAACTGTGTAGAGAAAACTACAAAATATTGTGAAGAGAAAGTATACTTAAATTTAGACATGTACCATGTGCATGGATGGAAGATTCATCATTGTTACGATTTCAATTCTCCAATTTTTCTATACTCAATGCAATCTGAGTAAAAATGTCAGTGGTGTTTCTAAAAACATAAATGGACAAACTAATTCTAAAACTTACACGGAGTATATAGAAATGCCACGGATTTCTGGGCATTGATTTTTGTATCCTGCCACACTGCCGAATTGCTGCATGAATTCTGGCAATTTTGGGGTGGAGTCCTTTGGGGTTTCTATGTACAGTATCATGTCATCTGTGAAGAGGGAGAGTTTGACTTCTTCTTTGCCAATTTGAATGCCTTTTATTTATTTTTGCTGCCTGATTGCTGAGGCTAGGACTTCCAGTACTATGTTGAACAGCAGTGGTGAGAGTGGACATCCCTGTCTTGTTCCTGATCTTAGGGGAAAGGCTCCCAGTGTTTCCCCATTGAGAATGATATTTGCTGTGGGCTTTTCGTAGATGGCTTTTAAGATGTTGAGGAATATTCCCTCTATCCCTACACTGAAGAGTTTTGATCAGGAATGGATGCTGTATTTTGTCAAATGCTTTCTCTGCATCTATTGAGAGGATCATATGGTTCTTGTTTTTTCTCTTGTTGATGTGATCATGCTGATTGTTTTATGAGTGTTGAACGAACCTTGCATCCCCAGGATAAATCCCACTTGGTCATGGTGAATAATCTTCTTAATGTACTGTTGGATCCTATTGGCTAGTATCTTGCTGAGAATTTTTGCATCTGTGTTCATCAGGGATATTGGTCTATAATTCTCCTTTTAGGTGAGGTCTTTGTCTGGTTTTGGAATTAGGGTGATGCTGGCCTCATAAAATGAATTTGGAATATCTATCTTTCGGAATAACTTTAGTAGAATAGGTATTATTTCTTCTTTATTTTTTTATGTCTTCTTTAAATGTTTGATAGAATTTCCCTGGGAAGCCATCTGGCCCTGGACTTTTGTGTCTTGGGAGGTTTTTGATGACTGCTTCAGTTTCCTCCCTTGTTATAGGCAAGTTCAGGTTTCCTATTTCTTCCTGTTACAGTTTTGGTAGTTTGTGGTTTTCCAGAAATGCGTCCATTTCTTCTAGATTGCCTAATTTATTGGTTCATAGCTGCTCATAATACGTTTTTAAAATCATTTGTATTTCCTTGGTATTAGTTGTGATTTCACCTCTTTCATTCATGATTTTATTAATTTGAGTCTTTTCTCTTTGTTTTTTAATAAGGCTGGCTAATGGTATATCTATCTTATTAATTATTTCAAAGAACAAACTCCTGGTATTGTTTATCTGTTCTAGAGTTCTTCTGGTCTGTATCTCATTGAGTTCTGCTCGAAACTTTATTATCTCTCTTCTTTTTGGTGTAAGTTTTATTTGCTGTTCTTTCTCTGGTTCCTTTAGCTGCGAGGTTAGCTTTTGTATTTGAGTTTTTTTCGGGATGCATTTCTATACACTAACAAAGAGACTGAAGAAAGAGAAATTAAGGAGTCAATACTATTTACAATTTCACCCAAAACCATAAGATACCTAGGAATAAATCTAACAAGAGAGGTAAAGGATCTATACCCTAAAAACTACAGAACACTTCTGAAAGAAATTGAGGAAGACACAAAGAGATGGAAAAATATTCCATGTCCATAGATTGGAAGAATTAATACTGTGAAAATTTCCATGCTACCCAGGGCAATTTACACATTCAATACAATCCCTATCAAAATACCATGGACTTTCTTCAGAGAGTTGGAACAAATCATCTTAAGATTTGTGTGGAATCAGAAAAGACCCTGAATAGCCAGGGGAATATGGAAAGAGAAAAACAGAGGGGGGGCTTCACAATACCAGATTTCAAGTTGTACTACAAAGCTGTGATCATCAAGACAGTGCGGTACTGGCACAAAAACAAACACATAGATCAATGGAACAGAATAGAGAATCCAGAAGTGGACCCTCAACTTTGTGGTCAACTAATATTCGACAAAGGAGGAAAGACTATCCACTGGAAAAAGGACAGTCTCTTCAATAAATTGTGCTGGGAAAATTGGACAGCCACGTGCAGAAGAATGAAACTAGACCACTCTCTTTCACCATACACAAAGATAAACTCAAAATGGATGAAAGATCTTAATGTGAGACAAGATTCCATCAAAATCCTAGAGGAGAACACAGGCAACACCCTTTTTGAACTTGGCCACAGTAACTTCTTGCAAGATTCATCCATGAAGGCAAGAGAAACAAAAGCAAAAATGAACTATTGGGACTTCATCAATATAAGAAGTTTTTGCAAAGCAAAAGATAACATCAACAAAACTCAAACACAACCTACAGAATGGGAAAAGATATTTGCAAATGACCTATTAGATAACGGGCTAGTTTCCAAGATCTATAAAGAACTTATTAAACTCAACAGCAAAGAAACAACCCAATCATGAAATGGGCAAAAGACATGAACAGAAATCTCACGGAGGAAGACATAGACATGGCCAACAAACACATGAGGAAATGCTCCGCATCACTGGCCATCAGGGAAATACATATCAAAACCACAAGATATCACCTCACACCAGTGAGAACGGGGAAAATTAACAAAGCAGGAAACCACAAATGTTGGAGAGGATGTGGAGAAAGGGGAACCCTCCTGCACTGTTGGTGGGAATGTGAACTGGTGCAGCCACTCTGGAAAACTGTGTGGAGGTTCCTCAAAGAGTTAAAAATAGATCTGCCCTATGACCCAGCAATTGCACTGCTGGGGATTTACCCCAAGATACAGATGCAATGAAATGCCGGGACACCTGCACCCCGATGTTTATAGCACAATGTCCACAATAGCCAAACTGTGGAAGGAGCCTCGGTGTCCATCGAAAGATGAATGGATAAAGAAGCTGTGGTCTATGTATACAATGGAATATTTCTCAGCCATTAGAAATGACAAATACCCACCATTTGCTTCGATGTGGATGGACCTGGTGGGTATTATGCTGAGTGAAATAAGTCAATCAGAGAAGGACAAACATTACATGGTCTCATTCATTTGGGGAATATAAAACAATAGTGAAAGGGAATAAAGGGGAAAGGAGGAAAAATGAGTGGAAATATCAGAAATGGAGACAGAACAGGAAAGACTCCTAACTCTGGGAAACGAACTAGAGGTGGTGGAAGGGGAGGTGGGTGGGGGCTGGGGGTGACTGAGTGATGGGCACTGAGGTGGGCACTTGACAGGATGAGCACTGGGTGTTATTCTATATGTTGGCAAATTGAACACCAATAAAAAATAAGTTTATATAAAAAAACCTGAAAAAAACAAAAAGGCAAGGGGCAGACTGGGAGAAACTATCGCAAAGATCCCAGAAAGCTCTCTTATCCCTTCCACCATGTGAGGACATAGCAAAAAGTACCTATGAACCAAGAAACAGGTCCTCAGCAGTCACCCCACTGAATTTGCCAGTGTATCATCTTGGGTTTCCCAGCCTCCAAAACCTGTCAGAAATAAATTTCTGGTGTTCATAAGCTATAAACAGCGGTGGTCATTTGTTATAGCAGCCTGAAAAGACTAGGACACTATAAATGTATTTTTGTAAATATTTTGGCTTTAAGGAAGGGAAGTTATGTTAGATAATCTAGGTAGGAATGATTCAATTAACTAAAAGAGCAGAAATCACGCTTTCTTGAAGAAAACCTGTCTCTGAATAGGACCATCAACTCATGCCTGACAGTTGCAAACTGACCTTGATTGTCTGCCTCATGGATTTCAGATGTGCCTGGCCAGCCCCCAAAATCAAGTAAGTCAACTTCTAATGAATTTCTTTATATTGACATGATAGATAGAGAGAAGATAATGAATGATAGAGAGATGATAGATAAATAGATGATAGATAGATAGATAGATAGATAGATAGATAGATAGATAGATAGACACATAGATACATATAAATATATTCTACTGGTTCTGATTTTCTGATTGAAACCTGACTGACACTTAGGAACAGAACAAAAAATAGATTTTAAAGAAAAACTAAATAGAAATTCTGGAGTTAAAAATACAATAGATGAAATGAAATGAAATGAAATGAAAAAAGCAGATTTGAACTACTGATATTGATTCCATAGAAATAGAAAATGTGAATAGAGTTATAAAAAGAAAAGATATTGACTTAGTAATCAAAACTTTTCCATCAAGAAAAACTCCAAGTACAGATGGCTTCATTGATGAATTCTATCAATCCTTCACAAACTTTTCCCAAAAATATGCAAAAGAAATGCATGCCAACTCATTCAGTGAGATCACTATTATCCTGATCTCAAAACCAGACAAAGACATCGCAAGGAAAAAAAAAAAGCTACAGACCATTAACTCTTAAGGATAAAGAAGCAAAAGTTCTTAAAATATTTTCAAAGTCATCCATCATCATTTGGAAATGATTATACACCATGACCAAGTCAGATTTATCCAAGGAATGCAAGGTTGGTTTTCATATGTGAAAATCAATCAATGTAATACAGCATGTTAACAGAATAAAGTCACAAAACCACATCTCAATAGATACAAAAAAAGGCATTTGGCAAAATCCAACACCTCTTCATGTTGCAAACACTCAAAACTAAGTTTAGAAAGGATCATTATCACCTATAAAGGTCATTTACAAAATTTCCACAGCTAACATCACACTTAATGATGAAAAATTGGATTCTTTTTCACTAAGATCAGGAAAAAGACAAAGGACGTCTGTTCTTACTACTTTTATTCAACATTGTATTGAAATCTCTAGCCAGGGAAATTAGTTAGCAAAAAGAAAATAAAAGACATCAGGATTGGGAAGGAACAAATAAACTATCCCTATCTGCTGATAATACGATCTCATGTAGAAAATTTTAAGGAATCCAGAAAAAAACCTTAGAACTAATAAACAAGTTCTGCATGGTAGCATGAAAGAAACCATCATTAAAAAAAGCTGTATTTCTATTACTAACAATGACAAATTGGAAAATAAAATAAGAAAAATTCCAATTACAATAATTTTTTAATTAAAGAAGACTTAAATATATAAATATATCCCATGTTCACAGGTTGGACAACTCAATATTGTTAATATGGCAAAACTTCCAAAATTTACACATAGATTTATCATGATCCCTATCAAAATCTGTTCCTTCCCCCCCCAATCCTAAAGTTAATATGGAAATACAAGAAATCCAGAATAGGCAAAATAATCTTGAAATGGAACACAGTTGGGGGACTCATGTTTCCTGGTTTCAAAACTTACTACAAAGCTACTGTTATCCAAATAGTGTGATACTGGTATAATTATAGAAATATAGATCAATGGAACAGAATTGCAAGTACAGAAACAGACCTTTATATTTATGGTAAACTAATTTTAACCTGAGGCAATTCAATGGAGAAAAAATTTTTTTTCAATAAATAACAGAGAGAACTGGATCTCCACATGCAAAATAAATAAATAAATAAAGATGGACCCCTACCTCACATCACAGAAAAATTAACTCAAGCTGGGTCATAGACCTAAATGTAGCTAAAGCTATACAGTTCTTAGAAGAAAATATAGAAGTAAATCTTTGTGAATTTGAGTTAGGAAAGCCTTCTTACACATGACATTAAAAACACAAGCAACAACAACAAAAAAAGATATATTGAGCTTCATCAAAACTGTACATATGAAATCTAAAGCATAAGTGACAATAATATATATTAAACTTTATCAAAATTTTAAAAATTTGGCCTTCAATGGATACCAATAAGAAAGTAAAAAACATTTAAGATAAAAAAAGAAAGTAAAAAACAAATCACTGAATGAAAGATACATTTGTAAATCATACATCTGATAAAGACTCACAGTCAGAATATAAAAATAATTATTACAACAATAAAAAACAATTAACCCAATTAAAAATGGACAGAGAATCTGTAAAGACATTTCTCTAAAAAAGATATACAAATAGTCAATATGCACATGAAAAGTCGCTCAACATCATTAGTCATTAGGGAAATGCAAATCAAAAGCACAATGAGATGTTACTTCTCATCCACTACAATGGCTATATTTTTTTAATGCAGACATTAAATAACAAGTACAACGAGGATGTGGAGAATTTGGAACCCTCAAACATTGCTTATGAGAATGTAAAATGGTGTGGCTGCTTTGGAAGACATTTTGGCAGTCTTCAAAATATTAAACACAGAGCTACTGTATGACCTAGCAATTCTAGTTCAAATATATACCTCAGAATATTCATAAGATATGTCCACATAAGAACGGGGAACCCTCTTACACTGTTGATGGGGATGTGAACTGGTGCGGCCACTCTGGAAAACTGTGTGGAGGTTCCTCAAAGAGTTAAAAATAGATCTGCCCTATGACCCAGCAATTGCACTGCTGGGGATTTACCTCAAGATACAGATGCAATGAAACGCCGGGACACCTGCACCCCGATGTTTCTAGCACAATGTCCACAATAGCCAAACTGTGGAAGGAGCCTCGGTGTCCATCGACAGATGAATGGATAAAGAAGCTGTGGTCTATGTATACAGTGGAATATTCCTCAGCCATTAGAAACGACAAATACCCACCATTTGCTTCGACGTGGATGGAACTGGAGGGTAATATGCTGAGTGAAATAAGTCAATCAGAGAAGGACAAACATTATATGGTCTCATTCATTTGGGGAATATGAAAAATAGTGAAAGGGAATAAGGGGGAAAGGAGGAAAAATGAGTGGGAAATATCAGAAAGGGAGACAGAACATGAGAGACTCCTAACTCTGGGAAACGAACTAGGGGTAGTGGAAGGGGAGGTGGGCAAGCAGTGGGGTTACTGGGTGACAGGCACTGAGGGGGGCACTTGATGGGAGCACTGGGTGTTATTCTATATGTTGTCAAATTGAACACCAATAAAAAATAAATTTACAAAAACATAAAAAATAAAAAAAAATTAAAACTAAAAATTCTTAAAAAAATAAATAAATGAAAAATAAAAAGTTTTTGGAAATGTGCCAGAAAAAAATATATATGTCCACATAAGAACCTGGACATGAATGTCCATTGCAGCATTAATCACGAGATCCAAAAAGTGAAAATAACCCAATGTCCTCAGCCAAAGATCAGATAAACAAAACAGGGTAAATCTATTTAATGGAATATTATTCAGTCATAAAAAGGAATGAATTACTGATGCTACAATCAGATGAACCTTGAAAGCATTACACCAAGTCAAAAAGTCCAAACACAAAAGCCCACACATTATATGAATCCATTTATAAAATGGAATAGGCCAGCCCATAAAGATAAAAAGTAGATTAGTGGTTGCTAGGGACTGGAGAAAGAAGCAATGGGGAGTGATTTCTAATGGATATGGGGTTGCTTTTTAGGGTGATGAAAATGTTTTTGAATTAGATTGTGGTTATGGTTACATAACTTTATGAATGTACTAAAATAAAATACTTCAGTGTACACTTCACAGTGTGAACTTCATGGTATGTTAATTACACCTGAATAAAGCTGTTATTTTAAAAATATCCTTCAACAGATGTTTAACAAATTGTAATATGTCCATATAATATAGTACTACTTATTAGTAAAAAAGGGATGCTCTTAGTAAAAAGCGATGCTACATAAAAACATTGATGAATCTCAAAATAAATTATGCAAACTGAAAAACTCAGATAATAACAAATACATATTGTGTCATTGCATTAATGTAAAATTCTGGAAAATACAAACTATTCTATAGTGCTGTAGTGACAGCAGATCTGTGGTTGCTTGGGGACAGGGTGAGGGCAAGGAAGAGTGGAAAGAAAGAATGACAAATGTGCACAAGGAATCTTTTGAAGGAAGACATGTGCTCACTTTATTGATTGTGGTGACGTTTTCATGGCTATATACATTTTTCAAAGCATTTCAAATCATACACTTAGAAAAGTGCAGCTTACTATATGTCAAGTATACTTTAATAAAGTTCTAAAAAGTATAAGTAGATATAAATCTATATCTTGTGCTGAGTAGATAATAATCTATACATGGTCACTCCCTATTTCAAACCTCTTCCATGGCTTCCCTTTATCTTTGAAATCAAATCTAAATTTCTTAAGTGACCTATAATGCCCCACATTATCCCATATGTTGTTAGTTCTCTGACATCCTCTACTATTCTCTCTCTGGTTTACTCTGCTCCAGAAACACTGGTCTTCTCTGGCTGTTCCTTGACATTTCAAGCTCTTTCATACTGTTGCACCTGCTCTTTCTTCTGTCTAGGACACACTCTCCAGGTATTTACTTATATCATTCCTTATGTCATTCAAATATTACCTCCTTGTAGGGGAACCCTGGGTGGCTCAGCAGTTTAGTGTCTGCCTTTGGCCCAGGGCATGATCTTGGAGTCCCAGGGTCGTGTCCCACATCAGGCTCCCTGCATGGAGCCTGCTTCTCTCTCTCTCTCTCTCTCTCTCTCTCTCTCTCTGTCTCATGAATAAATAAAATCTTCACCAAAAAATTACCTCCTTGTAGAAGTATTATCTACATCAATTCCTTTTTATTTTTTAGTATATGTGCTGCTGAAGCAAGCACTACACCAATTCCTTCTTCCACTTCGCTACTTCCTTTTAGTCAAATAACTACCTGAAATTATATATTTGTTTATGATCTGTAAGCTCTATCAGGACAGAGACATTTGGTTAGTTTTATTCACCACTGAATTACTCAGTGCCTGGAAGGGTACTTCACAAATGGGAATCTCTGATTAAACACCTATCGAAATGACTCTATGAATAAATGTTGCTTGACTTAATGTGCCTAAAAAGTCAAATAAAATACTAGGGGTTAAGGCAAAAAGTCTTTCATATTAGAATTTCATGCAAGAAATGCAGAGTGAGTCTGAGTACAGAGATATTGCAGCCATCAAGAGAGAAGAAACTTGAAAGTATGAAACTCAGATGGGTAAAATCCAGAGATTCTGAAGATTACAAATGTGTCTTTCACCTCCAGTATCTTATGGCTTGAAGGATGTGTGAATATTTCCCTTGGGAAAGTATGGGGAGTGGGAAAGTGAGGTAATAATTAGACATATCCCATACATATAATTATTTTATGTAATTACTGGTATGTCTTAATTTATTCTTTGATATGCCTAGTTTCCATTCATTTCCCATTGGTTTACTTCTGAATTCCCAGTATTCTAGATAGTTGAAAAGTTATGATCTGTTTATTTAAATATTAATCTCTTCATTTAATGTAATGTACCATATGCATTCCTGCTGAATTTATTTTCAATTTAACAATAATTTCTTTGTCCCCTCTTTATAAAATAATCAATATTTTCAGAAAAATATAATTAAGATATTTATGTCAACTACTGAAATTATTCTAAGTATTGGTAAGTGGGTCACTTCATCTTCTCCAAAAAGAGTTTGTTCCAGAAATCACAGGCACAGATAAACACATTTTTTCCCACTTCTGTAATGTTATATATTGTTGGCATTCACTGGATTCTCTTACAAAGAAATCATTTTGAGAAACAGCATTAATTATTAATTATATTAAAATATGTATACTTTTAAATAGATAAATGTATGCAGAGACTAAATGGAAAGAAACAAAAAATGAAATACTTTAAAAGGAGTAAATTTTCAAAAAATAATAATAAAAGCAGTAAATTCTTCTGAAGCATAGTAAAATATATTCTGAGCATAAATAAAACATGAGCCCCACAAAAACCCAGGAAGGTGGTATTTTAAAAATTCTTGTAAATAAATTTTATCTTCACTAATATCTTCATTTATACTAGTAGGCTATAACAAAGTCATTTCAAAATCTACATTGCATTAAAGAAATGAAACAATTCAGCCTGTGTTTTTTCATCCCTGTAAATATATTTACAAATAGATTTGAAGATGCATCACAGATGTTTTTCATGTGATTTTTTTTCTAGACACAGAAAGCAAATGAGGGTTTCACAGAAAACTTGTTTTTTAATAAGTTGGTGGCTGATTGTGCAGGTGTGTGAATGAATTTCAAGAGGCTCCCAGCATTCCTTGAGGCTTGCCCTCCAGAGGATGTACTGTGGGGTACAAGTACAGGGCTGGGGTCCCTGACTCTCTTTTCAATACCAAAAACTGAAAGTGCCTGATCTGCCCACATCCAGCCATACAAGGCCTTAGCCTACAAAAAATTCTAAAATGATCCAACTGTGATTGCTATTTTCATCAGAACCAGCATTAACGTAATCCTCAAAATGTTTTGTCCTCTCAATTCTAATAGGCAATGTTTCTCATAGACAAAGCCCCAGAATTTTTTTATGAAGCTTGAGTAGAGATTTTACAAAGCACTCGCACAAAGCTGTTTCAGAATTTTGGAAGAATATGAGTTATATTATAAAAAATATATTAAATTCAAGGTGGTTTTTGAGTAGTGAAGGGTCTTACCTCACTTGATTCCAGTTACCTCATTTTATAGATTTTACATACCAAAGAAGGGAAATGACTTGTGGAGATTCATCTGTCAAATAGTGAGAAAACAGCAGTAGAAACCATGTCTCCTGTCCACATTCCCACTAATACTGCATCCCCTGACCTTTCCACTATATACTTTTCCATAGACTTTTAAATTCAAAGTAGAAAAAAAGAGCTGAGGGGCACCTGAGTAGCTCAGCGGTTGAGCCTCTGACTTTGGCTGAGGTCATGATCCAGGGGTTCTGGGATCGAGTCCTGCATTGGGCTCACTGCAGGGAGCTTGCCTCTCCCTCTGCCTGTGTCTCTGCCTCTTTCTCTGTGTCTCTCATGAATAAATAAATAAAATCTTTAAAAAAGAAAAAATAGCTGAAATGTGCTCTAAGTAGTATCTTGATTTTTGAATTATTCAATTAAGGCTAGGAGGAATATAAGGAGAGGCATTTTACTTTATAGTTAATATACAAAAACATATTTTTTTTCTTAAGGAGAAAGGCAGAAACCAAGTTGACAAGTTTGGCACACAGGATCATTTTCCAGCATATCCTTGATGAAAAAAAATTGAAAGGAACATAAACAACACTGACTGTTACATGAAGCATATGACAAGTTGGTAAATGCTTTTGATCCTTCCAGCAGGAAGGAAAAATAGAGTAGATGACCTCTATAAAATTGTGGGAATATATCCACTCCTCTCTACCCTGGGAACCTGTGTTCTGCGTGCAAACAGAAAAGGAAAGCAAAATTAAAAAAAAAAAAAAAAAACAGTTCACCCATGTATAGCTAAGCTGAAAATACGTAGTATATGGTGCTGTAGTTGAGAGTGTCAAGTGTGAAGTTGGTCACCACAAAAAGAGAGCAAGCTAACTGAATCAGGGAGAAAAATGGAATGAGGGAGAGGTCTTGAATAGCACTGTGGGCTACAAATTATAAAAGACTATGTGAGCTGATGTGCAGGTTCACAGGGACAAGCATAAGGTCCTGGACTGGGTTCCAAAACTCAACTGTACAAGATGAAAAACAGTGCGTCACCGCTAGTCCATTCAAATAAGACTTGGGGATTTGAGCTGATAATTAACTTAATATGAATCAGCAACTTAGAAAAAACTCGTGTGGTCTTAGGTGCATACACTGAAATATGCATTCTTCAGTGCAGTCTTGGATAAATTATTTAAATTCCATGGGCCTCAATTTTCTCATAAGTCAAAAGAGGGGGGAAAAGCTCAACTCCTAGTATTGTTGAGAGGATTAAATGAATTGATGCATGTAAAATGCTTGGCACAGTATTTGATGCTCAATAAAGGTCAATTTCTCTTACTGAAAGCATCATTATTCATTATTATTATTGTTATTTAGTAAATTCTAAGGTCTTAAATCCAGTGACATAGTTTTTGTGTATTCCAATAAAGCTTTATTTCTAGAAATGAAAAATTGAAGATCATATAAATTTTAGTTATCATGAATGCATTCTTTTGATTTGTTTTCAACCACTTAAAAATGTAGAAAAACATTCTTAGCTTGTGTGACATAATTTGGTCTGCAGGACTTAACATACCCCTCCCTAAGAGAAAAATGTTTGGTTTTTAGAAATTTCTAGATTTTAGAGTTATGGATGAGGAATTGTGGACCTGAAGTCCCCCCATTTTTGGGTCACCCTCATGATGTAAATTGCTGAGCCCTTAACTAAGTGCCAAGTAAATACTATCTCTGGTGTAAAGCATTACTATGTAGGGAATGGTGGCCTGTTGTTATTTTGGTGGCTGTCTCCTGCCACGTGTCTGGGGCTGAGCCTTATGTCCTGTCCTGAAAAGGAGCAGCAGCTACCCTCGTTGACCTGATGAACCCAGAAATGTGCCTGTCTCTCTCCATGCTCTCAACCCCCTAAACCTGAGGCTCCCACCTGAAAGACTACAAGTTTTCATGTTGGAAGAGAGTGCTCAGCCCAGTGACACATTTTTTAAAAAGGGGGGACATGGATAAACTAGGAACTCTTCAATAGGAAGTAGCCAAGGAGGTGGGGGGGGCAAACCCTTAAAAATATATCAAATTAGAATCATATGGGAACTAGTCTGTTTAACATGGAAAAAAAGACACTTGAAGTACTATAGAAACTGTCACCATATATCAGAAAGTCTGTCATGTGGAAGAGGAGGCAGGTTTGTTCTCTGAACTCAAGACAGTGGGTAGAAACTACAGGGAAGCAATATCTGCTTTAATACAAGAAAGACTCTTCCAATTAACTGAACCATCCACTGATGGAGTGGGCTGTCTCAAGGGGCACAGTTCAAGCATCAGCTGTATGCTTGTTTGGCTCAGATTTTGAAGACAGAGCTCACACATCAAGTGGTGGGATAGGACTGAATGACAGCTAAGATTCAGTTCTTTCCAAACATGAGGTTCTGTAATTCCATGTCGGTCTTCAAAGTATACTTTGGTGGACAAGCCAGTCCAGAGATATCTAACCCAAAAATTTTCTGAAGGAAGAAGATTCTCATTATCATACCACTATTAGCTCTCTACAGTGCAACACTGACACCATGGTCATCCAGATTAACCATAAGCCAAACACTACAAACGGCAGAATGTGGCAATCCACAGGAGGAAAATAAATCACAAATATATATGTATATATCCCCCAAATCAGAGAAGCAAGAATTTAAAACAATAATTCAGTTGTTAACTTTTCCAAAGTTTAATGATATTAGGGGCTGGCAAGGGATGTGGTGAGATAGGAACCCTCATACACTGCTGAAAGGAATATAAATTGGAATTCCTTGGTATTTTAAAACACTCACACAAAGCAAATATAGACAGACAGGGTTGTCCATAGTAGCTTTGTTTGTCATAATGAAAAACCATGAACTATCCGTCAATATGTTATGGATAAATAAAATATGGTGGACTGATAGCATGGACAAATTGAAAATAAAGTATATATACGTGCACTAACTTGGTGAATCTACAAGACTCATAGTAAAATGATAAAAGTAAGCTGCACGACAATGCATACAATATGAGACAATTTAAGTTAAAATTACACATAAAGACACACAGCAAACTGAATAGTTCTATAGAAACATCCATATTTATGTTACGTGCATAGAAAAATGCCTAAAAGATAGACACTAAACTGTTGGGAAAGGAATAGGAATTAGCTCGGTGGTCAAAGGTATTTTAGTTTAATATGTAATGTTTGGAATGTTTACAATAGGAATTTTTCATGGTTTACATATTAAATTAAAAATAAATATGTAAATTGGAAAATAAGAGAAAACTAGGCCTAGACATTACTGATCCAGCTACTTCATTTTAAAAATGAAGAAAACGGGGATCCCTGGGTGGCGCAGCGGTTTAGCGCCTGCCTTTGGCCCAGGGCGTGATCCTGGAGACCCGGGATCGAATCCCACATCGGGCTCCCGGTGCATGGAGCCTGCTTCTCCCTCTGCCTGTGTCTCTGCCTCTCTCTCTCTCTCTCTCTCTCTCTGTATGACTATCATAAATAATTAAAAAAAAAAAGAAGAGATTTCTTAAAAAAAAATGAAGAAAACGGAGGCTTAGAATAGCTAGGCAAGTTATCAAAGTCCTACATGTATTTAAAGATAGAGCCATAATTACAGAACATTTGTGTAGTAAGAAAACAAAGGCTTTGAGTTGAGAAGCCTGGATCAGGGTCCTAACTCTACACACTAGGTATATGACACTGGGAAGCACACTCAGTTTCCTCTTCTGCACACTGGGGGTGGTTTATTCAGGTTTCATTCAGTTGTAAGGAACAGAACCCCAATTCTCTCATATAAAGGGAATATGTCATCTTAAATATAGAAGAGTGAAATAAGTAAGTAAGTAAATAAATAAATAAATAAATAAATAAATAAATAAATAAATACATTTAGAAGAGTGGAACAGACCTCAGGCACCGACCGCATTCAGGGATGCAAGGCATGTCCTCAAGACTTCCTGTATCCTTCCCCAAACATTGCTAATTACATGTTTGTTTATTCTCCCATACTGTAGAACTCTGTGGTTCTTGTGGGATGGTCAATCAGGATACCTTGCATCCCTCTAGATATGGGGGATGGGATATTCCCCCAAAGAAAAAGAGTTGCTATAACAAAAAAAATGGGGGCGGAATTTTTGATAGGTATAAACAACAACAACAACAACAGATCAAGTGTTTTAGCCACCTGGTAGTATTAATGGCAGAAGCAAACAAGAAAACTTAAGAGATGGTATTGCACACACTATATGATGTTATGCAAACAAGAAGAGTCCTTAAGCTACATATCTAAACTCCCAGCAGCCTGTAATTTCCACTCTTTCATGCTGTATCTTTGTTTTAAAACTCTGATAAGTGATCATTACTGATATGCTCACAATGACCCTCTTCTTCCCCAGTGTTTGCGCCTTACTTACCATACTTTGTCAAGGTCCCATAATGGCCATTGTATTTCTATTAAAATAGTCGGGACCATTCAGTCTAAAATGTTCCTACTTCAAAGCTTTGAAAATGAGGGAGGGAAGACTATGCAAATTTAGTAGCTATTAGCAACAAGACTGAGAGAAGTTACCAGACTGCAATGTTATTTCTAAAATAATAATGCAGAGGAAAATACTCTTAAAGCTGTACCTTCTCCTGTCTTTGCTGCTCCTGAGATTAGAGAGGCCGAATCCTTTATAGCCACATGCCAATAGCACTATAGCCTTACCCTGTCTCAAGGAACTATCTGAACAAACATCAGCATATGCAATAAACATAAATGTCTTACAACTTCTCTCAGAAGAAAGCCCATGAAGACCTAAAAGTTGTTTTCCCTTTCCTCCATGTGCACTACACACTAGTAAAGTTTTGAAGCATTCATCTGTATTCTCTAAATCCTTCTTATGATATTCCTCAGATCTTTAACATTTTGAGGGAACATAAGGGAAGAGCCCTAAAGTAAGGTCACTCTATAACCTTGACAACTCTTAAAAGTCTCAAAACTATCATTTTCTTCAGGTACATTTTAGCATTTTAAAATGTCAGCCCCAGGGCAGCCCCAGTGGCTCAGTGGTTTAGCTGCCTGCAGCCCAGGGTGTGATCCTGGAGAACCGGGATCAAGTCCCACGTCGGGCTCCCTGTGTGGAGCCTGCTTCTCGCTCTGCCTGTGTCTCGCCTCTGTGTGTGTGTGTGTCTCTGTGAATGAATGAATAAAATCTTTAGAAAAATAAATAAAATAAAATAAAATGTCAGCCCCAGCCACTATTAGGATAATGTGTTGAAAATATAACAGGGGTGCCTCGGTGGCTCAGTCAGTTGAGTGTCTGACTCTTGATTTCAGCTCAGGAAATGATCTTGGGGTTCTGAGATCCAGCTCACCTCCACCCACCCTTTACCAGTGGGCTCTGTGCTCAGCAGAGTCTGCTTGAAAAAATGATCTTGGGGTTCTGAGATCCAGCTCACCTCCACCCACCCCTTGCCAGTGGGCTCTGCGCTCAGCAGAGTCTGCTTGAAATTCTCTCTCTCTCTCTCCCCTTCTGCCCCCTACCCCTGCTTATGCTCTCTCTCTCTCAAAGAAATAAAAAAATCTTTAAAAAATATTTAACAACAAATAGAAGACAGCTCAAAATAGAGCAATCAGAATGATAGAGGTTCAACGCAACAGGTTAACTTTAATTTCTCAGCCTCATTTCCCATTTTCTGCAACTTCCTCCCCTCCCAAGTTAAAAATAACTTTCTAGTGTTTATCTGGTCAGTCAACAATGGCTATAACAGGAATGAGAAAATTTCGCAGAGTCTTATACCTTACAAAGCATATTTATCCTCACGGTAAGATTCAATGAACTAGTGAGGCAGAGATTGCTGCTCCTACTTTGAGATGAAGAAATTAAGGATTGTATCGATGAAGTGACTTGTGTAAAGTCACAGGGGTAGTCAATACAAGGGCCGGCACTTGGATCCTACTCTAGTATTTTTTGTATGACATCCTCACGCCATTGAACAAACATGAGTATCCACTGTGCACAAACAGGGAGAATAATAAATGGTATATATATATGAGGAATTGCCATATATTCCTAAGCATCTAAGGGGAAAAAGTTTAAATAGCAGAAAGTTCTGAAAAATTAGCAGTAAAGGAAATTCCTTTTCTTGTTGATCTCATTTACCACAGGATGCCCAGTGCCTACCATGTGCCTGACACACACATTAGGTGCTCGATAAATATTTATAAAATGAAGAAATAAGCTAATGCATGAGAGATCACATAAAGGTCAAGGTGACAATAAATACAAAATATTGCTGTGTCAAGTATATAAGTGCTTGGGAGACTGTCATTCTTCAAAATCTTCCTTAAAACAGACTATGTAGTATGACACTTAAGAAATTTAGGCTTAAAAAAAGAGAAATTTAGGCTTGGGGTCTCACAGAATCCTACTTCAGATCTATTGGACCTTGGGAATGTTATTTCAGTTCTTGAACATGTATTAATTCCCCCATTCAGCAGATACGTTACTCTGTCAGAAACTAATAATAGGCTCTAGGAGTTGTTATGATGATGAAATGAAAGAGGACACATAGGGGATCCCTGGGTGGCTCAGCGGTTCAGCACCTGCTTTTGGCCCAGGGCGTGATCCTGGAGTCCTGGGATCGAGTCCTGCGTCAGGCTCCCGGCATGGAGCCTGCTTCTCCCTCTGCCTGTGTCTCTGCCTCTCTCTCTCTCTCTGTGTGTGTGTGTGTGTGTGTGTGTGTGTGTGTCTCATGAATAAATGAATACATATATATTTTAAAAAAAGAGGACACATAAAATGACTAGCACATAGTAAGAATACAATACATGGTTACAATACATGATTTTATTTTTCATTATATCTTCCAATATTCCCATTCTTGAAAAACCCTTAGACAATAAAACAGTTGAGGTGACCGAATGAGCAGAACACTGTGTCTTCTCAATTCCAGAGCAAAATAAATGAAAACTCAAGATCAAACATCCAACATAGATTTGCACTTGGATCTAACAAACCGGTTCTACTGGTATAGGATGGGGGACATCTGACCGGGCAACAGCCACCATTATTGGAGGAGACAGAGTCATCACAACAGAGTGTTTTAGGTGAAAGGAATCAAACAAACACCTCTTGGAGAAAAAGTTTGACAGGAACTATGGATATTTAGCTGGAGAAGACTGATATGTAGGAGTGGGGAGACACTGGGGGGCAGAGAGAACAAACAATGGATGAACTGTTCTCAAGCACTATTAAGGGGAAAAGGACCTAAAGTTGTTGATGATTATCCCCAAGGAGGGCAGATCTAAGTGACAGCTTCATAGAGGAAAGGTTGGATTCAGGGCAGCCCGGGTGGCTCAGCGGTTTAGCGCCACCTTCAGCCCAGGGTGTGATCCTGGAGTCTTGGGATCGAGTCCCACGTCGGGCTTCCTGCATGGAGCCTGCTTCTCCCTCTGCTTGTGTCTCTGCCTCCTCTCTCTCTCTCTCTCTCTGTCTCTCTCTGTCTCATGAATAAATAAATAAAATCTTAAAAAAAAGAAAAGTTGGATTCATAAAATATGACACGACTGAATTTTAAGCAGACATATTGGGAAAGAAGAGGCTGGAAGGGAGGATAGAGTGGTCCACAAAGACAATATAAAAAAAAATGTTAGATGTCCTTTGCATAGCGCTGTGGTATCAGAGTGCAGGTGCATTAGGCTAAAATGAACACTATGAGCTGACCTGGGTCAGATTTCGGTGTAACACAGACACTAATAGGAACATGTGACTGCCAGAAACTAATTTAAGGAACTAAAGTTAGGTGCTGCTTGAATGGAGAAAAATTAGAAAAACCCAATAAATAAAATTCAACATCTATAGTCTGTCTTGTCTTAATTTGGGAGGAGGGGGCTGAGGTGGGGAGAAGGTGTGCTAAGTCCTCTGATAGCATCCTGAATGAGGAATAGCTTAAAGATGATAATTATGATGCCTCACATACACCGGCACTTTGCAATTTTCTTAATATTCACATATATCTTCTCATTCAGCCTACAGCAAAATGGTTACATTGTAAATATTACTTAACATTAAATGTAATTGCTTCACAAATCTGCTTTTATTAAGCAATCCATAACAACAATTCAGTTATTCTCTTTCACTGCTCCATTAATCCTTCACTTCCCCACCAGGAGAGCAGAGAGGTAAAAGTTTTTTCTGTGTGTTACCAAATCTTATCTGAGCATCTCTGTCCTTGGGAATAGGTGCTTCAGAAAAGCACCTGTAGAAAATTAACAGCTTTAGAAAACTGTAGGGGAAATAAAATCTGAAGGAGAGATAAGATAAAGTCTCCTAATACTGAGGAACATGTCATAAACAAGCCAAATCAATAATCCTCATTAATCAATGAGAAAGGACAAAAGCCAGTTAAAATGCAGCAGGAAAAAGTTGCTTTAAAAATGGCTTTCAAATTTATTTTATTTCATAAAGATGTTTATGAAATCAAAAGAAACAGGGGCTATATATGACGCCCAATGAGAAGATAGGAACAATTTGTTTTAAAAAGTATTTTGGTAGAAAGAAAAATCTCAGATTTCTCTAGAGGTATCTTTCTCAAAATGATTCTATTCAACTATAAAGAATCTGTCTGGACAATAGTAAATCTTCATGTAAAATGCAAATCAGAGATCTGCTAGTCCTCACGATTCCAACCTGGAATTTTATGGTAGACATTACTGTACCAAATATATATATCAATCTTGAGTATATTCATTATAGGTGAAAGTCAGATATAATATGAAAACTTCCTGATGTCCATGCAATGTCTTGAGATTATGACCAGAAATATCTGCAAGTCTACTCTGTGGCTTTATTCATCTCAACACATACTTGTTGAATTCAAAGGAGATTCTAAGGAAGTGGCCTGTGCTTAGTACCAAATACCACAAAGAGATGAATAATTCATGTGTCCATCCTTTGAGAAGTGCTAATATAATGTGAAATGGGCACATATTGAGAACCAGTTTACTACAACAAGTTTGATAACAAAGGTACAAAAATTCATATCTGTCAAATGCTACATGAAGGTGAAGTCAAACTTTAAACCAATAATTACAAAGTTCATGAAGATGCTGACAAGACAGGGTGTGCTAAGAAATATATAATATTGAATTAGCAAAGAAAAACCATATGCAGAGGTTTAAGTGAAGCATGGATGCTTCTTAATTTTAGCACTGACATCCAACTTACTTTGGGAAATTAAATGACTGACTTTCTTAAAAATTACATCAACCATACAGTTGTTAGTTTTAGAAAATATAAAAAGACAAATGTCACACAATTACTGGAATCTCTGTTATACACATTTCCAAAATGTAAAATAGAATTATCTTTGCTTTCAGTCATGGATCATTTATGTAATGAGGATCATCATGAAAGATGGGTGACTGCCACATTATATGCACTACCAAGAGAACCAAAAGAATACTTGGACAGAGATTCTGAAACAGAAACCTAAGATAGAGTAACTGATGATTACCCAGAAAATACATCTTGTCCTTTAAGCCTTCTTTTTCTTGGATATCACTTTATTACCCTCAGTAACTGTTATAATTATTTCACTGGAACCATGAGAGACTGTTGAGCATAGTGCTTATGAGGACTGGCTTTGGAATCAGACAATCTCAGGTTCTAATCCAAACTCAGACATCTATCAGGTATGTGGCCTTTAGAAAAGGAATCTTAGTTCTCAGAGCTTCATTTGCCTTATCTTTAATTGCGTTCTGGATGTTCTGGAGTTGCCTTGTTCCTTTATTCCTCTCTTACTGCCTTAGTTTATGAATTGAATGGTTTCCAGAGTGGTGTGCTCTGATTCCCTTCTGGTTATCTTTTGAAAACATACTGTTGGGCTTTGCTTTATTGTTACCATGTGGCTTACCTAAAAGGTCTTATTGCAATTTACTGTTGACCCTTGAATAATGTGGGTTTGAACTCATTTTATCTTCACAACTCTACTTTGTAGATATTAGAGACATATTTTGCAAATGAGGAGACTAAAATTCATAAAGGAACTTGGGAAAAAAATCTTCATATTGCTATGAAGTAGTGGGGCCAGACCTTGAAATGACAGCTGTCTAAATATAATATCCAAGCTCTTAAATTCTATAACAGTGTTGTTCAAAGTGTTACACAAGAAATGACCATGGATATCAGAATCTATGGTGAGGAATGAGAATGAGGTGGCAGGAAAAGTTTTGTTTTTTTTGTTTTTTTTTTTTTTTTTAATGAAAGGGATGCCTAGGAGAAAACCCATGTTATCCTAAGTGAGATGATGAGTTTCTAGACACAAACCAAAAGCATAATCCATGAAAAACAACTGATGCTGGATTTTATTAAAACTTAAAACTTATGCTTGCAAAAGATGCCATTAAGGCTATAGAAAGATAACCCATAGACTGAAAAAAAATTTACGAAACACCCACCTGATAATACATATCTGATAAAATACTTTTGTCCAAAGTATATAATGAACTCTTAAAACTCAACAATAAGAAACAAGCTAATTCCAAATGGACTATCACATCACCAAAGAAAATAAAAACATGAAAATGCTCAACATCATTTTGCATTAGGGAAATGCAAATTACAATGAGATACTACTATACATCCACTAGAATGGATAAAACCTAAACACAACACCAACTGCTGATGAATAACTCTATAAGTACCATTTTGCATTCATGCAAAATGAATGGTAACCATAAATGGTACTTTGGAAGACAGTTTGGCAGTCTCTTATGAAGCTAAACATAGTTTTGCCATATGATCTAGCAATTGTACTCCCAAGTATTTACTCAGTGGATTTGAAAACCAATGTTCACACAAAAACCTGAATGTAAATGTTCATGGTAGCTGTACTCATAATAATTCAAAACTAGAAGCAACTAAAATGCCCCTTAATGGGTGAATAGATCTTAAAACAGTGGTACTTTTATGCAGTGAAATGTTATTCTGTGATAAAAAGAAATGAGTTATGAAGCCATGAAAAGACATGGAGAAATCTTGAAAGCATATTGGTAAGTGAACGAAACCAGTCAGAATGGTTACATGCCGTATGATTTGAATTATATGCCATTCTAAAAAAAAGAAAAAAGCAAAACTATAGGGACAATAATAAAGATGAGTGGCTGGAGGTTTGCAGGGCATGGGGGTTGAGGAATATGGTTTAATGGCTGAAGCACAGAGGATTTTTTAGGTGGTGAAACTATTCTGTATGATACTGTATTTGTGGATTCATGACACTATACATTGGTCAAAACCCATATAACTTCACAGCACAAAGAGTGTACCTTAACATTTGCAAAGTTTAGAAGTCATTTATGAAGTATGAAATCCTAGGATGGACTACAGTGTGACAAAATCATCTAACCATATTATACAAGTGTGAAACAACTTCACTGAAGGGGACAGTGCAGAAAAGACAGTAACCTAAGTAACTTTGGAGATGAGTGGATACTGTGAGACTAATACAAAAGGAACTATACATAAAAGTGCTCTACTCAAGTTGGTAAAGTCGTTTGCCATAGGAGTACAGTTAGCAATTCTGAAACACTGAACATATATACTGGAATTGAAGAGTTAAGGAAATGGATAGAGGATGGTGGGAGCCAGACTTCTCACTCTCAGAACAAGGGATTACAACAAGCAGGCAACCTGGGTGACTCAGCGGTTTAGCGCTGCCTTCCTCCCAGGGCGTGATCCTGAAGACCCGGGATCCAGTCCCGAGTCGGGCTCCCTGTATGGACAGTAGAAAAGAGGAAAGAGAGATAACTTTACAATGGACAACATGATTAATACTACCTCTGCCAAGTGACCCAGACTAATGTAAATCATGATAATTTATGTTGATAGTATATACCCTTGATATAATGTGATGAGAACGATAATTAATCTCTGTGGTTTTCTTCCCCAAAACACACGACTCCAGTCTAATCATGAGAAAAACAGAATTCCATTAGACAGATTTCTTAAAGAAGTATTTAACTAGTACTCCTCAAAACTGTCAGGGTCATAAAAAACATGAGAAGTCTGACAAATTGTCATGGTCAAGAAGAGGCTAAGGAATATAACAACTAAATGTAATGTAGTACCCTGGATGGGCTCCTGGAACAGAAAAAGGAAATTACATAACAACAGAAGTAATCTGAATAAAGTATAGAATGTAGTTAATAATAATGTATCAATATTAGCTCATTGACTGTGAAAAATGTACCATACTAATGTCAAATGTTAATAACAGAGGAAATGAAACTGGGTGTGTGACATAAAGAACTGTGTTTTATCTTCATAGGTTTTCTGTAAATCAAAGATGATTCTAAAAGTAAACATTTATTTTTAAAAAGATGCCCAAGGTCTAACCCAGACAACTGAAACAGAGTTTTCATAGAGGGAACTTCCTGGCAATCTGCATACTAACAATTGATCCTAGAAGAGTCTTATGGATACTGAAGTTTGAGAACCACTGCTCACAATTTATGTGTACCTCCCAGGGATGATGGCCAACAATTGTAAATGTAAACTACCACATTTTTGTGAAGAAATTATTTGCATTATAAGAAAGGGAGGAGGGGCTCAGTTGGTTAAGTGTCTGTCTGCCTTTGGCTCAGGTCATGTTCCCAGGGTCCTGGGATCTAGCCCCGCATCGGACGCCCTGCTCAGGAGTCTGCTTCTCCCTCTCCTTCTGAAGCTCCCCCTGCTTATGCTCTCTCTTTCTCTTTCTTTCTCTTTCTTTCTCTCTCTCTCTCTCTCTCGCTCTCTCTCTCTCTACATATATATATATAAATTTATATATAAATATTTATATATTTATATATAAAATATATATAAAAGATCTATCTATCTATCTATAAAATAAATAAGATCTTTTTAAAAAGAAGAAGAAAGGGAGGAGAATTGGCTGAGCTGCCATTTCTTCAGGCAAGGGTCTGGGAGTTTCACTCGCCAGTAAGTCAGTCAGAAATCTAAGTCAAAACCGTGATACGGGACAAGAAGCCTGGAAGTGAAGTGTCCAGAGAGCAAAAGTTCACTACACCATATTCAGTATGTGCTAGAGCAGTTATCAGTCTACCACATTCCACTCTTTTAGGCAACATGTTTAGGGTGGGGGATCACAGCCTAAAACTAGAAGCTCTTAATCTGGAATCTTCAAATATACTTCAAGAGGATCATCAATAATCTGCAAATTTCTGCAAATTTAATGCTTATGTCCATATATTCACTTTATTTAAGAAGAAAATCCTTACATGCTCTACTTTCGTGATCATTAACAACCACTGGTCTATTGTATGTCCTGACAGTGCGATCAAGACAGTGGCTATCTAGAAATCTTTCTTTGATCAACAATAGGAAGCTCACTCCTGCTATATGCATTCTATCTTTGTGGAAATTCTAGGTAATGTTTAGGACCATCAAGTCCACACCAGGCATTCCTCTGCCATCACAGATAGTTACTATGTTTATAACAGAAATTAAAAATATATCAACCAGGAAAACTTATCTGTCAAAAAATGTTCACTAAAAATGTAATACATTATTTGATTGAAAACACATCCATGTAGTTTTTCATTGATTTGCTTGGTCCTTATAGACATAATTATTCCCAACTTCCCAGAAAGTTAATATAAATAATTATGAGGTTCTGGGATTTGTTTTGCACTTTCAGAGCTAGACAATGGATACTACAGATGCTGCTGGGAATATAAATTGACAAACCGTTTAAAAAGCAACTTGACAGTATGCATCAAGAGCCTTAAAAAAAACCAGCTTTCTCTGCTGGGAATCTATCATATGGGCTGGATATGTTTATCACAAGATTATTGGCTACTATTAAAAAATAATTTCAGTTCACTTAATGGAAAGTATTTACAAAAACTGATAAATCCACTTGATGGAAACATATGCAGTCATTAAAATGTTTATAAAGCATTTACAAGCATTAGGATTAAAAAGGCAGATATAAAGATATACATAATACATCATTATAATTATGTAAAAGTCACACATCATAAAAAGACTAAAAGGATATACACCAAGAATATTTATAAGAGTTGTCATTTTAGTTTTATGTACTTTCCAAAATGTTCTAGAGTCAGCATGTTATCATGGCTGAAGTTAAATAAAGACTGTGTATCTGATTAGCTGCCTTCCTCCAGGGGTACCACCACAATACTGGAAAGAGCTTACCAGAATATATCGCCAGGAAGTATTTTAGCAGTATTACTGACTGCATAAAACTGTTATGGACAAACTACCACTGAGCCCCTTTTGTGTCATGGGGAAAATGTCGAGAACAATGTGGGCTTTAACTGTTTATTGCACTTTGTTCTTATTGTTTTTGAATCTCAACTGGTTTAGAGTTTTATCAAACAGACTAATAGAGAGTAAGGAGATACCAGACCCAGATAGATTCAGATAGTTTATTATCTACGCCAACAGCAAAAGCAAGACCAACATGGTGTTGGCTTCATGCATCACTTGGCTTCTGGGGTGACACCAAATCAAAGTGGCCAGATGAAAGACAACATGAGCAGTAGGTTGCTCAGTTGTTGGGGAGCCCATTTAGAATTCAGCTAAGTCGTCTGATAGAATGTGGCTGTACTCTAAGGAGAAGGGAGTGAGGTGGAATATCCTACGCCTCATCAAAACCAGGGAGGCAGATGAGAGCAGCCTCTCACAAGATAAGGGGTCAAATGAGAAATGCCCTGTGACATCTCTTCACCAGGCTGCCAATTTTGCTGTGCTCCTGCAAGAATGCCAGGGCATTCCTGTAAGACTCAGGCCAGTCTGTGTCAGAGCCTCATCTATGTGGCCTTTGCAGAGGTATGCAAGGTTATCAGAGGATCAGTGTGGAGCTACTACCCTACACAGTTGTCCTACTCTCTTTCACTCTTAAGAGTTCCTGGTTTGGGGCAGCACAGGTGGCTCAGCAGTTTAGCGCCACCTTAGGCCCAGGGCGTGGTCCTGGGGACCTGGGATCGAGTCCCATGTCAGGTTCCCTGCATGGAGCCTGCTTCTCCCTCTGCCTGTGTCTCTGCTTCTCTCTCTCTCTTTGTTTCTCTCTCTCTCTCTCATAAGTGAATAAATAAAATCTTTTTTTTAAAAAGTTCCTGGTTTGGACATTAAATTAAATGGTCACCCTACCTACCTAAAGATGATAATCACTTCCCCTTTCCACAACATACAAAACTGCACACATAGATCAACTTATTCATAGGTCTAGAGTGAGAACAAATGGAAAAGTGAATGCCCACCTCTAATTTATTTGATGTGATTTTTAGAACTTAACAAAAATGATTCTGAGGATTACAGACAATAGCTGGACAAGATTAACTAAGCAAAGCAAAAAAAAAAAAGGACTCATATTAATATGCATTATAAAGCCACAATAATTAAACAGTTTAATACTGATAAAGGATTAGGTAGATGAATAATTGGAACAGAAAGAAGAAATCAAGAAACAAAGCTATGAAAAAAAAAAAGAAAAGAAACAAAGCTATGTTTCTATATTTACGCACAGGAGTACATAATGAAATAGGCGCAACACATAGGTGGCAGAATGAATTCCTTAAATAAGTGGTATTGAAACAACTGGCTAAGTGTTTGAAAAGAGAGGGATTAGGTTCCCTGTCTCACACCAAATAGCAAATGAATTTCAAGAAGATAAAAGACATAAATCTAAAAAGTAAAACGATAAAAGAACTAGAAAAGATAGATTGGGTAAATACTCACTTCTCTGATTAGGCATGGTCTTGCACTGTAGGAAACAAAGGCAACATAATGGAGAAAAACTATGAGGCTAAGCTATGCAAATATGAAGAAAAGTATGTCAAAATAATAATAATGCCTAAACCACAGCATTATGATCCCCATTTGTCAGATGAGAAATTGAGAAAATTTAAATTACTATAATTCTAGTACTATGGCACCAATTTGAGGTATAATAATATACCTCTTAGTGGCTAGCATGCCCTGATTTCCCCATGACTGTAGAGGTCATGGCTTCTCCAGGAATCCCCAAGTATCTAAATTCATGCTTCTCCTTCAACTCTGTGAGCTTAGTTAACAACCATAGTATCAATTAAAGTATAATAGTATCAATGATTGAAGTATCAATTATACTTCCAGGAAGGTTTGATACAGCCAAATGTATCCCATACAGAATCTGTGGGAAAAAGAAACAAGAAGCATATGTAGCCTCTGTTACTGGCTCAAAGATATGTTATGACCTAAACCCAAAGCAAGAGGATTATTTCTAGTCCTGATCTTACATTACTCATCTCACTGCTACTAATGCCATTACTAACTACAAGGAGAAAATTTAGTAGCAAAGCAGTTACCTAGGACATTCTGGGAGGAAAATTTACCTTTCTGAAGTTTAAGTGTATTATTTGATATTACTCCTTTGTAAAGACAAATAAGTGAATCTCAAAGCAAAAAAGAAAAATGATGGCCTTGAAGAAGGCTAACTCGAGGTGATAGTCACAAAACCCTTTCTCCTAAGCAATGAAACCTGAGCATCTTGGGAATAAATATATAGAATATTATAATGTTGCTTAACAAGAAAAACAGATTTTCAAGTGCAGATTGTTTCATAAAGTACATTGTCAAAATGCTTTTTAAAACTCTTAGGGGTCCAAGTTTTTCTCACAAAAATGGCTCTGTCTTGAAGACACTTAGAAATCTGAAGAGTACAATGCCATAAAGGCCTTTAAAGATCAGCTGATACAACCTCTTTATTTTGCAGACAGGAAGACTAAGGTCAAGATTTGGAAAGCCAATAAGAAAAAGATGAACACAACATTACAACCTTGGCAAGGAATGTGAATAGGAAATCCCTCCAAAAAGAAATAACAACAGAAAATAAACACATAAAAAGATCTATATACTCACTAGTATCCAAGAAATCAAAGTTAAAATAATTGGTAATATTTAACATTTACTGAGCATTTTCTGTCTGCTAGGTACTAATTGCTTATTTGATCCTCACACTGATACATGAAATAGGTACTGTTTTTATCCACATTTATGCATGAGCCTTGAGCCTTGCCTGCATGGCCTATGGGGAGACGTGCAGGGTTGTCAGGGTGCCAGCATCGAGCCACTCGCTCACACACTTGTCCTGCCTCCTTTCATTCTCCAAAGTATTCTGGTTTGGATGCTCACCATCCTCCTCTTTCCAACCTCTAAATATAAGAGTGTCCTATGACTTTAAATATCTTCATGTTTCAATTTAAATCATCCTGAGAGAACTTTTCTAACTGCTTGATATAATGTACGTCATCCCGTTACTGTTTATCAAAGCACCATATCTATTCCTTCATAGCATTAACCACATTCTATAATTATTCATTTAATTTTTTGTTATCTGTTCCCTGTTTCTCATTGTAAGTTCTTTCACAGGACAGAAAAGACCTTAGCTGTCTATCACAGCACATATCACACACAGTATGACAAGCAGCAGCTTAAAATAACTTTCTCAGATTCCCAATGCCTCATACTACTTAGTATATCATGGATGGACTATAGGAATTTGCATTTTTAATAAATAAGCATCCCAGTGATTTTGATACAGTTGCTTTGCACATCACCCTTTGAGAAGCACAGTATGTTAGATATTATGCTAGGTACTAAGTCAAAAAATCATTCAAACAGCCCTCTTGAAGGTTGGCAAAGGTAATAAACCTCACTAATACAAGGGAAGAAAAATACTCTAAATCATGTAAAGCAGATAAGACAATGGGATAAAGTAAACAGCCCAGAAAGACACAGAGAAGTTTGTTAAGACTTTGGTTTTACTGATAACATAATGTCTAGCCAAACAGTGAGAAAGAAGTACTCATATTTATATTTCACAGCAAGTCACATGGACTTTCCTAAGTAACGTTTATACTTTGAGAAGCTTTCTTTGAAAAAAAAAAAAAGAGAGAAGCTTTCTTTGGACACTGGGGCAATTGTAATACCATGTGTTTTTCAAAATAAATGCTTTCAAACTCTACGGGATACAGAATAAATGTTGATGAAAAGCAGCTTGTAAAAACTCCTGTGTCAGCGAGTGATATTCAGATGTCTTATCCTTTAGTGTGCCTCCTCTTACTTCTTCACATAGGTAGCATTAAGGGGCCTTTCTTTAGGTAAAGAAAACTCCAGAAACTAAAAAATTTACACCCAAATTAAAGCCATTAAAACAAGTGGATTTTTTAATGTAAAAACTTTAAAGGCATCACAGTCAGAAAAAAGCAATTATAGGACTTGACTTCTATCCATGGTTCCTAACATTTTCTGTCTTTGAATTCTAAATAATCTTGAGAGTTTTTTTAATTCTCATAACTTACTCTTCCATGATGGAATTTTTAGCTATGAATATAATTTGGTCATTCATTCAACAAATACTCATGGGACCCCCAAATATGTGCCAGGTCCTGTCTTAGGAGGTAGGCGCATGCAAACAAAACAGACAAAAATGCATGCCCTCATAGAGTTTCTGTTTGAGTATGTGGGTATGTAGGTACAGTAAGTAAAGCACAATTTATGTCAAATGTCAGATGGTGATAAGCGCTATGGGGAAAAGCAGAGGATGTGAGTAACGATTGCTGCCAGCGACATTCACATTTTAAACATGATGGTCAAAAATAAATAAATAAATAAATAAAAGTAAATAAAAGTAAACAGGATGGTCAAGGAAGACATGAGAAGGTGACATTTGAGCCAAGTCCTGAAAGAAGTCAGGGAAAGAGACACACAGCTACCTGGGTAAAGTCCATTCTAGGCAAAATGAAGCAAATACAAATACATCCTGGTGGAAGTATGTGGGGCATACTCAAGGAAAAGAAAAGAGGTGAGTATAAATAAAGGGGAGGTCATAGGAGGAGATAAGGAGAGAGGCAGGAGCAAAATCATGGGGACTTTATGGTAAGGCTTTGATCCTAGTGGAGAGAGGAATCACCAGAAGGTTTTGAGTAGAAAAGTAAAATAATCCTTTAGAAATATCACTGTGTCTGCTATGTGGAGAACAGACTGTTATGACAGTCAAACATGGAAGTGTCAAGTCACATCAAAAGATACAGCTAAAAAATAAAAAAAAAATTTAAAAAAAGATACAGCTACAGTCCAGGCTAGAAATTATCTTGGACCACAGAGGTAGTGATGAGAGTGCTGAATAATGAATGCAGAGAGGGTCCAAGGATGGATCCCTGGAGCAGTCCAAAGTTTAGCCCTGAAGAAGTGGAGGAGGGGGTCATCAAAGGACTCTGAGAGGGAAAAAGCCAGTGAGGTCAAGGGAAAATCAAGAGATTAAAACATCCTTGAAACAAAGTGAAGCTCTTGCATCAAGGCGGAAGAAGTGATTGCCTCTATTAAATATGGCTGATAAGTCAAGTTACAAGAAAACTGACGATGGGCCTTAGGTTAATAACATGACTGTGATTGATAACTGTATTCATCTGCTAGAGATTTATTTTCTCAGAGTTTTTGGAGGCTAGATATCCAAGATCAAGGAGCTGGCAGGTTTGGTTTCTTCTGAAGCCTTTCTCCTTGGCTTGCTGACTCTCACTGCATCTTTCTGTGTGTCCTAATTTCCTTATAAAGACACCAGTCCTATTGGATCAGAGCTCACCCAAGTGACCTGACTTTAATTACCTCTGTAAAGACCCTCTCTCCAAATAAGGTCACATTCTGAGGTAATGGGGGTCTAGGACTTCTCCGTATGACTCTGGAGAGGACACAATTCAGTCTTCACCAGTAACTTTCTCAAATCAATTGTGCCCGGAGTGGTAACATTGAAAGCCTTTAAGAACAAATTGGAGAAGAACCAAAGACACCAACAACTCTACACTGCTCTCTCTCAAGGGTTCTTATTGTAAAAGGGAAGGAGAAAGGGGGCAGCAGCGAGAGGGGAAAATAAAACCAAGAGAGCTATTTTTTGTTTGATTAGGACAAGAGAAAGATTAGTAGGTTATGTTTACGAGAAAGATCCAGGGAAAAATTAATGCTACAGGATAGGAAGAAGAGAAGTGCAGGAGAGATATCCTGCAGTTGGAGAGCAGTGATGGGATTAGGTGTAACAGGTTTAGCTGGGAGTATAGACAGTTCATCCCTGGTAACAGGAGAGAAGGCTGAATATATGGGCATAGAATTTGGTTGGTGGGAGGACGTGGTGGATAGTAGCTTGAGAAAAAACTCTTCTGATTATTTCT
This sequence comes from Canis aureus, assembly GCF_053574225.1. NCBI lineage: Eukaryota > Metazoa > Chordata > Mammalia > Carnivora > Canidae > Canis > Canis aureus. The sequence goes on from NC_135649.1 coordinate 12,624,049, forward strand.
ATTTTCACAGTCAAACAGAAAGCAAGTGGAGGGAGTGAATATTTGAGTTTTGAAAAGGGAGATGGCATGAAATAGTCATTGAGAGTGCTAATGGCATTGGCAAAGATGGCATAATTGCCAGGCAGCAATAAGGACCCACTTGAGGCTGGTGATCTTGAATTTAAAGTGAGACCACTTAACATGATTGTATGGGTTTCTCCAAACCACAGTTTGATTTAACTGGGCTTGGGATTTTGTCACATAAGTGTGAATAACAAGAGAGAAGCAAGGGAGTTTAATACAATAATGAACAATGGGCTCTGGGCCCAATATGGAAGAGAGGATATGTTGGTAGGGGGGAGGTGATGGGAAAAAATTAGTAGAGTCACAATTTTGGAGGTTCCAGTAGGGTAAAATAATTGTTATCAGGTACCAGAGAAAGTGATTGGTAGTCAAATGGGATGCATCACACTGAGAGAGGGGTCACAGTATGAATAATGACAAGATAAGCTATGGCCATAGGAACAAGTAGTAAACTTGGTGAAGGTAATAAAACTGAAGAAAAAAATCATGGAACTAAGAGGCTAGGGTGTTGGAAGGATCATATGCATGGGTATCAAATTCACCAAGAATTGAAACAGGAATGGTATTGACAAGAGTTATAGTGTGTCATCAAGTCAAATATCTTCAATGACTGAAGGGTAAACTAGAAGTCAGTAGATGACTGTAATAAGGAGGTGTATATTAGGGTTCTCCAGAGAAACAGAACCAATAAGATTTAAAGAGATTTATTACAAGGAATTGGCTTGCACAATTATGAAGGCTGTCAAGTAGCAAGATCTACCGTCAGCAAGCCAGAGACCCAAGAGAGCTGATGATGCAGTGCTAGTCCGAGTCTGAAGGCCTGAGGATCCAGAGAGGTGATGGTATAATATGCTCAAGGGTCAGCAAGAGTCAATGCTTCAGTTTAAGTCCAAAGGTAGGGGAAAAAAAAACAAAAACAAGAAACAATGTCCCAGTCCAAAGACAGGCAGGAAGAATTCGGTCCTATTTAAGGGAGGTCAGCCTTTTTGTTCTATTCAGGCCTTCAACTGATTGGACAAAACACATCTACATTAGGGAGAGCAATCTGCTGTATGCAGGCTATCAATTTAGTGTTAAATCATCTAAAAGCACCTTTACAGACACAGCCAGAATAATTTTTGACCAAATATCAGGGCACCCTATGGCACAGTCAAGTTGACACATAAAATTACCCATCAAAAGGAATAATGAGAGATCTATAATCTGATGTCATAAGAGTCCAAGCTGAAAGGAGAAGGAAGAGAATAGACAGTCATTAGCAAGGAAGAATAAGAAAAATACCTATCCTAACTCTAGGATCAACAGTAGTTGGGCTGTGTAAGAGAAAAAAAAAATCAACTATTTAAAAAGGCTGCAGTGACAGCCATTGCAGTAGAGCCAGATTTCGGTTAGAATGAAGGGAAGGAAATTTTACTGAAAATAGGATTTTGCTGAACACTGAGTCTGAGTTCTAGAGGGCATATGAGCTGGAAAATAGGGTTAAAATGAAGATGTACAAGGCAAATGTGGAGCTCAGGAGACCTGGGGTACCTGTGGGACTGAGGAAAAAGGGGCAAAGTGAAATTAGTCCTCACAGCTCCACAACAAACCCTGATTATTGCTGGCCAGAGAGGAAGGGTGAGAGTTTTGTCTGAGAGCAGGCCTGTTCAGCTTTATTCTGCTCTTCATGTTTTAACCCCAGTATGATGATTTCTTCCCTTAACCATGATTTTTTTTTTGCTGTGGATTTTTATGAAAAAATCCAGAATCTGATGAATTGTTATGATAGGCTCATGCTTTGTTCAATAAACTGTCATTCTGCCTAGAATGTAAGTCCCTTGAAGACAAGGTCTACACAGTGAACATTCACTCTAAAACTAGTTTATCCTATAGAATCTTTCAACTTTTCAGTCAATGATTTCATGTTGGCTGGTTCGAGTCCATAGGAATAATCTTGCTACACTGCTTCAACATACCCGTCTGTTCAATTTATCTGACTCATCCATCTCCTCAGGGCATTGAGAGAGCTCCAATAATCCTATTTCCTCCAGGATACCAAAACTTGGAGGAAGGGAGCAAAGACACTGGTGCAACTCAGTCTGACCACAGAAGTCCATTACTCACTGCAGTAAGATGAACAGTATCTCACCAAACACCGTCCCCATAAAAAAAAGCATGCCTACATTCTAACTCCTGGAAACTGTGAAGGTTACTTTATTTGGAAAAAGAGGTATTTGCAGATGTAATCAAGTTGAGGATCTTGAGACAGAGGAGACCATTTTGGCTTGTCCTGGTGATCCCTAAATCAAATGACAAGTGTCCTTCTAAGAATCAGGCAGAATGAGATTTGACAGACATAAGAGGAGGTGGCAATGTGACTACAGAAGCAGAGATCAGAGTGACACAACCATAAACCACCAGAAGCTGGAAAAGGAAAAAAAAAAAAATCAGTCTTTCTCCTAGAGCCTCTAGAGGCAGCCTTGCAGTGCCATACACACCTAATTTCAGACTTTTCTACTCAAAAACTGTGAAACAACAAATTTATACTGCTTTAAGTCACCAAGTTTGTAGTAATTTGTTACAGTAGCCACTCACTCCTTCAAACGTCATCCCTGCTGTATACACTCACTACTCTATTACATGATATATTCATTTGATATATATGATTATTCATACAGAATCATGGTGTGGTAGTGCCTTTGGGATCACGTAGACTTGACTTTGAATCCTGGCTCTGGCACTCACTAGTTATAAAATTTGGGCAAGTATTTATAACTCACTGAGCCTCAATTCCTGTGACATAAGAATAATACTATTTTTGAAAGATTGCAACAAAAGTTAGAGATAATGATAGCAGAGTTTGGCCTACTGTACACATTCAGAGACGTTATCAGGTTCAGTATTCTATGGGGCTACAGCAGTGATGCCTAACATTAAAATGATAACCGTATCTATTTAAGCAAGTCAACCCAAGACTTCTTGCAAACTGCCACCATGTACGGTTCCCTTTATCACTATTTCTTAACAAAAGCAAGAACCTAGGGATTCTAAATTCTTTTTTTTAATGAATTTATTTTTTATTGGTGTTCAATTTGTCAACATACAGAATAACACCCAGTGCTCATCCTGCCAAGTGCCCACCTCAGTGCCCGCCACCCAGTTACCCCCACCCCCTGTCCTCCTCCCCTTCCACCACCCCTAGTTCATTTCCCAGAGTTAGGAGTCTTTCATGTTCTGTCTCCCGTCTAATCTCAATTCTGAGGTAGGCTTATGACCATAATCCTAGGTACTTTCAACAGTCTTTACCTCAATTTTGGTGTCTACAAAAAGTCTTATTATACCTCCTAAGATACACAAAGATCTATAAATAAATAAAATATCATAAACATTTATATTCTTGATGTGAACTGTGTCATCATGGGGCCATTAACTGCAGTGACATTGGATCTCTATTCAAAAGATCTCATTGGATCTCAGTAACTTTTTGCAAAAGAGCACGATTTATCCCAAAAGCTTTAAAAGCTACATTACCAGCAGTTGAAGCATTGCATGAGCAGAACTAAAGCCATACATTGGATGTCTGCTCCCCAGACCTCTCTTCAAGAGAATCTCTCCCATAGTGGATAGCCAGACGTACAGCTAGAAATCAAAACGGGTTTCAGAATATTGTTGTGTTCTTCAAGTGCATCCCTAGGTATTTTTAAGGTATTGAACAGATACATAATTGACAATGGCCTACATTCAATGATTTTAAGGAGGTCTTTTATATTCTACAGGCATTTCTCAAATGCTATCTAGCAATGCTTTGACATAAGAGGATATCGAGACACTATTCACCAAGATGATTACCAAGAAGAACAGGAAATTTTCCAGTATTGTGTGAGCTTTGGGACTACGTGTCCATGAAACTGTAGCTCTCAGAGGCAGGGCTCTGTTATTGGTATTATTAGAGAAAGGGCAAAATGAAGCTCAGTAAATACACTTTCACTTCTCTCTTCTGTCTCTAACTCCTAAAAATGTGTTGACTGTCATGCAACTGATCAAAAAATTTCCCTCAGGTCTTCTGGAATAATCCAACTTAAGTGCTAAAGGAATATGAGGAAAGGGCAAGATTGAATCTGTTGTGTATATATGTGTTCAGGAGAAAGAAGCTGAGGCCTGGGAAGGCTTCATTTAAGAAGTAAACATTGGAACCAGACCACCAACAGCCATACAGCAGAATATCATGCAAATACTAGATATCGAATAAATACTTCTAACACAATTTCCAATTGAAAATTTAGAAATTACTTTCAATGATGCTTACATTTTCCATGAGCACTAATGACAAAAGAAATGATACAAATAACCAACCAAAAAGGATTAAATATGCAATGCTTAACAGACAAGAACACATAAATAAAATATTCTTTCAAGTTCTATCGTTCCATTCATATGTATGAGGGTAGCTACCATCCCAGAGGCAATTATACCAAGCTCACTGTGGAGTGGAATGTTCCATCTGGACTTCTTTTTATTGTGCCTTTAGAGATTGTATTCCTAAAGGTGTAGAGGCTGAGTGTACTTACAGAAACTACTTTAACTATTCCCTGGTTGACTTCAGTCAAGGGAAGAAGGAGGTATAGAAAAAAGAAAAGGGCATGGAAATAAGAAGGTATGAAAGAAGAAAAGCAACTTCAAAACAGTTAACTGCTGTGTGCATATAGACATGGCTCTCATATTGACATTTTTAAAAGCACAGTATCTTTCTCCAAAAGTGTCCTTTAACCTAAAACTTAAATCAGTGGGATTTCCCAATGTCCTTAGGGTAGCAACATGAATCCAGTGTTCTCAATGATGATGACTTTCTTTTTTTCCAAATACACTTATATCACCAGCAGAGCGTAAGAGAGTTTAATGCTATGATTGATGATCAAGTGATATGGAAAGCAGAAGCTTTGTACATCATTGATAAACCTCAGGAAGAATGCTACTTCCAGCGGTCCTTACTACTTTTATTGGTAAATTAAATAAGGAAATGATATGGTACATACAGTACTGAAACACGTTAGGAAAAGAGCTCCATGCCATCCTGCCTTTGCAGAAAGGCTTACTTTCTTTCTTAGGGCATGCTCATGCCAGTCTCTTTCCTTTTGTATTTGCTAACGTAATGATGCTTGAATTTTCTGATTTCCCTATATTTGATTATCATATATAAAAATTATTTCACATTTCTTATTTAAAATCATTCATTCAGGGGCACCTGGGTGGTTCAGTCAGTTAAGCGGATGCCTTCCGCTTAAGTCATGACTCCCAGGTGCTGGGATCAAGCCCCACATCGGGCTCCCAGCTCAGCAGGGAGCCTGATCCTTTCTCTCCTCTCTGCTCGTTCTCTCTCTCTCTCTCTCTCTCTCTCTCTCTGTGTGTGTGTGTGTGTCTCTCTCTCAATAAATTAAAAAAATATTCATTCATTTATATAACAAATATTTGCTAGCCTACTAGATGACTTACAGACTAGGGATACCTAGGGAGAATGAGACAAGCAATGACCCTGAAGTCAGGGAGGAGGTCTAATTTTATCCTGATTCTCCTTGGAGACAATAAAATCTACACATATAATTATTTAACAAATATTTCAAGGGAAAAGTATGGCATACGGAGAGTTTATAACAGGGTAAACTGGTATAATTTGAGAAGGGCACTGGCCAGCTAATGTTACTCTGGAAAAACTACATTTGAAGTAAGATCAGAAGACTGTTGGAGTTAGCTAGATATAGAGAGGTAGGAAAAATTGATACAGGCAGATAAACAGCATACGGATGTCCTTGTGGAAGGAAAAACTGTGGCGGTCCTAAAATATTAAAAATCCAATTGAGCTGAAGCTCTGAGTGGAGAATAGAAAGGGAGAGATGAATTCAGAGATAAGAAGTGGGAGGAGAGGGCAGCGTGAGTGCAGCCATGGCAAAAAGTTTACATTTGATAAGGTATTTCAGGTACTACTAGAATTAGATGAAATAAAGACAATCATGTAACTAACTTGCTAGAACTCTGTACAAATTAGTCTGAAGAAAAAAAAATTAGTCTGAAGGTAAATGTACATCAAAATGAAAATGCTTCACAATCTACACATTCAATGCAATCCCTATCAAAATACCAACAGCATTTTTCACAGAGCTAGAACAATCCTAAAATATGTATGGAACCAGAACAAAAAAACAAATAGCCAAAAGATTGTCAAAAAAGAAAACCAAGGCTGGAGGCATCACAGTTCTAGACTTCAAGCTACATTACAATGCTGTAATCATCAAAACAATATGGCACTGGCACAAAAACACACACCTAGATCAATGGAACAGAATAGAGAACCCAGAAATGGACCCTCAACTCTATGGTAAAATAATCTTTGACAAAGCAGGAAAGAATGTCCGATGGAAAAAAGAGTTTCTTCACCAAAGGATGTTGGGAAAATTGGACAGCCACATGCAGAAGAATGAAACTGGACCACTTTCCTACACCATACACAAAAATAAATTCAAAATGTTTGAAAGACCTAAATGTGAGACAGGAACCCATCAAAATCTTAGAGGAGAACACAGGCAGCAACCTCTTCAATCTCCGTCACTGCAACTTCTTGATAGACACATCTCCAAAGGCAAGGAAAAGAAAAGCAAGAAGGAACCATTAGGATTTCATCAGAATAAAAAGCTTTTGCATACCAAAGGAAGCAATTAACAAAACTAAAAGCCAACCTATGGAATGGGAGAAGATATTTGCAAATGACACATCAGATAAAGGGTTAGTATCTAAAATCCATAAAGAACTTATCAAACTCAACACCCCAAAAAACAAAAAATCCATCAAGAAATGGGAAGAAGACACGAACGACATTTTCCCAAAGAAGACATACAAATGGCACATGAAAAAATGTTCAACATTACTCATCATCAGGGAAATACAAATCAAAACCACAATGAGATACCACCTCACACCAGTCAAATGGCTAAAATTAACAACTCAGGAAACAATAGGTGTTGGTGAGAATGTGGAGAAAGGGGAATCTTCTTACACTGTTGGTGGGAATGCAAGCTGGTACAGCCACTCTGGAAAACATTATAGAGTTCCTTCAAGAAGTTAAAAAGAGAACTATCCTATGACCTAGCAATTGTACTACTGGGTATTGATCCAAAAGATACAAAAATAGTGATTTGAAGGGGCATATGCACCCTAATGTTTATAGCAGCAATTTCCACAACAGCCAAAATAGGGAAAGAGCCCACATGTCCATCAACAAATGAATGGATCAAGATATGGTACATATATACAATGTAATATTTCTCAGTCATCAAAAAGAATGAAATCATGCCATTTGCAACAATGCAGATGGAACTAGAGGTTATTATGCTAAGTGAAATAAGTCAGAAGAAGACAAGTACCATGATTTCACTCCTACGTGGAATTAAAGAAACGAAACAGATGAACACAGGGGAAGGGAAGGAGAAATAAAATATGAGGAAAACAGAAAGTGAGACAAACCATAAAAACTCTTAACTATAGGGAATAAGCTGAGGGTTGCTGGAGGGCAGGTGGGTAGGGGAATGGGGTAATTGGATGATGAGCATTAGGAGGACACTTGATGTAAAGAACAGTGGGTGTTATATGCAATAGATGAATCACTAAACTGTTCTCCTGAAACTAATAATACTCTATTTATTAAGCAAATTGAATTTAAATTTTACAAAATGAAAATGCTTCATATCAGCAAAATGTATATATTTTTATATTGATATACTATTGAGTTTATTGATTACAATATTATTTTATATTATTTACACTTATATGTTCCCATTCCTAGTTACCTTTTTTTTTTTTTTTCCATTCCTAGTTACCTTAATACAAGTAGTCAAGTTTAAGGTATAAGAGATTATATATTATGCTTGTTTCTGGAATTTCAGTATCTTGTAGAAAGTATCTGACATCACATTAAATCTTAAATTTGTTCATACTGATATTTGGGATTTTTATTTTTAGTAGGCCTGTCGTCAAAATGGCTGGTAACATAGAGCCAATCTAATCTCTTCATTAAGCAGATGAGTAAAATGAGGATATACTATGAAATGAAAGTATGTTCCCTAAATAATAACAACTCCATATGCCAAAAGCCTATATGGGTTTTATGAATCGATGGTTTAAGGTAATCTCCTCCCCCTCCCATGGTGTTCTTAAAGGGTATGTGTGTGTGTGAGAGAGAGAGAGAGAGAGAGAGAGAAACAATATCCAAATAGACATACACACATTACTGCCTTCCATCACCAATGATACTAATTGTAGCGAGAACTGATAGTGTTATAGCACAGTAAAAATAGATTCAAAATCAAGGATGTTTTTCATTACTAAATACACACGCAAATTGATTTGTGGGTTAAAATGTTTGGCCAACTACTGACATAAAGTCAGTGAACTACATTTAATGGAAGCCGTACAGAATGAACAGAGTATATGGGTTTAAATTCTTTCATTGCTGTTTACTAACAAGTGTGGCTTGCACAAGCTACTTAATTCTTCTGAGCCTTGGTTTTCGTATCGATAAAATGAGTATAAAACATTCATAAAATCGAAATGCAGATCAAACTATACAATATAAAAGTATTTATTAAATGTTTTATTAAACTATTAACTATTATCAAAAGTTACCTTTGATTAAGCATTATTAAATCTATAGTAAACTATTTATTAAACAAAGTATTTTCAAATAATACTTTTTTTTCCACTAGAGAATTCTGATGTAATAATCTTGCAATGACTATTTTGTTCATATAGATTTAAATGAACCTGGATATGACAATCTCACTGCTACTTAAATTGTTCCAGAGCATAGTAAAACAAAAACAAAAACAAAAACAAAACCTTTCATTTTGTTGAGGAAGCATAATAGTGATACATAAACCTGATAAAAACACAAACACAAGGACTACAGACCAATCTCATAAATATTGATGGAAAACTTGGTATTATACGTACAAGCAGATTCCAATTACATATTACAAGTAAAAAGATATTATGACCAAATGAGATTTATTCCAGAAATGCAGGGAAAGTATAAAATCAGAAAATTCCAGGCTCCCGGGTGGCTCAGTCAGTTAAGCAAGCATCTGCCTTCAGCTCAGGTCATAGTCCTGGGGTCCTAGGACAGAGGCTGCATTGGGCTCCCTGCTCAGCAAGAAGCCTCCTTCTCCCTCTTCCCTCCCCCCTACTCATTCTCTCTCTCTCTCTGTCAAATAAATAAATACAATCTTTTAAAAAATAATAAAATTAGAAAATTCCTTATCCAGCATTTTAATAAATCTAAGGGAAAAAAACTAAACTATAAGGTTTTCTTCATAGATGCTGAAAACAGGCTATACAAAATTTAGCACCATGACGTATCATGATTCTCTCTTTCATGCACATGCGCGTGCACGCACATACACACAGAATACACAAATATATATCTATGCGTCTATATTTTTTTAAAGATTTTATTTATTTATTCATGAGAGACAGAGAGAGAGAGAGAGAGAGAGGCAGAGACACAGGCAGAGGGAGAAGCTGGCTCCATGCAGGGAGCCTGATGTGGGACTTGATCCCAGGACTCCAGGATCATGCCCTGCGTGGAAGGCAGGCGCTAAAATGCTGAGCCACCCAGGGATTCCCTATGCGTTTATAAATATGAAGATAGGGAAATAGTATAAGTACGGTCACTAAGGAGTAGAACAAAGGAAGAATTCTCTCTATCTCAACAACAATTTCATGACAAGAGAAAACAACTGTAGGTATGAGATTTGGAAAAGAAGTTTTACATATAGTATAATATTATATCTGGAAAAACAAAAAAAAATACAAAAACTAAGTTAAAGTTTTTTGGCATGACATAAAATTAGCACAGAGAAACAATAGCATATACACACACACATACAGAGAGAAATCCGTTAGAAGCTACTTAGGAAATACAGTATTCAAAACCTATGTAAGAAAATATTAAAACATTTTTGAAAGGCCTGAAAATAAATCTGAGCAACTGAAAAGGTAGCTCTTGTACTTGGTTAGGATAACTCAGCTTTGCAAAGATATCTTCCCAATTTAATACACTACTCTAATGCTATCTCATCAAATATAATAAGCTATTTTTTATAAAGCTAGCCATATGGGTTCTGAAATTGACATGGAAAATTCACATGTAAGAACCCTGAGACCAAAGAGCAATAAAAGGAGGACTAGTGCTACCAGATGTTAAAACATATTCTAAAGTTTCTATAATGAAGATTTTGTGGTAATGGCAGATAAATAGGCCTACAGACTAATTTTACTAAATAGTAAGTCCACATAGACAAAATGGTACATGGAAATTTAGTACATGATAACTATATCACATAACTGAGAAAAAGATGAATCTTTTAACAAATGGCATGGGACACCTACATAGATATTTGGGAAACAAGTTAAATTGGATACATTATACTCTAGAATAAACACCAAATAGAACAGAAATGTAAGTGTTCAAAAATTGAAACCACATAAGTATTAAACGAAAACACTGGGGGAAATTCCTTTACAGCCTGGATGTGGGACAAGTCTTCTAACTATAATTCAAAATCTAGAAACAAGAAGAAAAGAATGGTGACTTTATCATTGTACCATCATCATCAATGGTGATGTTTTAAGAATGCAAACATCAACACTGAAGAAAATAGATGTCATAAAAAAAGGTAAAAGACAAATGAAAAACTAGAAGAAAATCCATACAACTTTTATCATAAAGGACTACTTCCCAAGTATGTAAAGAGCTTTTAAATGATGAGAAAAACAGGATGGGAAAAATACTCAAAAGATATGAACAGAAGATTCATAGAAAAAGAAATAAAATGAGCACTGAGTGTTATACTACATATTGGCAAATCGAACTCCAATAAAAAAATATATACAAAAAAAAGACATCGAAAAAGAAATAAAAATAGCCCTTATCATAGGAAAAATACTTTACTCACAATAAGAGAAGTGCAAATTAAAACTAAACTGAGGTACTTTTTAAAAACCTATCAGATAATTCAAAATAACCCTTATCCTGGTAATGTTATAGAATAACAGGCAGTCTCATCCATTTCTGATGGAATGTAAAGTGGCAAAACCATTGTGGGAGGGAATTTAAAAATATCTGACAAAGTGCAATATGCACTTATTTTTTTGAGCTAGCAATCCTTCTCCCAGGAACTTACTGTAAAGCTATACCTCCACAATTATAAAAATAAAATATGCACGTTGTCATTAATGGTGAGACTTATTTTTGTAAAAACAAAATATTTCCCATACATAGCACCATGCATAAGAGAATTATTAATAACTATGGCAAATTCAGAAAGTTAGTTACATTGCTGCACAAAAATGAGAATGGTATCTATGAATTGACAGTTACTTCAAATTTACAGTTAAGTGGAAAAAAAAACAAGTGCAAAGGAATGTATGTAGAAAACTTCTTAACTCATTCTATGAGGTCAATATTACCCTCATACCAAAACTAGACAAAGACATCACAAAAAAATTACATGACATTATTTCTTATGAATATAGACAAAAATCATCAATATATTAGCAAACCAAATCTAGCAACATATAAAAAGGTTTATATTACATGACTAAGTGTGATTTATTCCAGGAAGGCAAGATTGATTCAACATATAAAAATCAGTCAGTTTAATACCCTGTATCAGAAGAGTAAGAAACTTAAACCACATGATCATCTCAATATATACAGAAAGAGCATTTTAAAAAATTCAACATACTTTCATGATAAAAACATGCAACAAATGAGGAATAGAAGGGGATTTCCTTATCTTGATAAAGGACATCTATGAAACACACAGCTAGCCTTAGACTTAATGTTGAAGGACTGAAAACTTTCCCTCTAAGATTAAGAGGAAGACAAGGATATTTGTTCATGTCACCTCTATTCAACATAGTGCTAGAAGTTGTAGCCAGAGAAATTGGGCAAGAAAAAGAAATAATAGGTATCTATATTGGAAAAGAAGTAAAATGATCTCATGAATTTCAGATGACATAATCTTGTATAGAGAATCCTATGCAATCTGCAAAATGAACTATTGGAACTAATAAACAAGTTCAGCAGAGTTGCAGGATACAAGACCAAATGAACAAAAATCAAGTGTATTTTTATACACTAACAACAATCTGAAAATGAAATTTTAAAAATTCAATTTAGAGAAATAGCAAAAAGAATAAGAAACTAAGGAATAAATTTAACAAAATAAGTGGAAGACATACAATAAAAACAGCAAAATATCACTGAAACAAAGACCTAAATAAATGGAACAATAATGTTCATTGATTGAAAGACTAAGATGATAAAATTGCTAAGTTGGCAATACTCCCCAAATTGATCTAGATTCAATAGAATTCTCATTAACTCCTAGTTGTCTTTTTTGAAGGAATTGACAATCTCAACCCAAGATTCATATTAAAATGAGAGGGAAACCGAATAGTCAAAAAACAAAAACAAAAACAAAAACAAATCTTGGGACACCTGGGTGGCTCAGCAGTTGAGCGTCTGCCTTTGGCTCAGATCGTGATGCTGGAGTCCCAGGATTGAGTCCTACATCAGGTTCCCTCCCTGCAGGGAGCCTGCTTCTCCCTCTCTGCCTATGTCTCTGCCTCTCTCTGTGTGTCTCTCATGAATAAATAAACAAAATCTTAAAAAAAAATCTTGGAAGAAGAAAAACGTTGGAAGACACATGCTCCTCAATTTTAAGACTTACTACAAATCTACTATAATCAAGACAGCTTGATACTGGCATAAGGATAGACATATATCCCCAGTGAAATAGAATTGAGATTCCATAAATAAACCTATACGTCTACAGTCAATTGATTTTTCAGTAAGGGTGCAAAGATAATTCAGTGCGGAAACAGTAGTCTTTTCAACAAATGGTGATGGGACAACTGGATATACACATGCAAAAGAATGAATTGACAGTATTACCTCATATCATATACAAAAATTTAACTCAAAATGGGTCAAAAACCAAAATAAAAGAGATAAAACTTAAAACTCTGAGAATTATGAAAACATAGATGTAAAACATAAAAACTACGAGAACAGCTGTTAATTGTTGTGACCTGGGGTTAGGAAATGGTTTCTTAAATATGACACCAAAAGCAGAAAGAACCAAAGAGAAAACAGATAAATTGGACTTCATCAAAATTAAATACTGCTGTACACCAAAGGACACTATCAAAAAAAGTGAAAAGACAATCCACTGAATGGGAGAAAATATTAGTAAATCATATATCTGATAATAATTAGGCCTAGTATGCATAAGTATTTCTAACAACTCAACCATAAAAAAATCAACCCAATTAAAAAGTGGGCATTTCTCTAAAAAAAAAAAGATATACAAATGGTCAACAAGCATGAGACAGAATACTCACCATCATTAATAATTAGGGAATCACAAATCAAAACCACAATGCTGGGGACCCCTGGGTGGCTCACCGGTTTAGTGTCTGCCTTCAGCCCAGGGCGTGATCCTGGAGTCCTGGGATCGAGTCCTGCATCGGGCTCCCTGCATAGAGCCTGCTTCTCCCTTTGCCTGTGTCTCTGTGTCTCTCTCTGTGTCTCTCATGAATAAATAAATAAAATCTTTTAAAAAAACCCCACACAATGCTATCCCACTTCATGCCAACTAGAGTGGCTAGCTACAGTTGAAAACATGGATAATGACAGGTGTTGCTGAGAATGTGGAGAAATTGTAAGACCCCTATAATACTGGCGGGATTATAAAATGGTACAGCCACTTTGGAAAACAGTCTGTCAGTTCCTCAAAATGCTAAACACAGAATTCCATGTGACCCAGCAATCCCATTCCTAGATATAAACCCAACAGAATTGAAAATAGGTGTTGAAACAAAAACTTGTATGTGAGTATTACAGCCAACAGTACTTATAATAGCCAAAATGCGAGATAACCCAAATGTCCATTAATTAAGGAATGGATAGACAAAATCTGGTACATTCATATAATAGAGTATTATTCAGCCACAGGAGGAATGAAGTACTGATATATGCTATCAATAACAAGGGTGAACTCTTAAGATACTATATTAAGTGTAAGAAATCAATCACAAAAGGACATATATTGTATCATTCTGTGTGTATGAAATGTCCACAATAGGCAATCAACCCACTGAGACAGAAATTAGTGGTTTCTGGGACACCTGGGTGGCTCAGTGGTTGAACAGCTGCCTTTGGCTCAGGTCGTGATCCCGGGGTCCAGGATCGAGTCCCACATTGGGCTCCCTGCGAGGAGCCTGCTTCTCCCTCTGCCTGTGTCTCTCTGCCTCTCTTTCTCTCTCTCTCATGAATAAATAAATAAATCTTTAAGAAAAAAAAAAGAAATTAGTGATTTCCTGGGATGGGGGAGGGGAGGTAGATGGGGCAATGGGAAACAACTGCTAATGGGTATGGAATAACTTTCTGAGATGATGAAACTGTTCTGGAATTAAATAGTGGTGATGGTTGTACAACTTTGTGAATATTCTAAAAATGCTGAATCGCCCACACAGAAGGGTTAATTTTATGGTATATTAATTATAACTCAATAGAAAGTTAATTCTTAATAAGAGTAATCCAGACGTAAATGTTATAGTAAGGAATTCCAAAATTTTCTAAATATGGGCTCACTGATGGATTTTGAATAAAAAAGTGGTAAATGAGATTTAGGTTTCAAAAAGACAACACTACCAGCAATGAGAAGAACAGCTTAGAAGGAAGCGAGCCTGTAAGAGGAAGGATCATTGGGAGTCCATTCAAATAAAACTGGCAGGCAATGAGTGTCTGAACTAAGGCAAAAGTAGTTGAAAAGGAAGGGATAATCTGAGGAGGTATTAGGTGAATGAACCTGTTTCCAACCGTACTGACCTGAGTTACCACTAAAGTAAATGTCTGAGTAGAGGTTGTCTTCACTGATAAAAGAGAGTTTTATTATCAACTGTTCAGTAGAATTGAAGTAACATAGCAGAATTTATAAAACCAATTATCTGTATTTTATAACAAGTTGTAAATCAGTTTATGGTTCCTACAATATGAATCATTTCCAAAAGAGTACTAGTTTATAATAGTACCAACAGTTGCTTTTCATTTTCACCATAACTTTTCCAGAACAAGTACAAATTCTATTTAAGTTACATTAGTACTCCCAGTAATAAAGATGAGCAATATAGAGTAAAAGAGCAAAAAAGACTCCTTTCATGCTATTCCCTTCTCTAAGGTAAACACTTTATTTTTTTTATTTATTTTTTTTATGATAGTCACAGAGAGAGAGGGAAAGAGAGAGAGGGGGGCAGAGACACAGACAGAGGGAGAAGCAGGCTCCATGCACCGGAAGCCCGACGTGGGATTCGATCCCGGGTCTCCAGGATCGCGCCCTGGGCCAAAGGCAGGCGCCAAACCGCTGCACCACCCAGGGATCCCAGGTAAACACTTTAAAAGCTGGAATTTATCTTTCTATTCTTTTCACCTTTCGTTATATGTATACATATATACATACATACATACACATACATACACACACATGCATACACATGGGTTTTAAAATATTTGTAAATGGTGGGGTGCCTGAGTGGTAGAGTTGGTTAAGCGTCTAGCTCTTGGTTTCAGCTCAGGTCATGATCTCAGGGTTGTGAGATCAAGCCCCATGTCGCACTCAGTGTGGAGTCGGTTTGGGTTTCTCTCTCTCCCTCTCCCTCTGCTCCTCCCCCCCCAAAAAAAAAATAAACAAATAAATGTTAAAATATTTGTAAACAGCATCATACTCTACATGTATCTGTGAACTACTTTTATCCTTAACAATTCCTATCAGAACTTCTCCTCATAAATATAAAGAAAAAATTAGTTTTACCTCTGTATTGTAGCTCAGAGTGAGATGTAATCTATCTTAATTTATCTAAATCTCTCTCCTTTGATAAACATTTCAGCATCATCGTTTTTGCTGTTAAAAAAATGAAACAGTAATCCTGGTATCTTTTCTATTTTTTTTTTTAATTTTTATTTATTTATGATAGTCACAGAGAGAGAGAGAGAGGCAGAGACACAGGCAGAGGGAGAAGCAGGCTCCATGCACTGGGAGCCCGATGTGGGATTCGATCCCGGGTCTCCAGGATCGCGCCCTAGGCCGAAGGCAGGCGCCAAACCGCTGCGCCACCTAGGGATCCCTCTTTTCTAAAGCTCATACTAGTTTCTACAAGTACCAGTGTCTGCATAAAATGGGGACAGAATCACAGAAGTCCACATTGTTGGAGGGGACAGGGGCCCTTGCTCATTCTAAGGGCTATTTTGTTAAATGAGAGAAGGACCTGCAGAGTTACCACTAATGAAAATACTTCAGGTCACAAATCAGGAAGCAAAGATCTATGAGGGATAAGCAACTTGAACAAGGCATTACTTTCAAAGGCAACATGAGATTATACAAAATCACTGGACCTGGGGTGGGAATATCTGGCCCAAATTCTGACATTTTCTACCATGGACAAGTCCTTGAGCATCTCTATCCTGAACCGTAAAATGTAAATAAAAATCCTTCTCCACTGAGTTGGTGTGAGTCTCAAAGAAACTGAATACCAGTTTCTCTTAACTGACTCTTAAAGTGTCAAATGCTGTTCACATGTTAATGAATCTTTAATATCTATTCCGTGAACGTCCTTCTGGTATTACTGTTAATTTTAACGTGCTAGATACCTTTTTTCCTGATACTCCAAATCTCCCAATATCAGTATTTTTGTACCAGAATATGCAAGTCTACCATAACAGTCAATCTGACATTCCTATTTTACTAAATAATATCTATTGAAGAAAAGAAGAATGAAGTTAACATTTACTGACTGCCAGATAAGGTACTAAGCAGTTTTTTTCTTATATTAGTCCTGAGATGTAATGATTCCCATGATACGGGTAGAGAAGTGTAGAATCAAGTAAACTGGGGTTGGCAGAGTAAATCTGTAACAAAGCCACAACAGGGATCAAAAGTCTTTCTGGTCATGAACACATTCTCGTTGAACTCATACTTTAAGAACAATCCATTCTCAACTCAAAACAAACCAATCTACCATATATACTTGTCTATCTCTTCTAAGGTCCATTTTCTAATACTAATTTCAATCTCCCCAACTTTTATTTCAATGAATAACAGATTTCTTTCTTTTTCCCATTTACATATTGATCAGATTTCTACACAAGCAGGTAGCTCCTCTACTCCATAGATGTCTAAAATCCTTCTCTTTGTCTTCTTGCTACATATGGGGGAGAAAATGTCCCAAAAATTGATAGTAAAATTGATTTTTTAACACACACATGCACACACATACATAGCTCTAGTGAGAAAGGATTCTAAGTCATTAATATTTTAATTACCTTTCAGGTTCTTCCACCCCCAGAGCTGAATCTTTTTCAATCCCTCTCCAAAATCTAGCTTGATACTTCCCAGGAACATAGACTATCTCAGGTGATTGAGACATCAGAGCTACTGAGCAGCAGGGGTGAGAACAGAAAGTCCAGAATGTTGACTCTGAAAATAATGTCAGAAGTCATCTAGGTACATTCAGGTACAATGGAAACATGAGAGGGCTATTGAAGTGACCCATAAAATGTTAAAACAAAGGTAAGGGGTCAGATTTGTCTCATCTCTGGAAAGTGGGAAGTATACAAGGTACAATCCACCAGTGTTGAATTATCTGTGCCAGAGAAAATTGTTTTGGGGATGAACTGAAAAAGACAAAGGAGACGGACTATCTTTACTAAGGAAGAATAGCATCACTAGGAAGTAGACAAGATCCTGAAAGGATCCTTGGAACAACGCCACAGAGTCCATAAGTATTGCAAATAAATACTCAGTAGACAAATATTGCCAGGAAACAGATGTGACTTACCATATCACCGACATATCGTATCATAGTATCTCATATCACCATCAGCTTTCAAAATAAAAAGGAATCATAGCTACACAACAAGAAAACAAATCAGAGATATGAGATTCAGGAATATGCAGGAGTCAATAGAAGTTAAAACATGAGTTGGCTGAACCAGGCAAAGAAGTGGAAGAAAATCAAATCACAGAAATAAAGCCAAGTTGGAAGCAACACAGATAATGATGGATACTCCTGAAACCACTGTGAAGCACATATAAAATAGGATTGATAAAAGTAAGCAGAATAAAATAACATTGAAGAAAACCTTTTAAAAGCCTGAGAACATTTAAAACATCAAATGTAGGTAAAAAGGGGAGTCAACACAAATAAATATCAGTATATATTAGTTGTATTTAAAGAAATGATTAAGATGACTTTGCATAAATGCATCAGGCCTTGAACCTACATTTTCAATGGCCATACCAGGTTCCACAAAATATGACAAACAATAAATAACACTCAGATAGTAACTGGGTGATGGGCACTGAGGAGGGTACATGATGAGATGAGCGCTGGGTGTTATACTATATGTTGGCAAGTTGAATTTAAATTTAAAAAGAACACTCGGATATACCCTCTTCACATGTAAAGAAAAAATATTTGGGAACTCGATAAAAATATCAAATTGATTATGAGTGAAAAATATTAGGGTGACCTCATACTTCTACAAAGTAACAGTCAATGCTAAAAGTTAGTAGAGCAATGAAAGAAAAGAAAGGGTGACACACCAGCTCTACTCATAACAAAATTGCTCAGCTTTAAGAAAACCTCAGAGCATATAGTTCCAGGAGGTTTGTTTCTTTTTTTTTTTTTCCAACTAAAAAAGGAAAGAACAAAAACTTGGCTAACCAAAGGGGGTTGTGAAAAGTGAACAAGATAATTATTCCATTTGTCACATATATTAAGATTGCAAGATGTGGGGATGGTGTTCACAGAAAAATATGTAAATGTTACAAACACGAACAACATAGAAACAATGTAACTTACAAAGTTGATAGAGAAATAGAATTAGTGCATATGGTGAGTTCCTCATCTTTCATGGCTGAGAGTCAAAAGGTATCATTCGTATCTGAAAAATAATAGAGGTATATATACTATTTAAGGGTATAAACACTAAGAGAAAAAATGTAAGCACATAAACTGGGAAGCACAGAAATGGGAGGAGAAAGTGGAAAAAATGGGAATATATTAAACATTTTCACAACAGCCTGAAAATAAGGAAAATAAAAATGGAAGTGATAATCTGGACATAAATATTTGTGACATATATCACAAAACCCTAATAAATAAGGGGCTTCTAAAAAATTGAGGAACATCAACAACCCAAGAGAAAATTGGGCAAGTATACGAAAGAAATAAAGGAAATTCAGAATATAAAAACATTCCATAGGAGAAATGACCCAGTTTTCTCAATAAATGAATTATAGGGGGAAAAAAGGGTGGAAGGGAATTGTTACCGATTAAAAGAAGGTTAAGAGATATATAAGCCAAATGCAATATGTTGACATTTTTTGAGAACTAATTCAAGCAAATAATTAAGAAGACATTTTTATTTATGATCTAAAAGATATTTGAATATGGATTGAGTATTAAATATTAAGGAATCATGGCTAATTTTAGTACATGTGGTGATGATGTTATGGATTGTTTTTAAGACCATCTCTGTCAGAGGAATATACTGAAGTACTGATGATTCCCTTCAAATAGATATATCTGAGATTTGATTTAAACTATTTCAGGGATGCCTGGGTGGTTCAGTAGGTTAAGTGTCCGGGACTCTTGATTTTGACTCAGGTCATGATCTCAGGAGTGAAATGGAGCCCTGGTGTTTGGCTCTGTGCTGGGCATGGAGTCTGCTTAGGATTCTTTCTTTCCTTCTCCCTTGGTCCCTCCCCCTCCCATTTTAAAAATAATAATAAAATATTTCATAAAAATTATAAGAAAAGGGATAGATATAGAAAAATGTTGGGAGGTTTGGAATCTGAAGATAGGTTTAAGGTGCTCATCATACTATTCTACTTGTGTATATGTTAGAAATTCAACATACATTCAAATGAACATCTTTTTTCAAATGAACATTTCTTTTTTTTTAGGTTTATTTATTTGAAAGAGAGAACACAAGAGAGAGGAGATGATGGGGGAGGCAGAGGGAGAGGGAGAAACAGACTCCCTGCTGAGCAGGGAGCCCGATGTGGGGTTCGATCCCAGGACCCCGGGATCATGACCTAAGCTGAAGGCACACACTTAACCAACTAAGCCACCCAAGTGTGCCCCTCAAATGAACATTTCTAAAAGTCCTATATGGCAACATAATTAACTGTGTCTAGAGAACAGACAAATTAGAAATATCACGATTATTTTAGTCAGCATTGAAACATAATTCCCTTTACTATTGTTTTAAGACTATTTTAAAGATTCAAAAAGAGACACATTGTTTTAAAAGACTATTTTAAAGATTCAAAAAGAGACACATAAAAAACAAACAAATAAATAAATGAATAAAACGAGGCACATAGATTGTGATGGGACAGTTTTTTATCTTGAGCTGACTGGTTGACCCCAAATGGGCTGTTCAATTAAACTAACTGTATAAAGACTTTGGCTAAAATATAAGCCTTATATTACTGCAGTTTTTCTGCTAAAATAAGTTATCATTTAGGGAGGGGAGGAGGGAGAGTATATAAATGTTGTGAATAGTATCATAAGAAAAATAAATTTGTTACTGATCATAACTCAGATACCAGCCGGAGGGGAGAAAGGGAGGTACACAAATGCTGCTCTATCTGGCTATTCTGAAATCCCCTTTGTAGCACCTTGCCAGTGCCCCCACACATACTCATCCAGGGGAAGGCTTCTGTTCCACGAACAAATCTTACTATGACATTCATAATTACTTCAAGCAAGCTATTACCCAGCCCAGGGTAACTGAATCATTAAAAAAAAAAAAAAGTCTGTGGACAACAGAACATCTTAACACTTAAAAAGGGGCAGCCTGGGTGGCTCAGCGGTTTAGCTGAGGGCCCTTCAGCCCAGGGCCTGAGCCTGGAGACCCGGGATTGAGTCCCAAGTCGGGTTCCCTGAATTGAGCCTGCTTCTCCCTCTGCCTGTGTCTCTGCCTCTCTCTCTCTCTGTGTCTCTCATGAATAAATAAATTTTCAAAAAAAGATCCTAAGAGGAATTTTAGACAGGAAAAAAAATGCAAGGTGCATGATCAGATTTTCATTAGGGGAAGTAGGTGGTTACCAGCATGGTCAAAAGGCACCAATTAGTTGATTGTATCTACCTTTAGAGCTAAGTGGTCATAAGACTATAAGGAATATACTTGGACTACTCAGTAGTGTAAACTACCAGACACTTTAAACACAATTTTAACAAAATTCGTATTTCAAAGAAAATAATAGATACGCTTCATACAATTATCTCATTGTAATCACCCATCAAGGAAAACATTCGCAGGACCTTGAACTGATGCCCCTTTATTAGCTTTAATTGCTTTAAGAACCTAGAAATTTTCTTAGAATTCATTTGTTACAAAACAAATGTTCCACTAATTTCAACAAGGCATCTCTCTCAATTCTGCCTGCTTCCAAACTGCTGAGGTTTTTAACCAGGTAGCAATAGCAGAGAATAACCCAAAACAATGTACTTAATGTACCTCTAGCTTCATATACCCTCCTGCAAAACACAGCCGCACGGAATTAAGGGATGGCACTGTTTACCTACTCAAATGATTAAAGAAATCCAAGTTGGTAGATTTAATATGATTAATTGATTATGACCTTTAATGTGATTAATTTCATTTCCGGGATAGCACGCCAGTGACCATTTCAAGGCCAGTACGACCAAGATGAGAATTCAGGAGTCTGAAGTTCTTATTTGTTATTTCAGCATTTCTACCTACTTTTAACACTTTGCATCCAAGTGGTGCTTTGATCTTAGACATGCTTATTCACTTCTCCATTCTCTTTCGCTCTGCCTTATGCCACTGCCATGAATTTCATCCTGAGTGGTAGAGTCCTTGCCCAAAACCGTGCTTCTTTGCAGCACCTGCCCCACCAGGCAGCCAGATTCTCATGCCATCCTCTACAGCTCACAGCACGGCCTGCCCTTCCATGATCCAGGAAGGACATCATGCCCGCCTGCCATACACCCACACACTCAGAGCAAGCTCACGCATACACACGCGCCTGGGATTTGTGCATCTCAAATCTCAGAAACTCCTTGGGCTAGCTCTCGTGGATGCTACTCAGATGCTGCCTTGGCAGGGCAGCCTCACTGTGCAGAAATCCCTGCCTTCCCCACACGGCATGTGCTCACTTGGTTTGCTGGTGGGGAATAGATCTCATCCACTCGCCTTCCACTTCCCTCTCCCCCAGAAAGTTCACTCCCAGATCTAATCATAGTCCAGATTCTCTTTCTGGACCTTAACTATAGCTGGGGATCATCCCAGTATCCGGCTCAAGACACCATAAAAGCAACAATCTGGAATCACTGTGAGGACAACCACCACCTTTCATTCATCACCGTATCCTTAACTCCTCTCAGTATACCTGGACCACTGAAAATTTCACTGATTGAGATTTGGTCTTCCTGGATCCTTTACCCAGCTTACAGCTCTAGCTCACCACTTTCCCACATCTACCCCCCAGTCTCGGCCTCAACCTCCTTTGCTAAACCATATCCACCCATCCCTACCCTCCAGAAACAACTTTCCTATGCCAGAGAAATCATTTCTGTCCTATACTTCTTCCTGTTTACCAAGTAAGCTTTCTACCTGACTTTATGTCAGATCTTGATGAGTAAATGAGCTCTTACCATGCTCTCATTTCCAGTCTCCCTGAACCTGTTCCATTCCTCTTCACTCCTGACATTTTCCTACTAAAGCCAAACTCACAGCAAGACACCTGCTTCCCAGATGACTTTCAATTCCAGGCCTGGGAGTAACAGTCCATGTTTACTGAGTGCTCACCATGTAGTAGGAACAGTTGTAAATACGTCATGGGTGCGATCTCAACAAACCCATGCCTCTGAGGTGACCGGTAGGATGACCAGTATCTCATTTAATCGACAGTGAGGTTTACCGGCACAAATAAAAGAATAACCGGCCTCAGAAGATCTTATGCAATAGGGAAGTTTATTACCTAAACTGGAGATGTTAAGGTAGGGCTGGCTCCAGCTATGGTACAATGAGTACATTTGGGCAGATAGAGATGAGAACTCTGAATCCCTCACATCTTCCTAAATGTTCCCGTGGCAGAGGCAGCTTCCACAAAACCCACAACCGAATTTATCTGATTTCACATTTCAAAGAGTTCTTCTCAGCACCCCACCCCACTCCCTGAATGCCTCGGAGCCCTCCAGGCCCACAAAGAGGTCTCAGCATAGCCCAGATAGCAGTACAAGGTCTAGTTCAGGAGACAGTCAGTCTCCAATTTCCATAGGCAGGAATCTGGGACATATGTATGGGTGGGGATTCTAAGACAGTGCACCCGGGGTGCTGAAATGTTAAGATCACGCTCTATTTAGTATGGGTTCACTCACACAGGATCCAGGGCTTAATGTCAGTTCAAGCACCTGAAAGGGGCATTAAAACAATATGCTACGTAGTTAACTGAAGTCTGAACTCAACAGCGCCCCGCGGGCAACAAGACTTAAGGGACAGAATTTCTCTGGCAGTGTTGAGTAAGGAATCCAAAGGCTCAAGAAGATAATAACATTGTATGTGTCCAGATTTATGCCTGTTGTCCTAGTCTAATTATTAACAGTGTCCCCCTTTAACTCTCAAGTGTCCCAGTTTGGGATGGTGTGCCACCTGCTCAGCCACCCCTTACCCATGCCACCCTGGAGGCCCCAGAGGACACTCACTCCTTTTGCCAGGGCTTTAAGAAATGCCTTGGTGAGGAGAGTACCAGAATTCCTAGAAAACCCTGTGGTAGTTGTCCTCTGTAGCCTAGAGATGACAGTGGCGAATACTGGGACTGAACTAAGTTCCCTGACCTCAGGGGGCATAACGGGAGTCAGAGTGAGATTGGAAGAGGCCAATGATAGCACTTAACCATTAAAAGACACTCCTTTCTTTATTTTTGTAGTGCTTGATATTTATTGAAAAGAACGTAAATGCTTTTTTCCAGGTGGTATTGAGGAGCTGGGCTGAGTGCCTGTTTTTGTTTGTTTGTTTTGTTTTTAGTATTTCTGTCCAAATGCACACATCTGTTGGGACTGCTGCAGTTTGGAAAGAAAAAGGACAGCTGTGCAAAACTGGTGCATAGGAGAAAAGAAATGTCAACAATTTGGCTGCCAGGCGCACTAGGCCCCTGCAGCAATCTGGTGGGGAAGGGGAGGACCCTGGGAGTAGGCAGGGAACTAACCAGGTTGAAAGACTGGCCCCTTCAGGGGCTGGTGAGCTGTCCAAATCAGTGTCCAAGGACATAGAGCCAACTCAGGCATCTTCTAGGTTGGTCCTTATTTTCAAAGGCTGTGTTCTGTCGCTGGAATGTGGTGGACGGTGGTGAAGTGGCAGCGTAGGTCTCTGGGCAGATGGAGGCCTTGCAGTCGGCAGGGCAGGGCACGGCAGGGCTGTGCGTGGTCTGACCAGTTTGTAACAGGGGCCTGCCCTATAGCTGGGGCTCAGGACACAGTCCAAATCAGCAGGGGA
Source organism: Canis aureus (assembly GCF_053574225.1). Taxonomy (NCBI): domain Eukaryota; kingdom Metazoa; phylum Chordata; class Mammalia; order Carnivora; family Canidae; genus Canis; species Canis aureus. Next base: position 12,648,731 of record NC_135649.1, read on the forward strand.
GGGCCCCGGGGCTGGCCAGAGTGGGTGGCGGCGCGCTTCCGAGCGAGGCCCCAGCAGCAGGTAACCGGAACAAAGGCAAGCACTACAGGGGGATGACGGAGAGAACCGGAGAGCTGGGGGTAGGGAAGGGGATCGGAGGGCGGAAGGGCGCTGGGCGGCTCCGGGCCGGGCAGGAGAGGCGGGGGAGAGGATGGCGGCGTGCAGGGCCCTCCCCCCTGGGCCCGAGGGTCTCCCGGCCTAGTAATCATCTTCCTCGTCGTCGTCGTCGTCGTCTTCTTCGTCGTCATCCCAGCCAAAACACTGTTTCATCTCATCGAGGAAGGCCCGGTAATCACCTAGGATGGGGCTATCCATCTCAATGTAGGGCACCACCCACTCCTCGGCTTCCCCGGTGAGCAGGCTGATTAGGAATGCCACCTTCATGGCGTCGTTGCAGAATCGGTTCTCGTTGACGAGCATGTAAGACGCCGTCTGCACGATAAACTCGGGGAGCCGGGAGCTCTCGCCGCTAAACGTTTCGGGGAAGGGCACCGGGCAGCTCGGCGGACGTACCTGGCGCAGCAGGGTGGCCCTCTCGCACACCAGCAGCCGCAGCTGTTCCATGAGCTGGCTGTTCTCGATGCTCAGGGCGCGGTGCCGCATCAGGAGCGCGTGCAGCAGCAGCACCAGCTCGTCCACCATGGCCAACGGCTTGCAAGCGCAGGGCTGGGCTCGGCTCAGGTGCGCACGGAGGCCTCGCAGGAAGTGCGTGTCCGCCGAGGCGCACGGTGGCCAGGGGCGGAGGGCGGTGCGCGCTGGGGTCCGGCTGCTGCGCAAGCTCCGCCCGCACAGCCACTCGGGCGGCCGGCGCGCCGGCGCGGCCCGGGTCGGGGGGCGTGGTCAGGGCGCTGCCGGCGCCGCGAGGGGGCGGGGCCGGGGCGGGGCCGGCGGGCCGGGGGCGGGGCCGGGGGCTCGGTCCAAGGGAGGGGGCGGGCGGGAGCCGGGGGCCCGCGGCCGGAGTTCCCGAGGCCGGCGCCCGGGAAGGGCAGGCTCCCGCGCTAGAGCCCCGGATGTGCGCCCCGGGACCGCCAAAAGCCAGCTCAGAGAGGGCCAACCTGCTCAACTTTAAAGGATCGGTCACGCTCGGACTCAGCCGACTCACACAGTGCGGGGCTCCTTGGTGGGTCTGTGGCTACGAGATTCCACCTGCGCGTTTCGGTGACACACGTCCTCGCTTATTGAAATCCCACTCACCCAGGGAACTGCTGGCGCTGCGGCCTGCCCCGCGGGAGCCACGCATCCTTTCGGAGTTGCGAAAGACCCTTCCTTGGGGCTCCTCTTTGAAAACAAAACAATATCTAAATGGGTTTTTTTTTTTCTTTAGTTGGGAAACAATATTGTATACCTACATCCTTTTTTAAAAAGTATTTTTTTCTAAACAGTCAAGTATAAAAACTTCTGCAAAAGCACCACTGGAGAACGATTTGCAGGCTCTCGCCTCTCTTTGACCCTCTGTTTCATGTCCTGTTAATGCCCCTTGGCCCTCGGTCGCATGTTGTTTGTTGCTTAACAATGAACACTTGTGTTTTTAAATGCTTTGGGCTTTCTACTTTGAACTGGATTATTTAAATCGTTGAGTCCAGGACCCTAGAGCTGAAATTTTGTTGGCTCTGCTTTTAAAATATATCCCCAGATCAGTCACTTCTCCCACTATACCACCCTGATCCAGCCTTCCTTATCCCACCCAGACTGCTGCAACTGCTTAGCTTTCACTCTTCTCTTCCTACAGTACACACAGGAGTCCCTCCTGATCCACGGTTTTGCTCTCCGGTGCTTTCAGTCACCCGTGCCAAGGGTGGTTTGATCCGGAATCAGCTGACCCTCCTTCTGACCTGGCACCAGAAGATCAACCAGTAGCCTGGCGTCGGATCACTACGCATTCTATCATCTCACATCATCACAAGAAGGGTGAGTACAGGACAGTAAGATACTTTAAGAGATATTTTGAAACTTGCATAATAGTTATGTGTTACAAACATTCTATTTTATTACATGAGCTAGTAATGTCTTAGTGTGCCTAACTTATTTAAATTGTATCAAGTACGTATAGGAAAAAATATAGTCTATATATAATTCAAGACTATCCTCAGTTTCAGGCATCTGCTGGGGATCTTGGAACAGATTCCCCTGTGGATATGGCCAGGGAACGAGTGACTCATGTCTCAGGGCAGTGGCTCATATTTCTCAGTGCCCACAAATAAAGGCAGAGGACTTCTCCAGAGAGTAGGCACAGGAATCCTTTTGAACAAAAGTGAGAACTTTTTACTCCCCTGCTCAAAATCATCCCAACAGTTTTCCACTCTCACTTGAAATAAAAAGCAAAGTCTTGGCTGTGGCCTGCAAAGCCCTGCCTCATCTCCTGTGCCTATTCCCATTTCCTGTTCTGCTCTAATCACAGTATTCTTCTTGCTTATTCTCCCCACATTATCAAGTAGCTCTGGCCTCAGGATGTTTGCATTTTCTGTCTTCTCTGCCTTGCGAGGCACTCTCCCCAGTTAGCTGCCCGACTCCTTCTCCCACTGTTTGAGAGAAGACTTTCCTGACCACCTCATCTATCAGAGCACCCCACTCTCTACCAGTAATCTCTAATCCCTAACCCTGCCTCATTTCCCTACATAGTATTTATCATACTAGCAGCCAACATATCTTATAGCACTTTGATCATCAGTCAGCCTCCACTTTAGAATGTCTTTGTGACCAAAGACTTTGCTGTGTTAGCTGCTCTATCCTGAATGCCTAGAAAACTGGCCCAGAGTGGAAGATCCGGAAATGTACGGTGGGTGAAAGAATCTCAGGGTGCAGATATCGAGATGAAAAATAGAAGTGGTGGCTGCACAAAGTGTTCAAAATACTCTTCAAATCATCCAAAATGTTCAATCTCTGATCATGAAACAGTGAAATGATGACTGGCATAATAAAAATGGCAAAATAATTTTTTAAATACCCTATTTAATATTTTTACAGTAGAATGGGCATCCGTGGAGGTGAGAGGCTGTGGGGAGAGAAACAGGGCAAGGTAGGAAGAGGGGGACATCATACTACTGAGAGAATAGACAGAGAAGAGAGCATGTAGGAGGGACTATGAGCCTTGGACTCTCCTGTGATAGGAGCTCCCCTACTAGATCAGAAGCCGCTGGGGGCCAAGCAGAGACCCTCTCTCAGTCATCTTTTCATCTTCAGCATCTCAGAGTATATAGTCAGCAATCCTATCAGTGTTCAGTGGATGGAATGAAGGGACAGGAAATATCAGAGACAGTTTCTAGCCATTTTACACATTCATGGCTTGGAGTGGAGGGTGGACCTGCAGGGCAGCAGTGAGTGTCCAGTTCCACTTTCCATGTCCAGACCCTAATGACAAGAAGAGATGCCCAGGGTTCTATTCCCAGTAGCAAACATTCTGTGGCAGGCACTGGGTCTAGTGATTGATATGAGCTGCCTCAATGACCCTTGAACAACGACCATACGCAAGGAAAAGCACTCTAGGGAGGCTGAGACCCAGGAGAGCAGCACATTGGTGGCACAGTACCACAGTCTCAGCTGCTCTCTGACACGTATGCCCTTCCACTGAATGAGTGTTAAACACTGGACTTCTGGGAATGAGGCACGTCTGGTGGGGACCCAGAGATAATTAGGTTCGTGCTGCCCCGGTCCTCTTCCTCATAACCCTGTGACAGAGGGACTCTAGAAGAAAAACAGAGGAGGCAACCATGAATAGCACATCTGACGGGGCTCTGAGTTCCTTGAAAACAAGAAATGCCCTGACCAGAAGTGATCACAGAGCTGAACAGTGACTTGGGGAAGTGTTTCTCAACTTGGAGGGAGGGAGGAGAGACAGGTGGTTCATCAGTGACCTAGGGGGAAGCACCTGGGAAGAGGTGAGTAGTATAAATAACCAAAAATGTATAGACTCATAATGTTCATGATGCTCTCCTGCCAATGCTAAGGCCTGCTAGCACTTCCTTCTCCATTCACCCTGCTTAGGGCCCCATGTCATTCTCTTTACTCCCTTTCTCCTCTCAAGTGACCCTTGAATGTACCTTTTCAACTGTGTGGACATGCTGGGGGCAGAGCAAAGTACACTGTGTGCCTTATCTCAGGCTCAGAAACGTAATCAGGACAGCTCTGGCTCAGAACATCCTGAAGAGGTTCAGACCCCAGTATTTAGCAGGAGCATCGGCCCAAGGGCAAGGGAGTGAGCTCTGGTGCTTATCTCTTCCACCACCTTCCAAGCTTTAAACCCTGCCCTGGTATAAACCAGCAGCCAGACTTGTAAAATTCCCTTGGTTCTTCACCCTCCAGAGGGATTGTGCACAGATTGGGTAAACCAGCTTAGCGCTTGACTATGCAGCCAGGTGCAGAAAGAAGTTTTGGAGGGGATATTTGCTTGAGGGTCAGTTTGGTGCCACTAAGATCCAGGCTTCTGCCCATAGACCTCTCCCCTCCTTTGTCTTAACCAGGTGTACCTTGGGCTATTTTTTACAGTAAGCACATCAAAATGGCTATGAGAGAGGAGTGAGGAGGTTTAGCTTCACCCTCTCCAGCTTACAAAACGTCCTAAAACATTTTTATGTGTTTATTTAAATACTAAAGTAATTCATTCTTATGGTTAAAAGAAATTTGATATTACTGGTTTGTTAAAATAAAAAGGAAACTTTAGTAGTACCTCTCCTTCTCTCTACAAAATCTCACTTGAAAATTCAAAATTCTGGGCAGCCCAGGTGACTCAGCAGTTTAGCGCCGCCTTCAGCCCAGGGTGTGATCCTGGAGACCCGGGATCGAGTCCCACGTCAGGCTCCCTGCGTGGAGCCTGCTTCTCCCTCTGTCCCTCTGCCTGTGTCTCTACCTCTCTCTCTCTCTGTCTCTCTATCTCTATCTCTCTCTCTCTCTCTCGAATAAACCAAATCTTAAAAAAAAAAAGAAAATTCAAAATTCAGTCTGTTTCGTTCCAGATAGATAAAAGGGCTTCACAGAATCAAAATACACGTTGTTCTGGCAACAAATGTGTCAAACATATCACCTTGAGTTCTCAAGATACATGTCAGGAGACCCAGATACGATACACAGATCTGTCTTCTTCATGATCGCGTAATACCCCACCTGAATTTCTTAGGCACACTCCCACCTCAGAACTAAAGATACCCAACTTTGTTCAGTTTCTCAGACAATGCACAATGCAGGAGAATGATAGTGCCAAATACACTGACGGTCTGAAACACACAGAACCGGAAGCTCAGATATCAATAACTGAATGATTCCTGTAAGTTAATGTTTTATTACTGAGTAATTTGTATTATTTGTGCATATATTTCCATTTTGCCATAATCTAGATTCTGTTTCCTTCAGTATATTGCACGAGATTTTTGTTCTCCTTTTTTCTCATTCCTAATTATTTTGATATAATCAGGCACCTTGAACATACAAAAACTCATACACTTGGCTTGTTCCCGGCACTGTCATACATTTTAAAAAGTATCTGGCATCATGATAAATCTGTTGTCAGATATATCGGAGCGCATCCTGTCAATTTGTGTTTACTTGTTTTATTTTATTTTTTTTATAAATTTATTTTGTATTGGTGTTCAATTTGCCAACATATAGACTAACAACCAGTGCTCATCCCGTCAAGTACCCATCACCCAGTCACCCCCACCCCCCACCCACCTCCCCTTCCACCACCCCTAGTTCATTTCCCAGAGTTAGGGGTCTTTCAGGTTCTGTTTCCCTTTCTAATATTTCCCACTCATTTTTTCTCCTTTCCCCTTTATTCCCTTTCACTATTTTTTATATTCCCCAAATGAATGAGACCATATAATGTTTGTCCTTCTCTGATTTTAAGTGTAGAATAGGCCTCTCTTTCAAATTGGCTGCTTACTTCATTAAGATTAAATTTTTCAGAGGAAGAATAGGTGTGGTGAACTGAAGATGACCACAGATTCTTTGCCACTTAGCCTATCAAGGAGGAAAAACAATTTCCTTTGCCTCTTTCATCTGGGCTGACCTTGCGACTTGATTTGACAAATTAATGTGATGGAAGTGACTTATAACTTATGAGGCAAGGCCTTACGGACCTGAAGATTTTGCCTTTGGCCACTTGGAATGTTCCCTCCTTGGAGCCAGCCACCATATAAGAAGTCTAAGTAACCTGAGAACACCATGCTGTGAGGAAGCCCAAGCTAGCCCCATGGGGGAAGAGAGGCCACGTGGAGAAGCAGCAGGGCTGCAGACAAACAGGTCAGTTAGCCCAGCGGAGCCAGCACCACAGTGCAGCTGAGTGAACGACTCCAGCTGCCTGCCTAGAGAGCCAAAGCACTCTCATGAATTCTAAAACCACATGAATTACCAATTGACAGAATCATGAACAGACAAAATGGCAGCTGCTTTAAACCACAGAGGTTTGGGATAGTTTGTTCCATGGCAGGGGAGATGGAAACATGGAGACACTCAGGATATGCTGAAGATAAAAGCATGAACTGTGTATCAAAAGAACCGATAGGATATTCTGAATCTATAGTCCTGTTCTCTTTTCTTAGATTCTGTATATGTCTACTTGGTATTAATTAATTACAGGGCCAAACTAGCTGCCAGAGTTGTTTACATCTGCCCTGAGGTCCAAGTCCTTACCTTGAAACCATCTCCTTTCATGCAGTCCCACACACCAAGCCAGTATCGCCACTGTCCTGAATCAACCCAGAGCCAGGGACTAGACAATTAGAGACAGCCCCTGTGCCCCCAAATCCACTAGAATTATTTAAGCTAGCTAATTCTAAACTTGAACCTGCCTCATCCAGCCTTTCTTGGGAGAACTCTAGTAAGGGCTCTGGCCTGTGTCTTCCCCTTAACTCCTCTCTGCCTCCTGGCTAAAACCTTATGTGTCCCCACATGGCCCTGCATAGCATGGTATGCCCCCTCTTCTTTGGAAATATAAGTCATAAAAATCTTATTTCAGTGGCATTGGCCTCTCCATCATCTCCATAGATTAAAATCCTGTGTGTACAACTGAGAGACGTCCAAAATAATCCTCCCTAGTGGGAAACTCTAAGGAGACTGCATGTGATATATGTGTCATTGTGTGAGTGGCTGTATCCAGGTGGACATATGCATGTTGCTGCCTTCTTCTACCAATGATGCTACTTGTAATGAGAACTGGCAGGGTCACAGCATGGCAAAAATAAAATCAAAACTGACCGTGTTTTATCTAAGGGATATACATGCTACATAAAAGGAGTGAAGCACATTTCAGGGCAGCAGCAGAAAAAGAAAAGAATTTTTGAAATTTGGGTTCAAATCGTCATATTCTTGTTTACTATGTGACTTGAGCAAGTCAATTTTTCTGAGCCTGGGTCTCCTTTTTAATAAATTTGTACAATAATAAGATCTAAATCATAAGATTGCAGTGAAGATCAAATGATAAAATGTAAAAGTATTTGGCAAATTGCGAAGTGCTATATACAGATTGCATATTATTTTTCACTGCAGACTTGTAATTTATTATCTTGCAATGACTATATTACCTGCATTTTAAATTGAATGTGTAGTTACTTTACCTCTCTTATTTTATCCAAGTATCTATAAATTTAATGATAAAATTTAAATTAAAATGTTTATTCTTGAATAAGAAGTAGTTGGAAGAATGAAAAGGGGTTTCCTGTTGATCTTGCTTTCTCTTAGTTCAAAACATGCTGTTCTCATAATAATGAGACAGACAAGCTTTTTTTAGGGAAAGAAGTAAACATGATAACATTCTGAGGGCTACCTTGTAACATCTCAGTTTTCTCTCTCAATCTTGGGAGAATTCATGCTACATTTGGATTGTGGATATATAATGTCCTCTCAGAGTAAAGAGACAACTGTACTATCAGAATCCCTCCTTTATCACTGTGCTACCATGGTGGCCCTCCTGGGAGAGGCCAGCAGTCCTAGGGCCATCTGAGAGAGGGAAACAGGATTTCTCTCAGCTCTAGGAGCATCTATGGTTGGCCCTTAGCTGAGTTCCAGCACCCTACCCTCTCAGGGTCCCTAAGCTTTCCTGCTCTCCTCCTTCAGCCTCCTTGGCTTCTCTTGTCCACTCAGTGCCTAGTTCTCTCAATATGGAAAATGGACTCATTGAGTAAAAATCCTCCCTAGGTAAGAGGAGGTGTGTGCTGTATAAGAGTAATCCCATGTCTTTCTCAAATCTCAGACTGGCTCCCACAAGTATCCCAGTGTTTGTGCAAAATGGGGATGGAATCACAGAAGTTCCGAGTTGGAGGGAACAGTGCTAGTTGCTCATTCTAAGTGCTATTTTGTTGTTAAATGAGAGAAGGATCTACAGAGTGGCCTGCTCATGAAAGCCAGTCAGTCACAGATGAGGAAATGAAGTTCTAGAAGAGATAAGAAAAACATAATGTGAGGAGAAGGGGTGGGGCAGAATGAGAAGAAGAGAGAGAATGTTAAGCAGGCTCCATGCCCAATGCAGAGCCCAATGCAGGGCTCCATCTCACAACCCTGAGATCATGACCTGAGCTGAAATCAAGAGTCAGATGCTTAACCAACTGAGCCACCCAGGTGTCCCCATAAGACATTATCTTTAGAGGTAGCATGGAATTGTAAAAAGAAAGCTGGACTAGGGGTGAGAATACCCGGTCCAGGTTTTACATCTGACATGCCCTATCATAGATAAACCATTGAGCAACTCTGAAACTCAATTTCCTTATTTGTAACAAGTAAATAAAAATGCCCCCTTGTGAACTTGGTGTGAGTCTCAAATGAGAAAATGAATATAAAAGTAAGTTTTAAAGTGGCAAATGTTTTTCTTACATTCTTCTATTTTATTTAAATTCAATTAATTAACATACTATTGGTTTCAGAGGTAGAGTTCATTACCATTACATCACGTGTCCTCCTTAATGCCCATCACCCAGATACCCCACCCCCCCCCACACCTCCTCTCCAACAACCCTGAGTTTGTTTCCTAGAGTTAAGAGTCTCATGGTTTGTCTCCCTCTCTGATCTCATCTTATTTTATTTTTCCTTCCCTTCCCCTGTGATCCTTTGTTTTGTTTCTTTAATTCCACATATGAGTGAAATCATATGATAATTGTCATTTTCTAATTGAATTATTTCATTTAGCCTAATATCCTCTAGCTCCATCCACATCATTGTAAATGGTAAGATTTAATTTTTTGATGGCTGAGTAATATTCCATTGTATATATACACACATCTTCTTTATCCATCCATCTGTTGATAAGCATCTGGGCTCTTTCCATAGTTTGGCTGTTGTTGTGGACATTGCTGCTATAAACATTAGGATGCAGGTGCCCCTTCAAATCACTGTTTATATGCTTTGGGTAAATACCTATTAGTGCAATTGCTGGGTCATAGGGTAGTTCTATTTTTAACTTCTTGAGGAACCTCTGTACTGTTTTCCAGAGGGGCTGTACCAGTTTGCATTCCCATCAGCCGTGTAAGGGGATTCCCTTTTCTCTGCATTCTCACCAAAACTTGTTGTCTCCTGAGTTGTTAATGTTAGCCATTCTGACCAGTGTGAGGTAGAGTCTCATTGTGGTTTTGATTTCTATTTCCCTGATGCTGAGTGATATGGAGCATTTTTTCATGTGTCTGTTGGCCATTTGTAGTTCTTCTTTAGAGAAATGTCTGTTCGTGTCTTCTGCACATTTCTTGATGGATTATTTGTTTTTTGGGTGTTGAGTTTGATAAGTTCTTTACAGATCTTGGTCCTACCTTAATTCTTAATTTGCATTGTTTTAAAATTTGTTTTGAAATTATTTCAAATGTATAAAAGACTGGTAAGATTTTTATAAATTCCTACGTATGCTTCTCTCAGGTGAACCAGTCATTAACATTTTACCCTATTTGGCTTATCTTTCTCTCATAGTCAGTGTGTGTGTGTGAGAAAGATAATCGTTTTCCCTAAACCATTTGAAACTTGAAAACATGAAGACTCACTTTTACTTACTATTACAGCATGTGTTTGCTATAAACAAGTACACTGTCCTACAAAACCACAGTCTATCAAAATCTAGGAGATTAAGATTGATATAATGCTACTTTTTAAGTCCACTGACCTCATTAAGATTTTCTTCAGTTGTCACCAAAAGGAAAGTTTTAGGTCTAGCATCCAATCCTGGATCATATATTACATTTAGTTGCCATGTCTCTTCAGTCTTCTTCAGTCTGGAGCAGTTCTTCAGTCTTTCTGTGATATGACCTTGATAGTTTTGAAGAATGCAGGCTTTTTAGTAGCTTTACAAAGTGTCCCTCAATTGCTAGTATTTCTCCATTATTAGATTTATTTTATGCACTTTTGGCAGGAATATCACAGAAGTGTCACTGTGTTGTTCTTAGTACATCATATCAGAAAGCACAGGATGTCCTTTTGTTCTGTCACGGGTGATAGTAATTTTATCAGTTGGTTAGAGTTTCTGCCAGATTTCCCCACTCCAAAGTTAATTACTTTGTACTACAAAGAAATATTTAATATGAGTTTACATTCTACTTTAAAAGAGAATTTCCATCTTCTTTTATTCATATGTTTATTTTTATCAGGAGAGGCCCTTGAATTCTTATTTTATACAATAGATTATAATCCATTACTATCTTTATTCATGCTGATGAGCTCAATTTTCCCAGATTTGAAGTGGGAACTCTTTTAATCTGGCCCCTCTGTCCCTTTAACATGTTTACTTTTTTCTTTAAGCACTTTCTTTTTTCTGGGACTATAAGATATTCCTGGCTCATCTTGTACTTTTCCTGCCCCAGCTCTGGGATCAGCCATTCTCAAGGAACCCTCATTACCTTTAGTAGAGAATGGTTTTCAAAAATAAAGATATCAGAACTAGGAATGCAAATTGATATTATAGATTTTTCCTTATAGAATAACTATATAGCCATATGGGAAAGAAAGATGACCTTCAAATCTTACTTCATTTCATATATAACCATTAACTTGAGATAGACTTAAAGTAAACCAAAACCTATGAATGAAGCTTCTATCCATAAAAGAAAAAACTTATAAATTGGATTCATAAAAATGGAAAAGATATTGCTCATCAAAAGATGCTCTTAAGAAAATGATAAGTGTTAGAACTTAAAAGACTATCAATTTAAAATTGACTGCTATATACGTCAGGTGTTGTATATGAACATCATAGTAACCACAAACTAAAAGCCTATGACAAATACATAAAAAAAGAGAAATGAATCCAAACATAACACTAAGAGAAGTCATCAAATCGAAAGGAAAGAGAGCAAGAGAAGAAGAAATAAACAGAAAAAGTACAAAAATAACCAGAAAACATGGAACAAAAGGGCACCTTTTCTGATGATACCAGTATGAAACTAAAAATCAATTAAAAGAAAAAAAAACTGGAAAAAAAAAACACAAACATGTGGAGGCTAAAAAACATGGTACTAAACAACCAATGTGTCAATTAAACATCAAAGAGGAAATCATAAAATACCTTGAGACAAATGAAAATGGAATCACAAGGTCCAAAATCAGTGGGACACAGCAAAAGCAGTGAAGTTTAAAGAGGGAAGTTTATAGTGATACAGGCCTGCCCCAAGAAACAAGAAAAATCTCATAAACAGTCTACTCTTTATACCTAAAGGAACTAGAAAACAAGCAAACAACACCTAAAGTCAGTAGAAGGAGAGAAACAATAAAGATTAGAGTAGAAATAAGTAAAATAGAGACTTTAAAATGGGAAAAAATAATGAATCCAAGAGCTGGTTCTTTGAAAAGATGAACAAAATTGATAGAACTCTAACCAGACTCATCAGTAAAAAAAAAAGATAGGCACCAAATAAATCAGAAATGAAAAAGGAGAAATTACAAACGACACCACAGAAATATAAAAGATTGTAAGAAACTACTATGAACAATTATATGCCAGCAAATAGAAGAAATGGATAAATTCCTGGAAACATATAAACTACCAAAACTGAAACTGGAAGAAAGAGAACACTTGAGCAGACCATTACCAGCAAAGAAATTGAATTAGTAATCCAAAAACTCCTAACAAACAAAAGCCCAGAAGACAACTTCACAGGTGAATTCTACCAAACATTTAAAGAGTTAATACCTATTCTTTTCAAACTATCCCAAAAATTGAAGAGGAAGGAATACTTTCAGATTCATTCTATGAGGCCAGCATTATCTTGATACCCAAACCAAAGACACTAGAAAAATTACAGACCAATATCCATGAAGAATATGGATGCAGAAATCCTCCACAGAATATCAGCTAACTGAATTCAATAATACATTAATATAATCATGCACCACAATCAAATGGGATTTATTTCAAGGATACAGGGATGGTTCAATATCCACAATCATATGAAACCCCACATTAACAATATGAGGGATAAAAATAATATGATCATCTCAATAGATACAGAGAAAGCATTTGAAAATATTTGACATCCATTCATGATAAAAATTCTTAACAAAGTGGGTATAGAGGGAACATACTTCAACATAATAAATGATACCTATATAACAAAACCACAGCTAACATCATAGTCATTGGTGAAAACTTGAAAACTTTTTTTCTAAGCTCAAGAACAAGACAAGGATGCCCACTCTCCACTTTTTTTTTTCAACATAGAAGTCCTAATGATAGCAATCAGACAAGAATAAGAAATAAATGACATCCAATTTGGTAAGGAAGAACGAAACTGTCACTATTTGCAAATGACATAATCAATATAGAAAACTGAAGACTCCACACAAAAAAAAACTCTAGAATAAATGAATTCAGTAAAGTTGTAGGATACAAAATTAATATACAGAAATGTGTTGCATTTCTATATACAAATATCGAACAATCAGAAAGTGAATTAAGAAAATAATCCCATTTATAGTTACATAAAAAATAAAATCCCCAGGAATAAATTTAACCAAGCAGGTCAAAGACCTACATCATGAAAACTATAAAGACAGTAAGAAAGAAATTGAAAATGACACAAATAAATGAGAAGACTTACCATGCTCATGGATTAGAATATTGTTAAATATCCATGCCACTCAAAGCAAATCTACAGATTTAATGCAATCCCCTATCAAAATACCAATGACATTTTTTTACAGAACTTGAAAAAATAATCCTAAAATTTGTGTGGAACCACAGAGGCCTCCAAATTGCCAAAGTAATCTGGAAAAGGAAAAGAGCAGGAAGTATCACACTTCCATTTCTAACTATGCTACAAAGCTATAGTAATCAAAACAGTTTGGTACTGGCACAAAAACAGACATATAGGTTAATGGGATGAAATAGAGAGCCCAGAAACCAACTCATGCTTATATAGTCAATCTACAAGAAAGGAGGCAACAATATACAATCAAGAAAAGACAATCTTTTCAATAAATTGTGTTGAGAAAACAGGACAACTACATGCAAAAGAATGAAACTGGACCACTTTCTTACACCATGTAAAAAAATAAACTCAAAATGGATTAAAGACTTAAATTTAGACCTGAAATCATAAAATTCCTAGAAGAAAACATGGGCAGTAAACTGTTGGACATTGGTCTTAGAATGCATATGTATTTCTAAATCTGTCTCCTCAGGCAAAGGCAACAAAAGCAAAAATAAATGATTAGGCTACTTCAAACTAAAAAGCTTTTATAGGGATCCCTGGGTGGCGCAGCAGTTTGGCGCCTGCCTTTGGCCCAGGGCGTGATCCTGGAGACCTGGGATCGAGTCCCACATCGGGCTCCCAGTGCATGGAGCCTGCTTCTCCCTCTGCCTGTGTCTCTGCCTCTCTCTCTCTCTGTGACTATCATAAATAAATAAAAATTGAAAAAAAAATTGAAAAAAAAATAAAAAGCTTTTATATAGCAAAGGAAACCATCAACAAAACAAAAGGTAACGTACTGTACTGACTGGGAGAACAGATTTGCAAATTATATATCTGGTTAATATACAAAGTATATAAAGAACTTATACAACTCAACACCAAAAAAAAAAAATCTAATTTAAAACAGGCAGAGGACCTACATAGAATTTTTTTTTCAAAGAAGACTTACAGATGGCCAATAGACATGTGAAAAGATGCTCAACATCATCAGGGAAATGCAAATCAAAATGACAGTGACATAAGAAAATATAAATTAATGAGTTAGTAAAAAACAACAAAAAACATATAATACATGGCACCTGTCAGAATGGCATTATTGAAAAGACAAGAAATAAGTGTTGGTGAGGATATGAAGAAAGGGAACCTTTGTGTACTTCTGGTGGGAATGTAAGTTAGTAAATGGAACATAGTATGGTATGCATTTTTTAACAAAAAATTAAAAATAGATATACCATACAATCCAGCCATTCCACTTCTGAATATTTACCCAAAGAAAATTAAAACACTAATTTGAAAAGATCTATCTACCCCTGTGTTCCTTGTAGCATTATTTGTAATATCCAATATATGAAAGCAACCTATGTGCCCACGAGTAGATGAAAGGATAAAAATGTAATATCACACCCCCACACACACCCACACACAAACATACACAGTGGAATATTACTACTCAGCCATAAAAAAAGAAATCTTACCTTGTTATTGCAACAACATGGATGGACCTAAAGAGTATTATGCTAAGTGGTCAGACAGAGGTAGTCAGACAGAGAAAGACAAATGCCATATGATTTCACCTATGTGTGGAATCTGAAAAACAAAACAAAAACAGGCCCATAAATACAGAGAAAACCTGGTGATTGCCAGAGGGGAGGAGGGTAAAGAGATGGGCAAAGTAGATGAAAGGAATTAAGAGATACAAACTTCCATTTATAAAATAAATAATTCATAAGCATGTAAAGTACAGCATAGGGAATATAGTCAATAATATAATAACTTTGTATGATGACCGATGGTAACTAGACTTACTGTGGTGATTATTTCATAATGTGTATACATATTGAGTCACTAGGTTGCATACCTGAAATTAACATACTATTACATGTCAACTGTACTTCAATAAAAAAAATGTAGATTTTAAAAAGGTTGTTTTAATTGGAAGCCATTATAAATACATTTTAAATCATCAGAAAAAATGAATAGGCAAGCCACCGAACATATATATATATATACACACACACACAAACACACACATACATATACACAGCAAGGACTAATATATATACTAAGTAAATATATTTTAGAATATATAAATAGGACATATGTATCAGGAATATATAAGTACATAAATAATTCCTAAAAATCAAGAATAAAAAGACGAACAACCCTTAGGAGACACTTTGGCAGTTTCTTATAAAGCCAAACATATTCTTACCATATGATCCAGCAATTGCATTGCTTAATATTTACTGAAATGGATTGTAAATTTACATGCAAACAAAAATCTGCACATGAATGTTTATAGCAGTTTTATTCATAATTGCCAAAATGTGGAAGCAACCAAGATGTCCTTCAATAGGTGAGTGGATAAATAAACTGTGGTACATCCAGACAATGGAATATTATTCAATAAAAAGAAATGAGCTATCAAATCATGAAAAGACATGTCGAACTTTAAATGAATATTGCTAATAAAAGAAGCCAATCTGAAAACACTGAATACTACATGATTCCAACTATGTGACATTCTGGAAAAGGCAAGACTATGGAAACAGCAAAAGGTAAGTGGTTGCCAGGGGTGGGGTGGGGGTAGGAATGAATAGGCTGATCACAGATTTTTAGGAAGTGGAACTATTCTTTATGATGAAATAATAATGGATACATGTCGTTACACATTTTTCAATACCTATAGGATGTATAACAAAGTGAACACTAATATAATCTGTAGACTTTAATAATAATATATCACTATTGGCTCATCAGTTGGCTCATCAGTTGTAACAAATATGCAAGAGGTTAATAATAGGAGGAACTTGTGAGGTGATAATTGAGGGAAAATATGAAACTCTCTACTTTCCACTCAATTTTTTGTGAACCTAAAACCACTAAAAAAAATAAAGTTTATTTACTAAAAGCAAAAGGCAAACAACTCAATTTTTTTTTAAATGGGCAAGAATCTTGAATAAACTAATTTGCAAAAGAAGACATAGGAATGGCTAATAGGTATATTAAAAGGTGCTTACCATCATTAGTATAAGAAAAATAGAGTAAGATACTATTTTGTACTTATTAGAATATCTTTTTTGAAAAGAATAAAAATGTACAATTCTTATACACTGACAGTAAGAATGGAAAATGGTACAGCCAGTCTTTAGAACTGTACTGTTTGGTAATTCCTTATACAATTAAATATATATCTGTTCCTAAAATAAAAATATATGTTCACAAAATATTTCTACTAGAATACTCATAAAGCAATGGAAACAACCCAAATGTCTATCAACAGAAGAATGGGTAAAACAAATTGTGGCATATCCCTATAATCAATACTGTTCAGCAAAGTACTAAAACACACAACACAAAGATGATCCCCAAAGCATTATGTTGAATGAAAGAAGCCAGCCATACTTGTGTGGTTCAATTTATATAGAATTCAAAAACAGACACAACTGCACTGTGGTGATAGAAATCAGAACAAAAGTTGCTTGGGGCTGGATGTGCAGG
The DNA here is from genome assembly GCF_053574225.1 of Canis aureus. Taxonomy (NCBI): domain Eukaryota; kingdom Metazoa; phylum Chordata; class Mammalia; order Carnivora; family Canidae; genus Canis; species Canis aureus. The sequence continues at coordinate 12,665,356 of NC_135649.1, forward strand.
GGGACTGACTGCAAAGAGACACAAGGGAAATTTTGAGAGTGATTAAAGAGTTCAAATACTTTAACTGTGGTGGTTATTATATGGTTCTATAGAATTGTTAAAGCGCATCCACTGAACACTTGAAATCTCTGCCTCCTAACTTATATAAATATATATAAATTTAGGGGGAAAACACTGGCGTGTTATCTTCAAATATCTTAAAAGAAAAGCTGACATAAGAATTCTAAGCATAACCAATCTGACATTCAAATATAAAGACACAGAGTGTTTTTAGCACTTGGGAAAAACTAATGGAACATATTTCCCGTGAGTCATTTTTGAAGATACTGCTAAAATTCAAAATTTAGCTATATTTTTATGAGGGTCCATTCAGGAAAACAAAGGATGATCTCTTTTTGTACTATTTGTATATGCACAAATTTCACTTACCATGTGTTGTGAGCTGAATTGGCACCCCCACACACAACCTCCACCAAACTCATATGCTGCAGTCCTGAGCCCATATCTCAGAATATGACCTTATTTGGAGATAAGGAATTTAGAGGAGAAATTAAGTTAAAATGAGATCATTAGGGTAGACCTTAATCCAATATGACTGGAAAATTTGGTTGCAGACGTAGAGGGAAGTTGATGTGAAAACATGGAGAAGATGGCTGTCTACAAGCCATAGAGAGAAGTCTGGAACAGATCATTTTCTCAAGGGTCTCATAAGGAGCCAACCATGTTAACACCTTGATCTTGGACTTCTATCCTCCAGAACTGTGAAAACATAAATTTCTATTATTTAAGCTACAAATCTATGGTAATTTGTTATGGAAGCCCCAAAAAACGAATTGACTATGATTTAGTTAATTAACACCACTGCTCAAAGAATGATTCAGATGTCAGTTACCATAGTATATCAATTGAATAATTGCATAAAGTACAGACTTTGCTGTTAACTCTTCAGTCCACATATGACTATGTAAATAATAAGTATGCATCATGATGAATGACCAATCACTTCACTTCTTGCACAGTCTGTCAGTGAATAGTCACTATATGCTTGGTATTCAGTTCAGACAGAAGCATATTTTCCTTCCATTGATTGTGTTGCATACTTTCCTTCCATTGATAAAGCTATGTGACATTTTATAAAAATGGGTAATATAAAAATGGAATTGACCAATAAATGAAAAGTATATCAAAGAAAAAATATCACCAAGCATGAAATGGAAAAGTGGTTGTAATTAGAAAGACAAAAGTGACACAAGGAAGTGACACAGGCAAAACCCCTCACATTAAAGGAACCCTTAGGAAAGTTGCTCAATATTGAAAATGCAAGGGATAAAATATTGGGAGCCGATCCATACTTGGAAAGGAGTATGATAATTTGCCAAGGTATAGAGAAAATGTTTTATGTCATCACTTATATTACTCATATGCTGGGAAGTTATTGTGATTTTTCAAGAAACTTGAGGAATCTCCCAGTATCTATCTCTGTCTGCCACTACAAAGCAGATGTCTCTCAAGAGCTTACTAGGAAGCTCCTATAAATCTCACATCTGCCTGTGCATCTGGCTGCAACTGCTGGTACAGTATAATAGACTGATCTGTTCCACCTTCTAAATCTCATGCATGAGCCTCTCATAGGCAAACTTTAATACAGTACCATTTAGGAAAAGGAATCCTGGGAAACTTCTCTCTGGCTTCTCTTCTGTGATATGAGGAAAACCTTTAAATGGTGTAATGGTTGTAGTAGAAAGAATAATGGCCACCCAAAGATGTCCAATTTCTGGGACCTGTGACTATGTTATCTTTCATGTGAAAAAGAACTTTGCAGATGAAATCAAGGTTACCTAAAAATAGGAAGATTATCCTGGATCATCTACATGAGCCCAGGGTAATCATATGAGCTCTTATTAAAACTGGAAGAAGGAAGCAGAGGAGTAAGTTGGAGAGATTCAATGTGAGAAGGACCCCAAACCGCCATTGCTGGCTTTGAAGATGGAGAAAGGGAATCAGGAGCCAAGACATGCAGATAGCTCCATCTGTCAGCAAACAAGGAAACAGGAACTTCAGCCCTACAATTACAACAACTTGGTTGTAACAAGGAAACAATTATCACTAGAGCATTCAGCAAGGAATGCAGCTCAGCTGACTTGCTGATTTTTACCTAATGAGAAACTTGTCAGACTTTAGACCTACAGAACTATAGGATAATAAATTTGTGTTCAAGCCACTGAGTCTGTGATTAATACAACAGCAGTAGAAAATAAATACAGTGGTCATGCTGCATTCATGAGGAGATGAGTGAAAAATCTGGCAAAAAGAGGAGATGAGTGAAAAATCTGGCAATAAGTATCGAATCCATTGAAATGTAGGGCTAAAAGTAAAACAAATGTGGGGATTATAATTCCAGATACAAAGATACAAATTCCATAAACCTTGATAATGTAGAAAAGAGGTAATTAAGGAAGAGGAGGACTGGAATAAAATGGCTAGTGTTCTTTATAGCAGCAGCTTCATCTTTCATAACTGAGGTCAAATGATAGTATTCTAATTTGCTAAGGTAATTTGTGTATACAGATATTTTAAAAGATAATGATAAATACTTGGATAAATAGCTAAAATTTGAGTAACACAGAGGTGGAAAAGAAAGATGGAGAAACTGAAAATATGCTAATTCCACCAATGTTCATTATCAGCAATGAATACTACCTGAAGTGACAAACCATGAGAGACTCCTAACTCTGGGAAATGAACAAGGGGTAGTGGAAGGGGAGGCAGGTGGGGGGACAGGGTGATTGGGTGATGGACACTGAGAGGGGCACTTGACGGGATGAGCACTGGGTGTTATACTATATGTTAGCAAATCGAACTTCAATAAAATATATATAATATAGATGTAATCCTTTAAAGTAGCAGAAGAAATGCATGAAAAATCAAAGAAAATATATTAAAAGCAATAAAAATGGAAAGCAGAGCATACAATAATTTGACAAAACTAAGTCCATATGTGCTTGCCATTTCAATAAATAAAATCAGATAAATTCGCTTATTAAAAAATAAAGGCTTTCTTGGGTGATACAGTTGGTTAAGCATCAGCCTTTGGCCCAGCATCTCCCTCCTTAGCAGAGAGCCTACTTCTCCCTCTCCCTTTGCACTTCCTCCTTGCTTATGCTCTCTCTCTCTCTCTCAAATAAATAAACAAAATACTTTTAAAATGAAATCTTTCCAATAAGACCATATAGGAAAATCCAAAGTACATAAAGTGACTCAGAAACATTGATATTAAATGAGGAACAGAGTCAAATTCTACAAACACAAGCAAAAATGAAGCAGGGTTCATGATTTCAAAATCAGGTATGATGAATTTACAGCAACAAATATTAAAATAGAAAAAATTGTGGAATATGCTTTGTAGTGATAAAGGGTGAAATTCTTAACAAGGACCCAAGAATTATGAAAATCTGTATGCCAAACAATACAGCATTAATTTTCAAAAGACAAAAAATAGCAGGAAATAAAATGAGAAAGATAAAAATATATGAGTAGTACAGGTTTTAATTCATCTCTATCAGACTGTGATAGACCCAAGTGGATAAAACAATAAAATCAAATATATAGAATACCTCGGTATTATAGTAAGTAAAGTATATCTAATTGATAAATACTGAACCAGACATTAGTGGCAGGAAAAGAACTGAACTTCAGATTCACAAAGTCCCAATTTGCTGCTTTGTTGCCTTTAAAACTGTGATCTCCTCTAAGACAGTAACATGCAAAAGAAAAAAGTTGGACTCCTACCTCAGACCATGTACAGATAACTCAAAATGAAACAAAAACCTTAATATAAGAGCTAAAACTATAAAATTCTTAAGAGAAAACATAGGTGTAAATCTTTATAACCCTGTATTTGGCAACAGTTTCTTAGAAGTAACACCAAACACACAAGTGAAAAAAGGGAAAAAAGTAGGCAATTTGGATTTCATAAAAATTAAAAATTTTGCACCTCAAAAGACACTATCAATAAAATGAGCAGACATCCCACAGAATGGGATTAATTATTTGCAAGTCATGTATCAGGTAAGTGACTAATATAATGAATATATAAAGAAATCTACAATTCAACACAGAAAGAAAAAAAATCTCAATTAAAAAATAAGGATGCCTGAGGGATGCCTGGCTGGCTCAGTAGGTAGAGTATATGACTTTTTTAAAATTTTAAATATTTTATTTATTTATTCATGAGAGACACAGAGAGAGAGGCAGAGACACAGGCAAAGGGAGAAGCAGGCTCCCCACTAGAAGCCTGATGTGGGACTCGATCTCAGGACCCCAGGATCACGACCAGAGCCAAAGGCAGATGCTCAACCACTAAAGCCACCCAGGTGTCCCGAGTATATGACTTTTTATTTCAAGGTCATGAGTTCAAGTCCCAAGTTGGACATGGGACCTACTTAAAATCATTTTTTAAATGGGCTTGAATAGATATTTTTTCAAAGATATAGAGTTGGCCAATAGGCACATGAAGAGATGCTCAACATCATTAATCATTAGGGAAATGCAAATCAAAATCCCAGTGAGATGCCATGTCACACCAACTAGGATGGCTATAATAATAACAATAATAAAAAACACTAAGTGTTGATGAGGATGTGGAGAAACTGGGACTCTTGTTTATTGCTGGTGAAATCGTAAAGCAATGCAGCTGCTTTGGAAAAATCTGACATTTCTCCCTAAAGTTACCATTTGATCCAGCAACTCTATTCCTAGGTGTATACCTCTGAGAAATGAAAACATACATCCACACACAAAATATATATATATTATTGTTCATAGAAGCATTATTCATAATAACTAAAAATGGAATTAACTCAAATGTCCTCAACTGATTAGGTAAGTAAGATATATCCATATGAGAGAATATTATTCTCCAAAAAAAAAGGAATGAAGTACTGATATATACTACAACATGGGTGAACCTTGAAAATATACTGCTAAATGAAAGAAGCCATTCAAAAAAGACCATGTATTATGTGATTCCATTCATATTAAACGTCCAGAATAGGCAAATTCATAGATCTAGAAAGTAGATTAGGGCAGCCCCGGTGGCTCAGCAGTTTAGCGCCGCCTTCAGTCCAGGGTGTGATCCTGGAGACCCGGGATCGAGTCCCACATCGGGCTCCCTGCATGGAGCCTGCTTCTCCCTCTGCCTGTGTCTCTGCCTCTCTCTCTCTCTCTCTCTCTCTCTCTCTCTCTGTTTGTCATGAATAAATAAATAAAATCTTTAAAAAATATATTTAAAAAAAAGAAAGTAGATTAGTGGTTGCTTAGTGCTGGGGGAATGGCAAGGATGGGTGTGACTGCTAGAGGATCTGGAGTTTCTTTTTGTGTGAAAATGTTTTAAAATTCCTTGTGGCAATAGTTTCACAACCTTGTGAATATAATAGAAACCATTACATTGTTTGAATTCACACTTTGAAAGGGTGAATTTTGTGGTATGTGAATCATCTCTCTCTCCCTCTCCCCTCTCTCCTTCCTTTTCTCATATGTGTGTGTATGTGTATGTGTATGTGTATGTATACAAGCACGCACAGTTACACTCACTTTAGGATTTTGCAGTGTGGCAGTCCATGCACATTATCACAGATCTACTTCCTCATCTACTGGCATAGGTATTAGAGTCAGGCTTGTAGCCCCTTCAGCTCCTGCTGGACTTTTAGCTTCAGCTCTGACCTTTGGACCTGGTGTGTGTTCAGCTTCCTGATGAAAGACATTGGCTCCTCTTGCAGTTTATGTGCATCATCAAGGAAGTGGCAGGAGACTGAGATGGCTTCTAGCTTATCCTTGTAGATTCTGGTTTCTCCTTTCTTCCCTCCATTTTACATGCATCTTTCCTTCCTAGCTACCTGCCCTCCTATCTTCAAGGCAAACATAAGAAACGACAGATGTATAGCTATCACTTCACCAGTCCCCACAATAGCACACACAAATAATTCCTCTAATGAATGTGTTATTCTGTATCACTTGTAGAAGTTCTGATGTAACTGCCCCATAGGTCTGGTTCATAGCATTTGTGTCACTGACATCTCTCTGCCTGAACAATATGATTGCCCGCTTCCCTTACCCACATTGCTAAACTACATGGCAGTTCTCTCAGACAGCTTTTTTCTTATGACAATATTCTCTCAAAGCAACAGATTATACTTTAGCTGCTCTCTTAAATCTCATTTTGTCTCTCTTAGTCTCCTTCACAAGAGAGCAATATGAAAATAATACTTATTATTTTATTGATTTAAATGTGCATTATCAGATCATTTTTTGTACTCCAATTGTTCTCTGCTCCTTCTTATAAGACCTCCCCAAATCTATGAACTCTTTCATCTGAAATGAGAATTTTTTATATCAATTGCCTTTCATTAGAAGACTGTCCCAAGGCCGAGTGGAAGTGGGGGAAAAATAGTGTCCACATTTACAGATTTTCACACCAGTGAAAACCTGGTAATTTCTCTGCCAATTTTGGACAGATTTATTTTGGCAGCCTGGTAGTGACTCTTAGAAATGATCAACACAGGCCTTAGATATGGCAGAAAGAGAGATAACACTCTGGGGTTTAAGCTAATCTCCTGTGAGATATGGTTTCTCCTTTCATTTAAGAACTGCTATTCTGCTTGGCCTCAAAGACAGTAGAAAATCATAGTTTAGAGGAAGAAATGATCAAAATAAAACCAAAAGCACTCAGTTTCTCTGTATTGAAAAGCCCAGTCTTGCTATTACAAAAAGAAAGGCCAATAAACCCTTGAGTTAATTGGCCCCATTTTGTGAACAAAGTAAAACAAAATTGCAGTGTTGAGAATTTAGCACTACTTGTTCATATAACAAATTAAACTAGATATGCACATTATTTCAGTGAACAACCGCCTTAAGTGATTTTTCAGAGGAGTAGTTCATTATAAACAAAGAGATAAAATATGAAAGTAGCAGAAACTGATAATGATTTTTCAAAATAACACTAACTCTTATCAGACTTTCAGAAGAAACCACTGCAGACAGTGATAAATCGTAACTTTTCAATAGCAGGTCCCTAGGCTTTCAGAGAAAATAAGATGGATCCACTGAAGGTAAAATTAAAGTTTGCGTTGCTGTTAACTTTTAATTAATCAATTCCACTACGTACATCTGAAAACATAATAGCACTGTATGGAAGCCCATTTCTGACAGACAGTTTCAAGACAAAACCTGTGTGTTACTTCTGTTGTGATGAGACCTGTTATCACATTAGAGCAGCTCAATGCCAAAAGGAGCTTTGTGACTTAACCAGAACTGAGGACAAAGGCATTTAAGTAAACACTGTGTTTCACTGGGGTTCTAATGAAGGAGTGCTCTCAGGCATTCAGATGATTTGGAAATGTTTAGTCTCATTATGTTGTGGAAAACGATAGTTCTTTTTATTGAAATATATTTGACACCTAACATTGTGTAAATTTAAGGTGTACAGTGTGTTGATTTGATACATTTATATATTGTAATATGACTCCCATTGTAGTGATAGTCAACACCTCTATCAAGTCGTATAATTATCATTTCTTTTTGGTGATGGGAATAATTAAGATCTAGACTCTTAGCAAGTTTGATGATTATAATACAGTTATTGTCTATATTCACTATACTGTGTGTCAGATATCTCAGATTTGTCTACTAGTTGCAAATTTATATCTTTAAACAACATGTCTCCTGTTTCCCTACCCTGAGCCCCACATAGAAGTGATATCATACAACCTTAGTGTCCATCAATGAATAAATGGATAAAGAAGATGCAGCATGTATGTACGATGGAATATTATTTATTCATCCATAAGGAAGAAGGAAATCCTTCCATTTTGGATGATATGGATTGACTTTAAGGACATTATGTGATAAGTCAGATAAAGACAGATACTAAAAACCTATAGTTTTAGATCTGGAAGGTCACAAAGTCGAAGGCCTAGAGTTTATAGATTTGTTCCATTAACAAAGATAGAGGGCAAAAATTAGTAACATAGTAAGGGGTTGTAGGCACTTATGAGGAGATAACCTCAGGATCAAGTGAAGGTGATTGGAGGATGGTTTTGAGTCTCAGTACTTTCTGACCTTGCTGCTATGTACCTTATACACTTAGGGCTAAGCCACCAACATTATGATCACTCCACTTCCAATATACTCAAATTCTATGGGAAAGGACCTTTAGAATGAATGGGAGACTTTTCTGAGCAAAGTTCTTCTTTTGCATGTGGACCTTCTCACCAAATCCTTATCTACTCAGATCAGAAAACTGTACTTGAGATAAGACTCTTTTTCTGACTCTTCCTTTCTCTTACTTTTATTTTTCATTTTTCTTTCCAGTTTTAGTAAAATTGTTTTGTTTTGAAAATACTAGTTTGGCATATCTTTGTTAAAAGGAGCAAAAAAAAATAGTTTTTAAAAAAGCTTTTGTTATTTATTCTTTGGCCAGAAAGAAAGTGGGTATAGCTTTCTCTTGACATGGGGTACAATGAGGACAGTAGGAAGAAAGAAATGCCAAGGGGAAGGCACAAACTCAGAGTGAAAGAAGAGAGGCCCACCAGCCCAACCTCTCACGGGGGCCTTGTGAAATTGTTTTAGGAGCATCTCTTGGCTCCAGCCGTGAAGAGCTTATAAAAGATGGCAGCAGGGGCACTTGAGTGGCCCAGTCAGTTGGGCATCTGACTCTTGGTTTTGGCTCAAGTCATGATCTCTGGGTTGTGGGTTCAAGCCCCACATCAGGCTCTGTGCTCAGTATGGAGTCTGCTTGTCCTTCTCCCTCTGCTCCTCCCCTGCCCCTCTCATTCATTCATTCATTCATAAATATATATATATAATATATTACATATATAATATATATACATATTTATCTTTTAACAAAAGGTGACAGCAGTAGAGAATTGGTAAGAACACTGAGAATAATAATGGGCATGTTTAAGTTAAAGCACTGGCTCTGCCATCTGATTTTTGGGTAAGCCACTTGACTCTTTACTACAGCTTCCCATTTGGAAAAATGTAGATAATGTTGCCAAACTTGAAAAATTATTATATATATTAAATAAGGTAATGTATATTAAAGTAGCACACAGATAATGAGCATTCAGTGGAGGTTTACTATTGTCACTGTTTGTGGGTTAGAGTATTTCTTCTGAACGCATTGTGTTCATTTATTGGGCAGAGTGCTCTCTTTAAAAAAAAATTATTTATTTATTTATTTATTTATTTGAGAGAGAGAGAGAGCATGAACAGGAGGAGGAGCAGAGGGGGAGAGAAAGAATACTCAAAAAGACTCCCTGCTGAGCACAGAGCCCGATGTGGGGCTCCATCCCAGGACACCAAGAGCATGACCTGAGCCAAAGTCAGATGCTTAACCAACTGAGCTACCCAGGTACCCCGGGCAGATCACTCTTAACACAGAAATGTTTGGGGTTTGTGGATTCTCATATATGTTGTTAAATATCAGTTTTGGGCATTGGCCTTCCATCTGATTTTTGTCATAATAGAAGCCCTCTTCCATTAGATTTTGTAACTCTCTGTGTTCGTTATAATTTGTGGCTCTTGTAGAAGTATTCACAATGTAACTGACATGCCTATTACCCACCAGAAATATAATCTGAACTACCCAGTTGAGCTGGAACTAAATCAACTTTTCCAAAAATGAATCATAATCCTTACTAATATACTTTGACTGCTGTTCATTATGCTTGTAATTGTGGCTGATACATTTATTGAAATATTTCCATCTAATTGAATACTCTCTGAACCAGTTAGCATATGATAGATACTCCCTCCCTATCTACTCTTCTAATACTGAGCAAGAGTGAGGAACTAAATGCCGAGAAAGTTCTAGGTTTAATACTCATAGTCCTTTGTATCAACCACAAAAGAAAATCTCTCCTAAGAGGAAAGAGGATATTTTCTATCACTTTTGTAAATTAATAGATTTTTTATTTTGGGGCAGCTTTAGGTTTACAGAAAAATTGAGCGTAAAGCACTTCTCTCTCATTTTTCTATGTTGCGAAAACCTGATGTCGAACCATTTCAGATGAGAAGTTTATTGTCTGCTCCTTTCACTCCTGAAGAATTCAATTTCAATCCTGCTCCAAAATGAAATGGCATTCAATAATCTCATATTACTTCCTATTATGGGCTCATCAGAAGTGTAACTTTCTACTACTGATAACCAGTTCCAAAGAAGAAAAAGAATGAAAAATATAGGATATGCAGTTCTGAATAAGAAAAATATCCAAAAGAGATTTCTGTGAAATCTTCCTTCGGCAATAAAAACACCAACTTCAATTCAAAGAACATAACTGACCTTGTGAGCTGAAAAAGTCCTTTTACCTGGCTAAGTCCCACTTTTGTCTGCTGCAAAATGAAGAAGTAAGACCAGCTCCGTGGTTCCCAATCTTTGTTGTGGCATATTGTAACCTTCTAAAATGTTTTTCAATCTCACTGTGGCTAGGCATCAAAAACAGTTTGTATAATATAGGATCATCTCTTCCTTGAAGGTTTGACAGAACTTGACTGAGATGTGTGCATATGAGTTTGTGTGTGTGTGTTGGTGAAGTTTTCACAGGTAGATTTTAATCTACTGATTGTTTTTTTTTTTTAGTGGTTATACATTTATTCAGGTTTTCAGTGCTTTGTGAAAGAAACACTGTTGAGAAGTCTTTATAAAATTTATTTAAATTCAATTAAGTAACATATAATGTATTATTTGTTTCAGAAAGAAAGGAAAGTGGTAACTATGTGAGGTAGTAGGTATGTTACTACTGTAACTACTTGTAGAACATTTCAGAGTAGAGGTCAGTGATTCATCAGTCTTCTATAATACCCAGTGCTCATTAGATCACATGCCCTCCTTAATGTCCATCACCCAGCTACCCTGTTCCCTCACCCCCCTGCCCTCCAGGGAGCCTCAGTTGGTTTCCTATGATGAGTAGTCTCTTATGGTTTGTCTCCCTCTCTGATTTTGTCTTGTTTTATTTTTTTCCTCTCTTCCCCTATGATCCTCTGTTTTGTTTCCTAAATTCCACGAGTGAAATATATCATATGATAATTGTCTTTCTCTGATTGACTTATTTCACATAGTATAATATCCTCTAGTTCCATCCATGTCTTTGCAAATGGCAAGATTTCATTTTTTTGGTGACTGAGTAGTATTGAGAAGTCATATTTTTCTAAGAAATCATCCGTTTCATGCATGTTTACATATTTCCTGGCTTATTAAAGTTATTAATAGTACTCCCTTATACTTTTTTGAATCTTCTCTATTTTCAGTAATGTTCATATTTTCACTCTTGATATTGTTTATTTGGCCCCTTTGCCTTTCTTTTTGATCCATTTTTCTGAAGTTTTATCTGTTACATTTGCTTTTTATTTAAAAAAACTTTTTGTTGTTCCTGTTTATCAGTTTTCTTTTTCCTTTATTTCTGTTTTTATACTTATTTCCTTCATTCTTACCTTCTTTAGTTTTATTTTGCAGTCTTTATAATTTCTTGCATTGCAAAATTTTCTTACTAATTTGAAGTCTTTTTTCTGATATATGCATATGAGTCTACAAATTTCTCTTTTCTACAAATTTTCTCTCTTTTTTTTTTGGCTGTACAACAATGTAAATTTATTTAATACTACTGATATGCATACTTAAGAATGGTTAAGATGGTACATCGTTATGTATATTTTAACTCCAGAAAAAAATGACCATCAAAAAAAGAACATATAATGAGGTATATTCACACCACTGAATATTGCATTAACAGTAAAAATGAATGAATTGCAGGGCACAGCATAAGTGGATCATATAGTGCTGAATGAAAAAGTGCCACAAAGGAGCATAAACAGAATGATGCCATTTACATAAAGTTGAAAGCAAACTAAAGTCTACTGAATACGGATGCATACAAGGGTGATAAAATTCCAAGTGAAAATAGGTAAGGAAGGATGACAACGATGACCCCTGCTGGTCCCCAATCTTGGCATGACCTCAATTACCTTGGGTTGGGGGTGGGATGATTTAAAACCTACCCTCATCTGGGCCCCCCACCCAGAGGTTCAGATTTCACCATGTCTGCAGGGCTGGCCTTGGGCCTTCCCTTCCAAAGCTTCAACAGGAAGACAGAACTGAAGATGAAGATGCACCTCTAAGGTGAGGCAAGAGGGCTGTGATTGGGAGGGGCAAATGCATGGCCACTGCGGTGCTCGCAGTGGTTTCCTTGGCTGGGGTGGGAGTGTCACTGGTGTTAAATGTTTAAGTTACTGTATTATACATTTGTGTTATGCCCTAGCTGTAGAGGTCAGCTCCCCTCTTTCTCAACAGCATACACGTAGGTGTTCCAGGGCCCACAGCTCACAGCCCTTACTTGGAGTTGCTTGTCTACAAAGTATTCCACATGGCAGGGCCGATCCAAGCTTGTTATGTCCTTGTGGCCAAGCTGTCCATATTTACCCCAACCCCAGGTGTAGAGCTCCCCAGTTCCGGTCACCACCATCTCACAACTTTTGATATGAACTTCTTTCATTGTCATTCAGTTTGTTGCATAAGTTATTAGAAATATATTTTAATATTTCTAAAAATATTGGGAGTTGGTTATCATTTATTTTTCTGTTATTTCATCTCATATTAAGCAAAACAAATACTGTTTGTTCTGTAAGATATTGGTTGACATACATTTATCAACATTTTCTTTCTGGGCTAAAACATGGTTAATATTTTTTCCTTGACATAATCTTATTTATTTATTTATTTGTTTATTTATTATTACATAAGTTTCCATCTTTTATTGAGGTATACTTGACAAATAAAACTTATACTTGGGGAATCCCTGGGTGGCTCAGCGGTTTAGCCTCAGCCTTCGGCCCAGGGCATGATCCTGGTGTCCCGGGATCGAGACCCGGGATCGAGTCCTGATTCGGGCTCCCTGCATGGAGCCTGCTTCTCCCTCTGCCTGTGTCTCTGACTCTCTCTCTCTCTCTCTCTCTCTCTGTCTTTCATGAATAAATAAATAAAATCTTAAAAAAAAACTTATACTTATTTAAGGTATACAACTTGATGTATTGATATACATTGTGAAATCATCAACACAATCAAGCTAATTAACATACCTACAACCTCACATAATTACCACTTTCCTTTCTTTCTTGCTTGCTTTCTTTTTTTACATGGATGAACTTGTAGAACATTATGTTAAGTAAAATAATCTACTACTGCCTGATCTCACTTGTAAGTGGAATCTAAAAATAGCAAAACTCATGAAAGCAGAGAGTAGTAGAGTGCTGGTTACTGGAGGCTAGAGTGGGGTGGAAAATGGGGAAATGTTGCTCTAGGAGTACAAAGTTTGAGTGATACAAGATGAATAGGTTCTAGAGATTTAATGTACAGCAATATGAATATAATTAACAATATTTTATTGAATACTTGAGATCTAAGAGGGTAGATATTAAGAGTTATCATCAATAAAACTATTTTTTAAATAAATGTTCCATTTGTGCTCTGAAAAAAATTAATCTCTAATTGTTGGGTGTGAGATTCTAAATATGTCCATTAGGTAAATCTTCCTAATTTTGCTGTACAAAATGATATAGTCTTAATGCTTTTACTGCTTGTTTCATTAGTTTTTGAGAGATAAATATTAAAATTTTTCACTACGATCATGGATTTGTGATGTCTCTTTATAGTTCTGATATTTTTGGTGTAATGTGTTTTGATGCTATGTGTTATGTGATTATAAATCCCCAATCATATATTGTTAGTATATCTTTTAGCATTATCTTATCCCTAATAATACTTTTTTCACCATAAAATTGATTTCATTTGATATTGATATTTCCATTATATATGAATTCTGATGTATTTTCTTTCATTCTTTTATCTTTAGCCTTTCTAGGTCTTTGCATTTTAGACATATCTCCTATAAACAACATATGGCTAAATGTTTCTATATGCAATATAAACCTTGTTTTTAAATAAAAATTATAGGCATTTATATTTATTATGATTACAGATATATTTGGATTTATTTCTAACATTTTTTTCTTTGCATGTCTTCTGTACTCTTTCTTTGCTTTAATTTACTTCTCTCTTCTCTTGTATTCTCTTTACTCACTCTTCTTTCTTTACCTTTTCCCCTTCTACTAGTACAGTTGACCCTTGAACAACAAACACAGGGTTAGGGTTAACCCCATACAGTCAAGAACCTCTGTATGACTTTTGATTCCCCAAGAACCTAACTACTGATAGCCTACTCTTGACTGAAAGCCTTACCAATAACACAAACAGTTGATTAACATATATCTTGTATGTTATATGTATTATATACTGTGCTCTTACAATAAGGTAAGCTAGACAAAAGAATATATTGTTAAGAAAATCATAAGAAAGAGAAAATACATTTACAGTACTGTACTGTAGAAAAAAAATCACGTATAAGTGAACTTGTACAGTTCAAACTTGGTGTTGAGTCAGCTATAGGGCAGCCTGGGTGGCTCAGTGGGTTAGCACCACCTTCGGCCCAGGGCATGATCCTGGAGAGTATAGAGTCCATGCTTAGATAACCCACTTATTTATCACTTTCTTTTTCACCATTGCTCCTTACATCTTACTCTTTTTGAGTCCAATTTCTATAATATAAAGTAGTTCTGTTAATAGTTATTTCAGCAAGTGTCTATGACTGGTGAACCCTCATTCTTTATTTCTTTGAAACTATGTCCATTCTTACATTACAAATCAGCTAGTTGTAGAATGCTAGGTTCACCATTGCTTTATTTTTTTAAGATTTGTTTTTTTTTACAGTTGTTATTTTTTTAATAATAAATTTATTTTTTATTGGTGTTCAATTTGCCAACATACAGAATAACACCCAGTGTTCATCCCATCAAGTGCCCCCCTCAGTGCCCGTCACCCATTCACCCCCACCCCCCGCCCTCCTCCCCTTCTACCACCCCTAGTTTGTTTCCCAGAGTTAGGAGTCTTCATGTTCTGTCTCCCTTTCTGATATTTCCTACCTATTTCTTCTCCCTTACCTTCTATTCCCTTTCACTATTATTTATATTCCCCAAATGAATGAGACCATATGATGTTTGTCCTTCTCCGATTGACTTATTTCACTCAGCATAATACCCTCCAGTTCCATCCACATTTATTGAGAGAGAGAGTGAGCGAGAAAGAGCATAAGTGGGAGGAAGGACAGAGAGAGATGAAGCAGGCTTCCAGCTGAGCAAGGAGCTCGAGGACATGGGATGACACTGGGATCATGACACTGGGATCATGACACTGGTATCATGACCTGAGCGAAGTCAGACACTTAACTGACTGAGCCACCCAGGCATCCTGACAATTGCTTTCTTCTTCTTCTATTACTCACAGTAATGATTTCATTGTCTTCTGGCTTCTATTACTGCTTTTGAGACACTTAGGCCTATTTAATAATCTGTCATTACTTTGTATGTAATCCTCCCTCCTCTGGTTGCTCTTATGATGTTTTCCTGTCATTAGTTTACAGTTTCACTATTATGTACCTACAAGTAGTCTCAGTTTTATTTATCATCTCATGATTCATTAGACTTCCAGAGTCTGAAAATTCTAAATAAATTCTAGAAAAAATATTTGAATATTGCCTCATCCCTATTCTATTTTTTCTTTCTGAACTTCTATGAGATATATGTTGAATTGTCTATCTTCCATGTCTCTTGATATCTGTTTCACATTTTCTATTTCTTTATCTCTCTGCAATGGACTCTAGATAATCTTTAAATGTTTATAATTGAGTTCCTGAGTTCTAAATAGATTATAGACAGTTATGCCCAATATATTGCGTTTTAAGTTCAAAGACCATATTATTTACTTCTAGAAGTGCTATTTGGTTATTTTCCAGATATACTCATTCCTTTTCTTTTTCATATCATCTTGTTATTTCTTATGGCTTTTATCTAACCATATCTTTAATCATCATAAACATATCTATAGTCTCAGATTATTTTATTTTTAATTTTTTAAATTAAGTTGCCAACATATAGTACATCATGAGTTTCAGATGTAGTTTTCAATAATTCATCAGTTGCATGTAATGCCCAGTGCTCATCACATCATGTGCACCTCCTTACTATTTTAAAATCTACTGAGTGGATGGAGGAATGAAGGAAAAGCAGGAAGCCTCTATTTTGCTGTTTCTACTGATTTTCACTCATGATGAATTATTTCCTCTTGTGTTCTTAAATTTTGGATTGTAGGTTATTTTCTGTAGAGCTTTGTATGAATAAATTGTGAGTCACTGGGCTGGAGGCATACCCTTCAGGATGGTTTTGTTTGCTAATGTTCAGGGATAGTTGCAGCTCACCCCCAATCTTATGATAATTTCTTGGCTTGGAGTTTCTTGCATCACACAGGTGGAGCATAGAGATTTTAACCCAAGTCTGCATGTGGTACAGACCTATGGATTTGAATTATTAAGAGATATTTTGATATTTTTCTACCCAGGTATATAGACACAAAAATTCTTCCTCGTCATATCCCTGGGCTGTTGGGATCCTTGATTGTTTTCTTTTTTTTTTTTTTCTCATAATCCATCAGTTAGCTGAAAATGCAGCTCTTCAATGGTCCTAGCTTTAAGCCAACTTTTTACTTCAAATTATTTTTTCCTGTGTGAGCCCAAGGCCTAATCTACTGTCCTCAGGTGGATTTTAAAAACCCCAACCCTTAGATTATTGATACAACCCCTTATCATTTCTATTTCTATAATAAAATGTTAACCCATGTACTTCCTGCTCTGGTTTTCAATTTTCACTTCATTTTTGATGCCAGAAATTATGATCCCAACTATGTAAGTGAAAGAATTTTGTTATATATAATTAAGCATTATTAGGTGTTCATTACAGGAGTATGTATTTTCAACTCTCTTTATCTGTCATTTTGCCATAATCAGAAGACGATTTTGGGTGTCTGTCTTTTGCAGTAGACTGAGAGCTTCTCCAGTTACAACTAGAGTCAATACTTCATGGAATGTGTGGCAGGGGCATTCCAGGCAATGATAACAGGATGTTCAAAAGCATGGAATTAAAAAGTCTATGTTTGGGGGATCCCTGGGTGGCTCGGTGGTTTAGAGCCTGCCTTCGGCCCAGGGTGTGATCCTAGAGTCCCTGGATTGAGTCCCACGTCAGGCTCCCTTCATGGAGCCTGCTTCTCCCTCTGCCTATGTCTCTGCCTCTCTCTCTCTCTCTCTCTCTCTCTCTCTCTCTCTCTTTCTGTGTGTATCTCTCATGAATAAATAAATAAAATCTTAAAAAAAATAAAAGGGCAGACCAGGTGGCTCAGTGGTTTAGTGCCGCCTTCAGCCCAGGGCGTGATCCTGGGGACCCGGGGTTGAGTCCCACATCAGGTTCCCTGCATGGAGCCTGCTTCTCCCTCTTCCTGTGTCTCTCATCCGTAAATAAATAAAATCTTTAAAAAATAAAAATAAAAATAATAAACAAATAAAAAGTATATGCTGTTTTCCAGGAATAGTCCAGTGTAGTTTATCTTTTGGTTATGTGAGATAGGTAG
The DNA here is from genome assembly GCF_053574225.1 of Canis aureus. NCBI lineage: Eukaryota > Metazoa > Chordata > Mammalia > Carnivora > Canidae > Canis > Canis aureus. The sequence goes on from NC_135649.1 coordinate 12,682,919, forward strand.
AGGAAGCTATGACAGGTGCCAAAGATGATGGTCATTTCATTCCATAATGAAGAATTTGGATTTATCCAACATCAAAATTGAAGCCATTAAAGAAATTTAAATAGTGGGATGTCATAATCAGATTTATGTTACAGGTTGACCACTCCAATTTCTTGGGCTGTATTGAGTGTAATAAATAGTATATACCAGGAGACCGATGAGATTATCACCATAGTCCAGGAAAGAGTGAATTTTTAATCAACCTATTTTCAATAGCACAGTTTGACCTCCAGATTTCTGGGGAGTAAAGAAGATACTTTATAGAAGTGTATTGTGCACACATATACCACCACTTCTCCCAAACTTGAAATAAAACTTGGCATGTTTATGCACTCCATAAGTCATTAATTATTTTCTAATTGATTTGACAAAGCAATCTACTATTCCATAGCCTCACCCCAGCTACAATATGAAGCCCTTATGAATCATATTAATCTTCCCAATAGCATGAAAAGAAACTAAAGTTTAAAATAAATAAAAAATAATGAGATCCCTGAGAAAACCTAAGTCAAAAAAGTGGCTGTCTGCTTATCTGTGGAAACAGTACTCGCTCTATTCTGGAGACATTCAGCTAAGCTGTATCACTATGCTGGCATACTGTGGCACTAAATCAATTGCTTGTGTGGATAATTAGTTCCTTCTATCAGTGAATTAGCAAGGGTATGAGGGTTCACCTTCCTATCAAGTTACTCTAAGACCTAAAATAAAATAACTCCTTATATAAAAACTTATTGTCTTCTCTAAGTAACCCACAATGAATGATTTCAGTAAGAGAGAAGCTGGCTGTCAAGATCAGTCTGTTTTCTGAAACTCCCATCTATCCTCTAGTGAATACCTTTCAGCACATACGCAGGCTTGCCTTTCTCAACCAATTCCCTAGGTTGTCTGATGGCACAGAGATCTAGTGGTGTCTAAACCTGTTTTACTCTCTTCAAACAGCTACTGAAGACAGGTAGAGTCCACACTGGTCAGCTCAGAAGGAAAAAAGATATAAAAATATACCCAGGTGAGCACAACATGACATTTTCTTTCAAATATTCTGTACTTGTGTTCTGCCAAACATTTCAAGAATATTTTTCTATCTTATTTGGATAAGGTTCTTCTGAGTAAATGGGCCATATAAAAAAACACAATGAATAGGATAAGAGATTGATGAGGTCTTGAGAATTAGTAAGCAAGCTGTACTCATAACACTATCCATATACTCTTTACTCAGTTAAGAGTAGTGTGACTTTTTAAAAATTTGCTGAGAAGATACCTTTTCTATCTCTCTCATCCTTATTTATCTAATTCATAATTTTTAAGGTTATGAGCAATTCATTGTTTTCTGATTTACAATGATGGCCTATTGCTTTCATATATGAATACTGTATTAGGAATAGGTGTAAATTTCCTTGAAAATACTCCATCAGCAATGGTGCACAGTTCTGGGAAGGAAGAATCTGGAGACACAGAGCTAATTGTGATGATCATGGAGAAACATCAGGTATCTGTGGATCACCCTTGTGTGGTGGTCTGTGTTTTCACTGGGTACAGAGACGTTGCCTGCTGGCATAGGGGTCTTTTCAGCCTCTCCTGAAGAGTTTATCTTCCATAAGTGCCATCTCCGGAGCCTACGTGTGTCTTATCCTTTGCACATTCATTAAGCAAATACATATTACAGTCTTAACATTTACCGTGCTCCAGAGACAGTGTAACATGATGGTTTGGAGCTAGAACTCTGCACCTGGGCAGTCAGTCTAAGTTCAAATCTTGGTTCAGGCAATTATTGCTTTATGACCTTGGGCGATTTGCTTAATATCTGTTCCTTGCTCTTTTCATCTGCAAATTGGAGGGTAATACCTCTTAGTTATTTGTTAAGATTAATTACTTAATATATAGTCAGTGCTCAGAAAAATACACCAACGCAAAAACACTGATTATTATTGACAGATACTGTCCTAAGCACTGAGCGTATGCCTATCACGGTCTCTTATCTGAGGAATGACAAAATCCACCTGGGGAAACATACCTAAACTGGTATAACAAGAGAACATGGCAAGTGCTTTGAGGTGGAAGTTCAGGGGGTTATATAAACTCCGATGAGGAGGACCTAACAAATTCTCAGGTGAGTCACAAACAATTTAAGTGGCATTGAAACTAAGATCTCTGAAGGATGAAGGGAGTTAAGAAACTATGCATGTGGGAGTGTGTGCTCTCATTGGCTTGAGGGGGAGTTCAGGCTGGCAGAAGCTCATGTATCAAAATCTGAAGGAGCTCTTGATATGATGTGGAGTAGTAAATGAGAAAGTTTGACTGATCTAGGCCATAAACTGAATGAGTTTGAGTTCTGGGGAACATGTAGGGTTGAGGGCAAGGAATGAAAGTGAAGATGAAAAACAGATAATACAAAGCCTTATAAACCTTGTATGACATGTAAACTCTGATTAGCTATTAAGAGTATGGATTTTGCTCTGGGAACAATGGGAAACCCCTGAAAGATTCTAAGCAAGGAAATTATATAGTTATTTTTGAGTAATAGGAATATTGTTTTGGCTGAAGTAGAGTAAGTGAAGTGGAAGGATCTGCTCATTTATTCAATAATTCTTTTCATTTAAATTTTATTTAGTTAACATACAGCACAATATTGGATATGTCAATATAGATATAGATATAGAATTCTATGACTCATCACTTACATACAACACCCAGTGCTCATCACAAGTGACCTCTTTAATCTCCATCACTCATCTAGTCCATCCCCCACCCATTTCCCTCCATCAACTCTGAGTTTGTTATCTATTGTTAAGAATCTCTTATGGTTTGTTTCCCTCTTTCCTTTTTCCTCTTCTCACATGTTCATCTGTTTTGTTTCTTAAATTCTACATATGAGTTAAATCATATGGTATTTGTCTTTCTCTGATTTATTTCACTTAGCATAATACACTCTGGCTCTATCCACACCATTGCAAATGGCAAAATTTCATTATTTTTGATGGCTAAGTAATATTCTGTGTGTGTGTGTGTGTGTGTGTATGTATGTGTGTGTGTGTAAAGATGGAAGCATCATGAGAATTAAGACTGCTGGGGAATGGCTTGAAATTTTAAATGGGCCTCATTTGAGAAAGTGATATCTGAGCAAAGGCTTAATAGAGAAGAGGAAGTGAACCATGTATCTATAGGAGAAAGGTCATTCTCGGCAGAGGAGATAACCAATGAAAAGGGCCTGAGGCAAAAGTGTGCATCACATAACAGTATGAAAGCTAAGGAGACTAGAAGGCAGTAAGTAAACTAAGAGGGGTCATAGGAGATGAAGCAGAAATATAATGATAGGGTATGGGACCTTTGTAGGCCATTTTAAAATTGGTTCTGATGATGTAAGAAACCTTTGAAGGGTTTTGAATATAGGAGTGATTCAATCTCACATTTCAACAGAATCGTTCTGACTAGTTGGTTTAAAATAGATGGTACAGTGATATGTAAGCAAGAAAACCAGTTAGAAAATTACTGCAAGCATTCAGGTGAGCAATGAGGATGGCTTTGAACTCAGTGGGACCAGTCTTAGGCCACCCTAAATGTGTGGTGCTCAGGGAAGGAGTTTAAATGAAAGTCTACAAGTGTTAAATATGACATATTCTATCTTCCTATCTTACAAATATGCCTTCATATTGAGAAGTTTTTAATGCATAAATATATGCTTTTTAAATAACTGAAAGCTGGAAAATGCCAAATATGACCAAATTTATTTATTATTGTATGTATCTGGGAGTTCTGTTGGTGGACTGACAATGTATGCATTATTAATAACATAAAACATATATTTCATGGTTTGTTATATATCTATTCTATAAAATATTTCTTTATTTCAGCAAAATAATTGTTATAATCAAGATTTTAACATAATATTTATTCTGTTCATGACAATGGCAAGTATCCTTTTTTGAGTCATTATATTATTAATATATTGTTAATAATTTCAACTTGGGGAAACTATCTGTGAGACAATACAAACTACAATTGCAAATGAAATTGTTAAAGCAATACTTAGATTCATAAATGAACCATAGATTTTACTTATTAGCACATTCAAATAGTGTAACAGAGTGCATTTGGCAAATTTTCATTATTGCAGAAAATATTACAGTATATTTAAATTTTATTATTTATTCTCCAGGACATATACAAATTTCACAAACACTTAAAGTGATAAGTAGGGGATCCCTTGGTGGCTCAGCGGTTTAGTCCCTGCCTTCAACCCAGGGCATAATCCTGGAGGCTGGGGATAGAGTCCCACATCGGGCTCCCTGCATGGAGCCTGCTTCTCCCTCTTCCTGTGTCTCTGCCTCTCTCTCTCTCTGTGTCTCTCTCATGAATAAATAAATAATATCTTTTAAAAAAGTAAAGTGATAAGTAGATATGTACAGTAACTTTAAAAATTGGTTTCGTTCTTTCCACAAGTTAGAGGAAATTTAAAGAAATGTGAATTGTTTAATATTAAAAAATATTCCTGAGGTGCCATATCCAATTGTGAATACTGAATTAATCATAACTCCCTCTGGAACCATGAACTAGAACATGAAAGCGAGAAAGTGGACACGGCACTGCTAGGAAATAATATTTTCTTATTCAAGATTCTATTGCATTTATGCTATTTGAGAGGGAAGATTTGGTAAGTTAATTTGTTCTTTTCATTACTTAGGAGCTTCTGCCTTTCAGATCCTCCCCACACTCTGCTGCAGTGTCTATCTTCAATTTCGGCAGCCACACAAACTGTGAGTCTTCAGAGAATTTATATGCAGTTATTTATCTTTTTAAGAATAGAGCAAGTGATGTTAAGTGTTTCTCTGGCACCTGAATGATATTCATCAGGAAAATAGATATTTAGGGTTACGGATTATATTTTGTCAGTGCTAAATGTTTGTTTTCATGTAACAAAAAATGCCCATGTGTTCCTTAATAAATTTATTTTTGTGTGTTTGGGCTAGGCAGGCGCCCTCTAAAGAAGTAAGCAAAGAGAAAAGCCACCTCTTCTCCGGGTCTAAGGGTGGCACTGGTGGAGGGTTCAAAAGGAGACAGATTCTGGAAATATTTTAAGGTATAGTTAAAGAATTCTGCTGTTAACTGAGATGGGCAAGACTGTACTAGGAGCAGGCTTTAGTGTGGGATGATCAAGAGCCCTCATTTTGAAGCCTGAATTTGTGGATTCTATTAGATATTTATTAGACATCCAAGTGGAAATGCCAAGTAGACAGCTACATACACAAGTCTGGAGTTTAGGAGAGAAGGCTAGGCTGAAGATGTAGATTTGGGAGTCATGAGCATATAGGTGGTATATAAAGACATGAGATTGGATGAAATCACCAAAAGAGTAAATGTATTTTAGAGAAGAGTTATGAGTAAGGATCTCTTGTGTCTCCTATATTAAGGATTGGGAAGAAAAGGAGAAGACAGCAAAGGGGACTCAGAAAGGAAAGCCTATGAGGTAAAAGGAAAAGAATAAAATATATCATAGAATCCAGATATTTCAACCAGAAACAGTTTAAGAAGCACTATTCAAATGCTACTGATGGATGAGAACTGAGACTTGACCATTGTCTATAGCAACATGGTCATCATTGGTGACCATGAAAAAAGCAGGTTAGTATGAAGTGGTAGGAGTAAAAGCCTTGTTTGAAGATGAGAGGATGGAAGAAAAAGAATTGGATATAGCAAGTATAGAAAACTCAAGGAGTTTTGCTGCAATGAAAATGAGGTAGTGCCTGGATGGCAAAGTGAAGCTGAGATTATTTTTTTAAAGACAGAAGGTATAGCAACATTTTTATATGCTACTGGGAATGATCTAGTAGAGGGGAGAAAAATGATTGTGTAGGAGAGACCAAGAACTGCTGGAGCAATTCAGTGTCTAGAGTAAGTGAGGGGGAATGAGAACACATGGATCAGAAGGAATGGCTTGTGTTAGAAGTATTCATAATTAATTGATGGTAACAGGTGAGAAGGTAGAGTATGTAAGGACCAGCTGCTGGTAGGTGAGTATATTTGATGGTGCAAGTATATTTTGATGGTGCAAGTATGTGGAAATTTGCTTCTGATTACTGCAAATTTCTCAATGATAGAGTAAGCAAATTCGTCAGCTGATAATAAAGGTGGGGTAGGCAGTTGTAGAGGATTAAAGAGAGAGGACATAGTAAAAGTATGAATGTTAGAGAGTGAGAGATGCATGGATTACACTAAATATCCGCATGTACTTACTGGGAATGAATTTAAAATAATTCCAGTAAATATGGCTGTGTGATTTTATCCAGCTACATTCAATTGCATAGATACTGGTACATAAGAGGAAGAGAGTTGGTTTTAATCATGTTATTGTTCTTCTAAGACAGTACAACAAAGCAAGAGAGTAGCAAGAGAGTTGAGGGTCATTGCAAGGGAAACATTTTAATGTTGGACTCTGGAATTTAATCTAGTCAAGGAGGTAAGAAAAAACATGAGGATTAAAGGAGAGTGGCAAAGCTGGTAGAACCACTTATGTCAACATGAGTTGAAGAATCATTTGAGTTGGTGTTAAGAGAAGGAATCAGATGGACAGATGGGAGGTAGTGGACAGAGTGATGATTAAAATGGAGATTATGGAAGAGCTGACCGTTAGTTATGATAAGATCAAGGTTATGACCGTGGGAATGAGTATCCAAGTGAGATTAAAACTAAAATCATTAGAGGGGAAAGCTTTAAGAAATTGGGACATTGGAATGCTGGGGTATCAGTTATGGCTATTATGAAATTGTTAAGAATTAAGACTGGAGTCATTTTAGAGAAAATGTCAATGTACCAGGAAATAACATCTTTGGGAAATGATTGGGGAATGGCTCAGCAGCCATTAGAAGTCACAACAATGGGAGACATCTGGGTGGCTCAGTCAGTTGAACTTCCAACTCTTGATTTTGGCTCAAGTCATGATCTCAAGGTCATGAGATTGAGCCCTTCATGGGGCTCCCTGCTCAGCGAAGAAGCTGCTTGAGATTCTCTCTCTCCCTGTACGTCTGTCTCTCCCCGTGCTCACTCACTCATGCTCTCTCTCAAATAAGTAAATAAAATCTTTTTTAAAAGCCACAACAATGGGACAGAGTGAGTAATTTAGCCTGGTGACAGGAGAATGAAAACTGTCAGGGATGGTGGGTTTTGCTGATGATAGAAGTGGTGAGTCAGAGGACATAGAAGAAGGCTTTCCAGAGTCAGGAAAAGGTCAGAGAAATGGACAGAAGAGAGGTGGTAGTCTGGAATTATATGGAATTTAGCCTGGGGGAGATGAACCCTGGGAATCTAGGACTTCTTGTGTATAACTGACATATCAGGGATAAAGTGACATAGGTCTGGTGGTCTCAGGACAGACTGTAGTAGTGAAGCTGTGAGTGTCAAAGTGTGTGGAATGATGAGTGTTGGAGAGTGAAAGAGTACATGGACTGCTTTAAATGTCTGGGACTAACTCCCGACCCAGGAAATGTAAGAGTGTGAATTGGATTAGTTTGGTTTGATTTGGCCCACTATATATATATTTAAGATTTTCAAGCTTTACTATAAAACAGATATCAATTCTCCCTGCCATAGGTTTTTTTTGTTTTTTTTTTCCTGCCATAGGTTTAGTGACTACCTTTGATTTGTTTTTGTGTGTTTCTGTGTGTCTGTATGACCACCTGATGCCATTAAAGTAATTGTTTTTATTGACGCTAATGAATTAGTGAATTAATTACTGGTTTATTTAGAGAGCAACTTCCTTGGACCAGAGTGCCAGCTGCAGGGACTGAGAGTGGAATATTGCCCCCACTTTTAAATAGCTCACAGAACATCAAAGTAGTATGAGAGAATGATTGTAGTTATATGTAATTAATAATCATAAATGTGGTATAAAAATAAGCTAATATATTGTCCATCAGACAGATGATTCCTTTTAAAAATTTTCCTTCAATGACTTCACTTATTCTCATTTGTTGATCCATAAAAATAAAAATTACATCTAGATACCAGCTGTTGCAAAGCTCTTTTCAGTTTACTGTCCCAAGGAATCTTGGGCTTGAGTGGCAGGGTATTTAATATGATTCCTGCTTCATGTCAGCAGAGTCCTTAGTGAGAAAAAGACTGGAATGAGAACAAGGAAACCTGGCCCAGGTGTATGGCCATATATTGGATCTCTGCTTTTTCCTATATAAAATGAGTGCATTGCCACTAACTTAGGTGTAAGAGCTTAGACATTAATTCACAAGACATTTATTGAGGGCTTATTACGTATAAGGATTTCTAATAGAAAGCAGGATCAAGAAAGATAAGTTTCACCTTGCACTCTGTTGTCTAATTATTTCACAAATGGAAAATGTGCTTTTCATAATGAAATAGAATTTCCTCATGAAAAAGTGTAGAATAAGAAAAAAAATCCTCCACCCTCCCCCACTTTGTTTTGGCAGGCAGGGCAAAACTCATTCTTGCTGATTACTATTGAAATCCCTGACAAAAGCTTGACTGAAAAATTAGGTATTAGTTTCCAATTACCTGATAATTAAGGTGCTAACTGAAAATTAGGGGGTTGGTTGGTAATAGGTCAAATTTTTAATACTCATAAAAACAATTACATTGTTAAGACGTGGAAAGTGAACAAAACAGCATGATGCTTTCTTGCGTTTCCTGTTTCAGCATTTCAATGCTTTGCAACAGAGAAAGTGTTACTTTCCAGGGTTGAGGGGTAGTATCCAATTGGACACCAGCACTTTTTCTATTGGTTTCATGCTTCTGATGCCTTGGCATATGCTCTTTAAAGGGAATGGAGGGCAGCCCCCCGTGGCCCAGCAGTTTAGCGCCACCTTCAGCCCAGGGTGTGATCCTGGAGACCAGGGATCGAGTCCCGCGTCGGGCTCCCTGCATGGAGCCTGCTTCTCTCTATGCCTGTGTCTCTGCCCCCCTCTCTCTCTCTCTCTCTCTCTCTCTGTCTCTCATGAATAAATAAATAAAAATCTTTAAAAAATAAAGGGAATTGAAACAAGGGGAAAAATACAAGGAAAGAAAAGATGCTGAACCCTCTCCTACAAGAAATATAACTTCATGGAAAACAAAAACAAACAGCAACAGCAAATCACTCCAACAATTTCTATTTCTCCATAGCTTTAATTCAGATACACAAAGCATCACATTACCTAATACTGTTGCCCAGGCGATTTAATCAAGAGGGCAACAGGGACACATGTGAAAATGCCTCTGTGGCACAGGGAGGTGTTCTTGAAACCATCTGAACAGCAAAACTGATTTTATGCTGCTTTATTTTATGGTAAAACCAACAGTTTTACAAAGTCTGTGCCATCACTAACACAATGTAATTTTTGGAGGGGGGGGAAACGTAAGAAAAGGAGCAGTGATTATCTTTGAACATTGATTGGAAAGAGCTGCTGTTTCAGAGCTCAAATCATTCTGACTTGAGCAAAGCTGTTGTCTCTAGGTACAGGGCCAGTTAACACCCCAGAGGGACAGCAATTCTTGTGTGCACTGAGGCTCAGAGAACAATCTTTACATTCAATATTTGTTCACTTCTAAAGGTTCAGCCCTTTAGGGAAAGGAGTTTTGGAGCTGTTAGTCTTACACAGTCTTCTTGGGGAGAAAAGAAGGCCAGCATTCATAGTGGCTTTGTCGGCTTTGGCCAGCTTGACTCTTTAGAGTCAGCAAATATAGGCTTTTTGGGGGGGCGGGGGTTACCGAACTAGAAGCATTCTTCTGAGACATAGCTGGAAAGACTTCTATTTCTTCCAGAAAGAAGACAATGTCAATATTAATAACATACCAGGTAGGGCAACTCCAGGACCAACAACAACCTTTATTCATGGATTTATCCATATATTCAATAAATTGTACAAAGTACCCAACAACAACCTTTATTCATGGATTTATCCATATATTCAATAAATTGTACAAAGTACCTATTGTTGACAGGCTCTGTATTCAGTCAATACAAAAATAAGTAGTGAATATTAAACCATCTCTACCACGTAGGAGCTGTCTAGTGTGGAAGATTAATAGATAGTCACAATATCTACTCGTACAAACAGGGTAATCACAGCTTGCAATGCAAATACATTGGAGAGTCACCCAACAAAGAGTTAGCTGGTATGTGAAGAGATATAGGGAAGGTTGCCCGATATTTAAGCCCTTTTATTTGTACTCAGGTGACTTTCTTGTCTTTGTGTCAGGAGACATCAATTATTTAATACAAATTAGTGAGTATTTGTTGAGCATTCACTATGTTTTAGGTACCATTCTAGATATTGAAATAATGAGTAAGAAAGAAAAAAATATATATAGTCTAAAAGGTGGAGTCAGGCAATAAACAATCTAAGTAAGTAAAACAAATAGTATGTTAGAAAGTTCAAAGTATTATAGAGAAAGTACATCAAGGAAGGGGGATAAGGAATGTCAGATGGGCAGAGTATCAGATGAGGGGGGGAAGGTTGCAAAATTTAAATGCTTTTACTCTGAGTGAAGTATGTTCTAGCAGAGGAGTGACAAGATCTGATTTCTACTTCAGCAAGATCACTCTAGCTGATGTGTCAAGAACAGACTTATGGGGCCAAGTTGGGAATTGGGGAAGCTATTAGAATAATCAAGACAAGAGAAGATGATGGAGTGGATCAGGTTTATAGGAGCAGGGATTGTGAGAAATGGATAGACTCTGGATATATATTGAAGATATTAACTAGGAGCATTTGTGGATGAGTTTGGGATGTGAAAGAGAAAAAGAGAAATCAAGGACAGCTCCAAGAATTTTGGACTGAGCAACTAGAAGGATGGAATTACCATTAATTAAAATGGAACACAGAGAGGAAAAAGCAGGTTTACAAAGGGAAGATGCAAGATCATGCGTTCAGTTGTGGACTTAAAAAAGATCGAGGTGCTTCTTAGCCAAGTGGAGATGTTGATTAGGCAATTGGACATGTGAGTCTGGAGCTAAGGGGAGAGCTTAGAGGAAAGATAAATCTGAAAATCAACTTATAGATTTTTTAAAGGGCTGAGGCTACACAAGGTCACCTAGGAAGTAAGTGTAGACAGAGAAAAGGCTCAAAGACTGAATGAACCCTATGGCACTGCAGTGTTTGAGGAGATGAGGATGAACTAGCAAGGAAGATGGAGAAGTACTGGCCAATGGGGCAGCAGGAAGAGGAGGAGTGTGATGTCAGCAGCTAAACAAAGGTAGTGTTTCAAGAAAGCGAGTCATCAAATATTTCAAATGCTGCTAAAGATTAAATAAATTGAGGAAGGTGGATTGAACACTGGATTAATCAATGTGGAAACGCTCCCTGGCCTACACAAGAGTAATTGTGGTAGAATGGTGGGGTAGTGGGTTCAAGGAAGAATGGAAAGTGAAGAATTGGAGACATTTACATAGACAACTCTTGTAAACCACTTCTAGCATCCTCTGTTTGATAGGTAAAGGTGTCCCCAAGCAACTCTCTGCTCTTTTCCTGTACTTTTAAGGATATGGAGTCTGAACTAGGAGCTTTATTTTATAGGAGAGAGGGAAACAGGGAGAAATTATTTGGGATGGAATTCAGCAGGAGGTTCTCAAATTCAAAGAAGGCAATAATGTTACTGGAATCTTTCAGTTTGCAAGGAACAGAGACGTGTTCAGATTGACTGAGTTCAAAAGTGCTAGTTGGAAAAATACACAGAGAAACAAAGGACAGGAAAGAGTTTCAATAGTAGCCCTTGGAGAGCTGGAATATTACTCAAGATACAAGCAGCAGGGACCCAGTCTTATTTCTTTTTTTTTTTTTTAAAGATTTTATTTATTTATTCATGATAGTCACAGAGAGAGAGAGAGAGAGAGAGGCAGAGACACAGGCAGAGGGAGAAGCGGGCTCCATGCACCGGGAGCCCGACGTGGGATTCGATCCCGGGTCTCCAGGATCGCGCCCTGGGCCAAAGGCAGGCGCCAAACCGCTGCTCCACCCAGGGATCCCCCCAGTCTTATTTCTATCCCTTCACCAACAGATGTTTATTGCTCCCTATTATCACAGCTCTACCATATTCCTGACTCAGCTCTTCCCTCTATCTGCTTCCATTTGTTCCACTTGGGCTACTACTCCTGGTCATCTCTGTATTCTCTTATCTCACGGCTTCTGAATAATTATGAACTTTGCTGCCTTGTTCTTCTACTTCATATTTTCTCTCATCCAGTTTCTGCCCAACAACCAATCACTAACTTTTTCTGTATCTCCAAATTAAAATTCCTCAATAGAGGGGCACCTGGGTGGCTCAGTCAGTTGAGTATCTGACTCTTGGCTATGACTGAGGTCATGATCTCATGGGTTGTGACATCAAGCCCCGTGTCAGGCTCCCTGCTCAGTGGAGAGTCTACTTGAGATTCTCTCCCTCTGCCCCTGCCCCCCATAAATAAATAAATAAATCTTAAAAATAAAATAAAATAATAAGATAAAATAATAAAATAAAATAAAATAAATTCCCCAATAGAGAGGATTAGATTGGTTAGAGAGTAACCATTTTAATGAGCAGAGTTGTTTTTTTTTCCAAAAATTTTATTTTATATGTTACTGGTGCTGATCTCTGGTTGGTTGTGGTCAGAGTATTGGATCCATGTTCATTAAGGAAGAATCATGGGAGTGGTGTCATGGGCACTGGTAGGCATTCAGAGCTTCACAACTGCTCTTGAATATAGTTGACTGAATGCAAAATAAGTTGGAAAGAGATAAATACATGGAAAATATGGTTAAAATGACTTCAGATTCAATTGTGTAGAACTTTTTTGAGATAAAAATATATAATACATGACTGAAGTATACATATAAACAAGCATGAGGGTGGAGGTGGATTATATTTCTATATAAGAATATTCTATATTATAAAGATAATTCCCTCCAATTAAGCCATCAGTTCAGTTCAATTCAATTCAATTACAACCAAAAACCCAGTGAAAGTTTCTTTTGAAACATGACAAGTTGATTCTAAAATTCTTATGGAAGAGAAAATATGTTGAGGGAATCTTGCCCTACAAATATAAAAATCCACTATAAAACTACAGCAAAAAAAGAATATAATCCTGACACTAAATAGAATAGACAAATAAATCAACTAAACAGATGGAGATTCCAGAAACAACAAAAAAAAAACAATATTTGCATTGTAATTCAATATGTGATAAAGGTTTTTCTGTCATCATTAAATATATAATGATAACACAACAAGCTGGGGGAAAAATGAAACAAAGTTAAACTGTACTTCATACCATACATCAACACAAAATCCACATAAATTAAAAATATAAACATAAAAGTTGAAAGCAAAAAATAGAAGAAAACAAAAGAGGCTATTTGTGTAATCTTAGGGTAGAGAATGCCTTCCTGAACATTAAATCAAATATATATATATATATATATATATATATATATATATATATATATACACACACACACACACATAAGGGAAAAGTTCTTATATTTGACAACATAAAAATTAAAAACGTAGCACAAGGTGCCATAATAAAGTACTAACAACAGCAGAAAAATACAGATGGGAGAAAATATTTGCCATATGTATGAAAAACAAAAGGCTAATATACAATATACAGTGATACATTAGGAACTCGACAGAAAAATGAGCAGACATTATGTTCCATCCCTTCTCTTTTTGAGGATCTGAAAAGCTTGTCATGTCTGTAATTTGAAACTGTGTATACAGATACATGTTCTGCTATTGACTCTGGCAAGAAAATCACATCACTTAACGTCTCTGAGATACCAATCATACTTAATTCATGGAGAGAGGAGCACTTACTTAATTCAAAGACATGTATTACCAATGATGCCATTTCAACTATCAATGCAGGGCTACTTTTTACCATGGGACTATACCATGACCTTTAAATGATGATGTCTATTCACTGTGTGCATGCAGATTCTAAAGATCTCAGGAAAGATTTTAACTTCTCTTCTTGGTTTAGACCCTTCAAAATAGTGAGTAATTTCTGTGGGTAATTTTATTACCCAAATCCTTATCTTCCAGCACTTAAGGCCTCTATCAATTCATCCCGGATGCCTTGCTTACAAATGTTCCTAAGTCGTAGACTACAGCTCCCAATTGGATCATAAATTTTTCTAGGGCAAGTACCACATACTTGACTTCTTCTGTATTCCCTCCTAGTATTTAATAGTATTTAGTGGAGTTCTCTTCACATACACAATGAATGTTTTTCAACTACATATATCCGCATCTACTTCCAGACACAATTACAAAGGGGAACTTCTGATTGAAATGGAGAGGGGAGAATGGGTAACGGGCACTGAGGGGGGCACTTGACAGGATGAGCACTGGGTGTTATTCTGTATGTTGGCAAATTGAACACCAATAAAAAATAAATTTATTATTAACAAAATGGAGAGTGGAGTTGCAAATGAATTCCTTGAAGAAATGAGTTTCCCTCTAATTTAGGGCTATATATGCAAAATCGAAGATGACTTTGGCCTAATTGATTTATCACTATAACCATTAAGCCTACCTTTTTCTGGATTGCTTATTTTTATTACTAATCCTTACTCTACAGAAAACTAAAGTGCAAGTTACCCTTCAACATGTATGAAAAGAAAAGTAAAAATATTAGCCCCAATATGTCTTAACTGTTATGGGCTTGATTGTTATTTTCCAGCTGCACAGTGAGGTTATTAGGGATGACATCACTGTGTATATACAATATATTTCAAATCCCCATTTGGAATGCAGTGACAGTCCTAGTGCCATAAAAGTATTATACTACTAAATAATTAACTAAGAAATTATGAAAAACATAATGGAGAATAAAAGACAATTGCAAAAGCATCTATCACAACAAAATAGTTGTCTTTTATAGTCTATTCTGTTTTTCTGTGACTGAAGAACAAAATATCAATTATGGGCAGATGGCCATTAGCATAATCCATAATGCCAGAAGACAAAACAATGCTTTGTATCTATCACCTTTGATTAGTAGCATAATGTTTTATTAGACTCTGAATAAATAACAGTGAGTAACAGAATATGGGCTTTGACAAAGCAACAGTTTGTTTTCAGTAGTAGCATCTCTGTTAGTAAATAAAAGAAAGGAAGAAAATACCATCTAAAACCTTAAATATGGACCAAAACGTGGGATGTTCCTGATTTCCTCAAACCAAGAACACACACTCAGTATATAGCAGTCCACTTAAAAATATTAACATTTCCATAAAAATCTTCTTTAACAAGATGAAAAATAATTTGGACTTTCTAACACAAAACCAAACACCTTAAGGAACATATCCATGTTCTAAGTGTTTGAAGGAAAGTTTATGCTTTCAAGCTTGGTGGGTTTGGAATTCTTGTCTTAGATTTTACTTAATAAGCCTTTGACAGCTTCTGCTCCATGTGGTTTCCTTAACCTCCATTGCCCTCCACTCTATTCATGCGAGGAGGGAAAGAAATCAAAGGCCACAGACAACAAAGCCTACAGAGCCTCTATCCTTAAAATTTAAGATGCTCCTGTGGCTTAGATTGGCTGACTCACAGCTAATAGCAAATTCAGGTGAACATCTTTTCTAAATAAAATCTCCTTAGAAAGAATGGACAAAGGCTATAAAACATGAGACTGCAAGTTCTTTAATTCTGTGCAAGTACAGAAATTACAACCATTTTATAACCTGCATGAAACAGAGGAAAGCTGACCAGCAAGCCTGCAAAGAGACCAGTTTTAACTGGAATGGTGTCAACTAAGGGTATGATCGCTGGTAGAGAAAGAAGAAAAAGATCTCTAGGGGAGAAGGGGACTCTCAAGTGATGGGGGAGGTCTTCTAGGCAGCATTCGGCAGAAATTCTTTCTTTCCTCTACTTACGTCCAACAAAGTAGTCATTTTGCAAATACATTTTTCAGCAAATGCATTTTGCAGATGGCGTTGGCAGAGCCAGTTTGCACTGAAGGAGAGTTGCAGTGCCAGCATTCCATAAATCTGTGAAGAGAGCAACCAGAGTCATAGAAATATAAAGATGGGGTGTTGAGCAACTGCCATCATATTAAAAACTCTCTGCAGTTAATATTTTGGAACTTAGTGGCTAGACCTTGCGGACTAAGTAAGAAGCTCCTTCTCATTATCTGATAGTACTTCCCCTAAAAATCTCTATCTTGTTCTTAATATATTTGTGGTTTTATTCTGATCATGAGAACTGTATGTGCTCAATGTGGAAATTGTAAAAAACCAAAAAATATTTTTTAAAAGGGAAAATTCTATCATCCTATGTTGATACAGTTTCTATGTTGACTCACCCAGGGTTCTTTTTTTCTTTTGTATTTTATGTGAGAGTGTGTGTGTTTTAAAACTAGACTGTAGCCCAGAAATAATTCTGTATCTTTTTAAAATGAGTGCATGAGTGCATCTCCTTTGTCATTAAGTATTCAGATATTCCCCCTACATAGTATTCAGTATAACTATTGAGCATTAATATAAAAAATATTTTGCTCTATCTGTAATTATTATTTGGACTATTAATTAATGCAACAAGACAGCAAAATCAAATATGTAGAATTTTAGAATATGAGACAAAAATCAATATTACTTGCAAATGATTGTGTACCTAGAAAACTCAAAATCACCAAATAAATCAACAATCAGGATAAGGTAATTAAGGAAGTTGGCTAGAAATAAGTTGAACTTTGTTTTATACTAACAATATACAATTAGAAATTGAAATAGAAAGAATAAGAAATTCTGTTCACAATTGCCACAAAATCTATGAAATACCAAGGAATACATGTTGTAATGAAAAATTATAAGAACATACTGAAACCATATAAAAAGTACCTTAATTAATAGACATCTCATGGTCCTTGGAAAGGAAGGGAATACCTTAAAGGCATAATGTATTCCTAAATGCAAATTAAGTATCTGTTTCAAAATACCATTGAGTAGGTTTGATATGTTATAAGATGAAATGTAAATCTTGTGGCTTACATGAAAATAATTTTAGAGGGCTCTGGGGATCACCTCCAGGACTAAGGCAGATGCCCTTCAGAGTAATTGACGCTGAAGCATAAGATATCCATGTGACTACTCATCAGTAATGACATATAGGAGGCTACAGAGACAGAAAACATATGAGCAGCACATCACAGGATCAGACATGAATTACAGATTTTGATTTGCAGTCAAAATGATTTTTCCATCTGAATAGCAGTCTTTAAGGTTAAAGAGATAATATTTCTTTATTTAGAAATAGTTAATAAGGGGATCCCTGGGTTGTTCAGTGGTTTAGCGCCTGCCTTTGGCCCAGGGCGTGATCCTGGAGACCCGGGATGGAATCCCACGTCGGGCTCCCTGCATGGAGCCTGCTTCTCCCTCTGCCTGTGTCTCTGCCTCTCTCTCTCTCTCTTTCTCTGTGTCTCTCATGAATAAATAAATAAAATCTTTAAAAAAAATAGAAATAGTTGATAATAACAAGGCTAGGCAATGGAGTTAGTATATTAATTCATTTTCAATCGAAATCCAAGTGAATTTCTTTGCAATTATAAAAAATTAATTTAGAGTTCTTATGACAGAAGAAATGCAAGAAGTGACAAGATTTTTGAAGAAGAATATTGTAGAAGAACTAGACCTATCAGATATCAAAATATATCAAAAAGCTGCTATGATCAAAGGACTACGCTGTTGACAAAAGAATAAACAAATGGATGAATAGAACAGAAAAACAGAGTCAAGGAATAGATCCAAACATAAGCGGGGATGAAATATATTTAAATAGGAGTAATCAAAGATGTGAGGGAATGAAGGATTATTCAATAAATCTAATTGGGCCCATTGAAATATGTTAGGAAGAAAATTAATTTATATTTCATCTTGTTGGAATATTTGGAATTATTAAAACTGAAATGGAAAAAATATATATGTTGGAATTATTAAAACTGAAATGGAAAAAATGCAATGATGTAAGAAGATAATAATTTGTGAATTCATATGGATAAGGATTTCCTAGTAAGATAAAAAAAAATCCAGAAGGAATAAAAACCTGATCACTTTAATCAGATAAATATTAAAATTTCTAGTATCTCAAAAGATTCTATAAATAAATTCAAACAACAAAAATGAGAATAAAACATTTTTAGGGGGATCCCTGGGTGGCTCAGCGGTTTAGCGCCTGCCTTTGGCCCAGGGCACGATCCTGGAGTTCCGGGATCGAGTCCCGCATCGGGCTCCCGGCATGGAGCCTGCTTCTCCCTCTGCCTGTGTCTCTGCCTCTCTCTCTCTCTGACTATCAGGAATAAATAAATTAAATCTTTAAAAAAAAACATTTTTAGGTACGCCTGGGTGGCTCAGCAGTTGGGCACCTGCCTTCGGTTCAGGGCATAGTCCTGGGGTCCCAGGATCAAGTCCCACATCGGGCTCCCGGCATGGAGCCTGCTTCTCCCTCTGCCTGTGTCTCTGCCTCTCTCTCTCTGTGACTATCATGAATAAATAAATAAAATCTTTAAAAAAAAATTTTAAATATAACAGACAAAAAACTCACATCTCTAATACACAAAAAATCCAGCAAGTCAATAATCATCTATCATAGAAAATACAATTAATACAGTATAATATAGGCAGAGTGTGAATACAGTATTTCCAGAATTAAAATCTAATCAATAAACATGTAAAAATAGTCACAACCTGAGTAGTTTTCCAGGAAATGAAAAATGAAATATCAAAAGTGTGTGATTTTTTTTTAATTAGAGTAGAAAATTAGAAGGTTTTATGATACCTACTGTGAGTGCAGGTACAGGAAAAGAGCAATATCTCACAGATGTTGGCAGGAGTATACATTTGCTCTAAGCATCTTGGAAAGTAATTTGACAGTAACTATGAACATTTTAATAGTGCATACCTTTTCATCCAACCACTTCATTTGTAGGATCTATCTCACTGGTATAAATTGATACTTATGTACATGAAAGCTCATTATAGCACCCTTGAGGTTCCTAGACACTGCAAAGGCTCTTTATTGTCCAAAAATACTTGAAATAACTTGTCTTTTTGATCCAAGATAATTGACCTTTAAAGTTTTACCCAAATAGCAGGCATCCAAATAATGCTATCAGGCTGGCACAACCCACTCTTAACTGACCAAGGCAGTCAATCCTTTTGTAAAATGTATTAAAGTACATTGAACTTCATAGAAATACTCTCTTAAAATCCCAGCAATAGACATGGGCATTAGGAGTAGACAAAAAAAAAAAGTCAGTCTATACCATTGTTAGATCTTTTATCCAGCTTTATCCCTTTAATTCTCTCCCTGTGTATAAATCTTTAGATGTGGAGTCAGATTTTATGATATCACATGATATACTGCGATTCCAGTTGTCTACCAATTTTCTTACTTCCCAATTGACAAAGATATAAGATGAACTCAACTATTAAAGATGTTTGGTCTAGTAATACATTTAGTTTAGTTAGTTTGGGTAGTTATATTATAATATCACTAGCACATATTAGACCTTCAATAAATTTTGATTGAAAGAATGAACAAATAGCTTTAATTGAGGGGAAGAGAAATGTGAAACATGGAAGGGGAAAGACATAAACCATTTACCCAGGTATTTGTGGTATGTCATAACTTCTTATGTTTTTCTCCAAATATTTGCGATGCACACTTTTTATCAGGCACCATTCATTTATTTGACAAATATTTCTTGAGCACCTACTGTAAGCCAGGCACTGTTCCAGAAACTGAGGACACAACAATGAGTAATATAGATGATGGATATTTCATTGTATGAGAAATGTCCTAGCCTTATACATACACTATCTACCTAAAGGTTTTTCCAGCATGTTTCAAAACACACACACACACACACACACACACACATATCCCAATAGGAACTTCCTTAAAACTGCAAATTGTCTTAGATTTCATCCATTCAATCAAAATATATCTACTGAATGTCTGCTACTATGAGTCAGCCACTGTTCTTGACACTGGGGAAACATCGGTAAATGAGAAAGACAAAGTCTTTGTCTTCAAGGGGATTGGGTTCTAAAAGCAAACAAGATAATTTCAGATATTGGTAAATGGCACAAGTAAAATAAAGAGGGCTGTATAATAAAAGTAATTGAGGGGAAGGGCTAAAACCTAGGGTGATCTGTGGAGGTGACATCTGAGCTGAGACCTGAATGACCAGAAGGAGCCAACCCTGGGAAGATAGAGAGGAAGAACTAGAGCTAGATCTTTCTAGATGAAAGGAACAGCTTCTGCCAAAATGAATGAACTCGAGGTATTCTAGAAACAAAGAGGCACAAAATGATCAAAGGAGAGGGTGGTAAAAGATGATTTCAGAGAGATGTCAGGAGGAAAAATCATGCTGGATGTTGTAGCTAGATAAGGAGCATGACTTTTATTTAAATATGTGGTGGAAAGTCATTGGAAGTTATTGAACAGGTAGGGGAATGATGAAATAAGATTTACATTTTTTGAAGATTACTCTGGCTGCTTTTTAGAAAACTGGATATAGGGACATAAGAGTGGAAGCAGTACTATATTTTCCCAGATGACAGATGGTAGTCTGGACCAGAGCAGGAACAGAAAAGATGGTATAAAGTCATTAACCTCTGGATATATTTTGAAAGTAGAGTGTCTCATGGGCCCCAAGACCACCTTCAACTGTTGATTCACCACAAAGACAAGATTCAATAGCTGTAAGGTTCATTACAGCGAAGGCTATAGAGCAAAAGCAACAGGAAAAAATATGAATTGGGCAAAATCCAGAGAGGCTAAACACAGGCTTCGAAGTCTCTTCCCATCTGGGGCCACACAGGACATGCTTTCTATATAGCAGTAAATGTCGGAGACGGATGTGCAATGTATCAGTCTAGGGAAGCCCATTTTAGTCTTTTGGTCTGAGGCTTTTATTAAGATCGGGTAACACAAGCACATCACGATATATGATGGTTCTCAAGCCACCATACCTACCTACACATCTGTCTCAATCCTGAAAAGTAGCCACACCGCAGCAACTGGGCAACAGAATATCATGAAGACCTAAGGTCCTAAAAGCATATTGGGATAGAACTGAAACAAATGAAACTGTGAAAAGGGAAAATTTAATAGCCCTTCACATTTGAATAGATTTACAGTTTACAAAGCTTTTGTTTTCACATACAAAGTTTCCTGATTTATGTAGGCCAGAGTTTAAAACAAGGGTGGGGGCAGCCCCGGTGCTCCCTGCATGGAGCCTGCTTCTCCCTCTGCCTGTATCTCTGCCTCTTTCTCTCTGTGTGTCTCTCATGAATAAATAAATGAAATCTTTGAAAAAATAAAATAAAAATAAAACAAGGGTGCATTTATCATTTCCATGCTTCTTGTACTACTAGCCTCTGAAAATTGCTAACTAAACACAGCTTCTTATCCTGATCTAGAAGCCCTGCACTGAGCACTGCTTCATCCACTGAGCATGCCCACTTTGGGTGGGACTCACTTCTATTTCCATGGGGCTACCATCTTCTCCAGAAACAACTGGTGAGATCAATTCACTAGGGCCCTCAAGATGACAAAGCTTCAGAGTTTTGTGGGAAAATGGGGAAGATCACTTCTTTTTCCTTTTTTTATCATAATCAGGTAGAGAAGTCCCAGAGCAATACTGCATGAGTCCTAATATATTACAGGCTCTTTAATGAAATGCCTATGTCAATTTTTGCTCCCAGTTTTCTATTTTGTTTGAAGACAGGCATAAGTCTGTTGGCAGGAGTGGATGTGGAGTGATGTCCTTTCCCACTGCATCATGTTCCTAAATGGAGGACCTGCACTAGAGTAGTGCTCCTGGCCTTTCTCCACAGGAGGAAGAAAATCTTCACTCAGCTCAACACTTCTTGCTTCTCCCTTTGGGACAGGTCTTCTGTAAGAAAACAAATAGTCTTAGTTCTATATACTATGAATTTTGTAAATGCAAGTCCCCATCGGAGGTGGTGTGCTGGATTTGTTTAGTGCTGCCTATGACTAGGTAAATCTAGCTAATTCAGGGGTACAGTACTAAGAGTATGTTGCTGTACACATAAACTATGTTCTCCAGACCCAACAGTTTTTAGGAATAAAGATAATATTGTTGATCTTCATCTCTCTACTCTTTTAGTTTCAAATTCAGCTGGAAAGGAGGTATTCCATTTCTTGGGCCCACCAAATTCCACAGTCTATGAGAACTAAGTTGGAGAGAGTTTCCAGTGACAGACTTTCCTTAAAACTACTGTTCTTCTCCTGTCACTGTATTCTTTTCACTGGGCTAATTAGCTGCCTATAATTTCTTAGGGGAATTAAGGTACAATGACATTTGAATTGGTGACAATGACATTTGAATTGCTGTGTTGAGCTCCTCATTTCTTGCTTCCTCCTTGCCTTCAGTAATATTTTATTAAATGCATGTTCTGTCCCAGGCACCACCCTGAGCTCTGGCAATGCAACGGTGAACCAGAGAGACATAGCACCTGCTATCATGACGCTTACAGTCTAGTAATCCAAAAAACATTAATGAAATGATCACCCAAGTCTTAGAATGTATAATATCAACAAAATAAGTGCTGAAAGTGCCCTGAGCTCTGATATAGTCTGAGGGACCAAGGAAGGCTTCCCCCACAAATTATGCTTTAGCTGAGGTTTGAAAGATGAGTTGGAGTTCACAAGACACAGAGAGGTGGGGCAAGAGCCAGAGAGTATCTTAGGGAAGAGTAAAGGAACAAGCAAAGGCCCTATTTTTGCAGAGAGGTAGTGTCTTACTAGGTGCCAGAATTTGCACACATCTGTCATTTGAATTATCTCAACAGTCCTCCCTACCAAGTAGCTAAGAACCCCATTTTACAGATGAGGACATTGAAGCACAGAGAGTTACTAGCAGCATGACCCTGGGTAAGCATAAGAGCTGGCATTTAAAGCCAGAATTGAACGCCTCTAAGGCAGTGGTTCTCAGTTGGACCCCTTCCCCTCAGGCACATTTGGCAATATCTGGAAACAATTTTAATTGTCACAACTTGAGGGGTGGTGTGCTACTGGGTTGAGGCCAGGGATGCTGCTAAAATCTTACAATGCACAGGACAGGCATCACAATAAACAGTCTAGCCCCAAATTTCAGTAGTGCCAACATTGAGAAGCTCTGGCACTATTGAAATTTCAGTTAAGCTCAAACTCAAGCTTTGCACACATTTGTCTTTCCCCCAAGAGGTTTCTCAGTCCTTTGTGCAAATAGACTTCTGGTCAGTCAGCTCCAGTTAGCTGTACATGCCATAGTGAGCATGGACTGGACTTGAGCAGGGACCTCTGCAACTCAGCACACCAGCTGGTGATGCTCACCAGCTTTGTATTATCAATCCCATCTCCCAGATGAAGAAACAGAGCTTAAATAACATGCCTCAAGTCACAGAAACCGCAGTGACAGAGCACACGAGTCCAGCTCTTTTCAAATTGGATCTGATGCCATTTGCCCTTCATAAGGGCAACCCTTCAAAGGACAAATTCTTAATCTCAGCTTCTTCAGCTAAAACTGGCGAAGGCTGGAGATGTAGGTCTGGATCTGGACTGCTGGAGTGCTATCAAGTGTTTATCAAGTTGAGTGCCTGCATTATTTTTGTAAGAGTTTAAAAATCAGCCCCGCATTTTTCAGCTTGAATTCTCTTGTGAGGCTCAAAGCACACCAGACACACAATCTGCTGTTTGTGTAGAGAATGTGTCAGGAGAGAAAAGAATAGCACCCACATGCGAGCATCTGCTTGAAAAATCCATCTCACCATTAACCATACAATTGAGTGAGAAAAACATCTGTGCCTGCTATTGCAGATGTAATCATAAAACCCAAATGCAGCGATGGAACAAACTGGAAGGGGGCAGAGGACAAGAAACAGGAGAAACACGTAGCTTTAGTGTCAGAAAGGGATAGGTCTGTGTCTACACTTCTGCATTGAATACTCTTGCCTTCACCTTTCAAACACTACACCATCTGTAAGAAACAGCAAGATCGTAAGCAGGCAGATTATGCAAGACAGCTCCAAGGAAGCAATAAACAAGGCAGAGGAATCCCAGAGACTGCAAATCAACAGCAAAAAATATACCTAACTCTGTGTTGGTGGCATTTCAGTGTTAAGGCTGATGACTTGGAATCATGGAGCTGGAGAATGTAAAAAATGGCAAAGCCAAAGGGCCTTCAGAGATCAACTAGTTCAAGCCCCAGTCTTACCCATGAGGCCACTGTGGCCCACAGAGGGATGTGACTGCCCAGGGTCACACAGCTAGTTAGTGGCAGATGATTCTGGGCAGTTCTGGGGAAACATTTTTTTCCCATACTGGCAAGAGAAGGGGCACTTCGCAGAACCTTACAAATAGCTGAGAACATCAGCTTGAAAGCATAGCTGCATTGCAGCAATATAAATGTACACTTTGATTCTGGGAGCCAAAGCCAATGCTGATTACCCATCTTTGTCCAAAGTGCTGAGGTGTAAGTCTGCCACTCGAAGTGCAAGAGAAACACATACTAGATCTCAGCAAGTGACACTGCACATCTGCTTTGAAAACATCCCAAATGTAAATGTGGCCCTAGGTCTGCTGGGCTGCCCGTCTTAAAGTAGCACACAGTGTTAATCTAAAGATGGGAAGAAAGAGCAACGAACCAGGCCCATGGCACCCCATGAAGAACCTACATCCAGGGAGTCAGGATGGCTTTAGCTTCTGGTTCTGCCTAGAACTAGCTATATGATCGAGAAGCAAATAAAGACCACTGGACTTGAGCCCTTTAAAACCTTCTCTCTTCAGGGTAAAAAGGATAAGAAGAAGCAAGAGGAATGGAGAAAATAGAGAAATGTATGGGAAGAGGTGGTGGGACACAGCAGGGTAGTCCTCTCTCCCTGCCCCTTGGCCTCAATTAGCAGCATAACTAGCAATATTTTATGGAGCCCAGACAATGCCCCTCTTAAATCTGGTCTTGGCTGCATCATTCATTTGATGGCCATTTGTGACTATTTTTTTTTGGGGGGGGGAATATCTCTTCAAATCTTTTGCCCATTTTTATTGGTTGGTTGTTTTCTTATTAATGAATTATAAGAGGTATTTATACATCCTAGATATAAGTACTTTTGTCTGATGTAAGTGCTATGAATATTTTCTCCAAGTTTTGTCTTTTCTTTTTATCAACAATACCTTTTAAACAATAAAAGTTTAAAAAAATAAAAAAGAAAAGTTTTAAGTTTTAATGACATCAAATTTATAACTTTTTAAATATTTTTGTGCTTCTTGTGTTCTATTTATGAACTTTTGCCTACCCCAAAGTCACAAAGATTTTCTCCTGTCTTTTTCTAGATGTTTTAGAGTTTGGAGTTTTACATTTAGGTCCATCTAGAATCCATTTACATTGATTATCTATCTTGAGTTGATTTTTACGTGTGACATAAGGTAGAAGTTGGTGTTCACTTTTTTTTTTTCCTATATTGATATCCAGTTAATCGGGCACTATTTTGTGAAAGACTATTTTCCCCTCCACTAAATTGCTTTGGCACCTTTGATCAATTGACCACATATGTGTGACATCTTTCATTTTTTAGCAAATTTATCCTTCAAGGACATAATCAAGAAGGATTTAATCTATGTGTACATTTGCCCTAATTATGTCTTGGTGGGGCTCAACTCATGAGGTCTGACTGTCTAGGACTTAACAGTTCTGCCCACAGGTGAAGGAGAATAGGACAGGAGGCTACTCAGAAGAGTAATTGGAACAGACACATACAATTGGGACAGTCCTTTTCTGCATTTCACGTGCATCACATCATTGATCTTTCAGAACAACCCTGTGAAAAAGCGATCAATATGATCCCCACGATTTAAAGTGAAGCTCTGAGAGGTTATCTTATCTAAGGTCACACAGAGCTGGAGGAGTTGGAATCTGAACCTGGACTCTGATGCCAGAGCTGTGCCTTCAGTTACTGTTTTCTGTTGCCCCATTACTTTTACCTCCATAATGCTTGATGAATACCAAAAGGTTCAGTCTTTCTACATTGATTACTTTTATTTTTATGTTTAATCTTTATGGTCTTTAACAGCTTTTGCACCAGTGCTCTTATTTGGTGTTTCACAACCTAGCAAGACAAGCAGAAACGTTCCTACTATCCTCATTTTACTGATAAAGAAACTGAGAATCCCGTGGAGATAAGCGACTTGTCTAAGTTCACACACCTAGTATGCAGTGGAGCGAAGACTAAAACCTAGGTCCTCTGATAACCTGCTACTTGTTTTCAAATTAAAAGCCATTGATATAATAATCATCGTGTCTTAATATTATGTCTCACCATGTTCAGATGGAGCATATAGCTTCACTAAGGTCTCTAAATATTTTCTTTAATAATTCTTTCCCCAAATTGTGAGCATCCTAGTCTCACTCTCTGGACCACTGGTATAGAGACAGCTGCTCCCATGACCTTTCAAATGATGTCACTTTAGCAGGCTTTTAAAACAGAATGGGCCAAAGAAAAATTCCTGAGAGGAAGAACATGTTACCTTGAAGAGTAATCAATTACGTGAATGGTTTCACTGCCTGTTATACCATGGATTATGCTTTCATTTTTCATATTAATGTTCTTTATGTTTTTCAATTAGTCACGGCAAATTACCTGTCCTTCGCCTTGGCAAGGGCAGCTCAGTGGTCCTCAGTGGAGTATTTTCCAAGTTCTGTCTGGTGAATTCTTGATCAAATTCTTCTTGCGGTGTTAATGTGTAATTTTTTGAATGAATGAATGTATTCCGTTTGACACCATCTCATTCATGTAGGAAATTGCCTATTGAATAAGGAATCGGAGAAATCTGCCTTTCTTTTTTTGCAATGGTGCATTGTAAAAAAAAATTATTTTAGCTTTAATATAAAAAAAAAGAATTAGAACATTAAAGAAAATTAAAATTCGTCTAATATTTCTTAGTCCTTCTAACAGAGAAGGCTTGTGGCGTGGAGCATACAAAACAGCAGATACTCCAAAATCCGTGTCTACCTCCGTTTCTCCCTGCTGGGTCCTGGCAAAGTGCCTGCCCCTCCTCTGCACTCCATCCCACTGCCTCTCATATTTCCCATACCACAATACCTAACTATCTGCATTTTAATAGCCTGTTTAATAGTCAGTTCCTGCCCCCTTCCCCTGAGTGTGTGAGATGTTCTGGGACAGGAATGATGTCTTAATCAGGACTGAATCTCTACCTCTTCACACACTGCACAGCACAGAATTAAGTGCTTAGTAAGTTGTAGTTTCTTACTACAGCTGAGTGAACGAAGCCATTTGCCTTTGGAAAACACAAGTACATGGTTGTTAGCTACAGCCTTATCTCACGAAGTAGGCTTTCCTCAGTCTGTAATTTAACCATTATGTTGTATTTCCACAATCCTCTCTGAGTGGGAAAACCAAATAGCTTCTCTGACCTTGAGGATCTCATAGTCTAACAAAACTCTGGCGAATGTTACCTTTCTAAAGGCCATATGGTAGCCTCCCTTCAAAACACTGTCGGAGCTACCATTTTCCTTTTCCCTTGATGTGTGAAATCATCTTTAAAATCCGCAAACTCCTTCAAATACCTCTAGGAAGGTGCCTTAGAAATCAAATACTTTGTTCTCACAGGCTGATAAGTTCTTCAGAAAGACAGAATATGGTGGGAGCAAGGGGGATGCCTCTTCCTCAGACTAGTTTCATTATATTTTGTAGTATTTTTGGCTGGAGGGTGCACTGTAGAAACTACAACTCAAGGCCTACCCACAATTATATCTTTGGTCTTCACCAGAGAATAATTTTAACTGAGTTCTTTTTTTTTTAAAGATTTTATTTATATATTCATGACAGACACACACACACAGAGAGAGAGAGAGAGAGAGAGAGGCAGAGACACAGGCAGAGGGAGAGGCAGGCTCCATGTAGGGAACCTGACGTGGGACTGGATCCCAAGACTGCAGGATCACGCCCCGGGCCGAAGGGCCACTGGGGATGCCCCTAGAGAATAATTTTAATGTCTTTACACTCCCTTCCTTTCCTAGTGTCATTTTATGACTTTGGGGAGGGGAGAGAGAGCCTCTGTGGACTCTCTGAGTCTCCCTAAAGATCTCTGAGTCATTCTTAAACCAGTATCTTTACCACTGAAATTCTTCATTGCTATTAATAATTCTGGCAGTAAACCAGGGTGGAGAGTTCTAAAAGAAAATGCTATTATATGTTCAAGCTTTAGGTTAATTAAGCCAAACAAATGATAAAAAAAAAGTAGATCTGAAAATATCTCTAATTTTTACGCATTATGCAAACAAATGAATACAAATAATATCCAGAGTGAGTGCTCACTTGACTTGAGATACAACTAAACTGCAAAAGGCCTGAAAAAGAGCCTATGAGGTCTCTCTTTCCAGAGAAGTCTTTAAATGACACTCGTTGCTGGTGGAATAGCGTGTGAAAACCATCAGAGGATAGTAGGATTGAAGAGCTGGAAAAAAAAAAAAAGCTTGAAAGAATGTCTGTTTTCCTCGGCTTCAGTACAATGTAGGATCAGTGCAGTTTGGTACAATGCAGGATTATTTGCCCTTCCCTAGAACTCTCCAGGAAACAGAAATGCCACATAGCCCTCGGTCCCCATTCTTGCAATTTAACACATCAACAAGGAAAGTTCCTTACTATGACTAAAGAACACTTTCTGTTTTGCTTTAATGTGATTTCAGTTCCTTTTATTGTGATGTTTTGCTGCAAAGAATTCAACAAATCCCTATTCTTTTTATGGAAAATTTCCATGCCCTTTAAAACCATAAATAAGAGATGCCTGGATGGCTCAGTTGGCTAAGTGTTTGCCTGGAATCTAGCCCCACATTGGAGAGCTGGCTTCTCCCTCTCCCCCTCCCCTCTGCTCATGTGCTCTCTTGCTCTCTCTCACTCGTTCTATCTTAAACAAAAATTTTTAAAAAACATAAATAAGACGACTCTTATCCTCATAATCTTGATTAGACAAAATCTATCTAGTTCATTTTATTCTTATTCCCTTTAATTTTACTTCATTATTCCTATTTAAAGACCAAAACAAGAACAGCTCCAGAATCTACTTTATTCCTGGTTCTCAGAACTACTGGAGACTGATACAGACTGGATCCTTCACCCACAAAGTCACTATATCATGCCCACAACTGCATGTAAGTAATTGCCTGGTTTGGAAAAAAAATTCAGATATACAAAGAGTCCTGGAGAGAGGCAGGCTGTCTTGTGTGTGTGTGTGTGTGTGTGTGTGTCTGTGTGCATGTGTGTGTGTGTGTGTTCCATTAAGGGTTAGAATTGAGTCGACATGCAAATTTTGTAGCATTAACTCTGAAGTGGTCAATTTCAAAAATGAAAGAACTTAAGGGCAGCTAATTTGGAGATATAAATCTGATGAGAAAAAATAGGATTTTTCAGATTCCTAGAGAAGGCAAATCCCTATCAGTCGAAATGCCCACCAGACAGAAAGTTCAACAGTGTAACACAAATGTGGCAGAGTAGAAAAGAGGGAGCTAAGGTTTATATTTTGTGTGATGTTGGATACGTCTCTTAATCTCGATCATCCCATAGTAAATACCTCTCGGAATGGTGTTCCAGATGACAGTTCTTCCTCTGGGAATGGCCTCAATATGCAGGGATGACAGGCCACTAGTGTTCATGTTAATACTTTGAGATCCTGATCCCTTTGCCATGGTTATTTGCTCCAGGGGCGGGCGCAGGATCCAAACCAAGTAAATACAATTCTTTCAGGATTGTAAATCTTGAACAGAAAGGCACAATGTACTGTTTGCAGTTTGGTGTCGAGTCTTTATTTGATTTCATTATGCCTAGCCCATCTGCAGTTAGTTCTTTACCTGTCTTTAACTTGACATTAATTGATTGATTGATTGATTGATTGATTTCCTTCCGGACAGGATCTTTGTCATATGTCCCCCTATAGGCAAACAAAAAAAAAAATCTTTTATATTGATGTAAATATTCATTAGTTTTATTATGATGGTGAAGTCAGGAATGTATCCCTATATCTAAAATCATCAATTTTTGCACTTTAAACATGTACAGAATATTATATGTCAATTAAACCTCAATAAACCTGTAAAAAATAGTTATGGAAGCCTGTTGGAAAGAGTAATTAATCTTGACTGGGGTGAATATGGGAGAGATTTGTTTCAGATAAGAAAGTTTTATGGTTTTCCAATTAGCTCCAAGGACTTTGTGCCACTCTCACTGTCTTCCTCCAAGGGAAACTGCTCTTTCTGTAGTCTCTGCTAATAAAAACGTCAGCAGGCTGCTTCTTGAGCAAGGGATAGTACTTACTGTATCATCACTGGACCACCTGACCTAAGAATGGCTAATCCTATTAGGTGATTAGCTAGACCAGTCAAATTCTTTCCAGCCAGAAATTGATTGGATAATAAGGTGATCTAGCAGGAGAAAATGTTTGGAATGAAGAAAGAAAAATCAAGATGCCATGAGAGAAAGAGAGCCCTGCATCTACAATGACACCCAGACAAACAGAGCATCGGATCAGTTACTATGGCAACTTACAATGACTCCATGATTTAGGGTAACCTGAGTGAGACTGTAACTTTCTAATTAAAACACTTGAATCATCCTAACTTAGCACTGCATTGTTAAAATGCCCACTTGGGTCAGGAGCAGCACCGGATCTGATGAAATGTTTCTCTCTTGTCATTCCCACTTCTTGCCAAATAAGGACAGTTCGTTAGCAGTGGCAAACATACTGGTGTCTTGCAGCTTTAAAGAAATGTGCCCCAAGTGATGCTGTACAGGATTATTTTCAAGCAAGTTGTTTTAGGTCACTTTCAGAGTAGATATTCCAAATTCACCTGTTTGGCTATGAAACAGTTTTATTCCTTTTTTGGCAGGGGGATAGTGGTGGACCAATACTGGATATTCTATTTGCCCATTTTCTGACCTTCTCTGCCCTTCTTTAAGTCCTGGTAGACTGACATGATTGACTGGCTCATCCAGGCTCCATTTGGGAGAGCCTCTGGGAAGCTCTTGCAGAACACTGGTCAGAGGGAGGAGGAAGAGTTGAAAGGGGGTGCTGTTGGTCAGGGCCTGTCTCCTCTACCTAAGACTATAGTTCCTATAGGGCCCCTCTTCGATAGCTCTCTCTGTATTCCATTAATGGTTGCCTTCCTTGTCCCTTTAGGTTTAGGGATGATAATGGCTTCCACCATTGCTAAAATCTATGATACTTCACTATTCCATATTGGTTACCTTACTTTTAAGTAGTTCTTTTATTAAACTCTTTTCAAATACTCCTTTGAATATGTCATCTCTTTCTAGTGGGATCCTGACACAGGGGGCTGTTCAAATTTAACTGTGTAAGTTCGGAACTTTTCTACAAACCTTCTAAGTGACAGTAAAGGCCAACATATACCTCCTATTATAGACACAAGGAATCTGTTTGCCTTTGTATCTTTTATCCCTAACACGATATCTGGCATAGAGCAGATGCTCATCAAAAGTGTACCAAAAGATATATTTTAATGAATAAATGAATTTAAATTCATGTGAATTCTGCAATTAATGCTTGAATAAAGGTTTTCTGATATTTTACATGAACTATTCTAATCTGTGACAGAAAACCAGCAGTGAGCAACCTCAGTAGTAATCTGAGGAATGCAAATTAAAATAGCAATGCTGTAATATTCTGCACCTATTAAATAAACTAATTTAAACTATCACACCAAATGCTGGTATTGTAGCAAAACTGTATATTCAAATACTGCTGCTGGTAGCCATATAAATTGGCATAGCCCATTTAAAAAGCAATATGGCAATATTAATCAAAAACCATAAAAATGACCTAGTAATCTCACTCTTTGGGATTCACCCTAAGGATATATTTGAAGAGAAGCAAAAAGGCCATATGCATGAAGATGTTTAATGAAACAATACCTATAACATCAGGAAAATGGGAAACAACATAAAAGGCACAATGTGCATTCCAGTGCATCCACCCAACGGAACCCTCTGCTCCCTCCCAAGAAAAATGTTTCCTATAGAGGTGACAGCAAAAGAGAAGAGAGCTCCACATATAAAAAGAAAGAGCAAATCTGGGGACATAGGTACAAACAAAGAGAAGACAATGTGAAGACACAGGGAGAAGGTGGCCGTCTACAAGCCATGGAGAGAGGCCTGGAATAGACCCTTGCCTCATGGCTTTCAGAAGGAACCAACCCTGCCAATACTATGATCTCAGAGAACTATAAGAAAATAAACCTGTCGCTTAAGTCACCCATTCTATGGTATTTTGTTATGGTAACCCTAACAAACTAATACTGAAGCAAAATTTAAAATTGTGAGTGTGCTGTAACTAGCAAAATATAGCTATGTGTCAAGAAACAAAGACAAAAAGTGAATATGCAAAAACAAAAATGCCCTAAATTAGTTATGGTCATGGGAAATGTGTGATTCCTTTATCTTGTCAAATGCTACAATAGCTGCATTTATCCATTTAAAAAAACGAACTAGGGGTGGTGGAAGGGGAGGAGGGCGGGGGGTGGGGGTGAATGGGTGACGGGCACTGAGGGGGGCACTTGACGGGATGAGCACTGGGTGTTATTCTGTATGTTGGTAAATTGAACACCAATAAAAAATTAATTTACTTAAAAAAAATAAAAATAAAAAATAAAAATTTCCCATCATCTCTGGCAGATGAAACTAGAAAAAAAAAATAAAAAATAAAAAAATAAAAATAAAAAATTTGCCACAGGGAGGGAAAATAAATGTGTATCAAAGATTTATTGCAGCAGCATCTATGAAAAACAGATTTGGTGGCAGTAGACTATGTACTTATGATGAAATGTATCCTAATTTTCTCTCTCTCCCTCTCTTTCACACAATTCCAATAGTTTTGCATGCTGTACTTGTGTATCATTTGTTTTTTTTTTGTTTTGTTTTGTTTTTTGTGTAGTCATTTGTAAATGATGATGATCTGTTGAATGGCAAAAACATTTAATTAACATGTATGTTGTACTTCATATTTTTTTTTCTCCTGAGGAATAGGCTGGAAACAGTTGAACACTTCATGCTGCTGAACCGCAGCTCTACAGCTGGACCTTGTCCCTGCTTAGCAACACTCTTAGGCATCCCTAGAGAATTTTGACTGGTTCTCAGCTTCTTCAGACCTCTCCTTTGAACACCTGGGGTCATCAGCTTGTGTACCTATAGAGTCAGTCGTTGCAAACCAAATCTGACCTCAGGCAGAGAATTGTAAACAAGACAGACATTTTAGCAAGGTACCTTATTGTGAGTGCACCCGTAACCTTGTGTTACAGCCGTCTCTCATAATTGGATCTTGTCTTTTTTGTGCTTGAAGCTATATATTAATGATGTATCAAGTACTTCAGCCCCCTCAGAAGCCCCTGTCTTATTCTCTAAACCGTAATCTAGAGTTTGTGATCCTACTACCTTCAGTAATGCTATCCTATCTGGTCTCCCTCATCCTGGAATTGCCCCTAACTCCAATAGCTACCACCAAATCCATTTGAAGACCACCTGCAACCTGAAAAAAAAAAAACAACTCTGAATCCTTAAAATGCACATGCATGAATTCCATGCTCTCTTCTCTGGGAGTGGAATCCATAAATATGCATTTTATAAGCTTCCCAGGTTATTCTGAAAAACACTTGAGTTCAAGAACAATTGTTCACAGCAGCTGGAAAGATCTTCCTAAACTTCAAATCTGACAGACACCTCACTTCTCTGCTTTAAAACCTTCAATTTCTCATAACATCCAAGTGTAAGTCCAAAACGCTTAAGACAGTTGGCAAGATCTTCCAGGATCTGACTCCTGTCTGCTTGTCCACCCTCATGTCTTTCTGCTCCCTGTTGGCCCAGTGAAACTCAAATGCTGCAAGTTTTCTGTACCTACCATGCTGCTGTATGCCTCCATGCCTCTTCTTAGGCCTTGTCTGCTTGGTGAATATCCATTCTTCAAAACCCTACTCAAGTGCCCTGTACCAACACTATAAAGCCTTTACACAACACACACAGAGTCTCCAGACAGTTAATGCTCTTTCTATATCCTTGCTATGTATGTCATTCTGCTGTTGCATTTAACTCAGAGAAACTCCATTTCTTTTATTTATGTTTACAACTCTTCTACCCATCTCCTGTCACTACTCCTCTCTCCACTAGGCTGTGAGTTCATAGAAGGCAAGGACACTGTCTTAATCTCCATACTCAGAGCAACTTACACATAATAGGTGCCTTATAAATGTTAACTAGAACACATTTGCACTCTTTAAAGCATGCAGATTCCAGTAAAACTCTTTCTGTTATGATAGTTAATTTCATGTGTTGATTAGCCACAGGTTGCCAGATTAAACATTTAGGACCTGAATAGAACAAATGGTGGAGGAAGGAGAAATTCAACCCTTTTTCTTTCTGCCTGGTTACTTGAGCTGGGACATGGATTTTCTTCTGCCTTTAGTGCTCCCAGTTCTTAGGCCTTTAGGCTCAGACTAGAGTCTGCAACATTATCTTTCAGGATATGTATATATCCTGAATTTATATATATCTTCCCATTGTTTCCATTTCTCTGGGGGAACCACTGAACCCTAATACATCCATGATACACTAATCCGGGAACAATTTTCCAACTATCTTGCCTTTTGGATTGCTACTTCATGCATGCTACTTCCTTTCCATAAAGTTTACTAGCTCTACATGACAAAATTAGATTTATTTTTCAAGTGCGACTTCTGGCACACAGCACATCTCTTTGCATCTCTATTGTTGCTATTATCATGCTCGGTTTAACATCACAGTTGATTGAGGACCTATAGTTTTATTCAACATGTGTTCAAGGATTGCCACATAGTAGGTGCTCACTGGGTAACTATCAGATTAATTACTGACCATAGACATGGTGTTCTTTTGCAAAAGTCATGAAATCTTATTTGATCAGAAACCTAGAAATGGTTTCCTTTATTCAGCAAAGACTGTAAATAGTATGTAACATTGATTTTATTTTTTTAGATTAAACTGTGACATTGATTTTCAAGTATTTTGCTTCCCCTTGTCAGTTCTTGATTAGATGGTTCAATGTAATCCATCATTTTAGTATTTGATCATTTTCAAAATGAATTAGTTCCAAGTCTACATGGTAAACAGGTTACTATTCAGGAAGCGCAAATAATTCTGATTTGAAAAGTGATGCCTTTAGATGTTATCTTGTGCTCTTTAAAAGATTGAGATAAAATATTAAACTTCATTTAACTTGTCTCACACCAAAAAGTGCTTTGGGATGAAAGGAAGAGGGTGGGAAGGAAGATAATTAGCATTCCCTGAGATCCTGTTATGTTCTCATTGTAACACAACAATATGGGTATTACTGTCCCCTTGAACGTTAAAGACAGTGCAGCTATTATATTAATTCCCATTTTGGAAATGCAAAGAAAGCAAGTTAAGGAATATGAAGTATATTTCTATCACTCAACTCAACTAGAAGAGGAAGGATTCAAATTTAAGTCTGGCAGCCACTAAGACTGTACACTTTCCAGTAAACTAACTGCATCATCTGCCTTAGAGCTATTAAGCCTTTCCCAATAGCAAGATAAACAATGAAAATAAACTGTTAAGTAAAACCTTTGCCACAGAGAGATAAATCCCTGATCTTCTGTTTATGTTTTCAACTTTCAGTCTGAGCTATCCATTCAACAAATAGGTATTGAGGGATTCTCCATGTGTATGCCACTGTGCTGGGGAGGTGGGGGTACAGCAAGTTGAGAGACTAGCACAGTCTCTGCATTCAAGGAGTATACATTTGAGAGGGAGATTTTAAACAATAATTACAAAGCAAATCACTCATTACTATTTTCAGTAAATGCTACAAAGGAGAAGAACAGGGTGTTGTGGATCATAGACATGGGCCTGACCTCCTCTAGATGTCAGAGAAGGCTTCTCTGAGGATGTATCTTTTAGAAATAAGATTTGGAGGTGGCAAAGAGTTGACTAGGCAAAGGATGGAGAGAGAGTTACAGACAGTGGGGACAGCGTGTGAAGATCCTTTGAGTCAGGAAAGAACACCGAGTTTTAGGAGAACTGAAAGAAGATAAAAAGACAGACAGAGGTAGACATCCTTAGCCTCTGCAGTGCTAAGCTTCTTCAAGTCAGAACTGGGTCCAGCCAGTTAGTGAAGAATATGTCCATACTCAGTTGCAAGGAAAACAGGGACAGCTGGTGAGATGAGCAACAAAGTGGGTACATGCCACAGTTCGTTTACTCTGGAAAACAACCCAACATGGCAAAGAATTCCAGGCCCTTCACTTCTGAGTCATCAACACCATCCTGTGTTCCCAGGGAACTTCGAGGCTCTGCTCTTGTATTTGAGAGGAGAGCTGCCCAACTTCCTTCTTATCATGCCTATTTTTTAACCTACTCAGAGTATCTATCACGTGAACTAAACCTAGAAGGGTTACCTCCTAGCTTTGAGCTAAGTAAACTGTTCTCCAGAAGTTTTCTATTCCTAACTCTATTTCTATATTCTAGCCAGGAATGGTAGATGCAATCTCTCAGGGCCACATTTAGTGTAAAAAAGACACAATTCGCTGAAGAATTTTATTGTTTTCTGAGTCTCAGTGCTCTGAACAATAAGGAAATCAATAAAGTGCTGGTTTATGAGGATTAGAGTATAAGCTGAAGTTGATCAAATTCTCAGGGAAGTCATCTAGAAAGAATACATTTCGATAAGTTAAAGTTGTAAGTCAAGGCCCAACAGCAGAACAAACCGTGTAGCCTTTCAGGCCAACCAATTTCCAATTTTTATTCTTGAAAAGTAGTGTAAAATGATCATTATAAATGAAAAAAAACATGACATGAGTAATCATTTTTCTTAAAATTCAAGAGGAAAATTAATTCAAATATTGCTCTACTTGAAGTGCACAATTAGCAAAGTTTTGGAATGGCCCCAAGTGACAGCTTCAATCTTAGCTCTTCAAATAAAAGCCAACATATTTTTAGACAGAAGAACTGACTAAGATGTAAGTGGCTCGCAGTTAAAGTAATTGCATATCTGGTGGTGGTAAGTGAATTATAGAAGTGACAAATGCTATACTTAAATAATTTCAGGCAAACAACATCTCCCTTCTGCACAGAACAGATTCAAAAGAGCAGAAGTCAGTAAAAACATCTGCCTCATTTATTCTGTTCTTGCCTGCATGACTGAGGCCCAGTTCCCAGTTTGAGCTGGAGTTAGCCAAGCACACGATACGGACAGCAATGCCCTCCAATCACCATCCTGAAAACAGCAGATATGTGAAGACTGATTTCTAGCAGCAGTCAGCTTACTTTTCTTAAAAGTGAAAAAGTGATGAAAGTATTTTGAAATGTACAACATTTAACCTTGACAAAATTTTTTCTGCCAGTTTCAGTGGAAAAGGACTCTACTGTCCAAGAAATGGGAAGAATACCACTCTGCCTGGAATGCTTGTCATTGCCAACTCTCCACGTGGGTATCCTTTCTGTCCTTCAGGGCCCATTGAAATTCTACTTTCAACCTTTGTCATAGTGAATTTCCCCTTCCCTTGCTTTCTATAATCCTCAGTTACATGCTTGTAATTGTAATGTTGCATTCTTTTAGCTATGCAAGGATCCATCTCTCTTCCTAAATAATTTGCTAAGTTATAAGGTACTAGAAGACAGGTGCCCTGATCCCAACTCCACCTCCAATATCTAAAATAGTTTTTGGCACATAGTATCATTTAATAAGGGCTTTTTGAATTAGATTCCAGGACTTAAAAATCTTCCTTAAGCCAATCATTCTGAGAATTTTGAGGTAATACTTGGAAAACAGGTTGCATCAATATGTGCAGTGAAGAGACTATTACTGAACTATTCAATTGACCCTCTTAGTTGGAAACCAATTAGCCATGATCCAAGTATGCCACAGTAGAAATCAAGGGGTCTACGTCCCTGAGTCTCTGTCAGTCGTGTTCTTCTAGAAGCTGCTATGTTTGACAAATTCATGGTTGGATTGGTTTGGGGACTGTTATGCCACCCATCTGGTAAACAGAACTTCTTTGTCAAAAGAAGACAAACTGGGGTGCCTGAGTGGCTTAGTAGGTTAAGCATCTGTCTTCAGCTCTGGTCATGATCGTGGGGGTCCTGGGATCAAGCCCCTCATTGGGCTCTCTGCTCAGCAGGGAGTGTGCTTCTTCCTCTCCCTCTGTGTTTGTGCTTGCCTGCTCGCTCTTTCACTCTCTCTCAAACAAATAAAACCTTTTTTTAAAAAAGACAAATTCTAATTCCTGGATATTTTGGGGGAGCAAATAATAAAAATTACAAAAGAAAAATTCTGGATCTATCTTTATTTAAGTCCACAAATATTTATTCCTTTGAAAGTGCCAGCCTAAAGACCTCTTCTAAGTTGCTCTTTAAGAATAATTAAGAATATAAATTTGTTTGATGTGTATTTTTTTATTATCACAGTCATTGCATTGTTTCCATTAAAATATGCAACCTGATTATTGATTAAATGCTTGTTTATGCATTCAGCTAAGCTAAGTTATGTAGCTTCATCATCAACTTCTGCAGCTGGATCTCTGAAATATGAAATTGGATCAGCATGGTATAACTTTTTGTTAATAAAATATGCAGAAAAGGTAGCAAAGTGTATACCCTGAGTATTAAACTTGTAGACTCTCAGCATAAAAGTGAGACTATGTAAGTGCAGAGCAGAAGTGATGAAGTGTGCCATATGAGCCACTCGTTGTGCAGCATAATTCACAAATTACAGCCCTTTGTCACTAAGCTTATCTGGAACGCTACAAAACTGGATCAAAAACAGAAACAGATACCTGTCCATATGACATTTATGGGTCTTGCAGAAGAGAAAGTTTTTTCAATCTCATTTCTTTCCTCCTGAGATTTTACTTAGCAAAATACACTTTAGAAAACTGGCAAAGTTGTATCTAAATATATGTACAATTTAGCTACATTTAGACATCACTCAAAAAAATCTTAACACCATTATGAAACTCTCTCTTTTTGATCAAGGGAAGTAGAAGCTTTTCACCTCTCCACTTTCTTTTTTTTTCTTTTTTTTTTTAATTTATTGATGATAGTCACACAGAGAGAGAGAGAGAGAGAGAGAGAAGTAGAGACACAGGCAGAGGGAGAAGCAGGCTCCATGCACCGGGAGCCCGACGTGGGACTCGATCCCGGGCCTCCAGGATCGCGCCCTGGGCCAAAGGCAGGCGCCAAACCGCTGCGCCACCCAGGGATCCCCACCTCTCCACTTTCATAAGGAATTTTTTGAAGGTTATTTTGTCAGTCAATTGGAGGCTGTAGTCTAACCAACTATTCTTAAGTACATGCATTTTTTCCTCTTAAGGTTCAGTACACTGTGGGACCAAAGTACCTTAACACAGATATGGGTCTTATTTACTCATGGAATGAACTTGGGGACAAAGGAAGCAGACTTCTTTCCCTCTCTCATCAAAGATATCACTCTACCATCACCACTTTCCTTTGACTTCTGGCTTGTCTTATGTACCCTTAAGATATACAAACAGTTGGATGGGCAACTAAACATTACCCCAGTCTGAAAATATTTAGGAGTACAAATAAAATCCAAGTATCTAGCACTTTCTTCAGTCTGGACAATCATATTACAACATTCATATCCTAGGATTCATGTAATCCTTTTATTTATTTATGTACTTTCCAGCTTCATTGAGATACAGTTGACATTTTGCATTGTGTAAGTTTAAGCTGTGCAGTGTGTTGATTTGATACATTAAAATATAGGAAAATGATTACCACCATAGCATTAGTTAATGCCCCCATCCCTTCACGTAATCACCATTTCTTTTTTGTCATGAGAACATTTAAGATCTACTATCTTAGTAACTTTCAAGTATATAATACAGTGTGATTAGCTATCATTGCCATGCTGTGCATTAGATCCCTAGAACTTAGTTAATCTTTTAAGTGGAAGTTTATACCCTTTTAGCAATATCTCCCCATTTCTCACACTCCTCAGACCCTGGTAATCACAACTCAACTCTCTGTTCCTTTGAGTTTGGCTTTTCTAGATCCACATTTTTAAAAATATTTTATTTATTCATGATAGACAGAGAGAGAGAGAGAGAAAGAAAGAGAGAGATAGAGAGAGAGAGGCAGAGACACAGGCAGAGGGAGAAAAAGGCTCCATGCATGGAGCCCGACGCAAGACTTGATCCCAGGACTCCGGGATCGCGCCCTGGGCCAAAGGCAGGCGCTAAACCGCTGAACCACCCAGGGATCCCCTCTAGATCCACATATAACTGATAACATACAGTATTTGTTTTTTACTCTGATTTACTCATTTAGCATAATGCCCTGAACATTCACAAATGGTAGTATTTCTTCTTTTTTATGCCTAAATAATATTTCATTGTATATGTCTACTGCATCTTCTTTATCCACTCATCTGCTCATGGACACTTAGGTTATTTTTATATCTTGGCTATTGTGTATAATGCTATAATGAACATGGGGGCATAGACTTCTTCTTGAGATTCTATTTTCCTTTGTTCTTCTTTCTCTAGATTGCTTATGCTCTTCAGGGTTTTTTTCTGGCTCCATACAAATTCTAGTATTATATTTTTCTATTTCTGTGAAAAATGTTCCTGGAATTTTGATAGAGACAGTTCATTGACTCTGCAAACAGTTTAGGGTAATATATTAATAAATAATAGGGTAATAAATCTTTTAAAAAATAAACTGTTGTAAACTTTATTTATTTATTTATTTATTTATTTATTTATTTATTTATTGGAGTTCGATTTGCCAACATATAGTATAACACCCAGTGCTCATCCTGTCAAGTGCCCCCCTCAGTGCCCGTCACCCAGTCACCCCATCCCCCCCGCCCACCTCCCCTTCCACTACCCCTTGTTCGTTTCCCAGAGTTAGGAGTCTCTCGTGTTCTGTCTCCCTTTCTGATATTCCCCACTCATTTTCTCTCCTTTACCCTATAATCCCTTTCACTATTTTTTATATTCCCTGTATGAGTGAAACCATATGATGATTGTCCTTCTCCGATTAACTTACTTCACTCAGCATAATACCCTCCAGGTCCATCCACATTGAAGCAAATGGTGGGTATTCATCGCTTCTAATGGCTGAGGAATATTCCATTGTATACATAGACCACAGCTTCTTTATCCATCATCTTTCGATGGACACTGAGGCTCCTTCTACAGTGTGGCTATTGTGGACATTGCTGCTAGAAACATCGGGGTGCAGGTGTCCCGACGTTTCATTGCATCTGTATCTTTGGGGTGAATCCTCAGCAGGGCAATTGCTGGATTGTAGGGCAGATCTACTTTTACCTCTTTGAGGAACCTCCACACAGTTTTCCAGAGTGGCTGCACCAGTTCACATTCCCCCCAAGAGCACAAGAGGGTTCCCCTTTCGCCACATCCTCTCCAACATTTGTCTTAATTTTCCCCATTCTCACTGGGGTGAGGTGGTATCTCATTGTGGTTTTGATTTGTATTTCCCTGATGGCCAGTGATGTGGAGCATTTTCTCATGTGCTTAGGAGCTGCCAAGTCTCATACCATTGTGATTAGAAAAGATACTTGGTATGATTTCAGTTTTCTTAAATTTGCTAAGATTTGTTTTGTGACCTTTCCTATGTTTTATTCTGAAGAATATTCCATGGTCCCTAAAAAGAATGTGTTTTCTACTGCTGTTGAATGGAATGTTTTGTGTATGTCTGTTAGTGCCATTTGTTTTATTTTTTTAAAAAGATTTTATTTATTCATGAGAGACACAGAGAGAGAGAGAGAGAGAGGCAGAGACACAGGCAGAGGGAGAAGCAGGCTCCATGCAGGGAGCCTGACGTGGGACTCGATCCTGGGACTCCGGGATCAGGCCCTGGGCCAAAGGTGGAGCTAAACCGCTGAGCCACCCGGGCTGCCCAATGCCATGTGTTTTAAAGTGAGGTTTACATTCAGTGTTTCGTTGATTTTCTGTCTGGATGATCAATCCATTGTTGAAGGTGAGATGTTACTAATTACTGCTATATTGCTGTCTATGTCTCTCTTTAGGTCTGTTAATATTTTCATTGTATAGTTAGACACTTTGATGTTGGGTGCATGTGTATTTTCAATTATAAAGTTACTCTTGATGGATTAAACTATGTTTTATCCTCCAAGCTGATAATAATTATTGTGTGTGGTATCCTTCCCTAGCTAAAATGAATTCCAAATGAAGACAGGAAAAGCTCTACTAATCATTTGTTGTGTGGTGATATGGTTTATAAGGAATGTATATGTGATCATTTGCTTGTTGACGTCTATAGGCGTCTGTAACTACTTTGGCAATGTTGTTATAATATTGTCGGGTGGAACCCAAGTGAATTTTGGATTCTTTCATATTAGCACTTTATCTATGCTATGTTATACTTCGATTATATTTTAGTTATTATTTTTTCCCCATTGGATTGGGTACATGTATTTCTTTTTTATTATTATTTTTATTTATTTATGATGGTCACAGAGAGAGAGAGAGGCAGAGACACAGGCAGAGGGAGAAGCAGGCTCCATGCACCCAGAGCCCGATGTGGGATTCGATCCCAGGTCTCCAGGATCGCGCCCTGGGCCAAAGGCAGGCGCCAAACCGCTGCGCCACCCAGGGATCCCGGGTACATGTATTTCTACTGGTACCTGAATAGCACCATTCTGGTGCTCCTAATACTTGTGTAAGGATTAATTGAAAGATATAAGTGTAGATTTGCTGTTTTATTCCCTACTCCCCTGCTTGGATAGCCTGTCCCAGTGTGATGATAGACATGGAGATCCATGCAAAGAGCAAGCTACCTAAACTGTTGTGAACTTCAGGGGTGCCTGGGTGGCTCAGTCAGGTAAGCATCTGCCTTTGGCTCAGGTCATGATCCCAGGGTCCTGGGGTTGAGCCCCAAGTCAGGCTCCCTGCTGGGCCTGCTTCTCCTTCTCCCTCTGCTGCTCCCCCTGCTTGTGCTCTCTCACATGCACACCCTCTCAAATAAATAAATAAAATCTTTTAAAAAAATAAACTGTTGTAAACTTCATATATCAGGAGAGTATGTCTCTCTTTTCTCAGTTCATGTTCCCTAACTTCTAAAGTCTCTTCGTAAGTAATGATGGCAGAGTAGACCAGTAACATGGTGTGTATACATAACTTTTATCTAACACCGATTCCACCAAAATTAGAGAAGCAACAGTGTAGAAAGTATGTGAAAGTTTAAGCCCAAGTTAACTTTTATATTTAAGTCTTTCTTCACCATTTTTTTTGCATCATGTATGTCTCTAAAATTTCTTTCCCAAACTTCCCTCAAAGAGGAACTAGCTGGAACATGTCACTTCAGCCCCAGTTATTGTTTATTTTATTTATTTGTACTTTTCCTATTGCAATGCTATTAACATAAAGAAGGAGACCTAGTGCTAAAGTAACTAAAAATGGACTATGGTCTTAGTCAAAGACCTTGCACTTTATCTGTTAAGATTCTTATTCTGCTCTTGGCCATCAGCATTCTTATCATTAGTAGAACTCAAGCCATTATTCCACTCTGTCTTTTACTGTGTAGGTTTGTCTCTTTCCCTCAAAGGTCTCTCTCTTGCCTGAGGTTTTGACTAACCTAAATAGCTTGCTTTCACTTCATTAATTTAAGTCCTTCCACTTCTATGAACTAACCCAAATGCCATTCTTTTCTTTTAGTCGATACTTTTCTTCTCTGATCTATAATTTCCACTTAATATTAAGTACATGTGCTGAACGAAGAGAGATCTGAATTACTAGACTCTGTACATTTCATTTTAGCTTTTAATAAATACAGTTGCAAAATAACAAGACCAAAAAAAATCAAAGGCAGGAAGAAAGAGCCAATAATGATAAAAGCAGAGAGTAGTAAAGTGGATAACAGAAATGGGCAGTAGTAATTAATAGATCAAAAAATGGTTATTTCAAAATTCCAGTAACTTAGACAAATCTCTAGCAAGTTTAATCTATTTAGCATTAGCAGTGAAATGGTCGAGGGGCAGGTTATAGCCACTGTACTACATTTTTTAAACAGTACTCATATATAATGTTTAA
The DNA here is from genome assembly GCF_053574225.1 of Canis aureus. Taxonomy (NCBI): domain Eukaryota; kingdom Metazoa; phylum Chordata; class Mammalia; order Carnivora; family Canidae; genus Canis; species Canis aureus. The sequence continues at coordinate 12,727,056 of NC_135649.1, forward strand.
AGGTATAAAGTTCTCAAGGAAATAATCATTTTTAAAAACAAAAATTAACACTTGGTTCAAGAAGTAAAAAATCTGCAAGAGACATGGACTAAATGGAAAAAGTTGACAAAAAAACTATCTATATGGACAACTGGATAAAAAAGATGTTCTATACGCACGCGGGCGTGCACGCACACACACACAGGATGGAATACCTCTCAGACATAAAAAAGAATACAATCTTCCCATTCGTAACAACATGGATAGATTTTGAGGGGATTGTGCTAAGTGAAATAAGTCAGACAGAAAAAGACAAATAAGGTATGATTTTACTTATATATGGAATCTAAAAAACAAATGAACAAGCAAAAGATAACTTATGGATACAGAAAGCAGAATGGTGGTTGCTAGTGGGGAAGGTGCTTGGGGGGGAGACAAAATTGGTGAAGAGTGTCAAGAGGTACAGGCTTCCAGTTATAAAATAAGTCAGAGGAATGTAATGTACAGCACAGTGACTATACTAAATTTTTTTAAAAAATAAAGCTCCAACAAACTGGAGATTTCTCTTTTTGAAACTGTAATTTCTTGCACTTAAAATAAAATTGGACAATTCTTTCCTACTGCAAAAACTTTAAAAACAAAAGAACTACCTCAATAAAAGCACCACATTCCTATTGTTTTACAGATAGTTTGTTTCAAATCTTCAATAAATGTGTAATTTCTATGCTGTTACACTGTTTCAGAACATATGAATACATGTATATTTTCTTTTCAAATTTGAATAGATTATATAGCATAATAAAGTCCTGGCTTTGGAATCAGGCATATCTGAATTCAGTTCCTAGTTCTGCCAGTTACTAAAATTGTGTGCGTTTGAATAAGTCAGCTGACTGCTCTGAGCCTTATTTTCATCATTCTTAAATAGAGATTACACCTCTCTCTGTCTCTGTCTCTCTCACGCATACACATTCTTACCTCCTAATGTTATTGTACAAATTAAATATGTAAAACATTTTACCTTTTTGCCTAGATCTGGTAACAGTTTAAAAGGAAAGCAATTTTTATTAACAATTCCATTTGTTAAGCTGATAAAACCTTATAGTAAAACCTGACAATGCTAGGAAAAGAAAACTACCTATAGATTGTACTTACGAATTCACATGCAGAATCTATGGTTATAATAGCAAGTTATATCCAGCAGAATATTTTTTAAAAATCTTGCCAGTAGATTTTATTCCAAAAATGGCTCAATATTAAGAAATCTCTTAGTATGTTTTATACCATTGATAGGTCAAAGGATAAAAGCCACATTATCATATTAATAGATGCCAATATGTTAAAAATCCAAATACTATTTTATAAAAATCTAACGTCTTTTTCTGATAAGAAGCCTGTTCATAAATAGTAAAGATACTCTCTTACCACGTTTTTCTTAGAAATTCCCAAATCAAACACTCATGTAACTTCATATTAAATGACCAAACAATTAAGAGATTAATATTAAAGCTATGGTGGGAAAGGCCATCATTATTTCTATTATTGTTTGATACTAACCTAGAATTTAGAAAAAGAACCCAACCAACACCATGATCTTGGTTCCTAGATTCCAGTAACCTTTATATTTACTTCACTCTTTAGACCTTGTCATTATCAGGACTTGGTCCACTGCTGGCATCTTAAATTCATATATGCAATTCTCTAGCCATTATTTTCTACCACTCCTACTCTCTTATTCCATTATTCCCATTCTACTTGTTCCTTAACTTCCTTTCAGTCCCCCATTTCTTATCCTCTTCCATTTCTTCCAATCTTTTTACCTCTTTGCTGGTTGCACTTTGTTCAGTATCTAACTTAGCTAAACCCTGTTGCGTATCACTGAAGCTGCTATCTTGCTAACATCCTCCACTGCTTTTTTGCTGTGTCTCTCCAACATACTTCCAGACCAAACCAATTCAACCACCTGCCCTCTTTGTCCCCTACATACATAAGCCCTGCACTTCATGGTTAGGTGCCACCACAAATCCATGGTCTCCAACCTTAGCTGGACTGCCAACACTGCTTGGAAGCATGTCTACATGTTCCTGACAGATTTCTCATTCTCACTGCCTATTTTTCTTTCTTCACAAATGATCTTATTTCCTACTTCACTGATGAGTTAGAAGTAATCAGTAATCAGACATGAAAAGCCCTAAACCTACACTCCTTCCCATGCAAGATAAATTTCTACATCTGAAATCTTCTGTATCGTAAGGGTATCAGTAATAGCTAACAATTACTAAGTGCTTATTGTGTGCCAGGCCCTGTGTTAAGTGCTTCATGTATATTATTTCACACAATCCTTCAACAACCCTTTAAGTTAGGAACTATTATGAGGTCCACATTACAGGTCAGGAAAATGAATCCCAAAATGATCAGATAAGTTGCCCAAGATCACACAGTTAAGAAGTAGTAGAGTCAGTGATGAAAGGATAAAGAAGATGTGGTATATACACACACATGTGCACACACACACACACACACACACACACACACTGGAATATTATTCAGCCATCAAAAAGAACAAAATCTTGACTTTTGCAATGATATGATTGGAGCTAGAATGTATTTCGCTAAGTGAAATAAGTCAATCGGAGAAAGACAAATACCATCTGATTTTACGCCTATGTGGAAATTTAAGAAAACAGATGAACATATGGGAGGAGTTGGGAAAGGAGAGAGGGAAACAAACCATAAAAGACTCTTAATGATAGAGAATAAACAGGGTTGATAGAGGGAGGTGGGTGGGGGATGGGCTAAGTGAGGGATGGATATTAAAGAGGATACTTGGTCTGATGAGCACTGGGTGTTGTATTTAAGTGATGAATCACAGAATTCTGCTCCTGAAACCAATATTGTACCTTATGTTAACTAAAACTTGAAGAAAAATTTAAAAATAGAAGTAGTAGAGTCAGAAATTAAGCCTAAGACTGGTGTACTTCCATGCCTATGCTTTTCAATAACCACTCTATCATTTATCAGTTATGAACTTTCCTCTTTGTCTTTAACATTTTCTCCATTTTGGCACCTTACCTTTATAAATACATTCAATCCTATCTAAAAAATGCTTTCCTATAGTGATCTTATATTTCACTCTACTCACTGTATCCACATCCTTACTTCCCTTTGCTCCAAGCCCAATTTTTGTCTGCTTAGATTGGCACTGTCCAATAGAATTATGTGAGCCATGTGTGAGCCACACGTGTACTTTTAAAATCTCTAGTAGCCATATTAAAAAAGTAAGAATAAGTAAAATTATGGTTAATAATATCCTTTAATCCAGTACATCCAAAATATTATCATTTGGATATGTAATCAATATAGAAATTACTAGAGAGGTATTTTATATTCTTATGCTAAATCTTCAAAATCTAACGGGTGTTTATACTTGCAGCTGACTCAATTCACAGTCGCCACACTTTAAGTGCTCAGTAGCCACATGTGGCTAGTTGCTGTTGTACTGGACAGTGCAGACCAAGTATACTCCACAGTAACTATGTTTGAGGTGATCCACACTGATTACGTACATGCTAAATCGAATGAGCATTTTTAATATCTTATTTGACTGTATGTTATAGAACAGTTAAGACAGTTAACTAATTCCTTCTTAAACTCTCTGCCTTTAGCTTCTTTTGAAAAATTTCCTCCTACCTATCCAGTACTTCTTAATATCATTTCTCTCCTCTCAAACCTTAGGTTTCAGTTTTCCCTGGGGCTCCATCCTTATGCAGAGGTCTACCACTGGTGGCCCTTGGACTAAAACTTGCCGGGTATTCAAATCTACCTCTATTCTTTACTGCCTTGCTGTTCCCAAGACAGCATCAGCATTACATGGAAAATGATTAGAAATCCACAATCTCAGGCTCCATACCAGACCCACTCACTCAGAATCAGCTTTTGATAAGCTCCACAGGTGATTCACATGCACATTAATTTTTTTACTTTATTTCTATTTTTTTAAATTTATATAGTGTAACATATAGTGTATTAGTTTCAGAGGAAGAATTTAGTGATTCACCAGTTACGTAGAACACCCAATGCTCACTACTTCAAGTGCCCTCCTTAATGCCCACCACCCAGTTACCTCAGCCTCCCAGCCCCCTCCCCTCCAGCAACCTTTAATTTCTTCCCTATAGTTAAGTCTCTTATGTTTGCCCCCTCTCTGTTTTTATTTTTCCTTCCCTTCCCCTATGTTCATCAGTTTTGTTTCTTAAATTCCACACATCAGTGAAATCAGATGACAACTGCTTTTCTCTGATTGACTTATTTCAATTAGCGTAATACCCTTTAGTTTCATCCAAATCATTGCAAATGGCAACATTTCATTCTTTTTCATGGCTGAGTAATATTTCATTTTATATACACATGCACACACACACACCACATCTTCTTTATCCATTCATCCATTGATGGACATTTGAGCTCTTTCCATATTTTGGTTATTGCAGATACTGCCACTATAAATATTAGGATTACGTTTCCTTTTGAATCATTATATTTGTATCCCTTGGATAAATACCTAGTAGTGCAATTGCTGGGTCATAGGGTAGCTCTATTTTTAACTTTTTGAGAACCCTCCATACTGTTTCCCAGAATGGCTGCACTAGTTAGCATGCCCACCAACAGTGTAAGAGGGTTCTCCTTTCTCTGCATCCTTGCCAACACCTGTAGTTTCCAATGTTGTTCATTTTAGTCATTCTGACTGATGTGAGGTAGTATCTCATTGTGGTTTTGATTTGTATTTCCCTGATAATGAGTGATATTGAGCAGTTTTTTCACATGTCTGTTCACATGCACATTAAAATTTAAGATGCATAGATCTCTATAGCTATTCCCCTCTGATGCCTTTCTGCATTATGTTTTCCTAGATATTGTATTGTTCCTCTTTAAAATTCCACTTAAGTTTTATTTCTTCTGTGAGGTCTTTTTTAAGAACACTCTACTTTCCCCCTAATGAAGAGCCAAGTACCCCTACTTCTCTTTGCTCCCTGTACATTATATCTCTATTAGTGCATCTATTATTTTGAAATAATTTTTCTACTTAAGTGTTTTTCCCAGTAGAAGATGATCTCCTTGAGGACAAGCATTTTATGCATTTTGTTTAGCCATTCTGGGATCATTCAGCTTCATGCCTCCATTTCAAGTTTCTTATATATATTGGGAGCTCAGAAATACTTATTAAATGAAAGAGCAGTGGGACATGGGCAAATAGCTTGCCCTTTCTGAGCTTCAGGGTTTTTTCCAACTGCAAAATGAATTTATTAACAATACTTCCCTTAACAATAACAAGCTGTTGTGAATATTAAATCAGAACAAATATTAGCTTTGTTTCCAAAGTAAGGAGAACTACCTCAGAAGTCAGTAAATAGACAAGTCAAGTCAATCTAAATAAAGATCTCATGATACTTGCATCTTAGTTGGGTTTTATAGATATGTTCACTTCTCAAACCCCTTCTGTGATACCTGGTTATTAGGCCAAAATGCAAACTCCATTGAAATTCTGGAGTTCCTTACTTCCAACCACCTCCAAAAATATCCTGGATTTCTTGACTGGAAATAAATATGTTTTGACTTACTAAATTTTTTCATTGTAAAAGTATCTTGTGAGAAAGAACATAATTATGACTAGCAATCTCGGATTGAGTTTCTTTCGCTAGTTCTGCTAAATCCTTCCCCTGCTTAAAAAAGCCATCTCTAGCCCTAATATTTTCAAAAATTTTAGAAAGAACTGTGTCATATTTTTATCATCAGCTCCCTCTGGAACCTTCAAAAAATGAGTAGTGAAGATTTTCCCCTGATTTTCTAGCACCTCTGCACTGCAGTGTGCTCAATTATCCCTTAGAAGTCGGTTTTGCACATTTATGGTTTGCCTTGTTTTCCCCCCCTGGATTTAGAGGTCAGCATCATTTTCTAGCAGTTGTAACTTTATTCCATCCATATTTTGCAGTGGAGCAGTTTCCATCTCATCAGTCTTTTCATGTTCTTGATGTGTTTGTATTATATGTCTTCCCAGCTTTATGTGCTGTGAAAGCAGAAGGGAGCTAACAATCAAACTGGTCAAATATCCTGACCTCTAGAGGGGTCATGCACACTGGACACTAACATTAAAGCCAGCTTGACTCTTTTCCTTGTTCAAGGGCAATCAGGATAATACAACATTCTGCTTTCTGAAGAGAGACCATGGAGTGCAATGAGAAGGCTCCTCTCCCTAAAATTTTTAATTCTTCGTATTTGACAACAGCAGCAAACATGCTTCTCCAACACTGCAAACAGGTGGGCTGGTGATCTGGGAGAAGAATGAGCAAATGAAAAAAATACAAACAAAACTTAAAACACAAGTCATGTGCTATGACATGACCTCTCCTTTGGACCTTACAGTGTAGACATCAGTTGTCTACTCAGAAGGAAATAAGCATGTGGTGTCATTCATTTGGGGAATATAAAAATTAGTGAAAGGGAATAAAGGGAAAGGAGAGAAAATGAGTGAAAATATCAGTGAGGGTGACAAAACATGAGAGACACCTAACTCTGGGAAATGAACAAGGGGTAGTGGAATGGGAGGTGGGTGGGGGGTTGGGGTGACTGGGTGATGGGCACTGAGGGGGGCACTTGACAGGATGAGCACTGGGCGTTATGCTAAATGTTGGCAAATTGAATTCCAATAAAATTTTTTTTTTAAGAAAGAAATAGGTAAAGGCTTGTTTTAGTTCTTCATTAAAAAATAATCTAAGAGTTGGTTCATTTTTTAAAAATATACAGGACACTTATTTCAGTAAGAAGTAAAGAAACAAATTGTCAAAGTCAAATCTTTATCCCTGAGTTCTGAGTAATTCTTAGGCCCATTGACTGTATATGTCTTGTCTTCTTTTTTAGTTAGACAACTTCCAGCTCTGCAATTTACTAGCTCTGTGAATATGGCCTGTTACTCTACTCTCTAAACCTGAGTGTCCTTTTATGTAATATAGAGAAAACAAACCTATCTTTTGGCTTTTCATGTTATAAAACGGATAAAATGGATGTTATATTTTCTAACCCATGGAGCTATACAAGTTTTATTAGTAATAACAGGCCCTCATAGAGGAAGTAGCAATGGAATTAAAAAATGATGGATGAGCCAGATGGGCAGAATGAAGGGAAGAATATTCAGGAACATTCACATAATGCCTACTATGTTCCAGGCAGCATGCCAGGCACCTTTCCATGTTACATTTTCAAAAACTGTGAGTGAAAGCCTAGAGGTAGAATTTTACAGATTGTCACTGAGTGAAGGAGATTAAAGAAGCAGAGCTAGAAATGGAGGTTGGAGCCACATAGCTGTGGTCACAAATACCAAGCTCAACGCTTCCATTTCTTGCCTTGTAAGCAGCAAGGGCCATGCCACTGCCATTTATCTCAATGGTGGTTGCCTTACCACTAACTACCAGGGGTGGCATTGAGGACGGTGAATTCACTTGTCAGTGGGTGGGGAGAGTGGGAGAAATAGTGGTACGTATAAGATACCCTTGAATTAGCCCAGGATTGAAGTATTTTGGCAGTCCAAAAAAAAAAAAAAAAAAAAAAGCTGAACATAAGATGGAATTACTTTAATTCAAAATAAAACTTTGTATTTTTTTACCCAGACTTCTTTTTTAAAAGCCATGTGGAAATGTCATCATGTGAAGTTTACTGAGACTACCAAACAGTTGGGCCTGGTTACCGACTTACCATCTATTCCAGGAAGATTCAGGATATACACCTACTCTGGTGTTTCTATATTGCTCCTCATCTTGTATTGCTGAACCCCTGACTCTGTCACATTAGTAACAAGTAAAGGGCACTTCCCAGGAGGAATAATCTTTGCACAGAATTAAGGGAAGGGACTGGAGAATCCATGTCTGGGTGGACAAGTTTTATTGATTTTTCAACCATCCCACCTAAAGCGATGTTTATGGCTTTAGGGTTGTCACCTTTGCAAACAGGCCACACTTCAGAAGCTCATTTGGGAACCCATAGAGTCTTTCTACAGTCCTCAAATGAGCATCCTGACAGACCATGAAGAAGCAACAGGACAGGGAGTCACACCTCAGTGGCAAACATGGTCCAACATGACCAAAAGCCCCTCAGACAGTCAAACAGCACAGGCACAGCACTCTAATCAGCGAGATGATCAGCCATCATGTAGCTGCCTCCTCACACCACGTACAAAAATGTACCCAACAGATGGCTGGTTACCAAATAGAGACTGGCACACCTGCCTCCATGAGCTGTACACAGGAACATGTGCTACTGAATATGCAGAACATTTCAGAGCCAGCCAACTCCAGGGCCCAGCAGTTGCTTCCTTCGTGCTCACTTGACAGAGAGATTCCAAGAAACAAATCCTACATTTCATTAGTGCAGACAGAGATTTTCCCCGACGCTTCTCTTTATTGGTTTTGTATCCTATACGCTCACCCAGATGTGGACACTTTGGCACCAGTAGTGGAGAAACATCCACTTACAAAGCAAAGTGCTATTTGCAGCCCAGATGCCTCCCTAGGAACTACTTTGCCTTGACCCCAGGAAAGTGGAATGGATGACTGGCTTTTTCCTTTATGAAGGCTTTATACACTTTTTGCCAAGATCCTTCATAAGTGGCATTTGGTCTTTGCTTTAATGGAAGATCAGTGGAAAGTCTTTGTGGGTGAATGTTAGCATTTATATTTTAGTACCTTGAGACTGGGAAATTGCTTTACCAAACTTCATCCTGCCATTGAAAGCAGTGGCAAGGGTAGGTAGTGAGGGGTGGGTGGCAGATTGGGAAAACTACCCTAATTGTCCCCAAGCATAGGCAATGCATGCTTTTACTTTGAAGGTCTAAGGTCACTTATTTAAATCCTAGCCCCAAAGAGGTGAAGATTCGTGTTGGCTTTCCAGATCATAAAAATAGCTAGAAAGCCAAATTTGACACAACATGCAGTATTCTCCACATAAGAACACAAAATTAGCATTGTGCTTTCCCCTTCTGTTAAGGGTAAAGGGAAGGGCTCTTTAGATGCTCAAAGGAAGTGATAAAATAGGTGAGCAAGGAAAAACATAGTATACATTCCAGGCATACACAGTTTTCCCAAATTCAGCACCAAGGTAACTATATTCGGCCCTTCTCTTCTCTGCATCATCTGCCCCAAGATAACAAATTAAAACTAGACTTCACACACTGGTATGCCCAGACATGACCTTCAGAGATAAACAACAGAGCAACATCCTAGAATGTTACATTAACTCGAAAGTTTGGGGTGGAAAAGCACTTTATATCAAAATAAAAATAGATATGTTACAAATTAGAATGTTTAAATCCTCTTGTTTTAAATAAGAAGTCTTCAAAAAGTTTGGTGCTTATTAGCTTCTGCATCAAGCCATACATAAGTCCCAGAGGGTTGTACATTCTCATTCCTCTGCCATCGGCAGCTTTTGCTTGGAAGCATTTTCACATGACTGCAGTGAATATCATTCTCCAATCCCTGGGAATATTTCTTGGGTCTTTAAACCATTCAATTTTTTTTCTGATCTAATGACTACCTTTGTAAAGAAGAAGAAGAAGAAGAAGAAGAAGAAGAAGAAGAAGAAGAAGAAGAAGAAGAAGAAGAAGAAGAAGAAGAAGGAGAAGGTCTTCTCTAAAATAGGATTAAAACTGGGGAACTTGGGGACAAAAAACGCCCCAACTCCTCTTTAAGTAGGTAGGGTGGTTATTTACTCGTTATTGTAATTTTACAGATGAGAAAACTGAGGCTTGGAGATAGGACATGGCTTGCCCAAGAGCACACCTCTAGTAAGCAAAAGAACTGTGACTAAAACAGGTTGTTTCCAGGAAAGTTGCTCCCTACCACATGCTGCTCCGCAGGGAATGGCACACACCGAGTTCGCTGCTGCAGGCCCAGACCACACCTAGTTAGAAGCCCTTTCAAACACCTTATTTTTATTCTCGAATGATATGTCATGATGCTGCTTCTGACAAAAGACTGACATGAAGGTCACAGAGATTGTCTCTGAGAGAAAAATCTCGTCAAAGTTTCACCTCATTCTTGGAGAGTCAGTAGAGAGATAAAATAGCAAAGAAAATCCCTTAGCCCGCTAGTTCAGGCTTGACCTTCACTTCGCTCCAAGCTTTTGCCTCTGGCTTCTCATTAAAAAATAAACAAATCTCCAAAATAACTATAACTGATACTAGAACTGCATAAATAAGAATATTTGCCTTTATGTTATTTTAGCTTCTTTTTAAACATCTTTTTATTTGATTATAGTTGACACACAATGTTACACTAGTTACAGGTGTACAACACAGTGATTGGACATGTCTGTATGTTATGTTGTGCCCACCACAAGCGTAGTGTACCATCTGTCACCATACAGTGCTATCACAGTATCATTGACTCCATTCCCCACGCTGTGCCTCTTTATTCTCATGACTTACGTTCTTGATATATAATGGTTTTGTGCTAAGTGCTAACTAAGCCTGGGAAATCCGGAAGAGGTTCCCAGAGGAGGTGATACTATATGTACATCTTAGAGTAAATAAAAGGGATTTGACACAAAGGGAAAGAACATTCTAGACTGATGAAATAGCATACCCAAGGCTGATTTACTGGGAGAGGTTCAGTGTTGGAAAGGTTGAAAAGATACGCTGGAGTCAGCTTGTAAAAGATCCTGATTTTAGACTTCATCCTGAAGAAAATAGAGAACGATGCAATGTTTTTTATGCATGGTGGTGCCATGTTCAGTTTTCCTAGTTCAGAACAGCATCCCATGGGTAAGATGGAAAGTGAGACGGACGAGTATGTGAATTTAGGGACAAGGGAGCAACTGGAGGCAGGGAATGAGGTTGAAGGTTACTACAAGAAAAGTACTCATAATTATATGAGTAATGATTATACCAATTACTTTCCATTTATTGAACCCTAGCTCTAGGCCCCATGCTGTGCTAGGGAAACAGCAGTGAACAAAGCAGACCTATTGAATGAATAGCAGACCTATTGAATCTCCAGAGTTCTGAGGACTGAGATTTTTAAAAGCTTCCCAGGTGATTTCTTATCCCCAGCTAAATTTGAGAACCACTGGACTAGTGGACTAGAGCACTCACTGATAAATCTCAGCTGTGAACAGCATATATTAATTCATTTAACAAATATTTATGGGGCACCTATTAGCAGATGGTAGGGAAAAAACTAAGGGAAACAAAGAAAGTTCCTGGTTTTTTGGAAATTGCTTCCTGGAGAGAAGAGAATGGCTCAGGGGCAGGATGTGGGAAGTACTTTAGATCTGGTGACTGGTAATGACTTCTGAAAGGAGATAACAATTGATCTAAGGAGAGAACTGAAAGGCATTAAGTCATGATCAGAAGGTGGTCACATATATTACTTGGAAGCTGTCTTTATAAGTTGGTAGTATGTTTTATATGCATGCTTTATTTGCAAAAAGATGTTTCTCTCAAACTCAAACTGAATATGTGACTATACATATAGGCATAATCGAGGACACACACAAATATACACATACACAAATGCATGCATGCACACACACACACATACACACAATCATCTCACACTCATACATTTAAATGGCCAAAACTGATTTCTATGAAAGTTATGGAAGTGCTACTTTGACAAACTTTAAAGAATTAAAGTTTCTAGGGGTGTCTGGGTGGCTTAATCCGTTAAGTGTCTGCCGTTGGCTCTCAGATCATTATCCCAGGGCCCTGCTTAGCAGGAGTCTGCTTCTCTGTCTCACTCTGTGGGCACACTTGCTCTCTCTCTCAAATAAATAAATAAAACTTTTTAAAAAAATTAAATTTTCTAAAGAAGAGCCTTTCTACAAATAGTCTGGAAAATTAATCCCATTTTTGTTAATACACAGGTTAATATTAGCTGTTAATAATACAGTTTCAAGTGTACACTATAGTGATATGACACTTCCATATGACACCAGTGCTCATCATGTCAAGTACACTCCTTTTTAAAATTTTTAAAAATGTTTTATTTAAATTCAATTTAGTTCAGATAGAGTGTATTATTAATATAGATTTTCTAGTACAGACTAGTGCTCATAAACCTCAGGAGATATATAGCCATATTATAAAGTTTTAGGGTACTGTAGAAGAGTCAGATAATCATAATTGTTACTAGAGGTGAGAAACTTAATATTATTTGTCATGATAAAAGGTGTAATAATCTTGCCATTTAAATCATACCTGTTATGTTAGAAGAAAAACCAAAGTGAAGGCCTGTGATTAACCCTGAACCTACAATTTAGACACAATTGTTATGTTCTTAACAAGCTTTTATGAAATGTACCCCTAAACCATTTAAAATACATATATTCCATAGTAAAAGGATTTTCCACTTTTATTTTTTATTTTTTGGATTTGCCACTTTGATATCAATGATACTTTATTAATAACCATGAAGAGTACATTTTAAAGATGAGGCATAATGCAAAGAGACTTTATATTTATTTTCAAAGAATATTGTATATAAGTAAACTGATACCTTATAAAGTTTAATATCATTACAATAAAATACAGTCAATAATCATATGAGTCCCTAATAATATTAGTAATGGTGATTATGACAATGAAGAATAAAACTTATGAAGTGCCTATTTATAATATATTGTACTAAATATTTCATATGGAGGATCGCATCTATTCTTTGCTATTTCCTTTCAAGGTAGTTACCATTACTTGTCCACATTTTGCAAAGGAGGAAACTGAGGTTGAATATGTCACACAAGATTATACAGCAACCCAGTGGGATTTAAATCCATGCTGTCCAATTCCACCACCTAAATGCTTAACTAGAAGAATGCAATGATTTTCCAAAATGATGCCCTTGTTTTCCTCTAATTGTTTTCTTAGAACAAAAAAAAATGGCTATTCCAAATAAAACAGATTAAGTTGAACACACTGTTTCTGACTGGAGAATCAAGGAAGACGTGGAGGAAGTGAGATGTGAGTGAGGTTATATAGAATGGAAAGGACACCCTCAGAGGAATGTGAGGGGGGAAAGAAATGTCAGAAAAGGGGAAAACAAGAAATAAGACATGGAAATGAGAGTAGAACAAATTAGAGAAATGTATTAATCATTCCACAGTTACTGATAATGAGAATGTACTACACACCAGGCACTGTTCTATACCAGGAGGACACAGTTTACAAACAAGTTCCCCAAAGACCTAACCTCATGGAGCTTCATAAATTCTAATTAGAGGAGACATTCAACCAAACAAACAGGAAACCATCTGGTAACCGTAAATAACATGGAGAGAATTAAAATACTGAGATAGAGATGGAGTGAGTGCTAGTTAGATTAGGTGGGTACAGAAAGTGTTTCCGAAGACATTGATCTGAATAAAGTAAAAGTCTTGCTCCTCTTGCACCCCATGAACCGCCACTTTACATCCTAGGAAGGATGCAGCACGCAGTAGATGAGATGGATTGACACCCTTGATTCACTAAACCAGGTTCCTGATGTTCTGGGAGTGGTGCTGGTAGAGCCCGTGTTTGGTCCAAGTAAGCCAAGTGCATAAGCTCACAATCGGACTACATGCCCCCATGTGAGAGACTAGATTTCCTCTCTGCACCATGAGTCACATTCTGCACTCCATTAATTCTTGGTTTCTCCTGGCTTCCAATTTTCAGTTTGTTCTTACCATGCTGTTTTTGCCCAGCCCTTTCAACTCTACCCCTTTTTGTTCTCTCTAGGCTTTCCTCAAGATAATACTCTTCTCTCCACCATCATTCAATAACCCACTGTAGGTGGTCATTCTTCAGCCTTGATCCATCCCCAAGTGCTCACTTGCTCGCTCGCTCTCTCTCCTCTCTCTCATATCCTACTCCACGGAGACAGCTTTCCATCTGCCTTGTCTGCCTTGCTGGAAACTCTGATGATAATTGTGACAATTTAGCTATTAACATTTGTTTACTGAGCACCTACCATGTGCCAATCCTCTCAACAGCCTCATGAGATAGGTCATTATTATTGCTCGATTTGTATAGCTGAGGAAATAAGAGGCAGACTTGCAGAACCTGCCCAAAGATCACAGAACTTGTTAATTGACAGAACTTGGCTTAGGACCCACGTAGATTTGAATCCAAAGCCTATGTTATTAACCATTCTAATATATCAGAGCTTCTCAAACTATAATGTGCCACTTATTCACCTGGCATTATTATTAAAATGCAGATTCTGATCCCGTAGGTCTGAGATGGGACTTTAGAATTTCTATTCTTAACAACCCCCCAGGAAATATCAATGCTGTTGGTTCAATGCTCCTGACTTCATGCAGTAAGGAGCTATATGAGTTGGAGCAATTCAAAGAAATGGGTGTTTTAGGATTCTCTTCCACCTGCAGTTTACAGAGAAGAGATGCTATAAACCCACCACCACCACCCCCACCACCCCCCGCCAAACACACATCTGAGTTGTTTTTTTTTTTTTTTACAATTATATATATATATAATTCATTCATGAGAGACAGTGGGGGCGGGTGCAGAGACACAGGCAGAGGGAGAAGCAGGCTCCATGCAAGGAGCCTGATGCAGGACTCGATCCTGGATCTCCAGGATCACACCCTGGGCCGAAGGCAGATGCCAAATGGCTGAGCCACCCAGGGATCCCCACATCTGACTATTTTTCATGGTAGGTGAGGGATGAGATTGCTGGCTCTTCCAGGCAATACCAAATGCCTCCACTTTTCTCATTTCCAGTCACTATTGTAAGTACTTTATGTACACTAACTCACTTAACTTCTACAGTATTCCTATGCAGAAAGTCATACACTAGTAAAAGCAAAAGAACTGGCATTTATGCCTAAAGAATCTAGCCCTAGAGCTCACACATAACCAATATGCTGTCCATAAGTATGGAGAATAATCTAAGGGCATTTCAGGACAGTGATTATGAGAGTGGGCTCTGGCACTGGGTTCGAGTCTGGATTAATTACTTCTTAGCTTTGTTACCTTGGATATGTTCTTCAACCTTTATTTCTCCTTTCTGCCACTTCCAGTTTCCAGTTCGGCATGTAAGGAACTTAGGGATTGGTACTGCGTTTAAAAACATTGGTGCAAGGCTAAACAAATTTAAAAAAATCAACAACTCTTCTTAGATCCATAAGAGGCACGAGGTCACAGGATAAATGGTTTTCCCAGGATTTGGAGAGAGAGACAGGGAGATACAGAAAATTAAATTTACAGGAGCAGAAACCTCCATAAGAACTAGGATAAGTGCTAGGATAGGAAAACCTAAAAACTGTAATTGATGAATTGCTAGAAACTCTGGATGAACAACTCTGAGAGTCAAAAACTCCACAGGCCCAGTAATGGGGTGATCCCTATACTTTTGTGAGTTTTACCTCCAGGAACTCTGCCCGGTCCTCACAGTGAATATCAAAAATCCCTTAGTACAGGCAGCCTGGGTGGCTCAGCGGTTTAATGCCTGCCTTCGGCCTGGGGCGTGATCCTGGGGAAGATCGAGTCCCACGTTGGGCTCCCTGCATGGCGCCTGCTTCTCTCTCTGCCCCCCCCCCTCTATGTTTCTCATGAGTAAATAAATAAAATCTTTAAAAAAAATCCCCTAGTATTTTCTGCAGGAATAAGGAAAAAGGAACTATTTTGAAATACACCCAAGCTTTCTGTTTTTCATAGCAAAGTCTGCCCTAAGGAGAAACTACTTTACTAGTATTTAACCTGCTGGGGTTTTATCAGAGCTTAATCTTCCTGGAGGAAGGGAATATCCAACTCCAGCACTCTCTAGCCATCCTGTCCCACCTGATGGGTAAAACTAGAAACAGTTATGAAGTTCACAGTCCAGAGGCAAATACCAAAAGACTGAAACTGAATCACAGGAATATAGAATGCTTCCCCTCCTTTAAAGCTTACCACCACTTTACTAAAGGCCTATCTTTAGAAGGCCCTTTCACCCAGTACGTTATAGCACCTAAAAGAATAAGTTATAAGACATACTCAAAGCTAGAAAACAAAAGACAGAGGGAGCATCACACCAGATTCAGATATGGCGAGGATGTTACAATTATCAGACCAGGAATTTGAAGCAACTATGATTAATATGTTAAGGCCCTACCGGATAAAGTAGACAGCATGCAAGAACAGATGAGTAATGTAACAGAGAGATAGACATTCCTTTTTCTAAAAGTTTTTATTTAAATTCCACTTAGTTAACATACAGTGTAATGTTAATTTCAGGTATACAATTTAGGGGCTCAACAATTCCATACAAGACCCTGTGTTCATCGCAAGTGTACCCCTTACTCCCTATCACCTATTTAACCCATCCTCCCACCCACCTCCCTTCTGGTAACCATCAGTTCATTCTTTATAGTTAAGACTCTATTCCTTGATTTGCCTCTCTCTTTTTTCCCCTATGTTCATTCATTTTGTTTCTTAAATTCCACATATGAGTGAAATCATGTGATACTTGTCTTTCTCTGACTGACTTATTTCACTTAGCATAATACTCTCTAGCTCCATCCACATCGTTGCAAATGGCAAGATTTCATTTTTTATGACTAATATCCCATTATGTGTATATACACAACCTACATCTACATTCTACATCTACATCTTCTTTATCCATCTATCAGTTGATGGACATTTGGGATTTTTCCATAGTTTGGCTAATGTACATAATGCTGCTATAAACAGTAGGGTACATGTATCCCTTTGAATTAGTATTTTTGTATTCTTTGGGTAGATACCTAATAATGCAATTGCTAGGTTGTAGGTTACTTCTGTTTTAACTCTTTGAGGAAACTCCATATTGTTTTCCACAGCGGCTACACCAGTTTGTATTCCCACCAACAGCAAAAGTGGGGTTCCCCTTTCCCCACATCTTCACCAACATCTGTTGTTTCTTGTGCTGTCGACTTTAGCCATTCTGAAAGGTTTGAGGTGATAATTCATTATTGTTTTGATTTGTATTTTCCTGATAATGAGTGATGCTTACCATCTTTTCATGTGTCTATTAGCCGCCTGGATGTCTTCATTGGAAAAATGTCTATTCATGTCTTCTACCCATTTTTTAACTGGTTTATTAATTTTGGGGATGTTGGGTTTTATAAGTTCTTTATATATTTTGGATACTAATTCTTATCAGAAATGTCATTTCCAAATATCTTCTCCCATTCCATAGGTTTCCTTTTAGTTTTGTTGATTGTTTCCTTTGCTGTGCAGAAGCTTCTTATTTTGATGAAGTCCCAAAGTTTGTTTTTGCTTTTGTTTCCCTTGCCTCAAGAGATATCTAGAAAGAAGTTACTATAGCCAATGTCAAGGAGGTCACTGCCTGTTTTCTCCTCTAGGATTTTGTTTGTTTGTTTGTTTGTTTTTTAAGATTTTTATTTATTCATTCATGAGAGACACAGAGAGAGAGGCAGAGACACAGGCAGAGGGAGAAGCAGGCTCCATGCAGGGAGCCGGATGTGGGACTCGATCCTGGGTCTCCAGGATCATGCCCTGGGCTGCAGGCGGTGCTAAACCGCTGAGCCCCCCGGGCTGCCCTCTCCTCTAGGATTTTGATGGTCCTGTCTCACATTTAGGTGCTAGAGATTGCCTGCAGTATTGCCTTGCAAGAAATGTTGAAAGAAGTTTTTCAGAGAGAAGGAAAATGATATGTCAGAAATTTGGATTTACATAAAGAAAGGAAGATCATCAGAGAGTGAATAAGTGAAGATAAAAATTAAAACTTCTCTTTTCCATAATCCATCAGGTTACAGTTTGTTCAAAATAATAATGGCAACAATGTATTTGATTTTATTTATAATGTATCTTTATGCATGCATAAAATGAATGATAATTATATAGGGGACAGGAGGTAGGAACTAAAATTATTTTGTTATTTTAAGGTAATCTACTACCCATGAAATTTTATAGTTTTATTTGAAAGTGGACTCAGATTAGTTGTAAATGTATATTTCAAACTCAAAGCAACCACTAAAAATTTTTTTAAAGACATATAATTTTGGGGGGATGCCTAGGTGGCTCAGCAGTTGAGTGCCTGCCTTCAGCCCAGGCTGTGATCCTGGGGGCCTGGGATCGAGTCACACATCGGGCTTCCTGCATGGAGCCTGCTTCTCCCTCTTCCTTTGTCTCTGCCTCTCTTTCTATGTATCTCTCATGAATAAATAAATAAAATCTTTAAAAATAAAAAATAAAGACATATAATTTTTTTAAATTTATTTATTCATGAGAGACACACAGAGAGAGGCAGAGACTTAAGCAGAGGGAGAAGCAGGCTCCCTGCAGAGAACCTGATGTGGGACTTAATCCTGGGATCCAGATCACGCCCCCAGCCGAAAGCAGATGCTCAACCACTGAAGCCACCCAGGCGTTCCTTAAAGATGTATAATTGACATTCTATAAGAAAGGAGAAAAAAATGGAATCATACAAAATGCTTGATTAAAACCACAAAAAGCAGACAAGGTATGGAAGACAAAAATAGGAACAAGGACAACAAATGGAAAGCAACAACAAATATAGTACAAATTAATCCAACTATCTCAATAATCACTTTAAGCATCAGTGGCTTAAATACACCAATTAAAAGAGATCATCAAAATGTCAGAGCAGATCAAAACAAAACTCAACTAAATGTTTTTTATAAACTAATATTAAATATAAGAACACATATAAATTAAAAGTAAAGAGATGAAGAGATACTATGCTAACACTAACGGGGAAAAAAAGAAGTAGCCATATTAATTTCAAGAGGAGCAAACTTCAGAGCAAGGAAAGTTATCAGAGATAAAGAGGAGCAATACATAATGATAAAAGGGTCAATTCTTCAAGAAGACATAGAAGTCTTCGATGGGCATGCACCTAACGACAGGGCATCATGACACATTAGGCAAAAAACGTTAGAGCCGCAAGGAGAAATATAGTTGGAGACATTTTTTTCCTTTCTGTAAAATAGGAATAATATTAGTGTCAATAGGACAGGTATGAGGATTCAATGAATTGACACATACAAAGCCCTTAGAATAGTGTCTGACACATTATATGAACATGAAAAATCCTAGCTATTATCATTATTATTATTATTATTATTATTATTATTATTAATCTACCCAGAACCATTATTATTTTCTGTGTTTGACAAATAGATTACTATACTAATCTGTCACTTTTGCTTTTTTTTTCTGGAAACCTGGTAAAAAGGGAGGTGAAGAGAGAAGTACAGAGATTCATTTTAAATCACAGAGAGAAGCCATGTATTCTTCACTCTTATCCTCAACATGACCCCTACTGAACTGAAGGGAAAAAGCAAATGAAAATAAAATTTAAATTTAAAAATACTATGGTGAAAAAAAAAATAAAATAAAAAATAAAAATACTATGGTGTAGTAGGGAAAGTGGCATGTGAATTCATAAAAAATTGGAAGCACTAAAGATACATTTAGAACAAAAAATGGGGGCCCCTGGGTGGCTCAGTCGGTTAAGCGTCTGCCTTCCACTCCGGTCATGATCCCGGGGGTCCTGGCTCTGTGGGGAGCCTGCTTCTTCCTCTCCCCCTGCCTACCACTCCCCCTGCTTGTGCTCACTCTCTCTCTTACTCTCT
Source organism: Canis aureus (assembly GCF_053574225.1). Taxonomy (NCBI): domain Eukaryota; kingdom Metazoa; phylum Chordata; class Mammalia; order Carnivora; family Canidae; genus Canis; species Canis aureus. The sequence goes on from NC_135649.1 coordinate 12,746,652, forward strand.
GTCAAATAAATAAAATCTTTTTTTTTTAATTTAAAGATTTTATTTATTTGTTCATGAAAGACAGAGAGAGAGAGAGAAAGAGAGAGAGAGAGTGAGAGAGAGGCAGAGGGAGAAACAGGCTCCATGCAGGGAGCCCGACGGGGGACTGGATCTGTGGTCTCCAGGATCGTGCCCTGGGCTAAAGGTGGTGCTAAACCACTGAGCCACCCAGGCTGCCCTAAATAAAATCTTTTTAAAAAGAACAAAATATATATATATAAGAGAAGAGAGGAACAATATATATTTATAATAAAGGCTAGTAGGCAGTATTTTTTGGGTTGCTCTTGAAAGAAGTTTTTGTTGCATAGAAACTTCTGAAAAATCCTGGTCTAAAGGAACCCTGCTTTGTTGTTTTGTACTCTAATTCATGTGTACAAGGGTTCATTAGGTGTAGATGCCAGTGCCCTTATGATAAGAAAAGAAGGAGGAAGGAGCTAATCTTTATTGAGTACCTACTCAGTGGAAAAGATACCTAAATAAGTTTATAAAAATCCCTTGAATGGGGTGCCTGGGTGTATCAGTTGGTTAAGCATCTGCCTTTGGATCAAATCATGATCCTGGGGTCCCAGGATTGAGCCCACTTTGGGCTCCCTGCTCTGTGAGGAGCCTGCTTCTCCCTCTCCCTCTGCTCCTCCCTCTTCTTGTGCTTTCTCTCTCTCTCTCTCTTTCTGTCTCTGTGTGTCAAATAAATAAAATCTTTTTAAAAATTCCTCAAGCCAACAAGGTTGATTTTTTTTCATTTTACATATGAGGAAACTGAAGTGCAAAGAGATTTTAGTAAATTACTAAAGTTCACATAGCAAGTCAATTACATATCTGGAATTCAAACCAACATTTGTCAGATTCCAAAGACTCTTTCTGATGCTCCCTTACTATCTAAGAGAGGAATCTGGAGCTCCTCTAGACAGTCAATATGTGATATAAAATTGTACTTCTTCATACACAACTAGCCTTAGAATATAAGTTTTGGTTCCTGATGCCTAGAAACTTTCATACTGGTCCAAGGTAATCTATATTCGTAACTCTTCGGGTATATGATGTTGACTCTCCTGAGGCAAGGCTTATCAGTATGCAGACTGGCATAGCAAAAAGAACCTGGAATTGGAATCAGATATTCCTGAGTTCCAAAATTAGTTTCATAATTTGATTGTCTATAACACTGGGCATTTCTTAGGTTGTCTAAGCTTTGCTGCCCCACTTTAATTCTCTTTTTTGATCTCCCTTCTTCCTAATCTCATTTGGGATATATAAGCTGCATCTGACTTCTTACCTCTGGTTCATCCCTTGTGTGTGTTAAATATTGCCACTATGATTATGTGCAACAGCCCTCATCCACACTGTGGCTTAAAGTTATTTATTTTCAGGAATCTCTAGGTTGTCTGGGTGTCTCTGCTTTTCTCTCCATTGACAGTGTTAATTTCATTTTTTTTTCATTACATTCACTCATCAACATACTGAAATCTGGCTTCTGCTCCCATCACTCTACTGATCATGGTCTCTCAAAAGTCATGTGGATTATTCCTTTCCTGAAACATTCTTCCTTTGTCGTACCTGAAATTACTCTCTTCCTAGACTCCTCTTATGTCACTGTATGCTTTTCCTCAGTTTCCTTCACTGAACTTTCTTCTTTGCCTGTTTTAAAATTTTATTTCCAGGGATCCCTGGGTGGCGCAGCGGTTTGGCGCCTGCCTTTGGCCCAGGGCGCGATCCTGGAGACCTGGGATCAAATCCCACGTCGGGCTCCCGGTGCATGGAGCCCGCTTCTCCCTCTGCCTGTGTCTCTGCCTCTCTCTCTCTCTCTCTCTCTGTGACTATCATGAATAAATAAATAAAATCTTTAAAAAAAAATAAAATAAAATAAAATTTTATTTCCAAAAAAAAAATAAATAAATAAAAAATAAAATTTTATTTCCTAAGTGTCCATCGACTGATGAATGGATAAAAAAGATGTGGCATATATAGATAATGGAATATTACTCAGCCATTAAAAAAGAATGAAATCTTGCCATTCTTGACAGCATAGATGAACCTAGAGCATGTTATGCTAAAGTGAAATAAGCCAGATAGAGAAAGACAAATACTGTATGATTTCACTTACATGTAGAATCTGAAAAACAAAACAAATGAACAAACCGTACCAACAATAATAACAACAAAGAGAGAAACAGACCCATAAATATAGAAAACAAACTGGTGGTTGCCAAAGGAGAGGAAGGTAGGAGGATGGGCAATATGGGTGAAGGGGATTAAGAGGTACAAACTTCCAATTATAAAGTAAGTCACAGGGATGAAGACTACAGCATAGACAATATAGTCAATAATACTGTAATAAACTTTTGTGGTGAGTATTTTATAGTATATATAATAGTTGAAGCAAAAATAAAATGTTTCCTAGAGGCTGGATCACAGTCCTCATCTTATTCATTATCTTTTCTACAAATTATCTAATCTGTTCACCAGGTTTTATCTATCTTTATCTTAGTTTAGGATCATTCTTCTAAATTCCAGGTGTCTCCAACTGAATATAATACAGATAACAGAAACCGAATCCAACCATTCTGAATTCACCACTTCTTATATAACACACACTGATTCTTACAGTTCGTAGAGGGTTAATGTTGCCAGTTTTTCTCACTCAGTCTTCCAAATAAGACCTGGCACTCATCCTTGTTCCCTCCTTTTTCATTTTTCCATTTCCAGCCAGTCACCAAGTTATATCAAAATAAAATCAAGCCTTCACTCCCCTGCCATAGTTTAGATGCTTGTCATTTCTGAGGGTTATTTTTGTTGTTATTTGTTGTTTTATTGTTTTGTACAGGAATTATTATAGTAGCTTCCCAAGGTCTCTCTTCATTTGGCTTTTAGGGGTAACGTGTTTATAATTAAGTGCCTACCACAATATTTGATACACATTAGATGTTCAGTGTGTGTTAGATCTCTCTCATCCTCAGAGCAAATGCATAGCACTAGGCTGACCCAAAATGAACTCACCCTGTGACTTGATGACTTGTTGATTCACCTTTTGAGAAAAGGCTCATTCGGAAGTGAAAATTAGATTTGTTTCTGGCATCTTTAGTCTCCCATTTACTTTTTGGACCTTTGCTTGGATTTTGCTTGGATTTCAGAGTACTTACAGTTTTCCACTTCTCTTTACCAAGCCCTGTTCTTGAGATAGGATATGATTAACACCATGAGGATGATTAAGCTTAAGGAGTGTAGATCTTAAAATTTCTCATTATGGAAAAAAGTAGTGTGCAAGGTAATGAATGTGTTAACTGACCTTATTGTGGTGATCATTTTGCAATATACACATATAACAAATCATCACATTATACACCTTAAACTCATGCAATATTATATGTCAGTTATATCTCAAGAAAGCTGGAAAAAATCAATGCTGTGTATAGCAAGGTAATAAGTTATTAGTTTCAGTTGCCAGAGAACTTTCTTCATGGAAAAAGAAGTATATTGGGGCACCTGGGTGGCTCAGTCGGTTAAGTGTCTGCCTTCGGCTCAGGCCATGATCTCTGGGCTTTGGAATCAAGGCCCGGATCAGGCTTCCTGCTCAGTAGGATGTCGGCTTCTCTCTCTCTCTCTGCCCCTCCCCACTGCTCATTCTCTCTCTCTTTCAAATAAATGAATAAATATTTTTTTAAAAAAAGGAAAAGAAGTACATTAAGCATGACTTCTTTCAGAAGGACTAGTGTTTTAAAAGGTTCCAAAGCCTTAAACTAAAGGAGAAATTCTCTAATAGAAGAATTTGAGGGGGCAGCCCTGGTGGCTCAGTGGTTTAGCGCCACCTTCAGCCAAGGGCCTGGTCCTGAAGACCAGGGATCAAGTCCCGCGTCAGGCTCCCTGCATGGAGCCTGCTTCTCCCTCTGCCTGTGTCTCTGCCTCTCTCTCTCTCTCTGTGTCTATCATGAATAAATAAATAAAATTTAAAAAAAAGAGAAGAATTTGAGGACTTAGTAATTGGTAAATGAAATTGTTTGTGGATTATGTTGGGAGTGCCCTAAAATCGTAGCCATCTCTGTGGCCTGCTCCCATTCTCAGGCTAGCTCTGTACCTTGTTGAAAGTTACTGCTATAGGGACGCCTGGGTGGCTCAGTGGTTGAGCATCTGCCTTCAGCTCAGGGCATGATCCAGAAGTCCTGGGATCAAGTCCCACATTGGACTCTTTGCCGGGAGCCTGCTTCTCCCTCTGCCTATGTCTCTGCCTCTCTCTGTGTCTCTCATGAATAAATAAATAAAATATTTTTTAAAAGTTACTGCTATAAACAGTGATTATTTAACAGTCTGCTCTCCTGTTTGGAGAGCAAAGTAGATTGCAATGGTAGCTCAAGTGCCTTCTGCCATCAGGTTCAGATAGAGTTCAGTTTCCTCCAGTGGATCCCAAATTGTTATTTTAATTAGCCAATTAATACCCATATTGTTGTTGGTGGATTACAATAAAATATCTTATTGACTGAATAATTTTCAAAACAAATTGGAAGGTGAAGATGAATTTGATTGCAAATCTAGACTATATTTGAATTAATTTGTAAAATAATAGCATACAGCAACATCAATTCTGAATATCTAATCATGAAATTCAATGACCTTGAACAAAGATGATGTTGGAAAAATTAGGTTACCTGAAGGAATAATAATGACTAGTGGGTAAAATTTATATGCTGCTAATTTGGGCTACTGCTTTAAAATTTGAAATGGCAGCAAATAGCATTGTTATCTTCATTTTGTTTTCTCAAATAAAAGAATGAGAAGCCAGATTGATTTATGAAGCATGCTGAAATCATTGCTAACAGGCTGCTTGTATTGTTTTCTTAAAATTCAAAAGAAAAGATCTCCCTTATAATGAAACATATTTAAAAGTGAATTTGTACTGTGGTTTGTTCTGTCTGCTTTTTTCCATCAAATTTTCATGAAAGCCTCTTCTCTGGTTTCATCCTTGGCCTCTTCTTGTTGGCAGAGGTGGAGGAGAATCTTTGTTTGCTTTTCGTTTTGTTTCAAGTTTTTATTTAAATTCCAGTTCGTTGACATACAGTGTAATAATAGTTTTAGGTGTACAGTATAGTGATTCAACACATCCACACATCACCAGTGCTCAGCACGACACATGCCCACCTTATTCCCCATCACTCATTTAACCCATCCCCTGCCCACCTCCCCTCCAGCAATCCTCAGTTTGTTCTCTATAGTTAAGAGCTTGTTTTCTGGTTTGCCTCTCTCGTCCGCCCCCCCATGTTTCTTAAATTCCACATATGAGTGAAATCATAGGGTATTTGTTTTTCTCTGACTGACTTATTTCCCTAGCATAATACTGTCCATCTCCATCCACCTCATTGCAAATGGCAAGATTTCATTATTCTTTTTCATGGCTGAATAATATTTCAAAACACACACACACACCATCTTCTTATTCATCAGTCGATGGATATTTGGGCTCTTCCCATAATTTGGCTATTGTTAATAATGCTGTTACAAACATCAGGGTGGATGTGTCCCTTCAAATCACGTTTTTGTATCTTTTAGGTAAATACCTAATAGTGCAATTCTTGGATTATAGGGTAGTTTGAACACAGATACAAAGCTTCTCTTTGAGGATTCATTTTGAGTCAATCTTTACATAAGTAAACCAGTTTGATTATCTCAAAATGATAACTTATTCAGCCAGAGGCAGAGTTAAAATTAGGTAACTAAGTTTGATCACCCACTTCAAATATTTTTTTATGTAAATTTCTCTTTTTCTTTTCTGGGATTCTAAAAAAAACACATATCATAAGGCTTGATATTGACCCTAACTCATATGTCTGCTTAATTTTTTTTCAGCTTTTTTTCTTTTCTCTGCTTTAGCTTGTATAGTTTCTATTGCTATGCCTTCTATTTTACTGATCTTCATTTCTGCAGTTTCTAATTCATTATTAATACCATTAGTGTACTTTTAACTTCATATATTGTTTTTCATATCTGGAAGTTCCATTTGGCTCTTATTTATAGTTTTAATATGTCTCCACAACTCTCAAAATCATAGGACTACCTATATAATCTAACATTTCAGTTTCACCATTAGTTACAAATTGTTTTGTACTCTGAGTTTTGTATTCATTTTTGAGTTTTAATCTTAGTAAGCAGTTTACCAAGAGAGCCTCATTAGATCTCCCTGGTTAGTTCGTACCCTTCCTAACTTGTATTTTTCCTTCATAGCACTCATCAATGTTGTAATAATATACATTTGGGTGTAATTTAATTAATGTCTCTCTTGTTTAGTAGACTATATGAACATGTTCTTTTTGATTAGTCATATATCTTCATCACTTAGGCTATTGTAGTGCCTGGCATATTGTTTGCATTTAAATATTTCAATAATGCTTCCATGAAACTGAAAGACTTAGAATGTATATTAGAAATATTGTCCATTTGAAGCCTTCAGATTAAAAAAAAAGAAGCTCCAGAACTAATGGTGTATAACCTCACATATAATAATCAGGACCATCATGAACCGTTTTTGTAACTTTTCAGAGCTTGAAAATTATAATTCGTAAAAGTATTACAAGGAATATCTCTAACTTATTTATCTTATTTTGTTGTTTGTGAAATACATTCCTCTCAATTAAAAGAAACAGCCTTAACATACTGTATAATGTGTTAATAATCATACTTTCAAGTAATATTTGAAGAACATGCAGAATCTTAATTCTCTCTCATTTTAAACTGGGAAAAATATAACTTCCTTCTCAGGAAATCAATAAAGGTATTGTGCCAACTAATTAGTTTGTGTTTTAGTTGACCAGGCCAAAGTTTAGACTTTAGGAATTGCCAGTAAAGCCATTTGTATAATGATGCCAATGTCATTACTACCACCCTGCCAGTACTGCCATTTACTGAATATCTGTTGATGATCGAGTCAGTAATGAATCTCTATATATCTTGAATCATTAAAACATCCCTACCTGATTGGTATTATCTTCATTTTTGTAGTTACAGAAAATGAGCCTTCATGTGGCTAGTTACTTGCCCAAGATAACACAGCTGGGAAGTGCCCAAGTTGGTGTTTAAATCCATGACCAAGAATCACAAAGATTGGCTTTTATTTTATTCTGTTAACATGTCCATAATATAAAATGTGTCATTTTAACTGTTTTATAGTGTATAGTTCAGTGGATACCTAGTACATTTAGAATGTTGTACAACTATCACTACTATTTAGTTCCAGAACATTACCATCACCTCAAAATAAAACTCGATTCTCATTTAGCAGTCACTTCTCATTCCCTCTCAATTGGTTTTTGAGCATTGACTATGGACTCTGCAATTCTGCTAAAACTGTTTATTAGCTCTAAAATTTTGTGAATGAATTTTAAAGGATTATCTGCCTATGATCATGTCATCTATGAACAGAGCTAGTTTGACTTCTTCCTTTCCAGTTTGGCTGACTTTCTGTTTCTTGCCTAACTTCTCTGGCTAGAATCATCTATACAGTGTTGAGCAGCACTGGTGAAAGTCAGCATCCTTGTATTGTACTGATGTTAGGGGGAACACTTTTCAGTCTTTCACTCTTGAGTCTGACAGTATAGGTGAGTTCTCCACCATCCCTTTATCATGGTGAGGAAGTTCCCTTTTATTCATAATTTTCCAAGTATTTGTATTATGAAAGAACGCTCAATTTGGTCAAATGCTTTCTTTGCATCAGTTGAAATGACCATGCATTTTTTCATATATTCAACTGATATGGCTTATTAAATTGAATGACTTTTTTTCTACTTTGAAATACGTCACTTTCATCCTCACAATAAATCCTGGCTTGGCATGTTATATAACCCTTTTGACATGCTGCTGGATTTGGTTTGCCAGTATTTTATTGAGGAAATTTGTATCTATATTCATATGGGATATTGGCTTCTAGTGGTTTGTATTTGTTTTTACTATGATGTGTTTGTCTGGCTTTAGTATGAGGGTAATGATGGCTTCACAGAATGTGGAAGACTGAAGGCCTAAGAGTGGGAACCCATGAAAGATCTGAGACCTAAAACACAAAGTCCAAGGCTTGAGATAAAAATCTTAGCTTAAAGATCTGAGATCCAAGGATGGAAGGTCCTAGACACCCATAAAGACCTAGGACTCCAGCCACTCTAGATGCACAGAAGGCCCAGGAGAGAAAGATATCTCAAGGCTAAATTAGGTGGGAAGCTGAAAGCCCGTGACCCAGAATCCAGGAAAGATAGAAGCTCTAAGACCAAAGGACATCCCAAGTTGAGAATATTAAGTCCCAGATTTTTTTCTTTTGCTGTCCTCCCTGGACATTTTCAGTTCTTCCTTTCCAGTTCTCATGTTTCCATTTAAGCCCACTTGTTTTGAGATGCCCTTTTTGATGGTGCTATTACCCTAAGGAAACATATTCATTAGGTTGGCAATATTATACTTGGGCCGGGCTTAAGCCAATTTTGATCACAATTTTGAGCCATTTATTGAGTGTTTGTTTTTTGAATTTCCATTTCTCTTCACCTCCACCCCACTTGAGGGAGACATACAGGTAACATTGTATTTCAGTCTTCCCTTTTTCCTTAAGAGCTCCATCTGATGAGAAAAAGAAAGCATCAGGCTGCTGAGGAGGGAGGGGCGGAGTAATAAGCTATCTAGAGAAGATGTGAAGAGATGCAGGCCAGTAAGAATTAGACAAGAAATACCCAGATGTGCAGCCTGTTGAGAAGCACCAGCCAGCAACACCTTACTTCTGTGAGCTTGGTTCTGGCATCCTCAGACTATCACTACTGATAAGAATAAGAAAGCAATTCTGTCATCATCTGATTTTTATGGCATAATGAAATTGTGAACACATCCATTTTTAAAGCAAATGACTTCGTCTCTACCCTTCTACCTAAAAGGAAATCTCTACCAAATGCTCTGATGGGAAGATACACTTTGACTTGTGAAATGATGTGAAATGCAGAATCTTTGAGCTGTGAGTGTTTTGAAGATTAAAAAATCTTGCTCAGTATGGGTGACCACCAAAAGCAATCTGCAGCCATCTACATGTCACAACTGAGACAAATTGGAGAATGTGTTGTCTAATGTCAAATAAAATGTACTGTTTTGGAAGAAAATAGGATGAGTTAGGAAGTATTCATTTCTACCTTTTGGGGAAGAGTTTGAGAAATATTGGTGTTGATACTTGGAAATTTTATAGAATACTCGTTAGTAAAGCCATCTGGTCCTGGCCTTTTCTTGTGTGCTGTTTAACAGCTGATTCAATCTGTATATATTACACATCTACACATTTTCTTTTTCTTCTTGAGTCAATTTTGGTAAGTTGTGTGTTCTTAGGATTTTGAGTCTTCCCTCTTTTTCTCTTAGACAGTCTTGATAATGATTTGTCAATTTTGTTAATCTTTTCCATGAACAAACTTTTGGTGCAATTAATTCTGTCTATTGTGTTTCTATTCTTTATCCCATTAATCTCTGCTCTGATCTTTATTATTTTCTTCCTTCTGCAATTTTTTGCTTTAGTTTGCTCTTCCTTTTTTAGTCTCTTCAGGAGTAAAGTTAGGTTGCATCTATGCATTTATAGCTATAAGCTTGCCTTTGAGCACTGCTTTCTTTGCATCCCATTAATGATGGTATATTGGGTTTTCACTTTCATTTGTCTCAAAATATCTTAGTTTCTCTTGTGATTTCTTCCTTGACCCATTGGTTATTTAAGAATGTGTTGTCTAATTTCTATATATTCCCGGAATTTTTCAGTTTTCCATCTGCTATTGAGAGGATGGTTTGCATGATTTCAATCTTTTAAAATGTATTTGGACTTTATAACCTAAAACAGTCTATCCTGAAGAATGTTCTGTGTGCACTTGAGAAAAATGTGTGTTTCATTCTTGTTGGATGGAATACTCTGTATATTTTTGTTAAGGATAATTGGTTTATTGTGTTGTTCAAGTCCTCTATTTCCTTACTGATCTTCTGTTAGTTGTTCTGTCCACTATTGAAAATAGAGTACTGAAATCTCCACATATTATTGTACAACTTTCTAATCTCTTCAATTCTATCATTCTTGTCTCATATATTTGGGGCTTTGTTGTCACATGTGTATATATTTATAACTGGTATGTCTTAATGGATTGATCCTTTTATCAATATGTAATGCCCTCCTTTGTCTCTTGTAACAATTTTTGACTTAAATTTCATTTTGTCTGATATTAATATGACCATCTCATCTCTCTTTTGTTTACTATATGCATGTGATATAATTTTTATCTCTTTTACGTTCATCCTATTTGTGTCTTTCAGTTTAAATTGAGTATCATATAGTCAGCCTGTAGGTAGATATTTTTGCATTCATTCTGCCAATCTCTATTCTTTAATTGGGAAATGAATCATGTCTGCATTTAAAATAATTACTAGTAAGGAAAGACATACTTCTGCCACTTTGTTCTTTGTTTTCTATACATCTATTATATTTTTGTTCCTCGATTCCCCCATTGCAGCCTTCATTTGTGTTTAACTGATTTTCATAGTGTAGTATTTTTATTATCTTCCCAAGTATATTAAAAGATGCTCAATATCACTAATTATCGAGGAAACGCTAATCATCTCTTCACACCTATTAGGACTACATTCAAAAAGTCAAAGATGATAAGTGTTGACGAGGATGTGGAGAAAAGAGAGCCCTTGTGCATTGTTGGTGGGAGTGTAAATTGGTACAGCCATTATAGAAAATAATATGACGGTTCTGCAAAAAATTTAAAATAGAACTACCATTCGATCCAGCAACCCACTTCTTGGTATATATCCAAAGGAAATAAAATCACTATCTCAAAGAGATATCTGCACTCCCATGCTTATTGTAGTGTTATTCCCAGTTACCAAGACCAGAAACAACTTAAGTTTCTGTAGACAGATGAATGGATAAAGAAAATGTGGTATAGATATAAATGGGATATTATTTAGTCATTAAAAAAAGTAAATTCTGCCATTTGCAACAACACAGATGAATCTGGAGAACATTATGCCAAGTGAAATAAGCCAGACACAGAAAGACAAATATTGTGTGATCTCACTTCTGTGTGGAATGTAAATAAAATAAAATAAAATAAAATAAAATAAAATAAAATAAAGCTGAATTCATAGTAACAGAGAATAGAATGGTAGTTACCAGAAGCTAGGTGTTGGTGGAAAAGGGAGTATTTTTTTAAAAGTAGAATAGTGGTTGCTGGGGACCAGAGGGAGAAAGTCATAGGGAGCTATTGTCTTAGAGGTTCAGAGTTTCAGTTTTGCAAAATGAAAAGAGTTCTGGAGGTGGATGGTAGTGATGGTTGCATGGCGATATGGTTGCACTTAATATCACTGAACTGTAAACCTAAAACTGGTTAAGATGTGCATTTTATCACAATAAAAGATCTTAAAAAGAAACATTTTCCATTTATCCAGTTTGTCACATTTTTTGCCCTAAAATTATTCCTAGTATTTCCTATCATCTCTTTATTTTTAAAATTTTTTTATTTAAATTCAATTTATCAACATATAGTATAACACCCAGTGCTCATCCCATCAAGTGCTCTCATTCCTTAGTGCCCATCACACAGTCACCCCATCCTCCCACCCTCTTCCCCTTCTGCAACCCTTTGTTCATTTCCCAGAGTCATGTCTTGTCTTCCTCTCTAATTATTCCCTACTCAGTTTCCCTCCTTTCCTTTGGAGTCCCTTTCACTACTATTTCTTATATATAAGTGAAGCCAAAAATTGATTGTCCTCTGATTGACTTATTTCACTAAACATAATGCCCTCCAGTTCCATCCACGTCAAAGCAAATGGTGAGTATTCATCCTTTCTGGTGGCTGAGTAACATCCCATTGTATATACATAGACCACATCTTCTTTGTCCATTCATCTGTTGAAGAACATCGAGGTTCCATCCACAGTCTGGCTATTGTGGACATTGCTGCTATGAACATTGGGGTGCAGGTGTCCCGGCGTTTCATTGCATCTATATCTTGGGGTAAATCCCCAGCAGTGCAATTGCTGGGTCATGGGGTAGCTCTGTTTTTAACTTCTTGAGGAAACTCCACACTGTTTTCCAGAGTGGCTGTACCAGTGTGCATTCCTATCATCTCTTGAATTTTGTAGAACTTATAATCATGGCCACTTTTGTTCTTGATATTGGTAATTTGTGTTTTCTTTCTTTATCTTTTTCAGTCCAGCAAGAGGTTTATTATTTTATTTTCAAAAAAAACAGATTTTGATGTCATCAATTTTTATATTTTCAATTAATATTTAATTGATTTTGTTTTTTTTCTATGATTTCTTTCTATCATTTTACTTTGGCTTGAACTTCCTCTTCCTAATTAAAAAAATTTTAGTTGGCAACTCCAATCACTGATATTAAATCTTCTTTATTTTCCAATATAATTATTGGAAGCTATAATTTTCCCTCTAAGCACTACTTTAATTCTACCCCACAAAGGTTAACATAATGTATTTTTATTGTTACTCCTTCAAAATAGTGTCTAAATTCTCTTGGGATATTTTCTTTGTCTCTTGTACTATTTAGAACTGCATTGTCTATTTTCCAAATATTTGGTTTTCTTCTAATCATTATCATTGATTTCTAATATAATTTATTAGTGCTAAGAGAACAGATTCTGTATTATTTCAATCCTTTTAAAGTTATTTAGACTTGTTTTATAACCAATCATATGGTCTATTCTGGTTAGCATAACATATGCCTTTGAAAGGAATATGTTATTTTGCCATTGTTGGTCACAGTGTTCTGTAAATATCAATGAAGTCACTGTCATTAAAAATGTTGTACAGAACTTTTAACTCATTACTTTTTTGCTGTTTATTTAGTTGTTCTAAATTCCAGGAGATGAATGTGTTGAAACATCCAACCATGAATGCAGAATTGTCTATGTTTTACTAATATCTGTCAATTTTTCCTTCACAATTTTAGAAACTCTGTTAATATACACAGTCATCTATTATAATTATATATTTCTAACAGATAGACACTTATTATTATGAAATATTTTTATTTCTAGTACTACTTTTTATTTGAAATCTATTGTATCTGGTATTAATGTAGCCACTCCCTAATTCTAATCCTTATTCTTTGCATAGTGTATCTTTTCCCATCCATTTATTTTCTTTTTTCCCCATCCATTTAACTTTCATTCTATATTTGTCCTTACATGTAAAATGTGTCTTTTTTAGAAAGTATGTAAATGTGTCTTTTAAGGAAATCTCTTATCCCACTTTTTCTTTTAATTGAGGTGTTTAATCTATGAATATTTATTATAATTGTTGATATTGGTGAATGGTATAGGCTAAATTATGTCCCCTCAAAATTCATATGTTGAATTCCTAACACCTGGTACCTCAGAATGTGACTGTATTTGGAGATAGGGTCTTCTTAGAGATAACTAAGTTAAAATGAGGTCATTAGGGTGGGTTCTAATCTAATCTGACTGATATCCTTAGAAGAAAGGGAAATTAGGGGGCACCTGGGTGGTTCAGTCAGTTGAGCATCCGACTTTTGGTTTTGGCTCAGGTCGTGATCTCATGGGTTGTGAGATTGAACCCCTCATGGGACTCTGTGCTCAGTGGGGAGTCTGCTTAAAGATTCTCTCCCTCTACCCCTACCCCTGCGTACATGCTGTCTCTCTAAGTAAATAAATAAATCTTTTTTTTAAAAAAAAAAGGAGAAATGAGGACACAGGCATGTACAAAGGGAAGGCCACATGAAGACCAAGGAAGAATATGCCATTTGCAAGTAAAGGAGAGAAACCTGAGAAGAAACAACCCTGCTGGCATCTTGATCACAGACTTCTAGTCTCCAGAAGAGTGAGAAAATACATTTCTGTTGTTTTAGCTACTGAGTCTGCGCTAATGGCAGCCTTAGCAAACTAATACAGTGCGTTTGAATCTACCCATTTATTCTCTCTCTCTCTCTTTTTTTTTTTTTTTGGTGTTCTTTGATTTCTTGTCCTTCAGTTACTCCTTCCCTGCCTTTTAATCAGATTAACCATATTTTCAGGATTGTATTTTACTATTCTTATTGGGTTGTTAGCTAGACTTCTTTGGATATTTTTAGATTCTTCTGGTAATTTCAGTATACATCCTTCACTTTTCACAGTTCATTTTCAGTTAATATTGTACCACTTTACATAAAATATAGAAACTTTCCAACAATCCAGGGCCACATACACCTACTACTTCCTTTATTCTAAAGTTGTTTTGTGTATTAAATCTACTTACATGAAACACCACAAGGCAATATTTTCCTTTCAATCGTTATATATATCACAAAGAATTAAGAGGGGGAGAAAAGCCAAAATATTAGTCTTTTGCATGTAGTTTGACATTTACCATTAAAGATGTTCTTTATTCTTTGTTTGAAGTTGTTACTTTCCATCTGGTATAATTTCCCTTCAGCCTGGATAATTTTTACTGGTATTTCTTTTACTACAGATCTGCCCATGATGAATTCTTTTTGTTTTCTTTTCTTGGAAAAACCCTTTATTTAGCTTTCATTCTTGAAAGATATTTTTGCTGAATATAGAATTTTATACCACATTTTTTTCCTTTCAGTATTTTAAAGATGTTCCATCTGTTCTAGCTCTCATTGTTTCCGATCAGAAGTCAGTTTTTAATCAGATCATTGTTCCATTGTATGTAATTTATCATTTTTCTTTTGCTATTTTCGACCTTTGTTGTTTGTATTAGTTTTCTTTTTTAATTTATTTTTTTATTGGAGTTCAATTTTCCAACATATAACATAACACCCAGTGCTCATCCCATCAAGTGCCCCCCTCAGTGCCCGTCACCCAGTCACCCCCACCCCCCGCCCACCTCCCTTTCCACCACCCCTTGTTCATTTCCTAGAGTTAGGAGTCTCTCATGTTCTGTCTCCCTTTCTGATATTTCCCACTCATTTTTTCTCCTTTCCCCTTTATTCCCTTTCGCTATTTTTTATATTCCCCAAATGAATGAGACCATATAATGTTTGTCCTTCTCTGATTGACTTATTTCACTCAGCATAATACCCTCCAGTTCCATCCATGTCGAAGCAAATGGTGGGTATTAGTTTTCAACAGTAAGACTATTATGTGTCTTGGCATGAGCTTCTTCATGTTTATTCTGCTTTGTTTTCTTGAAGCATCCTGTAGGTGTAAAATTTTGCTTGTCAGACTTTATTTCTTTTTTTAAGATTTATTTATTTATTTGAGAGAGTGCACATACATGGGGGGCAGAGAGAGAGGGAAAGTCAAGCAGACTCCACACTCAGCATGGTGCCCTATGTGGCACTCCATGCAGGGCTCCACACAGGGCTCCATCTCACAACTGTGAGATCGAGCCCTGAGCCCAAACCAAGATTCAGACACTTAATGACTATGCCACCCAGGCACCCCAGCCTTTTTTCTTCAAGTAACTTTTTGTGTTTCATTCTCTCTCCTTTGTTCTGGAGTGTCAATTACACATATACCGAAAAATTCAGTATTATCCATAAGTTAACGAGGTCTATTTGTTTATTTTTAAATCTTTTCCTTCTCTTTATCCACATTGACTATATTTTCCTTTTTTTGATGGCTAAAGTCACATGTATTTTCTTCTGCATATATTTGGAATTTTTAGTTATAACATATTATACATAAAACCCATCATTAAAAATCAGTGAGGGGGGCACTTGATGGGATGAGCACTGAGTGTTATTCTATATGTTGGCAAATTGAACACCAATAAAAAATCAACTAAAAAAATCAATAAAGAAATATCTTGGGGATCCCTGGGTGGCGCAGTGGTTTAGCGCCTGCCTTTGGCCCGGGGCATGATCCTTGAGACCCGGGATCGAGTCCCACGTCGGGCTCCCAGTGCATGGAGCCTGCTTCTCCCTCTGCCTGTGTCTCTGCCTCTCTCTCTCTGTGTGTGTGTGACTATCATAAATAAATAAAAAAAATTAAAAAAACAACAAAAAAACCTCAACATTTAAAAAAAAAAAGAAATATCTTACTAGGTATTTTAAGCATTCTATTGTTCCACAAGTAATTGTTAGAGCATTCCTTAATATATTTTTCTTTAAGTTTTTTCAAGTTTTTAATTAAAGTTTAATTAACAGAGTATATTAGTTTCAGATGTACAATATAATGATTCAACATTCTGTGCATTACTCAGGTCTCATCATGATAAGTGGACTTTTAATCCCATTCACCTATTTTGCCCTTCCCCTCACATACCTCCCCCTGGAAACCACCTGTTTCTTCTCTGTATTTAGGACTCTGTTTGTTTCTCTCTTTTTTTATTTGTTCATGTGTTGTTTCTTCAGTTTCATATACGAGTGAAATATGGTATTTGTCCTTTCTCTGACTTATTTCACTAAACAGTATATCCTCTAGGTCCACCCGTGTTACAAATGGCAAGATCTCATGGATTTTTATGGCTGAGTAATGTTCCATTATATATATACCACATCTTTTTTATCGATTCATCTATGGTGGGCATTCAGATTGCTTCCACATCTTGGCTACTGTAAATAATGTTGCTAAACATAGGGGTACATATATCTTTCTGAATTAGTGTTTTTGTATTCTTTGGGTAAATAACCAGTAGTGGAATTACAAGATCATATGGTAATTCTATTTTTAACTTTTTGAGGAATCTCCATACTATTTTCCATGATGACCACATTTAATAATTTCTGTTGATTTACTTTACAGTTCGCATATACCTTTCTGTCGTTTCCATTTAGCTGTTAAATCCATATAATGAATTTTTTAAATTTCAGATTCTCTGGCCAGAAAGACTAGGATTTTTCCACTGATGCCTTCACCACTTTATGCATCACACATGCAGCTGAACTTAATCCACAAAAGGAGGAACTTCATGCAGCTACTCACATCCCGTTTTCTGAGAATATACTCCTTACCAGAATCTGTCTGCTTCTGTTGACATTCCTGTACCTTAATGCAGTTACTTTTTATATTAGGTCAGGATTTTATAATTATCTTCTGCAGGGGACTTTGGGAGTATCCGAGTCTGTCATCAGAGAAATCAGAAATCCCTCAATTGGTTTTTATTTGACTAAAGTGTGGGGTTTGAGTGAGTAGTGGTGATAAGCCGGGAATATGCACTTGAAGTTTTATTGTGAAATTCCTTGAATATCAGGTTGAAGAGTTTGTGCTTAATTTGGAAGGTAACAAGGAGTAATCAGAACATCAGAAGCTGGAGCTATTTCTTTTTTTCCATTTTTTTATTTAAAATTCAATTAGCCAACATTACAGTACATCATTAGTTTCAGAGGTAGAGTTCAGTAATTCATCAGTTGCATACAACACCCAATGCTCATCATGTCACGTGCCCTCCTTAATGCCCATCACCCAATTACCCCATCCTCCCACCCACCTCCCCTCCAGCAACCCTCAGTTTGTTTCCTATAGTTAAGAGTCTCTTATGGTTTGTCTCCCTCTTTGATTACTTCCCATTCAGTTTTCCCATCCTTCCCCTATGATTTTAAATTCCACATATGAATGAAACCATACGATAATTGTCTTTCTTTGATCGACTTATTTTGCTCAGCATAATACCCTCTAGCTCCATCCATGTCGATGTAAATGGTAAGTATTTCTCCTTTCTAATTGCTGAGTGATATTCCGTTATATATATACACCACATCTTTATACATTCATCTGTCTACGCACATCTCGGCTCTTCCAAGTTTCGCTATTGTGGACATCGCTGCTATAAACATTGGGGTGTATGTGCCCCTTCATATCATTACATTTGTATCTTTGGGGTAAATACCTAGGAGTACAATTTCTGGGTCTTTGGTAGCTCTATATTTAACTTCTTGAGGAACCTTCATACCATTTTCCAGAGTGGCTAAACCAGCTTGCATTCCCACCAACAGTGCAAGAAGGTTCCTTTCTCCACATCCTCACCAACATTTGTTGTTTCTGGACTTGTTAATTTTAGCCATTTTGACTGGTGTGAGGTGGTATCTCATCATGGTTTTGATTTGTATTTCCCTGATGCCAGGTGATGTGGAGCATTTTTTCATGTGTATGTTGCCCATGTGTATGTCTTCTTTGGAAAACTGTCTGTTCATGTCTTCTCATTTCTTGACTGGATTTTTTGGTTTCTTGGGTGTTGAGTTTGATAAGTTCTTTATAGATCTTCGATACTAGCCCTTTATCTGATATGTCATTTGCGAATATCTTCTCCCATTCCATAGGTTGTCTTTTATTTTGTTGACTGTTTCCTTTGCTGTGCAGAAGTTTTTTATCTTGATGAGGTCCCAATAGTTTATTTTTGCCTTTGTTTCCCTTGCCTTTGGAAATGGGTCTAGCAAGAAGTTGCTGCAGCCAAGGTTGAAGAGGTTGTTGCCTGTGCTCTCCTCTGGGATTTTGCTGGATTCCTGTCTCACATTTAGATTTTTCATCCATCTTGAGTTTATCTTTGTGTTTGGTGTAAGAAAATGGTCCAGTTTCATTCTTCTAATGTGGCAGTCCAATTTCCCAACATCACTTGTTCAAGAGACTCTCCTTTTGCCATTAGGTATTCTTTCCTGCTTTGTCAAAGATTATTTGGCCATAGAGTTGAGGGTCCATTTCTGGGTTCTCTATTTTGTCCCATTGATCTATGTGTCTGTTTTTGTACCAGTACCACACTGTCTTGATGATTAGAACTTTGTAATATGGCTTGAAGTCCGGCATTGTGATGCTACCAGCTTTGGTTTTCATTTTCAACATCTCTTTGGATATTTGGGGTCTTTTCTGGTTTGGTTCCATACAACTTTTAAGATTATTTGTCCAGCTCTTTGAAAAATGTCGATGGTATTTTGATAGGGATTGCATTGAACATGTAAATTGCCCTGGGTAGCATGGACATTTTCACAATATTAATTCTTCCAATCCATGAGCATGGAATGTTTTTCCATTTCTTTGTGTCTTCCTCCATCTCTTTCACAAGCATACTGTAGTTTTTAGAATACAGATCCTTTACCTCTTTGGTTAAGCTTATTCCTAGGTATCCTGTGGTTTTTGGTGCAATTATAAATGGGGTTGACTCATTAATTCCTCTTTCTTCTGTCTCATTGTTAGTGTATAGAAATGCAACTGATTTCTGTGCATTGATCTTATATCCTGCCACACTGTCGAATTCCTGTATGAGTTCTAGCAATTCTGGGGTGGAGTTTTTTGAGCTTCCCACATCAAGTATCATGTCGTCTGCAAAGCATGAGAGTTTGAATTCTTTGACAATTTGAATGCCTTTTATTTCTTTTTGTTGTGTGATTGCTGAGGCTAGGTGGAGTTATGTTCTTTAAAAATACCTATCTTGGGGGACACCTGGTTGGTTCAGTCGGTTAAGCATCTGACTCTTCATTTCAGCTGAGGCCATGATCTCAGAGTGGTGAGATCAAGCTCCACATCAGGCTCTGCCCTGAGCATGGAGTCTACTTAGGATTGTCTCTCTCCCTCTCCCTCTGCCCCTCCCACCACTTGAATGTGCCCGAGCGCTCTCTCTCTCTCTCTCTCTCAAGAAAAAAAAAGACAAACCTATCTTAGTAAGCTTGGGCTGATAAAATACCATTGACTGGATGACTTATAAACAGCAGAAATGTATTTTCCACAGTTCTGGAGGCTGGAAGCTCAAGATCAGGTGGCCAGCATCGTCGGGCTTTATAGAGAGCTGCCTGCTTCTCCTTGTAAACTTACATGGAGATATCAGAGTGAGCTAGCTCTCTAGCCTCTTCTTACAAGGGCACAAATCCCATTCAATTCCACCTCTATGATATAATTCCCTTGCAAAGTTGCTCCCCGCCAAATACTATCACATTGGGAGGGTTTCAACATATGAATTTGGATGGGGGTGTGGGTACAAACGTTCAGTCCATAGCAATACCTGTATGTTCAACACAGTGTAGAACACAAAAAAATCATCTGTGAGAATAGGTATGTTTGGGAAAAGTTTCTGGACTGATATATGTTTTTTCCCAAAGTCTGTGAAGAGATTTTCAAGAGAGTCACAGAGGAATTACAAAACACACTTTCCTTCCTCCTAGGGTAAGCAACTCTGAGATGGGAGTAACAGGTAGCCAGTACATTGAAATTCAGTAACTGACTTTCAATTTCACAGACCATAATTCTGAACTGACAGGAAGCAACAGGGCTCAAACTAAGGCCCTTTAGTGGAGATGGGCCAGTAATTATGTGGGGTGCTACATGTTCTACTTTTGTTTGCTAAATAATAGCATACTCTAGGGTGCTTTCATAATCACATCATAGTCATTCACTCAATGCACTCCACTAGCTACCAACCTTGAACACTCTGAGTCGTTTCTAGCCAAGTAAATGAAAATGATTGAAGAAAATAATTACCCTAAATTGTCTGAAACCCTTAGGAAAAAATTAGTTTTATTAACCTGATGCCTGAGTCATCACAGGTCCTGTTTCTGAAAAATGTCCTGCAGTTTGGTTTTATAAAACAGCCTCCTTTTTGTTGTTTATTAATTATCAGCAGGGTAACCAATGTTGTGTAGCAAAGGGACACTGAAGAAAGAGGTTTGGGAGAAAGAGTAATTTTATGATTAGCATTTTATCCTTCCTAATCATCTTTCTCGTTAGTAAAACTCCCAAGGATAGCAATGGCACACAAGCGTTTGAAGTGGCAGTGAAAGCTTAAATCAGCTAAAATGGTAGTTTGTCTGCTGCATTTAAGATTTAACAGTGGCAGCAGTGCATCGAGGTGAGTGTGAAGGTGGAAAAGAAAAAAAATAATACGATACAATTGAAAAATAGATTTCTTTGTGGTTACCACCCTGGAATGAGAACAATTACTCCCTTGCAAAGAGATTTTTACTTTATCACTTCTGCTCACCTTAGAGGACAATGAAGGTAGGTTAAAGTGGTCTACAGGGCCTTAAGAAAGCATTTCTAGTCATGGGATTGCATTCCCCTTTATAGAAGTTAAACCTTAATTTACCCTATATTCGGTTATCCTTCACCATAGCTGAGAAAATCTAAAATGTCTCTCTTGCCCCGTCCTCCTCTTGAACACTATCACAGTCTTCTACTGGATTTGTATCCTTGTCCACCTCTTAGAAATAGCTTTACAATTGCTTGCAGAAGTGGTACATGATATATTTTATAGGAGACAAATCTTAGTTTGAATGCTGGCATGATATTTATATATATGTCCTCTAATTGTTCTTCTAACAATTTTGTTGAGAAATACCACACTTAAAGCACAGTACTAAAAAAAAAAAAAGCACAGTACTGATGGTGAACTCCAAGTGTGAAGTATGAATGATGGTGCTGATAACAAGAGTGCTAGGATAAATTGAATGACCAAACATATACTTAATGGTATAAACTGGGACATTTGGGGGAGCGAACCGGGGTTACTGATATTTATAGAAAGAAATAAGCATAATAAATTAGGACTAATCCCAAGTTGCAGTCAACCTATTTATTAACAAAAATAAATGATGATAGGAAGCCAATTAAAACTATTTTATGTACATGTTAGTTCCAGACTAATGGAACAGAGCCCAGGGAAAAAAATTCCCTGATGTGAGAAAATGAACAATTTTAAAATAATATTTTTATTTGTTACTTGTATGAAAATCATGCATATTAACTGCATAAACTTTTAAAATATATAAAAGAGAGAAAAATAATTTACCACCATGGAGAATGCACTATATGCAATTTTTGTGTATTTTTCTAGATATTTTTTTCTTGTGAATATATATGTTATATAAATAATACAAGTGGTATTGTATTCTAAAATAATTATTGCTACATGCTACATGGGGTGCTACATGTTCTACTTTTGTTTGCTAAATAATGGGATACTCTAGGGTGCTTTCATAATCACATCATAGTCTTTCACTCAATGCTCTCCACTAGCTACCAACCTTGAACAACACTCTGAGTCATTTCTAGCCAGATAAATGAAAATGGTTGAAGAAAATAATTACCCTAAATTGTCTGAAACCCTTAGGAAAAATTAGTTTTATTAACCTGATTAAAAAAATTATTTTTTAAAAAATAATTATTTAGGGGGACACCTGGCTGGCTAAATTGGAAAAGCATGTGACTCTTGATTTCGGGGTTGTGAGTTCAAGCCCCATATCAGGTATAGAGATTGCTTAAATAAGTAAAACTTAAAAAAATAATTCTAATAGTAGTAATTATATTTTATTATTTCATCATTTCCCCATTCCATTAAATATTTCAACACATGATTTTTGTGAAATTGATACTAATTTATATATTCAATTAACATTTAGTAGAGTCTACATAATCCATTATATGAGTGAACCATATTTTATTTAATGAGACATTATTCTTAGACATTTAGATTATCTTTTTCTTTTTAAATATTTGATTTATTTATTCATGAGAGACACAGAGAGATAAAGAGGCAGAGACATAGGCAGAGGGAGAAGCAGACTCCATGCAGGGAGCCTGATGTGGGACTCAATACCGGGACTCCAGGATCACACCCTGGGCCCAAGGCAGGCACTAAACCGCTGAGCAACCCAGGGATCCCCATCATTTAGATTATCTTACTGCTTCACTTTTATGATAAAGGCTAACATAAATATCTCTATATGTAAATCTTTGGTTTGATTTCTGACAGTTTTCTTAGAACATACCTTAGAATTAGAAATCCTAGATCTGATCATATGTGTATATGATATGTGTATATGTGTATATGTCGAATATTAGTTGACCATAAAGTTGAGGGCCCATTTCTGGGTTCTCTATTTTGTTCCATTGATGTATGTGTCTGTTTTTGTGCCAGTACCACACTGTCTTGATGACCACAGCTTTGTAGTACAACCTGAAATCCGGCATTGTGATGTCCCCAGCTCTGGTTTTCTTTTTCCATATTCCCCTGGCTATTCGGGGTCTTTTCTGATTCCACACAAATCTTAAGATGATGTTCCAACTCCGAATAAAGTCCATGGTATTTTGATAGGGATTGCATTAAATGTGTAAATTGCCCTGGGTAGCATTGACATTTTCACAATATTAGTTCCTCCAGTCCATGAGCCTGGAATATTTTTCCATCACTTTGTGTGTTCCTCAATTTCTTTCAGAAGTGTTCTTTGGTTTTTAGGGTATAGATCCTTTACCTCTTTGGTGAGGTTTATTCCTAGGTATCTTATGCTTTTGGTTGAAATTGGAAATGGGATTGACTCCTTAATTTCTCTTTCTTCAGTCTCATTGTTAGTGTACAGAAATGCCATGATTTCAGGGCATTGATGTTGTATCTTGCCACACTGCCAAATTGCTGTATGAGTTCTAGCAATCTTGGGGCAGAGGCTTTTGGGTTTTCTATGTACAGTATCATGTCATCTGCAAAGAGGGAGAGTTTGACTTCTTCTTTGCCAATTTGAATGCCTTTTATTTCTTTTTGTTGCCTGATTGCTGAGGCTAGGACTTCTAGTACTATGTTGAATAGCAGTGGTGAGAGTGGACATCCCTGTCTTGTTCCTGATCTTAGGGGAAAGGCTCCCAGTGTTTCCCCATTGAGAATGATATTTGCTGTGGGCTTTTCGTAGATGGCTTCAAAGATGCTGAAGAATGTTCCCTCTATCCCTACACTCTGAAGAGTTTTGATCAGGAATGGATGCTGTATTTTGTCAAATGCTTTCTCTGCATCAATTGAAAGGATCATATGGTTCTTCTTTTTTCTCTTGTTGATATCATCTATCACGTTGATTGTTTTATGATTGTTGAACCAGCCTTGCCTCCTGGGCATAAATCCCACCTGGTCATGGTGAATAATCTTCTTAATGTACTGTTGGATCCTATTGGTTAGTATCTTGTTGAGAATTTTTGCATCTGTGT
This sequence comes from Canis aureus, assembly GCF_053574225.1. Classification (NCBI taxonomy): domain Eukaryota; kingdom Metazoa; phylum Chordata; class Mammalia; order Carnivora; family Canidae; genus Canis; species Canis aureus. Next base: position 12,770,540 of record NC_135649.1, read on the forward strand.
TCATCAGAGATATTGGTCTATAATTCTCCTTTATGGTGGGGCCTTTATCTGGTTTTGGAATTAAGGCGATGCTGGCCTCATAAAATGAGTTTGGAAGTATTCCATCCCTTTCTATCTTTTGGAACAGCTTTAGAAGAATAGGTATTGTTTCTTCTTTAAACATTTGATAGAATTCTTCCCCTGGGAAGCATCTGGCCCTGGACTCTTGTGTCTTGGGAGGTTTTTGATGACTGCTTCAATTTCCTCCCTGGTTATTGGCCTGTTCACATTTTCTATTTCTTCCTGTTCCAGTTTTGGTAATTTGTGGTTTTCCAGAAATGCATCCATTTCTCCTAGATTGCCTAATTTATTGGCATATAGCTGCTCATGATACATTTTTAAAGTCGTTTGCATTTCCTTGGTATTGGTTGTGATATATCCTTTTTCATTCATGATTTTATTAGAGTCTTTCCTTTTTGTTTTTTATAAGGCTTTATCTATGTTATTAATTCTTTCAAAGAACCAACTCCTGGTGGTTTTTTTTTTTATCTGTTCTACAGTTCTTCTGGTCTCTGTTTCATTGAGTTCTTTATTAACTCTCTTCTTCTGCTGGGTGTAGGTTTTATTTGCTGTTTTTTCTCCAGTTCCTTTAGGTGCAAGGTTAGCTTTTGTATTTGAGGTTTTTCCAATTTTTTGAGGGATGCTTGTATTGCAATGTATTTCCCTCTCAGGACAGCTTTTGCTGTATCCCAAAGATTTTGAGTGGTTGTATCTTCATTCTCATTAGTTTCCATGAATCTTTTTAATTCTTCTCTAATTTCCTGGCTGACCCATTCATCTTTTAGCAGGATGCGTTTTAGCCTCCACGTGTTCGAGTTTCTTCCAAATTTCTTCTTGTGACTGAGTTCTAGTTTCAAAGCATTGTGGTCTGAAAATATGCAGGGGACATTCCCAGTCTTTTGATATGAGTTGAGACCTCATTTGTGACCCAGTATATGGTCTATTCTGGAGAAAGTTCCATGTGCACTTGAGAAGAATGTGTATTCAGTTGCCTTAGGATGGAATGTTCTAGGCATCCCCGGTGGTGCAGTGGTTTAGTGCTGTCTGCAGCCCGGGGTGTGATCCTGGAGACCCGGGATCGAATCCCACGTCGGGCTCCCTGCATGGAGCCTGCTTCTCCCTCTGCCTGTGTTTCTGTGTCTCTATGAATAAATAAATAAAATCTTTAAAAATAAAAAGGATGGAATGTTCTGTATATATATATATGTGAAATCCATCTGGTCCAGTGTATCAATTAAAGCTCTTGTTTTTTTTTTTGGAGATGTTGTGCTTAGAATATCTGTCATTTGCAGACAGTGCCATGTTGAAGTTTCCCAGTATTAGTGTATTATTATCTAAGTATGTCTTTACTTTGGTTATTAATTGATTGATATACTAGGAAGCTTCCACATTAGGGACATAAATATTCATGATTAGGTCGTCTTGTTGGATAGACCCTTTAAGTATGAGATAGTGTCCCTCTTCATCTCTTACTACAGTCTTTGAGATAAACTTTAATTTATCTGATATGAGGATTGCTAACCCAGCTTTCTTTTGAGGATCATTTGAATGGTAAATGGTTCTCCAACCTTTCGTGTTCAGGCTGGAGGTGTCCTTAGGTCTAAAATGAGTCTCTTGTGGACAGAAATTCTACAAGAAAATCTACAAGAAATCTTCCTTCATTGTGTGTTCCGTATCTGTTTCAGGTGTCTTGTTTAGAAATCTGACCCTGCACAGCCCGCCCTTGGTTGAGGATCACAAATTGAGGTGCCTTCCTTTTATGCTTTTTGTTACTGTTTTTCATTTCTGTTCCTTAACTGCTGAGCCTCAGCCAGTGTGGGTCCTGGGGGAAATATCATTCCAGAGGAAGCCATCCCTGCATGGAAATTGGATTTATACTGGATAAATTAGTATTATTCCTTCCTCACCACCCCCCTTCCTAGCTGTGGTGCATTTGAGAGATGGGCATCCACTGGGGAGTTTCCTCTAAGACCCCAATTGCCACCTTAAGTGTGGGATTGTGCTGGGGCTTCTTTCAAGGAGGCCCAGAAAGGCTGTGACCTAATCAGGGGGCTTTAACCAGAGCAGGAATTCCTCAACCAAACAGAACGTCTCTGCTTTATACCCCACCTTTCTTCCTCCACCATCTGCACTACATTTCCAGCCTGATCCCCAGTCTGATTCCTGCTAATGGAGAAGCTTTGAGTCCTTCAGGTGAAACGAAGTCACATCCAAACAAAACTATATATATTTTCTTTCTTTTGCCTTATTGTTTTTTTCCAAGAAAACTACTAAATTAAATAATTTTTAAAAAGTCAAAAAAAAAAAAAAAAAACAGTCTGAAACCCTGCGTCTTTTGAGGGGATCATTTAGCCCATTCACGTTCAGAGTTACTATTGAAAGATATGAATTTAGTTTCATCGTAATACCTATTCAGTCTCTGTTTTTGTGGATTGTTTCTTTGGGCATCCTCTTTCTTTTACAGAGTCTCCATTAATATTTCTTGCAGAGCTGCTTTGGTGGTCACATATTCTTTCAGTTTCTGCCTATCTTGGAAGCTCTTTATCGCTCCTTCTATGCTAAATGAGTGCCTTGCTGGATAGAGTATTCTTGGCTGCATGTTCTTCTCATTTAGGACCCTGAATATATCCTGCCAGCCCTTTCTGGCCTGCCAGGTCTCTGTGGAGAGGTCTGCTGTTAATCTAATCTTCTCCCCATATAATTTAGGGATCTCTTGTCTCTTGCCGCTTTAAGGATTTTCTCTTTATCTTTGGAATTTGCATGTTTCATTATTAAATGTTGAGGTGTTGAACAGTTTTTATTAATTTGGGGGGGACCTCTCTATCTCCTGGATCTAAATGCCTGTTTCCCTCCGCAAATTAGGGAAGTTCTCAGCTATGATTTGTTCAAATATGCTTTCTGGTCCTCTGTCCCTCTTGGCGCCCTCTGGAACCCCAATTATACATAGAGTTTTCCTTCTGAGGCTGTCATTTATATCCCTTAACCTTCCTTCATGGTCTTTAAGATTTATTTATTTATTTATTTATTTATTTATTTATTTATTTATGATAGACATAGAGAGAGAGGCAGAGACACAGGAGGAGGGAGAAGCAGGCTCCATGCCGGGAGCCCGATGCGGGACTCGATCCCGGGACTCCAGTATCACGCCCTGGGCCAAAGGCATGTGCTAAACCACTGAGCCACCCAGGGATCCCCTCCTTCATGGTCCTTTAATTGTTTTTATATTTTTTTGTCAGCTTCCTTCCTTGCCATCAACTTGTCTTCTATGTCACTCACTGTTTCTTCTACCTCATTAACCCTCGTCGTTAGGACCTCCAGTTTGGATTGCATCTCATTTAATTGATTTTTAGTTTCAGCCTGATTCGTTCTAACTTCTGCAGTCATTAGTCTCTTGAATTCTGTATGCTTTTTTCCAGAGCCACCAGTAGCTTTATAATTGTGCTTCTGAATTGGCTTTCTGACATCGAACTGTAATCCAAATTCTGTAACTCTGTGGCAGAGAGTACTGTTTCTGATTCTTTCTTTTGTGGTGTGGTCTTCCCTCTAGTCATTTGCTCAGTGCAGGGTGGTTGTATGAGTGGGCTGAGTTAAGAATATCAACCACGACCTATGTAAATTTCACCCTAGATGATTTTGTTGAGGTCAGAGACCAGAAATTGAAAACAAAGATCAGAAAGAAATAAAATAAAAGGGCTACTAAAGTGAAGAGGGTGGGGGTGACTGGGTGGCGGGCACTTAGGGGGCACTTGACGGGATGAGCACTGGGTGTTTTCTGTATGTTGGCAAATTGAACACCAATAAAAAATAAATTTATTATTAAAAAAATAAAACCAAATTTTAAAACAAAATAGTAAAAAATAAAAGGCCTAGAATCCCAAAGAAGAAGGAAAAAAAAAAGAGAAGAGAAAAAAATAAGAGAAAAAAAGAAAAAGTAAAGAGAAAAAAAAGAAAAAGGAAAAAAGGAGAAGAAAAAAAGGAGGGCTGGGAGATGGTGGTGGTGATGAAGTTGTAGTGGAGGGAGAATGTATCTACCTGAGGGTCCTAGAGGGTGATCCTCTTGGTTCTGAGTAGATTAAGCTCTGTATATTAGAAGACACTCAGTCCCAAATTTATATAAGCCAGAAATACTTGTAGAGGGCCCCACCATTGACCACCAAAACATAAATGAGATAAAAGAGGGGGGTAGAATGGGAATGAGGAATCCCACGAATGAACCAGCATGGCATACCACTTGGTTCTGGGTGCATGCTGGTCATGTTTTAGGAGGTATTAACTTCTGCCATTGTAGAACAAAATGAGGCAGAGAAAACAAAAAACACAACACAAAACAAACAAACAAAAAAACCTATCTTGTATATCTCCCAAAATTAAGTTGAATATTTTGAAGGGAATCTAGAAGTGGAAAATATATCTAGGACCTGTAATTATAGGAATATGAAAGTCAAAAAGGAAGAAACTTAAAAATGAAGAGGTGGTAAAATATTGTAGTTAAGGTGGAAAAATAGAAAAATAAAGGAAACTTACAGTCTGATATAAAAATGAGTTGTACTGGAAAGACGAAGAAAAAAAAGGAGGGGTACCCTCTGGTTCTATATACTGTAAAGCCCTCGACTTCCCCTGGAGCTTTCCAGCGCTGCTGGGTCAAGAACTTGCTCTTCCCCTGTCCTTCCATCTGGTCTCTGGGGGAGGGGCCTGCTGTGCTCTTAGGTGTGTGCACCTGGGGGAGCTGCCCCGCCCCCTGCCAGGCGCAGGGAGAAGCAGGCTCCATGCAGGAAGCTCCACGTGGGACTCGATCCCGGGTCTTGAGGATCACACCCTGGGCTGAAGGCGGCCCTAAACCACTGAGCCACCCGGGGTCCCCTTCTGTAAGACTTTTAATATATGTTGTCAAATTGAACTCCAGAAAGAATATATCATTTTTTATACATTGCCTAAGACAACCACCTTACCTCACACGTATCAGCATTTAAATATTTAGAAAACCTTCATCAATGTGAAAGGCAAAAACATGTTCACTGGTGTTGACATGTCTCTTCAATTTGTGCCAGTATCACGTGGTTTAAAATATTGTCTCTTAAAAATAAATTTTAATATCTAGTTGAATTCCTCAACTGTTGTTATTTTACTTTGAAAATTATATATAAGTCTTGGCCATTTGTTATGCCAAATCAACTTCAAAACATCCATTTGCCTAAATATACAAATTAATTTGAAAAGGATTAGACAGATTTACGGTATCAAGTCTTGCCATTCGGGAGCATGGTCTAATTTTTCAAGATGTCTTTATTTTCCTTAGAAAGGTTTTATAATTCGCCGCATATATAACCTGCACATTCTTTTCCATTTGTAGGTACTTTACAGTTTTATTATGATTGTGAGTCAAATATATTTTTTGTTAATTTTCAACTCATTTGTGTTGATGTATATATGAGAGAGAAAGAGGAGCCATGTTTTCTTTTCATCTATAAAAGTTGTCAAACTGTTTCCTAAAAGTTTCTTAGGATCTTGTAGTAGATAATTTTCAGTTTCATGAAAATAATAAAAGCATGTTCTTCTGAGTCTTTATTATGAATTTCCTTTTTGTTGTTCTTTTTTTCTTCTTTTTGTTGCTCTTTAATGTTTTTTTATGGGTCTCAATTGTTTCCTTTATTTACCTTCAAGTAAGAAGTGTTCCCTCCAGAGTTAGTGTTTGCCAAACACAGGCTAGAAGCTACTTCCTTTCTGCTATCAAACAATTTAAGCTGTCTTATGAGGAGGGATGGGGGGAACCATGTGTACACCCCTAATTGGGTTTCTTCATCCAGATGCACTAACCATATAGTTATTCTGAATTACATTGAATTTTTAAGAATTGTTTATTTTTAATTTTCCTTTTTTCTATGCCTTCCTCGGTCTTTTAGGAAGAATTTGGCCATGACACTTTCAGGAGATTTATACTCAGATAACGTTTTGCACAAAAAGTGAGAAATGGGCTGTTAAATGTTTCTCCTCAAATTCTCCCATATTTTACACCCTCAAATAAATGGAACTTTATCTTCTTCCTCTCCAAAGAGCCCTGAAAAAATAAATGGATGAATTAAAATTTATGCTTTAGATAAATTTTTAAGAAGAATTAAAAATATATAAAAGAAATATTAAATGAGATCATCTCATTCTGATTTACTTCCTATAAGCATGTGACATTTACTCATGTGGCTTCTTTATTCGAAATTATTATAAAAGTCCAATTTGCACTAGTGATCAGGTTTCATTGAGAACTTTTATCAAAAATTCCACTTAAAAGACATATACTAATTAAGACTTTGGTTTGCAGATGACAGGAACTCTAATTTAGGCTGAAAAAGTATGTATTGGGAGAAAATAGGTTTTTTTTTTCTTTTACAAAGCTAATGAAAGGATATATTTATTAAACCGTAGTAGAGGCAAGGCTTCAGAACAACTGGAAGCAGAAGTTTCTGTTTTTCGTTGGTTTTTCTTTCCACATGTCTGGTTATTCTCACGTTTTACATTTTATAGTTCCTGTTATCAAAGAAGGACTAACAAGCAAATTCAGACTGGAAATACTCTAAGGAAGACTATGGTCTGATCTAGGCCAGTTACTATACCCCGGGTATGTGATGCGCGAGGTGACTGATGCATCACCAGTATTGAGCACATAGCCATGTGTATTTGGGGAATCATTCTAAGTCAGGCAGCTGCACCAGAAGTACTGCAGCGCACCACGGAGGCAAAGGCATCCCCACACTTTTGGTAACTAGACAAAAGCTCAGAGTCTAATAGTAATGTCTTTCCTAGGCTGTTGTGTCCATTTATGAAATTATAAGACAGAGATCCTAGATCAGTAGATTCTGTTTTGAGTCTTTCAATCAGTTCTTAAGGTGTTAGGCAGAGCTGATCCCTAGAAAATGAAATATTTATTTCTCTTTTAAAATTAATATGACTATGGACCTTCACACGTAATTTTCTCAACTACGCATTACAGAATGTTTTTTTAAAAGACTGTTATTATCCTATTTAATTTTAAAAACTATTTTCTTAGCATACATAGACCATTACAATCCAATCGCCCTCTAGTTTTAATTTTTCTCTTCCTGTCTTTGTTTTTTTAGATATTTTATAAATCACAAAAATGATCTGTGATTTTAAACAATATCCTCAATCAGGCAGATTTTCAAGAGGAGAAATAATCCTGAGATATATGGAACCAATGGGAAATGTAGCATCATATTCTCTAAAAAAAAAATTTCTACATTCTATTTGTAAATTCACTGGGTGACTTGCAGTGACATTCTGTTTCTTGCACACCATTGTACCAAGAACAAAACACCAGATGATGACACAGCTGTCTCAGTTGACAGTTACCATTCGTAACTTTTGATTATTTCAATTCAACTCAATTTTGCCCATTCTTCTTACTGGATAGGTGGAGGATCTACTAGACAGATATACAGATTTGAGTTATGCCTGCTTTTGTGGAAGAATACATTTAAGGAAACTTCAGATTTCAGAGGATTTGGTAGGAAAAAACTATGTAAGACCAAAACTATAGATATGACTCTGTGTGGCGGATTGAAAATAGCAGTGGGCGTTAGTCCTAGCTCTACTCCTGATGTGTGACCTTGGGTAAGTTGCTTCCACTCTCTGAGCCTTAGTTTTTTCATCTATAAAGTAAGGTTTGGAACAGATGATCTCGTTCAATAGGGGCTGATGTTTTGGTGAAATGCTCTATTTTAGAGTGCAAAGACACAGGTAGTTTAGAAACAATTGGATATTATCCCTGGCTAATTGTGCAGTTACATATGAGAGAAGCTTCAGGAAACTGAGTGACTTTTTCATTTTCATTTTTTCATATTCTGAGGGAAGATTTGGCTCATAACCCACAAAGACATTATGAAAATGACCCTATTCATTTTGTCTATGCCATGCACTTTTAAATAATGATTACTTTCTACTGTTTCATTATGTAGCTAGGAGAAGTACTTTCAATTGCATGTTAACTCTTTCCTCTCATGTAATAATTTTCTCTGTAACATTCCTGAACTATATTACGTGTACTTATGGAATAATAAAATTTTCACATTTTACTTTTCTCACATAACAGTTTTAAATATGCTTCCTTCAGTGGAAATCCTTCCACAAAGATTTTTTTTTAATGAGCCAATGCAATCCTTATTTTTAAATCTTCAATGGCCATTTTGTGGGATGTATCTAGTTCATTCTCATTACCCAGGGTTTCAAAAGAAAGAGCATCATAATGGGGTAACTCCTGTGGTGTGCGGCACTAGGCAATGAGGGACAAAAGATAAATATCTTCCTACTAGACACAGAAAATGGAATGCCTTCTATCCTGTGTGACTCTAGAAGGTGTGCTACATTTTGAAGGTTAAGGGCAAAATCAGTTTTGCAAACCAGTGATAGTTCAATTCATATTTCTTGGCCCTGATTTGATTTGTTTCTGAGTTATACCAATAAGGTGGTTATAAAATAAAATGTGTTCCATCACTCACAGTCCCTCTGTGTTAACATTCTCAGCTCTATTATTTGAGCTGATTTTGTTCTTTAGCAGCTGGTCTCCAGTATCCACATACCTATTAGACATCCCTAAAACATGCCAATTACTCCTATTTGTACACCATGTTGTAGTTTACAAAGCACTTTCACATCTCTCTCCTCAAATCTTCAGTGACCTTCTGAGAGAGGCTGGACTAAGATTATCAACCCTCTTCAATCACAACCACTTTTATAAAGTTAATTTTAGAAGATATTTTGCTTTTATAAACAGGTGAGTTTTTTGAGTAATGTGTTAATTTCCTATTCCATTAACTGCAAAATAGCTGCACATATAATCAATGCATATATCCAGTACCAATACCTGAAATTCAGCATGTCAAAAACTGAACTCATTGTCTTGCTACCCTACCCTTTCCATCTCCTGCTGACCATCTAACTGATGTAGACCAAAAGTCATCATCCTCCTTTTTTTTTAATCATCCTCCTTTTTAAGTTTACTTCGTTTGTTGCCATTTCCCTAATCTTCCAATCTAGAAACCACTTTCTTTAACTTGCCCTCCTCAGTTACCTGTTTCTGTTGCAGCATTATCAGCAACAACTGCTGTACAGTTCCCCCCTTCTCCTCCACAGCCACTGCCATAATTCTGTTGCAGCAGCCCTATAATTTGATTCTCAATCTCTAGACGAGCTATTCTTCATTTTTCACGCTGCCAAAAATATGCTTTTCTTAAAACATGGCTTAGAACCTGTTACATCCCTCATCAACTATCCTCAGTTGATGAGCGGTATGGATTAATGCTTTGAAGTACAATGGATTTAAATTTAAATTCCTTCTCAATGATTTAAATCTGAATGTGTCTGAATCCAAAGCATAATTATAATATGCTGACTTTCTGACCTTTAGGGTGGGCAGGGAACATAAAATTGGGCATTCAAGTTATGAGCTGAGACCTTAGATTAAGGGACACTAGCTCTTCTTGTTTGAGTCTGGTGGTCCTTGCAAACCTCTGTGAATCTCAATCTTACTTAGCCTGTGGCTGGGAATTCTTGATAGTCAAGATTGGAACTCTTGCTCTAGCTCTAACCATAGCCCTCATATTGGTCTCTCTTGCCCTGCCCTGCCACTTCCTTAGACCAAGCATGACATATGTTGCCCAAAATTCTTTTTAGTTAGCCTAGTAGAGAGAATGGTATACAAATAAGATTGATCAGTGTTCATGATGTTTGTTTTTCACCATCTTTGTTGAGCTTCATGAGAAACTATCAGCATTGCTTGCCTGGGAATTGTGTGACATAGTGGACAGATATCGGCTTTGGGTTCACACAACCTAGATAGGAGTTCTAAGTCCTCCACTGGCTAGATGTCTAATTTGAGGGCAGGTCATTTGACCTCTCTAAGCTTCAGTTTCCTTTTCCTAACATAAAGTCGATATACATTAGTATTATTAATTGGGAGAATATGCAACGATAAAAATACTGTCACGAATTAAAGAACACTTTTAAATACATTTGCATTTTATTATCTAACAGTGCATATATCTATTAAGTATATTGTTTCTTCCATTTGCAGTTAATACTTCGTATACATACGACCTTGTGGTTCCTTTGCCATAATTCTAGGATCACTTGAGCTCCACAGACCACTTGTTGCTGTGACAGGTACTACTAATTGCCTTCCGATATCTATTCTCATATTCTAATATGATCAAATTTAGTTGCTCACATAGCTGCCTGAATAACAATTTCATACATTGGCCTCTCATGCAAGTATGAGTGGCCACGTCACCAAGTTATGACCAATGAGATGTAAGCATCTGGGAATGCTGATAAAGAAAAATCATGACCTCTTAATTTATCATCCTTTTCCTGCTGGCTGGAATGCAGAAATTTTATCTGAAACTAGAGCAGACATTCTAGGTCCTGGGTTTGAAAACTATGCTGAGAAAGTCAGAGCAATGTTACTGTGATCCAGAACCACTGCTTGTTGTAGAGCACCCGTTCTAGTCTGATCCACCACACTGGACCATTATGTGAAAGAAACCAATTATTATTTTATATATATTTTTCTATTAAAATAGCTGAAAAATATTCTAATTAATGTAGTTGGAAACCACTGAAATAATGTACATAAGAGAGCTGATCAGTGTTAGTGACTTCTTGTAATTGTCTAGGTCAATTCCTCCCTTTTTTGAGCTAACTTCCCTTGGGCTTGACCTATTATCATGTAATACTGCTGGGTTATGGACTTGTGGGCCTCTGCAAGATCGAAAAAATCTCCCTTCCCTTAGGCAGCACATCCCATGCTATATTAGTTATTTTGACCTTCATGAACAGTTATGCATAGCAGTTCTCTGAGATGCCATCTGAATTCTCTGAAGCTATAATATGCGGTACTTTTTATAAGAGACACTTTTGATTATTACCTTCACTGAAAGTAATAGGCAGGCAGATTTGTGGTACTGTTTCCATGTGTATTCAAGATTGCATTGCTACTTCATAATGTTCCTCGTTATTCGCAAGCTGATTAGATAGAGTGTCGAAACCAAATGGAAAATGACACAATTTATTACCTTTACGGAGTGTATTATAAAAATATTATAAACAATAAAAAATTCTTTGGAATTAATAGAACATAAAGCACTCTTTTTCCCCTAGTGAAATTATAGGTGGAATTGGCTCATATCTGGGTGGTAATAAAACATCCCGTTAGCTTTCAATTATAGTCCTGAACAGCAACTCTTTCCACTCCACTCTCTCTCAATCCCCCTCATCACCCCCTTTAGTCACCCACCCCCAACCCCCCAGCCTGGCTACCCCCCTTTCTCCAATAGATATTATAATCAGGGGGTTAAACTAGAAGATAATCCGATTGACTGAACATTAAATGCATGACATAATAATTGTATTCTCATATATTAATATGTACCACGAATGTACTCAACTATTTAGAAAGCCAAAATTATACTTGAACCAGAAAATTGAATCGTTGTCAGAAGAGGCATATTGGTTGGGCCACAAACAATAAAATATCACCACATTCATTTGTAAAGTTCCCTCAATTTAATCATGTTAGTTTGAGATATTTATAACTAATATAGCATCATATCTAAATCATGATTTAGATAATCATGTTGTTAACTGTTGCAATGAGATGCTGAGAAGTTCTGTTCTTTCTTCACTAGAAATGAAGATATGTGCCTACAACCAAATACTTAAAGAACTCCGTGTTTGATGTTCTGCTCCTAACTGCAGCAGTGTATCACTGCGGCCCCTCCGTGAGCTTGTTCAATATTCTAGAGGCTTCTGTGGCTGGAAATTGGAGAGCATCAGGAAGATAAACTCTATGACAGCCATCCATTCATATATGGAGCACATCTGTTGACATCTTAAATGCTAATTAATAAATACAGGACTTGGGCCTCATGCATAATGAAGATAAGCTGAATTAATGCTTTTTTCCTCTCTCCACATACAAAACTTAAATGGAACCTGAAGCAGCATTCTTCCTTCCCTAAAGGCAGTTGTGATTTCAGTTCATAGAGTCAGAAAAACAATTCTGAAGGCATAGGTTTACTTCCAGAGAAAGAACTTTTTAAAAGACATGGTATTTGGCTGCCACTGGAGGCAAATGCTTGAATGATTGTATAGGCGATGCCAAGAGAAACATGGATACTTTAAGGGCCACGTGGACCCAGTTGCTACTTAGGATGCTGGCCGTGACCTATTGCTATAGGTTTCAGAGCCTGTAGTGACCAATCATATCAAAGAACTTAAAGAGAAGGCCATTATTATGCACATTATAAAAATATATTGAGCCTTATTACCTGCAAGGCTATGCTTATTTAAAAGAAAAGAAAAACATGCCTTTCAATGGCAGCACTGTTACAACCAGAAAGAGTTCTGTTCACCTATGTGGTAGAAAATACTTCATGGCAGTATGTTTTAGTGACACAAGTATGTTTCTCTATTTAGATTTTTGGGATGGAGAAAAACTGCTGTTCTACAATAGTTCCTAAGTAAGCTATATTTAGTGTAAAAAGGAAAGAAATCAGCCTTTCTTGCGCCGTGGTAGTTGCTTGGTTGTTATGTTTGGAGCTGAATCTGTAGGTGTACTGATGCATTTGTAGGAAAGAAAAAGTGATTATATATTTTATTAAATTATAAGGTAATTTGTTCTCTTATCTCAGACTTGCTAATGCTCTAGTCATTTTTCCCTCTTTTTTGTTTGGTCAGGAGACCCGATTTGTCAGGGATATAGATTTTTGTCTAGTTAAAGGTCAGGTGCTGAACAATTGATTTGATTGCTGAGCCATTGGGTCATTAAGTTGCCTGAAATAACCTTGTTGCAAATGTTCATTAGTGATCCAATCTGGGACTCTGTACTCAGGACTTGCATTAGCATCTGTGGAAAATATTCCATTGAATTTTGCCTTTGGAATTGCAAAAAAAAAAAAAAAAAATGTAGCCAGAGGTGTGTATGTCACAGAAGTAGAAGATTTATATATGAAACTGCTTGTGATTTGAGCATATACAAATGTCCCCTTCCTCTCCAAACATTCCTGTGACCTAAAATTCTACTATTAGAGTTTTTCTTACATTAAAAACTGCAGCACCCCTGGGAAGTGAGATGACAAAGATCTGGAATACAAAGCATTGCCCATAAATGCAGCAGTGCTGACTTGTGAGCAGAATAGGAATGCTGAGTGCCTGGAGGAAGATATTGAGAAATGGACAAGAAACCAAGGCCAAATTATTTCTTCTTCAAAATTTCGCTAAGGAACACATTGTTCTGATCCTATACTACAGAATCCAAAGAAAGTTAAAACTCATAAGAGGAGCACTGGACTTGGAGTCCAGGGTCCTAGTACAGGTGTGTTCACCCATTATGTACCCTAGGACAAGTCAGTGAACTCCTATGAGAAAATTCTGCTTCCACAGGTAAATTATGGTAATAGGAGCTAATGGTCTCGAAGCTCCAGAATTCTGTAGTTTGTATTTTAGATAGCTAGAACTTGGTCCAGTATCCAGTGAAGGGCATAACATCTAGCAAACTGATGAATTTTTGTTCCGTTTTCAAGTACTGTTGTCCAGATTAATTGTTTAAGCAATAGAGTCTTCTGGATTATTGTTGAGAATGACTTTCAAGTTATGCTTCTGTTTGGGAATTTTGGAAAGGGTGTTGTATTTCTACATACAGCATGGTGGAAAGGCTATCTAGTTTCAACTTTGTCACTAAGTTTCAAAGAATTTCACTTTACTCCTTCCAGCTTAGCTTCATTATTTCTAAGGCTTTTTTTTTCTTAGCTATTCCATTATATCCTTTTCTAATTGCTCCACATATCAGGGGCGCCTGGGTGGCTCAGTTGGTTGAGCATCTGCCTTTGGCTCAGGTCATGATCCTGGAGTCCTGGGATCGAGTCCAACATCAAGCTCCCTGCTCTGAGGGGAGCCTGCCTCTCCCTCTGCCTCGCTCGCTCTCTGTCTCTCATGAATAAATACAATCTTTTAAAAAAATAATTGCTCTGCATAGCAGTTCATTATAGATGTATACATGTTGGCTTTTACTCTTTTTTATTTTCAGCAAAAGCCTGAATTTAATAATTCTAGATGGCTGTCATATAGTAATGGTTTAAAAGAAAAACTTTTTGTAGTCCCTAAAGTATTTCTGATGTAGCCATATATGCCAGCTCCCTAAGTCCCATTCATAAACTACTTATGGGGGTTCTATAGCCCCCAAGAGTGAGTATCCTCATGTTAGATAGTTTAAGTGCCCACGTTATGGTATTTTGGTGACTTAGTCATTTCCCTGTGAGTCAACCATTTCAGCCTGCTTATGTGCTCCTGTTGTTCCAGCTTCCATGCCTAGAGAATTTTTTATATAGATCATAGATACAGATAGATATAGATGTACATGTAGAGATAGAGATGGAGATAGAGATAGAGATAGAGAGTAAGATGACTCTCATATGGGGAAACTTGAAAAACAATGGTCTTAATTTGGATCAATTTAATGCCATTTCACATTTTATGAGTATTTACTGTGTTTGTTACTCTGTTAGTCTGAGGTAAAAGATTGCTTTTGACCTGGGAGATCTCAGTCTAAAAGATATTACAAAGTCTTTCATCTTTCCATTCTCATGGAGATTGATTTTAAAGGGAAAATTGTTAGATTTGAAAACTTTCCCAATAAATCTATATTCCTCCGAATATATATCATTACTTTGCATTTATGCTTGACTGTTGTGGGGTAAAAAAGAGTTGATGCCACTCTCTGGAATTTTGTATGATTGTCATTGGTCAAGCAGTTTCACATAAAACCACATCTCAAAGGACCCCACTTTTGCCTTTCGGTAATGATCACGAACTAATAATTCAACTAAAATTTAAAATGGACGAAAGCTTTGGGGAGCCTATGTGACTCAGTTGGTTAAAGTGTCCGACTTGACTTCAGTTCAGGTCATGATCTCAGAGTTGTGATATTGAGCCCCGCATCAGGCTCCGCTCTCAGTGCAGAGTCTACTTGGGATTATCTCCCTCCACCCCTCCCCCTGCTCGCTCTCTCTTTCACTCTCTCTCTCTAAATAAGCAAATAAAAATCCCCCCCCCCAAAAAATAGATGAAGTCCTCACACCTACAAGTTTTGAGATGTCCTTACAGTTTCAATTATTTTATTGGTGGGTATCCTTTATGTAACTTGAATCAAATTTGAGGCATTTTGCTGGTAGTCTATGTTAACTACAACCATGTGCTGCGTCTTATATGTCATGCTCAAGTGTAAATTATGTCTATAGAATTTATGAAAACCTTTACAATAGAGGAGGTCTAGGGTTAGACCATACCTCAGTTAAGTATTGTAAACCAGCTATAACTGGCATTACTTATTACTCTTAAACAGAGCCTCTAAAAATGTTTTTAAAATACAAGTTTATCACTGATAATGTACAATTTGAACAACTGTTTTTATGAAATATTTCACACATATAAAAAATAGATGCTATATATATATGTATAAGATAATAAAGAATAAAAAGATAATGACTGCCATTATATTCACTATCCATCTTAAAGGAAACCACTAACCTAAATTATATTTTTAATAAAAATTGTATATATTAAAGTGTACATCAGAGAGGGAGACAAACCATAAGAGACTCTTAACTCTAGGAAAGAAGCTGAGGGTTGCTAAGCTAAAGGGGAGGTAGGGGGGATGGGTAACTGGCTGATGGACATTAAGGAGGGCATGTGATGTAATGAGCACTGGGTATTATATGCAATTGATGAATCACTGAACTCTACATCTGAAACTAATGATACATTATATGTTAATTAATTTAATTTAAATAAAATAAAAGTTAAAAAATAAAGCGTACAACATGATGTCTTGATCTGCATATACATAGTGAAATGATTGCTGTAGTCAAGCTACTTAGCATAGACATTTCCTCATTCTCTATATATGTTTTGTTAAACATTATGCAATTACATTTTATGTGATCTTGAAGTCTGGTGTATATTTGTTTGACTTTACCTTTTTCATTCAACATTATATTTAGCAGTAGACTGTGTGAGTGAAGAAATGAGCCTTTTAAGCCACTGAGATTTTGAAGTTGTATATTATCATAGCATAACCTAGTATATACTGACAAATATTGTCACTTGCATTTTCTTAAGAGCACAAAAGAAAGAGAAAAAGGAACAACATAAGGAACATAAAGAACATCCTAAGGAAAATGAATTTAAGGCTCCAATTGCCCAAATAATTGTCTTTATACTTAATTATAGTGATGTAACTCAACCAAATTTAGCATCAATTCTCATATAAATAATAGTGTCAGATTTACAACTGAAACTTCTTTGACTGATGGAAGGGTATACCTATAGCAACTCATAAAACAAGAGGCATTCTAAAACTGAATTGAAACTAGATTAGACCACTAAAGAAAAACACCTTTACCATCAACCTACAGTCTTTTGAGGCATTTGGGTGAGATGGCTCCTTTGTAGTGCAGGTACCATCTAATATTCTTTTTTGTTTTAATTGGCCACCCTGAATTACTGATCTAAACCATCTTGGAAGTTCTGTCATAAGGCTGTCTTCTGGCTTCACAAATCATTTCTTTTGTTATCTGAGGACTCTAGAGAAATCTGACAGCCACTTCATTTTATTTCTGATACTAAAGTTGAGCACCCTGGGGCACCTGGGTGGCTCAGTGGTTGAGCATCTGCCTTTGACTAGGGTCATGATCCTGGGGTCCTGGGATCAAGTCCTGTATCCAGCTCCCTGCAGGGGGCCTGCTTTTCCCTCTGTCTGTGTTTCTGCCTCTCTCTGTGTGTCTCTCATGAATAAATAAATTAAATCTTTAAAAAAATAAAAATAAATAAAGCTGAACACACTGCAGCCATATGCTGGCATCTGGTCTATGAAAAACAAAAACAAAAAGGTAATTTCATTTAAAATTGTTTTAAATAAATTGGAAGGATTTCCAAAAGCTTTGGCTACAATAGTAATATTGAAAGGGGTACTTCAAACTTCTTGGAAATGATCTTAACTTGAAAGTGTTTTTTTAGGCACATACCACAAAAGAAAAAAATATTCAAAAAATTAACAGATTACTGATTGCCAGGAGTTAAGAAAGGTGTACAGTTGGATAAAAACCAATGTGGCTATAAAAAAAAAAAAACCACATAAGAGATCTTGTGGTAATAGAAATGTTTTATTATATGACTCTATCAATGTCAATATCCTTGTTTGTGATATTATACTACTTTGCAAGATTTTACTATCAGGGAAACTGGGTAAGAACAATATAGGATCTTTCTGCACTGTTTCTTAAAATTGCCTGCGCATTTACAATTATCATGAAATAAAAAGTTTAATTTTAAAAAAAGACAAGTGAGGGATGCCTGAGTGGCTCAGTCAGCTAGGTGTCTAACACTTGATTTCGGCTCAGGTCTTAATCTCAGGGTCATGCATTCAAGCCATGCTGTGCATGGAGCCTACCTAAAAAAAGACAAACAACAGAAAGAGAGAATACATTCGCAAAATATGTATTTGATAGAGGACTCGTATCCAGAATGTGCAAAAAAGTTTTACACCTTAATAACAAATAAACAAATAATCCTATCAAAAAATGGGCAAAAGATTTGAATAGACATTTCACTAAAGAAGATATATCAATTACTAATAAGCACATGAAAAGACACCCAACTGCACTAGTCATCAGAAGAATACAAATAAAAATCCCATAAATCCACTAGGATGACTATAAACAAAAAGACAGATAATAACAAGTATTAGAGAAATTGGAACCTACATACATTCTTGGTAGGAATGTAAAATTACACAGCTACTTTGGAAAAAATACATGGCAGTTTCTCACAAAGTTAAACATGGTATTACCATATGACCCAGTAATTCAACTCCTAAGTATATACTCAATAAAACTGAAAATATATGCCCACACCCAAAAAAACTTGTTAGTGATTTTAATGGTAGAATTTTAATGGTAGAATTATTCACAATAATCAAAAGTTATAAACAGCTCAAACATTCACTCATGGATGAATAAACTAATTGTGGTATATCCATTCAATGGAATATTATTCACTGATAAAGAGAAATGAAGGCAAGCTACCACTCCTCAAAAACATTTTCCTTTGTGAAAGAAGCCAGACATAAGATACCACATATTTTATTATTCCCTTTATATTAAATATCCAAAATAAGCAAAGTTATAAAGATAGAAAAGAGGCTAGTGGTTACCTGGTGTGGTAGTGGTGGGTAACAGGGATTAACAGTAAATGTGCATGAAAGTTCTTATTGAGGTTCTGAAAATGTTGCCAAACTGATTCATGGTGATGGTTTTGGTGGTTTTACCACACTTAGTAAATTTTCCCCCAAAATTCATTGAATTATACATGAAAAGGGAGAATTTTATGATATACAAAATATGCCTCCATAAGATAATATCAATACAACCACAAAAAATTCTGCATATCGATTATCTATCACAGGTTACTGGGTAGTATAGGTTTTACTCAAGAATACCAGTTACTTGAGTATTTTCTTCCTCATGATTGTTCTGTGTATTGGAGTCTATCGGGAACTCAAATCAGATGCAGAATTTTTAGTGTAACTGGTATCTTGAGAATTGCTATATAATGGACTATTGCACATTTTATGTAAGTGATGAAAACAAGGTAGGAATATGTCTTTTTTTCCGATTCAACTCAATCACTATGTTGTTTTAATTCTATATCAAAATGATTAATATTCTTTCTCAGATGCATTTACCAGCTACAGTGTTTACATTGTTTGAATAGTCTTTTGTAGGAAATCTGTAGAATATGAGCAAAGCATTTACCTCTACCTAGATAGTTCCAAAGTCCTTTTATAGATGTTTCTTAAGTATTTGGGTCATTGCTCACATCCATCAAAAATGACCTTATTTTATGGGGCACCTGGGTGGCTCAGTTGGTTAAGCATCTGCCTTTGGGTCAAGCCATGATCTTGGGATCCTAGAATCAAGCCCAGCATTGTCGGGCTCCCTGCTCAGTGGGCAGTCTGCTTCTCCCTCTCCCTCTGTGCTCTCTCTCTCTCTCAAATACATAAATAAAATCTTTTTTTAAAAAATGACTTTATTTTCTGGAGGTAGCCATGATTGTCATTTAAAAATAGAGCTATGAGAGGAATTCATAGTGACAAAAGCACGTTGTGCAGATAACTTCCAAATATTCTAGTATTTGTCATTTAATGAAATATATACATTCCTACAAAGTCTGCTATGAACTGACTGGGTATGTGTATTTGTCCATATAGATTGGAAAGGAACAAATAAAATTGTCTCTATTCACAATCAAACTGGCTGTGTAGAAAAACCCCAGTAAATCTGGAGAAAAAAAACTTGTAGAAAAAATAAGTGAAGTTAGCGCAAACATGTGGTATAAGATCAACATACAAATGTATTTCCATATACTGGCAATAAACAATTAGAAACTGAAATTTAAAATAAAATTAAATTTTCAATCACCCCAACAACATGAAATACTTATGGATAAATCTAACAATACATAAAATTATTTTAAAAATTAAAAATTTTATTTTTTAGAGTAAGTTTAAATTTACGGTAAAAGTGAGTAGAAAGTACAGATATCTCTCCCTACCCACACAGCTTCCCCTATTATTCCCCTATTCTTGCATTATTATGCTAAATTTTTTTCAACTATGAAACATTATAAATTTCTTTTTGATGTTTACATCTTACAGTTTCACCAAATAATTTTGTTTTGGGAATGACAAACCAATACTGTCAGCCATATTCCACCCATTGTTTTAGAAATCTGCTTTACTTGTTCATTTTACTTTTAATCATAGACTCTTTGCTTACCTTATACTTACTACTAAGGTTGAGAGCCTCTCATCATGTCATAGCTTTCTCTTTTTAATAACTCTTATATTTTTAAATGTCAATTAGAATTTAATAAAACACCTTCAATTTACACTGCATTGCAGATTTTAGCAAATGATTTGTTTTCAATGTCCCTGATTGTTTCAGGGACATTGTTTCAATGTCTCTGATTTGGGATAAAAATATTTTGGGTGGTGTTTTTTCCCTTGATTTCTATCTTGAAGTACCAGAGTATATTGAAAACATTTGTTGTATTGTGAATACCTTGTCATTTCTCCACATATTACTAGAAATCAGTTTTTATTTGACATTTCTGTTAAATCCCTTTCATATTGCTAGTAAAGATGTGGTTCCATTTCTTAAGTATCATGTACAAGGTACAATGTAACATATAAATCAATATGAAATATGATCCTTACTTTATAATAGCTAGCTTAGTCTAATTGAGATAAAACAGGGGTGCTTGTGTATGTGTAAATACACATGCATGGAATTAAGTGGCAAACCAAAGCATGATAAGCAGTGGCAAAATATAGAACTTGAAGTTGGAAGACTTGGCACTTGGATCTGCCTCTTGCTGTGTGACTGAGCAAATCACTTACCCTTGTCAAGTTCTGTTGGTTCATCTCAAAGATAGGAGTAATAATGCAAAGTGATAATGTCAAGATTATACTGAATAACGTATATGAAAGTGTACAGAGTCTCATATCCAAATCAATAAAGTCCTTTTGTTTTATGCAAATATAGCACCAGGGCAATGACTACAGCCATTACTTAGATCTCCAGTTCAGATACTCTTTTTTTTAAAGATTTTATTTATTTTTATTAATGAGAGATACAGAGAGAGAGGCAGAGACACAGGCAGAGAGAGAGGCAGAGAGTGAGAAGCAGATTCCATGCAGGGAGCCTGACATGGGACTCGATCTCAGGTCTCCAGGATCACGCCCTGGATCAAAGGCAGGCGCCAAACCACTGAGCCACCCAGGCGTCCCCAGTTCACATACTCTTATGGTACTAGAAGGCACCCTGCCATTCAGAAAAGGATATGGGCTTTAGAGTCAGACCTGGATTTTGAGTCAGGGCTTGAGCAATTCATGATTATATCACATTGTGCAAGTGACTTAAACTTTCTAACTCTTATTTTCATCATTTTCAATCGGGGTATTATTATCCACTTACTAAGGAATTATTGTGAAGATTAAAATAATAATATTATTATTTAAGTTAACACCTAATGCCCAATAGATAATGGAACATATATTTACTAAAGTGGACCATCCTCTTGGCACTTTACAAGGACCACAGTGGGTTCAGCTGAGAAGTATGAAACCTATACTCTGAAAAAGATTATGAAACATTAATGAGTTTCTCTGTATGTTAGAGTTATGAGCAGATATAGATTGGTTTACAGAAAATCATGAGAACACAAAAGCATAACTAGGATGCCTTAGTGTTATGAACGGGATTGTATATGTTTGGGTATGAGACCCTGTATACTTTCATATACATTATTCAATATAATCTTCACAGTATCACTGTGCATTATTACTCCTGTTTTAAACATGAGACAAAGGGTGCCCTTTTGTTGTCAGTCAACCACCCTACTCATTAGGGAAGAGAGGGTGTGGGTATAGTGGTACTTGTCCCTATCCAGATCTCATCATTCCATCATACTGGCAGCTGCTGTGGCAGATGGACTCATGGGGGAAAGAGCAAGTCACCTGTGAAAAGGAGCCATTTAATGCTCTTTTTTGTCTACTCCCAAATCAAGGTTTTCCCTGTAATCTGTTCTCAAGAATATTTAAAACTCAATATTAAAACTCAATGGCTTCTTGTAATTCTGATTCATTACTTTGTCATTTTGAGCTGAGTTCCAGTAACTTGCTACTGTTTTTGATTATATCTTTCCTGCTGCTGTTTACAGATTACAAATATTTCTAAATCTTTCCTGCAAGAATGTGAACTGGTGCAGCCACTCTGGAAAACTGTGTGGAGGTTCCTCAAACAGTTAAAAATATACCTGCCCTACGACCCAGCAATTGCATTGTTGGGGATTTACCCCAAAGATACAAATGCAATGAAACGCCGGGACACCTGCACCCCGATGTTTATAGCAGCAATGGCCACGATAGCCAAACTGTGGAAGGAGCCTCGGTGTCCATCGAAAGATGAATGGATAAAGAAGATGTGGTTTATGTATACAATGGAATATTACTCAGCTATTAGAAATGAAAAATACCCACCATTTGCTTCAACGTGGGTGGAACTGGAGGGTATTATGCTGAGTGAAGTAAGCCAGTCGGAGAAGGACAAACATTATATGTTCTCATTCATTTGGGGAATATAAATAATAGTGAAAGGGAATATAAGGGAAGGGGGAAGAAATGTGTGGGAAATATCAGAAAGGGAGACAGAACATAAAGACTGCTAACTCTGGGAAACGAACTAGGGGTGGTGGAAGGGGAGGAGGGCGGGGGGTGGGAGTGAATGGGTGACGGGCACTGGGTGTTATTCTGTATGTTAGTAAATTGAACACCAATAAAAAAGAAAAAAAAAGAAAAAGGACAAAATACCAATGACTAAGGTTGTACTGCATTTGTTATGTAAGCCCTTTGACAGGTACTTGCTAGTGAAAGAGGAAGGCAAAGCCAAGCACTTTATTAGGCTTATTAATGTTAGAGTTTCCATGGTTTTAATTTGATTGCTATTTATTGAGCAGTCAAAATGTGTTAGGCAGCATCAAGAACACATCAAAACCATGATCTGGATATTAAGGACTTTATACCCTAAAAAAGGAAGTCTATTAACTCAACTACAGAATGTATCCATTTCTGTAATCACTTGTGAAATCTTGATTGGGGAACTCATTTAGCTAGCCTTATACTTAGAGGGTATTTTTATGTCTTTCCAGTTAAAAATTGTGTTGCTTCAAATAACACTTTAAGATACTGTAATGTGATAGCACTCACATATATGAAATTGTTCCTCCTCAATTATAAGTTAATTAACAGATATCTCATCAAGTACAAGAACCTTGGCAGATACAGAAGACCCTGAGCAAACTGACTTCTCAAAGAATAAAGCTGTATTCATTTGGGTCTAGTTTTGGGAAAGTGATCATATAGGGAGAATGGATAGCCTCGGAATAACAAAGCAGTTGCTCAGTGGGAAATTGATGGAAGAGAGGAAAATTTGAGGTTGGCAAGACAAAGAGTTTAAAGATACCCTGCAGCTTGATCCATAGAAATGGGACAGACTGGCCACTTCTCACTCTACCATTCCCTAATTAGCACCTAGGTCCTATGTCCTCTGCATAGTGTCCTAGGTCCCCTGCAAAGAACTGGGGATGTAATGATGAAGACATGTTGTTTTTGCCTTTGGAGATATTTGCAGTCTAGCTACACAGACAAGGAAACATAATTTCCATTTGTTCAACAAATATTTATTGAGTGCTTTCTTTAGGCCAGACACTAGTCCTGAGGCTGGAGAGACAGACTAAAGGAAAGAGACAAAAGTTTCTGTCCTTGTGACCATATTACAATTGGAATAGACTGATGGCAAATGAGTGTGTGTGTGCACGTGCGTGTTGTTTGTAGATGTGTCTATCTCTATATCTCTATATCTGTATCTATATCTACATCCATACTCAGATAGTGACAGATGTGTGTAGAGCTATAAAGCATGGAAAGGGGGAGGACATGCTAGGTAGGAAAGGAAAGTATGGGAAAACCTCACAAGATAAGGTGATATTTCAGTTGAGACCTAGTGACATGAAGGAGTAAACCATGTAAATATGGAAATGGTGTAGGACAGCTTTCCAAAGGGAACAGAAAGTTCAAAGACCTAAAGAACATGGGTGTCTAGTGTATGCAGATGTAGGAAAGAGTCAGTGGGTCTGACTGGAGCATTCCACGGCCTGGTTAATATTTGTAAATGCCAACATTTCTGAATCAATTAACTCCATCCACACTTTACCCTTACTCATTAATCCAGGATCTCAACTTCCTTGGTCTGTGTCCTCCCTATCCTCTTCTGTCACCTCGGCACCTGGTCATATGATTTAGCCTCTCGTGACTTGTGGCCTTGACTTTCTTCCAGTCCCACTTGGAATGTCCTCCTTGATTAGCATGTTCCCAGAGGATGTTTGGTGTAATAATCCTTCATGGCCACTAGCCCCTGCCTACCCACCATGAACCATGCTAAAGGGTCCCAGACAGTATTTGCCTCAAATATATTGTAAGACCCAAAGGAAATACTATTTGAGTTAGCACTTTATGAGCTCTTAAGTGTTTTATTCTTGTAATGAAATCTTTCATTCTGAGGCCATGAGTTCCCTCACAAAAAGATTGCACCAGCAGTAATGTCATTTTACAATACCAAACATAGTAAAAGCAGGAAACAGGGAGGAGAGCAGCGAGGCAGGAGGTCTATCTCTGTCAAGGGGAAGATGAATCACCAGCAAGAAATAGAGTGGCCTTTGGAAGAGTCAGGGCAGCTGGGTTGGGTCCTCCCCATCAGTCTGGGAAAGAGTGCTACATAACTCGTCTTTCTCTCTGCCCCTCTATTTCAAACAATCTGTAGATTCTTCTTCATTTTTTGTCATGCCAGCTGTCTTTCTTCTTCATTTTTCCCCATGCTAGATCTTTTTCCCCCAGTGTTTGTTTGCTCAGGACTTTGTATCTTTCTGTTTCTCCCCTGTATCACTGTCCTGCTTCCTCCGCCTTAGTATTGTTTTCTAGTCCTTGCTCCTTAACCATGACTAGATTTCACAATGGTCCCTGGGAAAGTTGCTCCAGAAGCTTGCAGAACAGATGTCAGGAGTCAACATGACCATGTGGCCTGCTCTGAGAAGACGATGGCCCTAGTAAAGTGACCCCTTGGGAGAGGAGAACATGTTGACAATGGTGAACAGAGTGATGCATGAGGAGTCAGCTAAGCCTGGGTCAAATCTGGCACATCTCTACCCTCATGTGGGTCTCAGTTTCCCCAATATATACAGTAAAGTTGCTAAACTAGATAAATCTAAAAGTTCTGATATGCTAGATTCTGAGAAGACTATGTCAGGAAACACAAAAAGAATTGCTGTTTGGTTTTGGCAATAGAGAACAGGACTGGAGCTGGTGACGGCACCACTGGAATCATAGCTCTCTTATTTCCTAGCACATTGCATCATGTGACAAGCCTCGGGGTCTCTAATAAATGCCTGAAAATATAGACTGGAGACCTTGCTTTCCTAGAAAACTTTCCACAGAGCTCTGCATATAGCATCTGCTCACTGAAAATAACTGAATATATTATGGGTTGACAAACTCCGAATAAACCCTCTTTGTTTCTAAAAGATGGTATTGGCAGATCGCCTAGGATGTAATGAAAGGGGGTAAAGCAACATTGGAGGAAGCCCCTAGAAAGAGTTCTTACAGAAGGGAAATGATGAAGTCAATAAAGCTTTCAGGTTGCTAAGCTAAATGGCCTAAGAGCTCTACAGTCCACTAAGCCCTAGATTGGTCAGAATCAAACAACATCGATCCCACCCTCAACTTCGCCAAGAATCAAGGGACAAATGCTTCTGAAGCAAACAATTTTTTAGCCACCAGGCTAAAAATAAAATCTAGAAAATTTGGAATTGCTTTTGTGAAATTAGAAGAATCCTCTTTCTGACTTAATTTCCCTAATACCCACTTGGATTAACCCACATTTGGAAATTTATGAGGAATAAACTATGTAGGAGTATAATGCAACAGTGACAGGATTCACACTGAATTATAACCATGAAGTCTGGGTACAGGGAATGTTTGGATTTGTAGAACTGATCACAAGTATCCTCCATAATCCTAAATCCATTTTCTTGGTGCAGCTAAATTCAGAAAGTTCAACATCTTTCCAAACCTAAACTCCCAGCCTCCCTGCATCTGCATCCACACTCCTTTACTTTCCTTATGCTACTGTGGAAGCAGCACCTCAATTGCTATCTGAGCCCAACCCCACAACTGTGCTTCTGGTGTCATCCCCTCACCTTCTCGACATCACTGGAGAGCATCACTCCAGCAATGGATGTTCCCTTCTCTTCCTAATGAAGCATTACTCTTTCTACTGTGTCATTCCCATCAAATGCGAAGACCAAAAAATAGGGAAGGGGATTGAGAGGTACCAACTTCCAATTGTAAAATAGATAAGTCACAGGGATGAAAGGTACAGCATAGGTCATATAGTCAGTAATATTGTTAATAACTTTGTATGGCGACAGATGGTAACTACACTTTTTGTGGTGAGCATTTCGTAATTATAGAATTGATAAATCCCTATGTTGTGCACCTGAAACTAACGTGATGTTGTATGCCAACTATGCTTCAATTCGGAGTAGAAATAAAATTTTAAGCCCTTAGTGTTTCTTATGTCAAAGGCAAGAATAAACATTTTTTCTTACCTTTTATCACCTTCTAGCTACAGCCGCATTTCTCAGTTCCTTTTCTCAAAGAGCAATACTCTTTGGAAGAGGTATCTTTTCATTCTCAAATCCCTCAGCTCCCTCTTAGAAGGCTCATTTCATCCTTCTTAAAACATTTTTCCTTTCTCTTGGCTTCCAAGATGCCACATTCTCCTATTTATTTCCTATATTACTGGGTGCTCTTTCTCAGTCTCCTTTGATTGCTTGCTTCTTCTCTGCATTAGCTGAATCCTGGAGTACAGGTCTCCTCCACTATCCAAAAGTAGAGCGTCCCTGGGAAACCTGTCATTGGCCAAAAACGGTGTGAAGTGAAGAAGCAATTACCATGAATTTATATGGAAAATTTTCTGAGTGTTCCTGGACCCCAAAAGATAGCCTCTCTTAGGCTTTTCTGAGCCCTTATGACACATCTCGCTAACAGATGCACAAAATAATTCTGAATAAAGCATCCGATAGATGCTCTCAGATACAGTTCAGGGAATGGCACTGTGATGCTGAGATGCCGAGTTAGTTCCTGGGTAAGAGGCTGGGTGATGCCACTGTCCCAACTCCAGGTTGT
Organism: Canis aureus; assembly: GCF_053574225.1. NCBI lineage: Eukaryota > Metazoa > Chordata > Mammalia > Carnivora > Canidae > Canis > Canis aureus. The sequence goes on from NC_135649.1 coordinate 12,797,502, forward strand.
ATGCTGCCTGTATAAAACAGCTCACAGCAAAACACACTGCACACTCTTCTCACCTGCCACCTTTTTTTCAAAAAAGCGAAAATCCTCTTTGGATTTCTTTCAGTTATCCAAAATAGGTACTAATGTAAGTCTTTCAGAGAAGTTAAGAGGCACACCCTGAACTTTCAAAAAGCAGGGAATTCCTGTATCTGCAAGCTTGCCACTGGTCCTCTACCCACCTACATTCTCCCTGGAGAATTATATTTTAGTTTTCTAATAATAGATAATAAGATATAATATAGATATAGTTATAATATATAATTATTAATATGCTATAATAATTATATCTTAGTTTTCTATCTTGTAATTACCTTAGAAAGGAATTATGTACGATAATTAAGAACATGGTAAAGATCATACTATTTGTAGAAATAATTTCCCTGCATTATGCACCTAGATTAGCTTTTATTCAACAGAAATGCTATAATATAATTGATGTTTTGTTTGATCCTTGATTCCTTAAGTTAAAATGAAAAAACTATATCAAATAAGGAAGTAAACAGAATAAGGAAGTTATGTATCCACAACTTTTGGAAAATTTTATTGTATAAAACTTTTTGCCAAATATTCCTGGGTTAGAATTGATAATCAGGAAAACTGATTTGATTGCTTCACAAAACCCCATTTACCAAGAATGACCTCTTTTGTTCTTTTGTGCTTTCTCTGTTTCTTTTCTTTCTTCCCTTCTTTCTTTCTCTCTGCCATTAGAATTAAGTCAAACACATTCATTTGGGATGGCTCTGTTAGGCAAGGAATGAGCCCATTTGTGTGACTAAATTGGGACCACCACAATCAATACATTCAGTGACCTTTTTTAATTCTTTTACTCTGAATAATTGCTTCAATAGAATTATAGCAGGAACTTAAAATCCCAAGATCAATTGTTTTTAAAGTACCCTTTACAAAAACTCCAACATCAGTTGACATTGGGTCCTCTGGTATTACCCAGTGATAACCAGTCAGATATCTTAAAATGAGTTTATACAAGGAACTTTGGGGAACTATATTCAGAATCTGAAATACAAAGTTGACTCGTAAGCATATGGGTCATACATTACTGATTTTTGTTTAGAAAAAAATCAACAAAAAAAACAACAAAAAAAGAAAAAAATCAACAGTTGTAATGCCAGTTTATTCCATTATTCTAAATATAATTTCCCTTTTTTTTTTTTGAAAGAAGGGAAATTTCCCAAAGCACTTATACACCTCTTGTCCTTTATAAATGCATTTCACATACTAAGGCAAACCATCTGTTACCCTGCTAATTTTGCCATGATGAAAATGACTATTATAACGAGACTAGCTTTTTTAAGCATATATGTTTATGTATATGAATACAAATGTGCACAGCAAGATAAACTTTTAGAATTTTTTCTAGCTTTTGAGGTTGGTGTGGGTATCCTGAAACACAGACCTTTTTCTACTCATTGCCAGCAAGGTGTAAGGTTGGTAGGTGGAGGTCCTGGTAACTACTGGGCTTAAGGCAGCATCATCATCGAAACAAAACAAAAAGCTGAACTTTGCACTGTGAAGCCTAGGTTGGAATGGAAAGAACACAACACCTCAGGAAGCTACATACACTTTTTTCATCCAAACAACTCTTGTAACCAGAACTTATGAAGTGAGGCCAGTCTTGAGAGAGCAAAAATAGAACAAAAATAAGTCAAATAGAGTGTGAGTTTAAAGAAAGACTGAAACTATACCATGCTGTCTCAAATGCAAAAAAAGAAAAAGTAATGAGAATAAGGAAAATATTCTTGAAAGTGCAGTTACCTCCTAACAATATTTTAAAAGTGAATCTCCATTTTCATTAAAAATTTCTCTGAGCAATGTGATCATTTGGGCAAGGAAGAAGTCTGAGACATATTTATTTTTGTAAATCACACAGGGAAGAAACAAGAAACTAGGTGCACCAAAAATAACTGTATTTGATTAAAACTTTAAAAACTTTTTACTATTACTTTTTCTTTTTTCTTGTCCTCCCTCTAGCAGTCCTCGAACCTACCCCCTTTTATTTAAAAATACCATGAAAATAACAATGCCGGGTCTGTTTCCCCTTGGTTCTGTTTTCAGTTACGTTAGCACCTACAGGACTGAGAGGTACTATGGTAGGTACTTAGAGAGCCAGTGTGAAATCGAAATCAAATCTAGGTTCAGATCCCATCTTTATGGCTCTGGGCATCGTACCTAATTTCTTTGAGTCCCCATTTTTCTCATCAATGGAAAAGGGGCAGTAAATTCTACTTCCCAAAGTGTTGACGGTTGAATGAGAAAAATGCATGGGAGGTGCTTACTTCATAGTGAGCAATTAACAGATGGTCCTTCCCTCACATTTGTATGCTGAACAGTGAAATAGTCATAATCAGTGTGTAGTTCTGTTGGGCACTCTGTGCATGAGACCTCCTATCAACGCACTGCTTTTATGCCCCAAACCACACCTTGCTACAAATATTTATATAGAACTGACAAATAACTAATTTAATGATCACATCATTCCAGTTTCCAATTGCCTTAACTATCCTAGTCTTCTTAAACATATTTTTAATGTTTTTATTTTGATGTTGCTGGGTGGGTAAGCTAAATTCTAATTAGTCTTTTGAATATATTAGGGTTTTTTGTTTTTTTTCCTAAGCGATAGGATGCACAGGCCTTCTTCTCAGAAGAAGTTTCTAAAAGGGAGAACATGGGGATCCCTGGGTGGCTCAGCGGTTTAGAGCCTGCCTTTGGCCCAGGGCGTGATCCTGGAGACCCGGGATCGAGTCCCACATTGGGCTCCTTGCATGGAGCCTGCTTCTCCCTCTGCCTGTGTCTCTGCCCCCGCCCATGTGTCTCATGAATAAATAAATAAAATCTTTAAAAAATATTAAAAAAAAAAAAAAAAAAAAAGGGCAGCCCCGGTGGCGCAGCGGTTTAGCGCCACCTGCAGCCTGGGGAGTGATCCTGGAGACCCAGGATCGAGTCCCACCTTGGGCTTCCTGCATGGAGCCTGCTTCTCCCTCCGCCTGTGTCTCTGCCTCTCCCTTTGCTCTCTCTGAATGAATGTATAAATAAATCTTTTAAAAAAAGATTAAAAAAATAAAAGGGAGAACATATCTTTGGAATGTGCCACTTCTATACCAAAGCAGTCCCTCCCCAGCAAGTCAGTTCTTTAGGGTGAGGGCCCAGCAGTGTGATCATTTTGACTGGCATGTTAATTTGATGACTTCTTGATGAGACCACCTGCTGTCCAACTTCTGATTATTCTGCTTACTCCAGCTTTTAGGGATATTAAATAACACGAATGATAGAGTTTTTAAAAAGTATTTCTTTTTAAATTATTGATCATATTCAAATTCAATAACTCTTTAGGTTAAAACTGTTTTTTCTTTCCTAGATGATACGGAGATCAACCATATACTCATTTTTTAAATTTTTTATATGTAATCAGTAAAACTTACTCTTTCTGCTATACAGTTCTCTGAATTTTGACAAATGCATAGAGTCATGTGAAAATCATCATAATTAAGTTACAGAGTTCTGTCGTCCTAAAATATTCCCTTGTGCTGCCCTGTTGGAATAAAACCTCTTTCCTAAACTCTAGTAATCATTAATCTGTTCTCCATCTATATAATTTCCTTTTTCCAGAATGTCATATAAGTGGGATTATACGGTACACAACCTTTTGTTTTTGTTTTTGTTTTTTGTTTTTTTAACAATAAATTTATTTTTTATTGGTGTTCAGTTTGCCAACATACAGAATAACACCCAGTGCTCATCCCGTCAAGTGCCCCCCTCGGTGCCCATCACCCATTCACCCCCACCCCCCGCCCTCCTCCCCTTCCACCACCCCTAGTTCGTTTCCCAGAGTTAGGAGTCTTCATGTTCTGTCTCCCTTTCTGATATTCCCCACTCATTTCTTCTCCCTTCCCCTCTATTCCCTTTCACTATTATTTATATTCCCCAAATGAATGAGACCATATAATGTTTGTCCTTCTCCGATTGACTTACTTCACTCAGCATAATACCCTCCAGTTCCACCCACAGTGAAGCAAATGTTGGGTATTTGTCGTTTCTACTGGCTGAGGAATATTCCACTGTATACAAAGACCACAGCTTCTTGATCCATTCATCTTTCGATGGACACCGAGGCTCCTTCCACAGTTTGGCTATTGTGGACATTGCTGCTAGAAACATCGGGGTGCAGGTGTCCCGGCGTTTCATTGCATCTGTATCTTTGGGGTAAATCCCCAGCAGTGCAATTGCTGGGTGTAGGGCAGGTCTATTTTTAACTGTTTGAGGAACCTCCACACAGTTTTCCAGAGTGGCTGCACCAGTTCACATTCCCACCAACAGTGTAAGAAGGTTCCCTTTTCTCCGCATCCTCTCCAACATTTGTGGTTTCCTGCCTTGTTAATTTTGAATTTGGCATATTTCACTTCGCATACTCCTTTGGGGTTTCCTTCATGTTGTCCCATATATCAGTAGTTCATGCCTTTTTCCTGCTGAATGGTAGTCAATAGTATGGATGTACCACACGTTGTTCTTTCATCAGTTAATGGATATTAGGATTGTTTCCATTTTCTGGCTATTGTGGATAGTGCTGCCATAAATATTCATACACAAGGTTTTTTTTAATGGACATATGTTTTTGGTTATCTAGGGTAAATACTTCAGAATAGGATTGCTAGGTTACCTGGTAACTCTATGTTTAGCATTACCAAATCCTTTTCCACAATGGCTATCCCATTTTGCATTCCCATCAGAATTGTATGACAGTCCCAGTTCCTCCACATCCTTGACAATATTTGAATAATTTTACACACACATGTATGTATATACGTATAGAATTATATATGTGTGTGTATGTGTGTATATATATTCTAATTCATCAGCTGACTTTTTGATTGTATCTCTTTTGTTTAGCGTTTGTTCAAGAGGTTTCAACAATGTGTGTCTAACCACTCACAGTCAAGTTAGAGTCAACATTTTACCCCCTCAGGTGCAATGCAGAAGTCTTACAGCCACACAGATCTGTTTACATGATCCCCTTTGTGTTATAGTTGTCATATGTGTCACACCTACATACATTGAAAATGCCACCAGATAATGTATTTTTTGCTTTCAACAGTGATATTTTAAAGAACTTAGGAGAAAAATAGTCTTATTATATTTATGCAGACATTGGCCAATTCTTTTGTTCTTCCTTCATTCCTTCATTCCAGAAGTTCCTTCTGTTATCATTTTCCTTAAATCTATACAACTTTTTAACATTTCCTTTAGAGAAAATCTGCGGGCAATGAATTCTCTTAGTTTTTCTTCATCTAGAAATGTCTATTTTGCTTTCATTTTGAAAGGATATTTTCTTTGGATATAGAACTCTAGTTTGTCTGTTTTCTTCTTTTTTTCCTTATAACATTTAAAGATGTTTAATGTCTACTGGCCGTCATGGATTCTGATGAAGAATATTCAGTCATTTGAATTGTTCTTACTTGAGTATTCTGTCATTTTTATTTGGCTGCTTTCAAGATTTTTTTGAAAATTATCATTCGTATTCAGCACCTTAATGATGCTGGATCTGTTTTTGGTTTTCGTTGAATTTATTTTATTTTTATTTTGCTGAGTTTCTTGAATGTAAATTTATGTCTCCAAACAAATTTGATAAATTATTAGCCATTATTTCTTCAAAATTTAGGGGTATCAATATATTTCTCAGTCAATCAGTATCTTTTTGAGACTCTAATGACATGAACATATACCTTATGTTATTATCTTACAGATCCCTGAAGGTCTTTTCAGTCTTTCATTCCTTTTTTCTCTGTTCTTCAAATTGGATGATTCTTAGTGATCATTCCTCAAGCTATCTGAATCTTTCCTCTGCCGTTTTAATTCTATTAAGCACATCCAATGAGGTTTTTGTAATTTCAGATATTTTATATTTCAGTTTTAAAATTTCCACTGGGTTTCTTTTTTATAATTTCTTTCTCTTCTGAGGACTTTTACCTTTCCACTAATTTCAAGAGAGTTCGCCTTCATCTTACATGTTTTTAATAATTGCTTTAAAACCGTTGATAATTCCAACATCTGTGCCTTCTCAGTGTTGGCATCTGTTGATTATCATTTTCTTTTAAAATTGGCCTGATTTTCCTAGTTCTTTATATTTTGAATAATTTTGGATTGTAATCTGAACATTGTGAATACTATGTTGAAGACTCTGGGACAGTAGAATGTAGACTTTTGTTTATTTGCTTTAGGAGGCAATCACCTAGGCTCAAATCACAAGTTCCGCCTCACCTTCTGTGGGCAGTGGTTACAAGGTCAATTCAGGTTTTAAAACCTTTACTGTGGTATTTGGGTCTGCCTCATGTATATGCCACTCAGGAGTTAGTCTGAAACTCATGTAGTGGTTTATATCATAGTTCAATTCTCAAACTATGCCTCTTTGCTTCTGCTTTATGTGTATGTTGCTCAGGGGCAAGTCTAAGACATGTATTACTTCATACGCAGAATTAGGAGAAACCTTTCTCTAGCATTCGTACCTCCAGGATTTCCCTCGACACTTTATAGCTCTCAGGGGCCCCTTTTTTCTATTTTCTTTGGTCAGAATGTTGGGTTTCTCTTAGAGTCATAGTCCCCTTCAGGCTCTCTTGCAGTTCCATATCATCGGGTCTTCCCTCAAGGCAAGAAAGTGAGAAAAAATAGTTTGTCTCAGAATTTTTCCTATTCATTCTCACTGTGTACCTCTGCAACATGTCCTACCCTTGGGTTAAAACCTATTATAAAGGAAGAAAATAAAACCAAGCAGTTCACTACCATTGTAGTCATTCTTCAACATTTATATATATATATAAAAGAAGAAAATAAAACCAAGTACTTCACTACCATTTTAGTCATTCTTCAAGTTTTGACTTTTCTATCCAGTCTTCCTGCTATTATTTACTTTACTTTTAGAGTACTCAGGCAATTCTTGTTTTTTCTCTTCACAATTTTTAGCTACAATTAATGGGAGAAACAGGATATAGTGAGCTTACTCCATTGTGGCCAGCATCAGAAGTTCTATCCATTTTCCAGAAGCATTTCAACTTTTGATTATATGAATCACTGAATTTATGGCTATACCTCTGTCCTTTATATACATAGCCTGTACTGGGTATTTTCCTGAGGATGGATAAGGGAGCATCATTCAGGTGTCAGACTAATTTCTGTCATAAGCAACTGCAAATAAATCATATTAGTCATACAGCTACTTTCTGTCTTTTCATAAAAAGGAGTTCTACTCACAGGATGGTCTCTTGTGACAATGATTCACTGTAACTATCCGTCATGGTCATTGGCACTGACCAGTCTGTGACAGTTACATGTTATCAATATAGTGTATGTTAGGTGCCAGCTTAAGTAGCATAAGAAGCACAACATTTCCTTGAAAGGACAAATAATTTATAAGACCACTCCACTAAAGGTATGGGTTAGCACTAACCATCGTTTCTCCTACCACTATTACATTTTGGTTGGAGTTGGAAATAAACTTTATGGCTGTCCATCTAGACCTATGTATGTATGCATGTGGCTATATGTACATCTATTGATTGGCCTTCATAAAGTTTTTTGTCCAACACAGTTTTCTGCAAAGTTTCTGACTTTGATAGTTTTTTGTTATGGTTTCTTTATACTTACTTGACTGAGGAAAACAAATAAGTACTGTGTGGGATACTAAAGGCAAAGTTATTCATTCAACAAATATTTCTTGAATTCTTAATATGTTTACAAATTGTTTTAGATACATACTGGGTATGGAGTTCAGTACAAAATAATCAAGATCTTTTTAGCAAAGCATACATTCTGGTAAGTACAACAGATAGGAATCACATAAACAAACAAATATAGTCAAGTAAATTATCAACTAGTATTAAGTACTACATAGAGAATTTAAATTGGGTGGCGTGAGAGTAAGTGTAGACGATTACTTTAGAATGAGTGGTCATGGAAGGCCTCTCTGAACAATGATAAGAAAGAGTCAGCCATGAAAACATCAGGAGTAAGACCATTGCAGGCAGAGAGATAAAATAAATGCAAATAACCTAATATGAAACTGAATTTGGCATGCATGAGTAACAGAAAGAAGGATAGTATAGTTAGGTAAAAGGCAAAAGGTTAGAGATGATGTCAAAGAGAGGGACATGGGCTAGATCACATAGGGCCTTTATAGGCCATTGGATGAGTTTGGATTTCCCTGCAGATGTGATATGAAGTCTTGGGAGAGTATGATTAGGAGGCAGATTTGTTATTATTTCCATATTAAAATCTTCCTTATAGTTCTGTGAGGAAACAGGGTGACTGGAAGCTGTTGCAAGATCAGCGATGTTGGTGACTTAAACAAGGTGTGTAGCAGAGAAAACAGTGAGAAATAGTTGAATTTTATAAGTTTTGGAGATAGAGCTGGCTATATATGCTGATGCCTTGGATGTAGAGAGTAAGAGAAATAAATAAAATGAAGTCTGGATTCTAGGTGTCTGACCTAAGCAATTGGATGAATGGTAGTTTAATTTATTAAAATGGGAACACTACAGGAGGAGCAAATTAGGCTGAGAGCATGGATTTAAAGATATATTTTTGTCTTGCTAAGTTTGAGATGCCAATTAGATACTTAAGTGGAGATGTTGAGAATGCAGTTGAATACTTGAGACTGAAGTTAAGGAGAGATCTATTTTGTAGACATAAATAGTCATCAGGTACTTAAAGACATGAGATTAAATGATATCCTCTATGAATATTGAAGAGGCCTAAGGACTGAACCCTAGGCACTCTACCATTTAGAAGTGAAGTAGAAGAGGGGCTGCCAAGCAAAGGAAACTGAAAAGGAGTGGCCTGTGACATAGAAGGAAAATCAGAAAACTGGGATTTAGTGAAAAGTAAAAATTTTATACACACACACACACACACATATATATACATATATATGTATATATGAAGCACAATGACTTAATGCTTTGTATCCTTACACAAATTTCTTATTGCAAACAATGCATCATATGAAGAAAGAGAAAACTTTTCTGGGTAGAGGGGTATTAACAGGAAAGCCCTAACAGTGGTAGAGGTATTTTGGCTGAGCTCTGAAAGATTAACAGAATTCTGATAGGAACAGGAAATGGAATAATTTCCCACACTAAGGAAACAGAAGATCAAAAGTAATGAGTTATCAGAATTTGATAGGAACAGGAAATGGAATAATTTTCCACACTAAGGAAACAAAAGATCAAAAGTAATGAGTTATCAGAATTTGCTAACATTTATGTTTAGTGTTTGTCAGATTCTGAGGAAAGCGCTTTTTGATCCTAAAAACATATCTACAATGTAGGTACAGTTTTTATTCCCATTTTTTAAGATAAAGAATTGATGCTTATAGTAGTTAAGTGACTTACCTTCTAACTAATTAAACACTAGGAAGTGGTTGGAGTCTCAATGTGAACCTTTGAGACGATTTTAGAATCTGTGCTCCAGATGGCTATGCTAAGAAAATAACATAAGGAATGTACCTAAATAATGGAAGCTCCAAGTGAAGGCCCCATGCTGTAAAATAAAGTGTGGAAACCTGAAAAAGCATAGGCTTTGTACTAAGGGTCATCGTTGTATTTCCCAAAGTCTTGTAGAAAATTCATAGAAATCCATCAAATCAAAAGATTTGTAAGATCCTTAGAGACTATTCAGAATATTCTTTTCTTCTTATTTGGTGAATATATTAGTTAGTATAACAGCTAACAAAAAAGAGTCCCTCAAATACATTGATTTAAATGATACAGAAATTTTTCTTTTTCATGCAACAGGATGAATAGCCTAAGGTGGTGGAACAGTTCTACTATACAAGGTCATTCAGGGATACAGGAACTTTCTACCTCATTATATTACCAGCTGTTGTCTGCATGGTTAAAGTAGGTAGGGGAGGTGGGTGGAGGGATGAGTGAAATAGGTGATGGGAATTAAAGAGTACACTGATCATGATAAGCACTAAAAATATATATGCATATATATTTTATACATTTGTTGAATTATATATATAATGATATATATATATTTGTTGAATTACTATATTTTATGCCTGAAACTAATATAACACTGTATATTAGCTATACCAGAGTTAAAAAAAATAGAATTACCATATTATCCAATAATTCTACCACTGGGTATTTATCCAAAGAAGAAAAAACATTAACTTAAAATAATACATGCACTCCTGTGTTTATTTCAGCATTTTTTACAATAGCCAAATTATGGAAGCAGTCCAAGTGTCCATATATAGATGAATGGATAAAGAAGATGTACACACACACACACACACACACACACATGCTGAAATATTACACAGCCATGTAAAAGAATGAAATCTTGCCATTTGCATCATGGATCTAGAGAATATTATGCTAAGTAAGTCAGTCGGAGAAAGACAAATACCATAGGATTTCACTCATATGTGGAATTGAAGAAACAAAACAAATGACCAAAAAGAAAAAACAAATTTGTACTTGTGTTCTCCTCTAGGATTTTGATGGTTGCCTGTCTCACATTTAGGCCTTTCATCGGTTTTGAATTTATTTTTGCATTTGGTGTAAGACAGTGGTCCAAGTTCATTCTTCTGCATATTGTTCTCTAGTTTTCCCAACACCATGTATTGAAGAGAGTGTCTTTTTTCTATTGGATGTGCTTTCCTGTTTTGTTGAAGATTAGTTTACCATAATGTTGAGGGTCCATTTCTGGGTTCTCTAATCTGTTCCACTGATCTATATGTCTGTTTTTGTGCCAAAGCCATACTGTCTTGATGAGTACAGCTTTGGAATATAGTGTGAAATCAAAAGTTGTGATGCTTCCAGTTTTGAAACAACAGGTGTTGGTGGGGATGAAGAGAAAGAAGAATTCTCCTGCACTGTTGGTAGGAATGCAAACTGGTGCAGCCACTCTGGAGAACAGTTTGGAGGTTCCTCAGGAAGTTAAAAATAGAACTACCCTACAATCCAACAATTTTACTACTAGGTATTTACCCAAAGGATACACAAATACAGATTCGAAGGGGTACATGTACTCTGATGTTTATAGCAGCATTATCAACAATAGCCAAACTATGGAGAGAGCCCAAATGTCCATGGACTGATGAATGGATATATATAATGGAATATTACTTAGCTATCAAAAAGAATGAAATCCTGACATTTGCAACAATGTGGATGGAGCTAGAGTGTATTATGCTAGGTAATATAAGTTGATCAGAGAAAGACAAATACCATGTGACCTCACTCATATGTAGAATTTAAAAAAGAAAACAGATGAACATATGGGAAAGGGGAAAAGAAAAAAAGGAGAGAGGGAAACAAGCCATCAGTGACACTTAATGATAGAGAACAATCTGAGGGTTGATGGAGGGAGGTGGGTGGGGGATGGGCTACATGGGGGATGAGGTATTAAAGAGGACACTTGTGATGAGCACTAGATGTTGGATGTAAGTTACGAATCACAGAATTCTACTCCAGAAACCAATATTATACTGTATGTTAACTAAAATTTAAATTAAAAAATGAATAAGGCACTAGAATCAATGAGTACAGAGTGTCATATACAACTTATGAATCACTAAACTCTACCTCTGAAACTAATAATACACTATATGTTAATTAATTGAATTTGAATTTTAAAAAAACAGGCAAAAATGATCATTTCAAAAGATATAAAAAAACATTTGACAAAAGTTAACAATCATCCATGTTAAAAACTCACAGCAACCTGGAAATGGCATGGAAAGGAAAGAAAATATCATAACCTGACAAAGAACACCTAGTGAATCTTACAGCTAATAGTATACTCAAAAAGATTGAATGCTTTCCCCCTAAAATAGACAGTGCATTAAGGCAAAAAAAATGGCACACAGATTGGTAAGAAGATATAAAACTGTCTTCATTCATAGATAATATGATCACACGTGTAGAAAATTGTAAGGAATCTATCACAAAAAAGCTTCCAGAACAAATAAACAAGTATAGCAAGATTGGAAAATACAAGGTCCATATATTGTATTTCTAAATAGTAAACATAAAATTAGAAATTGAAATGTAAATATTAGTTAGAAATGCATCAAAAATATGAACTGCTTTTAAATAAATTTAACAATATATGTTCAAAACCTGTATACTAAATCCCACAAAACACAGCTAAGACCAATTAAAGATCTAACTAAAAGAAGTTGTATAACAGGTTCATGATTTGGAAGACTAAATGTTAGGATGTCCATTCTTTCCTAATTGATCTATAGATTCAATAAATCTCAGTTGAAATTCCAGAAGGCATTTTGAAGAAATTAACAAACTATTTATGTAATTCATATGAAAAATGAAAGGACCTGCAGTAGCTAAAAGGTTTTTTTTAAGTTTTTAAACAGAACAAAGTTGGAGCATTTACACTGATTATAAGGTGGTCATCAAAAAAAAAAAAAAAAAGGCTGGTCATCAGTATAGAGAAGCATTTGTGCAACTATAGATCTGAATTATTATATAGATCAGTGAAACTAAATGAGATAGTCTTTTCAATAAATGGTGCTGGAAAAAAACTATATGCAAAAATAAAAAAGAATCTGGAGCCACTCTTAATCATTTCCACTAGTGTAATCTATCATCTATTTTGAGTTAATTTTTATATATCATCATCTATGTAAAGCTAGCACCTAAAGTCATCAATGGTGAAAGATTGAACACTTTCTCTTTAAGACTGGAAACAAAATATATCTTCTCTCACCACTTCTAATCACAAATTTACTGGCCATTCTAGCTAATAAATAACGTAGGGGGAAAAAGTCATTCAAATAGGCAAGGAATGAGTAGAACTCTATTTGAAAATTGCATGATCATATACAAAGAAAATTCCAATAAATCCAAAAGAATACTAGAAGTAATAATCAAATTTAGCAAGGTTGCAGTATCCAAGGACAACATAAAAACTTTTTTAAAAAGACTTTATTTAGGGACGCCTGGGTGGCTTAGCGGTTGGGCCCCTGCCTTTGGCTCAGGTGGTGATCCCGGGATCCAGGATCGAGTCCTGCTTCTCCCTCTGCCTGTGTCTCTGCCTCTCTCTCTCTCTGTGCGTGTCTCTCATGAATAAATAAATAAAATCTTTTAAAAAACACTTTTAAATGTAACATTTTTAAAATATATTTTATATATAATCTTTAAAAAAAGACTATTTATTTATTTATGAGAGACACAGAGAAGGAAGCAGGGAGCCTGATTTGTACATACTAGCAATGGAAAACTAGAAAAGGAAATTCAAGCTTACTATTTATAATAGCTTTACAAATAGGAAATTTTTAGAAATAAATTTACAAACATGGATGTAGGAACTATGCACTGGCAAATATAATACATGCCTGAGAGAAATAAAATAGACCTAAATAAACGGAGAAATATGTCATGCTCATAGATTAGAAGTTTGAATACTGTTAAGATGTGCATTTCCCCAAACTGATTTATAGATTCAATGCAATTCTAAGATGGCAGAAGCCTTATTTTGTAGAAATTGACAAGTTGATTCTAAAATTTTTATTGGAAATCCAAAGGACTTGGTAGAGTCAAAAATTATGAAAGGGAAGAGCAGAGTGTGAGGACTTACAATATTTGACTTCAAGAGACAGTGAGATATTCTAGGGGAGACATATAAATAAATTGAAATGAATAGAGTCAGAAAATGGACCCACACATATATGGTAGCTAATTTTTGACAAAAGTCCCATGGTGAGTCAATGGAAGGAAAGGATAGTCTTTTCCACAAATGCTGCTGAAATAACTTGGTTTGAATATGGAAAAAATATCATCTTCAACTCTTCCTTCACACTATACGTAAAATTTAACTCAAAATATATCATATACCTGAATGTATAAGTTAAGGTTCTAAAACTTCTAGAAGATCTTGGGATATCAAAATTTTTATTTGAGTTAAACAAAGAATGACTCCTACAGAAAGTTCATAAGTTGGGTTTCACCAAACTAAAATAAATTGCTCTCGAAACATATACTGTTAAGAATATGAAAATGCAAGCTACAGACAGAAAGAAAATTTCTTTCTAATCTCTGCAAAAGAATTATGTCCAGGGGATCCCTGGGTGGCTCAGGGGTTTAGCTCCTGCCTTTGGTCCAGGGAGTGATCTTGGAGTCCTGGGATCAAGTCCCACGTCAGGCTCCCTCCATGGAGCCTGCTTCTCCCTCTGCCTGTGTCTCTACCTCTCTCTCTCTCTCTCTCTCTTTCTGTCTTTCATGAATAAATAAATAAAATCTTAAAAGAAAGAATTTATGTCCAGAATGTGTAAAGAACTCTTACAACACAATAAAAAGACAAACAACCCAATAAAAATATGCAAACGATTTGGACACTTTACAAAGGCTGACATGTGAATGGCTGGTAAATACATGAACATACGGTAAAATAATTAGTCATCAGTAAGAATAAAACAAAACCATAATGAGATACCACTATACACCTACTAGAATGGATAAATTTAAAAATAAAGACTAATACCAACTGTTGGCTAGGTTGTTCAGCAATGGGAACACTCATCGTTGTTTGTGGGAATGTAAATGTAACAACTACTTTGGAAAACAATTTAATAATCTCTTGTAAAGTAGACTTGAACTTACACTCTAAGCCAGCAAGTTTATTCTTAGATATTTACCCAATAAGAAATAAAAAATATATGTCCTCACAAAGGGCTGGCACACAAACATCAATAGCAGCTGTATGCATAGAAGCCCCAAAGTGAAAACAATGCAAATATTCACCAGCTGATGAATAAACGAATTGAAGTATATTCATACAATGGAGGACTAGCAGCAATAAAAATGAATAAACCCCTGATACATGCAAAAATAGGGATGAATCTCAAAAAAAACCCATTATACTGAGCAATAGAACCCAGAAACAAAAGAACACTCCTGTGTGATCCTGTTTATATGAAATTCTTGAACAACAACCAAAAAAACTAGTCAGTTTTGTCAGAAAGTAGAACAGTGATTGCCTGGAACTATATTGGGGTGGTGGTAGTGACTGACTTCAAAGTGGAGTAGGGGAGCCTTGAGGGGGTGATGGAGCTGTTCTTTATTTTTTTTAAGATTTTATTTATTTATTCATGAGAGACAGAGAGAGAGAGAGAGAGAGAGAGAGGCAGAGGGAGAAGCAGGCTCCCCGCAGGGACCCCGATGTGAGACTCGATACCGGGACCCCAGGGTCATGCCTGGGCCAAAGGCAGGTGCTAAACTACTGTGCCACCTGGGGATCCCCAGAGCTGTTCTTAAATTGTGGTGTTAGTTCATCAGTGTATGTATTTTTCAAATCACATCAAACTGGTCACTTAAAAATGGATATATTGTATCATATGCAAATTATTATATTTCATTAACGTTAAATATTTTTTAAAGATTTTTATTTATTTATTTATTCATAGAGACACAGAGAGACAGAGAGACAGACAGAGGGAGAAGCAGGCTCCATGCAGGGAGCCCGACGTGGGACTCGATCCCGGGTCTCCAGGATCACACCCCGGGCTGCAGGCGGCGCTAAACCACAGCGCTACCGGGGTTGCCCCAAAGTTAAATATTTTTTTATATTTTTATATAATATTTTAAATAATTTTTTAAATATTTCCACTCATATGTGGAATTTAAGAAACAAAACAAAACAGATGAACATAGGGAAAGGGAAGGAAAAATAAAATTAGAGGTAAAAAGAGAGGGAAGCAAATCATAAGAGACTCTCATCTCTAGAAAACACTGAGAGTTGCTGGAGGGGAGGTAGCTGGGGGTATGGGGTAATTGGGTGATGGGTATTAAGGAGGGCACGAGATGTGATGAGCACTAAGTGTTACGTGCAACTGATGGATCACTAAATTCTACCCCTGAAACTAATAATACAGTACTCTTAATCCCATTCACTTTTCACTCACCACCCCACCCACCTCCCCTCTGGTTGTCAGGCATTTCAAGATTATTTTTCTATTCAAGTTCCTCTGTTTATCCAAATAAATTTTAGAATGAGCTTGTCAATTTCTATTTAAAAAACCCTACCACGATTTTGATTGGAATTACATTTAACCTATAGATAATTCAGGGGAGATTCAAATTCTAGCAATTAGTCTTCCAGTCCATGGATATGTTTCACTAATTTAGATTTGTTCTCTGTAACTAAGTCTTGTTTCTGTGGGTTTTTTTTTTTTTTTACATTTTTTACAGTTCAATTTCTTTTTTTTTTTTTACTTATATTCAGCTTGCCAACATAAAGTACATACTTCATTTCAGATGTAGTGTTCAATGATGTATTAGTTGTGCATCACATTCCATGCCCTCCTTAATGCCCAACACCAAGTTATTCCATCCCCCACCCAGCTCCCCTCCAGCAACTCTCAGTTTCTTTCCTATAGTTAAGAGTCTCTTATGGTTTGTCTCCCTCTTCCTTTTCTTTTTTTTTTAATATTTTATTTATTTATTCATGAGAGAGAGAGAGAGAGACAGAGACACAGGCAGAGGGAGAAGCAGGCTCCACGCAGGGAGCCTGATGCAGGACTTGATCCCGGGCCTCCAGGACCATGCCCTGGACGGAAGGCAGGCGCTAAACCTCTGAGCCACCCAGGGATCCCCTCTTTATTTTCATCTTATTTTATTTTTCCTTCCTTTCCCCTGTGATCCTCTGTTTTGTTTCTTAAATTCCACATATGAGTGAAATCATGTAATAATTGTCTTTCTCTCATTGACTTATTTTGCTTAGCGTAACATCCTCTAGTTCCATCTATGTCTTTACAAATGGCGAGATCTTGCTTTCTGGTGGCTGGTAATATTCCAGTGTGTGTGTGTGTGTGTGTGTGTGTGTGTGTGTGTGTGTGTGACATATTCTTTATCCATTCATCTATGGTATTTTGCCTGTTAACATGGAAAATTACATCACTTAATTTTCAAATAAAAAACAATTTTAGGGCATCTGGGTGGCTCAGTCGGTTAAACATCTGCCTTTGGCTCGGGTCATGATCCCAGGGTCCAGGGATCGAGTCCTGCATTGGGCTCCTTGCAGGACTCGAGGGAGTCTGCTTCTCCCTTTCCCTCTACCACTGCCCCCTGCTTGTGCTATCTGTCTTGCTTGCCTGCACGCATGTGTGCACTTTCTCTCTCCCAAATAAATAAAATCTTAAAAAGTAAATAATAAAAATACTTTTTAAAAAAAACCTTTAAATTCTTGATCAAATCCCATTTGATCATGATGTGATTTTTTTAATATTGTGGAATTACCTTTGCTAAAATTTTGTTAAGGTGTTAGTGTCTATGTTCATGAGGGATATGTGTCTAGTTTTCTATGGCTGTCATGCCTTTGTATGGTTTTCATATTCTGGTAATGTTGCCCTCATAGATTCAGTGATTGGTTCCTCCTCTCTTATTTTCTGTAATAACATATGTTTAATTGGCATGGTTTCTTCCTTAAATATTTGGAGGAATTCACCAGCATAGCCATATAAGCCTACAGTTTTCTTTGTGGCCAGATTTAATTTCCAAATATTTGGGAGATTTTCTAGATATCTTTTTCTTATTGATTTTTTTTAATTTTTATTTATTTATGTCTTATTGATTTTTTATGCAGTCCTGTGTGGTCGCACAGCATATGGTTCATGATATTATTCTTTAAAATATGCTGAGTCTTGTTTAAGGTCTATCTAGTTTAATGTTGCAATGTGTCTTTGAAATGAATCCATGTTCTTTCTTGGCGGTGGAATGTTCTATATATGTCAATTAGGTCAAGTTGGTTGATAGTGCTTTTTCCAGTCTTCTATATCTTTACTGTGTCTGCGTCTTTCTCTTCTATCAATTAGTAAAGTAAGAGTGGTGACATCTGCAACTATTATTGTGGTTTTGTCTGTTTCTTTTTGCAGTTCTGTCAGTTTTTGCTTAGTCTATTTTGAGGTGCATAAACATTTTGAATTTTATGTCATTTCAATAAATCAGTATCATCAAGAACACTTTTTTTTAAGTTTTTATTCAAATTCCAGTTAGCTAACATACAGTGTAATATTAGTTTCAGGTGTATAATATGGTGATTCCAGTCTTCCACATAACACTCTGGTACTCATCACAAGCGCACTCTTTAATCCCATCACCTATTTCACCCACCCCCCCACCCATCTCCCCTCTGGTAACTATCAGTTTGTTCTTTATAGTTAGAGTCTGTTTCTTGGTTTGCTTCCTCTCTATCTTTTATATCCTCACGCCAATTTGTTTTGTTTCTTAAATTCTACATATGAGTGAAATCGTATGGTATTTGTCTTTCTCTGACTTTTTTCACTTAGCATAATACTCTCTAGCTCCATCTATTAAGTATAAAGATATAAATATGTTAAAACTGAAAGAATAGAAATATATATCATACAGAAACAAATCATAAGAAAAATAAAATGCCTATATTAATAACAGAGAAATAGACTTCAGAATAATAAATGCTATTACAGATAAAAAAGATAGTTCTTTGCATTGCCTCTCATGATTTATTTTTGTATGATATATATATATTGCTATTCTTTCAGTTTTAACATACTTTTATCTTTATATTTAATGTCTGAGTTTTAGTTCATGTCCTCGGAGAATGAGATGCCAAGGCAGGATTAGACATGCAGAAAAATGTATTAGGTGAAACACCTGTGAGGGAAAATTTTAAGACCGTGGTGCAGATCTGATTCTTGTACTCAGAAAGTCAAATGGAGGAAAAACAATAACATTTTTTATTTTTTGAACATTTATTTGAGAGACAGAGAGACAGAGAGACAGAAAGAGATACAAAATGTGCGTGAGCAGGGGGAGGGGTACAGGGAGAGGGGAAACAGACCACCCACTGAGCAGGGAGCCTGGCACCAGGCTCCATCCCAGGACCTCAAGATCGTGACCTGAGCTGAAGTAGGGTACATAACCTACTGAGCCTCCCAGGCATGGCCTCCCACAATAATATATTTTTAATTACCACTTCAGTTATATTTATAATCTTCCCATTATCCATAAATATTATATTTAGTAATTCTCTTTATAATCCCTCTCCCCCTTTTTATGGATTTTTAAAAAGATTTTATCTACCCATTTGAGAGTGTGAGAGAGAAAGCATGAGCAGGGGAGGGGAGAGGCTGAAGGAGAAGCAGGCTCGCTACTGACCAGGGAGCCCTATGCAGGGCTTGATCCCAGAACCCTGAGACCATGACTTGAGCCAAAGGCAGATGCTTAACTGACTGAGCCACCCAGGTACCCCTAATCTCCCCCCTTTAAAATGTATTTTAAAAAGAAACATATCAAACATAGGCAAAAGAGCTTGCCCTAGTTGTTACCCAAGACAATTTTATCCATAACTACATTTGAGCGGGCTGAACGCAGGGCTCCTGAGAACACAGGAACACTGTCCATCTTGGAAGACATATGGGCCTGCTCACCGATCTACTCATCAGCACTTACTAGTCCCTCTGTCTACCTGTTTCTTCCTTCCTTCCTCCTTTCCTATGCCAAGCCCAAGGGCTATGGATGCCCCTGTCCCAGGTTTAAACCCTGGCACTGGCCAAGAACTAACTGCCCCTGGATTGTGCTGCCTGGCCTGTTTGGGTAAGGAAGGATTATGTTCATAATACTGAAATAATTTCACATATGACAAATAATAATTTTTCCACACTCGTGTCACCTCTCTCATTTTTCCTTTTCATGAATGCTCTCCTGGTAAGTAGTACAAAACATCACGCATGAAGGGAAGACCATTTCATCATTGGATTCTAATCTTCATTCTCACCCAACCTAAACATACTATTTATGAGACCATCTTCACCACATTATTTTTATAAACTCGTGTTTACCCTGTCCATCATCTATGCTTGCCATGTTGGCATATACACATCTGAAGCCCTAAATCCCTTCAGGATTTTTTTCTTATGTTAATCTCTAATATCCCCCATATTAATTTTTTAAATGCTGCCTTACATTCCCTTTTGTAACTGGTTTCAGAAGTTTATCAGGCCATATTTTCTACTCTTGCATCATGTTCAATATAAGCAAATGTATTTACCTCTATACTGAGATGCTAACTTGAACAAAGAACACAATTCATCTGATATCTAAAGCTACACTTTAGAAATTCATACCCTATTTCCTCAATAGGCAAACATCATTGACTATCCACTAAGCTTTCCAGGTACTCTTCTGGGCCCTGAGGATACAGTGGTAAATAGGACATGTGATGTCCTTGATCTCACAAAGCTTACATTCTACATGGAAGAGGGCAACATATCAACAAATAAATGTCACAAAGTAATAAATGCCAGACACGGAGTGAAACAGAGAGATGATATTGCAGTCTGACAGGGCTATTTTGTTTCTGGTCAAGAAAATGATCTCTGAGAAGTTGACACTGGAGCTGGACCTAAATAATAAGGAGCTGGTCACATGAAGTTCTGGGAGAAGAGCCTTCCACAGAGAGTGACCATCTAGTGCAAATGCCCTCAGGTGGGAATGAGCTTGAACTTGCTTGAGAAACAGGAAGGACAGTGAAGCAGAAGCAGAGTGGGCAATGGGAGAAAGACAGAAGACGAGTTTCAAGAGGTCAACAGTACACGGAGCAGAGGCGAGCCATAGCAATCATTGGTAAAGACTATATATTTTATGAGAAGGCATTGGAGAATTTTAAGTAGAAGTTTGAAGTGATCTGATTAAGATTTTACAAAGGTCGATTCCCTTGGGATCCCTTTACCAACCAGAGCTGCCTTTCTCCCCCCAGGCCTCAAACAGCAGGAGGGAGGGAAGAAAACACTACCTGGGTTACCAACTCTTTCAGTTTCTTGTCTAAGTCATATGCCACCTTGGTCTTTGCTGACAATCATTGGACGCCATGGGAATAAGCAGAAGAGAACATTGGGCAGAGTGTTTGGCAAAGCACCCTATGCCCTTCATCTATGATATCTGCTCCCAAATGATCTCACGGCTTTCTGCAAGAAGGCAGATCTATCTTGGTTCTTTTTTTAATTGTATTTATTTATTCATGAGAGAGAGAGAGAGAGAGAGAGAGAGAGAGAGAGAGAGAGGCAGAGACACAGGCAGAAGGAGAAGCAGGCTCCATGCAGGGAACCTGATACGGGACTTGATCCCAGGACTCCAGGATCACACCCTGGGCTGAAAGCAGGTGCTAAACCGCTGAGCCACCCAGGGATCCCCTCTATCTTGGTTCTGATCTACAGAGGTGTGTTCTGAGAAATGCTAGGCAGATTTGCAGCAGAACAACGCCTGGGTGGCTCAGCAGTTTAGTGCCTGCCTTTGGCACATGGCATGATCCTGGAGACCCAGGATCAAGTCCCACATCAGACTCCCTGCACGGAGCCTGCTTCTCCCTCTTCCTGTGTCTCTGCCCCGCCCCCTCTTTCTCTCATGAATAAATAAATACAATCTTTTAAAAAAATTAAAAAGGAGAATTATTAACCGCAGGGTCTAAAAAAAAAAAAAACAACTGAGTACAGAGTTACAGAGATTTAGTGGGGGAAGATGGTTTATTCAAGAAAAGAGAATTAAAATGTAGATCTAAATGTCACCTCCAATTTGTTTGGCAGCTGTGTCACCAACTGCTGTTGTTTTCTGCTATTTCTCTTTGCTTCTGAAGTTTGTGTTTCTAAAATGGCGACCCTAGTTTCACACAACCTGTAATTTAGAAATGTTCTATGCTGTAAATTGTACTTTGCTTTCAGTAAAAGCATTTAGGTGTCAAGTGGCAAAACAAGAATGTCATGAAAGAAGGTGAAGTTCTCCATTAAAGAAAGAGAAATTGGGTAAAGGCCTGCTAATATATACCACAGAAAAATCAAAGAGATGGGGATATGAACATGCCGATCAATTTAGCTTTATAATACAGTGATTTTCAAATGTTAGAGGAGCATTGGTGAGCCTGTGTTGTCACAGTGGAATAGTGCCAGAGGATGCTGTTTTCAGAAGGTCAGAGTTCCACAGCTGCTCAATCAGTATGTTGAGAATTGGTCTTTAATCTTCTGGCTTCTTTGTAGTTCTGACATCATGTCCTTTCTGTTTTTGCTATTATGGAAACATGCCTGCAGCTAATACTGTTACTTGTTGTACTGTGACATTTAGTCTCTCTTCTTCAGAACAACAACAGTGACAATAAGAACGATAATAATATCAGGAGCTACTATTTAGAGAGTGCTAGGCACTTTGCAGCATGATTTTACTGAATTTTCAAGAGGCCTGGATGGCAGGTGTCAAACCCAATTTCCAGATGAAGAAAACAGGGCTACTTCTGTGGAACTGACAGTAGGGCCATATTCAGGGAGAGGTCAGGAGATGGGAGCCTTAAGGACAGTACCATTGCCCCTTTTTCAGCACCATAGAGCCCGCCCAGTGAGTACAGCTTGGCAGCTTCCACAAGAGCTTTGCTAGTATTAAAAAGAAAATTCGAAAAAAAAAAAAAAAGAAAAGAAAATTCGATTCTCGCCATCATTTGAAGTAGGGACCTTTAAACTTTCTGATCCTGTTTAGCTTGCCAGAGACTGTCTGTCTAATAAGAAATAGACTTCCAAGTTTCAAATAGTCCGTATATAAAAGCGACGCTATGAACAGAAGATGTATAACACCTAATTATTGCCCAACAACTATAATTTGCATAGGGTAATATAGTATATTAAGTTCTTCTCTGTTGCCTTCCAACTAGATTAAATTCCGCTCGAAAGTTGCACTTCTGGTAAAAATTACAGCTTTTCTTTCAGCGAAAATGCTTGGTGCCCAAGCACTTATTAAAACTAGAATTCCTAAGAGGCAAATTTGAAAAGAGAGAAGTGCAGTTGTTGGCACTAATGGGGAGGAAGCTGTGCTTTCATCTCCACATTCTTTTCATTTGAAAAAAAGGACTGAGAGGATGGGAAGGGTACAAGGCTTTTTTATTTCTGTGACATTAGAAGATGCGAGAAACACCATGACTGGCTCTCTGAACCAGTTGCGATTGCATCCCGTTACGGATGCATGTGACTACGTCAAAAATAGCAATACCTTCCTCTCAAGGTAAGATCACATTACTTTCAATTTAATCCTGACTATTTAATCTAAGGAGGCTTCAAAAAATCAATTTATCTCTATTCTGTGTGAGAAAAAAATGTGCATGCCAGCAGCGGGAGTTCTGATTATACTATTTATTTGAAAACCACCAGCCTTAGCACAGCCTCTGCTGTCAGTGGAACCCGTTTCTTCATCCTTGTTGACACAAAATATTCCCTTTGATCTCACTAGATCACAGCTGTTTATTACAATGTCTGCATCTTGTCTACGTGTCTTACTGTTTACATACTATTTTTTGCAAAGCAACTACGGAGCTTTATACTTCTGTTCCAAACTCTGCCTCCGGTCCGGGAGTGTTCAGCAACATTACAGCTTGGAATAAGTAGTATTCATTATGAGACACTCCTCAGGATTCATTCATCTGATAGACATTACAGTCATTACATAGAACTAATTTGACACTATATCTCCGAAAAGAAACGTGTTAAGACTCTTTGATGCTGAAAATTGCATTTGCAGAACTGATTGTTGAAAGTCGCTGCATTGCTCCCAGATGATGCAGTGTCCACTTCTCAAAGGACATGCAGTGCAACACCTCAGGGTCATTACCCAGGCCTCCCTGCCCATGGCTTATTTCTGCCTCAAAGACAGCAAGTCCAGGCTCCTGGGCTCCCGGCTTCTACCTGCTCCACTCAGTAACTTCCTGGCTTTCTATTGGTTCCCTGAGGTACCAGGATGGGCTGGTGGCTAAGAGTCTAAGCAGAAAGCACCCAGTAGATTATACAGCCAGGTGTCTGCTGGGGAGCAATGGTAGGCTTATCTGATGGGGAGCCATTTGGTATTATGGAGAGGACATGTGTTTTATTAACAGGCCAGGGTTCAAATCTCAGCTCTGCCACATATTGATTGGATTTATCTGTTAACTTATCTGCCCCTCAGTGTCCCATTTATTGCAAGCAGAGAATTACACATGCCTTGTGGAGTTGTACGAATTAAATGCTGTAACGTGTGAAAGCACTTCACACAAGTGCTTCACACATGTGGAATATAATAGGCACTTAATACATGTTCATCTATTCTTCCCACCCAAGAATTAGAAAGAATACAATTTTCCCTGCTTATCTCAAACCAAACAACACAATGGCTTTTAAACTTTTGTTTGGAGTAGAGCCCTTTATCTTTCCCAAGAGGAGAACTTACGTGGAACCTCACACAATAAAACAAATTAAAATAGGGCTCTGGAGCCCACCCAGTTGGTCTTTCACTCATTGCCCTCAGTGGCCTCTGAGACATTTCCAGGTAACCCAGTTGGAAATTCACTGAGGTAGTGTATTACTGTGAAATGAGTGTGTTATGAGTCTCCCCACCCCAACCTCCAAAATCAAACGTTGACACCCTAATCCCTGAACAGATGGTGTTCGGAGGTATTTGACCTGGGAAGTAATTGGGTTTGAACAGGGTCTTAGGGGAGAGCGCCCATGATGGGATTGTGCCTCTGTAAGGTGATGAAGAGAACGGAGATCTGTCTCCCTTGGGAGGATACATCAAGTAGGCAGTCATCTGCAAGCCAAGAAGAGGGCTCTCAACAGAACATAGCCGTGCTGGCACTCAGCCTCTAGTATTTGTTACAGGCACTTAAACTGATTGTGGAATATGGGAAAGTGCTATTACGTCAAGTACAAAGTGACACAAACGTGTCAGTAACTTTTACTAGAGGTTAATGTGAGTTTGGGAAGGGAGTTGGAAGAGTGGTGGAGTAGGGAGGTGCTCTGAGGGAAAACCTGCCCTGATCTGGGCCAGCAAGGCCCACTTTGTGGGTACTTATGTCATTGCACAGGGCATGGCACTTAGAAGGGTCCTTCATTCTGCTCTGTGTTGCTGTTGCCATCCTGAAATTTTAGTAATATGTGAACAAGGTGCCATGCATTTCACTTAGGACTGGCCCCACAAATTCTGTAGCTGGGCCCCATCTATGGGGACATAAGTTTTATAGAATTCTCACTACTTGTTCTTGTTTCGCTCTCTGATGGGAGTAAACCATTATATGGTAGCTAGATCCTACCTCGAGTTCACTCCCTTTCTTCCCTCTTGAAACAGATGGCCTTTGTGAGCCCTGACTTCCTCCTGCCATTTGTCCTACTCGTGCTCATTCCGGACCTAAGCCTAAGCTTCACCAAAATCATTTTATTGCTAAATATGAACAGAATTAGTAGTACTTGGGGACATTAGAATAGACACACTGATTGTATTCATCAGCATTTTCCTCTGTGCAATCAGGCAAGTTTTCTCTAATCTAGGGCACAGGACCATCAGGCGACAATGTGATATCTGGAAGATTGTTCATGCTTCTGTTATAGCCATGAAATTGCAAAAATGCCTCCTTCAGGTTTGAGAAAGGTTTTTTTTATTTCCTGTATCTTGATCATTGGGAGTGATCATCCAAGTAATCATCTGAGCCGGGTCACTTTTAAGATTGAAAAGAGGTGCCATTATTATTAATAATTATGTAATTTTCCACAGTTGTAAACCTGGACAGTCCTGGGCAGTCTAAGATTATGATCACTCCACCAGTATCTTCAATTGTCATTTTTTTTTCTCTCCAGGTTCTCCCAGAGAGAAAAAGATGTGGTTAGTTTAAAAATGTCCTTTTGAATCTGGACTTGACCACCAAAGCAAAAAGAGTAGCAGCCGTTTAAGGAGAGGTAGATGGTGAACATAGCCTAAAACCTGTTCACTTCCTTACCGCTTTTCTTGCAGTACTCTAGGTAGGACATGCGGCACAGTTTTCTTCCTAGAGACATTGCTACACATGGGCCCCAATGAATCAGTGCTCCCATCTGTCAGGAGTAGTGACTTTACATGTGACAACAGGCGTTGATCCGTATGACCCCTCTTCTACAATATGGATCATATAGTGTGGCGCTGTTTTACTATAATGCTGTTTCTTTCAATGCTGTCAGCTATGAGTACGATGAGTGTGAATATTTCTTTCATCCTCTGCACCCTGCCCTGCCTCAGTATCTGCTGCCATGTGGGGCAGGCTCTCTTCATGCCTTGCCTGAAATCCTGCAGTCCTGGCTGGCTTTCTCTGCACTCCCGCTTCTCTCCATCCACCCCTTCCATCTGAAACTGTGGCCTTTGGGACTTTTGTGGAACAAAACCACACTGAGTCTTAGCTATTAATCCTTCAGCGATGTTCCATTGTCCTTAGGGTGAAGCCTGAGCTTCTTAGCCTGGCTGGTAAGGATGTTTCTGATCAGACAGGAATCCAGGCCCACTATAGATGTATCAGGGTGGACAGAGATGAGGGTGATGGAGTGGAAGACAGAGGAACAGGGTGAGATTTTCTCTGGATTATGGGTGTTTTTGCAGTGCCCATGTGTCCTCCTCCTCCTTTTGGCAGGGGTCTCACTTGCCCTTCCTGCTACCAATTGCACTGTCCTTGAGTTTTCTTTTGAAAACTTGTAAGAGCTGGGCATGTTCAGTGGCCACAGGTAGGTTTTGTTTCTGAATTTGCTCTCTGATTTTAAAACAACTCTGAGGCTTTGGTATGAGGGATGGACAGTCCCATCTTCACAATGTGGATCAATGAGATCCATCAGACGACCAAGAAAGAATCACAACCTTATCGCAACTATACAGATATTACTTTGAAAGAGATTTCCTAAACAGTAAAAAATATAGAATAATTTGGATCATGTCACTGGATTTTCTATTTTATTCAGAGAAATAGACTAAGGGTTAGTGCTGGCCTACAGTCCCTCCATGACCTGCTTGCTGGCTGTATTTCTGACCTCATTCCTACTCTTTCACTCTTCCCTTCAGTGGTAGGCTGAAAACGTCCTCCCTTAGGGGAAAAAGAAGGAAAATATGTCCCCTGAAGATACCCTCATCAAATCCCTGGAAGGTACCTGTGAATGGTACCTACTATGGCAAAAGAAGTGATTAAATTAAGGATCTTGAGAGGAGGAGCTTACCCTGCATCATCCCAATGGGTCCAACATAATCACAGGGTTCCTTATAGGGGAGAAGCACAGAGACATATGGAGTAGTCACAAAGAATAGGAGATGTAAAGAAGGGGGCAGAGGTCAGAGTGATGTGGCCACATGGCAAGGAATGCAGTCCCAAGAAGCTCGAAGAGCAAGGAATAATAGATCCTCCTCTGGAGCCTCTGCAGGGAGCATGGCACCGCCACCCCCTTGATTTTGGACTTCTAGCCTCCAGAGCTGTGAGAGAGTGAATTTTTTTTAAGCCACCTAGTTTGTGGTACTGTGTCACAGTAGTCCTGGCAAAATGATCTACCTTCCTTCTAATAGCCCTGGCTTCCTGGCCATTCCTCACATAGGCCAAGAGAGGGCCACATTAGGATTTCTGTGCTCCCTACTCTTTTGGACTAGGAAGTTCTCCGGCCATATGGCTCCCTACTGACAGCTCCATGGCTTTCTCCTTTGCTTCCTTCAGGTGTCTGCTCAGATATTGCTTTTTCAGTAATGCCATCCATGACCACACTATCTAAAATAGGCCCCTTGGCACTCCTTAACATTCTTGCCCTGACATACTATCTGTTTTACATATTTACTCTTTTATTATTGTCTGCATCGGGTTCTCTACATACCCAGTAGGACATAAGCTCCACACTGTCAGGGCTCTTTGCCTATATCGTTTATTGCTGAGCTCCCAGCACGTAGGACAGTGCCTCAACACCCAGGACAAGGCCCAGTACATATTAGCATTCAGTGAACATTTGTTAAATGAAGAATCGTGTGACATCAGAGACAGAAAGAGGTAGCAATAGAAGAAGCATTTTATGACTTACCAGTTATGCTCCTCAAACTGTCCTTACCATTAACCATGCAATCTCCCTCCCTGCGAGAAATCACTTAATTTCCTTTTTACAGATCTTGGAGTTTTAGGAAAGACTTGGAGACACATTTCATGACTGTAGCTATGTTTTCAGTCATATATTTAAGTTTTTAAAAATCAAATGGCAGTTATCAAGTATTTTCTTCTGTAGCATGCTGAAATCCTCAGCACAGGGCTTCCTAATTAAGCAAACACTCTGCAGATAGGACAAAAAAAAAACCATGAGTGTATTTATTTTGAAAAAAACTGTACCTTTTTTTCTGTTTCAACAGATGTCGGTACAAAGAAATCCCCCAGGTGCCCCCCATGTGCTTCTAAGCTGCTGAGTACATGGGACACAGGTTAATTTCTGGGCTGTTTACAGTTCAGGTGGATAAAGAGAAAGGATGCAAAGACACAGTATCTACACTGCAGCCAGCAAGTTATGCATGCAAAGGTTAGCCAGAGGCAGATTTCCTGAGTCTGTTGGACTATCCAACAGACTCTTTTGTTTCTATCTGAAAGTAAAGCACAGTATTGTTTGAGTTCCTCAGTTCCATTTTGTGGAGGAAATTTGTGCCAGTTACCAAAAGGAGTTGGAGGACATCCGAGAA
Source organism: Canis aureus (assembly GCF_053574225.1). Classification (NCBI taxonomy): domain Eukaryota; kingdom Metazoa; phylum Chordata; class Mammalia; order Carnivora; family Canidae; genus Canis; species Canis aureus. The sequence goes on from NC_135649.1 coordinate 12,826,043, forward strand.
AGGATTCCAAGATTGTAAACTACACTCCAGCCCAAGCCTGTATTGCTGCCAATACTAAGAATTTCTTGATGAAGATCAGTCACAGTACTTAATGTTGCTATTATACAATGTCAAATGGAAGGGTCAGACAGGCTCTCGATGACTTTGAAGCTTGCTTTGTTGAAATAAAGCCTGTCTTAAACTGAAAAGCTGAATCTACTCAAAAGTGAAAAGGGACGGAATAATATGTGAAAGTCTTGTGTGTGCGTGTTTTTTTAAGTCTTGTGTTTTGATGTTGCAGAAGTCTACATAAATTTTTGCCTTAAGCATTAGAAGAGTACTTGGAATATTTGGGGCCAATTACTATAAATATTTATGAGTACATTAGACTAATTGGGGGAAAGAAAATGGTGGAAATAATTGTTCTAATTATTGAACTATTACTCTATTTTAAGTAAGATTGGTTAATGAAGAAAGTGACATTCATACAGAAAAGCATACAACACATATCATACTTGTGTGACTTGATGAGTTTTTCCCACAGTAAATTTATCCTGTAGCTACCACTAGATCAGAAACTAGAACATTACTAGAATAAGTACTGCTGGTGCCCCCACTCCCTGTCACTACCCTCTCTTCCTCCCTAAAGGTATCTTCTTACTTTTTTTTTTTTACAACAAAACACTCAACATCGTATTTTATGATTACCACTGAGAGCTCCACAGACGTTGATGTGAGGATTTCAACTTACCCACCATCAAGTTTTATCAGTCTTTCTATTTTGTTTTTCTTTAAAACTGGGGGCTAAGGTTAGGGATCTGTACAATTTGATCTGAGAAAACTTCTGTTTCCCTCATCCCTGCTTCATTTATGTCCTCTAACACATGCTTTCAAAAAAAAAAAATCCTCCTTTTCCTCAAAATAAAGATGTGCTAGTAGCCAAGTAGCCAAGTGCTACAAAACAAGACAGAGTACACACGCACACCCAAAAAAAACCAAAACAACATAACATCAAAAAGCACACATTTTCGTTTAGAGTTATGACTTTAGTTTTATGCTTTAAAACTGTAGGTAAAACAATATTTTCTAAAGGACAAAAATACCTGAACTGTGTCCTTTTATTTATTTATTTTTATTTATTTATTTTATTTTTTTACTGTGTCCTTTTAAAAAAGAGTGAACTTAGATGTCAGGACCGTTGAATTCAAAAGTTCTTGTCCACTTTCCTGTTAGCCACCTTATATTTTTTAAGTAATGAAGAGCATTAAGCATAGGTTCAAGACACCACTGAAATACCATCTACTGGCCATGGGTTTTTTTCAGTTCTGTCCATCAGACCTCCCAAGAACGAGCCTGGGTGCCACCACCTGCAAGGAGTTCCAGCAGGTTCTGGCAGCACTGGCAGAGGGGCTCACTCTGTGGCTGGCAGTTTATCATTGTGAGGACATATCCTAGGTGGCTTTATGAAAGGATGAATGTTCAGCAAGTTCCAGCCCAAAGTTAATCTCAGAAAACCCAATGCTTCTGTAATTTTCATGGCATCTATGATTATCAGCCACTGAGACAGGACCTAAATACATATGCATGAGTGAAAAAAAAAAAACACAGAGGTGCCACATCCAGGCTATAATCTCCTCTATGAATATAGCAAGGTTTCCAACTGATTAAAAAGGTTAATCTTGCAGAGGGATTTACTTAAAAGGCCTTAGAGTCAAGACCTAAGAGACCCGAAATCATTGCCTTTCATCCTTTTCGAATGGCTTTGACTTTCTGTGATAACTACAGAGTAGTTTCCACATAATGTTTTTATGCCTAAGTACTTGAACATTGAAAAATAAAGCCATCTGAAAGAGATTAAGTAACCACACTCCAAAGATACTCGCCACTGAGCAAGTCTGATGGTTCTTCCACATTCATTCATGCAGTGAAAAAATTCTGGCATCTCCGCAGGGAGAGGTGCTGATATACAGATGAAACTGAACATTCTCCTTCAGTTTAAACCTCTCTCACTCAATTTCTGAAATATGGATCTTTTTTTGATCATCTTTGTCATTTAAGTAAAGCTCAAGTTGTGTATAAAGAAATCTAAGCAAGGATCTCTGAGATATACTTTCTGCATGGCAGTCATTTAATGCAAGGCCACAATCACTCATGTATTTGCCACTAATACATTTTGTTCCTGTGGAAACACTTATCACCTTGGCATCTTTAACATCTGTGCCTGTTGTCATGACGATGCCAGCAAGAACTTTTCAATGTGTGTGAGGGGAGGAGAAATTGTCAGTCAGATCATCGAATTTATCCAGAACAAGCACAACAGCATCTACTAACATTTCTGTTTTCTTCATCTTCTGTATCCAGAGCAAAATACTTCTGAGGATTTCTTGGCTGGCGGAGACTATTCTTGTCTTGAATTTTCAGTCTTTATGTTTGCTCTGATCCCAAAGTAAAGCTTCCTTCAGTGACATTAGAACTGAGATAATATCTCAGTAGGAGTAGACGTGAAATAATAACAAGTAGTACGCACTTTGTCAGTGGGTTTTCTTCAATCGCTTCTGAAACATTCCATGCCCAACTTGAAAGACTTCACCTATAGCCACAGCCACACAATGTTCTTCCAGGACTTAGTCACCACCACAGTCACGGCCACCCCAGCACCTCCTATCTTACCTTTTTGATTAGTTTCATCTGATTTTGAATTTTACATAGAGTTATACAGTATGTTCTCTTTAGTATTTGATTTCTTTCCACTAAATTTATGCTTGTGAGATTCATCCATGTTGCTACTTATGACAGCAATTCATTAATTTTTATTTCTGTGTAATTCATTGTTTTAATAATATACCATCATTTATTCAGTTATTTCAGTATTTATGAACATTCGGGTTGTTTCTAGTGTTCAGATACTACACATAGTGCTAATATGAACATTCTTGTCCATTTTTTTCAGTAAACATATGTATACATAGATGTTGAGTATATATGATGGAGTGAAATTAAAATTGCTGAGTCATAGGATATTAGTACATTCAGCTTTGATGGATACTGCCAGAGATTTCTTTTTTTTTTTTTAAAGATTTTTTATTTATTTATTCATGATAGTCACAGAGGAGAGAGAGAGAGAGGCAGAGACACAGGCAGAGGGAGAAGCAGGCTCCATGCACCAGGAGCCCGACGTGGGATTCGATCCCGGGTCTCCAGGATCGCGCCCTGGGCCAAAGGCAGGCGCCAAACCACTGCGCCACCCAGGGATCCCCCTGCCAGAGATTTCTAATGTGTTTTACCACTTTACATTCATACTAGCAGTGTATGAGAGTTCTAGTTACTCCACATCTTTGTTAACACTTTGTACTGTGTTTTGTTTTGAGTCATTCTGGTATCCGTATGGTGGTAGTATGGTGGTATCTCATTGTGGTTCTATTTTTATTTCTCTCACAATTAATCATGTTAAGCATTTTTTACATGTACCCATTTTTTATTTGTTTATGTGTTTTATTGACCATTTGGAAATCCTCTTTCTTGAGTGCCTTTTCAACTCTTTTTTAAGAATTTATTTATTTATTCATGAGAGACACAGAGAGAGAGAGGCAGAGGCATAGGCAGAGGGAGAAGCAGGCTCCCTGTGGGGACCCTGATGAGGGACTCGATCCCAGGACCCCAGGATCACTACCTGAGCCAAAGGCAGGCACTCAATCACTGAACCACCCAGGTGCCCCTCTTTTCAACTCTTTAGCCCATTTCTTCCGGACTGTTTATTTATTTAATAAGAGCAGTCTACAGTCTGGTTGAATCTTTTGTCATTTGTGTATGTGTGTGAGATATATATATGTATGTGTGCATGTATGTGTGTGTGTGTATATATATAGCTTGAGGTAGAGAAAGAGAGATTGAGAGAAAGAGTCAATCAAGAAGATGCAAGGCTATAGAGCAACCAAAAAATTTATTTGGGGTTTTAGGGATTGGGAGACAGAGTGGACGAAAATCAAGGTGTGTTGCAAGCAGGAAAGGCAAAACCACAAGGTTACATAAGTTATTTTGAAAGAATAATGATTGATGCTGACAGAGCTTAAATTGACTATCTATACATAATTGGTTATTTATCTAACAAGTGTTACATTATCTCTATTTCGGTCCAATGTAGAAAGATGTGTTTCAAGAGGTAGTAGAGCTGCAGTTGACAAAAGTCAAAAGTTCATGGTGTTCTGAGAATCGAAACAAGAGACATGCACAGATCCTACTTCTTCAATATCCTCCTGACTCTATTTTGAGTGACTCTTTTAGCAATGCTTACTCCATTTTAGAATCTTCTTCCACATTTCCCCCTTCTGATGGAGATCTTTCTGGCAGGAAAACATCAATGATCAATTTCATGATTATGCAGTCCCGTTTTGTTGACAGAATGGTTGACAGCCTGCTCCAAGAGGTTGATGGTCTGTTCCAGGTCTATTACATCCTTCAAAATGGGGGGTTTCATAGTTGGTTGATATTTGATAGATTCCACAAGCATGTTAGGTGAGCGTCTTACATTTCAGTAAGAAGGAAGTTTGAGAAAATAAGGACTAGATATCAATTAAGGTCTCATTTATTTTAGTTAAAGGTAGATCTGGTGAATGGTTTTGAGTCTTTGAGCAACTATCACTATGACATTTTGAGCAGTGGTATAGCAATGGGAAATAGATAGCATAAGCAATTTGAAAATAGCATATAAGGCATAAGTGAAAATAATATACCTTATAAAAATATCAGAAAACATAAAGTTAAACCATTCTGGGGTAAAACTTGAATGTCCCTTTAAGTATTTGGCCAGTTTGAATAACTTATGAATAACTTAGTGGTTTCTAATTCTACTTGCTGTGAGGTGCTTATCCAAGTACAGTAAGAGGTATTAATTATGACATAAGCTCCTCTTTGGGCTGCAAGTAAAAAAATCTAAAGCAATCCCATTGTCAAAGACTACCTGGGTTAAGGAATCTAAAGAACTTTGTTGGGATCTGATGGCTCTGGATATGGTAAGAACTGCCCTGTTAACAGTTCTGGTCTAATTTCTTATCCTAACTTCTAAGTCTGTTGTGTCTGCTCCAAGCCATGAGCCTATGATTCTAAAGTGCTAGTTAAACAGATCTCCAGAATATATGGCAGGAAGATCACAGCCTTGGATGTAGCCACAACTATTGTCTTCATATTTGGAAAGGTCCTCATCGGAGTAATCATATATTTTTGTTAAGGTCCCTTTTTCTCTCAAGTGAGATTCAGGAATAGTGGCTATAGCTATTTTAACAATAGTGAAAGAGGGGCACCTAGGTGTTTCAGTCGGTTAAGTGTTTGCCTTCTGCTCAAGTCATGATCCCAGGATCCTGGGATTGAGCTCCTTGCAGGCTCCCTGCTCAGTGGGAAGTCTGCTTCTCCCTCTCTCGGTGTCCCTCCCCCTACACTCATGCTTTTGCTCGTGTTCTCTCTCTCTCTCTCTCTCAAATAAATAAAACAAATCTTTAAAAAAAGGAATAGTAAAAGGATATTAAATGATCCAAAAACATGAACCACCAAATCCTCTCCAACCATCAAGATATTCAGAAGCCCAAGATTGTTAATCATATTCACAAACCAAAATATATCCCTTAGGTGCATAGAGCAAACCAGACATGTTGAAAGTATTTATAGATTCATTAAGAATGAAGAGGAGGTGAGCTCAAGCTATAGATCAGAAGTTTTATTAAGTTAGCAAGCCTGAGTTTTATTAAGTTAGCAAGCCAATTTTATTAAGTGGCTAAGAGAATAGGGTTGGATAAGAAAGTCTTACAGAGTGAATTCTTATCAGAAAAAGATGGGTCCATGCATTTGCATTGCAGATACAAGTAAGAGCCCAGAAACCCACCTTCCAGGAGTCTAATGGTCTTGTACTAGAACAAAAAGTGAATAGGTATAGGGTACCAAGGGAAAGTATGGAAAAGGGGTTTGGGGCCTGAAAACTTAGATTTGGTAGGATATAGCAGAAGGTTTCTTATCAAAAATCACAGTAAAGTTGGGAATGTTTGAGATAGGCATAATTACTGGGTCATTATTTTTTGCAAATGATGACAGATTCCCAGATAAAGCTAGAGATTGAGACTTTTGCACAATAACATTATCTTTCCAAGTACTGGAGGTGATGAGTAGGGAGAAAAACTAATGGGATTAAAAACTTTATAATGCTGGAAAAACGTAAAGGCAAGGAGGAAACAATAATAAGTATATAGAAACCTTTGAGATTTTGGTTACCACCAGTGAAAAAGTCCTGCTGAGTGTAAAACAGCAAAATCTGTAAGAATTCCTACACAGAGAAAAAATTGTCCAAAGATCTCCATGACTTTAGAAGTTTCCATTAAAATTTTGGCAGTTATGAAAGCCATTTTATTGACCTGCTCCTGACTCTTGGGAAGCAGTCAACTCAGATGCTGTCTGCTTCTTTTTCCAGGATATAGTCAGTTTGAGGTCTCTGGTTAGTTTACTAGTTCAGTTGGATGTTGGGGCCTTTTTTTTTCTTTTTCAAAATGAGAAACATGAATCCATGAGCCCATGCCTTCTAATTTAGTGGTGCAAGGATCGGTTAGCAAAAACTGGTCTGGTCCCTTCCAGTGATGCTGGAGGGAGATGTGTCTTTTCTAATAAACCATGTCTTGGGGTTGAAGGCTGTGATGTTTGATGTCTATGTCTCCTGAGAGCACACAGTAGAAAGACTGTTATACAAAGTATAATTATTCCCTATGGATTTTATTAGGCTTTTGCAAAATTGAAGTATATCCTCTTTTATCAGCTGTGGATCAAAAGAAGCAGGAGATAGGTATATTGGGCATCCTGCTACAAGGAGAACAGTTTGTCATCAGACTTATATCAGAATTTTAGGAATTTGACATAATTTTTGAACACTTCTATTAACATATGTCTGTGTAAATACTATATAAAGAAGATTTAGTTTTCTTATTTGACAATGCTTCCTGTGTAATTTAACATATCAAATAAACTTAATTAGTTTAATTAATGCTTTGAAATGTTCCAGGGACCCTCTGAAAAGATATCCCAAAGTTTCTTCCAGGTCAAAAGACTTCATTTATAATTTGATTTGAGGAAGTTTGTCAAAAATATCAAAAATTTGGACACTAGGCTAAAAAGGACACTTGGCTAAACAATACTTAACTATCTTCTTAAAACTAAAGTAACAAAAAGATTTCAAGGACAAATTATAGGAGATTACATAGCTGCAAAAGCCGTAGCTTTTTTTTTTTTTTTTTGAATACAGGAGACTCAGTTTTTATGACATCAAAGATGTGATAGACAAAAGACAGAATCATTGTTTCCCAGGCAAATTAATTAATGACAAAGAAACTTTGTTCATGATTTTTTATTCATAACAGACTGATAATCTAAGAAAATTTTGTTCTTTTAACAGAGAGAAAGCCAGACTCTAGTCTTATATCAGTACACTATTGAGTTCATTTTTAAAAACCTGTAGATACATCCACTCAATCTTAACCAGCTTTGACCATGTAACATAAAATTCCTTTTCCACAAATTTCTACAACTTTGTATGTCCATTTGACCTTATCCCTTGTTCTTTCCCTTTCCAAAATAACCAGCTTTACTTTAGGACAAAATCCCTTTTATTTTCCCTCAACAGAATGTATTTCCATTCCTCATACCTTCTTTTACTAAAAACACACATTTCATTTCCTTGTATACTTTTCATACATAGTCCTTTTCTTTCATCCTTATTGTTTTTAGTTGTTTCATTTTTATATGCATATTAATTAGAATTCTTAACACTAGGAATCTTTAATTCCCAGTGAAAACTTAGAAGTAAGCTGTTGTGGACTAGCAAATTTATGAATACATTGTATGATTTTTAGAAATATGTGCTTTCTTGATGTGGCATAAAACATGTTTACTAATTCATCCAAATATTCTTAGTTCTCTATAATAAAAGGCAAAAGTGGATAAACCTATGTTTAGTAATTTATGTTGTAGTATTTTATCTTGGTTAGAAAATACAATGTTATTAATTGCTCTAAGATCCTGTACAAATCTCCATCCCTTCCATGTGGCTTGTGGGCAGGAGGATGGGAGAATTGCAGGGACTAGTGTAGGGGGCAATTAATTTTTTATCTTTTTTCTTTGAATTCAATTAGCCAACATATAGTGCATCATTAGTTGCAGATGTAGTGTTCAATAATTTATTAGTTGGGTATAAGACCCAGTGGTCATCACATCATGTGCCCTCCTTAATGTCCATCACCCAATTACTCCATCTCCCCACCCCAGCAATTAATTTCTTTGTAAATAGTCTTCAGAGGTAAGTTTGATTCCTTGGATTGTCTCGATGTTTAAAAGATACTATTTGACATTTGGCAAAAGCTTTCTTTCATCAATCTGGGTTTTAATGCGTGGTACAGAATCAAAGAGGGATTCTGGGTTAGGGGGATTTACAGAAAGAATGGGAGTAGATATGGGGATGTCAAGATTTTCTTGAAGGTTTGGATTTGGAGGTTCAATATTCAAAAATATTTCCCCCTTTGAGGAAAGGGAGTTGTGTGCCCAATGGGCTTTAAGAAAATCTTGACCCAATAAATGAATAGGAGCTGAAGGTACCAGAAGGAACAGAAAGTGTCCCTGAATGGGTCCCAGTTAGAATGAGATGAGGAGGGATTTAAAAACAGTCACTGGGTGATTAGAAACCCCAAACATTTGTACAGTTTGAGTACTCCAACAAATGGGATAGGAGAGACTTTAGACAATTTTTCTAATTCTGACAGCCTCTCAGAAAGGTCTGAGTTAGCTTCCGAAGCTTGAAGTCAACTGCCTAAAAGGCAACAACCTTTTCAGTGTTTCTTTCTGAGGCCTCCAGGTGCCAAATAAATAAGCTTTCCACTCATTTTGTTTGCTTTCATAACCCCATGTGTACAAGTAAATGAAGTTTGAGACCCCAAAAGGGCTCCATCTTGGCCAATGAAGTTTTAAATCATCCTGGGTGATGTGAGTCCAACAGGACAAAAGCAGGCTACTGCAATAAGGGCCATATTCCTTAAACATAAATCCTGCAGGAGTTCTAGCAGGGGGCTGATTAATCAGGAGTCTCCTTAGAAGAATTCTTTCTCATAATTGAAACCTGAATATTTCACTCAAAACCGGTGAAGATGGAATCCTCCCTTCAGAAATGAACAAGGACAGAAACTGACAACAGAAGACACTCAGATAAAGGGCTGAACCCCAACCAAGGTGGAAGATTCAGAACCAAGACAGCCAAAGAACGGATGTCTCCTTTTATGGTGCCTTTTTAAAAAAAGAAAGAGCTTCATAAAACTCATACGATTCACCCACCATAAGTATATAGTTGAATGTTTTCCACTAAGTTTACAGAGTTGTGTAACAATACCAAAATTCAGTTGTAGAGTATTTCCATTCCCCCAAAGGATCTCTTATGCTGATTTGCAGTTAATCCCCATTATTACCCCTAGCTTTAGGCAACCCCTGATCTGATCTGATGTTTTCTCCTGAACTTTGCCTTTTCTTTGACGCCAAGAAAATAGAAACACACGATATGTTGGCTTTTGTTTTCTGGCTTTCTTCACTTACCATAGTGACTTTGAGAGTCCTCCTTATTGTTTAATGTATCCTTAGTACCTTCTTTTTTATTGATGAATGATATTCCATTGTACGGATGTACCAAAATGTATTAATCCAACCATCTATTGAGAGGTATTTGGTTTGTTTCCAGTTCTCGGTGATTGGAATAAAGCTACTATAAAATTGTGCATACAGGCTTTGTGTAAATATAGTTTTTCATTTTACTTGGGTAAATACCTTGGAGTGGGCTCATTGAGGGATATAGTAAGTTATATGTCTAACTTTTTAAAAACTTCACAAACTGTTTTTTTTAAGTGGCTGATAACATTTTACAGTTGACCAGCACTGTATTGGAGTTCTTTTCTTTGCCAGCCCTTGGTGCTCTCATATTTTTTTCTTATTTTTTAAGTTGTAATACTAGAAGTATAGTGGTATCTCACTGTGGTTTTAATTTGCTAATGACTAATGATGTTGAGCATCTTTTCCTGTGCTTAATTACCATCCGTATATTTTCTTTGTTGAAGTGTTTACTCCAGTATTTGACCATTTTTTAAATTTTTGAGATGTTTCTTTTCTCATTGTTGAGTTACGAGAGTTCTTAATATATTCTAGCTACAAGCCCTTTATCAGATACGTGATTTGCAAGTATTTTCTCTCTGTGACTTATCTTTTCATTCTCTTAAGAGTATCTTTTCAAGGGTGGAAGGCTTAATATTGATGAAGTCAAATGTATCACTTTTCTTTGTAGGTATTGTGTTTCGCTGTGGCATATAAGAAATCTTTACTTAACCGAGGACCACAAAATATTCTTCTATGTTTTCTTCTAAAAGACTTATTGTTTTAGATTTTATATTTAGAACCTTGAGCACATTTGAATTAGTCTCATACATGTGTGTACAGGTTCATTTTCTTCCATATGTATATCCACTTGTTCCAGCACCACTTACTGAAAAGCCTGTCCTTTCTCTGTAGTATTGCCTTTGAAACCTTGCCAAATCAGAGTTGAATATATTTGTGTGAATCTATTTACGGGTTTTCTGCTCTGCTCCACTGATCTATATATCTATCTCTATCTTATTATATCTGTATCTTTTTAGAGATTTTATTTATTTATTAGACAGAGAGAGAGAGAGAGAACACAGGTAGGCAGAGCATCAGGCAGAGGGAGAAGCAGGCTTTCCACTGAACAGGGAGCCCAATGCGGGACTTGATCCCAGGACCCTAGAACCATGACCTGAGCCAAAGGTAGATGCTTAACCGACTGAGCCACCCAAGTGCCCCTCATTTTTAGAATACTACACTGTTTTGATATATGTAGCTTTGTAGGGAATTTGGGAATCAAATCACTTGAGCCCTCCAAATTTGTCACTACTTTCAAGATTATTTTTTCTTTTTTTAAATTTATTTTTTATTGGTGTTCAATTTGCTAACATATAGAATAACACCCAGTGCTCATCTCATCAAGTGCCCACCTCAGTGCCCGTCACCCAGTCACCCCCACCCCCTGCCCACCTCCCCTTCCACCACCCCTAGTTCGTTCCCCAGAGTTAGGAGTCTTTCATGTTCTGTCTCCCTTTCTGATATTTCCCACTTATTTTTTCTCCTTTCCCCTTTATTTCCTTTATCTATACCAAATATATTCCCCAAATGAATGAGACCATATAATGTTTGTCCTTCTACAATTGACTTATTTCACTCAGCATAATACCCTCCAGTTCCGTCCACGTCGAAGCAAATGGTGGGTATTTGTCGTTTCTAATGGCTGAGTAATTTTTTCTATTCAAGTTCCTCTGTTTATCCAAATAAATTTTAGAGTGAGCTTGTCAATTTCTGTTTAAAAAAACCCTACCAGGATTTTGATTGGAATTGCATTTAACCTATAGATAATTAAGGGAAGATTTCAAATTCTAGCAATTAGTCTTCCAGTCCATGGATATGTTTCACTAATTTAGATTTTCTCTGGCTTTTTTCCATCAGCATTTCTAGTTTTTAATATACTGATCCTGCACAAGTTTTGTAAGATTTATACTACGAATTTAATATTTTCAATACTACTGACAGTTGTATTGTTCCTTCTGAAATTCAGTTTGCAATTGTTATTGCTAATATATAAACAAAATATTTTTATATAATAAATCTATAAATATCTTACAATCTTGCTAAACTGTCGATTCTAACAACATTTTTTAATATTCTTTGAGGTTTTCTACATAAACCTGTTTTCTGTGAATAAAGACCTTTCTAGTCCAAATTTACCTTTCCAAAATGCCTTTCAGTCCTTTTTCCTGATTTATTGTGCTGGTTAGATACAATGTTGAATATGGGTGGTGTATGGTGATGGTTCTGGAGGGTGACAACACACATCCGTTCCTTCTTCCTGATCTTATGGGGGAAGTACTCAGTCTTTCAGTATTAAGTAGGTGAATTGCAGATATTTTAATATTATATTAAAGGTATTCATTATCAGGTTAAACAATCAGTTCTGTCCTTTTTTGTTTCATGCATTTTGAAACTCTGTTATTAAATGCATGCACATGTAAGGTTGCAATGTCATGTTGAAGAAGTGACCTCTTTATCATTAGTGAGAAAGTAAACTATCTAAACCTGGAATTATATTCTTTTAAATCTTTTGGGGAGAATATTTCTTGTACTTACTGCATTACTTGCAGACAAAACATGTAATTCCAGTTCTAATCTCTTCTTTTTTACAATTTATACCAGATTAGTCTTTTAATATGAATTCTATAAACTCTACAATCTATACCAAACCCCACTTTGACCAAATAATTTATGGGTTTTAAAAACAGCTAACAAAATTTGACTCCAACATTACCTATTGTAGTTGATATGTAGTACCCTCTTCTTTGTGACTCTAAATAGCCTAATCTTTCACTACTTATTTATTCTCTATTCAAAATAGATGCACTACTCTTGTACAGAACATGGATCACTTACTTCACAACTCAGCATCCATCTGGAACAAAATTATTTAACTAAATTCCATGAAATTTTTTTTTTGTGAAAAAGTGTTCCCTATTCTTAAAAAGATTATAAGCTAAGGTATACAAAAAATACGAAAATAAGCATAGATTAGAAGATAGAGCCAGGCTATGATACGAACAGAATTGGAGAGGGCAGAGAGGTAGGAGAGCACTCTGTAAATCGTGCAATAGTCTCAATGGAAAAGGACTCCGGGGCATGACTTTTTCAGAATCTAAAGTTATTCTGTAATTTGTCAGTTCCAGGATACGAAGTGTCAAGAACAAACAAAAATCCGAAGGCATTTAGTTGCCTATAATTCCAGGAACCACAACATCAAAGGACATAGTAATTGGTTTTGGGGGAATTGATCCTAAATATCTGTTTATAGCAGAATAACTTGCATGTTGGTCGACTGCAGTTTTAGGGATTTTAAATGGCATTTCTACTTAAGATTCTAGTTCATAGATAAATTTGGCTTAGATTTCAGTCTGTATTAAAGCAAGACTGAATATTAATTGTCTTAAATTATGTATTTGGAGAATAATTTATTCATATGAAATCTAGACCCAAATAGAATATTCAGCACAATAATTAAGAATAAGAACCCAAAGAACCTCATGCTTCAGGCATTTAGCATCTGATATAATTTTGCATACTTATAAGGTGCACTGGAATGACCCTGAAAACACAGAGAGTGGATGCAATATATCACTCTGTAATTAGAGGGAACAGGTCTATAAAAGTATTATTAAAATAATTTGAAGAAGGAAACTGATTTTTTAAATGCATGTGTATTTTGGACATTTTTAATCTTTTATCTTAACCTTTTCAACAATGATTTGATTGACTTCATAACCCATGAGACTACTTACCTGTCAAATGGGCTGTTTTATAAATTATATTATAATTAAATCATGGTCTCTAGAGCCCAGTGTCAAACCAAAGGAGGAAGTACAAGATTTCTCTTGATTTCTGGCAAAAGTGATTTTTTTTTCCTCTTTCAAGTTTTTATCCTAAAACCCAGTTAGTTAGGGGAGCCTGGGTGGCTCAGTCAGTTTAGTGTGTGACTCTTAATTTCAGCTATGATCTCAGTCACAGGGTGGTGAGTTCAAGCTCCTCATTGAGCTCTATGCTGGGTGTGGAGCCTAAAGAGCCTATTCCTTTTAACTGGAATAAAGAAATTCCAGTTAACATGCAATGTGATATTAGTTTCAGGTGTACAATTTAATGATTCATCACTTACATACACCACTCGTGCTCCTCGAAACAAGTACTGCCTTAATCCCCATCACCTATTTAACCCATCTCTCCCAGCTCACCTCCCCTCCAGTTTGTTCTCCATAGTTAAGAGTGTTTTCTGGTTTACCTCTCTTTTTTCCTTATGCTCATCTGTTTTGTTTCTTAAATTCCATATATTTTTTAATTTTTTTATTTAAATTCAATTTGCCAACTTATAGTATAATACCCAATGCTCACCCCATCAAGTGCCCTCCTTAGTGCCTGTCACCCAGTTACCCCATTCCCCTACCCAACTCCCCTTCTGCAAACCCTTTGTTTCCCAGGGTTAGGAGTCTCTCATGGTTTGCACTCTCTTTGTTTTTCACCATGACCAAGTAGGATTTATTCCCGGGATGCAAGGCTAGTTCAACACTCGTAAAACAATCAATGTGATTCATCATATCAGCAAGAGAAAAACCAAGAACCATATGATCCTCTCAATAGACGCAGAGAAGGCATTTGACAAAATACAGCATCCATTCCTGATCAAAACTCTTCAGAGTGTAGGGATAGAGGGAACATTCCTCAACATCTTAAAAGCCATCTATGAAAAACCCACAGCAAATATAATTCTCAATGGGGAAGCGCTGGGAGCCTTTCCTCTAAGATCAGGAACAAGACAGGGATGTCCACTCTCACCACTGCTATTCACCATAGTACTGGAAGTCCTAGCCTCAGCAATCAGACAACAAAAAGACATTAAAGGCATTCAAATTGGCAAAGAAGTCAAACTCTCCCTCTTCGCTGATGACATGATACTCTACATAGAAAACCCAAAAGACTTCACCCCAAGATTGCTAGAACTCATACAGCAATTTGGCAGTGTGGCAGGATACAAAATCAATGCCCAGAAGTCAGTGGCATTTCTATACACTAACAATGAGACTGAAGAAAGAGAAATTAAGGAGTCAATCCCATTTACAATTGCACCCAAAAGCATAAGATACCTAGAAATAAACCTAACCAAAGACGTAAAAGATCTATACTCTAAAAACTATAGAACACTTCTGAAAGAAATTGAGGAAGACACAAAAAGATGTTTTTTTTGTTTTTTTAATAAATTCATTTTTTATTGGTGTTTAATTTGCCAACATACAGAATAACATCCAGTGCTCATCCCATCAAGTGCCCACCTCAGTGCCCGTCACCGTCACCTCCACCCCCCTGCCCACCTCCCCTTCCACCACCCCTAGTTCGTTTCCCAGAGTTAGGAGTCTTCCATGTTCTGTTTCCCTTTCTGATATTTCCCACTTATTTTTTCTCCTTTCCCCTTTATTCCCTTTCACTATTATTTATATTCCCCAAATGAATGAGACCATATAATGTTTGTCCTTCTCCGATGGACTTATTTCACTCAGCATAATACCCTCCAGTTCCATCCACGTTGAAGCAAATGGTGGGTATTTGTCGTTTCTAATGGCTGAGGAATATTCCATTGTATACATAGACCACATCTTCTTTATCCATTCATCTTTCAATGGAGCCAAAATCATATGGTACTTATCTTTCTCTGACTTATTTCGCTCAGCATAATACTCTCTGGTTCTATCCACATCATTGCAAATGGTAAGATTTCATTCTTTTTGATGGCTAATATTCCATAACTTCTTTATCCATTCATCAGTTGATGGACATTTGGGATCTTTCCATAATTTGGCTAATGTTGATAATGCTGCTATAAACATCAGATTGCATAAATCCCTTTAAATCAGTATTTTTGTATCCTTTGGGTAAATACCTAGTAGTGCAATTGTTGAATTGTAGAGTAGTTCTATTTTTAACTTTGTGAGGAACATTCATACTATTTTTCAAAGTGGCTGCAACAGTTTACATTCCCAGCAACAGTGTAAGAGGGTTCCCCTGTCTCTGCATCCTCACCAACATCTGTTATTTCCTGTGTTGTTAATTTTGGCCATTCTGACTGGGGTGAGGTGATATATCATTATAGTTTTGATTTGTATTTCCCTGATAATGAGTGATGTTGAGCATCTTTTCATGTGTCTGTTGGCTATCTGAATGTCTTCTTTGGAAAAATGTCTATTCCTATTTTCTGCCCATTTTTAGCTAGATTATTTAGTTTTGAGGTGTTGAATTTTATAAATTCTCTATAGATTTTGGATACTAATCCTTTACTGGATATGTCATTTGCAAATATCTTCTTCTATTCCAAAGGTTGCCTTTTAGTTTTGCCGATTGTTTCCTTCACTCTGCAGAAGCTTTTTATCTTGATGAAGTCCCAATAGGTTATTTTTGCTTGTTTCCCTTGCCTCAGGAGACATATTTAGTAAGAAGTTGCTATGGCCAATGTCAAAGAGGTTACTGCCTGTGTTCTCCTCTAGGATTTTGATGGTTTCCTGTCTCATATTTAGGTCTTTCATCCATTTTGAATTTATTTTTGTGTATGGAATAAGAAAGTAGCCCAGTTTCATTCTTCTGCATGCTGCTGTCCAATTTCCCCAACACCATTTGTTGAAGTGACTGTCTTTTTCCCAATGTATATTCTTTCCTACTTTGTTACAGATTAGTTGACCATATAGTTATAGGTTCTGGCACAAGAGATTTTTTAAACCACTGGAGTGGTAGTCTATCTATTCATAATAAAAAGGAAAAAAAAAAGGCGTGTGTGTGTGTGTGTGTGTATGTGTGTGTGTATGCACATGTGGTTTTGTTGTTAATTTTGTGTTTGAATTAGGTAACAAAAGACAACTGGAAACTCTACTGGTTATTTATTAAGTATTTAAGAGAACCAGCAACTAGTAGACTGTTAGCCTTTGTTGTATACTTTGATTCTTTCCAAATATAAGTTATTTTCCCTTCTTGGAAGACTTTTTTTAAATTAGTAAACTTTATTTTTTAAAGAAGTTTTATATTGACAGCAAAATTGGGCAGTAAGTACATAGTTTCCAGGTGCCCTTTGTTTCCTCCCTTAGGCACAACCTTCCTCATTATGGACATCCCACAATAGTGATACATTTGGTATAATTGATGAACCTATATTGATACATCATTATCACTCTAAGTCCACAGCCTGCAATAAAGTTCATTCTTGGTGTTGTACAGTCTGTGAATTTTGATAAGTGTATAATGACTTGTATCCACTATTGTAGTATCATACAAAATAGTTTCACTACCCTAAAAATTTTCTGTGCCCTGCCTATTCATCTCTCCTATTCTCTCCTCAACCCCTGGCAACAACTAATCATTATACTGCCTCCATAGTTTTGCCTTTTCCACAATGTCATTTAGTTGGAATCAATTGTATATAACGTTTTCAAATCGGTTTCTTTCACTTAGCAATATAAATTTGTTTCCTCCATGTCTTTTGATGGCTTGAGAGTGCATTTCTTTCTAAAACTGAATAATATTTCCTTGTCTGGATGTCTACAGTTTATTTACCTGTGGTCTTAGTGAAGGACATTTTGGTTGTTTCTAAGTTTTGGCAGTTGTGAATAAAGCTGCTGAAAAACATCTGGGTGCAGGTTTTGTATGGACATTAGTTTTCAATACATCAAGGAGCATGATTGCTGGATTGTATGGTAAGAATGTGTTTAGTTTTATAAGAAACTGCCAAACTGTCTTCCAAAGTGGCTGTGCCATTTCGCAATTCTACCAGCAAAAATGAGAGTTCCTATTGTTTCCATATCCTCATTGGCATTTGGTCTTGTAAGTGTTTTGGATGTTAGCCATTCTAATAGATGTGTACTGGTATCTCATTGTTGTCCTAATTTTCAATTCCTTAATGTTATATGATGTTAAATATCTTTTCCTATGCTTACTTGTCATCCATATATCTTCTTTGATGAGGCATTTGTCCAGGGGTTTTTGTCCACTTTTAACTAGGTTGCTCATTCTCTTTTAATTAAGAGTTCTTTGTATATTTTGAATGACAGTCCTTTATCAGATGTATTTTTGCAAATATTTTCTCTTACTTTATCACTTATTTTTTCATTCTATCAATATTATCTTTCACAGAGCACAGGTTTTTAATTTTAATGAAGTTTAGTTTATTATTTATTTATTTATTTCACACATCTTGTCTTCTGGTGCTGTATCTAAAAAAGTCATCACCAGGGATGCCTGGATGGCTTAGTGGTTGAGTGTCTGCCTTCAGCTCAGGGCGTGATCTGGGGTCCAGGAATCAAGTCCCACATCGGGCTCCCTGCAGGGAGCGTGCTTCTCCTTCTGCCTGTGTCTCTGCTTTTCTCTCTCTCTCTCTCTCTCTCTCTCTCTCTGTCTCTCATGAATAAATAAATAAAATCTTTTTTTAAAAAAAGTCATCATCACACCCAAGATCAATTAGGTTTTCTTCTGTGTTGTCTTCTAGAAGTTTTATAGTTTTATGATTTATGTTTAAGTCTATGGGCCATTTCGAGTTAATTTTTGTAGAGTGTAAGTTCTGTGTCCAGATTCATTTGTCTTGCATGTGGATGTCCAGTTCTAGCACCATTTTCTAGAAAGATAATATTTACTCTGTGATCTTTGAGCAGGTTTCTCACTGTCTGAGCCTTATTTCCTCAGGTATAAACATCATCTAATAATAATATCTATCTCACAGGGCTGTTGAGAGGATTGGCACATGGTAGGTGCTCATAAAACAAATGTCAGTACCTGAATTGTTAAAATTATCATCAGAGTTTCCAGCAAGACTCAGACAGGCCAGATGGAAAGCTGTCCCTGTGGAGTAAGCATATGAGAGAGAGGAGAGAGCGAGCAAGCAAGCACTTGGGGATGGATCAAGCCCGTAGAGTCACAACCTACAGTATGTTATTAAACTACAGTGGAGAGAAGAGTATTACCATGAGGAAAGCCTAGATCATAAGGCAAAGAGAGAACAAAAGGGGTGTAGAGTTGAATGGGCGAGGCAAAAACTCCAGATAAGAACAAGTTGAAGATCAGAGACCAGGAGAAACAGAGAATTGAGTGGAGTATGACTCTTGGTGCAGAGAGGAAATCTAGTCTCTAAAGCTGGGCATGTAGTGAGATTGTGCTGTCACACACTTGCCTGATTTGGCCAGAACAAGCCTACCTCCTTCAAGACACTATGTGGGCTCCACCAGTACCACTGCGAGAACATCACGTATCTGATTTAGTGAACCCCTAAGCACAACAATCCATCTCATCTCCCGTGTATTTAATCCTTCCCAGGACCAACCACATAAAGCAGCGGTTCACTAGGTGCAAGAGGAAGAATTTATCTCCCATTTCCACCCATTTATCCTTTTCTTTCTGCTTTGGAATGCAAGAGGCTTGGCCATCATTAAATAGAAATACTATCTCAGATGTGCAATCCAAGGAAATAATTTTTCTCAACCTACTGGACCGAAAAATGTTTAGTCTTCCTAGAGGAGAGAATGGTAGCCCCCATGGTTTAGCTTCTTACATTAATACTCCCCTATGGGTTAATGTGCTATTAATATGGCCAAAAAGAAAGAAACCCCTTTAAATAGCAGCTTGTGCTTCTTTTTGATTTCTCTCCTGCAAAAGCTGATTTACTGTGTGTTTCTTCCATCTGGCAGGAAGCTAATCTGAATATGAATCAATCCTTGCAAAAATAACTGCAGGAAATTTTAGACATTCATAACTTTCCACAGTTTTTTTTTCTTTAACAATAGCATTTTTGTCATTCTCTCAGTTGAGCAAAGTTTTTCAATTGAAATTATGTATGACTATTTAAAGAATCGTGCCACCTCACCCTCAATGGCTTCTTTACTGTTATCGATTCACGTTGTTCATATTCTAGATATTTGCACATAAATGAGTAATTGCTGTTATCCCCAAAAGTTTTAATCATGAGAGGAAAGCAGATTAATGTGATGTTCACAACTTGATAAACAAAATGATCCAAAAAATCATTCTCAAATATCTGATTCTTCTTCCATTGCAGTATATTTCGTATTAATGCTGGTTTCTTCTAACATTGACTGTACAAACTAATATTTCTGATGCTATGGGGAACAAAACACCATTGACTCCTAAAATAAGTCTTGAATTTTTAGCAAGTAACTCCCAGTTATTTTCAAAGTAAGTGCTTCTCGACCGTTCCCACATCATGGCACATGAAGAAAATTATGCTTACTCTGGCATAAATGTAGACAGATCTGCCTGGGCAGAAGGTAACCCAGCCCTGGGGACTTCCTCTGCCCCATGCCCCATCAGGTACCCCAAGATGGAGGGAATAAATATCCTGTCACATCCTGTAACTTGTTTTCAGCACATAAACACTGCTCAAGGAAACCCGTTCCCAGATGTAAGAATTAGGGAAAGGAAATGTGCACCATGTGAAAATGGAAGAAACATCATCCAGACTAATGCATGAGTGTCTTTGGCAAAATTTCCAGACAGGAGCTGTGTGGCCAAGTCACCCCATACTTAACAAGTATAATGGACTAACTCAGCATTTTCCAAATTATATTTTATAGAATGTTAGCTTTCCATGAGATATTAATAGAACTAAAGTTATTTTTCCCCTGTGGTCAAATAATTTTGAAATCTATTGGGCTAAACAGAGTTCATTACTGTAAGACTTTCTGGGTTCTTTCACATGCTAATGTGTTATTTGCGAATCTCCAGGAAAGAGGTGGAGCTGCTCTGCAACATATCGTTGTGCACACCCTGTACTGCACCATGCAAGAGGTCACTATTCATATTGCAGTCTATTGAATCTCACTCATTTAAGCAGTGTACAACCTACACATGGCCACACTAGGATACACCATGCAATCTACTCCCCTTAGCTTTGACCTCGGCATATTGTTTGTCCAGAATACCTGTTAATAGCCAGTAGAACATATCTGGTTCTTTATGGACTCCATTGATCCTCTTGTTCCTTACGTTGCATCTCAGGGATACCACGTTGTGAGTAACTCTGCTCCTTCCTTTTCCCAAACAGATTGTGCATTCTCCTGCCTCTGTGAGGAAAGAACAGACTTGGACGTCTGATTGATCTGGGTTCAATATCAGTTCAGACAACGACTTTATCAGCTCTGGGCCTTGATATTATCTCTTATAATGAAAGCAAACAATACCATGGATATTAGAGAGTGATTGTGCAGATTAAGTTAGGAAGCATATGTAAAGCCTTTGCACAGTGCCTGACACACAGTAATAGACCACAAATATTCCTCTTCTCTCTTGGTGCCTTTGCTCATGTTGTTCCCACTGCCTGAAATGCTTTTCTATGCTCAATCTGCCCTTCAAGGACTACATTTACAAAGCCTGCCCTGATACAAATGTTCCCTCCCTCAAGCCTCCACAGCACTTTGTGTCTCTTTCAAAGGTACATCTTAACACATTTTTCTGATACTAGGATAATTGTGGCCAATTTCTCATCTTCCCTGCCACCACCCGCCCTCCCTCCCCTCTTGATTGTGAAATCTTCAAGGCTGCAACATTGTCTTGTTCACCTTGATCCTTGCCAAAATTTAGTCTGTCTTAGGCAATCAATAGATGTTTGTAGAATCTAATGGAATCCAAATGGCAAAGTAGCTGGCAGGTAACCACAGTGTATTTTTCACTGAGGAGGTGATAATATAGCAGCTCTTCTGGACTGACTGCATATACGTTATTATCTACAAATATCTGTTTACTGGTATGCAGAGACAGTCACTGCAAGCCTTGGAGATATATTTTGCACAGCACAAAGAAAATATTCTGAGGTTTAAGTTGCACAAATTGGTTGTACAATCAACACCTTCTATAAAATAAAGGGCTTTAAACATAGGGATGGTGGTGGCTAGTCTAATCATCAATTATAAACTCAGAAGTAAAGCAAATATTTTGGAACAGTCCTAGACTCGAAGGTCAATATGCATAAAATCTCTGTTCCTTAAGTTCTCTTTAAGTGCAGAGCTATACTAAATACTAAGCCAAACCACTTTTTAAATGTTAGTTAAGATGATACATTTGCTTATATTACGGTATATGCTGTTTTAAGTATATTTAGACAGCCTGTTTTTGCATTACTAAGTATGCATGATCTATATCCAGTGCTATATTTTATTCAGGTTCTCATGCTAAAGTATTTTTAAATAAGATGTATATGTGCAAAATAAATTACACATTAGCTTTTCAAATAAGAATTTTGTTATGAAAATTTGACAAATGCAAACAACCTTGTGAAGTAGATCTACATTTATCAACTAGAATTAGATACTTTAGGAAGAAAACCTAGGAATAAGAACCTCTTTCTTTAAAATAATGTTGGAACCAATGGATTTTCTACATGAACTGCCTGCTTAAAACCCACAGCTCCATTCTTTAATAGGTACTTCAGCCCTTGACACACAATTTACAGAGTGATTTATCCGAGAAGCACAAATAATGTAGTTGAAGGTTTTCATAACTACCATAACAAGCGATTAATTTCCATAACAACGTGATACAAATTGCCCCAACATAAAATTGTAATAATAATAATAATAATAATAATAATAATAATAATCAGTTATAGGGACTTAAGTGTTTGTCTCTGCAATTCCAAAGAGTTGGGGCTTTTGAAAATAAAAAGTTATATTTTCAAATACCTAGAGTGTGTGGACATAACCACTAAAGCAAGATAACAACTATTAAAGTGGACTTACTTGGTTAACTAATTTTTGGCAAAGCAGGAAAGAATATCCAATGGAATAAAGACAGTCTTTTCAACAAATGGTATTGGGAAAATTGGACAGCCACATGTGGAAGAATAAAACCGGACCATTTTCTTACACCAGATACAAAGATAAACTCAAGATGAATGGAAGACCCACACGTGAGACAGGAATCCATCAAAATCCTAGAGAAGAACACAGGCAGCAACCCCTTTGACCTCAGCTGCAGTAACTTCTTTCTAGACATGTCTCCAGAGGCAAGGGAAACAAAGGCAAAACTGAACTATTGGGACTTCGTCGGGGCAAAAAGCTTTTGCACAACAAAGGAAACAGTCAACAAAACTGAAAGGCAACCTACGGAAAGGGGGAAGATATTTGCAAATGGCATATTAAATAAAGGACTAGTATCCAAGATCTATAGAGAATTTATCAAATGCAACATTCAAAAAACAAATAATCCAGTCAAGAAATGGGCATAAGACATGAACAAACACTTCTCCAAAGAAGACATACAAATGGCCAATAGACACATGAAAAAATTTTCCATATCACTCATCATCAGGGAAGTATAAATCAAAACCACAATGAGATATCACCTCTCACCAGTTACAATGGCTAAAATTAACAACTCAGGAAACGACACAAGTTGGCGAGGATGTGGACAAAGGGGAACCATCCTACACTGTTGATGGTAATGCAAGCTGATACAGCTGCTTGGGAAGACAGTATGGAGGTTCCTCAGGAAGTTAAATATAGAACTACCCTATGACCCAGCAATTGTACTACTAGGTATTTACTCCAAAGATACAAATGTAATGCTCCAAAGAGGCACATGCAACCCAATATTTATAGCAGCAATGTCCACAATAGCCAAACCGTGGAAAGAGCTATGATGTCCACTGATAGATGAATGGCTAAAGAAGATGTAGTACATATATACAATGGAATATTACTCAGCCATCAGAAAGGATGAATACTTATCATTTACATCGACATGAATGGAACTAGAGGGTATTATGCTGAGCAAAATAAGTCAATCAGAGAAAGACGATTATCATATGGTTTCACTCATACGTGGAATTTAAGAAACAAAACAAAGGCTCACGCAGGAAAGGAGGGAAAATGGAATGGAATGAAATCAGAGAAGAAGACAAACCATGAAAGACTGTTAACTATCAGAAACAAACTGAGGGTTGGGGGGATGGGGTAACTGGGTGATAGGCATTAAGAAGGGCATGTGATGTGATGAGCACTGAGAGATATATGCAACTGGTGAATTACTGAACTCTACCTCTGAAACCAAGGATGTAATATATGTTGGCTAATTGAATTTATTTTTTTATAAATTTATTTTCTATTGGTGTTCAATTTGCCAACATATAGAATAACACCCAGTGCTCATCCCGTCAAGTGCCCACCTCAGTGCCCGTCACCCAGTCACCCCCCACCCCCCGCCCACCTCCCCTTCCACAACCCTTAGGTCATTTACCAGAGTTAGGAGTCTCTCATGTTCTGTCTCCCTTTCTGATATTTCCCAGTCATTTGTTGGCTAATTGAATTTAAATAAAAAAATGAAGTAGACTTACTCTCTTCAGAACAAATATCAGAAATTCTGTTGTAATTGTTGCTGTCTTGTTTTTTTAGCCAACATTTTACAGGGTCTCACTATTTGCCAACTACTATGCTAAATACTTTGCACACATTATCTCCACACTTAAAAAACAAATGTTGAGACCCAAGAGGGAGGAAGACATGGGGGAGAGTGAACTAACATTTTAAAAAACAAGATGGAAAGGAGGGGCAAATAAGGGTAATCTGGCTATCTGGTGAGAGATATCAAGGTGATTCTGACCAGAGTGAATTTCCTACTGCTCTGGGTCTGACCCTCAGCTTCCAAAGTCCAGAAATTTTTACCTGTACATTCCTTTATTGAAAGCAGATCTATGTAGGTAGCCAAACTAATCAGGTGGCTACTAGGTGAACTTGGAAGTAGAGCAAAGGAAAAGGAACAGTCTTTAAGGGTGTTTCATCCAGGCCACAGTGAGGCCCAGAAATGAGAATAGGTAAAGCCATAGGACGTGGGAAATAGTATGTGCAAAAGCAAAGAAGAGTCAAAAAGTACAATGTGTTTTTGAGAAATATCTCATAAGTCAAGACCTTGGGCTGGCTGGAGCAGGAAACCTGAAGCAGAGTTGTTATGGAAGACAGGACTGTAACAGCAGACAGGGCCAAAATACAAAAGACCTAGGACTTACCTTGATTGCAGTAAACTGTTTTAAAGCAAAGGATGACTCATGAGACTCTTCTGGAGTCTGGAGAAAAACAATAGCGAGTGCAAGGAAAACAGAAGACTGTTGTAAGTGGCCCAGGTGAAACGTTATACAAATCTAAATTAAGTTATAATTGAGGGATGAAATACCTTCATAATACTGCTTCCCTGAGAAAATGTGTTCTGAGTTGAAAACTACTGACTTCATTACACATTACATTTGATATTCAATACTTGGTACTCAATGCATTTGAAAGTTGACATGAGCCCATATTTAAAAACAAACTCTGTAGTGCAGTTGTTATTATTATATAAAATGTTTAGCGTTAGTGCAAGTCAGAAACCAAATGAGAAAAAAATTGAAACCTTAAATGATCAAAATGATTTTTATAAACTCCAGTAACAAGCACGGGTGACATCCCCTAAGAGTAAAAAATCAGTGTTGCATTCATTAAAAAGTTATCCTAGAAGTCTACTAAGCTCTTTCCCTCTTTTTTATTCTATATTTCCATGGATACTACTAGCTGATTCATCTTACTTCTTTTGTAAGCCTTTTAACACATTCAGTTTTTAGCTGTATTGAGAGATCACTGATTAATTTCTAACAACTAATAAAGGCAGACCAAACTTCCCAATTTTTATTTAATTGCCAAATAAAAATGTTTGTGCAGTTACCATATTAATCAAAATTTTAAAATTATCATGATCAAATAGTTTTCAATACAAAAACCCTAAAATTAATACTTTAAGAATTAATCCCACATAGTGCATGTTGTGTATGATTATATGAGAATGACTATTAGAAATATTAAAAGAAAATATGGAGAAAGTTACCAGTGTATATGTCTGTCAATGCATGTTGTGTATGTTTCTTGTAACAGGAGAAATAGACAAACAAATAAGAAGTAATAAGAGATTGAGGCAATGTCTACACATACACATCAGTTTGTGAGGGGAACATTGATTCAGCCAATCACCAATGACTGCATTCCACTGCTTTCCCCTAGCCTGATCGGTAAGCATAGATAAAATTTCTGTTCTTTAAATTTTAGAATAGGTATAATGCTCCCTGTGTTAGAATGCAAGTCCCTTTATTCTTACTCACATATAAGATGTTGTGAGAAAACACACACACACACACACACACACACACACACACACACACAGATTTGACCTTGTCCTTAAAATCCAGACAAATTAATTTTTTATTTAAATTCAATTACCAACATATGGTACATCATTAGTTTCAGAGGTAGTGTTCAATAATTTAACACATATAACACCCAGTGCTCATCACAACCAGACAAATTATTTAAGAATGTGCATAACGCTTTATTCACAATAGTCCAAATTGAGAAGAGCCCAGGTGTTCATTAATAAAAGCATGAATAAACAAACTATGACATAGCTATACAATGGAATGCTATTCATTATTTAAAAAGGATGACCTTAAAAAAAATAAAAAAAATAAAAGGGATGACCTATTGATATTGACCAAAGACAATGATAGATCTCAAAACCATTATACTGAGGAAAAGAACCCAGAAGAGTGCATTCTCTATGATTTTATCTCTACGGAGTTCTAGAAAGAGGAAAACTAATGTATGGTGTAAAAAACAAAAACAAAAACAAAAACAAAAACACGAAACATTGGTGTCTGGGAACAGGGGAAGAGGATTGACTGGGAAAGGGGAATGAAAAAACTTTCTGGGAACAATGGAAATAGTTTATATCTTAATAGGGGTTAGGGCTACACAGATATATGAATTTTACAAAAATCAATGAATTTGTGGATGTAATTTAATTTCACATTTGTTTATTTTAAAATTTTATGATTTTTAAAATAGAAAAACTCAAGTATCAAATTCTAGTTAATGCTATACATAATGAACTATGTAGGTAGAGTATACTGATGCCTGCAACCTACAGCTTACTTTCTCTAATACATCTAAACTATGATGAATTGATGAATGAATAAAAGGATGGGCCAGTTGGTAGATATGTGATAAAACATACAAGAAAATGTTAATGGTAGGATCCAGGAAATGGGTGTGCCAGTTATTTATTGCCGCATATCTCCATCCCAACCCTTCTTGGCCTCATTTTGTGACTCTGCAGCTCACTCTGTCCTTTGCTAGCTAGTTTGCCATCTTGCTCTGCCCATAGTGGGTATGAGAGGGTAACAAGCTTGAAGGTGGAAAAAAAGTACTGCACTAATGCGAGAGGGGATGATACCAATACTCAATCAGCTTTTACCCAGTTAATGGTTTTTCATGTTAAATTTTCCTATTCAAAATTCTGATGTAGTTTCCGTCTTTTGACTGGGCATTGACTGATCAAGTGAGTATAAGAATGACTGATCAAGTGAGTATAAGAGTGCTCATTGTAAAATTCTTCCATCTTTGCTGTATGTTTGAAATTTTTAAAAATAAAATAATTCAAAAAATCTGAAAACAAGTATTGTGTTCTACTTCCGGTTTAGTCAGAGGAATGAAGGAAAATTATTTTATGCAATGAAAACAGGCAGCAGTATTTTTAAACCATAAAAATGGGAAGGGTGATAACTTTACCAGCAGCAAATTACCATAAGCCTATAACCTCATAGCAGACACTTCCAAAAAGTCATGGCCAATGGGAAAAAAAGAAGATCCTGGTATTCTAGGGTGATATATCAAAGAATTTGACCCAACCACAACCTGCAGAAATAGTCCTAAGGGAAAAAGTAGTTAATAAAAACTTGAAAATTCTTTCTGGCACCCATCATCTGGTCAGAATCAGACTGATGACATGGATAGAGAGCCCAGAGAAAAGTCAAGGCTGAACTCTTGAAAGTAAAAGCCATTACTTACTGCTTTTAGGAATTTTTCAGTCAACATGAAGGGATCTTGAGAAAAGAGAACCCTTATAAAAATGACTTGGTGATGAAATCTAGCCAAACAAAAGATGAATGGAGAAGTCATGATAAAGGGTAGCCCAGAACTCAGGGCAAGCAGACAGCAGGGCCATTTCTGCAATCCTGGGAGTGGGCAGGGGTGGGGTAGGATCCATGGCATATAGTTTTATAACCGATCAAGATGTCCTTTGTGTATAAAGATAAAAGGCTTCTTCAAACATGCACACATTCAAGAGCCACCGTGAACCCTACCTGAAAAAAAGGGTTGATGATGCAACCAGTCACCTAAAAGATTGATCCAAATATAGAATTTAGGGCTGGAGAGATTGGGGCAAAAAAACTAATAAAACTAAAGTTATAGGAATTGGGATTTTTGAAGTCAATTTAAATGCTGATAGCCTTGAGAAAATAAAAATAAATAACAAGTATTCTCTAAAAATCTCCCATGGAACTTAAAAATAACTTTTAAAATAATACTTGAATTTTTTTTTTTTTTGCTTAGCCTTGACAATTTTGTTCAGTTTTACTCTGATTTCTTTTTCTTCTACTAAAGTCAAATTAACTTCAATGTCCTCCTTTTGAATTTAAAATTAATACAGTATAATCCTATTTTTATAGAACTATTTCATGAATCTATCATCTAGTCACTTGTAGATTTGCATAGAGAGATGGAATGATGAAAAGTTCACTAATGTATTTCTGGATAATGGGCTTTGAGGTGACTTCCTCCTTTTTTGTATTTTTATATTGCTTGATTTTTTAAAAATAAACAAGCATTTACTGGAGCACCTGGGTGGCTCAGTCAATTAAGCGACTGCCTTAGGCTCAGGTCATGATCTCAGGGCCCTGGGATCTAGCCCAGTTCTCGTTCCATGCTCAGTGAGGTGTCTGCTTCTCCTTCTCCCTCGGGCCCTCCCCCTCCCTGCTCCTGCTCTTGCATGCTCTCTCTTCTCTCTCTCTAACAAAGAAATAAAATCATTTTTAAAAGTAAACAAATAAGCATTTACTGAAAAAGCCATATGATAAAAAGGAAAATAAAACACATAGAGATAGGATTGCTAAACCAATAACCTATCAATAAACACACATGAGAAGGGATGTTCAAACCTTATCAGAGAAGCTGCTGTAGTTAAGCTTCAATTTACAAATAATTCTGGCATTATTTATAGATCATTCTCATCGATTCGTAGAAAATATTGGACTCTACAGGACAAGACAGTAGTTAGTTGGCCAATGTAACAACTATGTGTATGAAAAAGTAAAGAAACTCTGTTTAAAAAAAACTATCTTAGGGCAGCCTGGGTGGCTCAGTGGTTTAGTGCCACCTTCAGCCCAGGGTGTGATCCTGGAGACCCGGGATCGAGTCCCACTTCAAGCTCCCTGCATGAAGCCTGCTTCTCCCTCTGCCTGTGTCTCTGCCTCTCTGTGTCTCTCGTGAATAAATAAATAAAAATCTTTAAAAAAATAAAAAATAAAAAAACTATCTTATAAATTAGAGTTTTAGCAAATTTAAAACTCCCCTCATCCAAATTGGTGAAAGTTTACTTCGTTGCTATCATATTTATTTTTAAAATGCCATTAATCAACATGAAATGTATAACTGTTATCAGTTTCCAATCAAAATATCAAATGGATTATTGAGCCTTAATATCTCTTACGTTTCTTTGCAATAGAGTTTTACATTCTCTAGAGCAAATATTAGCTTACTTCCTATCCATTTGTCAAAAATCTCATTTTAAACCTTTAAAAGTTCTGTGGCCTTCAGTATTGATGCCATGCATTTCCATCAACTGCACAGAGATTTTATCTATGTGTTTTTATTCATTCATTTGATAAATAATTTATGTGGAGTCATCTAAATGTGGGCAAATCGGAAAAGTTCAGTTCAGGGTGCAATTATGCCCAATTTCATTAAATTACTTTTGGCAAACGGTGCTGGCTCTTTATAATAGTTTTCAAACATCTAATAAGGAATTGCTTGTAATTGTGCCATTGTCTGATAGTGAAATGAAAGAACAGACACTGCAGTGCTGCTGAACCCCTCCCTTTGTGTTATCCTGCCACGCTTTCTGGCCACACGATTCCTCCTGACTGTCATGCTGTGGAAATTGCAGGGGGTAGCTGCATAGGCTTTTAATTTACAAAGAAGAGCCAAGAGGAAAGTGGAATGGAATTACATAAATTAGCCCTGGCAGCCAAAGTCTGTTTCTCTTCTTACCTGACACGACAGCTCCTGGCCACCACAGAAGGGCCCAGCGCCTTCTTTGGAATCTTCGTTATTTAGCAGCCTGCATTTCAGTCCCTTAAATTGGCACACTGCAAGATTCTCTCACCGCTAGAGGTGACTGCTCGGCCCAAAGGCCATTTGCCTTCCTGATCCTTTTCAGGAAAAGGAAGTTTAAAAAAAAAAAAAAAACTAACCAGCTGCTATTTCAAGCTATGTACTGGAAAATTCATTTGTTCATTCGTTGATCAAGTATTTATTGAGAACCTACTAAATACAAGGCACTGGTCTGGTCACTAGGATTACAGAGGTAGGTAAGATAAACAAGGGTCTTCTTTTCTTTTTTTTAATTTTTTTTATTGGAGTTCAATTTGCCAACATTTAGCATAACACCCAGTGCTCATCCCGCCAAGGACCCCCCTCAGTGCCCGTCACCTAGTCACCCCCACCCCTGCCCACCTCCCCTTCCACTACCCCTTGTTCATTTCCCAGAGTTAGGGGTCTCTCATGTTTTGTCACTCTCACTGATATTTTCGCTCATCCTCTCTCCTTTCCCCTTTATTCCCTTTCACTAATTTTTATATTCCCCAAATTAATGAGACCATATAATGTTTGTCCTTTTCTGATTGACTTACTTCACTCAGCATAATAAATACCCTCCAGGTCCATCCACGTCGAAGCAAATGGTGGGTATTCATCGTTTCTAATGGCTGAGGAATATTTCATTGCATACATAGACCACAGCTTCTTTATCAAGGGTCTTATTTTCAAATAGCTTACATTTTGCTAGGAGAAGATAAATAACTAAGTACATAATATGTCAGACTGGGTGTAGTATTATGAAAAATAAGGCAGGATAAGGAGGCCAGAGAGGGACTGTTGTGGGGACAGGGGTGTTCAGAGATATGACAGCTATTGAATGGACACAAAAATAATTTATTGCAACCTATTTAAAAATATTTCCTAATGCACACTGGAAATTGTCCTCTATATTAGACAACAGGAAACAAATGATATTCCTTCCATATTCTCTTCATTCAAAGTGTTCTCTCTCCTCAGAGTCGGCGTGGTCATCCACTTAAAATCCTTGCCTGATGCTTTGTAGAACAGTTATTTCTGTACAGCTAATCTCCCCTACTAAATAAGAATCACTTTGACATCAAGGACTGTGTTTTATTCAGCTTAGCATCTATTATGGGTTGAGTTGTATCCCCCAAAAAGGATATGTCGAAGTTCTAACCCCTACTACCTCAGAATGTAGTTTTATTTGGAAACAGAATCTTCAGAGAGGTGCTCAAAATGAGATCACCAGAGTGATCTCTAATCTGATATGACTGGTGTTCTTACACAAAGGAGAAATTTGGACACAGAAATAGATACACATATAGGGAAGGCCCTGTGGAGACACACAGCGAGAAAAACATATGACGATGTGGGATTGCAGTGATGTATCTACAAGCCAAGGAATGGCAAAGATTATCAGCCAAACACCGGAAACTAGGAAAAAAGCAAAGAAGGATCCTCCTCTAGCACCTTTGGACAAATTGTGGTTCTCTTGACACTTTGATTTTGGACTTCTAGCCTCCAGAACTGTGAAGGAATAAATTTCTGTTGTTCTAAACCACATAGTTTGTGGTATGGTCCTTTGTTACAGCAGACCAAACATGCTAGAATAGGGTCACTCTAAGCGTTTATGAATGAACAGTAAATATTGATGCATAAATAAATGAAGTACTTGATAAGTAAGAAATTTTGTAGTCACTTTACAAGTGAAGAAACTAAAGCATAAATATAATTGAACTCTTTATGTGACACAAGATACGGATTTGGTTGACCTTCAAAACTTACATATTTCTATAACAGAGGTTTTGTGATAGGTGTCCCTTTTCTTTAATAAACAATATTCCATTCCTTTTGCTTTCTATAGTTTAGTCCAGTAAGGAGTATGTGTGTAAGACCTCCACCTTTCTGGAAAAGAAGAAATGAAAATCAAAAAGCAGATTTGATTACTTGGAGATGACCTCACATGTCAGGCCATATAAGGGAATCAAGCCTCAGCCTGGCTGAAAGGGTAATACTGGAAAGTGATTTTACAAGCTAGAAAGCACTGATGCAAAACCTAGGCCTAGTTCTGCAACCCTATCAATGTAGATTATGGGTAATTTACCCAGAAACAAATCGTTTAGGAAAACCCTGTTCTGAATCTGAACATGTCCTTCTTGCAAAAGGTAAATAGTCAATTCATCTAATACTTAGTACCACTCAGATCTTAACATCTAGAATAGCAACCCAACCCATGCCCAAATTACCTTAGGGAATCAGTGTACTGTAATATTAAAAGTCATGGGATTTAGGTTTTTTTCCTGGCCTTATTGACAGTTGACAAAAATCGTACACATTTAAGGTATACAACATGACCTTTTGATATACGTACACATGTAACATGTTCATCACAATCAGGCTAATTAACATACCAGTCACCTCATATTGTTTACTTTTTTTGGTGAAACCAATTATCTACTCTCTTAGCAAATTTCAAGTATAAAATATAGTATTGTTTACTACAGTCACTATACTATACATTTAATCTCCATATTTTATTCACCCTACATATTTGAAACTTTGTACCATTTCACCGTTTCCCCACATTTTCCAGCCCCCAGCCCCAGGTAACTACTAGTCTATGATTTTAAGACTTCGAATTTTTCAAATTCTATATTTAAGTAAGACCAAGCAGTATTTGTCTTTCTGTGTCTGCCTTATTTCACCTTAACATAATGTTCTCCAGTTTCATTCATGCCACAAATGGAAGGATTTCCTTCATTTTTATGAATAAATAATATTCTATTGCATATCTACATCACATTTTCACTTTCCATCCATTCTTTGATGGACACTTAGGTTATTTCTATATCTTGGTTAGTGTGAACAAAGCTACAATGAACATCAGAGTGCAGATATCTCTTTGAGATACAAATTTTGTTTCTTTCAATTCAAGTACATGGAATATCTTCCTATTTATTTGTGTCTTCTTTAATTTCTTTCATTAATGTGCTATGATTATCAGTGTATATATCTTTCACCCCTTTGGTTAAATTTATTCCTCATATTTTATTGTTTTCAATGCTATGGTAAGTAGGATTGTTTTCTTAATTTCTTTTTTGGATGTTCATTGATAGTGTATAGAAATGCAACGAATTTATCTGGCCAGTACTGTGTTGAGTAGAAGTGGCAAGAATGGAGATCATTGACTTGTTCCTGATCTTACAGGAAAAGAGTTCAGCTTTTCACCCTTGAGTATAATGTTAGCTATGGGCTTGATGTGACCTTTATTACGTTGAGATACATTCCTTCCGTACTTGTTGAGAATCTTATCATGATAGGATGTTGTGTTGTATTTTGTCAAATGTTTCCTTTTTCTCTCTCTTGAGATAATCATATGATTTTTATCCTTCATTCTGTTAATGTGGTATATCACTTCTATTGATTTGCAAATTTTAAAACATCCTTTCACCCCAGGGATAAATCTCACTGGTTCATGACATATGATCCTTTTTTTTTTTTTACCTGCAAAACATCTTTGTTTTTATTTTATTTTTTGTAAATTTATTTTTTATTGATGTTCAATTTGCCAACATATAGAATAACACCCAGTGCTCATCCCATCAAGTGCCCCCCTCAGTGCTTTTAATATGTCGTTGAATTCAATTTGCTAATATTTTTTGACAACATTTGCATCTATGTTGATTAGGGATATTGGTCTGCAATTTTCTTGTCTTGTAGTGCTTTGTCTTTGGTATGAAGGTAATGCTGATCTCATAAAATTCATTTGGAAATGTTCCTTCCTCTTGAATTTTTTTGGATGAGTTTGAGAAGGATCTACATTAATTCTTACTTAAATATTTAGTAGAATTCACCAGCAAAGCCAGCTGGTCCTGGTCTTTTATATACATTGGTAGATTTTTTATTACTGACTGAATCTCCTCATAGGTTATTGGGTTGTTCAGACTATTTATTTATTCATGAGAGACACAGACGCAGAGACATAGGCAGAGGGAGAAGTAGGAACTTCTACGTGGAACTCGATCCCAGGACCTCAGGGTCACATGCTGAGCTGAAGGCAGATGCTCAACCACTGAGCCACCCAGGCATCCTTGTTCAGACTATTTATGATTCAGTTTTGGTAGGTTATATATATTTCTAGTAATTTATTCATTTCTTCTAGGTAATCCCATTTTATAGTAGTCTTTTTATTTCGAAGATTTTATTTATTTATTTTATAAAAATATAGAGAGCAAGAGCAGGTGGAGGGGGAGAGGGAGAGAGAACCCTAAGCAGACTCTATGCCAAGTGCAGAGCCTGCCACGGGGCTCAATCCCAGGACCCCAAGATCATGACCTGAACCAAAATCAAGAGTTGGAGGCTCAACAGACTAAGTCACCCAGGTGTCCCATAGTAGTCTTTTATAATCCTTTCTTTTTCTATGGCATTAGATGTAATGTTTCCTCCCTTATTTATAGTTTTATCTCTTTAAGTCATGTCTTCTTTTTTCCTTAGTCTGCATAAAACATTGTCAGTTTTGTTGATCTTTTCAAAAGGAAAAGAAACAGCTCTTAGTTTCATTGATAGTTTTCTATATTCTTTCCAGTCTTTACTTCATTTATTTCCACTGTAAACATCTTTCTTTTTTTTCTTTCTATCTTTGGGCTTAGTTTGTTCTTTCTTTTTTTTTTTTCTTTTCTTTTTAGTTCCTTGAGGTATAAAGTTAGGTTGTTTACTTAAGATCTTCCTTTCTTCTTTTTTTTAAAGATTTATTTTTATTTATTTATGATCGACATAGAGAGAGAGAGAGAGGCAGAGACACAGGCAGAGGGAGAAGCAGGCTCCATGCCAGGAGCCCAACGCGGGACTCGATCCCGGGACTCCAGGATCGCGCCCTGGGCCAAAAGCAGGCATGAAACCGCTGAGCCACCCAGGGGTCCCCCTTCCTTCTTTCTTAATATGGGTACATGTTGCTATAAAACATCCCTCTTTGGTATATTGTGCTTCCATTTTATGTTTTGAGATTTTTTTTATTTCTCTTTTGATTTCTTTGATCCACTGAATGTTCAAAAATGTGTTTTATAATTTCCACATATCTGTGAATTTTCTGATTTTTCTCCCACTATTGATTTCTAGTTTCATACCACTGTGGTTAGAAAAGATTCTTGATATGATTTATCTTCTTAAATTGGTTAAGACTTATCCTGTGGCCTTATATATGACCTCTCCCAGATAATATTCCATATGCCTTTAAGAAGACTGAGTATGCTGCTAAGGTTGAATGTAGGATTCTGTATATGTCCATTAGGTTCATTTTGTCAATAGTGTTGTTCAACTCCAGTGTTTCCTTTTTGTTTTCCTGTCTGAACAGTCTATCCATTGTTGCAGGTGAGGTATTGAAGGCCCCTACTATTATTATACTGTTGTTATTTCTCCCCTCATATATTTTACTATTTGCTTTATATGTTTAGGTGCTCAAATATTGGGTACGTACATATCTATAATTGTTATATCATCTTGACGATTTGATCCCTTTATCATTATATAATATCCCTGTCTCATATTACAGTGTTTTACTTAATGTCTATTTGTCTGATAAAGGAATAGCTGCTTCGCTTCTCTTTTGGTGGCTATTTGCATGGAATATCTTCATCCAACCTTTCACTTTCAGTCTGTGTGTGTCCTTAAAATTAACTGATTGTAGGAAGTGTATGGATGGGTCTTCTCATTTTAATCTATTCACGCACATTATGTCTTTTGTTTGAGGAAATTAGTCTGTTTACATTTAAAGTAATTACTGATGGGTGAAGACGTTGCCATTTTGTTCATTGTTGTCTAGCTGTTTTGTAATTCCTTTGTTGCTTTCTTTACCTCTTACTGTCTTCATTTGTAACTTGATAATTTTTTTGTTCTTGTTCTGATTCCTTTCTTTATTTTGTAGATCTATTACAGATTCTTTGTGTTTACCATGAGGCTTAAATAAAACACTTATACAGTTATAATTATACATTATACAATTGTACAATGCATTATGCAATCATATATTATAGTATTTAAGCTGATAACAAAAACTTCAAATACATATTAAAATTCTATATTTACTCCCCCCACACACATTTTATGTTACAGATGTCACCATTTGCATTTTTTATATTGTGTATCCATTAACAAATTATTATAGTTATGGTTATTTTTATACTTTTTTCGACTTTTATACTAGAGTTGAGAGTGATTTATGCACTATCATTACATTATTAAAGTATTCTGAATTTCACTGTGTACTTACCTTTACTGGTAAGTTTTATTATTCCATATGTTTCCATGCTACTAATTATTCTTTCATATGTTTTCATACTACTCTGCAACTTTATTATTTCATATAAAGGGACTTTTGAGATTTTCAGTCTTTCCATGTCGGTTTATTTCTAACTTAACAAGTACATGTGATCTCAGGAAGATTTTTATATTTTCATATAAACAATTGGCTAGGAAGTATCTCTCTTCCAACTATACTCTGAGGTAGTTGTTTCCTATATTCCAGGGGACTGATTTCAGGAAATGAAGAGCAAATTCTCATTGATAGAATGCTTTTCATAGGCAAAGCACAGTGATGTGTAATTCAGGTAGGTCCTGTCAAGGATCAGATCTCCCTCAGGCAAGGAGAGCAGGCTGCCAATATCTAAAACTGTGCCATAAGTAAGTACTTGGTCTCTAGGCAGACTACCAGCAAGGGCAAGTATTGTCCATATAATAAAAGTCATAATATGGTTGAATAGAAAAGAACCTTTAGAGGCTGCAAAAAGAACGTGGCAAGGAAAATGTTTCATGTTTCATAGGAAATGCTATGGTGTACATATATCTCCACCTTCAGTTTGCACCGTAATCAAAAAGGATGTTACTTTTCCCACTCAAAGGAGCTAAAAATATTTCTCCCATCACTGCAGTGCAGCAGAAAATCTAAATAAAAGAATTAGCACTTGGCAAGATTCAGGATACTGAATGTCAGATTGGAGAGAGACAGATGAAGATTACAAACTGACACAGGAGAAAAGCCATTTCCTAGTAGGCAGTAATGCAGACTGCATTTTTTAAAAGGACATTACTCAATGCTCATCATGGTATGTGAACTCTTAATCTTCTTTATCTATTTCACCCTTCCCCCTACCCATCTCCCCCTGGCAACCACCAATTTGTTCTCTGTATTTAAGAGTCTGTTTTTCTGTTTGTCTCTTTCTTGTTTGTTATGCTTCTTAAATTCCACATATGAGTGAAATCATATGGTATGTGTCTTTCTCTGATTTATTTTACTCAGCATTATACTCTCTAGGTCCATCCAAGATGTTGCAAATGGCAAGATTCCATTCTTTTTTATGGCTGAGTAATATTCCTCTGTGTGTGTGTGTGTGTGTGTGTGTGTGTGTGTGTGCATGCGCACACATATCTTTTCAAGTTAATATTTTTGTTTTCTTAGGGTAAATACCCAGTAGGGATCATATGGTAGTTCTATTTTAAATTTTTTGAGAAACCTCCATACTGTTTTCCACAGTGACTACATCAATTTGCATTCCCACCAATAGAGCACAAGTGTTCCTCTTTCTCCATACCCTGACCAACACTTGTTATTTCTTGTCTTTTTTATTCAAGTCATTTGGATGGGTGTGAGGTGATATCTCATTGTGGTTTTGATTTGCATTTCCTTGATGCTTAGTGATAATGAGCATCTTTTCATATGTCTGTTGGCCATCTGTATATCTCTTTTGGAAAAATGTCTATTCATGTCATCTGCTCATTTATTGATCAGATTACTTGTGGGGGGTTTTTTTGGTGTTCAGTTATATAAGTTATTTATATATTTTGGATATTAGTCCCTTAATAGATATATCCTTTGCAATCTCTTTTTCTATTCAATATGTAGCCATGTCATATTGCGGTTGGTTTCCTCCACTGTGCAAAAGCTT
The DNA here is from genome assembly GCF_053574225.1 of Canis aureus. Lineage (NCBI taxonomy): Eukaryota > Metazoa > Chordata > Mammalia > Carnivora > Canidae > Canis > Canis aureus. Next base: position 12,863,850 of record NC_135649.1, read on the forward strand.
TTTATTTTGATGTAATCTCAACAGTTTATTTTTGCTTTTGTTTCCTTTGCCTGAGGAGACATATCTAGAAAAATGTTCTTATGACCAATGACAAATTACTAGCTATGTTTTCTTCTAGTAATTTTATGGTTTCAGGTCTCACATACAGGATATTAATCCATTTTGAGTTTGTTTTTGTGTATGGTGTAAGAAAATGGTCTGTTTTCCTTCTTTTGCATGTAGCTTTTGAGTTTGATGTCTGTATTATGGAGGGGTTGGGGGAGGTGCCTTAACAATGCAGTGACATTCTGTATCCAAAGTGAACTTTGATCAAGATAAAAATGTAAGAATTCTCTGCAAAAAATAACATGGACCCTGAGTTAAAATAATATCCTAACAAAGACATATGTAGAAATTTATTCAATAAATATTTGTTGGGTGAATGAGCGAGGAAGAAGTGGGAATATCAAGTGCAATCCATTGAGGGGGGGGGTTGAGAAGAGTAGAAACAAGGGAAATGAGGTGAGAGGAGACAAGTAGGGTTCACTTCTGAAGTACATAAGAAGAGCTATTTTTAAAAATGTATTTACATGATGGCTGTGGAGCTTGATTCTCCCTTAAAAAACCATACCCTGTGCGGGGTTTATAGATTATCTGGTTAACAGCATTCCATGTGCCCTTTTCACTCAAGTTCCCTAGCAGTATTAAAGGCATGCTTCAGCCTCAAGGTCAACTCCATTAGCCCAGATGGAAAGAATCTTGAATAAACAAAGCAAAGTGAGCAAACCTTCTACACAACATCAGTCAAATCCTACGGACTATCAAGAAAGACCAATTAACCTGTTTTCTCCATTTTTACTAGGACTAAGAGTGGGACTGGTCATCTATCATGAGAAAGCCAATTTTAACAAGATATCCAACCAGATTATAAATGGCTTACAATGTACTAGATGGCCTGTTTCTTAAGAGATTTTTTTCCTAAAACTGTGTGTGAATATACTCTTTGAGTAAGAGAATTTGTCTTTAGAAAAGACAAATTGGCAAATATATGAAAAGATATATACAAGGCTGTTCTTTGCAGCTTTATTTACAATACCAAAGGCAGGGCACAACCCAAATGTCCATCAATGGGGTACTGTTTGAATAAATTATATTATTTCATGTAAGGTGGAAAGAGTGCATACTGTTATGGTTAGCTAAGAAAGGTGGGGAGGTTGTATCTTATACACAGAATCAAAGAAGATGTCAAAGACTACTGAGGCTGTACCCAAAAAACCCAGGCACCAACTTAAAGAGGTTTCTACTGACGGGATAAACAAATGTGGGCATCAGTCAGAATAATAATTTTGATGGATTCAAACTCATAAAGTATGTTTAAATCCATGGCTTCATAGTGGTATTTTTAAACAATCGTTATTCACCTTTGGAGGACGCTAGGGAACTAACTCATATGTATTGGCTTGTATTTCAAAACTGAAAGCATGAACCAAAACCTCAAAAAATGTTCAAGGAAGAAAGGAATGGGATACAGACATTTTTGGTGTAACTATCAAGTGATGTAAAAATATAATTAATATGGGCGGCCCTGGTGGCTCAGCCGTTTAGCACCACCTGCAGCCCAGGGCATGATCCTGGAGACCCTGGATCGAGTCCCACATCAGGCTCTCTGCATGGAGCCTGCTTCTCCCTCTGCCTGTGTCTCTGCCTCTCTCTCTCTCTCTCTCTCTCTCTCTCTCTCTGCATCTCTATGAATAAATAAATAAAATCTTAAAAAATATATAATTAATATGAAATTCAGAATAGTAACCCAGGGTGGGTGTTGGGGGCATATGAGATTGGGAACAGACATGCAAGAGGCTTCAAATGCACTGGTAATTTTTTTATTTCTTAACTTAGATGGTGAGCATATCTGTTTTCATTGTATTATTATTGGTTACATAGTGTTTATATATACTGTATGTTGTATGTGTATGCATGCATGTGTGAGTCTTATATAGGCCTACACAAAAGTGGTTTATATAATAGCTAGAATATCATGTAGAACAAACATTTGAAAAAGAAAAGAAATTAACTATAAATAATTAAGTAAGGCACACAAAAGTAAATAATTAAATGGAGCTATTATGCTGCAATGGAAATGCAATCGTTCAACTTTGAAACACTGTAAGAGCAATTAAGTCATCAAATGTTTTTTAAGTCCCTGTGATGGGCATGCATTGACAAACCAAACACACACAATTCCCATTCTGTGGTGGGGGAGAGAAACATTGGACAAGTCGATGACCCATAAATGTGTACGTATGCCCTGCAATAAGGGCATTAGTCTAACAACCAACATTTACCGAGCAGGCTTGTGCCAGAAACTGCTGTAAAAGATAGATCACCATTTCTGCACAGGGAAAACTTAGTATACATCTATGTTAAGCAACTCGTTGGAGGTCAGATAGCTTATAAATGGAGCAACTGTGAACCAAACCCAGGCAGTTGGACTACAGAGCCCAAGCTCCTATGCCATGCTGAGTCAGAAAACACTTGAATTATCGGGAGAACAGAGGGGCTTATTTCTGTTTTTATTGGTCAGAGAAGGCCTCTTTGAGGACCTGACATTTATGCTTAGAAATACAGCATTAGGAAAAGCTAACTTGACCACTTGTATGTATTAAATGATCATCTAAGTGGTAGGAAGCCTAGAAGGCAGGTGTAGGCAAAAGGACACTACTGAAGGAGGTCAATGAGAAGTCTTTCTCCTTCAGCCCTTCATTCATTCCCTCAGACCTCAAGGGAGCATGCGACAAAAGGGACTGTGGTGAAATATTTGGCCAGGGCCTGGCACCAGGGAGCAAAGGACCAAGAAAGGAGTGTCAGTTACCACCTTAATATAAGCAAGTCTCTCTATTTTGGCTTCCCCTCGGGCCACTCTGGGGTTCCAGATGAGCTCCAGGGCCTTGGGCAGCTGCTTCTCAATGCTTTTCTCTAATGTTCCTTTGCTTCGTCCCTGAGGCCTACCCTACACTCTTCTCAAGACCAGGCCTCTGTTCAGTGCCTCAACTCAGGCTACTACTGCAACGTTCTACACTCTGAACAAATGGCAAGCCTCTACGCTGAGCCAAAAAAACCCCATCAACTATGGGAAGATGATTGCAATCCACTTCAAAAAATCTCTCCAGACATTGCCCATCAAACAGCATTCCAGGAGTGAGGTGTCATTTGGCATGACACCCAGAAAGACTCGTCCATAACAGTGCAATTACTATTTGACCTGGAGACAACAGGTTTTACAAATGCCCAGCAAAACAGAGTACAGGTTACTAAAGACCATTGTAAGAAAAGGCTAGATGATTTTTTAAATTAGGACAAATTTTTAAATCAGAGTTGAAATCACACATTATTTGAAGAAAATGAATGGTGGTTCTATTATTGTTTTCATAAGAAAAGACATTCAAAATTACTTTGACTTTAGAGGAAAACACTCTATTGCTCTTAAACCTCACTCAGAAGCAAAATTTTCAGATGTCTTTGAGGCAAATTTTAAAGAGAATACAGAATCCAAGGATACTTTGCTTCCTGATAAGGCTGTAGTCTTAACCTGAAGAACTAGACAGATAAGGAAATAGATTTGGTTAACCTGAAGCAAACTCTAAACTATGACTGGAAATGCAGAGAATAGAACTTTTAAAAGAGAAAGAAATTTAAGTACATGTTAATATGATACATCCAGAATTCCTTTTCACATAAATATTACAAATTCTATACCATTGCAGAGTCAAGGAAATAATCTACTTAATGGTTCACAAATGTGTTCTTTCACTGTGAGGATGATGCTGTCAAAAATAAGAAAGAGGATGGTAATGATTTAGGAGTTGGGGTTACTAACAATAGAGTTCCCCAACATTTGTCAGGCTAAATGTATTTTTAAAAGCTTTGCTATTTTAAAATCCGATGAATGGGGTTAAATATATTGGGAACAGAGGAAGCCTAATCTGAAGAAAAGTAGCCCTAGCAATAGCCACTCTACCACTCTCTTGGAGCTTTCAGCCATCCTAAGGCATGCTTTTGATTACAGAGCCTTTGTAGATGTTGGGTGTTGTGAATGGAGAACGTGTCACTTTTAAATCACTTTTGAGGTTATAACACAGACAGGAGGAGCGTAGGACATGATAATTGTGAGAGAAGCTCTGCTGAGTTTAATGACAGGCGAGGAACTTGGGAGAGTATCGTGAATGAAGAAGCCATTTGCTATGAAACCTGTGAGTCCACTTTGAAATGGAAGAAGAAACAAGAAAATCATCAGGGGGCAAGTTTAATCCTTTTTGGGGACATTTGAAGCTTTTTCTGAAACTTCGGTAGGAAGAGCTGTTTGGAAATTGTTTTTGTTTTTGTTTCTTTCCCTTAACATTGCATGTGGCCATTGCTCATTCCATGCCACCTACTCTTGTCAGAGCTTCCCTGAAGGGTTGGCGAAAAGAATCAGAAGAAACCACAAAGAAGACTTCAAAATTCAAAGCTAAAAGGCTGAAACAGAGAGACCAGGAACTTCTTATGAAATGGAAGATTACATCTTAAAGCTTGATTATGCTTCTGTTTAAAACATATAAGATACAACGTTTCATGCATCTTTCAATAAACTTTGTGTTCATCTTACATTTCTTTTGACATTTTATTAATGATATTTTTAAAATAGGCTTCTATATCCTTTAAAAATTGTATTTTACGGGCAGCCCAGGTGGTTCAGGGGTTTAGCGCCACCTTCAGCCCAGGGCGTGATCCCGGAGACCCAGGATCGAGTCCCACGTCAGGCTCCCTGCATGGATCCTGGTTCTCCCTCTGCCTGTGTCTCTGCCTCTCTGTCTCTCATTAATAAATAAATAAAATCTTTTTTAAAAATTGTATTTTATAAAGTATTTTGGATATATCAACACTCGGGATACTGCTTATATCCATTGGGAGTGAATGTATTTCAAATACAATTTTGTTTCAGTTGTGATGTTCCATTTATTGTATGGACTATTTTAAAGAAACTCTTAAAATGCCAAATAATTCAATAACTATATTCCGTTATTTACTTCAGAATTTCTAAAGTTAATTTTTATGCACTCCTATTGTTTTTGTACCTAAGTGACTGTTACAAGATTCAAGTTTCTTTTTCCCTTATAGTAATCTCTCATAGTGCATTCATCTCTAAGGAAAAAAGATAGCTATGCTCTCTGCAAAAGGAATATATATATATATATATATTATGACTTGCTATAAATACATATATGCATATGCAAAGATGTTTTTCCTTTTACCTATAATAGCAAGGAGGAGCAGATATACGCAGGAGGAGGTGGAGGAGAAGGAAAAGAACTAGGGGGAAGAAGATAAGGAAGAAGAGGGGAAGTAGGAGGAGGAAAGGAGGAGAAAAGAGGGAGAAAAGAGGGGCAGAGAAGACTTTATTAATCAAAAGGGAGCTGCCAAGTATATTGTATGCCATTTATTCCATGAAATGCTTACAGTTGTTAAGTATATCTAGCAATTTGCCAAAATGTTTAAAACATAATACATAGTATAAAAAGCGAATACACAGCTGTATGCACACAATGCTTACAACTATCTAAAAAGATATATGCTTGTGGGCATCGCTTGGAGGAGAATATACCAAAAAAAAGTTGTGGATAATGGGATTGAGAGTGGGTTTTTTTTTTCCTTTTCAAAATGTGTTAGCACTGCTATATTGTTTTTGCAATAAAATAAAAATAAGTGAGAAAATGAATCACTGCAGTTAATTAATCAACACGGCCATGATAAAGAACCAAAGATTTATCTGAGAATGATCTTTCAGCTAAGAAAATAAATCCCCCATTATTTATCATTTTAAGCATGGGTCTTCTCACCCACACACACAATTTAATGGCGAGGTAAGGAGCATAAGGGAAAGAAAAGCAGTCATAAATATGGGCAAACTGTACTGAGGTAGAGAAGCTGCCAAAAGAGGCTTAAGTGTGCATCTTAGGAGTACCAGACCATGCAGCTGGGAAAACAACATCCGCTTCCAAGTCCCATGAAAATGCAATCAGAATCAGAAGCTAAAGGTGTGCGGAATATAAAATGAAATAAGTAAGCGTCTTCCTTAAAGTGCCTAGGCTTTCCTTTCTGTGTGCGAGTTATAAATGCATGGATCCCCCAAAATGATTAAACACCTAAAATTCGCGTTCTCTATTTTTCAGCTAACTTCCTGAACAAAGATTAGGAATGCAGCATAGGGTGGAATGTTGCACCTGGGTCAGAGGGTGTATTCTTGACCAGATGCTACCCATTGGTCATACCTGAAAAAGGCTTCAACGGCCCTTTCTTTTTTGGGTACTACTATTCTTAGCATAATTCCTCTGGCCTCCCTGGAGAGAAATGCCTCCAGAAGGAGAAAAAGGGCTGAGATTTAGAGGCCAATGTTTTTTCACAGGAATACACTACAGGGTTGGGGAGAACAGGCTAATTATCTTTAGCGATGAAATTCTGTTTCGAGAAGGCCAGGGATGGGGCGGGCCACATGAAGGAATAAATAGGTCAGTCAGTTCATTGTTTTCAGCTTCCCTGAGTCAGCAGCTCTTTGGCTGCTCTAACACAGGGGAATGGGAGCCCTGACAACTCATAGGTCAGCAGAGCATATGTTGTTTAAATAAAATCTATCAATGCATTGGGATATGGCTGGTCCTCAAAAACTTCTCTTTCCTACAAAAAATATCAACATCTCAGCTCGCACCCCTTGGCTGTTCTCTATCTCAGTGCCTCCCTTTCCCTGACTAACCACTTCTTTGCAGAGCAGGTATACAGAACCTGTAATCCTTCAGAAAATTGCACATCACCCCGAGCTACAAATATTTTTCAAGCACCAATTGAAAGGAGGGAATAAAAACTGTTAAAATTGCAAGCTTCCCACTGAGCTCCAGCCACTGATCTGGACTGGAACAAGGTCTGATGACTTGGGAAGGGTTGAGTGAATCTCCAGCAAGCTTATTAACGTGCAGAATAAAGCAGACTGGCAGCGTTGCTCAGCTCATCCACTGGCCTTTTACCTGTGGAAGCCGTTGTCTTTAGAGAAAGTCTTCAATCATTTCTGGTCTGATTACCACACTCCAGCCCCAGCTCCAGAAATCAATCTACGTCATCCACAGCCTGAGATTCCCTATCAAGAGGAACCTCACACTCCCTTCTAGGGGCACTGGATCCCATCCCCAGCCTCTTCTCCCTGCCCTTCACACACACACACTGTCTGGACCCCGAACACTGATGTGAAAAATCACAGCTTCCAACACATTTCTAAATCTACCACAGGTCAAAGCTGTGTCTGAGTTACTGACCCATTCCATCAGAACATGAACTGGGTTGTAAATCACTCTTGGAACAAAAGGAAGGGGAAGGGGAATGGACATCATGCTAAGTGAAATAGGCCAGATTCATGAAGACAAATACCATATGATCTCACTTGCATGTGAAATCGAAAAATATCAAACTCATAGAAGCAGAGTGGCATAGAAGCAGGGACTTAGAGAAGGGGAATGAGAGAGACGTCGGTCAAAAGGTACAACGTTTCAGTTATGACGTAGATGAGTTCTGGAGATCTAATATATTATAACTACGGTTAATAATATTGTATAGTATACTTGAAATGTGGGTTTTAAAAAATATTTTATTTATTTATTCATAAGAGACACAGAGAGAGAGACAGAGACACAGGCAGAGGGAGAAGCAGGCTCCATGCAAGGAGCCTGATGTGGGACTCGAACCCAGGAATTTGGGATCACGCCCTGACCCAAATGCAGGCATTCAAATGCTGAGCCACCCAGGCGTCCCAAAATTTTGTGTGTTTTTTTTTCTTTTAACAACTATCTTTTTTCACATGTTGGAAACACTTCTTACAGGCAACACAGAATGGGCAGCACATCCATTCACTAATATCGCACTATTTTTTTTAATATCACACTATTAAGAGAGCTGAACTTAGGTGTTCTCACTACAAAAAAAAATAATTAACTATGAGAAGTGATGGATATGTTCATCAGCTTGATTATGGTAATTATTTTGCAGTATATACACATATCAAAACATCACCCTGGTACCCCTTAAATATAAACAATTTTATTTGTTAATTATACCTCAATAAAAGCTCGAAAATCTAGTAAATTAGAATGAGGGCAGGATAAAAGTAGATGCTTTTGCAGTGCGGTCTTGGAAAGAGAAAGAGAAAGAGAAAGAAAGAGAAGAGAGAGAAAGAGAAAGAGAAAGAGAAAGAGAAAGAGAAAGAGAAAGAAAGAGAAAGAGAAAGAGAAAGACTTCGAATGGCACTCATGGATCTGTTGGTGGAGACGCATCCAATGCCTGATGGAGATGGTGGGAAGGGTTCATGAGTGGAACCAATGCTCACTCTCTGGAGGAATGCAGAGCAAGATAAAAGACAACCAATAAAAAAAAAAAAAGACAACCAATAGGCAAACATAAGGGGTTTTTCAGGAAAATGTCCACCAAGAATATTAAGTCAAGCTTTCTCAAGTGCTCTCATCTAACAACTAACATTTACCGAATACACTGTTTCAGACACTGCTTCAACTGTTTCTTCAACTGCCCCAATAATTTAATTATCACAACGCCCTATGGAATAAGGAAGATTATATCCGTATTGAAAGATGAAAAAACTGAAGCACAAGCGCATGCTTTTTACTACTCCACTATACTCTGCATCAGGAATCTGCAACCTTTTTCTGTAAATCCAAATAATAAATATCTTTGGCACTGCGAGCCACATACCATCATCTCTGTCTCAACTACTAAACTCTACCATTGTGGTGTAAAAGCAGAAATAGACAATATACTATGTTCCATGTTCCGATAAAACTGCCTTTACCAATAAAGTGAATAAAAGCTGCAGGGCAGATATGGCCTCAGGGCCATATTTTGTGGATCTCTGATCTGTATTTCTGGAGCCACAGCTGAAGTTGGTCGGAGACACATAGCATCAGAACACAAAACTGTTGCTTGTAGATAATGGGATTTTTCACTTTCTGTCAGGCTTGTCAGCCTTGTGGGTCTGCATCACTGGGACAGTTTGCTTTAGGTGTGCAACACGTCCAAGGAACATAACTGCAGTTTATGAGAGCCAACAAGACTCTTTTGCCTCCAGAAGGAGCCATTAAGAGGTGATCTCAGACATAACCCATATTTGGATACAGAAAGAAGTAACAGCCCTGGCATCTTTAGACATGTTCTGAGACTCCTTCCTGCAAATTATAAAGGCAGAGTCCATCAGAATCACTCGTCCTAAAACAAGTGTCATTTTGGTGGATATTCGAGGCAAGGGAAGAGAGAAAAACATTTCTATATTGTTTGTAATTTGATTTTAGAAATTTCAGCATAGACCATGTGTAAATTAACTTTCTCTTACCTCCAAGGTTCTATAGTTACCATCAGAAGTGACCTAATCAGGAATTCATACTCAGGGACCCTAGTTCAGAGGTTCTCATGCCACGGGGAGCTACTACCAACCTTACGGAATACAGATATCTAAATCTGTACCAAAGGCTTGATAAGTTGGCATGAGGATATGTGGTTGTCTAGAAAGTGTTTACCTCAAGCTTTTCCTGAAGGAGATTGAGCAATCTGTCGAAGGCAGCAGCTTTACACATTCACAGTAACACCCTAGATCTAGATAGACCTCTAAATGAGGAATTATGTCACCTGAGCCTATAAACATAGGAACAGACTCTGCCTTCATAATTTCCTGTCTTTGCCTCAGAGAGAACCTTTCATGTGGAGAACGTTGACTAAGTGCCTAGGGGCCCTAACGGGACAGAGAGTAAGAACTGCCTACAGAAATAGGTTGTGCAACTGTGTTTGGGCCTGCTCATTAATAAACGTTTGCACATGTGCCAGAATGTGGTCTGAGACTCGCTTTCATCATAACACACCACCTGGTAGCGAGGTTAGAGGGGAGGAGATATATAGCTCCCATGCACCTTTAATTTTCTGAAGCTACTCAGATCTACCAAGAAACCCTGACAACTGCTTGACCAACAGATTGACTTAGGTCAGGTTACCCAGACGCATCCATTTGTTATCTAAAAGATCTTTTGTGCAAATTGTTTTCTTCAGTGCCGGGTGGGTGCCAAAGACACAGAAAACAAGGACCCTATTCTCCAGGCAAGCACAGTTTGGTAGTAGGTAAAAGAAAATGTAGTGAATGTATTTTAATATTTTCTAAGGATTGCTCTTTTCCGACTTTGCGTTAGCTTTTAACTCAATTTATAAAGCATTTATCAGCCACATTGATATACATGCATTTTCACCAATCTCGTTTTACAGCCGAGGAAACTGGAAAATGAAAAATTACAAATACAGCTCAACAAAAATCTGATATTTCCCTAAAGCCTTCAAGTACTTATTAGTAAGAATGATTAAAGAGGTAAGTGGGAGGGCATACAGAGGATTGCAAGCAAGTGGTAGTTGAATAGCAGAATAGAGAATTAATTCAAAGAGCAAGATTCTTATCCAAATTGAACTTGAATTCCCTACTACATAACCAATCATAAACAAAAATGCATTCAAATGCACTGAGTCTATTCTCTCCAAAGAAAATCCACTCAAGTACAGAGTGCAAGCTGTAAACATTTGAGCTGCCACGATACATCAGTCTCCTGAGATCTTTGCACAAGTGTACACATCTGGCTTTCGTGTGGCACATATTGAAACCAGAAACTGACGACTAGATAATCATGTTTGTAATTATGCTCCTGAAATCAAATAATGTAATTCAGGGGGGTTTTAATTCTGAGCCCAGTCTTGCATTTTAATCCGATCTTGTGTTATGCGAAAGGACCACAGTGGCCACCAGTAATGGAGTCATAGACGCGAAGACCAGAGATCACAGAAAAAGACATCTAGTCCTTGTTTTCTTTTATAGAAGCCAGAATATAGAACATGTTACCATTTTTTAAAAGATTTTACTTATTTATTCATGAGAGACACACACAGAGAGAGAGGTAGAGACACAGGCAGAGGGAGAAGCAGGCTCCATACAGGGAGCCTGACATGGGACCCGATCCCAGGACTCCAGGATCATACCCTGGGCTGAAGGTGGCGCTAAACTGCTAAGCTACCCCGGGCTGCCCAGAACATGTGACCATTAAGCAGTATTCCCAGAATCCTCTGTCACTTCTTAAAATATAGCTGGGAAAGATAATGGCATTGATTACACAGTGACAATAATGTTGTTATTCTCCAGATCCCTTGAAACAGTGAGGACGGTACCGTTGCCTGGCTTGACACAGCCCTCCTATCTTAATGAAAATCAAAACTAAGCAGCTCTGCCCTGATGGCTATTATGTTCAGGAAGAATTTTCATGATAACCTACTCAGACTCTTCCCAAGTCTCAAAAAAGAAAGTTAATTCTCCAGCTTCACACACACACACAATTTCTAGCTACTGAGTCAGACTTTGGAGTCACATGATGACTTCCAGGGCACATGGTAAACAGAATCACAGACTTGTGTCTGGGAGGCAGGATGTCCAGCTACCAGAACGCTGGTAGATCTCAAAGTCTCATTGGCAGCTCCCCAAACCAGTACTGCCACCAACCACGTCTCCACACTTGGGTTTTCAAGAATCCCTAGCAGTTGGAGAGCAACTGCACCAGCATCCCCTCCCTGACTCCACTCTGGGACTGGAGTCAGCTGTCTCCCCACCTGTCTCCTAATTGCCTCCTGCATCCAGATTCCTAATACACACTCCCTACCCCGCCCTTCCTCTATTTCCACATCCCAGCACACACAGGCATACTCTCTTGTGATCGTATAGCTTCTGAGAAAAGTCATTCCTTCCTACACAGTTATTTGGGAGGCCCCAGGAAAGAATACAGAAAGATTACAGAGAAGCTATAGACACACACTTTCATGGATCAACACAGAATATGTGCACTGACAGATTCAATACGATTCTAAAGATAATTGCCAATTGAAATTCTTCAAATAATTTGGATATGAATTTTATTTAACAGTGAATGATGAGGCCGCCAGGGGGTGAGAGGGCAGGAGCTCAATTATATTAAATACACACCTACACTCTCTCGCTTAAACAATCAAACAAGCTGAAGGGAAATGAAGATGAAGTCGTAGAAAACACCAGAATAAAAAGTAAGAAATAGTATTGAGCTGACAGCTTATTCAAGTAGTAGATGGGGAGTTATGGGTTCAAATAATGAACCAGAAAGAGAAAACAAAGTAATCTATTAGAAAGATAGACTTCTAGCTAATAATTTTGGTGAAAGAATATAAAAAAAGCCTCCATATAGGAATTCTACTCACCAACTGATAAATTGACTTTATATTTTTCACTCCGAGGTGATCACACAAGATTCTTCATTTTGCAAAGAAGCAATATGCCATAGTCGAATGCACATGGTCTTAGAATGAAGTTCTGGGTTCCTGTATTATAAAGCAAGAGTTTTCAACTTCGTTGCATATTGTCATCACCTAAGAGGTTCTAAAGCTCCAGATGCCTGGGCCCCATTGCTAGATATTCTGATTCATTGGGAGGAGCCTGAGCATCTAGATCTTTTTAAAACTCCCTGATTCTAATGAACAGTCATATTCAAAAACCACTATCTTAGAGCAGTATTTTTAAAGTGTGGTCCCTCTCCCAACAGCATCAGCATCATCTGGGAACTTGTTAGAAATGCTAATTCTCCAGCTCCACTCCAGATTCACTGATTCAGAAACTCTGGAGGTGGAGCCCAGCAAAAGTTAAGCTGCCATAGAACAATGGTTCTCAAATTTTGATTTGCATAAAAATAACCTGGCGATCTTGTTAAAATGCATATCTGATTCAGTAATTCTGAGGTGGAGCCTGAGATTCTGCATTTCCAACATCCTATCAGTTACTACCTAAAAATTTTGAGTAGCAAGGCTTTATAGAAGGGTTTGTTCTCTGATTTTGATGTCCACAAGAATAAGCAGGATGCTGTATATAATGCAGATTTTCTGCCCCATAAATGTTGGAATTAGTATATGGAAGGTGAGGCCTTGGATTTTTTTTTCTTCATCATGATGAGTGTCCTCTTTAATCCCCATCCCCTATTTTTCTCATCCCCCCACCACCTCCCCTCTGGTAACCATCAGTTGGTTCTCTATAGCTAAGAGTCTGTTTCTTGGTTTGTCTCTCTCTTTTTCTTTGCTCATTTATTTTGTTTCTTACATTCCACATATGAGTGAGATCATATGCTATTTGTCTTTCTCTGACTGACTTATTTTGCTTAGCATTGTACTCTCTAGCTCTATCCACGTTGTTACAGATGGCAAGATTCCATTTCATTTTAAAGAAGAGGTGGTATATATATACCTTTATCCATTCATCTATCAATGGACACTTGGGCTGCTCCCATAGTTAGCTTTTGTAAATAATGATGCAATAAACAAAGGGGTTCATGTACCTCTTTGAACTAGTGCTTTTGTATTTTGGGGTAAATACCCAGTAGTGGGATTCCTGAATCGTAGGATAGTTCTATTTTTAATTTTTTGAGGAACCTCCATATTGTTTTCCACAGTTTCAGCAACAGTTTACATTCCCACCAACAGTGCATGAGTGTTCCCTTTTTCTCCACATCCTCTCCAACACCTATTTTTTCTTGTGTGGTGACTTTACCCATTCTGACAGGTGTCAGGTAATAACTCATCGTAGTTTTGATTTACATTTCCCCGATGATAAATGATGTTGAGCATCTTTTCATGCATCTATTGGCCATCTGGATGTCGTATTTGGAAAAATATCTGTTCATGTCTTCTGCACATTTTTTAGTTGGGTTACTTGTTTTGGGGGTATTGAGTTGTATCAGCCTAACAAGAAGCTGTTGGGGAAAACAAGTTTTTCTTTACCCTTTAAGTTTCTAGCTGGCCCAAGGAATTAAATTGACATGAGATAGACTAACAGGAGGAAACAAGTTTACTTATATGCACACAGAGGCCCAATAATGAAATTGAGACCCAAAGAAATGACTAAGGCAGGCAGTATTTGTACTTTTTAAACAAAGAGATAATAAATCTTTGAAGAATTGATAGAATAAAGAACACATGTTCAGGAGCTCCAAATAGTAAAGAATTCTAAACAGAAAATGTAATAAGGGTTGTTTATACAGCCTTTTTGGCTCTTCATTTCCTACCTCTGGCAATAAAGATGTCTCTTTACTTCCTGGTATGAGGAGGGTAACTTTCACATGGGACATTTATTTCCTGATGTTTGGAAACAAAATGGAGAGGGGTAGTCAGAATGTTCTTCTTGCACTGGGTGTTTCTTAAGTAACTTTTAATTTAAAATAATCAATATGCCAAAGTGGCACATTTTGGGGTGGCCTACCATTGGCTCCTACAAAGCTGAGGCAATTCACACACAGATGTTCCAAACCACACTTTGAAACATTGACTTAAAAGCAAACTTTGAGCCTTAACCTGGGCAAATCATTTAGCTTCTCAGTCCTTATTCCCGCACCTGCAGAATAAGGGTACTAATTCTTACCCTAACTATCCCATAGAATTGTTGCCAAAAATCAATGGAGATAATACAGATAAATTAGCCAAGTAACACATTCCAAAGATCAGAGACAAAATCAGAGTTTGGGACTCAGCTACCAGAGTTATGAAAATGTAAGAAAGGATATGAAGTAGGAATCCCAGTATCCAATTCCTTGTGGGATGGCCCCTCAAGATTAAGAATAATGTTCTCAACCTCCTTGTGCCATAACCTGTTATCTAAACTACATCAAAAACTCAGAATCATGCAGAAAGCTATGTCATCTTGACTTCCAGATGGAATGAAAAACTCCTCTTAAAAATGCAGACCACAGACAAACACACACAGACACACAGACACACACAGACACACACACACACACACACACATTGATGTGCTATGCTGGTTACTTTGGTGGATGCTGTGGTGCTCCACCAAGGTCTTTTAGAGTCCTTACAGTTGCCAGAGGGAAGGGGGTTGGAGGGATGGGTAAAATGGGCAAAGGGGAGTGGGAGATATAGGCTTCCAGTTGTAGAATTAATAAGTCATGAGAATAAAGGGCACAGCATAGGAAATATGGCCAGTGATATTATAATAATATTATATGGTGACAGATGGTAGCTACACTTGTGGTAGCATAGTATAATGTATAGAGAAGTTGAATCACCATTTTTACACCTGGAATTAATTTTGCAACATTGTGTGTCAACGATACTCAATTTTTAAAAATTTTGAAGAGTTCTTTTGAGTATCCTACAGCTACTGAGAACATCAATTGCAGATGGTTGACAACTACATCACTCATTGCCTATTGTCCCACATGACCGCAACACACCTGTCAAATAGTAAATCAAAAACAACTCTTCATCTTGCATGAGAAATGGTAGAGATTGGTGCCATCCTCAAAGACTTAAAGAATGCAGGGGTGGTCATCTCCATCATACCTTCATTCAATTCACCAGTAAAGCTCCTATAAAAACTGGATGGATCATGGTGAATGACAATGAACTACACAAACTTAGCCAAGTGGTAGCCCTAAATGTAGTTGTTGTGCCATAGGATACATCTATGTTAGTGCAGACTAACTTTGATCTGGAATTTTTTCCCTTCTGAAACACTAATGATACCATGGTCAACACAGCAGCTATAATCTAGATTACTAGATTTGAATTTGCAGTGACCTTCAGTCATTGTCCAGGATCTATGTGGTTTTTATGGTCCGAACTGCCAAATTTAATGGAGCTATAACAGGTACCACCATTCCTGTGTCTTTAAAAAAAAAAAAAAGATTTATTTGAGAGAGAGAGAGAGAGCACCAGTGGGTGAGATAGAGGGAAAGGGAAAGGGAATCTCAAGCAGACTCCCTATTGAGTATGGATCCTGATGCAGGACTCAACCTCACAACCCTGAGATCATGACCTGAGTCAAAACCAAGAGTCAGACGCTTAACCAACTGCACCACCCAGGCACTCCACTCCTGTGTCTTCTAGATCTTTAAGTGTGGCACTAATCTTTACTATCCCTTACCATGGGATGTAATATTATTTTTTATTGACTACATTGGATGAGAGTAAAGCAGCTTCAGAGGCTTACATTTGGCCTTGGACACTATATCTTTTACCCCATAGACCAACTCCAATACTAAGTATTGCAATACTAGGTATATCCTTGGGGAATGCAGAAATAACCATTGGGTGGGTCTGTGGGCCTCCTGGATCCATTGTAAGCCAGACTTTGAACAGTACTCTACTTATCACCTGGCTTCATGCACCCCCCTTTAATAGGGGGTCATGATGAAGTTTTGGGTCTCTGGGTATCAATGTCAAATCAAAGCCTGTGCCCAGTATTCCTTCAAGTGCCTGGTTATTTCCCCTTTCCCAGTATACAATCACCAGAGTAAATGACCAGAAGTCCCTTTAAGAAAGAACCAGAGAAAATATCACAGTACATGCTTGCTATAGTATTGCAAGTTTCTTCTTGCCAGAGACCTTGCCATCTCTGCAGTCAGTGGGTTATGGGTCTGAAATCTGGCTCTGGATCAATAACGGTACAATGTACCATGACTTTTTATTGAGGTGATATTCTTAGCCTCATGCTAATCAATTCTGGCTGTTTTTATTACATGTATTAAATAGTGCTCACATTGGTGGCCCATCTATTCTGTCCCGAGGAATAGTATGTTCTATTAATCATTTCCATAACTCTCTGGGAATCAAGTCCCCTTGGTTGCCTCTCTGACCTGGCTGGTCATTATAATAATTGTGACTCCCTGGCTTCTGGCCATTAAGCCTCACATTAAGCCTCATTTAAACACTATTGCTTCATGTCTCCATCTTCCCCATCACTATCAACAAGCTCGCTGACAGCCTCTCCCACCATCGGCCACAGCCTGCAGAGGAAAACTACTACTGAACTTCTGAGACATGCTGTTACTCCTCTTACCAGCATATTCCTGATAGCCTTGCTGTGGAATATAATCCTCTGGTATGTCTGGCCCCATTTTATCCACTCCTGCGTTCCCACGTTCTTAAGCCTATTAATTTTTGTCCACTGCTTACCATGACACTTCAACACTATTCAGAATGGGTCATTGCTTTCTCCTAGTTTGGGGGATGCACCCTAGCAGTAAGTTGTACCATTTCCTGGAGTTCTTGATACAATATTAAATCCAATATTCTCGAAGACTGCTCCCAAGTCAGTAACTCTTCCTTATCTAGTCTTATGATCCAGTCTTCTTGGTCAGGCATCTTCAAAATCCCGTTACCCAGGTAAATATTCCCTCAGCTCCTACAAATACATAATGGCTAATTCTTATAGCTCTGTTGAGGTATAATATCATGCTCAGTATGTCTCCAGATAGATTATTCTGTAACATGACCCTACTTATCCTCTTGGTCACCAGGAGAAAAAATGTGGCAAATTTTGATGGGCTCTCTGTTGTTCTGTGTAGAAAGGTTTCTGCAGTGTCTTCTGGAACAGATGGTTGGGGAAGAAAATGCTAGCTCTTAGTATAGAATAAAGGGTCACCTCTGCTGTTTATGAAGGTTCAGTGAAGTCTGGGGATCTAAAATATCTGGAACATACAACCATTTGTATCCATCTCATATGTCAGAGTCCCAGGCTTTCCTAATTTCTTAATTAAGTCCCTGGGCTTGGCATAACAGATATACCTAGACTGAGCATTCAATTATCTTTGAAGCTCAGTGACTCTAGCTCAGCAGTTCTTAGCAGGAGGAAATCTTACCCTTTCCCTATAGGGTATATTTGACAATCTCTGGAGTCAATGTTTATTGTCATGATGGGGTAGGGATGCTGCTGGTATCTAGTGGGTAAACACTAGGGTGCCAGTCAACGTTCTACAATATTTAGGACAACAAGGAACTATTCAGATCAAAATGTCAGTAGCATTAAGGAGAAGCCCTGCTGCTATTATGTCTTCAGCTCCTTGTCTTCCATTGTAAATTATAATGGCCTCTTTGTAAGCTACCAAAGAGATCCTCTGGCCTTCATACTTAGTTCCCCGCTATTTGTTAACTGCTTTTATCTTTTTATTATCCCTTTCTAGGGCATCAATGCATCTTAACAGCAAATGTCCTTGTCCTTGTATACATTTTTGCTTCAAACATTTTAAATACCTGGATCATTGCAACTGCCATGGCATTTCATTCCACTAAATACTTCTCTCAAGTCACCACTGGTGAGTTTTAGCAGTTAGTCCCCATTTAGTGGCAGAGATTACCCTCCAACACATCCCAGGCTGGTGCCCTCACTGCAAGCCATACATTGATTCAGTCCCCAAACCACATCTCACTGCCTGCTTTCTTAAACCACTTCTGTTACCACTGTGTCAGTTGTGTTAATTGGGTCCTCCAGGCAGCTGGTGCCAAAATAGAGTTAAGAGTACCAAAGCTGTACTGGGGAGTAACACTTGCAGAAGGAAAATGAAGAAGTAGGATTGGGTAGAGGGAACCATCAGACGATGATACAGACCTGACAATGCTGTCAGCACAGTGGGTTGCTCCAGAGCAAAGTTTGACTTTTAGAAGAGTCGTACTTTGGGGAGAAATAGCTAGACTCTTATGCCACAGTCTTGTCCTGTCATTGGCTGGGGCCACTATAGAAGCAGATGATTTCTACCCAAAAGCCTAACAAGTCTTAATGGAAACAGAAATAGAACAGAAATTATTGGCTTACCAGATTCCTCAGGTCTGGGCAATGTGTCCTTTATTGAAGCAGGATCTGAGTGGCAAATCTCCACATCTCCCAACATGATAACCAGGGGCTCAGAGATGAGAATCTGCATCACTTCACCTGGCAAGATAATTAGGCCAACAAAGGTGTTAGCTGAGGGTGAGAGGAATATGCAACATGTGGTTGAGGAAAAGGATTATATGCATCATCTGTAGTCTCAAGATGAAATGCAGCAAGCATCAGGGCTGTTGTTTATTTTTAACTCTGCTCCTGAAAAGTTCTCCAGGAAATAAAACTAATGAGACCAACCAACCAGACTTCTGTACAAACTATTCCTTTTTTTACGATTTTTATTTATTTATTCATGATAGACACAGAGAGAGAGAGAAAGGCAAAGACACAGGCAGAGGGAGAAGCAGGCTCCATGCAGGGAGCCCAATTCAGGACTCGATCCAAGCATTCCGGGATCACACCCTGAGCCAAAGGCAGACACTCAACCGCTGAGCCTCCCAGGCGTCCCTGTACAAACTATTCCAAATGAGGTGAACTTACTATGAGGAACAAGTAGTTCTGAGCGGTGTAGACTATGGATAGTGTTGTACTCCACCCAAATCTTGGTTGATACAAGGGAGAAGGAAGTGGATTTATCAGATGCTAATGGCTGATTGCTGAATCCCTCACTAGACATTCTCCTTGACTGAAAAGAATTGCCTCAACCTAAGCTCATGTCCCCTCCCAGGGGTTGTGCTATGACTAATGACTGGCTCAGAAAGAGATGCAAAGTTCCAGCCCTTTTACTTCAGTTTGAGACAACTCTGAAGGACCATCTTTACTCCGAAACTCCTCATAAGGTTGTGTGAGGTCTCAGTTATAACTTTATGTCAGGGGACACCTGGGTGGCTCAGCGGTTGAGCATCTGCCTTTGGCTCAAGGCGCATGATCTCAGGCCCGGGATCGAGTCCCACATCAGGCTCCCTGGGAGGAGCCTGCCTCTCCCTCTGTCTATGTCTCTGCCTCTCTCTGTGTGTCTCTCATGAATAAATTAAATAAATTTTTTAAAAAACTTTTAAAAGAATAACTTTATGTCAGCTTCTCCCTTTGATCTTCCTTGCCTTCCTCACTTCCTTGCAAGTAAATCTCCCAAGAGTACTAAACAAGAAACCTGCACCTAACTCCCCATCTCAGATTGTTGCCAGAGAACACAATCTATAACATTTACTTATGTGGATGTCAGCTACTGATAAACTATTTATATGAAATGTGTAGGCAATCAAAATAATGCTAACCTTCTTTTCTCCATTCTTGGGCCACAGTGATAATGGGTAATATGAAGAGGCCAAGTATGTTATAAAGCATCCAGGTAGGAGAGGCCAAGATGGCAGAAGAGTGGCCTGGTCCCAGGAATTCAGCTAGATAGCTATCAAATCATTCTGAGCACCTGCAAACTCAACCGGAGAGCTAAGGAAGGGATAGTTGCAACTCTACAAATAGAAAAGCTACCACTTTCTGCAAGGTAGGAGGTGCAGAGAAGTAAATCCAAGGTGATATATGGGAAGATAAACCTCAGGGGGAGGGAGCCTCTGGCAGCCAGCTACCAGAAAGTGATACAGCAACAGAGAGCAAAATCAGAACTTTTAGAAGGGCGCCCAGGTGGCAAAGCAGGGGTGCATCTCCGGTGGGACAGTATGGTATCAGGATCCCTGGGGTCAGAGGAAGATGGGGGTGCCTGAGTGCAGCAGGGCCCCCCGGCATCGCAGTGGGGAAGGCGGCTTCAGTCAGCGAGCCCAGGAGCAGGCTCTTAGCTCAGGGTGGCCACACATGGCTAACAGGGGCACCACCCCTGTGTCTTCTCTCTGAGCAGGAGCCCAGCAAGCAGTGGAGCCCGGGAAATCCCCCTTCCTCCCCTAGGAGGAGGGGTACTGCAGAAATCTGCAGGGTTTGGGGACTCAAAAGGGGGGTCATATGCCTGAGACAGAAATGTTCAGTCACAGGCTGGGTGAGCAGAGTGCACCAGGGACCTGGGAGACAGGAGTGATTGGCTGCTTTTCCTTAAGGGCGTACTGAGGAGTGGGGGCCTGAGCTTTCCATTCTGGGGCTGGAGATTGGGAGCCCACTGTGTTCATTCTCATCCTCTAGAGCCCCACGGAAAGCCTTCAGGGAACAAGAACCACGTAGAGGAATCTGGAGCAGATTACTTAGCCTGCCCTCCTGCCCCAAGGATGGTGCAATTCCCCCCACCAAAGACACCTGACAATCAGTGCAACAGCCCCCACCCCCCATCCCAAGGCCAGCAAGAACATCCAGCCAAGACCAAGTTCACTAATCATCAAGAACTGCAAAACTCCAGGGCTAGGGGAATATAGCATATAGAATTCATGGGAGTTTTTTCCCATGGTTCTTTAGTCTTACAATTCTAATTTTTTTCCTCTTTCCTTTTTCAACCAATTTCTAATTTTATCAACTCTTTTTAAAACATCTTTTTTAATTTTCCTTTTTACAGTTATATTCTATCCTTTCATTGTACTTAATTTTATTTTTGTATGTATGTAAGTTTTTCTTTCTTTACAATTTTAGTATACGGTTTCTTCTAACAGACCAAAATATACCCAGAATCTAGTGTATGGCTCTGTTCTCTTCACCTTTCTGATCATATTCATTTTTTTAAATTCTTTTCGTTTTTTTTCTGTTTTGTTAAAGTCTTTAAATTTTCATCTTTATGGTTACATTCTGTCCTTTCAATGTATTTAAATTTTTTGTACATATATAAGTTTATCTTTTGTTACAATTTTGGGATCTAGTTTTCTAACAAATGGACCAAAATACACACAGGATCCAGTGTATTGCTCTGTTCTGTTCACCTGTCTGATTATAATCTCTTTATCTTTTTTTTTGTTTCAGGTCTCTTCTAATTTGTTAAGTGTATATTTCTTTGGGGTTGTTGTTGCCATCTCAGTATTCTGTTCTCTCGTTCATCTATTCTTCTCTGGACAGAATGACAAGACGGAAAAACTCACCTCATAAAAGAGAACCAGAGGCAGTATTGACTGCCAGGGACCTAATCAGTATAGATATAAGTAAGATGTTGGTACTAGAGTTCAGAATAATGATTATAAAGATACTAGCTGGGCTTGAAAAAGGCATAGAAGACACTAGAGAATCCCTTTCTGGAAAAATAAAAGAACTAAAGTCTAATCAAGATGAAATCAAAAAGGCTATTAATAAGATGCAATAAAAATGGAGGCTCTAACTGCTAGGATAAATGAGGCAGAAGAAAGAAATTGTAATATAGAAGACAAAACGATGAAGAATAAAGCAGAGAAAAGGGGAGATAGACAACTACTGGATCACAAGGGGAGAATTCGAGAGATAAGTGATACCATAAAGTGAAACAATATGAGAGTAATTGGGATCCCAGAAGAAGAGGAAAGAGAGAGGGAGGGTGGTTAGAGGGTATAATGGAGCAAATTATAGCAGAGAACATCCCTATTCTGGGGAAGGAAATAAGCATCCAAGTCCAGGAGGCACAGAGAATCCCCACAAAATCAATAAAAATACATCAACACCTGGACATATAATAGCAAAACTAGCAAATCTCAGAGACAAAGAGAAAATCCTGAAAGCATCTTGAGACAAGAAGTCTGTAACCAATAAGGGTAGAAACAGTAGACTGGCAGCAAACCTATCCACAGAGACTTGGCAGGCCAGAAAGTACAGGCATGATACATTCAGGGTGCTAAATGAGAAAAATACACAGCCAAGAATACTTTATCCAGCTAGGATGTCATTCAAATTGAAGGAGAGATAAAAAGCTTCTAGGACAAACAGAAAGAAAAAAAATTTGTGTGTGTGTGGGGGGTTTGTATATTTTTTTTATTGGAGTTCGATTTGCCAACATATAGCATAACACCCAGTGCTCATCCCATCTAGTGCCCCCCTCAGTGCCCATCACCCAGTCACCCCATCCTCCCACCCACCTCCCCTTCCACTACCCCTTGTTCATTTCCCAGAGTTGGGAGTCTCTCCTGGTTTGTCACTCTTCCTGATTTTTCCCCACTCATTTCCTCTCCTTTCCCCTATTACCTCTTTCACTATTTCTTACATTCTCTATGAGTGAAACCATATGATGATTGTCCTTCTCCAATTGACTTACTTCACTCACCATAGTACCCTCCAGTTCCATCCATGTCGAAGCAAATGGTGGGTTTTCGTCATTTCTAATGGTTGAGTAATATTCCATTGTATATATAGACCACATCTTCTTTATCCATTCATCTTTCAATGGACACCAAGGCTCCTTCCACAGTTTGGCTATTGTGGACATTGCTGCTAGAAACATTGGGGTGCAGGTGTCCTGCCATTTCACTGCATCTGTATATTTGGGGTAAATCCCCAGCAGAAGTATATAACAATACAAGCCTTTCTCAAAAACAAGAAAGGTCTCAAATACACAACCTAAACTTACACCTAAAGGATCTGGAGAAAGAACATCAAGTAAAGCCTAAACCCAACAGGAGAAAAGAAATAATAAAGATTAGAGCAGAACTCAATGAAATAGAGACCAGAAGAACAGTAGAACAGATCAACAAAACTAAGAGCTGGTTCTATGAAAGAATAAGATAAACCCCTGGCCAGATTTATCAAAAAGAAAAGACAAAGGCCCCAAATAAATAAAATCATGAATGAAAGATAAGAGATCACAACCAATATCTAAGAACTACAATTATAAGAACATATTATGAGCAACTATATGCCAACAGATTGGGCCTTCTGGAAGAAATGGATGCATTCCTGGACACGTATAAACTACCAAAACTGAAACAGGAAGAGAGAGAAAACCTGAACAGGCCCATAACCAGTAAGGAAATTGAAGCAGGAATCAAAAATCTTCCAACAAACAAGGCTGTATGGCCTCCCAGGGGAATTCTAACAAACATTTAAAGAAGGGTTAATATCTATTATTCTCAAAGTATTCCAAAAAGTAGAAACGGAAGGAAAACTTCCAAACTCATTCTATAAAGCCAGAATTTTACCTTGATCCCCAAACCAGATAAAGACCCCACTAAAAAGGAGAATTACAGGCCAATATCCCCAATGAACATGGATGCAAAAATTTCACCAAATACTAACCAATAGGATCGTATAGTACAGTAAAAGGATTATTCACCACAAACAAGTAGAATTTACTCCTGGGCTGCAAGGGTGGTTCAACATCCACAAATAAATCAATGTGATACACTACATTAATAAAAGAATGGACAAGAATCATATGATCCTTTCAATCGATGCAGGAAAAGCATTTGACAAAATATAGCATCCATTCTTAATAAAAACCCTCAACAAACTAGGGATACATGGAACATACCTCAATATCATAAAAGCCATTTACAAAAAGACCACAACAAATATCATTCTTAATGGGGGAAAACTGAGAGTTTTTCCCCTTAGGTCAAGAATACAGCAGAGATTTCCACTCTCAGCACTACTGCTCAACATAGTACAGAAGTCCTAGCCTCAGCAATCAGACAACAAAAAGAAATAAAAGGCATCCAAATCGGCAAAGAAGTCAAACTCTCACTTTTTGCAGATGACATGATACTCTGTGTGGAAAACTCAAAAGACTGTGCCCTAAAATTGCTAGAAGTCATACAGGAATTCAGCAACGTGGCAGGATATAAAATCAATGCACAGAAATCAGTTGCATTTCTACACACGAACAAGACAGAAGAAAGAGAAATTGTGGAGTCAATCCCATTTGCAATTGCACCCAAAAGCATAATATACCTAGGGATAAACATAACCAAAGAGGCAAAGAATCTGTACTCAGAATTAGAACACTCATGAAAGAAATTGAGGAAGACACAAAGAAATGGAAAAACATCCCATGCCCATGGATTGGGAGAACAAATATTGTTAAAATGTCTATGCTACCTAGATCAATCTATGCTTTCAGTTCAATCCTTATCAAAATACCATTAATTTATTTTGCAGAGTTGAAACAAATAATCCTAAAATTTGTATGGAACCAGAAGAGACCCCTAATAGACAAAGGAGTGTTGAAAAAGAAAACTGAAACTGATGGCATCACAGTTCTGGACTCCAAGCTCTATTACAAAGCTAATCATCAAGACAGATGGCACTGACACAAAAACAGACACATAAATCAATGGAACAGAATAGAAAACCCAGAAATGGGCCCTCAACTCTATGGTCAACTAATCTTTGACAAAGCAGGAAAGAATATCTAATGGAAAAAAGTCCTTTCAACATATGGTGTTGGGAAAACTGGACAGCCACATGTAGAAGAATGAAACTGGACCGTTTCCTCACACCATACAGAAAAATAGACTCACAATGGATAAAAGGCCTAAACGTGAGACGGGAATCCATCAAAATCCTAGAGGAGAACACAGGCAGCAGCCTTTGTAACCTCAGCCACATCAACTTCCTACTAGATACATCTATGAAGGCAAGGGAAACAAAAGGAAAAATGAACTATTGGGACTTCATCAAGATAAAAAGCTTTTGCACAGCAGAGGAAACAGTCAACAAAACCAACTGATGTTGAATTTCCAGCCTCCAGAATTCTGAGAAATAAATTTCTGTTATTTTTAAGCCACCCAGTCAGTGGTATTTTGTTGTTTTAGTAGTCCAAATGGACTAAAACAAGACTTAAATTGATTTTCAATCTATCCTTTCATTAAGAAGGCAATTTTAATCCTAAGGAGCTTTTCCTTTCTTTACCATAAAAATATGTGTTAGTGGGCATGTTTTAACCAGAGATGAGAAGTTCTACAAATGTCTGAAAAATTCATGTAGGCAGAACCTGTCCTCCTAAATACTTAATACATCTTATTTTTTATCTTATCCTTGGAGCATATACTAATTATAGGTGTAAATAAGATGAAGCAGAATATTCATCTGTTTTTATTTTTTGTATTTATTTCATCATGAGAACAGAGAGAGAGAGAGAGAGAGGCAGAGACACAGGCAGAGGGCGAAGCAGGCTTCACGCAGGGAGCCCCATGCGGGACTGGATCCTGGGTCTCCAGAATCACCCCTTGGGCTGAAGGTGGCGCTAAACCGCTGAGCCACCCGGGTTGCCCCCATCTGTTTTTATTTAGAAGTGGGATGGACAGTAGGGGTTTCCCAGGACAACAGAAGAACTGGGAAACTTCATCAATGAGAAGACAATAACAACGGGAAAGAAAATCTCTACTGCTGCATGGCTTTTCTGTGGTCTAGAAGTCACATTAAATTACTTCAACATGAACAGTGTGACATACGTGTATGATTTAATCTATACCATTAGGAGGAGCTAATATTCTAAGTGTTCTAATCAAGAACGCACACTATCTGTAGTTGCCTTTGAAAGACCCTAATCAGGACCAACTATCATTTTAAAAATTTAAACAAGAGGCTTCTTTTGTTAGCTTACGAGGCATTAGAAATAGATTTTTGTGATGGTCAATATATGTGGATTGGCTGGAAATATTATAAAGCCACCTCCATTCTTGCTAACTGGGTATAACTACTGGTAAATATAGCACTAGTATCCTTCACAATTGTGCTCCATGCCTACTATTCTTTTCCGCCCTACATCCCACCCCTTAATGGAGAAACATTGTCACCAGATCCAAACAAAAGATTGAAGGAATCCTAGGCCCGGATCACAACTGCCTGGAGTGAACCATTAATGCAAGGCTCTTGTCAAAATGCATAAAGAACAGAAAGCTGGAACTTCACCAACACTGGATGCACACTTGCTAATAATGTTTGTTCACTGGTAGAATTTGGTATGAAATTTACTTTTATTGTAGTATAGAACCAAGAAGAAACATAGGTTCACTGTATCCAACCATGGTTTTGACAATTTTGTCAAATCTGTGGTTTTATTTCACCACAAATTCCAATTCCTACATGAAGGAGTAAGCATGTAACAAACTGCCCCTCCTGAAGATTATAACTAGGGAAAAAACAAAATGTCAAAGATATCCATAACTTATATAAGAAAACAAAAATTTGATAAACTGCTGACTTCTGTTCAGGAGACCATATCTTTATAGGAGAACAACATCTTTAATTTCCTGAGGAAAAAAATGAAAAACTGTCAACCCAGAATTCTATATCCAACAAGATATTTTTCAAGTGTGAAAGCAAAATAATGACACTTTTTGTCTTCTTTATATTCTTCTGTATTTTTCCCTTTTTTAATAATCGGAACTTTTTAAAAATTTTTTACAATGTTATATTGGTTTCAGGCATACAATATAGTGATTCAACATTTTCATACATCACCAGATACTCATCATGACAAGTGCACACTTTAATTCCCATCACATATTTCACTAAAAACCCCATCCCCTCCCCTCTGGTAACCATCAGTTTGTTCTCTATAATTGAGTCTCTTTCTTGGTTTCTCTTTCTCTCTTTTTTTACTCCTTTGCTCATTTGTTTTGTTTCTTAAATTCCACATATGAGTGAAATCATATGGTATTTGTCTTTCTCTGGCTGACTTGTTTCATTTAGCCTTATACTCTTTAGCCCCATCCATGTCATTACAAATGGTAAGATTTCATTCTTTTTTTTTAAAAGATTTTATTTATTTACTCATGAGAGACACAGAGAGGCAGAGACACAGGCAGAGGGAGAAGCAGGCTCCATGCAGGGAGCCTGACGTGGGACTCGATCCCGGGTCTCCAGGATCAGGCCCTGGGCTGAAGGCAACGCTAAACTGCTGAGCCACCAGGGCTGCCCAGATTTCATTTTTTTTATGGCTGAATAATATTCTATGTGTGTGTGTGTGTGTATATATATATATATATATTCCATTATATATTCCAATAATATTCCATTATATATTCCCATATATTCAATATATACCCAATTACATATATATATATGTGTGTGTGTTTGTATGTGTGTGTATCTCTTTATCCATTCATCAATTAATGGACACTTGGGCTACTTCCATATCTTGGCGATTGTAAAAAATGTTCCAATAAACATAGGGGTGCATGTATCCCTTTGAATTAGTGTTTTTGTATTCTTTGGTTAAATGCCTAGTGGTATGATTGCTGTATCATAGGGTAGCTCTATTATTAACTTCTTGAAGAACCTCCATACTATTTTCCAGAGTGGCTGCACCACTTTGCATTCCCACCAACAGTGCGTGGGTTTTGCTTTCTTTCTATATCCTCAGCAATACCTGTTTTTTTCTTGTGTTGTTGATCTTAGTCATTCTGACAGGTGTGAGCTGATATCTCATTATAGTTTTGATTTGTATTTCCCTGATGATGAGTGCTGTTGAACATTATTTCATGTGTTTGTTGGCCATCTGGATGTCTTCTTTGGAAAAATGTCTATTCATGTGTTCCGCCCATTTCTTAACTGAATTATTTGGGTTTTGGGTATCCAGTTTAATAAATTCTTTATACATTTTAGGTACTAACCCTTTACTGGATATGTCATTTGCAAATATCTTCTCCCATTCTGATGATAGCCTTTTAGTTTTATTGACTGTTTCCTTCACTGTGCAGAAGCATTTTGTTTTGCTATAGTCCCAATAGTTTGTTTGCTTTTGTTTCCCTTGCCTCAGGATACGTATCTAGAAAAGAAGTTCTTATGGGTGCTGTCAAAGAGTTTACTGCCTGTGTTCTCTTCTCGGATTTTTGTGGCTTCAGGTCTCACATGTAGGCCTTTAATCCATTTTGAGTTCATTTTTGTGTACGGTGTAAGAAAGTGGTCTAGTTTCATTCTTTTGCATGTTGCTGTCCATATTTCCCAACACCATTTGTTGAAGAGACTATCTCTCTTCCACTGGATATTCTTTTTCTGCATTGTCAAATATTAAGTGACCATATAGTTAGCTGCAGGTTTATTTCAGGGATTTCTATTCTGATCAATTGATCTGTCTGTTTTTGTGCCAGCATCATGCCATTTTGATTACTACCGCTTTGTAATATAACTTGAAGTCCAGAATTGTGATGCCCCCAGCTTTGCTTTTCCTTTTCAAGATTGCTTTGGCTATTCAGGGTCCTTTGAGGTACCATACAGGTTTTAGAATTGTTTGTTCTAGTCCTGTGACAAATGCTGTTGGTATTTTGATAGGAATTGCATTAAATATGTAGATCGCTTTGGGTAGTATAGACACAATAACAATATTTGTTCTTCTAATCCATGAACATGGAATGTTATTTCCATTTCTTTGTGTCATCCTCAACTTCTCTCTTCAATATTTTATCGTTTTCAGGGTACAGATCTTTCATCTCTTTGTGTTTATTCCTATGGATCTTATTATTTTTGGTGCAGTTGCAAATGGCATTGTTTTCTTAATTTCTCTTTCTGTTGCTTCATTATTGGTGTGTAGAAATGCAGATTTTGTATCCTGTGACTTTACTGAATATGTGCATCAATTCTAGCAGTTTTTTGGTGGAGTCTTTCAGGTTTTTTATATATAGTATCATGTCATCTGCAAATAGTGAAAGTTTTACTTCTTCCTTACCAATTCGGATGCCTTTTATTGCTTTTTGTTGTCTGTTTGCTGTTGTCTAGGACTTCCAGTACTATGTTCAATAGAAGTGGTGAGAGTAGACATCCCAGTCTTCTTCTTGACCTTAGGGGAAAAGCTTTTAGTTTTTCCCCATTGAGGATGATGTTAACTGGGGGGTTTTCATATATGGCCTTTATGATGTTGAGGTATGTTCTCTCTAACCCTACTTGGTTGAGGGTTTTTATCATGAATGGATTTTGTATGTTGTCAAATACTTCTTCTGCATCTATTGAAATGATTATATGGTTCTTATCCTTTCTTTTATTGATGTGGTATATCATGTTGATTGGTTTGTGAATATTGAACCACCTTTGCAACCCAGGAATATACCCCACTTAATCATGGTGAATAATTTGTTGTTCTTTCTCTAGTTCCTTTAGGTGTAAAGTTAGGTTATATATTTGAGATTTTTCTTGCTTCTTTATGTAATCTTGTATTGCTCTATGTTCCCCTCTTAGGACTGCTTTTGCTGTATCCCAAAGGTTTTAGATTATCATGTTTTCATTATCATTTGTTTCTATGTATTTTTCATTTCTTCTTTAATTTCCTGGTTGACCCATTCATTCTTTAGTAGGATGTTCTTTAACCTCCATATATTTGTGGTCCTTCTAAATATTTTCTTGTGGTTGACTTCAAGTTTCATAGTGTTGTGGTCAGAAAATATGCATGGTATGATCTCAATCTTTTTGTACTTGTTGAGGCCTGTTTTGTGACCTAGTACGTGATCTATTCTGAAGAATGTCCCATGTGTGCTGGGAAATAATATGTATTCTGATGCTTTAGGATGAAATATTCTGAATATATCTGTGAAGTCCATCTGATCCAGTGTGTCATTCAAAGCCATTATTTCTTTGTTAATTATCTGCTTAGATGATCTGTCCATTGATGTAAATGGGGTGTTAAAGTTCCCAACTATTATTGTATTATTATCAGTAAGTTCCTTTACATTTGTTATTGTTTTATATATTTGGGTGCTCCCATGTTGGGTGCACAAATATTTACACTTCTTAAATCCTCTTGTTGGATAATCCCCTTTATTATGATATAGTGCTCTTCATCCCTTGATACAGTCTTTGTTTTTTTTAAGATTTTATTTATTTATTTGAAAGAGAGAGTGAATGAGTGAAAGAGAGCATGAACGTGGGGTGGAGAGCAGAGGGAAAGGCAGAAGCAGACTCCTCTCTGAGCAGGGAACCCGACGTGGGGCTCAATCCCAGGACTCTGGGACCATGACCTGAACTGAAGGCAGACACTTAACCAATTGAGCCACACAGGTGCCCCAAAGTCTTTGGTTTAAAATGTAGTTTGGTCTGATGTAAGTATTGCTACTCTGGCTTTTTTTGACAGCCATTAACATGATAAATACTTCTCCATCTCCTCACTGTCAATCTGCAAGTATATTTAGGTCTAAAGTGAGTCTCTTGTAGGGAGCACGTAGATGATTCTTGTTTCATTTTGTTTTGTTTTTATTCATTCTGACACCCTATGTCTTTTTATTGGAGCATTTAGCCCATTTATGTTCAAAGTAATTATTGATAGATATGAATTAGTTGCGCCATTTTATTACTTGTTTTGTCATTGTTCCTAGAGATTTTCTCTGTTCCTTTCTAGTCTTTGTTGCTTTTGGTATTTCTTTCCCACTCAAACAATCCCTTCTAATATTTCTTTCTGGTTTAGTGGTCACAAACTCCTTTAGTATTTGTCTGGGAAACTCTTTACTTCTCCTTTTCTGAATGACAGCCTTGCTGGGTAAAGTATTCTTGGCTGCAAATTTTTGCCATTTCAGCACATTGAATATATCATGCCACTCTCCACTGGCATGCCAAGTTTCTGTGAAGAAATCTTCTACTAACATTATTTGTCTTTCCTTATAAGTTAAGGACTTCTTTTGTAGTACTGCTTTTAGGATTCTTTTCTTTATCACTATATTTTGCAAATTTAACTACAATGTCTTGGTGTTGGCCTGCTTTTGTTGATTTTGATGGGAGTTCACTGTGCTTCCTGTATTTGGATGTCTGTGTCCTCCCTCAGATTAGGGAATTTTCATCTATAATTTCTTCAGATAAATCTTTTGCTCCTCTTTCCTTCTCTCCTTCTTCTGAGAAGCCTGTGATATGAATATTATTATGCTTTATGGAGTTACCAAGTTTCTGAAGTCTATATTTGTGACCTAATATACTTCTTTCCCTCTTCTTTTTGGCTTACTTCCCATAATTTTATCTTCTATATCACTTATTCCTTTGCTTCTTCCATCCTTTTGGTCATTATATACAGTCAATTTCTACTCTCAGTTACTACATTTTTCATATTGGCTTGAATAATTTTTAGGTCTTTTATCTCTATAGTAAGGGACTCCCTGGTGTCTTCTATGCTTTTCTCAAGGCCAGACAGTATTCTTATGATTGTTGCCTTAAACTCTGGATTAGGCATATTACCTATATCTGTTTCAATTAGATCCCTGGCCATGACCTTTTCTTGTTCTTTCTTTGGGAGAAATTCCTTCATCTTGGCATTTTGTCTAGGTGTCTGTCTTCTTCTAAGTGTTAGGAAAGCCTTTATGTTTCCTGCTCCTGAAGGTAAGGCTTTATAAAAAAAAAGAAGCCATGTACTGTCCAGGGCTTTAGGAGGTGTCTCTGGTGTATGCTCCTGTGTGCACTCTGCTGCTGTGTTTTGGCTGCTCTATCCCTCAGGTCACTCCTCTGCAGAATTTCCCCTTGCCTGCAGTGGGGAGCATTTGGACCTTGGCAAGAGTGTGGCAAGTTCTAACTAGGTGTGCTCTGGTCTGCTTGTTAAAAGAGATCTATTGCTCTTTCCACTGTAGCTGAAGCTTTGTAGAATCCTATGGTCAGTAGATGTGGTGTGTGTATGTGGGTGGGGGGGTTGTGCTTGTCTTTTGGGGGAAGGACTCGCTGTTCTAGTTTTCAGGCACACTTGCCAGAAAAGAAGCAACACCTGCAGAGCATGGGACTGGCGGGGGGCGGGGGGAGGTGGCACTCGGTGTAAGCAAGTTAGGCAGCCACTGTTGGTGCTGTGCTGCCTACTGAAATTAGTTTATGCTGAGGGTCAGGGGAGAGAAATGGCGCCCACCCCTCCCTTCTCCCCTGAGATGGGAGTTCATGCCTGCCTGGGAGGCCCTCCCAAAAGAGTGAACAGTTTCCCCTTGTGTGTCCCAGACATCCCTCAGATCCCTGCTTTCACCCTGTGTTCCACTTATCTGCTGCTCAGCAGCACAGTACACACACATTCTATCCCAGGCAGGCCAGCTGAATTGTAAAACTCCAAACCCTAGGGACCTGGTGTGGTGCAGACCCACACTGGTTCTCTGGGGGAGGGTCTTGCCACACTGGGACTGATGCAAGTTTGACCCACAAAGGCAGTTGCACCAAAGCATAGGGGCTTGGAATTTGGAGTAAAGCAAAGAGTTGGTGTCCCGGTTAGCTGCCCTCAGCAAGGGTCTCTGTGTCTATGCTGAGGAGCAGGGGAGGGAAATGACACCTGCTGGCTTTTTGTCCACAGAGAGGCAATGTCACCTCTCCCAGAGGTGCTCCAAGAAGGGGGAACCATCTCTCCCAGTGAATCCCAAGGGATCCTCAGATCATGCCATCTGTCCCCAGGCTGTCTGCCCATCTTCTCCACAGGAACACTGCAGTGCCCTTAGGACTCCACACCAGCCACTCCACAGACCTCTAAAACGCCAGTCTTTCAGACCCACTGGTTGTAAAAACTCTTGAAAATCAGCCCCTGTCATTTTTCCAGTCAATGGCTTTGGGGAGGTGTTTTCCTTGTGCAATCTCTCTCTCTCTCTCTCTCTGTGTGTGTGTGTGTGTGTGTGCGTGTGTGTGTGAGATCAGGGTTCCCTCCCCTCCACAGCATCCACTATCTCTTTCTCCCCCAAATCACATCTCCACACCTCCTACCTTCCCTGATGTGGCCTCTTCTCTCCCTCTAGTTGTGCAGTCCTCAGATCAATTTCTTGGGTATTCAGAATGAATTGATATGAACCTAGTGTTCCAGGGATTAGACAAGCTTAGGGCCTCCTACTACTCCACCATCTTAGCCAAAATAATGACACTTTAAGATAAAAGAATACTAAGAGAATTTGTTGCCACCAACCTCCATTAAAAGAAATGATAAAGCAAGTTCATTGTGTTGAAGGGAAATGATAAATAGAGGGAAACTCAGATCTTTAGGAATGCAGGAAGAAAAATGGAAATGGCAAATATATGAAAAAATAAAAATATTATTTTTCTCTTAATATAAAGAATACATAACATTGTCAAAGTAAAAATTATGATACTGTCAACTGGGGTTTATAATATATAGAGATGTAATATATACAAAAACTATAGCATAAAGGTTAGGGAGAGGAGATAAATGTTTCCATATGGTTGCAGGGTTTCTACATTTCATGTGAAGTAGCATGAAGTAGTATTCACTTTGAGCAGACTGAGAAAGTTAAGAATGTATATTGTAATTCCTAGAGGAACCACTAAAAAAATATAGAGACATAATGAAAAAGTCAATAGATAAATTAAAATGGAATTCAAAATATATTTAAATAATCCAAAAGAAAGGGGAGAACAGAGGAATAAGAACCAGAAAACAAATAATAAATAAATAACAAAATGGCAGTTGTGAATACAACCATATTAATAATTACATTAAATGTTAATATACTCGCCATTCCAGTTAAAACTCAGAGATTATCAGAATGAATGAAAAAACCAAGACTCATTTATGTGCTATTCACGGGAGACAAACGTTAAACATAAAGGCAAAGATAGGCTGCATATAAATAGATTGAATAAGAAAGATACACTCATGCAAATAGTGTAAGAGGGAGTGGTTATATTAATAGATAAAGTAGATCTTTAAGAAAAGAGTATTAACAGAGCTAAAGAGTGATATTTCCTTATAACAAAAGAAATAAGGAAGACATAACAATCATAAATCCCTCTATATGTAATAATAGCAGCACAAAATACATGAAAACTCAATTGATAAAAATAAAGGGAGAGTAGACAATCCCAATTATAGTGGGAAATTCTACCAACCCTTTCTCACGAAATGATAGAACTGAACAAAAATGTATTAAAATTATAGTTTACCTGACCAACACTATAAGCCTTCATCTATTTGTAGAACAAAACATGCAATTGCTATTACAGAATATAATTTCTTTTCCAGGACATGTGTTATGTTCAGCAAAATAGAACCTATGATGGGCTATAAAATAAGTCTTAAATAAATTCAAAATGATTGAAATCATATAGATTATATTATCTGAACAAATTATAAATCAATAATATGTTGATAATTTGGAAATTAAATAACATTTCAAAATAATGGGTCAAAGAAAAAATTAAAAAACAAATTGGGACCATTTGAAAATTAATAACAATGCAACATGGTTTGTGTAATCCAGCCAAAGAGGTACTTTGAGAGAAATTTTATCTTTAAATTGTTATATGAGAAAAGAAGAAAGACCTAATGTCAATGAATTAAGGTTTTCATTACGAATCTCTAAAAAGAAGAACAAAGTAAATCCAAGCAGATAGAAGGAAGGTAAAATAAAGATAATAGCAGGAAGAAACAAAATAGAAAATAGGCAAACACTACAGAAAATTACCAAAGCCAAAAGCTAGTTCTTTGAAGAAATAAAATTGATAAATCCCTTCTAGGGAAAAAAGAAAAAGAAAAAAGGGGATACTAGACAAAATACAAAACAAAACAAAAAAAACACATTAGGAATGAAAGGACCTTTAAATACGGAATTTACTGACAATAAAAAGATGATAAAAAGCTATTTTAAGTAACTTTATGCCAATGGCATGAAGTAGGCAAATTTCTTGAAAATGTAATTTAATATCTTACTATTATTTAACATCTATTAGATAAATTTATTTTTATCAAAAATCCTCCCACTTATACATATTTGGTTTCTTTTTTTTAATAAATTTATTTTTTTATTGGTGTTCAATTTACCAACATACAGAATAACACTCAGTGCTCATCCGATCAAGTGCCCCCCTCAGTGCCCGTCACCCAGTCACCCCCACCCCCATTCGCCCTCCTCCCCTTCCACCACCCCTAGTTCATTTCCCAGAGTTAGGAGTCTTTATGTTCTGTCTCCCTTTCTGATATTTCCCACACATTTCTTCTCCCTTCCCTTTCTTTTCCTTTTAATAAAATAATTTTTATTGGTGTTCAATTTACCAACATACAGCATAACACCCAGTGCTCATCCCGTCAAGTGTCCCCCTCAGTGCCCGTCACCCACTCACCCCCACCCCCGCCCTCCTCCCCTTCCACCACCCCTAGTTTGTTTCCCAGAGTTAGGAGTCTTCATGTTCTGTCTCCCTTTCTGATATTTCCCACACATTTCTTCTCCCTTCCCCTATATTCCCTTTCACTATTATTTATATTCCCCAAATGAATGAGACCATATAATGTTTGTCCTTCTCCGATTGACTTATTTCACTCACCATAATACCCTCCAGTTCCATCCACGTTGAAGCAAATGGTAGGTATTTGTCATTTCTACTGGCTGAGGAATATTCCATTGTATACATAGACCACAGCTTCTTTATCCATTCATCTTTCGATGGACACTGAGGCTCCTTCCACAGTTTGGCTATTGTGGACATTGCTGCTAGAAACATCGGGGTGCAGGTGTCCTGGCGTTTCACTGCATCTGTATCTTTGGGGTAAATCCCCAACAGTGCAATGCTGGGTCGTAGGGAAGGTCTATTTTTAACTCTTTGAGGAACCTCCACACAGTTTTCCAGAGTGGCTGCACCATTTCACATTCCCACCAACAGTGTATGAGGGTTCCCTTTTCTCCGCATCCTCTCCAACATTTGTGGTTTCCTGTCTTGTTAATTTTCCCCATTCTCACTGGTGTGAGGTGGTATCTCATTGTGGTTTTGATTTGTATTTCCCTGATGGCCAGTGATGCGGAGCATTCTCTCATGTGCGTGTTGGCCATGTCTATGTCTTCCTCTGTGAGATTTCTCTTCATGTCTTTTGCCCATTTCATGATTGGATTATTTGTTTCTTTGCTGTTGAGTTTAATAAGTTCTTTATAGATCTTGGAAACTAGCCTTTGATCTGATACGTCATTTGCAAATATCTTCTCCCATTCTGTAGGGTGTCTTTGAGTTTTGTTGACTGTATCCTTTGCTGTGCAAAAGCTTCTTATCTTGATGAAGTCCCAATAGTTCATTTTTGCTTTTGTTTCTTTTGCCTTCGTGGATGTATCTTGCAAGAAGTTACTGTGGCTGAGTTCAAAAGGGGTGTTGCCTGTGTTCTCCTCTAGGATTTTGATGGAATCTTGTCTCACATTTAGATCTTTCATCTACGAAAAGCCCACAGCAAATATCATTCTCAGTGGGGAAGCACTGGGAGCCTTTCCCCTAAGATCAGGAACAAGACAGGGATGTCCACTCTCACCACTGCTATTCAACATAGTACTAGAAGTCCTAGCCTCAGCAATCAGACAACAAAAAGACATTAAAGGCATTCAAATTGGCAAAGAAGAAGTCAAACTCTCCCTCTTCGCTGATGACATGATACTCTACATAGAAAACCCAAAAGCCTCCACCCCAAGATTGCTAGAACTCATACAGCAATTTGGCAGTGTGGCAGGATACAAAATCAATGCCCCGAAATCAATGGCAGTTCTATACACTAACAATGAGTCTAAAGAAAGAGAAATTAAGGAGTCAATCCCATTTACAATTGCACCCAAAAGCATAAGATACCTAGGAATAAACCTAACCAAGGAGGTAAAGGATCTATACCCTCAAAACTACAGAACACTTCTGAAAGAAATTGAGGAAGACACAAAGAGATGGAAAAATATTCCATTCTCATGGATTGGCAGAATTAATGTTGTGAAAATGTCAATGTTACCCAGGGCAATTTACACGTTTAATGCAATCCCTATCAAAATACCAGGGACTTTCTTCAGAGAGTTAGAACAAATTATTTTAAGATTTGTGTGGAATCAGAAAAGACCCTGAATAGCCAGGGGAATTTTAAAAAAGAAAACCATATCTGGGGGCATCACAATGCCAGATTTCAGGTTGTACTACAAAGCTGTGGTCATCAAGACAGTGTGGTACTGGCACAAAAACAGACACATAGATCCATGGAACGGCATAGAGAACCCAGAAGTGGACCCTGAACTTTATGGTCAACTAATATTCGATAAAGGAGGAAAGACTATCCACTGGAAGAAAGACAGTCTCTTCAATAAATGGTGCTGGGAAAATTGGACATCCACATGCAGAAGAATGAAACTAGACCACTCTCTTGCACCATACACAAAGATAAACTCAAAATGGATGAAACATATTTGGTTTCACTGGCAAATTCTACCAAACTTCCAATAAAGAAGTAACAGCAGTCTTATTTACAGTTCTTCAGAAAACAAAGGAAAAAGAAACACTTTCCATTGCATTTGTATCTTTGGGGTAAATCCCCAACAGTGCAATTGCTGGGTCGTAGGGCAGGTATATTTTTAACTGTTTGAGGAACCTGGGACACCTGCACCCCGATGTTTCTAGCAGCAATGGCCACGATAGCCAAACTGTGGAAGGAGCCTCGGTGTCCAACGAAAGATGAATGGATAAAGAAGATGTGGTTTATGTATACAATGGAATATTACTCAGCTATTAGAAATGACAAATACCCACCATTTGCTTCAACGTGGATGGAACTGGAGGGTATTATGCTGAGTGAAGTAAGTCAGTCGGAGAAGGACAAACATTATATGTTCTCATGCATTTGGGGAATATAAATAATAGTGAAAGGGAAAATAAGGGAAGGGAGAAGAAATGTGTGGGAAATATCAGAAAGGGAGACAGAACATAAAGACTGCTAACTCTGGGAAACGAACTAGGGGTGGTAGAAGGGGAGGAGGGCGGGGGGTGGGAGTGAATGGGTGACGGGCACTGGGTGTTATTCTGTATGTTAGTAAATTGAACACCAATAAAAAAAAAAAAAAAAAAAAGAAATACCAAGAAAAAAAAAAAATAAAAAAAAAAGAAACACTTTCCAACACATCCTGACACCAGTGAAGCCACAAGAAGCCAATGTAATCCTGATATCAAAACCTAACAAGGACATTACTAAAAAAGAGGATGGAGGCAAAATTTTTTAACAGAATAGTGGCAGATTAATTCTACAATTTATAAAAAGGCTAATGCATATTGACCAGTTAGTATATATCCCAGTAATGCAAAATTGGTTTAACGTTTGAAAATCAAATAATGTAATTCACCATATTTACAGCCTAAAATAAACAAAACATATGATTAACTAAATAGATGTTGAAAGAGCATCTGGCAAAATTCAATACCCATTCGTGATTAAGGAAAAAAAAACTCTCAGCCAAATATGCATAGAAGGGAACTTCAATATGATAAAGGGCATCTCTGAAGCTCCTTCAGTTACCATCGTAATTGATAAAGTATTGAATACTTTCCCCTAATATGAGGATAAATGCAAGCATGTCTGGTCTCACTACTTCTATTCAACATGGTATTGGAAGTCCAAACCAGTACATTAAGGCAAGAAGAAAGACTAAAAAGGCATAAGCACTGAAAATAAATTAGTAAAATTGCTTCTGTTTGCAGATAATATGATTATTTACATAGAAGACTTCAATGAATCAACAAAACAGCTATTAGAACTAATAAGAACATTAGAAAAGTTGTGGGGTATAAAATTAATATACAAAAAGTAATTGTAGGGACACCTGGGTGGCTCAGTGGTTGAGCGTCTGCCTTTGGCTCAGGGCGTGATCCCAGGGTCCGGGATCGAGTCCCACATCGGGCTCCTTGCATGGAGCCTGCTTCTCCCTCTGCCTGTGTCTCTGCCTCTCTTTGTGTCTCTCATGAATAAATAAATAAAATCTTTTTAAAAATTAATTGTATTTCTGATAATAGTGGCAAGCATCTGGAGAACTAATTTTTTAATTCAATTTACAATAACATCAAAAATTATAAAATATTTAGGAATAAGATTAATAAAATATGTATAAACCTTTCACTGAAAACTGTAACATTACTGAGAAATTTTTTTAAAATCTAAATAAATGGGGGGATATACCTTTTTCATGGATTGGAAGACTCAATATTGTTACAATGTCAATGTGTCTGAAATTGGTCTACAGATTTTTTTAAAACCCCAAGCAAGATCTCAGCAAGCTTTTCCGTAGAAATTGACAAGATGTTTCTAAAATAGATATGAAAAAAATAAAAAATAAAATTGATATGAAAATTAAAATCTAGAATATCCAAAACAACTTTTAAAAACACTCTTGAAGTGGCACCTGGGTTGCTCAGTCAGTTAAGTGTCTGCATTTGGCTCAAGTCATGATCCCAGGGTCCTGAGATCAAGCCCCGCATGGGGCTCCCTGCTCCGTGGGGATTCTGCTTCTCCCTCTGCTTCTACCCTGCTCATGATCTCTCTCTCTCTCTCAAATAAAGAAATAAAATCTTTTTTAAAAACTGAAAAATAAAACAAATAATAACTAACCTTTATTTAAAAAAACACGGAGGATTTACACTGACTTCAAGATTTACTATAAAGCTACAATAAATAAGACAGCATGATTTTAGCAAAAGGATAAACATAAAAATCAATAAAACAGGATAAAGAATCTAGAAATAGACTCCAAAAAAATCAATAGATTTTCATCAAATTTTCCAAGACAATTAAATGGAAAAAGCAGAGTTTTTTCAACATATAGTTGAATAACTGGATATCTGTTTTTTTAAAAGAACATGGTCTCCTATTTAATTAATTTGAAATGGATCATAGACCTATTTGTAAAAGCTCATACTATAAACCTACAAGGAAACACCAGAGAAGATATTTGCAACTGTGTATAAACACTAATTTCTTAGAACATAAAAATTATGAAACAGTAGAAAAATAATTGATAAATTGAATTTCATCAAAATCAAAACCTTTCACTCTTAGAAAGACACTATTTTAAAAACAAAAAGATGAGCCAGGAAATGGTAGAAAATATTCACGATGCATATAACTGACAAATTATTTGCATCCATATTTTATAAAGAACTTTTACAAATAATAATAACCAGACAAACAATCCAATCAAAATAAGCAAAGGATTTGTACAGGCACCAAGAAAATACACATGAAAATATGATGAATGCCATAAGTCATCAGAAGAAATGCAAATTAAAACCATGAGATAAAAAAAATAAAAAATAAAATAAATAAAACCATGAGATACCACTATACACTCATTAGAATGATCACCGTAAGACTGGTCTTACAAATGTTGGTATGGTTTGGAGCAACTAGAACTTTCATACAGTACTGTGGAGATATAACATGATATAACCCAAGCATTGGACAGTTTCTTAAAATTTTAGGCATGTGCACTCCTAGGTATTTACTCAAGAGAAATTTAAACATACATTTGCACAAATGTTCATAACAACTTTATTCACAATAGCCAAAACTTAGAAACGATCATAAAGTCCATCAATTGGTAAATAAATAAAACTGGAATACATACAAGAGAATACCAATAAGCAATTTTTAAAAAGGAACTTCTGATACATACAATAACATGGAATCTCAAAATAATTATGCTAGTGAAAGAAGCCATATCGAAGAAAAAGTACATACTGTGTGATTCCATTTACATAAAATTCTGGAAAATGTGAATTAATCTCTAGTGAAAAAATACAGACCATTTATTGTCCAGGGCCAGGGGCAGAGGGACGAACAGACTACAAAGGTACATGAGGAATATTTTTCAGGATCATGGAAGTGTTTATGCCTTGATTGTGGTGGTTGGTTTGATGTGTGTATACAACTACCAAACTCATCAAATTGTACACTTTAAATTGATGCAATTTATTGTACATAAGCTATAGCTGAACAAAGTAGATATTTATCAAAGTCCATTTCAACAGTAGAGCAGAAATAACCCATTTTAGCAAAGTTTGAGTAAATAGGTTTGTCTGCTTGCTGTTTAAATGCCTATCCTAACTACTCTGATGTAAACCTGCCCAGGGCTAACCGTGCTTTAAACTAGAACCTGAAGCAAAATCAATTTGTCTAGATCCCTCAGCCTACAGAGAACCAACTGAGGCCCAGTGAGATGGAAGGACTCAGCCAAAGTTACAAATCCAGTCACTAGCAGAACCAGGCCAATAATTTGGACCCCATACTATCCAGTGCTTTCTGCCATTTTACACAAACAGCTCACAAGGTTTTGACTTACCAAATTGCAAAGAGACCAAGAAGGTATAAGCTGGAACAAATGGGCGACACTGCGTCCTACCAAGAAAAGTCATTGGCCGTCATTCTTATAGTGCAACTTAGAGTTTAGAAACCAATGGTCTTGAGAATAGTCTTTAGAAACCTGGAACATAACCTGTTCATAAGTAGAATACCTGCTGTATATTCTATGGGATAGATCATTGTGATTCTTATTTCGGTGCTTTTGACTCCCAAGAGCCATGAGGATAATTAAACCCATCATTCATGCATGTATCAGTGGCACAGGCAAATATCCATAATGGAAATCTTGAAAATCAATTTTTAAAATAAGAAAATTAGTTACTAAGGAAGTATAAGGAATAAACTTCAGGAATTTACCATTAAAATACATTATTCTTCTAATACTGATTTTATCAACACTGACAGATATCACATCGAACCCAGCCCTTTATAATAGGATTTTGGACAAGAAGAATCGGCCTAGCAGCGTTCCATGCACTCACTCCAGCTCTTGCATTTTCTTTTTGCGATACCTAAATCTAAGCCCTGTTTTCCTTTATTCTGTTAAGGTGTCTAATATTTTTCTGGGCTGAGGTAACTTTAGCAAACAGTGTTAGCAATTTAATCATATATTTCTTATAAAATAAAATTTAAAACATTTCTCACGTAATAATCCTCCCTTAACCCAATTTTTTTTTTCTTTCCTGTTCTGTAGCAGTAAACCAAGCAGTGTTTTTCAAGGTGAATAGGTTTCATTTAGGGCAAATGTACTTCCCCCCACAAAGCAAACTCAGAGCAATGTCTGACTACTTGTCGTTGCTTAGGTGGAAAATCACTCTTGTCTTTGCCACCACACAGCAACCTGTTCCCCTTATTTTTTTAGTTATACTCCCTCTCCTATCAGAGCTGAAATTGGCTGATGAGAAGCTCTGATAACTGTCTCAGAGCAGACTTGATTAGGAAGCATGTTACTTCTAACCTTGCTCCAAGGAGTTTAGGGCATGGTAAGCCATGACTGCAACATGTGTCTAGCTCCTCTTTCCCTTTTGGGAAAGAGTTAAGCCACAAATGAGAAGAGCACTTCTCCATCTAACAATAATCCATTTCACTTCTTACAAGTCACCCTTAGATTTCTCCCTCTACATTATTCTCTTGCCACAAACACCTGAGAAAATACTCACTGACATCTACTTTTATAAAATATACACTTTAATACTGAAGAAAAAAACTATTGTTATTCCAAGGCTAGAGTGATATCAGCCCATGATTCATGTACATGCTTGGTTGAAGAAATGTGTGTGGGAAATATAGTACCAAATCAAATGGCAAACAGTTTCTCAGAAATGTTTTGTGAGGTGCACAATGTTCTTTTCTCAAACATATGCCTATACTCCTTTCCCAAGGGCATTGCTGTTTTTTAACAAAGAAATAATTATGAATATTAAATGTGGCCAAAACATCCAGACAAGTACTGCTGTCTCCAAAATACAAGGCAGAAGAACTTGGCAAGGCAGTACAACTCTTCTTCCTGTAATATATTAATACTGTGTACGAAATTTCTATTTTTTCCAGAAACCACAGAGGGCGTAAAGAAGAAACAAAGAGCAAGTCAGCATGGTCAGGGTCAAGATGCTGACTTCTTGTCTCTGCCCCACCAACTTTCATCATCCCCTACAGAAAATATATAGGAAAAGGACAACCCAAGGTTGAATGCAGGATAACCCTTTGAGAGACACCTCCATGAAATGAGAATCTCATAATAGACATTTGATGCTGAAGCCAGACTCCTTCTCAGAACATTTCTTGCTTGGAGGAATGAAAGTGGGACCCGCAGAGAGAAGAATCTCACACAGCAGAATTCTTATAGAGTATGTAATAGGCTATCCTATCTAAGTGCCTGGAATAACAGAACTTCTTCACTTTGGCCTCAGCAATGTTATGATATATGAGCATGGAATTTCTGTAAAGATAAAAGTTCCCTGTTATTCATTGTTTGTAAAAAAAAAAAAATCTATGCTTAGAGGCTTCTAGGACAGCTGTGTCAAGCAGCATTGTCTCT
Source organism: Canis aureus (assembly GCF_053574225.1). Classification (NCBI taxonomy): domain Eukaryota; kingdom Metazoa; phylum Chordata; class Mammalia; order Carnivora; family Canidae; genus Canis; species Canis aureus. The sequence continues at coordinate 12,907,428 of NC_135649.1, forward strand.
TGGGTGTAGAAAAGCAACTATAACAACAGCAAGGAACTGAGTCATATGTAGATTATAAGAAGCTTCTAGAAAAAAAAAAGACATGAGTTCTAGCCCTGATTGCCACTTACCTATTGCATCTTGAACCCCAACTTCTTGAGCTATAAAACCTGGCCTACATGTATAAGCCTCAGGGTAGCTGTAAGATCAAATGAGATGATCTATATAAAGATATTCTTTATAAAGCTCTGGGTAAATGTTGTGAAAAGCTAGAAATGTATGTTATCATAATGTTTGTACTATTATACTTATGGCATTAGTTCCTCTACTTAACTTCTTTCTAATTCTCAAGTAGCTGCTCTCAATGGTGTGCAAGACCTAGATGACTTGTTTCTGAAGTGTGCATTGATTAGGCTGCAGTATTCACCGGCATTTATATTATACTTTTTATTTCTGTCTTTCATTTTCAACCAGAAAGAGCCCTTCCGAAAATATTCCTGGACCTCTGACATACATAAGGAATTATCTTTGGGGTTCAGGTAAGCAGTCAATGCTAAAGACACAGTTCTTCAGTAAAGACCAGTGGCTTTTAACTGATGGGCCTCTCTCTCAAGACAGCCAGTGAGTCCCAGGAATCTGTATATTTAACAGGAAACCAGCACCATGCCTTTTTGAGGCAGGCAGTTCCTTACCAATCTTTAGCATATTTATTTCCTGATAAGAATTATTCAGAGTGCTTAATAAATATATGGATACCAGGCCTTTTCTTGGAAAATCTGACTCAGTAGGTTTGAGTTAGGACCCAGGAATTTATGTTTTGAACAGGCACCCCAAGTGATTGTTACTGTGGACACAATTCTTTATGCCATCTTTACACCTTGCGCAACACTGGTAGAGGGAAACTACTGTTCATTCCAAAAGTAGGGGCACAGTTTGGTTTTTTTTTTTTTTTTTGGTTTTTTTTTAAAGATTTTATTTATTTATTCATAGAGAAAGAGAGAGGCAGAGGGAGAAGCAGGCTCCATGCAGGGAGCCCGATGCGGGACTCGATCCCGGGTGGGGGGCACAGTTTTGGACCCTTTTCAGCATTAACCTTCACTAAACAGAGCCAGTAAAATTAATTATCATTCTTACATGAGTGGTTCAGGAAGAAATAATTTTCCATGAAATGCTTCTTGCCCCACTGAGAGACACTGTATACTTAACGGTAGACCATATAAAAACTAGGATTAGATACTGTCCTCAACTTTAGGCAGCTCTGTCTTATACCAGCATTTTACCTGATGTTATCCTTCCAATTGCTGGTGGACTCGTCCTAATTTTGTATTTATCCCATCACCAAAATCTCACAAGATCTGCCCTGATTAGCAATCATCGCCTCACAAGGACGGTCACATTTGACTTCGACTTAAATTAAAAACGTGGTGCCATTTTGGGGTTCATGGTGGCTTATTTGAATGAATCAGGTATGAAGAAAAGGATCAAGAGATAAGAATCTCTTTAAGTGATGCGAGCTAGGTGATAAAGAAAGCTATAAAAGAAGTTCTCTGCCGGAAGGTGGAACTGTTGAAAGGAACTGTAACTCTGAGTCATAGGATGGCTAAATATATTTTGTGCTACAGGAGAAGGAAATGTCTTTCAGAATGGTATGAAAGGCCCCGATTGGTATAAAAAGACAGTGTATGCTGTAGGTGCGTGGCTCCAACAACTGTCTGAAAGCCCATGAGAATAAAAGTATTCTATGAAAGTCTCTAAACAGTTGTTTCATGGATGCCTTAAAAACCATCATTTCCTTATGTATTTTTTGGCTTTTAGCCACCCCTCCCATACCTCTGTGGGATCAAGAAGCTAACCCTGATTAATAGGTAGGCTCTGCACCCGAGAGGTAGCCAAATCAGATAGGAAAAGTCACAGCCGGAAGAAAAATTGAGAAGCTTCAGCTGACACTACAGGTCTTATTCTTATCTCCAGAGATAATACCGATTTCTAAAGAACTGGAGGTTGTAAATGGGTCAGCTGACAGATAACAGCCGATAGGCTAGCTCCTGCAGAATAGCAAATCCTGGCACAACCCAACATTTTAACCCTTAGAGTTCCTGAATGTATATTTTACATTGTTTTGTCCTATTGTAAAAGTAACATGTAAGTATTGTAAGAAATTTGGAAAACTAGGAGCAAAATGACACTACTGTGATCATTTATTGTAGACAAACAGCGAAAAACAACTGTGTTCAGTGAACTGACAGGGGAAAGATCACCCCATTCTGCGAGTTGGAGGAAGGAGGCGAGATCAAGAGGTAGTCTGAAGGGGTAAAGAAATTGTGTTCTTTTTTTTTTTTTTTTTTTTTAAGAAATTGTGTTCTTAATGTCTCCCCGTCCCTATATTTTTCTTTTCAACTTCTCTGCTCACTCAACCCTTCCCACCTCTGTTCCCACCCCAAAGCCATCCGCTATGTCCTTCTTTCAGAATTCCTAGTCTACATATAGCAAGCCCCTCTAAATCCTAAACCAGTGCTACACCAGCATTAATGTGCACTCGAATCACTAGGAGATCTTGTTAAAATGCAAATTCTGATCCAGTAGGAGGGATGCAATCTCCCCTCCTCCTCCAGCTCTCAGAATGTGGTGGATCTTTCCCATGTCGCTTCACTGAACACAGTTGTTTTTAGCATTTGTCTGAGATTCTATGCTTCAAACAAGCTCCCAGATAATAATGCTGGTCATTGGGACAGATTTTGAGTAGAAACTCCTAAACCTTTTGTCAAGTGATCACTTCATCACCTAAACTTCTCTTGAATCTTCAGCTGTCTCCTCTGAGGACACTGTCTTCCTTTCAGTCCACTCAAGTGGGGGCTATTTTGTCTTTCACACCCCACATGCCTCAAGTGCCATTTTCGGACAATTATTTTCATTTACTTCTCTAGTGGAAAAAACAAAAAACAAAATCTGGCTCCTTTGGGGCTTATGTCTTCCAGTTATGCCAGCCCCCTCCTCCTCAAGGCAATTGTCACCAACTTCGTGTTACTCTTCCTGGCAGTAGACACTGGCACACAGCACGAGGTACAATATGGAAAGATACAATGAGGAATTTTATAAGAATGGCTGAGAATTACAGGAGAAATTCACAAAATCTGCCTATCAAATGTATGTCATTATAAATTCCTTGTCATTAAAGGGGTGCCTGGGTAGCTCAGTCAGTTGAGCATCCAACTCTTGGTTTCAGCTCAGGTCATGATCTCAGGTTTGTTAGATCAAGCCCCACATGAAGCCCATGTCAGGACCCCTGCTCAGCTGGGAGTCTGCATGAGAGTCTGTCTCTGGCCCTCTCCCCACTCACGTGTATGCATATGCATTCTCTCTCTCTCTCTCTCTCTCTCTTTCTCAAATAAATAAATCTTTAAAAATAAATAAATAAATAAATAAATAAATAAATAAATAAATAAGTTCCTGGTCACTTATGTAAAAGACTGAGTGTTGTGAGGAGCTGATGTGGCATCATAGCAAGATCTTGATGTTCTCCTGTTGAACATGAACAATTTCACAGAACATCAACATCAAACAAGGCTACTCTGTGATCATGATAGGTCAAGACAAAAATATGATCGCTCCATAATCACATGTAAGCACGGACAAGATGTGAACACTGGGCAAGCCACAAAAATGACCAAACGTCCTTCAACTTAGCTAACGTGAGTGACTGCAGCTTCTATGCCAATTATAGCTTTAGTCTGTGTTTGTTTTTACTTCCCCTAGATATGATTTACTAAAATACCCAATCATAGCATTACCCCTGCTTCCTGACGGCACCCAATCCAGAGCAAAGCCTTGCTTTCTTAAATGGTCTCTCAAATCACCTAACTCAATCCCAAACCCTACAATAAGCCGTACCTAACGCTGTCTTCCTGAGAGGCCCCATGGTTCCCCATGACGTGTGTTCTCCCCTCCTGAATGAATAATATATAGACCAATATAGTTCAATAATATATAGACCAACTTGTTCAAACTACAGTTGTGTTCCTGGTGGCCTTTGCCATTGGCAAACTGTATCCTAGAAGATGCTGCCCTTATTAGATAAATGTGACTGTGATTAGTTCTTGCCAGAATCACATTCACTCAGAATGTCAGTGGAGACAATATATGCCACTTCTGGGTTAAAGATTTTTTTTACATTTTTTAAAATTTTTATTTATTTATGATAGTCACACACACACACACAGAGAGAGAGATGTGAGCTAGAAACACATATTTTTTCAAATGGAAAGGAAATTGCTCCAGCATCATTGGCATTCTTTTTCCCAAAGATCTTCAGGGCCATTTCTATCATATCAGCTAAGTTTTTAGATGTGTGTGTATGTGGAGAGCACTGTTTATGGTTTCTCTACTAATTTGTCTAGCAATTTTGTCTACTAATTTGGTAGCAAATTTTCTTATTTTGCATAGTTTTTTAAAAAGATTTATTTATTTATTTATTCATGAGAATACACAGAGAGGAGAGAGAGAGAGAGAGGCAGAGACACAGGCAGAGGGAGAAGCAGGCTCCATGCACCGGGAGCCCGACGTGGGATTCAATCCCGGGTCTCCAGGATCGTGCCCTGGGTCAAAGGCAGGTGCTAAACCGCTGAGCCTCCCAGGGACCCTGGGTTAAAGATTTTAAAGAAACAATATGTCAACTCCATGCTGTTTCTGCTTTCCTTGGCTGGGTGAAAATAAACATGGGGAATGGCAAAGTTACACGTGGAAGAGAGGCCATGTGCAGAGGAGCTGCCCATTAAATTGGAACACCCGACATGAGCAAGAAGTATGGCCTTTCAGTTGTTATGTATTTGAGGGTCTATCTTAACAATAGCGGTTTAACCTACACTAATGAATATAATCACCAAACCCAAATGGATTTCCAAGACTTCCTAACCATCTATTATATTTCTCCATAAACCCTATTCATGAAGGCTGTAGAATAATGAGGTTATACCTTCTTTACTCTAGTCAGGCTTCCCACAGATGCTCCTCTTCACTATCTCTACTGCCACGTTATCTCATGGCTCATATTCCATATCCAAAATAGAAACCTTCAAAATGTGGTGCCCTCATTTCCTCACTAGCAAACTCACCAGCTTACCTATAATCCTCAACGATCCACTCTGTCTTCACTCCAATAACAACTAAGGAAGTATTCCTCCCAGTATCCAAAACCAGTCCTTCTACATGTGCTCTATCTCTTTCTGCCTTCCCATTCTTTCTTCTCAGCCACTGTCTCTGTTCCTTATATTACCTCACATCTCTCATGCTTCTTTATTCTATATCTCTTTCAACTGCATCCTTCCCATAAGTAATTAAATATACTCCAGTACCTCTCATTTAAAAAAAAAACCCTCCCTCTGCTACCATTCTATTTCTCAGCCTCACTTCATGGGAAAAGTTTCTGATTTGATTTATCTTTTCATGGGAAAAGTTTCTGATTTGATTTAAACTTTTCATGGGAAAAGTTTCTGATTTGATTTATCTCTTATTGCTGTCATTTTCTCCCAGTTCACTTTCAAACTCTCTTCACTTAGACTTGAGCCTCTACCACTCCATTTCAACATCTTTTTTTTTTTTTTGCATGTCACCAACTACTTTATTTTGGCCAAATCTAGTGATTACTTCTCTGTTCCCACTGTAGTTGACTTCTTAGGAGCATTCCGTGTGGCTTTGAGTCCCTTAGTTCTGAAATACTTTCTTCCTTTGGCTTTCCTGATTCCACACTTTCCTTGTCCTCTTACATGACTCCTCAGTCTCCTTTGAGATTTATTGAAAAGACTGTTCTTTCTCCCACTGAATGGGCTGGGGGTTTTCTTATATTTAGAGTTGGGAAGAAAATGAAGAACAAGCAAAGAAGAAAAGATATGCTGTACTCATAAAATAGTCAATATCGGAATGATGTCAAATCCCTGCAAATTAAGCTATATATCAATGCAATTTCAATTGAAATCCCAAAAGAATGTTTTTCTGTGTAATGTGCCAAACTAGCACTAACATTTATGTGGAAGAATAAAGAGGAAACTCAGAAGGAAAGAATAAAGTGAATGAAGTTCCCTCCTAGACTTTAAGACTTACTATTAAACTATACAAAATAAGGGCAGCCCAGATGGCTCAGCAGTTTAGCACCGCCTTCAGCCCAGGGCGTGATCCTGGAGTCCCAGGATGGAGTCCTCCGTCGGGTTCCCTGCAGGGAGAACTCTGCCTGTGTCTCTGCCTCTCTCTCTCTCTCCTCTCTGTGTATTCTCATGAATAAATAAATCTTTTTAAAAAACTATGCAAAATAAGAAAATTTGCTACCGATAAAGAGTAGACAAATTAGTAGAGAAACCATAAACAGTGCTCTCCACATACACACACATCTAAAAACTTAGCTGATATGATAGAAATGGCCCTGAAGATCTTTGGGAAAAAGAATGAAATGTTTGCCAATGATGCTGGAGCAATTTCCTTTCCATTTGAAAAAATATGTGTTTCTAGCTCACATCTTATAAAAGAAATCAATTCCAGACAGTAAAGAATTAAATGTAGAAGGTAAAGCTTTAAAATATATAGAAGATAGTAGAGTAAGAGGTAAGAGGTTCCCCACTCATATCTTCCCTAAGCAATAACAGTTTGGCAGCCATCCACATATAAAAATGCCTTTGTGGGATGTCTGGGTGGTTCAGTGGTTTAGCCTCTGCCTTCAGCTCAGGGCCTGATCCCAGGTCCAAGCATCGAGTCCCACATCGGAGTCCCTGCAAGGAGCCTGCTTCTCCCTCTGTCTATGTTTCTGCTTCTCTCTCCATGTCTTTCATGAATAAATAAATAAATTTACAAAAAGAAAAAAATACTTTTGTGAAAGCTTTGAGATCCAGATAGGAGCTTGTGATATCCTGGTGGAGCCTAAGACCAAAGAAGGCTGTTTTGAGAAGGCATTCCCATGCCCAGGTGTCAGGCTTGCCAACTGTGGTCCCATCTAGGAGACCCAAAAACCACATCATCCCTCTATAGAATCAACTATATTCTTGTTTACCTTGGTCTTGCCAGTAGCACCACCTACCCAGGGTCCTGGTTGGAGTCATGCCCTCCTATAACCTGAGTAACAGGCCACCAAACTCTATCTCAGCTGAAGAAACTATGGTGGTTCCACCGAGGGACCTGCCAGGAGATATGCACATCCATGCTCCCAGAGGGAGGCCTGCCAACCTCAGTCCATCTGTAGATCCAGAAGTAGCCCTATAAATTGGCCCCAGCCTCTCAGCCAGCCTGGGAGTGATCTACCCATCCAAGAACCTAGAGGGAGACATACCTATCGATGCCCCACAGGCAAGCCTGTGATTTTGTTTCAACCCCACTTAGTTGCACTCTGGTGCCAGTCTTGCCTGCCCAGAGACACATCCAATGAACCAGCAGAAGACTTTCTAAGGATTCCAGCGGGAGTGCATACTCATCCATGCACCTGGAAACAGGCCCACTGTCTGCAGACCTTGAAATGGATCCTTGTCCCAGCACCAGCCCCATAGACCAGTTCTATATGTAGTCCTGATCCACATCTGCATTAGCCTCTAGTAACAAGAGCACCAACCATGGACCCCACTGTATATCCAGCAGTAGTCATGTAAATTAATTCCCAACACGACTCAACTGCAATCCAGAAGACAGTATTATCAGCCCAAGGATGCAACAGAAGGTCGTCATCTGACAAAACCAGTCTGTAAAGACTAGAAAAAGGCCTTTCTCCTTCAAATGTACAGAATCATTGCAAGACTACACAGATTGCCAAGAATCAGACATGACACCACCAAAAGAAACTGATAAACTTCCAGTAACCAACTGCAAAGAAAGGAGACGTATGAACTGCCTGAAAAGGATTCAAAATAATAATTTTCTAAAAGCTCAGTGAAAAAAAAAATTAAAAAAAATAAAAGCTCAGTGAGACGCAGGAGAACACATATAGACAACTAAATAAAATCAGGGTGGAAATAATGAGTGGGAAATATCAGAAAGGGAGACAGAACATGAAAGACTCCTAACTCTGGGAAACGAACTAGGGGTGGTGGAAGGGGAGGTGGGCGGGGGTGGGGGTGACTCGGTGATGGGCACTGAGGGGGGCACTTGCTGGGATGAGCACTGGGTGTTATTCTATATGTTGGCAAATTGAACACCAATAAAAAATAAACTTATAAAAAAATAAATAAAATAAAATAAAATGGAAAAAAAATCAGGGTGGAAAAAAAGCGTGAGCAAAATGAGAAGTTTACTCAAGAGATAGAAACCATAAAATCAAACAAACGGCAATTCTGAGCTGAAGAATACAATGACAGAACTGAAAAATTCAATAGAGAAGTTAGTAGCAGACCCAATCTTTTAGAAGGAAGAATCAGCAAACTCAAAAACAGGTCATTTTTGAAATTAGACAGAGGAACAAAAAGAAAAAGGGACTGAAAGGGAGCAAAGAAAACACATGGGATACCATAAAAAAAAAAAGAATGTACACATTATGAGAGTCTCGGGAGAAGAGAGAGAGAGAAAAGGGCAGAAAGCTTATTTAAAGAAATAATGACTGAAAACTTTCCAAATCTTGGGAGGGACTTGGACATACAGATTCATGAGGCTCAAAGGACCCCAGGCAGATCCACCAAAAAAACTGTTGGAATGAATAATCGAATTCAGATAAGTTGCAGGACACAAAATCAGCATACAAAAATTAGTTGTATTTCAATACACTAACAATAAACTATCTGAAAAAGAAATTAATCAGATTTACAATAGCATAAAAAACAATAAAATGTGTGGAATAAATTTAACCAAGGAAACAGAAGATCTGTACCCTAAATCTATAACATATTGATAAAAGAAATTTTAAAAGACACAAATAAATGAAAAACTATCCCATGCTCATGAATTGAAAGAATCAATATTATTAAGATGTCCACACTATCCAAAGCCATCTATAGATTCAATGCAACCCTATAAAAATTCCAATGACATTTTCATGGAAATATTAAAAACAATCCTAAAATTCATATGGAAACACAAGAGACCCTGAATAGCCAAAGATTCTTGAGAAAGAAGAACAAAACTGGAGGCACTGTATTTCCTGAATTCAAGCTATATTACAAAGCTATACTAATCAAAACAGAGTGGTAGTAGCATAAAAATAGACATATAGACCAATAGAATAGCATACAGAAGCCAGTAATAAACTCATGCATATATGGTCAACTAATCCTGGACAATGGTACCAAGAATACACAATGAGGAAAGGATAGTTTCTTCAATAAATGGTGCTGGGAGAATGAGATATCCACATGCAAAAAGATAAAATTGGACACTTACACTGCAACAAAAAAATCAAAATTAATTAAATATTTAAATGTAAGACCTAAAACTACAGTCCTAGAAGAAAACATAGGGGGAAATCTTCTTGACAGTGATCTTAACAATGATGTCTTGACATGACACCAGAAGTACAAGCAACAAAACCAAAAATAGAGAAATGGGATTGCATCAAACTAAAAAGTTGCACAGTAAAGGAAGTAATCAAAAGAGTAAAAAGTCAACCTACAGAGTGGGAGAAAGTATCTGCAAAACATACATCTGATAAGTTAATATCCAAAATATAAAAGGAACTCATATAACTCAATAGCAAATAAGTAAAAATAACACAGTTTTAAAATGGGCAAAACACTTGAATAGACATTTCTCCAAAGGAGACACACAAATGGCCAATGAGAAGGTGTGTAGACACACCCTAATCATCAGGGAAATTCAAATCGAAACCACAATGAGATATTGCCCTATACCTGTTAAAACAGCTATTATCAGAAAGATAACTAGTGTTGGTTAGGATGTGGAGAAAAGGAAATCCTCGCACATTGTTGGTGGGAAAGTAAATTGGTATAGACACTATGGAAAACATAATGGAGGTTCCTTGAAAAAATTTAAGTGGAACTACGATATGATCCAGCAATCTCACTTCTGCATATATATCCTAAGGAAATGAAATCAGTATCTTGAAGAGATATCTGCACTGCCATGTTTATTTAGCAATATTTATAAGACCCAAGATATGGAAACCACCTAAGTGTCTGTTTGTGATAACATGTTTGAACCTGGAGGTCATTATGCTAAGTGTAACAAGCCAGACACAGCAAGACAATTACTGCTATGATCTCACTTATACATGGAATCTGAAAAAAATCAAACTCACAGAAGCAGAAAGTAGAAAGGTAGTTGACAGGGGATAGGAGTGGGGAGAATGGAGAAATACTGGTCAAAAGATACAAGCTTTCCATTATAAGATGAGTAAATTCTGGGGATCTCATGCACAAAACATGATGACTAAAGTTAATACTGCATTTTATACTTGAAATTTTCTAAGAAGATGGATCTTATGTGTTTTCACTGTACACACAAAAAATCAGTAACTATGTAAGGTGATTGATGTGTTAATTAGCTTGAATGTGGTCATTATTTTGAAAAGTATACATACATCAGATCATCACATTGTACATTTTAAATATATGCAATTTTTATTTGACAATTATACCTTAATAAAGCTCGACAAATAAAAATAATAAAACTTATAAAAGGAAACATAAGAGACTGTTTTTGTGGCCCTGGGGAGAGAAAGGATTTGTTGAAATCACACACACACACACACACACACACACACACCATATAATAGAACGTTGAAAAACTCAACTACCTAATGTTGATTATTTTTGGTCTTCAAAATAGCCATGATATAGAAAGTGAAAAAGTGAGACATAAACTAAGAAGTAGTATCCAAAATATATTTAAAAACTAAAAAATCAATGACATAAATAAAAATAAGTAACATTTTTAAAATGAGTACAAACCAAACAGATACTACACAAAAGAGAGAGTGAGCATGGCCAATAATCATGAAATCCATTGAACCTCATTAATAATTATGAAAATGCAAATTAAGCTTAAGATGAGATAACATTTTATCTCCACAATATGGGCAAAAATTAAAAAGTCTGACAATCCTAATCGTGGGTAAAAGTCTGATGCAAGAGGAAGTAGTTCAATACTTGTGGAAGTGTTATGTGGAAAACAATATGGCATTGTTTTGTAAAGCTAAACATGCTCACAGAGCACGACGTAGCAACTCAGTTTCTATGCATACACCCTAGAAAAACTCTTGACTATGCTAACCTTGAGACATGTATAAGAGGGTTCATAAACAACAAAAAAATGTTAAATAACTCAAATTTCCATCAACAGTACAATGGATAAATTGTGAAATATTCACACAACAAAATATTATACCATAGTTGAAATGTATGACTGCAGCCAAATCATCAGCAGATATGTGTCCTACAAACGTAATGTTGAGGTTTTTAATGACTTGTATAATGACTATACATATAATGTTTTTTATGAAGTTCAAAAACAAAACTGTATATTGTTTAGAGATTGTGTATATATGACAGGGCTACTGTAAAAAAAGAAAGAATAAAGGAATGTTAAAAACAAACTTTAGAATAGTACTGTGGGGATATGATAGGGGAAAGGCATTGGGGAAGAATTCACAGGTACTGTCAAAACTAAAGGAGATTGGTCATCTTCTAATTTTTAAATTGGGTAGTAGGTTCAGAGGTATTCATTTTTCATTTTATTATTATTATTCCTAACTTATAAGTAAGTTGCATTTATTATTGACATGCAATACATAAACGAAATTAAAATCTTAAAGTAAATGTGCATAATATGTACATATACATATATACAAATTCAGATCACGTCATTCTTCTACTTGAAACCTTTCAATGGCTCCCCATTTTGGACTACGCAGCCCCGAATTATCTCGCTATCTATCCCCCTCCTGCATTTCCAGCTTTATTTCATTTTCCCTCCCTTTTCACTACACACTAACCATCCTGGCTTTCTTTTGTGACTTCAAAGAGGCAAGCCCTTTCCTGCCTCAGGAGCCTTCGTGCTTACTATTCCCTCTGCATAGAAGATTCTTCTTTGCCATCCACCCACATCACTTTTTGGTTTCAGCTTAAACTTATCTTTTCTTAAAGAGGTCCTACCTAACCAGTCCCCTCCATCCTCTCTCTTGGATTTATATTAAGTCTGTTGTTACGTTGAACTTCTATATTTATGCAATAATTTCTTTAATATTTGCCTGCTCCACTCTAAGCTCCATAAGGAGAGCAATCATGGTAATTTTTGTTCATCACTGTGCTCACCAGCATGTAAAACGACATTCTGTCTAGAGTAGGCATTCAAAAAATATCAGTTGCATAAAATAAGTAAATGAATGGAAAATGAAAGAATGTGAATAAATAGCATGAATACTCATTCGCAAGATGGGAGAAAGAATCATGAAGCTGGTGTGTTTGTGTGTATATGCACATGCGTGCACACTCAAATATATGTGGCATCACTAAAGCAACTACTAAAAGATGAACTTAAAGTATAAGGAAAATGATTACAGAAGAAGATCTGAAGTGTGAGAAGATAGAGTGGGCTTATGTTAAACATGAGATCAATCTAAACACACATATAAAATATTAATAATGATGATTACAGTAATAGTGCAAAAAAAGAGGGTGGAACAGAAATACAAAATACTGGTAAACAGTGGCATAAAAGTTTAGATGTACAAATTAAAGGGGGAAGTATGAGCCTGATTGTATCAACTTAGTTAAGTCAATCTTTTTGAGCTTTAGTTTGTTTATCTATAGGCACTCAATAAATATTGAAAAAAAACTTAACCTACAAAATGGGAGACGCCTCCTTTCCAGGTAGAATGTTTTATGCCTTCTTAAATGAAGATGAATAGTTAGAAACACTTACCACTTGGACAGTCAGCCTCAATTATGTGCAAAACTTATTCCAGTATTCTTTCAAAGTGCATATAAAAGCATAGGAAAGACCCTGTAAGGGGAAAAATGTAGAGAAATATTGGCATGGATAAAGCATCATATCTTTCAAAATTAAAGTCTGTTCAGATTTGAAAAGTATTTTTCCCATCTTTAAGGAATCACCAAACTTTTCCTTTAATGAAGTGTGGTGATCCTACATGTTAGCACTTGCTACATTGCCACTTGCAAGCAACCATTTCTCTCCCATTCTATGGCAGGACACTAAGTAAGCATATCTCCAGGATGAAAGCTTCAGAAATACTTAGTGAGCTCACACGCCCTACTCTGAGTCAAGCGTACTTACTACCACCAAGCCATGGCCATCTCTCATAATTACCATCCCTTCTGACCAACCTGTCAGGAGCACCACTGTTTGCTCCCAAGGCAGCTCTGGCCTCAGCAGAAGTACACAACTTTTTGTTTTGCATATTCTACTTTCTATTCTCTGTGGTTAAGGACTATTATACTATTATTGTGTCTGACAAATATAACCCAGCAGGTATCATGACACCACTTGGAGAGGAACATTTTTGAAGGATTTATGTCATAAGAAAACACACTAACAAATATAGCTGAACAGATGGATCCTGATCACAGATTCAGAGAGGTTGAACACAGCAAGTAGTGAAGATTGATACCTACCTACAAAGCAGCAATCTGGGCTCAGAGAACAGCAGGCTGCCACAGATATTTGGCATATTTATTGAAGCATTAAAAGAGTTTCACAGTCCTCCTAATTATTATACCTACCTCTGGTTACATAGAGCTAGTCTATAGTGAGTTCTCCACTGATTTATTTAACTCTTAAATACCATAAACTTCTAAGCAATACCTATGTTCATGCAGAGGCAATAAATTTTCTGCCGTGCTATTAAACATTGTTTGCACTTTCGAAATGTCAGTGATATTTGCAGTTCTAAACACTGTGTTTTATGCCATTTTAAAGGTGCAGTTGTTAGAGCCAAAAATATTCATGTTTTAAAAACCTTTCTCATATAAATGGTTCAGGGTCAAAAGACATGAAAAATCTCTGTTTCATCTTAAGTCTGCTCAAATGTGTTATATAAAAGAATGTCAAGAAGAAAATAAATCCTGGAAGATGTGCCTGCTTTGCAAAATGAAAAGAAGCTTTAGATTCACCTCAATTCCCATTTACAGCTTGGAAAAGTGTTTCTCGACTAACAAGTTTCAACACATAACTAAAATCACTCCATTCACTCTATTTAGCTAAACACTGAAGATAACATTGTGGTTTTGATTAATGGCAATAGGAAAACGTCCTCTTCCTTGGCAACTGAAGGTGCTATTTTATGTATGCTAAAACTTGCCCTCACCTTCTGAATTTATGCCTTCCACTTAAATCCTACAACCTTTAAAGAAATCGTGAAAATCAAAGCTGTTCAGCAAGTCCGAGAATCCAATGTGGTGACCAGAAGGCCCACGGCCCAAGCTCATGCATTCAAGGGATACCAAGTCGCTGGAGCCTAACTTCTTGTTAATGTTTACTGTATTTCCCTAACCAAAATAATGAAAAATCATTATTCATTCATCCAATACTTTTTGAGCAGCTACTCGGTATCAAACATAACCTTAGGCACTGAGGAGAGAGCTATGAGGAAGAGGGGCAAGGCCCCAGCACCCACAAAGCTCACAGCCTACTGGTAAGACAAACATTAAACAAAAATGTTAAGTGAGATTCATGCAAAGAAACAGATCAATATTATTTTGAGAGTACATTATAGGGAAGCCTTGCCTGGCCTGAGGGGTCAGAGAAGGCCTCCTCAAGGCAGTGGCATTTATTTTTATTTTTTTAATTTAAATTCAATTTGCCAGCATATAATATAACACCCAGTGCTGTGGCATTTAAATGGAGACCTCATGGAGGAACAGGAGTCAGCCACATTCAGAGAAGCCACTGGCCTTGGTTCCGATAAATCTGCGAACTACTGTCCCCCTAGATGATAACACCCCCCCCCCTTCTAGCTGCTTCAACTACTAAACCACAGTCTTATTTAGAAGAGAGGGTAACAAATTCTTCTATCTGCCAGTTAAGATACTATGGCTTGCCAAATAATGATTGGTATCTTTAACTGACAAGTCCTTTTCTTCTCCCCTGTGACCTAGCTTATTTCTGCTGTAATAAATGGAGCTAAATTTAACCCAGGAGGAAGGTGACATATTGGTCCAGGGAAACAAAGTAGCCAAAATGTCTAGCCTCTAAGTTCAAAAGCCAGGGGTTCAAGTGTAATGCAGCAAGATGCAGACACACTCTGGGACAACCCATTCTCTTCAACCCTTCACACTCCCCAGAAAAACCCTTTTGAGAACTATCACGCTGTTGACAAAATACCAAGGAAGTCATGCCCTTGGGTGACGTAAGCAAAAAGAGGGTTTAAGAGCATTCCCGCAATGTCTTTATCTCCAAAATTTCTGCAGGTGCCCAATGGGGGCATAGAAGTTGGCAGAGACAGACAGAGGGTCTGCCCACTGTCCCAGGGCTCTGAGGCAAGAACAGGCAAAAAGGGATATAGTGACAAGCACAGCTCTGCCCACCCCACCTCCCAGGACCCATTCTCTGGAAACAGGAGAAGACATAGTTGCGTAATAGTTGTGTGCCACAATGAGAACAGTCATTAGCGGTTTAAACCATGGAGACAACTGCATAAGAGATATGCAGAATCCACTCAGATGTCATTACACTGTAAGAATTATGGCTCAGCGGGGGTCCCTGGGTGGCTCAGCCATTGGGTGCCTGCCTTCAGCCCAGGGCGTGATCCTGGAGACCCAGGATCAAGTCCCACGTCGGGCTCTCTGCATGGAGCCTGCTTCTCCCTCTGCCTGTCTCTCTCTCTCTCTCTCTCTCTCTCTCTCTCTCTCTCTCTCTGTCTTTCATGAATGAATAAATGAAATCTTAAAAAAAAGAAATGTGGCTCAGATAGGAATATACAAAAAGACTCTTGAATTCACTCAGGCAGTAGGCATTCATTCAAGGAAGTTAGCTAAGAACTTGGGTGAGGGAGGGGGCAGTTTGAAGACTCCCATTATTCACATTAGTAATGATGATGGAAAACTGATTCAAGGATGTAGCTTGAATTTATAAGAACAACCCCAGCTGAAAAATATGGATCTAGAGTTCCCCGTGGCCATAGGGATATAGAAAGGATCCCAGTTTACACAACTGCACACTATAGAATAGCCATGGGATGTCGTTTCTCCTGATACTGCATCCCACTCCCACATCTCGGACTCATAAGTGATCTCGGCTCACTTGTGATGGCAAGCACAGCTTATTTGGCCGGAGGTGATGCACTACACCCCTTAGGACTAGGTCTCTATCAAATCTTAGGGAGGTTTGGAATAAAATACAGAGATAATGAAGTGAACCACATCCACTGTATTAATACCAATATGTGAAGTTCAGAATAATGTGTGTGCACTTGGTATTTAGTGTGCTATGTGGAAGAGAATGTGGCATATTTTAGAATGACAGTTTAAACAGAACAGATTCCAGTTTTAAAATTTCATGATTTTGTGATTTTTCTTGAAGTACATAAGTTATGTTTATTATATTTATTTTTAATGTACTAGAATGATTAAAAGAACTTGATCTTCCTTATATTAAGTTTAACTTATAAAATATATAAAAGTTATTCAAGCAAAAGATTTTGCTTTTGGGGAATCATAAATTCACCTGGCCAAGTATTTTAAGTGCTTGAAAAGAAAATCAGATATATTCTACTTAAATATGCACTTAGAAAGGTTGAAGAGAATTGAGGCACCTAAGTTCACAAACTATTATTCACGAAATTAAGCAGAATTTAGCCTGTTCGGCCTGAATTGATCTAACATTAATTGAAGGCTTCTTGCAAGTGATTGAAAAAATAAGTTAGATTTATGGAATTGACTAATATTTTTAAATTGACTTTAAAGACCAGGAGAAGATTAGTTTTTAATTTGTAATTGTAATAAATTAATATAAAACCAAGTAATCGCAAATAGTGTTTCCCACATACAAAAGGTCCCCCTTCAAAAGCAAAAAAAATCAGTGATGGAACCTAGTCACTCTCAGACCATCTCAGTCATGATCTCAGGGAGCATTGTGTATTTCCTGTATCAAGAACCAGACTGGGGGATCCCTGGGTGGCTCAGCAGTTTAGTATCTGCCTTCAGCCCAGGGTGTGATCCTGAGGACCCGGGATCGAGTCCCTCATCGGGCTCCCTGGATGGAACCTGCTTCTCCCTCTGCCTGTCTCTCTGTCTCTGTCTCTCTCTGTCTCTCTGTGTCTCTCATGAATAAATAAATAAAATCTTAAAAAAAAAAAACAAAAAGAACGAGACTGGTAGTGGTTCTTGACGGCTGGCCACTCAAGATGCTATTCTCAACTCCATCTCCCTTGCTTGTCTTCCATGACAGAAGTGGAAACCCAGAAAGTCACTTTCCCTTCCTTCTTCATAGCAAGTGGTACCCTTGATTCATTTCTGCTCAGAGCAAGTTTTTGAGGACCTCCTGCTCTCCTGATTAAAGAGATATAAACAAGTTTCTTCTACTGATTAATGATGATTCTTTCCTGATAAAAGAAGTATAAACAAGTTGCATCTCCTGATCAATGATGTTTTTTTTCTGCCTTGGAAAGCATATATGATGTCAGGATGTGCAGTGGCCATTTTGTGACCATGAGGTAAGACGCACAAAATTGAAAAGCCAACATGCAAAGAAATGGCAGAGCAGAAAGATAGCAAAAGCCAGGATCATTGAACTGTCAGAACAACTTTGAGGCCACTTGCATCTGGATGTTCTTATTACTAAATAATAAATAACCTTGGGGTTTAAGGCACTGTTAGTTGGTTTTCTGTTACTTTTGGGCAGAAACCTTCCTAATGGTTATACCAGAGATCAGCTGGAGTAGGAGGATTTCATAGGATCAAGACAGAAGAGGTTAAAGAAGAGAGCCTTTCGAGACTCCTTCCTCAAAAATGCCATGGAACAGCTGCATAAAGCCAAGTTCCCACAAACATCACCGTGCATAGAAGCTTAAAAGAAACCACAAGGAAAAAAGAAAAAAGAAAGAAACTGCAAGGAAATGGAGGCAAGAGAGAAAAAGTGAGATGTTTTAAATCTGAATGTGGCTGAATTATTAACTTGTATTAACTACGCCATAACAAATTTGGACTGGGTTTACCTGGCAGCAACTAGATTAAGGTAATTATTGCTATTGTTATGGTTGTGGTTGTTGGTGCTACTTCCTACTAGTATAAGATAGACTAGGAATTGGAAAAAGAAAATGAATTCACTAACAGAAAAATGAAGTAAGCTATGTTTCTTGCATATTTAAGTTTGTGGCTATGAAATCCACACATTGCTATGTCCCCTCTAGCTGCTCAGATCTTAGGGAGCTACCTGGCATCAAACAGGAGAAATGGACCGACAAATGAAACTGCTTACAATATATATCTGCCACACTACATCAAATTAACACATAAATTGAGTCCTTACTATATGTCCGGCTCTGCTCAAGTTTGCTTTTGCTAATTTAAGTACCTTCTAATATGTAAACAGTCGACTTTGCAAACTTCGGTGATACAAACCACAAAAGATACATCTGAACTAGAGGCTTCCCAATGCTCTCAGGAGGCTGAAAGCTCTGAAAGGAAGTCAAGCGCTGGTCCAAAAAGAAGATGAAAAACAGATGTTCTCCTTTCTCTCTTTTCCACTATTAGAACTGTCAGGATTTTACCTCTCTTCATATTGATCTCACCTATGATTCCTCAAATGCCTGAAAAGAAGATTAAATGTTGAAATGTTGTCTTTTTTCATGATCCAGCTGAACCCAATGAACTTTTCTATGTTCTGTGATACATACTTGGAATATAAGAAAGCACTATGTATGGAAAAGGTTATTTCAGATGTTATGGAAGTAGGAAGCATGAGAAGCCAACTCAACTAACTCTGATTTACTAAAAGGGAGAAGAAGATAGAAGCCCACAAAGTCTAGCCCAATGAGGCCTTATTGTTTTTAAATTTGACTAAAAGAAAACTATCTGACTTAATCATCCTCATCAGTATCATCAACTAAGAGGGGAAGCATGAAAGTGGATCTATTGATTTTGCTCTGGCTTTTAAGTAAACCGGACACTGTTGTTTATCTAAGCATTTCCAAAACTACGGAGTAAGCAAAATGGAATATAAACCATTTTACATTTGGATTCAGTTCATTCATTAACTTTGATAAGGGTATATTGTATTTTGGCTTTTGCAAGAAATTCATTCAAGAGCAGATCAATAAGTAGAGCATACAGAGCTATGAATGGCTGCAGATTATTTTTTTAAGATTTTATTTATTTATTCATGAGAGAGACAAGAGGCAGAGACACAGGCAGAGGGAGAAGCAGGCTCCACGCAGGGAGCCTGATGCGGGACTTGATTCTGGGTCTCCAGGATTAGAACCCGGGCTGAAGGCAGGTGCTAAACCACTGAGCCACCCAGGCTTCCCTGCAGATTATTGTAAAAAGAAAGGAATGGCTACTTCCAATTTTTTGCCAAGCATTTTATATAGCCTGATGTGGGTTAAGTCACATTTTAATCATTAATTTAACCCTTAGTTGAGGGTCTCCTTAGCAGACATCACTTCCGGCCCATCTTTGCAGGCGCTCACTCCACTCCATCATGCTTCCTACCTATTCCTATATCAGCAACGGATGGTGTACTTTCTCTTCTGTAGGAATAGAGGTTGCCTCACCTCCCACTGCACAGCCTGCATCAAACTAATTTTAGTCAGTCCACATCAACAACTCCTCGAGGTGACTGTCAGTATCTGTAAGCCCTCAGCAGAGAGATGTGCCCTCAAGGGAAAAAGTCTTTTTAATAAACAGCATCTTTCAACCACCTTAAAATAATTTTCTCTACATCGTGTTCATCTTTCAACTCACTCTTTAGCATTTTAAAGTACATATACAAAGGCAAAACTTACTTTTACTCTATCCTAGGGAATAAAAGGGCTAATGTGGTGGGGGGGCCTGCTGACATTAAATGTATGTTTAGTATATAGATGGAAATATACAGATATAGATGTATTTTACATAATATATATGTACCTAGATACATATATAGATGGAAAAATTAACAACTAACATATACATCTACTATACTTTATATCTTAAAAACATCTTTCACATGTATTATTCATGCATTCATTTATTCAAAGTATATATTAATAACCTACTGTGTCAGGCACTGTTATTGATAAGTGAGATAAATAAATAGACAACAAAACATCCAAAGACCCCTATCCTTGTAAAGCCAAGCAAAGGGAGACATATTTTTTTAAAATCATCATGAATTACTCAGTCCCAGTTTATACCTGTTATCCTGGTAAACTTTAATGGCACTCACTTCCACTCTCATAAGTTTTCCAGTTGGTACAAAACTCATAGCCACTATATGAACAAGTATGTATTACAGTAAACAATGAATAGTGCTATGGAAAAGAAAAAATCCAGCAGAGTAAGGGGAGCTGAAATGTAAGAAAGATAGTTGCCATTTTAAACAAGATGGGCACAGTAGGCTCCATTAAAAAAGCAGCATTTGAGCAGAGATTTGAAGGAAATGTGAGCGTTAGCCATGTAGTTCTCTGCCCAAATAGCGTTCCTGAAAGAGGCAAAAACAAGCAAAAGCCTCTGAGTTGAGATTGCACCTAGTGTGATTGAGGAATACCAAGAAAACCAGTGTGGCTGGAGCAGCATGAACGAGAGCACTAGAGAAGAGGTCAGCATGGTGATGTAAGTGGGCAGACCACAGAGGGATGTGTAGACCAATATTAGGACTTCTGCTTTAATTCCAAGTGAATTATTGAACCACTGGAGGATTTGGAACAGAACAGTGAGTCCCACTGAGATCGAATTTGCTTTTTAGTGGGATTACCCTTGCTCCATTCAGAATGGAGTTGGCAGGTGGGGTGGCAAGGGTGGAGCAGGAAGGCCAGGTCTGCTATTACAATAATCCAGGAAAGAAATATTGGTGGTTGGACCAGAATGGCAGCAGTGACAGTAGTGAGAAATAGTTGGATTCAAGGTATATTTTGAAGGTAGAGATATTTTCATTAGATATTCACAATAACTCTGAGATTTAAACAAGAAAGATAATATTATTCCCATTGTACAGATGAAGAAACTGGAACTCAGGTTGTAGCTTACCTAAGTGTACACAACTAATTGAATGGAAGAAAGAGCATAGAAACTAGTCCCCTATTAGTCACAGACCTTGTGTATGTTACACAGTGGTTTCCAAACATACCACAGACTCTGCAGTAAGCATGCATTTTCCTCATAACAGGTCCCAAAGGAGTATTCTCCAACACAAAAGGGTGAAAATGCCTTTATCAGCATCAGCTTGGGGTTCTATCTGGACACATGTTAGGGATTATGTCCCTTCTCAGATGTGACAACTTTGAAATGATTAATGACTTGTGCATATATGGACATAGCTTAATACCCTCTAAAAGAGCAGTTTCATATAATGGGAAGAAGAAAGGAATAAGTAGATTTGGGTTTAAATCTTACCTGCACATGTATAAGCTGTGAATTTAGCACGTTACCCAGTATATGCCTCCCAAGATTGTTGAAAACATTAAATCTTAAAAAGTCTAAAAAAACACACCAAATATATTCTCATAGGCTGATCTCACTGCCTGGAATCCTCCTCCTCCGGGTATTTATCTGTCTCCTATTTGCTCAAATGGTACCTTGTCGGAGAGCCCTTCCCTGGCCACCCAGTTTCATCTTCTTAAGAACACATCACTATAGGAAATTAAATTAATATTGAGTTGTGCATTTATAGTCTCTCTTACCAACTAGAAAGTAGTTACATAAGGGCAGCAATTTTTTTCCATTATCATATCCCCAATACCTAGAACAGTGCCTTGTACAATGGGCCCCAGAATATTTGATGAAAAAATGAGTCTTGTGCCCCTTTCCTGCTCATTCCTTCAGTCATTGGAAGACATTAGTCTTCTTTCAGTGCTCTGGGCTCTTTCTCATTTCAAAGCCTTTGTATCTAGAGTTCTCCACCTGGCACACTCTTCCTCCCACTCTGTGTCTATTGAACCTCTACTCATTTTTCCATTCTTGGCCTAAATGGACATTTCCTTAGCGTGGGCTTCCTTGATCCTGGACTAGGTCAGTTCTCCCTATTAGAAGCTCCAAGAGCACAGTGTGCTTTTCCTTCATAGTGCTTACCATAGTTCTTAATTATTTATTTCCTTGGGTGATTATTTAAGATCTGTCCCCACCATTGGAAGATAAGCTTTATGAGTTCATTGCTGTTTATATCTAGCACCTAACACATAGTAGACAATAAGTATATACAAAATGGATAAAGGAAGAAAGGCATGCATGTGCAGGAAACTCAGAAATCCTACAGAACTTGTATTTGTTTATTAAAAACCCAAAAGATTCGTTCCAAAAAAGGATCCATTTCAGGAAAATTATAAATGTGAGGCTATAAATTGGGGCCATGCTTCCCCTTGCACAAGCAGGAAGGATTCACTGACAAGAAGGCAAAGGTGTTCCAGTCACATGAATAAGTAGCTGATCCAAAGGTCATTTCAAAATATTGTCCAATAGGCACACAAGCAATTTCCCCTGAAATTGTTTTTTTCTGTTGATCCTATTTTCTTTCAAAAAATCAACCAAGAGGGCTTGCACTCTCTATGTAACTTCTTATAAACAAGTATGTGGTTCATTGACTCCAACTCTGAAAACTGTTCCAATTTCATTGTGAGGCTGCAGAGTGAATATAACGGTTAACTAGATAGTGATGGCTCTAGCACAAGAACAAATTCCATAAGAATTGGAATCTTTGAGTCATGGGTCTTCTGTATAGTTTCTTCTACACTTCGGTAGGAGAGGATATGAAAGACTACATAGTTCACTTGATATTTATATGTGCACTTGGCATTTGTAAGTATACTCGACATTTAAGATTAAAATCTGGCCCTTGGCACTAAATTGACTTAAAAATGAAAGATACTGAGAGAGGGGAGCATTTTTCCAAAGTAAGGAGTGAATCAACACAATCAAACTTTATAATCCAAATACTTGCTTTCTTTAGAAGCAAAAGAACAGAACTCAGCATTTGCTAGATTCCACTCTCCATGGCCAGTGGTGATGGAGGCAACATATATACATTTTGTCTTGGTTAGGTAACTTGCCCTTTGTTAGAGAGTAAAAAATAAAACTATTGGATAATTCATACCTATGTACATAAGTTGTACCAAACCATCCTATCTCCTTCAAGCATCTCAGGCCCCCTAATCTATGATTCACTCACTCCCCAGTTTTTCTCCTATGGCATCCTAGAAGTGGAGAATACCAGGGGAGACAAAAGGAAGACATTAAGAAATCAGGATCATTGAAAATCTAGAGGAGGCAATGATCTGGACAGCTGTTCCCACCTTACAAGGTTGGATGACTGATCTACTTTATCACTCTGATTTTTTACAGCTCATTAACAAATCAAACTAGTCAACTGGGTTTATTTCTTGTCCCCTAGACTAGGGGTGAACAAACTACAACCTACTCATAGGACAAATCTGGCCCTCCAGCTGTTTTTATCAATAAAGTTTGTTGGAACATGGCCATACTCATCCATTTATTCAGTGTCTATGGCTGCTTTTATGATAAAATGGTAGTGTTGAGTAGGTTTCCCTCACTATCCAAAAGTAGAGCAAAAAGAAAAAGTTGAGCAAGGTAAAAGGGACTCAAATATGAGAAAGGTGGCTGCCATTTTAAATAGGATGGGCACAATAGGCTCCATTAAGAAAGCAGCATGTGGGGGTGCCTAAGTGGCTCAGTTGGTTGGGAGCTCCCGCATGGAGCTCTCTGCTTGGCAGGGAGCCTGCTTCTCCCTCTCCTCCTCGTTTGTGCTCTCGGCTGCTATCTTTGTCTCTCTCTCTCTCAAGTAAATAAATGAAATCTTTTTAAAAAGAGAGACAGAAGAAGAAGGAAGCGGCATTTGAGCTGAGACTTGAAGGAAATGTGGTCATTAGCCACGTAGCTCTGAAAATTTTCCTAAGCAGAGATGGCATAAAGCAAAGAAGCAATTACTATTAATTTACAGGGAAACATTTGTGAGCATTCCCAGACCCCAAACAATAATCTCTCTTGAGCTTTCCTGATACCTTAGGATACATCTTGCTAACAGACGCACAAAAATAAACCAAGATCAAAGCACAGATGTTCACGGACCCAGTTCAAGGACTCACCCCTCGACGCTGAGATGC
Source organism: Canis aureus (assembly GCF_053574225.1). Classification (NCBI taxonomy): domain Eukaryota; kingdom Metazoa; phylum Chordata; class Mammalia; order Carnivora; family Canidae; genus Canis; species Canis aureus. Next base: position 12,931,585 of record NC_135649.1, read on the forward strand.
TGAGTGTGGTTCCTGGGGAAGGCGCTGGGCGGCGCCACTCGCTGCTCAGGATGCACAACTTCCCAACAGCTCGCTGGCTGCAAAACAAATGCTCAGTGCTCTTTTTGCTTTTGGCTTTTTTCTTTTTTCATAAAAGCCAAAATCCTCTTTGAATTCTTTCAGTTAGTGAATACAGGTACTAATGTAGGTCTTTCCTAAAAGCTAAGCGGCTTAATGGGAACCTTCAAAAAGTGAGGGCTACCTAGAGTTGCAACAGAGACCATCTATCTCTCTATCCCAGGATGCCTAAAATATTCACTCTCTTGCTCTTTACAGAAGTTTATTGACCCCTCGCCTTAGACAATGGTTACCTGACAACTGAAAAAGAGTCTGGACAATTTGGGATATTAAACTGTGTTAATAAATGAAATATAGTAATGTCTTCTCTTTGTTGGTCAGCCTTTCAATAACCAAAAGCCTTTAACCTTTAAGCAATAAGTTGTTTTTGTTTTTGCTTCAAATCATTATGAAATTTAACCAGATTGCCCCCGTTCCACTCTAAAATGTATTGCACAATTAAACAGAAGATACTGAGCATAATTTAATAATGAAGTATAACAGAATAAGCCTGGGCTCTGGAGTCCAACCAGAGATTTGACAGGATTTGTGCTAATTCCATTGACAAACAGCCCAATAGGCGTTTAGATAAGGATTTAGGAGCTCCAAGTCCTGTCAGATATTTCCCTTTTGTATCCCTCTATTTTGAACAGCCATATGTTCCCAAGAACTTGTCAGCCATCAGTCCTTTCTGCAAAAGGAAAAATTGAGGTCACATCCTCCATTTGGTGGCAATTTGCTCACCTAACCTGCTGACTTTATTCCGTGTTCTCCGTGCTCACCAGCACTGTTCTAATCTAGATCAAACTCCCTAGTGTCTAATAAAAGCCAATCAACATCAAAACCAGATGTATTGCCCTGCTCTGAGCAATGGTAGTCCAGAAACAGAAGTTGTAAGGAATATTACAAAGAACTAAATAGTGATTATAAACTAACAGCAGTGGGGCACCTGGGTGGCTCAGTCAGTTAAGTGTCTGATTCTTGACTTTGGCTCAGGTCATGATTCAGGGTCAATGAGATCAAGCCCCACGTCGGGCTCCACACTGTGCATGGAGTCTGCTTGAGATTCTCCCTCTCTCTGCCCCTCTCTGACCTCTGTCTCCCTCTCTCAAAAAATGAAAATATAAATAAAAAAATAAATAAACAAGCAAACAGACTAACTCACAAGAGAGTTTACCAATTTACTTAATCATCTCCAGGAATGACTCTCTTTACAAATATTTAGAGTGTGACTATTTACTGTAGAAATTGGAAGGGTCGGCCATTAGAAACGACAAATACCCACCATTTGCTTTGGCGTGGATGGAACTGGAGGGTATTATGCTGAGTGAAGTAAGTCAGTCGGAGAAGGACAAACATTATATGGTCTCATTCATTTGGGGAATATAAATAATAGTGAAAGGGAATAAAGGGGAAAGGAGAAAAATAAGTGGGAAATATCAGAGAGGGAGACAGAACATGAGAGACTCCTAACTCTGGGAAACGAACTAGGGGTGGTGGAAGGGGAGGTGGGCGGGGGGTGGGGGTGACTGGGTGACGGGCACTGAGGGGGGCACTTGATGGGATGAGCACTGGGTGTTATTCTATATGTTGGCAAATTGAACACCAATAAAAAATAAATTTATAAAAAAAAAGAAATTTGAAGGGTTGGGAGATAGAGCTTTGCCTCACTGAGATTTCACAAATGATGACGAATGAGATTTTTTACTTTGTCACAAAAGAGGGATTCTTTACCCCTGGATCTCCAGAAACAGGTTGAATTAATGGCCCTGGAACATTTGAAAAGACTTTCTGATTTTTTTTCTCCTGTTTTGTTTCTGTTCTTAGCTTTGTTTGAGATGAGTGGAATAAAGCAAGTTGTAAAAGTGTGTCTGCTGACTTGGGCATTTAGATGGTATTTGGTTTCTCTGTCATCTATGCAAAACCAATGAAAATATAAGCTACTCTAGCAGTTTCTTGGTTCTCCTGGAAAAATAACGCTCTTCTGCAGAAAGATCTATCAGGCTCCACAGCTATTGAGATTATACTCATTACCCACTCTACCACACCAGACCCCAAAATTTCCTACCTCAGATGCTCGGACTGGGAGCAGCTCCTTTGGAACTTTTCACCAGCCTTCCCACAATCAGGAATGCAGTTTTCCCCTTTCTCCACCGCAAAATATCCAGAGTTATCTGAAGGAGGCAATCCTGTTTGAGTTATAGAAGCCTTCTAGAGACCATCCTGGCTTGGTCCTGAGGAAGACTTAGAACTGAAAACCTAACAACTGTGCTCCTGTGCTTCACAGGGTGATTCCCTCGGGACTAGGGCTCCATCTCAGTTCTTATGGAAGTAGCTGATATATTTATCCAGAAGTCATTATCACCATGTTTCCCAGGGGATGAGCCTGGAAAATGTTTTACTATACTTTGTCCCTGATAGGCAGTATGTGCAATGGCTCTTTTTTTTAGACAAGTGGGCTGGCTCTGGAACAGGAATTCCACTGTTGAAATTGCAATCTACATGAGTGGTGCCCCATTGGAACTGTGTTGTACGGAACTTACACAGCCATACTGTGGTACGGAGAATAATGGTCCCAAAGATATCCATGAACTAATCCCTGGGAATGACAATATGTTACATTACCTGGCAAGGTAAAATTAGGTTGAGGATGGACAGGAGGTCACTAATCTACTGACCCTGAGAGAGGAAATGACCCTGTGTGATGGACAATTTTAAGTGTCAACATGGCTGGGCCACAGTGCCTAGTTATTTGATCAAACGTTATTTTGGATTTTTCTGTAGAGGTGTTTTTGGATGAGAAGGATATTTAAATCAGTGGACTTTGAGTAAGGCAGATTGCCCTCCAAAATGTGGGTGGGCCTCATCCAATCAGCTGAAGGCCTCAAAAGAACAAAAGACTGACCTCTCCGAAGCAAGAAAGAATCCTCCAGCAGATGGCCTTTGAACTTAAACTGCAACATTGGTGTTTCCCTGGTCCCCAGCCCGTTGGCCCACCCTGCAGATTTTGGACTTGCCAGCCTCTATAGTTGCATAAGCCAATTCCTTAAGTCAGTCTCTCTCTTTCAATCTCTCTCTCTCTCTCTCCACACACACACACACACACACACACACACCCTATGGGTTCTGTTTCTCTGGAGAACCCTGGCTAATACACATTGCTTTATCTGGTTGGACCTAAGGTAATCACAAGGACCCTTTAAATATGGAAGAGGGTGGTGAAGAGAAGGTCGGAGTGATGGGATGTAAGAAGAACTTAACCTGTCACTGCTGGCTTTAAAGATAGAGGAAGGGGGCCATGGGCCAAGGAATTTGGGCAGTCTCTAGAAGCTGGAAAAGGTAGACAATCATTAAAAAAAAAACTCTGGCCCAAATTGTCTGCAACCTGAGGAACATACTGGTCAAAGGATCAAAGGGATAGGTAGGAAGAAGAAACTTGTTTGCTGAGCAGCGGCAAGCAAAAATCATTTATTAAAAACCTGATGCATACTATAGAGCTGAGAACAAAGAATCACACAGATATGGCCCCTGGTCTCCGAAGCTTATAAAAAAGCCAGTCTACAATAGAGTAGAGACATCACAATGACATTAGGATGTTATTGAGAAGACAAACTTTCACAAATACCAGTTGCCTCAAATCATTCAACAGACATTTCTTAATCATCTGTTAAGTGCCAGGACTTTCACATACGTTACTCCACTTAATCTTCATATCAGTGTGACATGCCTTTCTACGACAATATTTAATTGATAAGAAACTGGTACAGAGAGAGATGAAGTGACTTACTCAGGGTGATATAGTGGCAGAGTCAGGATTTGAAGACGATCCCTCTGTTCACATTGCCTATGCTACGCTGCTGCTTACTTTTTTAAAAATGCCTCTTGATTTAGATAAATTGGCTGAGGTAGTAGATAGGAGAAGAGAAAGATTTCCACAGGAGGGATTAGGGAAAAAGCTCAAAACATTGTTAACTTCTTTACTTCGCTAAGGGTCTGTAACTTACTGTTACAGTAAGTAACTGTAAGGGTCTGTAATACTATCCCTTGAATTTTTTTAAAAAGTGTTTGTCTTCCAATTCTTAGAAAGAAAAGCCTCAGTATCCATGAGCCAAAATGCACATTGTTAGAAGGCATTCTTTTTAACCTTTGAACACTGGAAAACAAGCAAAAGCTCCTTTCCTGTGAGGGTTTTTTTCTCCCTCTCCTTACACATGCAGATCACACCCCTTGGAGATGCTGATCTTTTCCCATGATGCACTTGGCTGACAGAAAGACAAGCTTTCACACAGAAATGCCAGTTGAGTTGACAAGCAAACTCCATCAGTATGCAATGTTTACACAGTACAGTTTAGCAACAGCAGTTCACACAGTCTGCTGTCTTGGATCAGAATTCTAATTAAGCCTTAAATCTTCTGAGTTCAGATTAATTCCTATCACTGAGGTCTTAGACTTTTCGTTGTAGAAATCTGAAGCTTTGTTTGTCTGCAAAGAAAACAGTTTAGGCTGAGCAGTTGTGTATAAACATCCTGGAGCACTGTTTGTGGTGCGAATGCAATGTGCTTTGGTCCACCTAGATTTTTTTTTCTCATTAATTACCACCTTCAGTGGTTGCTGAGGATCAGAGAACTGTACTTTTCTGGAGTTGCCTATACTCCAAGGAACACACAAAATAGATGGGTTTGTGACAAACTTCTGGTTGTTGGCAGTAATGACTACTCAGCATCAGGTTACAAGTATCTCTATACCATGTAAGAAAGAGACAGTATTGGTAAGCTTACAGCAAATAGTATCTTAATTCAGTTTCTACCTATTAAAACTTCTGAAGTATACTTCAAAAGAGACAGCTGGAAAGCCAAATGCCAATTCCATCTCTTTGAGCTTTTATCTCTTCAACAAATTTCACCATCTCTGTCACAAAGGCACAAATGAAGCTTATGAAGTACCAATTACTGTGGAGCAACCCCATTGAAGTCAACGTTTTCCCCTCCCTTAGTTCAGACTACATATCATCAACATTTTCACCTAAGATGCTTTATTGGAAATTAAAAAGAAGTGATTAGCGCTAATCCTTTTCCAGAATTAGAAGTGGCAGAAAAATAACACATTTTAGAACTTCACTCTTTAAAAAGCGATTTTGTTTCCATTGCTATTCCTGAACAATGCACTCTGATAGCAGTTCAAAAGGCATGGGGATGGGGGGAGCGATTAGCCAGCTAACAAAAGGCTTGTGATTCTCTCTGAGACCAAAATGAAATGTGATTCTCTCTGAGACCAAAGACTCAGCCACGTGCAGGACTTCATATCTAAGCAAAAATGAGCGTGGATTCCACAGAGCTGAAGTATGGAGAGGACTATTCCAGAGTTATTTAAAAAGAGGGAGGTTTCAAGGATTGTGGACTTGGAGGCTAGTTGCACCCCTCAGGTGAGGGATGGAGAGCTAAGAAAGAACAGCTTCCTGGCCTACCAGCCAGATTATTGGTCTTGAACCATCACTGCCCCTCCTAGTGGGCCTAGCGCAGGTCATGGCCGGAAACAGGAACTAAATAAATATCTGATAGACGTAAGAGAAGATTTTTGATCAAAAAAGTAAAGTGATGAGAACTAACCTGAGGAAAATTCACTTGGTAGCACTATGGAAGCTGACCTGGGTCTGGAAAAAACTGGAGAAGAGGAGAATCATCAAGAGGCAGAATGATACATGAATGGAAAATATGAATTAAAAATAAAACAACAGGTCAAAAAAAAACCCAATAGGTCAACCTTGTTAATGAAGAAAATAGAAATTAAAATGGCAATGAAATAATTTTCCCCTGTCAGATATGCAATGAATAAGAAATCTAGCAATATCAAGTGTTGGCAAGGATTTGAGGAAGAGGCTTTTCGGAGAACAACTTGACAGTATCTCATGGGATTTAAAATGTACAAATCCTTTGATCCAGGAATTTTACCTATAGAAATGATATCACTTGTGCACATGCATTTTTAGGATATTCACTGCAGTATGGCTTATAATCAAACACAACAAAATCATGACCCAAAACACCCTTGGAAAACAGCCTAAATGTCTACCAGAAAAGGACTGGCAAAATAAATGACACATCTTTATTTTGTTAAGACAGCTTAAACAGCAATTTAAAAGAATGAGGAAGAGGGCAGCCCGGGTGGCTCAGCAGTTTAGCGCCGCCTTCAGCCCAGGGCGTGATCCTGGGGTCCCGGGATCGAGTCCCACATCGGGCTTCCTGCATGAAGCCTGCTTCTCCCTCTGCCTGTGTCTCTGCCTCTCTCTCTCTCTCTCTCTGTGTGTGTGTGTCTCATGAATAAATAAATAAAATCTTAAAGAAAAAAAAGAGTGAGGAAGACCTAGGTGTACTGACATGAAATGATCATCACATTGTGCTAATAGGGGAAAAAAACAAGTTAACATACTAATGTATATAGCATGATCCAATGTGTATAAAAATAACCAAAACTAACCAAATATGCATATATATGTCTAGAAAAAAAGTCTGGAAGAGTACACACCAAACTATTATTAACTGATGCTATCTTTTTGTTTTAATTATTGAGTTGGAAATATTAAGTGACATACCGTTAAGTGACAAAAGCATGTCACAGTGAAATATGTATAGTATGGTCCTGTGTAGGTGTTTGAAAATCTCTGTATGTTTGTTTCAATCAGTTTCAACTGTTACAACAAATACCATAGACTGGGTGGTTTAAACAACAGAAATTTATTTCTCACAGTTCTAGAGGCTGGAAAATCTAAGATTAAGGTGCCGGCAGCCTCAGTGTCTGGTCAGAGCCCCCTTCCTGGTTTGTAGGCAGCCACCTTCTTACGGTACCCTCACATGGCCAAGAGAAATTATCTCTCTTGTGTCTTATAAGGACACTAAGCCCATTCATGAGGGCTCTACTGTCATGACCTAATTACCTCTCAAAGGTCCCAGCTCCGAATACCATCACATTGGAGACTAGGTTTTCAACATATGAATTTGGGGAAATGCTATGCTCATATACAAATAGAAAGTGGCCTGGCAGGACTCATATCAATGATTCTAAGCAGACATCAGTGGTTACCTCTGAGTAAAAAAGTAGGATGTGTATGGGGTAGGGGTGCTGCATGGATAAGGTTGATGGAGCTGGTTGATGAAAGAACATATTTTCATTGCTTATTATATATAATTTTGCATTAATTATATTTTTATAATAGCCATGTTTAAATTTGGAAAATTTTGCTTGTTTTGAAATATATATATTTATATATATAGATATATCAAAAAGAACAACCCCAAGTTTGTATGGTTTTCATTCTGAACCCCTCTGTGGGCCACCTAGAAGCCAACTCAGAGCCAGTCAGCTGTAGATCACCACTTGAAATACAGGTTGGCTTACTCTCCCAGGGTCAAGTCCACTCACCGAGGCACTTAATCATGGTCTTCTGATACTCTCACATACGGAAGCTCAAAAAGCAGATTCAGCAGATGAAGCTCCAATGATACGTGCTGCCCAGAATCCCCGCCCCTACTACACACACACACACACACACACACACACACACACACACACACACTGCAACAGTTATCTTGGTCCTCGGGAAATTCTGTACAAAATCACTATGGCATAGGGCTTTGGTACCCTAGTCTGTTGTTGCTCTGGAAGACTAGTTAAACTGCAAATCGATCTGCTCTCATCCCTAGGCAATGTCTCAGTACAATACACACTGTAGATCAAATGGCACTTTGCTTACACATCTAGCTAAAGCACAAGGTAGGGTTTCCTTCAAGCAACTGTAATTTATACCCCTTCTTCTTAAATAAAGAGCCTCTGTGTTTCCTACAGGCACACAATTCTTCCAAACTGGGCATACTTCTTTTAGAGCTGTCCATATTTGGGGCACTGAATGTCTCCTGGGGATAATTGTAAGTCAGTAATTTGTACTGAGTGAAGACGGCTTAACACCACCGTTGGCTCCACTTGTTTTATGATGTGTCACACTTTCAGACAATACAGTTCTGGGGAATTGGTATAAACAAAGTGAAACTTATACTTAATAGAGTCTTCTTAAAAGGACACCTAGGAGGCTTCCATTAGGATTCTTCATGAAGTTTTGCTTTGGCTATTTTTGAATTATTTTAAGATAGAAAATGAAAACATTCATCCTCATTCTATCATATGACATTCATTCATTCAATCAATCGATCATTTCACTTCATTCATTCAACTAATATTTTCTTAGTACCATTTATTTAACAAACATTCACTGAAACCTACTCTGTTCCAGGAATTGTGCCACACGCTGACATGCAGCATTCTCGGTGGATGACAGTACTGGTGATAAATGCCAGCATGGAAGAAAAAGAAGCATCTCTGCCTTCACTGTGCTCAGAGATACTGACACTCAATTAACTTGGTTCAATTAGCTCTTCTTTTTTTTCAAGACTGACTTTATTTATTTATTTATTTATTTATTTATTTATTTATTTGCGAGTGCTCGCACATGTGAGAGTAGGGGGAGCAGCAGAGGGAGAGGAGAAAAAGAGAGCCTCAAGCAGACTCTGTGCTGAGCATGGAGCTGGACACAGGGTTCAATCTCACCACCCTGAGATCATGACCTGAGCCAAAACCAAGCATCAGATGCTCAACCAACTGAACCACTGAGGTGCCCTCAATTAGCTTTTCTTAGCTTCCCCACCATCCATTCATTCATCAACACACACACACACACACACACACACACACACACATATTTATATATATAATATCCAGGCATTGTATTAGGCATTAGGGATACAGCAATGAGCAAAAAGAAACAAAGCACCAGGCTGGAGTGCTCTCTTTTAATCAAATAATCACACATGTGCAAAACTGCAACAGTGACACATGCACCAAGATATCCATTGTGCCCCTCATTCTTGCTCCCCACTCCCATAAAATCCAACTAAAGCAGCTTCACTTTAATCTATTTTATGTATTGGACTTCCAGGTAAGATTTATTTAGGGCAAAAATGAGGTTTGATTGTGTATAAAGTTGGAAAAGTAACTTTCTTTTATTACATTGGCTATGAACTTTCTTTCTATTGAATCTTTATAACTGTATGTCTCAAATCTGGGAAAATAAAATTTCTTAAAAATTATTTCTTAATATTGCTGACAGGTTCTTATTTCCCGAGGATTTTACATTCACTCATTTTATAAACATTTCCTCTGAGATTTTCATCTATCTTTACAGACCAAATGAACTCTTATCAGTGCACAAAAATCAGGCAAGAAGGAATTCATCTTGCTGACTCACCTACTTCCTATATAAGGAGCTGGTCTCTAATGCAAACTTAATTCACCCTTGATGATGGATATAACCTGTTAAATTGATTTAAGAGCATATACTAAACTATCATGACCACCCCCACTAGATACAAACCTCTTTGACGTGTTGAACAAAAATGTCCTTACTTATCCATACCTTCTACTTAGCAAGAATTTTTTCTTATTTTTTTTTGAGAGAGAGAGAGAGAGCAGCAGAGGGAGAAGCAGACTCTCGACTGAGCAGGGGGTCAGATACAGGGCTCAATTCCAGAACTCTGAGATCATGACTTGAGCAAAAGGCAGACACTTAACCACTGAGCCACCCAGGTGCCACAGCAAACATGTTGTGACGGTGTTCAACTATGAGATTGTACTTGTTCCTACCTGCTGCACAAGTAACAATGATAATTCCTTACACTAGAGTAATATAACACAATTTACAAAGAACTTCAAATGCACCACCTTATGTGATCCTTAAACAACTCAGTAACTCACAAGTAGTATTTGAAAATGGCACAACACAACTAGCCAGCCATGTTTGTCAATGCTTTATTTTTGAGTTTGAGGAATGCCTGTTTTCTAGTGACATTATCCATGTTTATAAAGTTCTGGACTGGGACCCCTGGGTGGCTCAGCAGTTTAGCGCCGGCCTCTGGCCCAGGGTGTAATTCTGGAGTCCTGGGATCAAGTCCCACATCGGGCTCTCTGCATGGAGCCTGCTTCTCCCTCTGCCTGTGTCTCTGCCTCTCTCTGTATGTCTCCCTCTCCTCTCTGTGTCTCTCATGAATAAATAAATAAAATCCTTAAAAAATAAATAAATAAATAAAAATAAAGTTCTGGACTACTAACAAGCCAAAAAAAAAAAAGAGGGAGAATAATTTATATATTTTTCTGCTTTATGAAATTTCAATTATGCCCTTATCTCCAATTTCCCACTTATGAATTGTTAAGTTATGGGATTATACTGATGTGGAAGCTGATTAGTTAAACATTGTGTTTTGGTCAAACATGCCACTGTAGCTAACCAAACTATATCCATATCTTCATTATGCAAATAAGATATTGATGTAATCCTATGCTCCTCCTAATTATTTGAAATGTTTCTGAGCAGATGGTACATCCTGAATCCCACTAAAAGAAACTGGAGCAGGTTGAAAGGTGACCTCCCAAAGGGTACATATACATCCAAATACTTGGAACCTGTGAATGTTGCCTTATTTGGAAAAAAAAAGGGGGTCTTTGTTGATGTAATTAAAGATCTTGGGATGAGATCATCCTGCATTATCCCAGGTTGGCCCCACACACAATGACAAGTGTCCTTATAAGAAAACAGAAGGAGACACAAACATACAGAGGAGAAGGTAATAATGTGAAGACAGAGGCAGGAACTGGAGAGACGCTATCACAGCCAAGCAATACCTGGAGCCATCAGGAGCTGGAAAAGTAAAGCAACAACTCTTCTAGAGCCTCCAGAGGGAGAGTGGCCCTGCAGATGCCTTGATTTCAGATTCCTAACCATCAGAGCTGTGAAAGAATAAATTTATGTTATTTTAAACCACCAACTTTGTGGTGATTTGTTACAGCCGCCACTGGAAACAAATATACTAACCAAGTGAAAATTTCAAGTACTTGCAGCCATTCCTCACGTTAAAGTCTGGACATTGACTCTGTTCTAATGCAGTCAGATTCCTTGTTAGACTAACCAGCTTTTATCACCATTGAGCAAAGGTAAACTTCTAGCATTTCTAAAATTGCAATTCAAAAAAATAAAAAATTAAATTGTAATTCCACTTCAGAAGCCTGTTAAAAATTAGTCAATATTTTTAAATTCAAGCAAAAAAAAAAAAAAAAAAAAAAAAAAGAGCTGAATTCCCTGGGTGACTCAGTCAGTTAAGCATCTGACTCTTGATTTCAGCTCAGGTCAAGATCCCAGGGTTTGTGAGATGGAGCCACACTGGGCATGGAGCCTGCTTAAGATTCTCTTTCTCTCTCTGCCCCTCCCCTACTCCCTCTCCTAAAAAAAAGTTTAAACTTTGTGATTTTGGTTTATTGTTGTAGAAAATGTAAAATGGTGTGTCTATAAACATCTAAAGAGAAACTTCTAAAATCATTGCATTAAATCTTAGTGCAATATGATTTTTGTTTGCTTCCAAAGTATTCTCTATTTTTATTGCTCTAATTCAGTTAGCTAGACTGTTTTACATTTAGAAACTGTGTGTGTGTGTGTGTGTGTGTGAGAGAGAGAGAAAGAGAGAGAGAGAGAGAGAGAATTAGTGTGTATGTATGGGGGGATGGGTGTTTCAATAGACCACTAAGTCACTCAATGGTATGCTTCTGCTCTAGCTGGGCTTCACGTATGATATTATTTACTGTATTCCCTGTGCATTAGGTAAAATAACAATGAAAAGATAAAAATTGGTTTCACTTAGCATTGCTAGCATAAATTTAAAAAAAACAAATGGCCAAATCTATCAGAGTTCACTAAATATTAAGCCTTTTATCATATTTGTGCCATAAAACACTCCAAACAAAAACTCTTTTCACATAGCTTGTAATTACAATCCAGATCACAGAAAACAGTTCTCATTATGGGGGGAATATGAATGTAAATTTGATCTGCATGAAAAAGGTCACCGTGTTATTTTACTTCAAAATTTACACAAAACATGTGACTATTTTTACTTTGAAAAGATGTAGCAGATTTCTTTGAACTCTTGTTAATCACTTCGGTCCTTCTTAGTTTTGACAGCCTGGAGTTGAAGAAAGACCATTGTCTCTGATGTTAGAAGACTTGATCATTATCCCTTCTCTGGCAGTGTGAGGGTGGCCTCTCAAAACCCCTGATTCTTAATCTGAAAACATGAAGGTAAAAGCATCGGCGCCACCTACCTCAGAGTCCTTACCAGCATCGCTACTGAAATTTCACTCATCCTTCCCTAAGCCCATCACATCTCCCTGTAAAGTGGTTCCTGTAGCTGCACACTGGAATCTCCTGGAAGGCTGGAACCACTCCCAGAGATCCCAGATTGACTGGTTTAGGGTTCAGTGTGGATATTAAAACATTTTTAAGGTCCCCGAGGTGACTTTAATGTACAGCCAGAGTTTAGAACTACTGCTGTTAAGCCTTTTTTTTTTTTAATCCAGAGCAGCAGAATTCATCTGTATCTTGCTGATAACTCTTAACCTAATCAAACTCTGTTTAAGTGACTTGGCCAAACAACTGAAATGCTTCCTTCCCCCTGTAAAACATACTAAGTAGTGCCCTCAGGAAATGCGCAGCTGATGGATTACTCTCTGAAAATAGCTAAAGTTTCTGTAAGGTACTGCTCCAAGAATTCTACAAGTACTAACTCATACAATCCTCACAATAACACCAATATCATCTCCATTTAATTTTTTTATAAATTTATTTTTTATTGGTGTTCATTTTGCCAACATATAGAATAACACCCAATGCTCATTCCGTCAAGTGCCCCCCTCAGTGCTCGTCACCCAGTCACCCCCACCCCCCGCCCACCTCCCCTTCCACCACCCCTAGTTCGTTTCCCAGAGTTAGGAGTCTCTCATGTTCTGTCTCCCTCCCTGATATTTCCCACTCATTTTTTTCTCCTTTCCCCTTTATTCCCTTTCACTATTTTTTATATTCCCCAAATGAATGAGACCATATAATGTTTGTCCTTCTCCGATTGACTTACTTCACTCAGCATAATACCCTCCAGTTCCATCCATGTCGAAGCAAATGGTGGGTATTTGTCGTTTCTAATGGCTGAGGAATATTCCATTGTAGACATAAACCACATCTTCTTTATCCATTCATCTTTCGATGGGCACCGAGGCTCCTTCCACAGTTGGGCTACTGTGGACATTGCTGCTAGAAACATCGGGGTGCAGGTGTCCTGGCGTTTCATTGCATCTGTATCTTTGGGGTAAATCCCCAGCAGGAGGCACCTATAACTTACTTGTGAAAAGTCATTAAATATAGGATCCTGTTCCCTAATTGCTTTCCAAATATTTTTTATTTAATTTTGTGTTCCAATTTAAAGAAGCTGACACTGTAAACCATAAGTAAAACATTATGGATATAATGAAAGAGGACGGAAACTGCACTCAGCAGATCCATAATCAAAGAAAAGGCCTTAGACCTGTATCAAAATATATAAACAAGTATATACATGTACATATTTAAATTAAAATAAAATATTTCAGGCATGTATATATAATTTTTTAAAGATTTTATTTATTTATTCATGAGACAGAGAGAGAGAGAGAGAGAGAGACACAGGCAGAGGGAGAAGCAGGCTCCATGCAGGGAGCCTGATGTGGGACTCGATCCCGGGTCTCCAGGATCACGCCCTGGGCCAAAGGTGGTGCCAAACCGCTGTGCCACCGGGGCTGCCTATATATATATATAATTTTTTATAATTATCCAATCTAATCAATTTTAAATTGACTGACCAACTACCGATACCTACCATCATGTTGGATACAAGTCTAAAGACATAGAATACCCTTGATCGTTTGGTATTCTGAGTGTTGACAAGTGTATTTCCCTCACCTTACTATGAGTACTTTGAGGACAGGGACACCGTCTTATTCATTTCATGCTCAGGCCTGGCACAGAATACAAACTCAATTAATATAAAATTAAATGAGGGATGCCTAGGTGGCTCAGTGGTTGAGTGTCTGCCTTTAGCTCAGGTCATGATCCCAGGGTCCAGGGATCAAATCCCACATCGGGCTCCCTGCAAGAAGCCTGCTTCACCCTCTGCCTGTGTCTCTGCCTCTCTGTGTTCCTCATGAATAAATAAATAAAATTTTTAAAATATATACATAAAATTAAAGAGATTATGTATGTGAAAGTACTTTGAAGCTATAAAGTGCTGTGGGACTGTGGACTGTGCTTCGAATGGGCACACAGATCAGTGTGTTATGGTTTCTCAAGGAAGACATTCAGGAGCACAACCACTCCCAGGATTAATCAGAAATGTCAGTATAACCTGGTGGTTCAAAGAGTGGGTTCTAGAGTCCGACCTAGTTTTGAATGGCTTCACAACTTTCTAGCTGGGTGACCATGGAAGATGGTAGATGCTTAGCACTAAGACTATCACTCAAAGTACCTTCAAGTATGCTATTCTAAGGAAACCGAAAGTTACAGTCCCAGTCTTTCCCATCTAAAATTAAAATCTCCACGGAAATAGCATTATAATGAACATTCCCACTTAATAATCTGGCATTTCTTTAACACTTTTACAATCGGTACTTTTTTACGGCAATTAGGATTGGCAGTTTGGTTTTGTCTTGGCCCCACCACCTTGTGAGTTAGGTAGTGCAGATGTTATTATATTCCACTGTGTCAATAAATCCCCCTAGTTCCTAAGCAATGAAGGGGCTTGCCTGGGGTCACACCACAGGCCAGAGAAAGGTTATGTTCTTACTCATGTTCTTACTCATGTGGCATTGAACTAGGATCTTGGGTTTCTGACTATCAATCAAGGGCTCTTTCCTTGAATGTCAATTTAAGTGAAGGTAGGCTGACTGGTGACCCAAGCTAGGAGAGCAAAGAGTGAGGGATATGTAGGTTATTACACTGATGTAATCTATTTTTGTTGTAAGCATTGGCTGGTGGATTCTGAGGATGATCTAGATATGATAGTAATTAATCCGGCACCAGCTATGTACCAGGCACTGTAGTGAGCATTTTCTGTTTATTGTTTCATTGAAGCTTTTTCTTGCTCAGACCAAAAAACATGAAGTCTCCTCAACTCCACTGTTTCTCTCATAACTTCACACCTCATCTTTCAGAAAACCCTGTTACACTGCTATCAAATCTACTCAGGGTATGGGGTGCCTGCGTGGCTCAGCGGCTGAGCGGCTGCCTTCGGTTCAGGGCGTGATCTCAGATCCCAGGTCCAGGCATCGAGTCCCACATCAGGCTCCCCTCAAGGAGTCTGCTTCTCCCTCTGCCTGTGTCTCTGCCTCTCTCTGTGTGTCTCTCATGAAGAAATAAAATCTTAAAAAAAGAATCTACTCAGGGTAGGTCCACTTTTGACCCCTTCACTGCTATTTCTCATCATCTCTCACTCAATTATGGCAATCACTTCTTCACTAGCCTCCCTCCTTCCACCTTTTCCCTACCTTAATTTATTCTCAACACAGCAGCCAGAGTGATCCTTTGAAAATCTGAATCATACCATGTCATTACCCTGCTCAAAACCGCGTTATGCCTTCCAATTTCACTCGGAGTAAAAGCCAAATCTTGACAGTAGCCTATGAAGCCTACATGATCTACCAAACAGCCCTCCATGTGGTTCCCTTCCACTTGCCATGCTCTATCTTTGGAATGCTCTTTTCCAAGAATCTGCATGGCCTTTCTCCTCACCTTCAGATTTCTGCTCAAATACTATCTAAACACAGAAGCCCTCCCTGACCACTCTATTTAAAATGACTTTCTTCCCCCTACCCCAGGACTCCCTAACCTTCCATATTTTTTTTCCTAAGCACTTATTCCACATGACATACTAAATCTTCTAGATGTTTTATTTTGTGTGTTCCCTTACAAGAATGTAGGCTCATGAAGGAAATTCTGGTTTGTCTCCAGCACCTAGAACAGTGCCAGATACAGGATAGGTTCTCAAGAAGTATTTGTTGATTAATACAAAAAAGAATTATGTATCATAATTATTCTCATTTGAAAATGTAGGGTCACAGAGTTTAAGTGACTTGGTTAGCATCACTCATCTGATAAGAGAGGAGTGAGGAGTTGAACACAGGCTACGTTTGTAAAGATAGCATTCTATGTGTGTGTGCCTCTCTCTAGTTTTTCTTTCTCCCTCTTTTGCAGAAGTTAAATCTTTTAAGAAAAACTTCTTTCATGAGACTCATCAGCTCTAGATGCACTAAAATTTGTATTTTGAAATGATTCATTAAAAATTTATTCCAATATTTCATAGCCTAAAAAAAATACCCTTAACATCTCTAGTAACAGTTGCATCAGCAGAAAAATCCTTCTCAAAATTAAAAATCATCAGAACCTACTTGCAATCTTGCATTCGCCAAAAGCAATGGATGATTCTTTCAATTATATCAATTGAAAATAAAATTATTAAAAGGCACCTGAGTGGCTCAATTGATTAAGTGGCCAACTCTGGATTTCGGCTCAGGTCAGGGTCCTGGGATTAAGCCCCATGTTGGGCTCCATGCTCAGTGGGAAGTTGGCTTAAGGATGCTCTCTCTCCCTCTGCCCCTTCTCCCTCTGTTTCTCTCTCTGTCTCTAAAATAAATAGATAAATCTTTAATGAAAAAGAAAAGAAATCATTATCATCATTATCATTTCTTATATTTAACAAATTATGACACCAAAATATTATTTGCATTTTGAAAGGTTATGTTATTACTCATGTATCACTATTACTCCTAATGTATTTCATAAGTAACCAAATGTTTTTAAAGGGAAAGGCTTTATATTTTTGTCCCTTTAATGTTACGTTTTCCTGCCTTTGAAACAAGGGGCTCTGTATTTTCCTTTTGTACTGCGTCTTTGAAAAGAAATACATGGAGATAATACCCTAAGAAGATATTTCCCTTTCCAAGTTTGATCTGTAGCCTGCCCTGCTTTAAGACTATACCATCCCGCACCTCCTACCTGACTCCGCTGCCACATACACATAGCTAATAAAGTAAACTTGCCCTTGTCTTATATATCATTTAATTAGGGCCTAGCATTAGCCAGGGACTAATCACCTGATTAATGTTGAAACGCTCTAACGTGATAGTAAACATATTCTCCATCCCAGATAATACATGGGTTTTAATAGAGGCCTCCACTGATAAGTATCAAAGGCTTATTCATCTGGATCTCTAGCTCCTAGCACAAGGCCTAACACAGAGTTGACACTTGGTAAATGTCTGCTGAACTAAATGTATAATAGGGGACTTTGGGGCTCCCTAGCTGGTTGTTAGTGGTACAATTCTTAGTCAAGGGTACCTTTCTTGGTGCTCCTTTGCCAGTCCCTCTCAGATGATGGTATGTAAATCAAAGTAAAATAACTTATTATTGTCTATGAGGGCAGGGACTGCCCATCTCATTTCCCAGTATCCCTTCACCCTAAAACAGTACCTGGCACTCTATCAAAACTTGGTACAGAAAAAATAAATAAATAAATAAATAAATAAATAAATAAATAAATAAATAAAACTTGGTACAGGGGCAGCCTGGGTGGCTCAGCGGTTTAGCGCCACCTTCAGCCCAGGGCCTGATCCTGGGGACCCGGGATCGAGTCCCATGTCAGGCTCCCTGCATGGAGCCTGCTTCTCCCTCTACCTGTGTCTCTGCCTCTCTCTCTCTATCTCTGTGTCTCTCGTGAATTAATAAAAAATCTTAAAAAAAAACTTGATACATGATAAATGAGTAAACAGCGCATGTAGATCACTGCTCTACTATGGCCCCAAAGTATAATTGAAGTCTAACCTGGGCTTTCCTGTGTTACTGGAGCCCAGTGAAGGAAATATATTATGCTCCTATCCAAGAACACCATATCACAAATAATGAATGTTTTTTTCTTTTTAGACAAAGCACCAAGATATCCCTGAATTCCAAAGCAAGAGGTCCCAAAGAGTTCACTGAATGAAAAGGTTAACAAGGTTAACTCTACTGTCAGCCCCTAATGCCTTCCTTCTTCTTTTACATCCCAACAAGACTCCCTTATTAAAATACCAGTCTACATTTAGACAACAATCCATTTTGTAGAGTGGAGTAGGGTGACATTATCCAAGAGTTTTACTACATGCCATGGAAATATAAAAATTAAATTGACATAAAATACAAATACAAAATACAAATGGGGCTAAACAGTATTTCCAGGGAGTCTGAATGGCTCAGTCAGTTATACATCTGCTCAAGTCATGATCCCAGGGTCCTGGGATTGAGCCCCACATCAGGCACCCTGCCCACCTCTCTCACTCTCTTTTAAATAAATAAATAAATAATTTTAAAAAGATTTCCAAATTACAGATTTCTAATTCTAAGAATGTCAATAAATGAATCAGTTTGACCGTCTCAAATCACCTGACAAAAATCTATCCTCTTAATCTACGCAATGAGCCTCTTTCTCTCCCAGCACCATGCCTATCTCTCAGCTTTCTTGCATCATATTACCTCTCAACCTGAGACCCTCAACCTCCACCACCAAAGACTTGCCAAATCCTCAGGTGCTTCCCAGACTTTTCTAGAACTAGAAGTGAGCTAGATTATTGACTTGCTGCAGAACAGAACTACTTTCCAAATCTTTGCTGGATTGAATGATTGCCCTAGTTTTAAATTCGATTCTATCACTCAGAAACAATTTTACTAAAGAACATTAGCTTTTTACAAAATTCTATAATAGCACTTTAAACATATAGCACTTGAAGTACAACTAGGTCAGCACATATACAGAAGTGGGTGGGAGTGTCAGAAAGAAAATGATTCAGATCAAGGTGCACAATGAGTACTAAGGTATGATGAAACAAGCCTATGCTATGAATCACTTCTGATAGAGGTGTGTCTGTGATATGCCATGGCTCATACTTCATTGCATCTCCCATAGAGCCCTGCACCTAGCATATGCTCTCCAACAGTAGAGTGCTCCATAAAGGTCTATAAATGATTTACTGGTTGCTGGTCCTTCAACAGAGGAAAAAAAATCACTTTCTAGAGAGGTCTGTTTTTAAGATACAAATCAGACAGGCAAATTATTTTTCTTCAAAAATGGCAATTATTTACTGTATTGTAAATAAATATAGAATGTAATGTTATCAAGGAAATATTTTTGGATCTAAGGGTACGAAGTCAAAAGGAATACGTTGAAAGAATATCCAAGGGGAGAGCTAAGATGGTGATGTGGTAGGAGGGCCCTAAGCTTGCCTCCTCCCCGGACATAGGTAAATAGCTATCAAATCATTCTGAATACCCAAGAAATGGACCAGAGGAATGAAAGAACAAACTACACTACTAGAGAGAGAGAAGAGGCGACATCAAGGAAGGTAGGAATCAAGGACACATGGTTTGGGAGAAAACCAGATCAAGTGTGCTGCCTGAGGAGAGGAGGGAGCATTGGTCTCAAAGAAAGGCAATGAGGAGAAGAGAACACGGGGAATCACAACAGGGATAACACTTTCCTGAAGCCATTGGTAGGAAAAACAAGAGGGTCTGGTTTTTGTGAGTTCTTACAACCAGCAGGGCTTGAAAACTGAAGTTTTAAAGGTCAGTGGGCTTGGCTGGGAGAGAGCTCTAAAAGTGCTGCCTTATTCCTGGCTAGAAGGCAGGTAAGCAACCCAAAGGGCAGATGGCACAATCCAAGGAACACCTAAGGCTCACAGGGGAGAGATTTTTTGCTCTTCTTGGAATACATCTGTGCATCTGCACAGATGCTTCTCTGGAGACAAAAAAAAAAAAAAAAGCCAGTGGGTGCCATTCCCCTCCCCCATAGACATAGATCCACCTACTGAGGGCAGCTCACCTAGATACTGGCCACCTAGCCTGCTTGCTACAGGCCCCACCCTACTGTGCTCTGGCACAACTGCCCTTCTCAGTCAAACCTGCATCCATCCCAGTGTGGTGAGACCCTCTCCTAGAAGACCATTGCAGGCCCCTACCACACCACATCCCTAAGTTTTGAAGTTTTAAAAGTTAGCAAGCTTGGCTGGGATATAGCCCAAAGTGCAGACAAGCAATCTGTAGATATGATGAAAACAGTAATCTGAAAAATGCCTGGGACATACAGGGGGAGATAATTCACTCTTCTGGGAGGGATTGCCTAAAAGCACCAAGCATGGAGGCCCCTCTCCCAGGACAACGGAGCTGGCTGGCACCATTTCCCTCCCCAACCCTTCAGCATAAACACAAAATCACCTTCTGTAAACAGCACAGTGCCAACCCTGGCTGCCTAACCTGCTTACACCAAGTCCCACCCCCGAACCCCCGTCCTCTGCTGGTACTGCCCTTCTCAGCCAAGTGTACCTAAGTTCCAGCACAGTGGAACCCCGTCCCCAGAAGACCAGCTGAAATCTCCACACACACCACATCTCCCAAGAGAGTTGGGAACTCCCAGAGAGTTCTACAAGTATTCAGTTCTAGAGAAATAGAATCAGGTCTTATTTAATAAGCAGACCAGAGCATACCTAGTTAAAACTCACCACACTCTAGCAAAAGTCCAAACACTACACAAGGCAGGCAAGGATAGCCTCTTCAGGCTACTGGCCTGAAGGATAGAGCGGCCAAAATGCAGCAGCAGAGTGCACACAGCATCACACACCAGACACACTGCCTGAAGCACCAGGCCCTGGGCACTATACAACCTCTTCTTCATATAGCCATTACTGTCAGAATCAGGAAACACAACAAGCTTTTCTAACACAGAAAAAACAAAGACCTAGATGAAATGTCAAGACAGAGGAATTCATCCCAAATGAAACAAGAGAAGATCATGACCAGATAGCTAATCAAAACAGATAAGTAATATGCCTGATAGAGAATTTAAAGCAATAATCATTAAGGATACTCACTGGGCTTGAGAAAAGAATGGAAGACATCGGGGATCCCTGGGTGACCCAGCGGTTTGGCGCCTGCCTTTGGCCCAGGGCTCGATCCTGGAGACCCGGCATCGAGTCCCACATCGGGCTCCCGGTGCATGGAGCCTGCTTCTCCCTCTGCCTATGTCTCTGCCTCTCTCTCTCTGTGACTATCATAAATAAATAAATAAATAAATAAATAATTTTAAAAAAAAGAATGGAAGACATCAGGAAGATCCTTACTGCCAGAGATAAAAGAGTTAAAAAACAAAAAAGGAAAAATGCAATAACTGAGATACGAAATAGACTGGATATAATGAGTGAACACAAGGATGGAGGAAGCAGAGAAACAAATAAGTGATGTAGATTATAAAATAATGGAAAATAATGAAGCTGAAAAGAAGAGGGAAAGAAAAACATTAGACCATGGATGTAGAGTTAGGGAGCTTAGTGAGTCCATAAAGCATAATAACATTCATATCATAGGAGAAGAAAAGAGGGAAATGGGGACAGAAAATTTATTTGAGGAAATTATAGCTGAAAACTTCCCTATCTGGAGAAGGAAACAGACATCCAAATCCAGAAAGCACAAAGGACCACCATCAAATTCAACAAAAACAGACCAACATCAAGACATATTGTCATTAAATTTGCAAAAAAAAAAAAGAATGATAAAGAAAAAACCCTAAAAGCAGCAAGAAGACAAAAGTAGCCCCTAACTTACAAGGAAAGACCCATAGGCTAGCTGCAGATCAATCCACAGAAACTTGGCAACAAAGAAGAAAGTAGCATGATATATTTAATGTGCTGAATGGGAAAAATCTGCAGCCTCTCCAAAAAACTCCATCCAGCAAGGCTATCATTCAGAATAGAAGGAGGGATAAACTGTTTCTCAAACAAACAAAAACTAAAGAAGTTCGTAACCACTAAACCAGCCCTGCAAGAAATATTGAAGGGAACTCTTTGAGTGGAAACGAAAGAACAAAAGTGACTATGACTAGAAAGGAACAGAGAAAATTTCCAAAAAGAACAAAATAAGTAATAAAATGGCACCAAATTCATATCTATCAATAATTACTCTGAATGTAAATGGACTAAATACTCTAATCAAAAGACATTGAGCATCAAAATGGATAAAAAACAAGATCCATCTATCTATAGCCTACAAGACTTATTTCAAAACTAAAGACAACTGAAGATTAGAAGTAAGGGGATGGGAAATATGTATCATGCAAATGGACATCAAAAGAAAGCTGGGAAAAAAAAAAGCTGGAGTAGCAATGCTTATATCAGAAAAACTACATTTTAAATCAAAGACTGTAACAAGGGACAAAAAAAGGCATTATATCATAATAAAGGGGATTATGCAACAAGAAGATCTAACAGTTGTAAGTATTTCTGTGCCCAACTTGGGAACACCCAAACATATAAAACAATTAATAACAAACATAAAGGAACTCACTGATAATAATACAATAATAGTGGGAGATTTAACACCCCACTTACATCAATGGATGTAAGATACATTCAGATCATTTCATCCTAAAGCAACAGAACACATATTTTCCAGTGCACATGGGACATTCTCCAGAATAGTTCACATATTGGGTCACAAATCAGTCCTCAATAAGTACAAAAATATTGAAATCATACCATGCATATTTTCAGACCACAATGCTATGTAACTTGAAGTCAACCACAAGAAAACATTTGGAAAGACCATAAATACTTGGAGGTTAAGCAACATGCTACAAAAAAACGAACCAAAAAATCAAAGAAGAAATTTAAAAAATACATGGAAACAAATGATAATGAAAACACAACAATCCAAAACCTTTGAGATGCAGCAAAAGCAGTCCTAAGAGGGAAGTATATAACAATACAGGCCTATCTCAAGAAACAAGAAAAATCTCAAATATGCAAATGAACCTCTCACCTAAGGGTGCTAGAAAAAAAAAACAATAAATGAAGCATAAAGCCAGCAGAAGGGAAATAATAAAGACTAGGGCAGAAATGAATGATATAGAAACTAAAAAGAGAGAGAATGAAACCAGGAGCTGGTTCTTCCAAGAATTAATTAAATTGACAAACCACTAGCCAAAATTATCAAAAAGAAAGAGAAAAACTCAAGTAAATAAAATCACAAATGAGAAAGGAGAAATACCAACCAACACCAGAGAAATACAAATAATTACAAGAGAATATTATGAAAATGTATATGCCAACAAATTGGACAACCTAGAAGACATGGATAAATTCCTAGAAACATGTAAAATACCAAAGCTGAAACAAGAAGAAATAGAAAACATGAACAGATCATCAACCAGCAAAGAAATGGAATCAGTAATCAAAAATCTCCCAAGCTAACAAAAGTCCAGGGCCAGATGGCTTCCCAGGGGAAGTCTACCAAACATTTAAACAAGAGTTATTACCTATTCTTCTCAAACTATTCCACAAATAGAAATGGAAGGAAAACTTCGAAATTCATTCTATGAAGCCAGCATCATCCTGATACCAAAACCAAAAACTCCACTAAAAAAAGAAAATTACTTGCCAATATCCCTGATGAACATGGATGCAAAATTTCTCAATAAACACTAGTGAATCAAATCCAACTATACATTAAAAGAATCATTCACCACAACCAAGTGGAATACATTCCTGGGCTGCAAGGGTGATTCAATATTCGCAAACCAGTCAACACGATACACCACATCAATAAAAGAGAGGATGAGAACACTATGATCCTCTCAACAGGTGCAGAAAAAAAAAGCATTTGCCAAAGTACAACATCCATTCATGATAAAAACACTCCACAAAGTAAAGGTGAGAGGAAACATGCCCCAATGTAATAAAGGCCATATACAAAAAACCCCTCAGCTAATATTATCCTCAATGGGGGAAAACTGAGAGCTTTCCCTCTACAGTCAGAAACAATGCATGGATGTTCACAATCACCATTGTTACTTAGCATAGTACTAGAAGTCCTAGTGTCAGTAATTAGACAACAAAAAGAAATAAAAAGCATCTGGTCAGCAAGGAAGAAGTCAAACTTTCACTATCTACAGATGACATGACATGGTACTCTATATAGAAAACCCAAAAACCCCACCAAAAGGTTACTAGAACTCATACCCAAATTCAGTATAGTTGCAGGATACAAACTCAATGCACAGAAATCTGTTGCGTTTCTATACACCAATAATGAAGCAGCAGAAAGAGAAATCAAGGAATTGATCCCATTTACAACCACATCAAAAAACGTAAGAAACCAAGAATAAACCTAACCAAAGAAGTAAAAGATCTGTTCTCTGAAACTATAAAAACACGGATGAAAGAAATTGGAAATGACACAAAGAAATTGAAAAACATTCTTTGCTCATGGATTAGAAGAACAAATACTGTTAAAATGTCTATTCTGCCCTAAACAATCTACATATTTAATGCAATACCATCAGAATACCACCAACAATTGTCACAGAGCTAGAAGAAACAATTCTAAAGTTTGTATGGAACCACAAAAGACCCTGAATACTCCAAGCAATCTTGAAAAAGCAAAGCAAAACTGGAGGCATCGCAATGCTGGACTTCAAGTTATATTACAAAGCTGTAGTGATCAAGACAGTACGGTACTTGCACAAAAGCAGACACATAAATTAATGGAACAGAATAGAAAACCCAGGGATGCCTGGGTGGCTCAGCAGTTAAGCGTCTGCCTTTGGCTCAGGGCATGATCCTGGAGTCCCAGGATGGAGTCCCACACTGGGCTTCCTGCATGGAGCCTGCTTCTCCCTCTGCCTATGTTTCTGCCTCTCTCTAGCGCTCTCTCTCTCTCTCTCTCTCTCTCATGAATAAATAAATAAAATCTTAAAAAAAAAAGAAAATCCATAAATAAACCTATATGGTAAACTAACCTTTGACAAAACAGGAAAGACTATCCAATGAGGAAAAGACAGTCTCTTCACCAAATGGTGTTAGGAAATCTGGACAGCAATATGCAAAAGAATGAAACTGGACCACTCTCTTATTCAATACACAAAAATAAATTCAAAATGAATTAAAGACCTAAATGTGAGACAGGGATCCATCAAAATCCTAGAGGAGAACAAAGGCAGTAACCTCTTTGACATGGGCCATAGCAACTTCTTTCTAGATATGTCTCCTGAAGCAAGGGAAACAAAGGCAAAATACGAACTATTGGGACTTCATCAGGATAAAAAGCTTTTGCACAGTAAAGGAAACAATCAACAAAACTAAAAGGCAACCTATGGAATGGGAAAAGATATTTGCAAATGACATATCTGAGAAAGGGTTAGCATCCAAAATATATAAAAGAACTTATACAACTCAACACTCCCCAAACAAATAATCCAGTTAAAAAATGGGCAGAAAATACGAATAGACATTTTTTCAAAGAAGACATCCAGATGGCTAATAGACACATGAAAAGATGCTCAATATCATTCATCATCAGGGAAATACAAATCAAAACTACAATGAGATATCTCCTTACATCAGTCAGAATGGCCAAAATTAACAACATAGAAAACAACACATACTGACAAGAATGCAGAGAAAGGGGAACCTCTTACATTTTTTATGGGAATGCAAACTGGTGCATCCACTCTGGAAAACAGTATGGATGTTCCTCATAAAGATAAAAATAGAACTACCTTGCAATCCAGCAATTGCACTACTAGATATTTACCCAAAGGATAAAAAGAATTACTGATTTGAAGGAATGCATGCACCCCAATGTTTATAGCAACATTATCAACAATAGCCAAATTATGGAAAGATCCCAAATGCCCATTGGCCGATGAGTGGACCAAGAAGTTGTGGTATTAATATATATATAAATATATTAGTATATTATATGTATAATATATTAATATATAAATATATTAGTATACTAATATATTAGTATATTTATATATGAATATATAATTTATATATATCAATTAATTATATTATAATTATATTATAATTAATTATACATATAATATACTAATGTGTATTCGTATATTAATTTTAATAATATATATTAATAATATATCAATATATATTTATATATATATATTACTCCACCATAAAAAGAGTGAAATCTTGCCATTTGCAATGACATGGATGGAGCTGCAGAGTATTATACTAACCAAAATAAATCAGAAAAAAACAAATACCATATGACTTCATTCATATACGGAATTCAAGAAACAAAAGAGGGGTGCCTGGGCGGCTCAGTCAGTTGGGCGCCTAACTCTTGGTTTCAGTTCAGGTCATGTTCCTGGGATTGGGCCCTGTGCTGGGCTCCATGCTCAGCAGGGAGTCTGCTTGAGGATTTTCTCTCTTCTCCCACTGCCCCTCTCCCTGCTCCCATTCTCTCTCTCTCTTTCAAATAAATAGATAAATCTTTTAAAAAGAAGAAAAATGCATGTCATTGGTATTAAAAGATAAGAAAAATGATTTTTTTAAAAAAGAAACAAAACAAATGAGCATCAGGGCAAAAAAAGAAACAAACCAAGAAACAGACTCTTAAATAGAGAACAAACTGATGGTTACTGCAGGAAAGGTGGGTGGGGAGATGGGTTAAATAGGTGATAAGGATTAAGGAGGGCACTTGTGATGGGCACTGGGTGTTGTATGTAAAATGATGAGTCACTAAACTCTATACCTGAAACTAATATTGCACTCTATGTTAACTAGCTGGAATTTAAGTAAAACTTGGAATAGAATTAGGGAAAAAATACCCTAAGAAGATATTCCCCTGTCCAAGTTTAATAAATGACTATTTTAACAAAAGCTTATGAGATGAAATTGCTGTATGAATGAGACATTTCATGCCAAGTTCCAGCCAGTAGCCAACAATATTGCATCTTCAATGCAATGTTAATAATTTGAAATATATTGAAATAATTTTATAAATTAATACTGTAGCTTTGAAAAGCTCAACCTCATAACCATTCTCCTCTGGAAACACTCTATTCCATCTTATTTTTATAAGCACTTTATATGGAAATATGATACGTTATTCCTGTTAAGCAAACTACTTTAGGAGGCAATAAATGGATTTATTAAATAATTAGCATGCAGATAGAGGAAATCTATGTGCCTTGCAGAAGATCTAAAATTATTATTGGGAGCAAAGTGATATTCATATTTTTAAACTATATCAGAAATTACAGATGCCAAGCACATTCACAATAACGGTCAATTCAGTCATGGATTAGATATGGACACGGTGCTAGCATTTTAGTGTGAGAATAATTTTGGTAATATAAATTTGAGCAAACCTATGAGGATCTAGAAAGGCCAGAAAAGGCATAAAATATATCCTGGCTGCAGCAGGGTAACAGAGTCATTCTAGAAGAGGATATATAATGTGTATTATTCATAACCTAAGAGAAGACTTAGCAACACACAGAAGACTCTTACTAATAGAAATGGAGATGATAATGCACACATTTATTAAATGCCCAGAGGGTAGCAAGTGTAATATTGGACATCTAAAAAGGCCAAGTGTTTCTCTCTTGGCACTACAAAAGAAATATCAGAATGTCCCTAAAGATAGGAAAAGCATAAGCCAGTGAGTTTTGTTTTAATAAAAGATGTGCTTGGCAGAGACAATGGAAATTAATGACCAAATAAGTGACCAAATTTGTGCCTCTGCTACAACCACGGATAAACTCCACCTCTCTGTCAAAAAAAAAACGAACAAATAAATAAACAAAAAAGAAACCCTAAAGATTTAGGATGACATCCAAATTATTCTTTGTTTATATTCTCCTTCAGAATAGCCATGAGGGAGAAAACATGAAAATGCGACAATAAGGTGAAGTTTTAGAGATGAAGAAAATAATTACCTCAAAGCGCTTTTGTACTCAGTAAAATAACGAATGAAAAATAATTATGATTTGTAATACAGTCTTGGGATTTCCAATATGTTTTCAGATTCCAGTTCTGATTTAAGCCAGGTGTTTTCACTTATCTATTATTTCCTTTACTACTCAAAATGTTAATGATTCCCATGGAAAAAAGAGATTCCAAAAAAAAATGAACGACTGGACTCTGGTCAGGCAAGCCAGTGAGTGGATAGATCTGGGGAGAGTCAAACTCCGGTGCTCTGCTTCCTAGGCCAGAAACATGGCTATTAGAGCTATTAGGTTCTTAATTAATCTGCCTCTCTTTTCACTGAGAAGATCCCCATTTGTTCAAAGTAGAAGCCACCTCATGTTAATATTCTACCCAAAATGTAAACACTGGCTTGAGACACAATTTTTTCTTCATGTTCCTATGACCCATTTAATTAATTATTTTTTGCCCTTATTCTAAATCTTTTTTTAATCACAAGAACAATCACCCAATAACATTGATGAAATTCTGACTTGAAAATCCAGCACCATTTCAGCCAATACAACAAATAGAAACTAGTTGACTTATGAGGCAATGTGTAGCTCTTAATGTTTCTTCCCTGAGGATTCAGAGTTGTTGGCAGTAGAAACCAATGCAAATAAAAATGCCCCTAAGAAAAGATGTTTGACTTTATTGAGCATATGCCATGTTAAACTGAACTGCAACTTTAGTGATAACAATGGATAATCAGATCATTCCTTTAAGTAATTTAAATGCATCTAATTCTTCAACTTAAAATTTGCTATTGTGTGATTTTCCAGTTTCCACATTCCATGTTCAACTTAGTATGGAATATTTGCTATATACAAATAGCAAGAGAGGTAAATTATTATTTCAAGGCTTTTTGGTATGCCGTTAAAGTTTGGAAATATGCTTATTAGCATAAAAAACAATTCCCCTAGTAGCTGAAGGAAGTATCAGGTATATAGAAACATACCTCCCAGCCCTGCTGAGAATGAGAGCCAGTAAAACTTTGGGATTTCCCACAGGTTGGTCTTGGCATTCAGAAATAGCCTGGGAATGAGCAAGCAACAAGTAGGCCGAAAGGGAAATTCTCTTCCTTTACTGAAAGACAGGAAACTGAACTTCTCTAAAGTTTTCTCATGACTTAATAAATTAAATGTTTATAATAATAAATCTGAATCATTGGCCTCTACTCCTCCTCCTCGATACTCATACAAAACAACTCCATAAAAAGACAGCACTGAGAAATGAGATGCAAGCATAGGCATAACTTTATCAGATCTTCTGGGGAAAGGCCAAAAAAAGGAACAAAAGGTAGAAAGTAAGCCTGAATGATGTCTTGTGGCATAAACTACAAAAATATGACAACCCAAAATGCTTATCTCATATCCTGAAGGGTCATTCATATGTTTCCTTGTGCTCATAGTGAAGGTCCTGGCTTCTGTCTCCCATGTAAGCCAATTGGGTTTTACTACCTCTCAGGTGTCTCACTGTGCCTCTAACCCCAGGTGACCCTATTGCAAAGGTGTGCCTGTGGCCAAAAAGACTGATACAGTGAAGGGAACTCACCATGAGGAAAGCAATCTAAAGCACAAGGAACCAGCCATTTTAACCAAATTACTGTGATGAAACAGAGCCTACAGAAAATTGGTAGACAACAAGTTCTTGGACCACTTGGAAATAAGCTGGATGAGATGGCAGATTTGAAACAATAAAGGGGGAGCTTCAAAAAGACTCTTGGCACAATTCAATTTCAAAGAAGAAAAAGATGATGGCATACCAGATTTTTCAAGATGGTCCACATGGAGGACATAGATATTGAATTACATCTTAAAGACTGAGTAGGAATTAACTGAGAAGAGAATAACAGTATCCATGGCGTGAGCACTTATTCTGTGCCAAGCGCTGGGCTACGTCCTTTGCATACATCAAGTGACTGACTTCTTATATAGGGGAGATTTTATTACCCTCATGTTAGAAATCAGGAAAAGAGGCTCAAGATGATCAAGTGACTTTCCCAAGGCCAGACTGCTACAAAGGGCCATCAGGAAAATGTCACAATCATGACTTACACCATTTTGCATAGTTGACTCCTGCTTGACTTTCCAGCCTCACTTAACACCACTCACTTGCTCATTCAATACACTCTAACCATAAATGAACCAATCTCTTTCATCATAGAATGTTCACATTTTAAATCACTTCTCCTTCTCCGACTGGCTTACTTCACTCAGCATAATACCCTCATGTTCTCATTCATTTGGGGAATATAAATAATAGTGAAAGGGAATATAAGGGAAGGGGGAAGAAATGTGTGGGAAATATCAGAAAGGGAGACAGAACGTAAAGACTGCTAACTCTGGGAAACAAACTAGGGGTGGTAGAAGGGGAGGAGGGCGGGGGGCGGGAGTGAATGGGTGACGGGCACTGGGGGTTATTCTGTATGTTAGTAAATTGAACACCAATAAAAAATAAATTAAATAAATAAATAAATAAATCACTTCTCCTTTCACAAATCTGTCTTATTTGTCTGCAAAACTTCTATGTATCTAGCAGATTTTTTTAAATGCTACTTCTTTAAAGAGGCGTCCTCTGCTGATTTACATTAAGTCCCACATAAAGACATACAATTCATAGCACTTATCATAGATTACATCTAAACAATTATATACATGTGCTAGTGTGCTCCAGGCCAGCAAGCTGGAAATTCAGGTAAAAGTTGATATTGGAGTCTTGAGTCTGAATTCTGCAGGTTGGAAACACAGACAAGATGTCTGTGTTGCAGTCTTGAGAATAATTCTTTCTCCTTGGGGAATCATCAGCCTTTGTCCTCCCAAGGCCTTCAATGGATTTAACAAGGCCCACCCACACCATGGGGAGCAATCTGCTTTACTCAATGTATATAAGCTATATGGTGTTTTTTGTTTGTTTGTTTTTAGAGAGAGAGAGTGCACACAAGTGGCAGGGGAGGGGCAGGAGGGAGAGAGAGAATCTTAAGCAGGCTCCACACCCAGCCTGGAGCCCGATGTGGGGTTCCATCCCCCGATTCTAAAAGCATGGTCTGAGCTGAAATCAAGAGTAAGATGCTTAACTGACTGAGCCACCCAGTCACCCCTACTAAGATTATATATTAATCACATCTTCTTAAAAAAAAAACAACTTCCATAGCAACATCTACACTGGTGTTTGCACAATACTGCACTATATAGCCTAGCCAAGTTGACATATAAAATTAAACATCTGCATGTATATTTAAGGACTGTTTTCCCTACTTGACTATAAGCTCCATGAGGATAGAGATCCAGGCCATTTTTTTTTTCAAAATTGTATTCACAGTGCCTAGAACAGTGTTTGGCATATAACATATGCTCAAAAATTATTTGCTGCTGAATAAAAGAAATACCTGCCAAGTCTAGATTGATGACTCAATCTAGCACTGGCAGAAAATGGGAAACAGCAAGTGCTAAGTAACTACAGGACAGAAAGCATTTCTAGCCAGTCATATTTAATTCTATGTAACCAACAATTAAGTACTGGCTTTCATCAGCACAAAACTATTTTATGTATACAAGGAATATCAAAATGAATCTAACAGAAGTCAAACAAAGATTATAATACAAAGATGTTTATCGCTGCACTATTTATAGAGTTCAAGATTGAAAATAATCTCTATGTCCAACCATAGGGAACTGAAAAAAATGATTATTGATGTTACAGTGAGCACCGATAACTAGGTTTGAACAATTTATGTATGGCATACTTTTTCTACTATGGACTGGTAATAACTCATTCATTTATATGCAAAACTAGATGCCATGAAGCAACACTGGATGGCAGTTCTAGTAGATCATCATGTTTAGTATGTGTTGTCAGCCTGGCCTCAGTTAGAGACAAATTTGCTTTAACAGGGTAATCCCATCTTCAGATATTGATACTTACTATGTGCTAAGCTCTGTTCTAGGTAATAGACATATAGTGATGAACAAAACACTCAAATATTCATGCACTCATGGACAGAAAAATAAACCATGGAAAGGAAAAATACGTCTGGAATGAGGATTAACATATTGGATTAAAACATCAAAAAAATACTTCACAGAGAAAGTGACAATTTAAAATTTTTTTAAAGTGGGGGACAGCTGGGTCGCTCAGTGGTTGAGCTTCTGCCTTTGGCTCGGGTTGTGATCCCGGGGTCCTGGGATCGAGACCCACATCGGGCTCCCCACAGGGAGCCTGCTTCTCCCTCTGCCTATGTCTCTGTCTCTCTCTGTGTCTCTCACGAATAAATAAATAAAATCCTAAAAAAAATTTTTAAAGAAGTGAGGGGGTGAGCTATTTGTATAGCTACAGTAGAGAGTTCCACGCAGAAGGAACAGCAAGTGCGAAGATCCAAGATGGGAGTTGTCCTGGCATGTTTGAAGTTGAAGCAGGGTGAAAAAGAGGGAGAGCAGCAGTAGGACATGAGATCAGAGATGTAATGGTAAGGGTGAGAGGAAGATGAAAGGGACACATAGTATCATGTGTGAATGTGAGAAGAAAAGTAATTTTGGAACTGGTTGGAGGATGAGGTACAAGATGGTGCAGAATGTTAAATCCAAATGTAATATCTACACCCATTAAACACAAAGAAAGACCCTGTCCCTATAAGCAACTTACCTAGACCCTAGTCAAACTAGCAAACCCTTGAAAATAGCTTATATTTCCTAACATTGCTAGAATTTGTAGCTTATATTTTCTAACATTGTTATATTCTAACATTTTAAGCCAGACTGCAGATACTTGGGCAATTCTTATAGTAACACACCGTTTTAGTAACCATGCCTAAACATATCCCACCAACACCAGAATCTCTCCCTTGCTGCCCAAGTGTTATGGGAGAAATTTATCTTATTTTTATAGGTTTCATAATTAGATTCATTCAAATTAAGAAAGAATATTGACTTTGAGTTGCTGCATGAGGTGCTTCAAATACCCAAGATCAGAAAGTCTACAGTATAGCCTTGCTTTCCATAAGGAGATTGCAAATTGGGTAGATATAACTGAACTTCATTAAGCTACAGAGAAGACTGGTAGTGGAGCAAAAGGGACACCGAGAACAGTATAAAATTCAGGATAGTAGTTACTCTGGTAAGAGGGGCATAATGACAGAGAAGGACCATAAAGAGGGTCTGAGGGGTGTTTGATATGATCGATCCATAAAAAAGTGTATTTACATTGTAAAAAATATATGGAATTGCATGCTTATGATTTGTGCACCTTTTTAAATTCATGCCTACTTAAAAGAAGTATTCTTAAACGTCAGAATGGAAACCAGGGGTAGAGGTATCAAGCTAAAGGAATGATCACAATCAGTAAATAGCTGTCCAGGAGCTGGTGGAGACAGCTCCATCCAATCCTGTCTAGGAAACCTGACAGAGCTAAAAGAAAATACCTCTAATACGGCCCAAAATGAAAGCCCTTCCCAGTTCTAGAGGAGGAATGTGAGGCTAAAGGTAGGATGAGAAAATAAATGGAGGGAAGAACAAAGATAGTTGGCACCCTAGAATGGGAAGTGGGAATCCTCCCATAAAGGGTGGCATACCAATTGCCATGTGGTGATGGAGGGTAAGATGCAACCTGCCTTCCTTGTGATCCCTTTCCTCTTTCCTCAAACCTACTATAGCCTCACTCACACGCTTGCAGCAGATGGCTTCGCCTTATTCTTCATTTGATCTTAGCCAAAAGGCTGAGAAGCGATCACTTTATTCTTTGAAAAATTAGAAGTAACTAACTTGAATTCCCTGATCTTCTTCTTTAAGGTAACCAATGATCTCCATGCTTCCAATTCCAGTGGACCTTCTCAGTTTCTGTCTTAAATACTCCTTTAAACCCTCTCATCTCTCAATTCTCAGGATATTACAATGTTCTGATTCATTTCACACCCAGCTGGACAACCCTCAGTATCATCTTCCATTTCTTTGCCTTACATTATTGAAGAGTCCCAATATTGAGGAGGACTGTCCTCTAAAAATAGTTTATCCCTAAAAAATCTCAACCAAGCATAGTGCTTTAACTGTCATCCATATACCAAATTTATAGCTTCAGGTTTGACCTTTTCTATGAACTTCAGATTGCTTTATTCTTCTTAATATCACCACATAGTTCTCTATTACAATTTATTTAAACTCAATATGACCCAAGATCCTGATTTTTCACTCCGAAATTAATGCTGACTCATTCCTCAGTCTTCGTGTTGTGGTAAATGGCACTATCATCCATCCACTTGCTCAAACCAAGAATCAAGAGGCCATACTTGATTCTTCCCATTCTCTAATCATTTAAATCCAATCCAACAAGTTTTGTTAATTTATCTTCAAAATATATCCCTGAACCCATGCACTTCTGTCCATCCTTATTGCTTTCAGGATAATCCAAGTCACTATTATCTCTCACCAGCTTGCTTTCACTCTTGCCCCTCACACCTGAGTCTAATCACCAAATACAGTTAATTCCCAAATATAAATCATATCATATCATTCTCCTGCTTAAATCCCCTCAGTGGTTTCCCATCACACTCAAAATACAGTTCCCAGCCTTTCTCATGGGTTACATGGCCCCAGAGGGTCTGCTCTTGCTAAGTTTCTAATCTAACCTTATCCTTCTCTTCTCATTTTACACTGGCCTCCTTTTTGTTCCTCAAATTAGCAAAACTCTTTCTTACTTCAGAATCTTTGTGCTTGCTGATTCCTCTACCTGGAGTGTTCTTTTCTCAGTTCTTCATGTGGCTGGCCTTTTTGTGGTTATTTAAATCTCAGGACAAATGTCGTGTCTTCAGAGAGGCTTTTCTGAGACATCTTCCTACCCCTTAACCCCACCACATTCTAACATGCCACCCTTTCCATTTCTTTCATATCAAAACAACCAGTAATTATATTTTGGTTTGTTTGTTTTTTGGGTTATTTTCTTATAATCCATCTAGAATATAAGCTTTTAGAGGGCCTATCTTGTCTTTCATGTTGTGGACATATGGAGCACCCTGACTATATGATCTGATGAGTTGTAAGGAGTATACCCTAACAAGAAACAATTCCAACTTTTCTCCTCCTAACAGGGTAGCTAGAAGCATAGCCTAGGGGTATCTACCACCCAAGTCTCATACTATCCTCTGTGTCACTATTTCGAAAATAAGTCTAATAATAAAACTAACTTGAAAGGTATTTTGTTGCTGCATGTATCTAGAACCAGAAAAACTACTCTTCAATTCCATTAGGCAAATACTTATTCAGTGCCCACGCTGGTTCTGAACCCCTTCCCTCAATACATGTGATACAGTGGTCAATAAGACAGGGAACTTATCCTCAAGAAACACACAGCCTGGTGGGAAAGGGAAGGAGAAGCTGTAAAACCTAAATATCTCTACTACAACTCCTTTATAAAGCAGTGAGAAATGCTGTCCTGAAGATGCGAAAGGAGGTCAGAACACAAAAACAGTAGGATCTGTGAAGGCTTTTGCCAAAAAGAGGCATGCTTGGACTACTATTTGAAGCCAACATCACTGAAGCAAAGACATAAATCATACACAAACTAACCCAGAGTGCATCTGGAGATTTCCTGAATGGAAATGGAAACACACTAACTGAGGCATTTTTTATACCTGTTAGCAAGATCAAGTCCAACCCTGGGGTCCCTAGACTCTGTTTGAAAGCCTCATGCATCAGAAGCACTTCTGTGTCCTTGAACTTTCTTTGCAGTCAGAACCATAGAGTGTTGGGGCAGGGGAATAACTTAGTGGAAATCATTTATCTGTTCAGCTATCAAAGAATCAGGTACTCACGGTGTCGTGTCTAAAGGGTCAAAGTGTCAGAAAAAGTACAACTCCCTGATGTGCAATTGATTACATAAAAGCAAGAGGACAGTTTGTCAGAAACTTCTATTCTAACTCTTGCACACCAGTAGGACAATATATAAAACTACCATATAATATAGACTGGTCCCAGCACTTACAGAAGAGGCCAGGGCTTCCCCAACTCCTAAGTCAGGATCTCTAAATAGATTGTTAGAGCATGGAGTGAAAATTCATAAGTACATGTAAGCTTAGGTAGACTCTCCTCTTGTCTGAATTCTAGTTTTCCCCTATGTAAAAAGAAGTTAATAATACCAATATTTGTGTTATCCTAAGCACCGAATGAAATAATAGATGTTCTACAATATCACTTGATGTATTTACAAGTGCAATATTGCTTCCATGCCACATTACCTTCTGAAAAAAAAAGTCAATTTTTTCTCTTCAATTCAGGAGATGGACTTTACTATTGACCCCTGCCTCACGAAGAACATCAGTGATTTAACCCTCATTCCATCACTGCGATGGAATCTCCTCTAAGAAACGTTGGTGTCCCTTTGAATAATCAATCACTTATCACTCTGTAAGTAACGTTTAGAAACCCTGTCAATGTATCATTGAAAATTGATCCCAGTACCCTGAATAAAATATTTTTTTACTTAAAAATAAAAGTAAGACTTAGCCAGTGCAATAAGGTAAGAAAAAGTAATAAAATGCATACATGTTGGAGAGGAAGAAATAAAATGATTTTTATTCACAGATAACATGACTGTCTCCACAGAAAATCCCAAGGAATCTAAATATACACGTATGCCCTAGAACTAAGGGAGTTCAGAAAAGTTGTGGGATAAGAAGTCATATAAGGACAATATACAAAAGTCAACTGCATTCTTATATACCAGCAAAGAAAAATTGGAAATTAAAATTTGAAATAAAAAATACTATTTGCAATACCATAAGATGTGAAGTATATAGATATGAATCTAACAAAATACATGCAAGATCTGTACATAGAAATCTATAAAGCACTGATGAAAGAAATTTAAAAAGACCTATATAAATAGAAATGTAATCCATGTTTATGGATTGGAAGACTCAATAATAAGATGTTGATTCTCCCTCACTTATCTGTAGATTCAGTGCAAACCCAATCAACTCCCAGTACAAATTTTGTAGCTATCGACAAACCGACTATAAGATTTATATGGAAACATAAAGGAGTTAGAGTAGCCGAAACGACTTTGAACAAGAGGAACAAAGTTGTAAGGTACTACTTGATATTACAGTTTATTATAAAACCATATTAAGCAATGCAGCATGGCATTGTCATAACAATAGATAAGTAGTTCAATGGAAGAAAATACAGAATTCGTAAACCTATACATATACGGACAACTAATTTTTAACACATACACAAAGGCAATACTGTGGTGATAGAATGGTCTTTTCCATAAGTGGCATTGCAACAGTTGGATATCCAAGTGCAAAAAAAATTTAAAAAAAGAAATAACTTAAATCTACACCTCATACCATATACAAAATTTAATTCAAAATAAAACATAGCCCTAAATGTAAACTTTAGAATTATGAAATTTCTAGACCAAAGAATGGAAGAAAATCTTTGTGATCTTAGGTTAGACAACAATTTTTTGAATATGATACCAAAACACCAAATCCATAAAAATAAATTGATAGATTGGACTTCAAAAAATGTTTAAATCTTCTCGCAAATGTTGTTAAGAAAATGTTAAGCCAAAGCCTGGGAGAAAATAATGGAAAATCACATATCTAATCAAAGACTTATATACAGTGTATACAGAAAATTTTCAAAACTCAAAAATAAGAAAACTAATAATCCAATAAAAATAGGTTAAAAATCTTGAACAGACATATCAACAAATAAGAGTCAAAAATGGCCAATAAGCACATGAAAGGATGGTAATTTGGGAAATACAGATTAAAACCACATGATATACCATTCCACACCTACCAAAGGCTGAAATTAAAAGGTTGACCATAGGGATCCCTGGGTGGCGCAGCGGTTTGGCGCCTGCCTTTGGCCCAGGGTGCGATCCTGGAGACCCGGGATCGAATCCCACATCGGGCTCCCGGTGCATGGAGCCTGCTTCTCCCTCTGCCTGTGTCTCTGCCTCTCTCTCTCTCTCTCTCTGTATGACTATCATAGATAAATTGAAAAAAAAAAAAAGAAAAAAAAAAAGGTTGACCATACAAAGTGTTGGTGAGTGTACCCTAATCTTCCCACTCTCCCATTCTATCACTCTAGTTCAAATCGTTATGAATGCTTGTCTTTACTGTTCAAATAGTTTCCCAACATGTCTCCCCATTTTTACTACTGCCACTTTCCAGTTGTTCACACTGCAAACAGTGTGCTGTGATCTGAATGTTTGTATTCCCCCAAAATTTATATGTTGAAATCCTAAGGTTCAATGTGGTGGTATTAATAGGTATAGCCTTTGGGGGGATGATTAGGTCATGTGAACAGAGCCCTCATGAATAGGATTAATGCCTTTATAAAATAATGAGACCCGAGAGAGTTCTCTTGCCCCTTTTCATCATTAAGAAGATGTCTGTGTGTCTGTGACCCAGAAGAGGGCCTTCATCCAACTATACTGGTGCCCTGATCTTTGGACTTCCAGCCTCCAGAACCATGAGAAATTTGTTATTTATAAGCTATCCAGTCTGTGGTATTTTGTTATAGTGCCCTAAACAAACTAAAACAGAAAAGTGGTCCTGGAAGTGAGGTTGCCATTACAACGAATAGTTAAAAATGAAGAAGCAGCTTTGGAACTGGGTAATGGGCAGAGGCTGGAAGAGTTTGGAGGTACATTCTAGAAAAAGTTTACATTTCAGTGA
The DNA here is from genome assembly GCF_053574225.1 of Canis aureus. Classification (NCBI taxonomy): domain Eukaryota; kingdom Metazoa; phylum Chordata; class Mammalia; order Carnivora; family Canidae; genus Canis; species Canis aureus. Next base: position 12,970,100 of record NC_135649.1, read on the forward strand.
ATAGACTACTTATGGTAATTCTCATTGAAGACTCAGAAGAGAAAGGATAGAGAAAACTTCCATCTTTTTTGTTTGTTTTCTTTGATTCTTTTTTTTTTGTTGTTTCTTTACACTGAAGTATAGTTGATGCACAATGATACATTAGTTTGAGGTGTACAGCACAGTAAGGTGACAAGTTTGCATGTCATGCTCTCCACAAGTGTAGCTACCATGTGTCACCATACAATGCTATTATAATACCATTGACTATATCTCCTATGCTGTACCTTTCACCCCCATGACTTATTCATTCCTTAACCGGAAGCCTTTACCTCCCACTCCCTTTCATTCATTGTGCCAACCCCCCACTCTGCCCCTCCCTTCTGGCAATCATGAGTTTGTTCTCTGCATTTATGGGTCTGTTTCTGGAGAAATCCTCCATCTTCTCTCCTCCTTCATCACTATGCTCCACCCACGCATCCTTCTCTCTTCTAGCTTTTTAAAAGCTGTATCTTATGCCTCCTTCCGCGTATATATCTTATACATCCCATCAGACAAAACCACATGTTATATTCCCTGAGCACATTATTTTATTTCAGACTGCTGTGCCCTTTACAAATTCACTATTCTTTTTATGTGGAATGTCCTCTCTTCTCCTGGCCAACTTGTAACCATTTGTCAAGATTCTGCAACAACATCATTTCTTCTGTGATGTTGTCCTCCAAGCATTATCTCTTCTGTGTTCTCATAACACTTTACGTTTCATCAGTCTGTAAGAACTCTCTTGGTGTATTATACGAACTAATTTACGTGTCTGCCTCTTCTATGCTATGAGCCCTTTAATGGTATGAATTGTGACCTTATATATTTAGTGCTACCATAGCACTTAATTCATGGTAGGTGCTCAGTAAATGTTTGAGAAAGATGAAATATTCTTAAGCATAATTTAATTTATATCTACTCTAAAGCATTCTTTCTTTTTTATGCCTAAGCTGTCTTTAATGTAGGAATGATTTGCAATTTAGAAAGACACTTGCCTGAAATATAAGCTTAATTCTTTTTTTTTTTTTTTTTTTGTCTAAAAATAGGAGAGGATCATTAAATGTCATCTGGGGACTTCCACGCTCCCTGTACCCTGGCACCAAGCAAGATGATCCTTTTCAAAAAATTGCAAATTTAATGAAAACAAATGAGCTGTCGGGTCTGGAAAAGACTTCTGACTTTGGGCTCTTTCATAGGAAGTGAACAAGGCAAATCAGTGATTGTTTCAAGATGAAGTTTTTGGATTTTTGGTTTTCCTTCACTTTCTTTTTGTCTAAATTGCTTTTCTTTTTGGTGCTCACTAGCATCAATACAGGCAGGTTCACACAGGTAAAACTTAGAAGTTTAAAACATCTTTTTTCTTATTTGGGTGTGTTGATAGATTCCTGGTTTTCAGATCCTTTTGCTGCTTATTTTGAATGCATCGGCCATTTACAAAATGTCTGAAAATTCATGTGGAGGAAGTTACATAAGAAGGGAGGCTGGGTACTTGAAATCCAAGAAATTTTTTTCAGACTCAGCATGATGTTATGAAATATTTATAGCCTCACTGTAGTCCTGAACTGATGATCATTTTCTCCAGGAGATTTCTGGGATTTTTTGTCACAGTCATATATTACCTTCAAACAACTACCTTAATAGTCCTCCAAGGAGATCAACCTTATTCTCCCTAACATGTTTGTAGAGTTGTTTATGGCTGTGTGATCTGTGTTTTTAACATAAATCTGGCCCCTGGAGCACTGTGTTTGAAATTTTCTTGCTGCGATAGATGATTCTCTCAGAAGCTTATATTATTAACTTAATCGTTCCCAGCCCCATTGGGAGCTTCATTTTTTGGGGGGGTTGGGAATGGTTATAAGAAGTGTGGTCCAACCTTAAACCAATTAGGCAATAAATATGTGACCCCTGACCAAACTTACCATTTTTTGCATGCCTCTCAAGGACACTTAAAATTCTTTGAAACACACATGAGACTTGAACATTAGGTATGTCAAGAGCTTTGGGGGCAGAAAGATCAGTTTATTTGTTCCCAGCAGTCCTGATATGGGTAGAAGACTAGGACTAGGAGCAAAGTTCAGAGTGAAGCAAGCTTTGGCTCAATGTAAGAATATGCATTCTAGTGGTCAAGCTGGATGAGACCTAGGACTCTTACTGAGACCTAGTATGCTTTCTTAAGATTAAAGACAACTCTATAATTTTCACCTAGAAGAGATTTAGAGATGGCACTTCAGTCACAAGTGGATCCTAAGGAATTGGGTTGAAAGCTGCTTTTGCACAGCAATTTATACAAGATTGTGACAACATCTTTTGTCCGTATCAATGAATTGAGAAAAAGCGATAGATGTTTGGGGAGAAGTTAAAGGCCAAACCACTTCCGCTGCTGTTGCTGCTCTGGAAAGATAGTGCATTCTCTTATAATGGAAAGTGTTTAACTTCTTGGTACAATTATTGAAGAATTTTTGCTTAGAATAGATTCTATTCTTCTGTTTCCATGAATTGACTTTTTTTTAGAAAGCAACTTGATCTCTGTCGCTTTATGATATAAAATCTAGATGTAATTCTTAGATAATTCTGCTATTCTAAGGAGGAATAGAATGTGGCATTTCACTTTCTGGTAGTTGTAAATATACACAAAAAAAACCCCAAAATGATAAGGTAGGTAAGGCAGGACATTTTGGTCCTATTTTATATGAGGAAAAATGGAAGACTGCTAAATAACTTTAATATTTAGCACAGGCAATACTTTCTAAAGGAGGAAGCAAAGTTTAGGTGGCCTAAAGTTTCATATTTAACATACTGGTAGACCCAATTAAGGTGTTGATTCCTTTTTCCATTTTTTTTCACCAGACAACTTTGATACCTATAAACAGGTAATTTTATAGATTTATAGGTAGAGTTCCAGAATTTTAACTACTTAAACAATGCCCAAAGTTCAAGGCAATTTCTATTTCTACTTTGTTTTTTATTGTACTGGTTTATTCATCAGGTTCATACATACACATAGACACACACATATACCCATAAACATCTCCACACACGTACACACTCACCCTCCCATATCAAAACTTTACAGTTACTGTAGGTTGGAAAAGAACTAAAGAATGACCAGCAAGACAGCAGGCAAGCTGACTTTTAGGTGAGGACACCAGGTTTGCTTCTTTTTTTTTAATTGAAGTTTATAGTTGACACAAAATGTCACATTAGTTTCAAGTGTAAAACATAGCAATTCAACAAGTTTATATATTATGACATGCTCACCACAAATGTAGCTACCATCTGTCACCATACAATGCTATTACAGTATCATTAACCATATTCCCTATGCTGTACATTTTATTCCTGGGAATTATTCTTTCTGTAAATGGAAGACAGCATCTACCTCTTCCTTTCACGCATTTTGCCCATCTCCCCACAACCCTCCCCTCTGGCGATCATCAGTTTGTTCTCTGTATTTATGGATCTGTTTCTGCCTTTTGTTTATTCATTTGTTTTGTTTTTTAGATTCCACATATAAGTGAAATCATATGGCATTTGTCTTTCTCTGTCTGACTTTTTCACTTAGCTTAATACCCTCTAAGCCCATCCATATTGTCACAAATGGCAAGATCTCATCCTTTTATGGCTGAATAATACTCCATTGCGTATATATATCACTCCTTCTTTATTTATCTTCGGACAGTTGGGCTGCTTCCATAATTTGACTTTGGAAATAATGCTGCAATAAACAGAGGGGTGCATATACACTTTTGAATTAGTGTTCTCATGTTCTTTGGGCAAATACCCAGTAGTGAAATTACTGGATCATGTGGTAGATCTATTTCTATTTCTATTTTTTTAAAGATTTTATTTATTTATTCATGAGAGACACACACAGAGAGAGAGAGAGAGAGAGAGGCTCAGAGATACAGGCAGAGAGAGAAGCAGAGAGAGAAGCAGGCTCCATGCAGGGAGCCTGAGGTGGGGCTCAATCCTGGGTCTCCAGGATCACGCCCTGGGCTAAAAGGCAGCACTAAACCGCTGAGCCATCTGGGCTGCCCATTTATTTCTATTTTTTTAAAGAACCTCCATACTATTTTTCAGAATGCCTGCACCAGATTGCGTGCCTGCCAACAGTGCACAAGAGTTCCTCTTTTCTCCTCATCTTTATCAATACTTGTTTCTTGTGTTTTTGATTTTAGCCATTCTGACAGGTGTGAAGTGATATTGCATTGTGGTTTTCATCTGCATTTCCTTGATGATGAGTGATGTTGAGCATCTTTTTATGTGTCTGTTGGCCATCTGGATGCCTTCTTTAGAGAAATGCCTGTTCGTGTCTTCTGTTCACTTTTTAATTGGGTTGTTTCCTTTTAGGGGTGTTGAGTTGTCTGCATTCTTTATATATTTCAGATACTCACCCTTTATTGGATATGTCATTTGCAAATATCTTTTCCCATTTAGTAGGTTGTCTTTTCATTTTGTTGATTGTTTCCTTTGCTGTGCAGAAAGTTTTTATTTTATGTAGTCCCAATAGTTTAGTTTTGCTTTTGTTTTCCTTGCCTCTGGAAACACATGTGGAAAAAGGTTGTTAGAGCCAATGTCAGAGAAATTACTACCTGTGCTCTCTACTATGATTTTTTATGGTTTCAGGTCTCATGTTTAGGTCTTTAATCCATTTTGAGTTTATTTTTGTGTATGCTGTAAGAAAGTGGTTCATCTTCATTCTTTTGCATGTAGCTGTCCAGGTTTCCCAATACCATTTGTTGGAAACTTTTTCCCCATTGTATATTCTTTCCTCCTTTGTCAAAGATTATTAGCCATATAATTTGGGGTTTATTTCTGTGTTTTCTATTCTGTTCTATTGATCTATGTGTCTATTTTTGTGCTAGTACCATACTGTTTTGATCACTACAGCTTTGTAGTATATCTTGAGCTCTGGAAATGCAATACCTCCAGTTTTGTTCTTTTTCAAGATTTTTTTTGTGTATTTGGGGTCTTTTGTGGTTCCATGCATGTTTTAGGATCATTTGTTCTAGTTCTGTGAAAAATGCTCTTGGTATTTTGATAGGGATTGCAATAAGTATATAGATATCTTCAGGTAGGATAGATGTTTTGAAAATATTTGTTCTTCCAATCTATGAGCATACAATATCTTTCCATCTGTTTGTGCTCTCTTCAATTTCTTTCATCAGCATTTTACAGTTTTCAGAGTACAGGTCTTTCATCTCCTTGGTTAGGTTTATCCCTAGATAACTTATTATTTTTGGTGCAATTGTAAATGGGATTGCATTCTTAATTTTTCCTTGTGCTATTTTATTATTAGTGTACAGAAATGCGACAGATTTCTGTATATGATTTTATATCCTGAGAACTTACTAAATTCATTTATCGGTTCTAGTAGCTTTTTGGTGGAGTCTTTAGGATTTTCTATATATAGTATCATGTCATCTGCAAATAAGGAAAGTTTTACTTCTTCCTTACCAATTTGGATGCCTTTTTTTCTTGTCTGATTGCTGTGAATAGGACTTTCAGTAATGTGTTGAAAGAAGTGATGAGAGTGGACCTTGTCTTATTCCTGACCCTAGGAGAAAAGCTCTCAGTTTCTCACCATTGAGAATTATGTGCGTGGTGGGTTTTTCATATATGGCTTTTATTATGTTGAAGTATGTTCCCTCTAAACCTACTTTGCTAAGTAAAACATCATGAATGAATGTTTTACTTTGTCACATGCTTTTTCTGCATCTATGGAAATGATCGCATGGCTCTTATCCTTTCTCTCATCAATGTGATGCATCATGTTGATTGGTTTGTGAAAATTGAAACATCCTTACAGCCCAGGAATAAACCCTCTTGATTTCGTGAATGATTTTTCTTAATGTATTGATAGATTTGGTTTGCTAATTTTTGTTGGGATTTTTGTGTCTATATCCATTAGAGATATTGGCCTATAGTTCTCTTTTTTTTTTTTTTTTGTATTATCTTTACCTAGTTTTAGTATCAGGTTAATATTGGCTTCATAAGTTGAATTTGGAAGCTTTCCTTCCTCTTCTATTTTTTGGAATAGTTTGACAAGAATAAGTATTAACTCTTTAAATGTTTGATAGAATTCATCTGTGAAGCAATCTGGTCCTGTACTTTGTTTGTTGGGAGCTTTCTGATTACTGATTCCATTTCATTGCTGGTAATCAGTCTGCTCAAATTTTCTATTTCTTTTTGCTTCTTTCTGTTTTGGTAGGTTATGTGTTTCTAGGAATTTATCCATTTCTTCTAGGTTGGCAATTTGTTGGCATATATTTTTCATAATATTCTCTTGTAATTGTGTTTCTGTGGTATTGATTGTTATTTCTCTTCTGACACTTCTAATTGTGTTTGAGTCTTCTCTCTCTCTTTTGCTTCATATGTCTAGCTAAAGGTTTATCAATGTAATTGGTTTTTTCAAAGACTCAGCTCTTGGTTTCATTTATCTGTTCTATCATTTTTTAGTTTCTATTTCATTTATTTTTGCTCTAATGTTTATTATTTCCTTCCTTCTACTGGTTTTCAGTTTTGTTTATTCTCCTTTTTCTAGCTCTTTAGGTGTAAGGTTAGGTTGTTATTTGGCATAGTTCTCGCTTCTGGAGGTAGACCTGTATTGCTCTAAAGTTCCCCCTTAGAACAGCTTTTGCTGCATCCCCATGATTTTGGACCATTGTGTTTTCATTTTTACTTGTCCCCATGTATATTTTTATTTTCTCTGTGATTTCTTGGTTGATCCACTCATTGTTTAGTAGAATGCTATTTAACCTCCATTTGTTTGTGTATTTTCCATATTTTTTATGGTTGGTTTCTAGCGTCATAGCATTGTGGTCAGAAAAGATGCATGGTATGACTTCAATCTTTCTGAATTTGTTGACACTTGCTTTGTGGGCTAACATATAACTTATTCTGAAGAATGTTTCATGTGCAGTTGAAAAAATATATATTCTGCTATTTTAGGATGGAATATTCTAAATATATCCATTACATCTATCTGGTCCAATGTTTCATTGAAAGCCACTGTTTCCTTGTTGATTTTTCAAAAGATTTTATTTGTTTGTTTGTTTGTTTGCTTGCTTGCTTGTTTTTTTTTTGGGGGGGGGGGGGGGCAGAGGGAGAGAAATCAAGCAAGCTCCATGCTGAGTGTGGAGCCTGACATGGGACTCAATCTCACGACTCTGAGATCATGACCTGAGCCTAAATCAAAAGTCCAACACTGGGGGGAAGGAGCAAGATGGCGGAAGAGTAGGGTCTCCAAATCACCTGTCTCCACCAAATTACCTAGAAAACCTTCAAATTATCCTGAAAATCTATGAATTCGGCCTGAGATTTAAAGCGAGACCAGCTGGAATGCTACAGTGAGAAGAGTTCGCGCTTCTATCAAGGTAGGAAGACGGGGAAAAAGAAATAAAGGAACAAAGGCCTCCAAGGGGGAGGGGCCCGCGAGGAGCCGGGCTGAGGCCGGGGCGAGTGTCCCCAGGACAGGAGAGCCCCGTCCCGTCCCGGAGGAGCAGGAGCTGCACCGACCTTCCCGGGCGGAGAGGGGCTCGCGGGGAGGTGGAGCAGGACCCAGGAGGGCGGGGATGCCCTCGGGCTCCCCGGGACAGTAACAGCAACTGCGTGCCCAGGAGAGTGCGCCGAGCTCCCCAAGGGCTGCAGCGCGCACGGCGGGACCCGGCGGGACCCGGAGCAGCTCGGAGGGGCTCGGGCGGCGGCTCCGCGGAGGGGGCTGCGGGGCCGGGAGCGCGAATCCACCAGCGCAGGCCCCGGAGCACAGGGCGCCGGGACACAGCCCAGGATCCCGCCTCCCCCGGGACAGGCAGAGGCCGGGAGGGCCCAGGACAGCGAGGACGCTCCTGCCCCAGCTGAGCAGATCAGCGGCCCCGCCCCGGAGCCTCCAGGCCCTGCAGACGGAGTTCCTGCCGGAGCTGAATCCAGGTTCCAGAGCTGCCCCGCCACTGGGGCTGTTCCTCCTGCGGCCTCACGGGGTAAACAACCCCCACCGAGCCCTGCACCAGGCAGGGGCACAGCAGCTCCCCCAACTGCTAACACCTGAAAATCAGCACAACAGGCCCCTCCCCCAGAACACCAGCTAGACGGACAACTTCCAGGAGAAGCCAAGGGACTTAAAGAACACAGTATCAGAAGATACTCCCCGGTGGTTCTTTTTTTGTTTGTTTTGTTTTGTTTTGTTTTGTTTTGCTTTTTGATTTGTTTCCTTCCCCCACCCCGTTTTTTTCTCCTTTCTTTTTCTTTCTCTTTTTCTTCTTTTTTTTTTCCTTTTTTTTCTTCCCTTTTTTTTCTCTTTCTCTTTTCTTTCCTTCTTTCTCTCCTCTCTTTTTCTCTTTTTCCCAATACAACTTGCTTTTGGCCACTCTGCACTGAGCAAAATGACTAGAAGGAAAACCTCACCTCAAAAGAAAGAATCAGAAACAGTCCTCTCTCCCACAGAGTTACAAAATCTGGATTACAATTCAATGTCAGAAAGCCAATTCAGAAGCACTATTATACAGCTACTGGTGGCTCTAGAAAAAAGTATAAAGGACTCAAGAGACTTCATGACTGCAGAATTTAGAGCTAATCAGGCAGAAATTAAAAATCAATTGAATGAGATGCAATCCAAACTAGAAGTCCTAACGACGAGGGTTAACGAGGTGGAAGAACGAGTGAGTGACATAGAAGACAAGTTGATGGCAAAGAGGGAAACTGAGGAAAAAAGAGACAAACAATTAAAAGACCATGAAGATAGATTAAGGGAAATAAACGACAGCCTGAGAAAGAAAAACCTACGTTTAATTGGGGTTCCCGAGGGCGCCAAAAGGGACAGAGGGCCAGAATATGTATTTGAACAAATTCTAGCTGAAAACTTTCCGAATCTGGGAAGGGAAACAGGCATTCAGATCCAGGAAATAGAGAGATCCCCCCCTAAAATCAATAAAAACCGTTCAACACCTCGACATTTAATAGCGAAGCTTGCAAATTCCAAAGATAAAGAGAAGATCCTTAAAGCAGCAAGAGACAAGAAATCCCTGACTTTTATGGGGAGGAGTATTAGGGTAACAGCAGACCTCTCCACAGAGACCTGGCAGGCCAGAAAGGGCTGGCAGGATATATTCAGGGTCCTAAAGGAGAAGAACATGCAACCAAGAATACTTTATACGGCAAGGCTCTCATTCAAAATGGAAGGAGAGATAAAGAGCTTCCAAGACAGGCAGCAACTAAAAGAATATGTGACCTCCAAACCAGCTCTGCAAGAAATTTTAAGGGGGACTCTTAAAATTCCCCTTTAAGAAGAAGTTCAGTGGAACAGTCCACAAAAACAAGGACTGAATAGATATCATGATGACACTAAACTCATATCTCTCAATAGTAACTCTGAATGTGAACGGGCTTAATGACCCCATCAAAAGGCGCAGGGTTTCAGACTGGATAAAAAAGCAGCACCCATCTATTTGCTGTCTACAAGAGACTCATTTTAGACAGAAGGACACCTACAGCCTGAAAATAAAAGGTTGGAGAACCATTTACCATTCAAGTGGTCCTCAAAAGAAAGCAGGGGTAGCCATCCTTATATCAGATAAACTAAAATTTACCCCAAAGACTGTAGTGAGAGATGAAGAGGGACACTATATCATACTTAAAGGATCTATTCAACAAGAGGACTTAACAATCCTCAATATAGGGATCCCTGGGTGGCGCAGCGGTTTGGCGCCTGCCTTTGGCCCAGGGCGCGATCCTGGAGACCCGGGATCGAATCCCACGTCGGGCTCCCGGTGCATGGAGCCGGCTTCTCCCTCTGCCTGTGTCTCTGCCTCTCTCTCTCTCTCTCTCTCTGTGACTATCATAAATAAATAAAGAAAAAAAAATTAAAAAAAAAAAAACAATTCTCAATATATATGCCCCGAATGTGGGAGCTGCCAAATATATAAATCAATTATTAACCAAAGTGAAGAAATACTTAGATAATAATACACTTATACTTGGTGACTTCAATCTAGCTCTTTGTATACTCGATAGGTCTTCTAAGCACAACATCTCCAAAGAAACGAGAGCTTTAAATGATACACTGGACCAGATGGATTTCACAGATATCTACAGAACTTTACATCCAAACTCAACTGAATACACATTCTTCTCAAGCGCACATGGAACTTTCTCCAGAATAGACCACATATTGGGTCACAAATCGGGTCTGAACCGATACCAAAAGATTAGGATCGTCCCCTGCATATTCTCAGACCATAATGCCTTGAAATTAGAACTAAATCACAACAAGAAGTTTGGAAGGACCTCAAACACGTGGAGGTTAAGGACCATCCTGCTAAAAGATAAAAGGGTCAACCAGGAAATTAAGGAAGAATTAAAAAGATTCGTGGAAAAAAAAAATAAAAAAAAAAATAAAAAGATTCGTGGAAACTAATGAGAATGAAGATACAACCGTTCAAAATCTTTGGGATGCAGCAAAAGCAGTCCTAAGGGGGAAGTACATCGCAATACAAGCATCCATTCAAAAACTGGAAAGAACTCAAATACAAAAGCTAACCTTACACAGAAAGGAGCTAGAGAAAAAACAGCAAATAGATCCTACACCCAAGAGAAGAAGGGAGCTAATAAAGATTCGAGCAGAACTCAACGAAATCGAGACCAGAAGAACTGTGGAACAGATCAACAGAACCAGGAGTTGGTTCTTTGAAAGAATTAATAAGATAGATAAACCATTAGCCAGCCTTATTAAAAAGAAGAGAGAGAAGACTCAAATTAATAAAATCATGAATGAGAAAGGAGAGATCACTACCAACACCAAGGAAATACAAACGATTTTAAAAACATATTATGAACAGCTATACGCCAATAAATTAGGCAATCTAGAAGAAATGGACGCATTCCTGGAAAGCCACAAACTACCAAAACTGGAACAGGAAGAAATAGAAAACCTGAACAGGCCAATAACCAGGGAGGAAATTGAAGCAGTCATCAAAAACCTCCCAAGACACAAGAGTCCAGGGCCAGATGGCTTCCCAGGAGAATTTTATCAAACGTTTAAAGAAGAAATCATACCTATTCTCCTAAAGCTGTTTGGAAAGATAGAAAGAGATGGAGTACTTCCAAATTCGTTCTATGAAGCCAGCATCACCTTAATTCCAAAGCCAGACAAAGACCCCGCCAAAAAGGAGAATTACAGACCAATATCCCTGATGAACATGGATGCAAAAATTCTCAACAAGATACTGGCCAATAGGATCCAACAGTACATTAAGAAAATTATTCACCATGACCAAGTAGGATTTATCCCTGGGACACAAGGCTGGTTCAACACCCGTAAAACAATCAATGTGATTCATCATATCAGCAAGAGAAAAACCAAGAACCATATGATCCTCTCATTGGATGCAGAGAAAGCATTTGACAAAATACAGCATCCATTCCTGATCAAAACTCTTCAGAGTGTAGGGATAGAGGGAACATTCCTCGACATCTTAAAAGCCATCTATGAAAAGCCCACAGCAAATATCATTCTCAATGGGGAAGCACTGGGAGCCTTTCCCCTAAGATCAGGAACAAGACAGGGATGTCCACTCTCACCACTGCTGTTCAACATAGTACTGGAAGTCCTAGCCTCAGCAATCAGACAACAAAAAGACATTAAAGGCATTCAAATTGGCAAAGAAGAAGTCAAACTCTCCCTCTTCGCCGATGACATGATACTCTACATAGAAAACCCAAAAGTCTCCACCCCAAAATTGCTAGAACTCATACAGCAATTCGGTAGCATGGCAGGATACAAAATCAATGCCCAGAAGTCAGTGGCATTTCTATACACTAACAATGAGACTGAAGAAAGAGAAATTAAGGAGTCAATCCCATTTACAATTGCACCCAAAAGCATAAGATACCTAGGAATAAACCTCACCAAAGATGTAAAGGATCTATACCCTCAAAACTATAGAACACTTCTGAAAGAAATTGAGGAAGACACAAAGAGATGGAAAATATTCCATGCTCATGGATTGGCAGAATTAATATTGTGAAAATGTCAATGTTACCCAGGGCAATATACACGTTTAATGCAATCCCTATCAAAATACCATGGACTTTCTTCAGAGAGTTAGAACAAATTATTTTAAGATTTGTGTGGAATCAGAAAAGACCCCGAATAGCCAGGGGAATTTTAAAAAAGAAACCATATCTGGGGGCATCACAATGCCAGATTTCAGGTTGTACTACAAAGCTGTGGTCATCAAGACAGTGTGGTACTGGCACAAAAAAAGACACATAGATCAGTGGAACAGAATAGAGAATCCAGAAGTGGACCCTGAACTTTATGGGCAACTAATATTCGATAAAGGAGGAAAGACTATCCATTGGAAGAAAGACAGTCTCTTCAATAAATGGTGCTGGGAAAATTGGACATCCACATGCAGAAGAATGAAACTAGACCACTCTCTTGCACCATACACAAAGATAAACTCAAAATGGATGAAAGATCTCAATGTGAGACAAGATTCCATCAAAATCCTAGAGAAGAACACAGGCAACACCCTTTTTGAACTCGGCCATAGTAACTTCTTGCAAGATACATCCACGAAGGCAAAAGAAACAAAAGCAAAAATGAACTATTGGGACTTCATCAAGATAAGAAGCTTTTGCACAGCAAAGGATACAGTCAACAAAACTCAAAGACAACCTACAGAATGGGAGAAGATATTTGCAAATGACATATCAGATAAAGGGCTAGTTTCCAAGATCTATAAAGAACTTCTTAAACTCAACACCAAAAAAACAAACAATCCAATCATAAAATGAGCAAAAGACATGAACAGAAATCTCACAGAGGAAGACCTAGACATGGCCAACACGCACATGAGAAAATGCTCTGCATCACTTGCCATCAGGGAAATACAAATCAAAACCACGATGAGATACCACCTCACACCGGTGAGAATGGGGAAAATTAACAAGGCAGGAAACAACAAATGTTGGAGAGGATGTGGAGAAAAGGGAACCCTCATACACTGTTGGTGGGAATGTGAACTGGTGCAGCCACTCTGGAAAACTGTGTGGAGGTTCCTCAAACAGTTAAAAATATACCTGCCCTACGACCCAGCAATTGCACTGTTGGGGATTTACCCCAAAGATACAAATGCAATGAAACGCCGGGACACCTGCACCCCGATGTTTATAGCAGCAATGGCCACGATAGCCAAACTGTGGAAGGAGCCTCGGTGTCCAACGAAAGATGAATGGATAAAGAAGATGTGGTTTATGTATACAATGGAATATTACTCAGCTATTAGAAATGACAAATACCCACCATTGGCTTCAACGTGGATGGAACTGGAGGGTATTATGCTGAGTGAAGTAAGCCAGTCGGAGAAGGACAAACATTATATGTTCTCATTCATTTGGGGAATATAAATAATAGTGAAAGGGAATATAAGGGAATGGAGAAGAAATATGTGGGAAATATCAGAAAGGGGGACAGAACGTAAAGACTGCTAACTCTGGGAAGCGAACTAGGGGTGGTAGAAGGGGAGGAGGGCGGGGGGTGGGAGTGAATGGGTGACGGGCACTGGGGGTTATTCTGTATGTTAGTAAATTGAACACCAATAAAAAATAAATTAAAAATAAATACAAATAAATACAAATAAATAAAAAAACAAAACAAAAGTCCAACACTTAACGGAATGAACAATCCAGGCATCCCTCCTGGTTGATTTTCTATTTGGATGATGTATTCATTGATGTAAATGAGTATTAAGGTACCCTAATATTATTCCATTACTACTTATTACTTCCTTTATGTTTGTTATTAGCTGCTTTATGTATTTGGGTGCTCCTGTGATGGGCGCACAAATATTTACAATTGTTATATGTTCTTGTTGTATATTCCCTTTATGATTATATAATGTCCTTCTTTGCCTCTTCTTAGTCTTTGTTTTAAAGTTTATTTTGTTCTATGTGAGTATTGATACCCTGGTTTTCTTTTTACTTCTATTTGCGTAAATGCTTTTCCCTCCTTTCACTTTCAATCTGCAGGTGTCTTTAGGTCTGAAATGAGTCTCTTACAGGCAGCATATAGATGGACCTTGCTTATTTATTTCTTCTGTCACCTTATATTTTTTTGTTGGAGTGTTTAGTCCATTTATATTCGAAGTAATTATTGATAGGTTTGTACTTCTTGCCATTTTGTTCCTTGTTTTATGGTTGTTTTTGTAGTTCTTCTCCATTCCTTTTTTCTCTTTCTCTGTTTCATGATTTGCTAGCTTTCTTTAATGGTATAAACTTCCTCATAATCTTTTGCCTATCTATTACTGGTTTTTAATTTGTGTTTACCATTAGGTTTATATATAACATCTTATGCTTATAGCAGTCTATATTAAGTTCATGGTCACTTAAGTTTTAACCCATCTTAAAGCATGTTTTATTCATATCAACCACCCACCATGTTTTACATATATGGTGTCATACTTTACACCCTTTTATTTTGTGAATTCATTGCCTGATTTGTATAGATATACTTAATTTTACTCCTTTTATGCTTTCTACTTTTCTGACTCCTGCTTATGGTCTTTCCTTTCCACTGGCAGAGTCCCCTTTAACATTTCTTACAAGGTAGGTTAGTGGTGATGAATTCCTTTACTTTTGTTTGTCTGGGAAACTCTTTGTCTCTCCTATTTTGAATGATAACCTTCCTAGATAGGGTATTCTTGGTTGCAGAGGTTTTTTTTTTTCTTTCAGCACTTTGACTATATCATGTCACTCCCTTCTGGCCTATGAAGTCTCTGTTAAAAAAAATCAGCTGATAGCCTTACAGGGTTTCCCTTGTATGTCACTGTTTTCTTTTCTCTTTTTGCTTTTAAATTTCTCTCTTTATCAGTACCTTTTGCCATTTTAATTACTTTGTGACTTGGTATGGATCTCCTTGGGTTGATTTTGTTGGAGACTCTCTGTGCTTCCTGAATCTAAATTTCTGCTTCCTGTTCCAGATTTGGAAAGTTTTCAGCTATTATTTTTTCAAATAAATTTTCTGCCCCCCTTTCTCTCTTCTCCTTCTAGGATCTCTATAATGCAAATGTTATTATGCTTGATGGCGTCATTGAGCTCCCTAAGTTTATTTTCATATTTTATTTTTTTTCTGTTCAACTTGATTGTTTTCCATTACTCAGTCCTCCAGATCACTGATCCATTCTTCTGCTTCCTCTAGTATACATTTTATTCCCTCTGGTGTATTTTTCATATCAGTCATTGAGTTCTTCATCTCTGATTGGTTTCTTTTTTTTTTTTTTTTTTTTCTGATTGGTTTCTTATGTTTTCTGTATCTTTGTTGATGGTCTCATTGAGATCCTCCCTTCTTCTCAAGTCCAGAGAAGACTTACGATCATTACTTAAAATTCTTTATTAGGCATATTACTTATCTCCATTTTATTTAGATCTCTTGCTGTGATTTTGTCCTGTTCTTTCATTTGGGACGTATTCCTGTCTCCTCATGTTGTCTAAATCATCTCTGTGTCTGTTTCTATATGTTAGTAACATCAGCTACGTAGCCTGCTCTTGAAATAGTGGCTTTAAAAAGAAGAGGTCCTGTAGTGCTCTGCAGTGCAGTGTTCTTGCTCACTGGAACCTGACACTTTAGCGGTGTCTCCTAAGCATGTTGCATGTTCCCTCCTATTGTGGCTGAGCCATATTTGCCTTCAGTCCAATATTCTTCAGTGGCTCTCTTTGCCTGTTTGTGGGCATGGTTTGGGCCCGGTGTTGTTAGTGGGCCTGTCTGCAATCGCCTAAGGCTTGAACTAAGTCAGACCAGGCTTTTGCCAGAGTTGCAGTCGCATCAAACTGCAGGGTGCTCTCCTTGTGCTGCCCCTTGAGAAACCTTCATTAGGGGTGGGGCCTTCAGTCAGACTGGTGTGTGTGGTTGTCCTGTCTCCTTCCCAGGGCAAGAGTCACTTTGGAGTGCTGCTGACCCCTGTCGGGACTCCTTACACACTACTAGGTTTGTGCACCACTTTGGATGGGCTCCAGTCAAGGGCATATTGGAGGGGGCAGGTCCACATGAGAGCCCGGTGCCAGCAGGTTCTATGCTGGACCACTGCAGAAAGGGAGCTGCAACCACCCAGGAAATCTGCCGAGCCTGGCCAGGCTGGATGGAGCAGATCCACAGAAGCATGCAGGCAGTGTGCACCATTAGCAAGGTAAGTGAGGTGTTTGGTCCTGCACTGATTCTTGCAGTTATCTCTGTATCTAGGATGGGGGACAAGGGAGGCAAATGGCACCCACTAGTTCTTTTGTTCCTGAAGAAGTCTCCCAAAGTTCCCTGACCCTCCAGCACATATTCTGATATTACTAAATAACTATCCTTCCTGTTTCCCTCAAGAATTTTTCAAACTATTACTTCTAAGCTGTATCTTAGTGGAACTGTTTGTTGTGCTGTCCCATTAAGGGCAGAGACTCCATTTCTTTTCACCCTTCTGGCCCTCTCAGAGCCAAGCCCATTGGTTTTTAAAGTTCCAGGTGTTAAGTCCAACTGATTGTCAAAAATTCACAAAACCAGTCCCTTCAGGCCTTCAAAGCCAAATCTTATAAGGATTCATCTTCCCATTGCCTCCTGTGCCTAAAATGCCTGGTGCAGGTTCTCTCCTCTCCTCTCTCCATAGCTGTGTCTCTCCCTCCTGTAGACTCTCCCATGGGTCGGTTTAGCTTCCAACCATGTCTCTGCCCTTTCTACCCTCTACATTTAGCTGTGGAAAGCCTGTTCCACTAGTCTTCAGGTCATTTTCTGGGTTATTTACACTGATGTGTGTGTTATCTAGGTCTATCAGTGGGATGAGGTGAGCCCAGAATCCTCTTACTCTGTCATCTTCCCCAGAAGTCCCAGATGCACTTCTTAAAGAAGTGTGGAGATTGGGGTTCAGATTCCACCCTATCAGAGAAGGCAATCAACTATACAGATTGTGCCATCTCTGCCAATTCCCACAAGTCAAATATATAGACGATAAAATACCACAAGAATGTTAAAAATTGTT
Organism: Canis aureus; assembly: GCF_053574225.1. Taxonomy (NCBI): domain Eukaryota; kingdom Metazoa; phylum Chordata; class Mammalia; order Carnivora; family Canidae; genus Canis; species Canis aureus. Next base: position 12,987,133 of record NC_135649.1, read on the forward strand.
ATTGAAAAAAAATGTCGAAAACATATAAAAGTAGGGAGAAGAATATAATTAAAACCAAATACTCATCATCCAGTTTCAACTATTACTAATTGTCAGCCAATTTTGTTTTATCTCCTATATTAGTTTTCTATTGCTGCATAGCAAATTATCAACATTTTTAGAGGCTTAAAGCAACATTCATTTATTATATCACAGAAAGTCAAAAGTCTAGAAATAGTGTAACTGGTTTCTCTGCTCATGGTCTCACCAAGCTGCAAAGTATTGCCTGGAGTTACAATCTCATGTGGGGTCTGGGACCCTCTGCCAAGCTTATGTGATTGCTGGCACATTTCAATTCCTTGTGGTTATAGGACTGAAGTCCCTGTTTTCTTGGTGGCTATCAGCCAAGGAGCTTCTCTCATCTCCTAGAGAGCATTCTCTAATCTCTGGCACGTGGCCCTCTGCATAGGCAGTTACAACATTGTTGTTCACTTCTTCAAGGACAGCAGGAAATCATCTGCTGTTACTCTTCATCTCTTTTCATGGCTATCCTCATTAGGTCAGACCCAAGTAGGAAAATCTTCTATTTTATTAATTCACAGTCAGCCTATTGTATCTTTTTTTTAAATAATAAATTTATTTTTTATTGGTGTTCAATTTGCCAACATACAGAATAACACCCAGTGCTCATCCCATCAAGTGCCCCACTCAGTGCCTGTCACCCATTCACCCCCACCCCCCACCCTCCTCCCCTTCCACCACCCCTAGTTCGTTTCCCAGAGTTAGGAGTCTTCATGTTCTGTCTCCCTTTCTGATATTTCCTACCCATTTCTTCTCCCTTCCCTTCTATTCCCTTTCACTATTATTGCATCTTAATTAAATCTGGAAAAGGTCTTATACCATATAACATAACATAATCATGAGAGCAGTATCTTATCATATTCACAATTTCACTCAAGGGGAAGAGTTTATAGTGCATGTCTTCAGGGGTGGCATTCATGGGGCCATCTGAGAATTATGACCACCCTAATCACCCAAATTATTTTGAAGCAAACATCTGAAAGAGTATCAATTAATATTTGTGTGTATCTCTAAAATGTAAACACTGATTTTTAAACAACCACTATGCCATTATCAAACTTAAAATAATCCATTAATATCACCTGATATACAATAAATGTTCAAATTTTTCCTATTTTTATTATTTTTAAAGTTTGATCACATCAGGATCTTAATGAGATTCAAGTATTGAAGTTGGGAGCTATGTCTCTTAAATTTCTTTAAATATATATAATCTCTTCCTCCATCCTTTTTTTCCCTTTGTAATGTACTTCTTGAAGAAACAGGGCCATTTTTCATATAAATTTCTTAGAATGGATTTTTGTTTTTACTATTAAACTTTTTATTTTAAGATAATTGTAGATTCACATGAAATTGTAAGAAATAATGCAGAGAGATCACATTTACATTTACCTAGTTTCTCCAACTATATCAACTTGAAAAACTTTATTATAATGTATGGTGAAAATACATAATATTCCCATCATCACAAGAATTCTTCATGTGCCTTTCAAAAGCCACAATAACCAAACTGTAGGAGCCATGATGTCCTTTGACAGATGAATGGATAAAGTGGGAATGCAAACTGGTGCAGCCACTCTGGAAAACAGTGTGGAGGTTCCTCAAGAAGTTAAAAATAAAGCTACCCTATGACCCAGCAATTGCACTACTGGGTATTTACCCCAAAGATACAGATGTAGTGAAACCAAGAGGCACCTGCACCCTGATGTTTATAGCAGCAATGTCCACAAAAGCCAAACTGTGGAAGGAGCTGAGATGTTCTTCGGCAGATGAATGGATAAAGAAGATATGGTACATATATAAAATGGAATATTCCTCAGCCATCAGAAAGGATGAATACCTACCATTTACATCGACCTGGATGGAACTTCAGGGTATTATGCTGAGTTAAATAAGTCAATCAGAGAAAGACAATTATCATACGGTTTCACTTATACGTGAAACGTGAGTAATAGTGAAAGGGACCATACGGGAGGGGGGGAAACTGAGTGAGGAAAAATTAGAAAGGAAAACAAGCCATGAGGACCCTGGACTCTGGGAAACAAAGAAAGGGTTTCAGAAGGGGAGGTGGGTGGGGAGGGATAGGGTAACTGGGTGATGGGCATTAAGGAGGGCACATGATGAGATGAGCACTGGATGTTATACTATATGTCGACAAATTTAATTTAAATAAATAAATAAGCTATATCTACTTCCCTCCTATCCCAACCCTCCTTAATCTCTATTAACCAATAATCTGATCTCCATTTTTATACATTTGCCATTTTAAGAATGATATATACATGGAATCATACAGTATGTAACATTTGAAATTGGCTGTTTCACTCAGCAAAATTCTCTGTTTATCAATAGTTCATTCTTTTTTATTGTTTAGTATTGCTTCATGGTATGTATATACCACAGTTTGCTTAATCAATCTAGGATATCTATATTGTTTCCTGTTTAGGGATTTTATCAATAAAGCTACTAAAACTTGCATGTACAGTTTTCCATGACTATCAGTTTTTATTTCTCTGAGATAAATGCACAAAAGCACAATTTCTAGGTCATGTGGCAAGTGAATGTTTGGATTTTTTTAATTGAAGAAGCTGTTGACTGTTTACTAGACTAGCTGACTAGTTATACCATTTTACATTCCCATAAACAATTCATACATAACTGATAAGTATGCAATGATGTCTTAGTATGGCTTTAAATTGTATTTCTCTAGTAGCTAGCACATCTTTTCAGGTACTTTTTGGCCATCTGTGTATACATGGTAAAATGTTTTTCATGTTGTTTACCCACTTTCTAATTGGATGTTTGTTTTTTGCTGTTAAATTTTGAATTGTTTATTTATTTTAGGTGAGTTCCTTATCAGATGTGTGGTTTGCAAATATTTTCTCCCAGTATAAAGTTTGTCTTTTCATCTTCTTAACAAGGCCATTCACAGAGCAAAAGTCTTAATTTTCATGAGATCCAATTTATGAATTCCTTTTATGCATCATTCTTCTGGTGTCAAGGCTAGAACTCTTTGCCAAGTCCTAGAGCCCAAAGTCTTCTATTTCTTTTCTAATACTTTTATAGTTTTTCATCTTACATTTATGTTCATGATCTGTTTTGAGTTGATTTTTGTATAAGTTGTGATGTTTAAGTTAAGATTCCCTTTTTTGCCCATGGACTTCAGTACTATTTGTTGAAAAGGCTCTTGATCCTCTATTAAATTGCTTTTGCACCATTGTCAAAAATCACGTTGGCATTCCTATGTGGGTCTATTTTTGAGTAGTATACTCTATTCCATTGATCTATGTGTCTATCCCTCCAACAATATTATGCAACGTTTATTACTGTAGCTATAAAATAATTCCTGAAAATGAGGTTGACTGATTCCTACCAATTTATTTTTTCCAAAATTGCTAAAGTTATTCTACTTCCTTTGCCCTTCCATATACATTTTATAATAATCTTGTCTATCTATAAAAAAATCTTGCTGAGACTTTTATCATAATTATATTAAACATGCATATCAATCTGGGGGACGATTGGCATCTTGGCTATGTTGAGTCTTTTGATCAATAAATATGGCATGTTATGTAGATCTTTGAGATTAACTCAGCTTTTTGAATCTGTAGGACTATGTCTTTTACCAAATTTGGAAAGTTTTTAGTCATTACTTCTTAGAGTATTTTTCTTCAGCCCCTTCTTTCTCCTCTTATTCTGACACTCCAGTGACATGGATTTAGATCCTTTGTTATACTTCCACAAGTCACTTAGTCTTTATTTTTTTCAGTCTATTTTTCCTTTGCTGTTCAGATAGGCTTCTATTCATATCCAAAGGTTGAAGGTTACCTCAGATCCTCTCCACTAGGTGGGGTAAAATTCCAGGCCCTCAAGAGGTCTCCACAATCACTGCTGATGCCCAGTGGTGATGACAGTCCTCTGCCTCCATTTGGTCTTCTCTGGCAAGGGAGTTGGAGTGCCTCATTACAGCCCCGTGAAGGTGGAAATCTGTTTCCTCTCAGCCTTGACTGATGTGTGCGGGGATGGAGTTGCAATTATTTCTGTGATACTGGGCTGGAGTACAGCAGTTATTGTCTAAAAGGTTTTTGTCTTGCTGGGCTGTCCCTTTCCTGGTCCTTTGGCTAGAAGGAGAAGGCTTTTGCTGGAACTTTTTTTGTCTGCATCCATTGGCATTTCCTGATTGCTGGCTTCTTCAGCTTCAAGTTTGGAATATATGATGCAAGACAAAAAGAAACTCAGGGAATGCACCACTTTGCCATTCCTCAGATCCCTAGGACCCTAGCCAGTCTGGCTTCTTCTTTCCAACTTTCAGTGTATTTTTATATTTGCTTTAAATATAAGACCTAGGATTTTTAGTTGCTCGTAGCAGGATTACTAGGTAAAATACTTTTACTCCATCTTCTCAAAAACAAAAGTCTCCAGACTGGATTTTGATGATTATATCTACAAGTTCAGTCTATTTTCACTCTGCCTTGCAGATCAGTAAATTCTACTGATCTCTTCAAGTTCACTGATTCGATCCTGTCATCTCCTCTCTACTACTGAGCCCATCCAGCAAGATTTTTATATCAGCTATTATATTTTCAGTTCTGTTTTTCCTATCTGCTTCTTTTTTTCATAACTTCTATTTCTTCCCTGAAATCTTCTATTTCTATTTTGTTTACAGGGAATTTGTAGTTGCCTGTTGAACCAGTTTTATGAAGGCTTCTTTAAAATCCTTGTCATATTCCAGCATTTTTTTCACCTTAGTGTTGGCATCTCCCATTTTTTTTCTCACTCAAATTGTGATTTTCTTGGCCCTTGGTATGAAAGGCTCTTTCAATTGTATCCTATACATTGTGGACCTTATATTATGAACTCCAGATCCTATTACTTTTTCTTTTTAGAAAGCAATTCCTCTGTTGAGATGTACAGCAAGGGACTGTGGGTGTCCATGTTCAGCTTCCCTCTAGTCCCTATCAATATCTTCCCAGCAAAAGTAGGATGCTCACCACACAGCCTTATTCCAGACAGTAGAAGTTCAGTTCCTTCTCACTGAACCTGACACCTTCCTGGATAATGTGAAAAAGTAACTAACACCTCACACTGGTGTTAGCTTATTTTTTTTCCAAAATTGTTTTAGTTATTCTATTTCCTGTTTTGTTGCTGTAGGATAAGTAGGTTCTCAGCTCACCACTGGCCCCAATGATACAAGGAAAGTGGAAGGGAGAAGACAAGTAGAGTGCCAAATAGCCCTGGTTCTGACTGCCTAGTTCAACATCATGCAGGAGAGAAGAGATTCAGTAGTTCCTGTATCCTGTTCATGTTACCTTTGAAGGGGAATCAGAGCACCTCCTATTCTGGGTGGGAGGCGGAAGATGAAAGGTGAGAGATGCCAGGTGGGAGATGGAAGATCAGCTCTCTATCTGTTCCTTGTAGGAGAATTGGAATAATGCCTGCTTTTGGCAGGCAGGCAATGTGAAAGCTAACTCCCTGCCAATCCCTGCCAACACTATCCTGACAGGGGAGTCATAGCACTACCATTTTCAATCTGGCTGGAAATGGAAGATCAGTTCCCAGCTCCAGAGATTGTCTTCATGACCCAAAATTAGGCAAAGAAGTCTTAAACATGACACCAAAAGCGTGACATAAAAGAAAAAAATGCTAAATTGGCATCTCAAAATTAAAACTTTTACTCTGAGGAACTCTCTTGTTAGGACAATAAAAATCAAGCTATTGCCTAGAAAAAATATTTTCAAATTAATATCTAATAAAGGACATATCAAGAATATATGGACGCTTCAAAACTCAGAAATTAGAAAACAACCCAATATTAAAAATGGGCAAAAATCATCAATTGACATTTCATTAAATTGGACATATGGATGGCAAATGAATAAATGAAAAATTGTTAAACATCATTAGCCACTAGAGAAATGCAAATTAAAACCATAATTTTATACCATGATACACATTTGAAAATAACTAAAATTTTTAAATATATATATATATATGTACATTACTGAGTGCCATAGTACTATCAGGTCTGAAGAATAACAAACTCTCATACATTACTGGTAGAAATGTAGAATGGTACAGCCATTGTGGAAAATGATTTGGTAATTTCTTATAAACTCACATTTACCATATGATTCAGAAATCCCATTCTTGGGAGAAATAAAAACTTATGGTCAAACAAAACCTGTAAACAAATGTTTATAACAGCTCTATTCATGTTTTCCAAAGCCTGAAAACAACCCAAATATATCCTTCTACAGGTGAATGGATAAATAAACTATGGTGCATCCACTTAAGGGAATACTATTCAGCAATAAAGAGTGAACCACTGATTCAACCAATTGAATGCTTCTCAAAAACATTTTGCTGAGTGAGAAAAGCCAGCCTCAACAAATTACATACTTTATTATTCCACTGTTTTTAGAAAATATGAATCCATATTTTTAAAAAGAAAATATAAAAATATTAGAAGTTTATTCCAGTGGAAAAAAATAGTAATGTGCATATATTTTACAACTGAGTATCTATAGAAACACCTTTAAACCAAAATCATTTGGTAGAACTCAGGGACTGATGAGCTTCAGAAAGAGGGCCATGGGCCAAAATATAAAAAAGAAAAATGCTCACAGGAGCAAAGAGAATATGTGGTTCTTCTAAAATAGAAAAGAAAAGAATAAAGAACAAATAATACAGTGGTGAGAACATTTCTGAGGCACACAAATAATATATCAATGTGAAAGAAAACATTAGTAATTTTATTAGGACAATGTGTAAATGAAATTTTTAAAATGGAAGAATGGTAAATGCAAAAAATAAGTATATGAGATATAACTAACAACCAAGCAAATAACCTCTACAATAGAGAAATATTAACAAAACCATGAATCATAGTTCTTTTTACACTGAATTTACTTTGTGAAAGCTAGTCATGTGTTAGCTTAAGTAACTGTGTTGAATAATAGTCTGAATGAAAATGGTGATTATTCTTATGTAAATCTTATGAAAATCAAGTGATATTTCAATAAAAATACATTTTCAGGCATGACTTGGACTTAATGGTAGTTATGACTGAAGAATATATTTTCAAATAACATTATTATAATCATTGACAAGGTACATATAAACAACATTCATAATAATTAATATGATTATTGCAATTCCTACATTCCTACTTGCAGTCCTTCATATCAATATTGAACCCAATCATGTCATGGAGAATATGGCTTATTATATATAAATATAATTTTCCTTTTTAAAATATAAGTTAATACTTTTCCTGGAGAGAAGGCCTAAAAAAAACAAGACAGATTATTACCTGTGTATTGTTATACTTGAAAGTGTGGGGGAAATTGGATGACTCACATTGTGTACCCACTGGACATCAGAGTTTTTTTCTTTCTAGTTATGCAAGTGGTAAGTATACCAGAGACAGAATAGAATCCAGCATGAGTATGGTCAATATTGCAAGCAAAAAACAAAAACAAAAACAAATATGTACAGAATATGTGTTTATTTCTAGTAGTCTATATCACATCTTTAAAGATTTATATTTTATAATTATGAATGTTATTTATATTTTATAATTTTACATGTTCAGAAGTGTTGGAAAATATTGAAGCCATCAATAAGAAAATAAATATATTACTTATAATTTCAATAGCAAGAGGAAAACATTGTTGCTGGTTGCTTTGTGTTCTCCCCATTGTAAGTATGTCTATATGAATAGTCCTTCAATCTTGGCTTTAATTTAAGTAAGTTTGAATTATTAGGCTATTCATCATGCCAGATTTTTTAGGTTTTAAGTTAGTATTATAAGACTTCTCTTTCTGCCTAAGATTGAATAACAGAGACCAAATTGATATTATCTGAAATAGCTAAAAAAATGACAACACAGATGAAACAATGATTTTCAATTTATTGGATATTGGGCAACAAAGGAGCATGATCTCAGAGATGAAAATAAATGAAGTGAGGCTGACAATTGCTGCAGCTTACTGTCTGGAGAGAGACTGCAGGACACAGTACAAAGAGGGGGAGGCTGGCAGTCACCTTGAGTTGATGAGATGGAGCTGAGAGTCCAAGGAGCCCAGAGAGTCCAGAATTTGAAGGACAGGATACCAGAGAAGAGAGAGCTGCACAGAGAGAAAACTCCAGAGCTCACACAGGGCTAGGAATTGTTCTTGTTCCCACCAGAATGGTAAAATGAATAATTCATGGAGCATTGATCAGAATATTTAAAGGGTTTTGCCTTAGAAATGAGACAATATTGGCAATAGTAGCTATAGGGTAAACACTATTCTGATCTTTCCTAGCTAAGTTTAAAAACTAGACCTGTGTTGGGGGTTGAATTGTGTCCCTTAAAAGGAGTTATCTGTGACTGTGACCTTATTGGAAATAAAGTCTTCACAGGTGTAATTAATTGAGTCAAAATCAGGTCATATGGAAGTGAGGTGGACACTAGTCCCATATGACTGGTGTCCTTCCAAAAGGAGAAGACAGAGACACAAAGGGAGAATACCATGTGAAGACAGAAGCAGGAACTGGAGTGATGCATTCACAAGCCAAGGAACAATAGACAAATTGTTCCAAGGATTGCTGGCTGTCACCAGGAAATAGGAGAGAGACTCAGAACAGATTCACTCTCAGAACCCTTAGAAGGAACCCAACCTACTGGCACCTTAATTTCAGACTTCTAGCCTCCAGAACTTTAGGACAATAAATTCCTGTTGTTTTAAGCCACCTAGTCTGTGGTACTTTGTTGTGGCAACCCTTAGGAAACAAATACAACCCAAAGGATCATGCTATTTCCAAGTAATTTGTGTTTCAGAACAAATCTCAAGGATAATTATTTATAGAAATACGAAAATACCCAGCACACATGTAAGGTAAGATTCACGTGGTGTAGCATCCAATCAAAATTAGCAGGCATGCAAAGAAACTGGAAAGTAGGATTCGTAGTGATGAGAAAATTCAATGAATTTAAACTGACCTAGAAATTACACAAATTGATAGAGTTAGTAGATAAGGGCATCAAAACAGTTGTTACAGCTGTATTCCATATTTTCCAGAAACAAGAGGAGAGTTTAAACATGTTAAATATAGACACAGAAGACATAAAAAGACCTCAAATGCACGTTTGAGAGACAAAAATGAAAATGTCAGAGTTGAAAAGATACACTGGTTTGGATTAAAGACAGAAAAAATGATTAGTGAACTTGAATATACAGCAAAATAAATTTTTGGTAATGAATCAAAAAGAAAAAAAAATGAAACTAATGAATAGAGCACTAGTAAGCACTGAAATCACTTCCAGTGAACTAATATACATACATTTGGAGATCCCAAAAGCAAAAAAGGCATGCAGATAGAAAAAAAAATACTTGAGGATATAAATGAAAAATTATCAAATTTTATGAAAATTGTAATCACACAGACAGACCCAAGAAGCTAAAAGAATCCCCCAAACAAGAAAAGTATGAGGAGAACCCTTTTATAATGTGTACAGATGTCAAATCATCATGATGTGCACATTAAATATGTTACAATTTTGTCAATTTTACTTCAATAAAGCTGAAAAAAATAGAAAAAAGAAAAAAAAGCTATGCCAAGTCACATAATAAACAAATTGCTTAAAACTAGTGCTAAAAAAGAAAAGCCGGGATCCCTGGGTGGCGCAGCGGTTTAGCGCCTGCCTTTGGCCCAGGGCACGATCCTGGAGACCCGGGATCGAATCCCACGTCAGGCTCCCGGTGCATGGAGCCTGCTTCTCCCTCTGCCTGTGTCTCTGCCTCTCTCTCTCTCTCTGTGTGTGACTATCATAAATAAATAAAAATTTAAAAAAATAAAAAAGAAAAAAAATAAAAAAGAAAAGCCTTTAGGGAGCAGTGCAGGAGGGTCCCACTTTACCTACAAAGGAACAAAGATAAAGATGACAGTCGTTTTTTATGACACAAAAGATCAGATATTGTACGATTCTATTTATATGAGATATCCAGGATAAAAAAACCCATTAGGACAGACAACAGATTACTGGTTGCCAGGCACTGGGGAAAGGAAGAAATTAGAAGCAATTGCTTCATGAGGATGGGGATTCTGTGTGAGGTCATGGAGAAGTTCTAAAAATAGTAGTGATGATTGCACTTTGAGTGCCACTGACTTGTTCACCTTAAAACCACTAAAATGGTTAGTTTTATCATGTGAATTTTACTACACAAGAAAAGAAAGCCAGAGAAAGTAGAACAAAATCTTTAAAGTACTAAAAGGGGGGAAAAAAAAAACTCTACCTAGATTTCTATACCCAGTTAAAATATATTTCAAAAACAGAAGTGAAATAAATTTTTTTTCAGAACTACAAAACCTGAAACCATGTATTACCAACAGATGTGCACTATGAGAAATGTTGAGGGAAGTCCTCCAAGCAGACAGAAAATGTAGATCCATCTGAATCTACAAAGGAATGAGAGGCAACTGCATGGAAATTGCCACCACATGATATAGCATAACAGTAATTACCTGAGTAAATATGAGCTATTTTCCATATTGTGTAAATGTCTTTAATAAGACATAATTGATAGTTTAAAGTAAAAAGAAAAACAGTACATGGAGTGGTTTATAACATACGTAAAAGAAAAATGTATGACAATGGCAGACAAAAGGTCGAGAAGAAAGAAGTTTATGTATACTGTTGGTTTTTGTATGTCTGACTATTCTGAGATACAATTGATAAGAGTGGCTGTTCTTTTCTTTGTACATAAAGGCCCTGGCACAGCGACTGGGTGGGCCCACACATAACAAGCATTTCAAAGACATTCATCATTTAAAGTATGAACATAATGCGACTAGAGGCAATACTGTAAACTCCAGAAAAATTCTTTTTCTCAGTTCCTTGAATAAAGAACTCAAGGAATCACTTCACCTTGTGTTCTCAAAGGGCATCAAACTACACATTTTTTATTGATTTGGTTGCCATCAGGCAACCTGAGCATCAGTCAAGTGGACCATGCGCCATGTAGCGGGGGGCGGGGGGGCAGAGGTGACAGATGAACGGAAAATGAGCAATATTCCCAGCTCTTGTTGAGGAGGCTGGAACATGAACTGAGAATACTTTCAAAAGAAGGAAACGTGGGTGCAAAGTCAGGGAAGGCCCTCCATGTTATTTGGTGCTGAGGAGCTACCACAGAAAGGCACTAGCTGGGACCTCTTTGCACAAGAGAGTTTGAAGTAAAGCTAGAAAGGAAGAGACAAGGATTGGGATCAGCAGGAAGAGCCTGTGAAAATTCCTAACAGAACCCTAAGGGGAACAGTGGGTCACAGGGAAGGCAGCCGGTCCCATGCTGAAAATCGAGACTGGATGAGTGGGTAGGACAGCATGTGCCAGTGTGTCTAGGTCAGGGGTGGGACAGTGAGGAGTTGGGAATGAGAAATGGGGTGGTAAGGTATGCTAGAGATGCAGAGATTGGGGCTCACAAGTTGTTGACGATGCTGGAGAGCCAGGCAGCAAAACTAGGATTCAGTACATTGGGTGGAATGGGGTCCACACAGATACATGCCTGCAAGGGGTGTGACAGTCCACGGCCCAGGAAGGGGCTTCTAGCACCGGGCTTTCCCCGGAGTGCTCAGAGGGAAACTAGAGTTCTGTGGTTGGGTGACAGGGCCACTGTCCCATAGGAAGAGGGAAGGGTAGTGAGTGGGCAGGACTCCAGGATTATAGTCCTCATTTCAGTCAGACTGGTCTGCCTTCCTCATTGTAGGGTCAAGACCTAAAATTAAGGCTCAATATTATGTGCTGCCTTGACTTCTGGGAAATTGGGAGTGCCTTGAATAATCTAACTCTCAGTTCCCCACTCCACTCTGCTCTTGCCGATAAGGGTCCCCTGGCAAACAATCCTCCTTACAAAGAGAACCGGGTACAGTTCTTATCCTTGAGGAGGTTTCAGTTCCTGCCAGCCTGCAAAACTATTCAGGCCAGTCACATCCTGCTGTGGGAACCAGGGGTCATCCCATTGTCTTGATTCTTCAAAGGCCATCACCTTCCACAGTCTGGGTTGTTCCATGTTCCCAAGTGCAACCCCTGTGTGGCCCTGCATGGCATGCTGTGTCCTCCTCCTCTGAGCTGTAAGTACATGTGATTAATAAACCACCAATCTCGTCACACCGTCAGATGTCATATGCTCAAGCATCATGTCAGATGTCACATGCTAACCATAGACCTAAGGCAGGAGTCCCTCACTCACCAACAGGAAGAATAGGAGATGGTCAAAACACTTGTATTTGCGGCTTGGACTTCTATAGAAGGCTTCAGTTGAAATGAGAATTCTCAGGTCTAAAATTTTGACGACCACTGTCCACCAGTTAGATATAGAATGGATCATGGAGAGATGGCCTCCGGGTACCCTGACCTAAGATCAACTTCCAGTCCCTTGCTCTGTTTGCCATGAAAAGCTTTAGTCACTGCAGACCTACCAGCTTCCTGAAACAGACACACTGGATTAGAGGAGTGTCTGGGTATTGGTGTGTGTAAACTTGGACTTGCTCATTGGTGTGTGTAAACTTGGACTTGCTCAAGAGCAGACCTTTAAAAGTGGCCTGACTCCCTGCATGGAGCCTGCTTCTCCCTCTGCCTGTGTCTCTGCCTGTCTCGAATAAATAAATAAAATCTAAAATAAATAAATAAATAAATAAATAAAAATAAAAGTGGCCTGAAATCGCAGACATGTGACTCCAAACTCATATCACCGCATATATATTAGCCACAAATCCACAAGCATATATCTGCATGCATATGTGTGTGTATTATATGTGTGTATGTCATATACGAAAGTATATATAAGTATATATAGTTATACATAAAAATATATTTAAGTATATACATAAATATATATAGTTATACATATTTTGAAAAGTACTCACCCAGGAATCCACCAGAAAATGTTTTCTGGTTTCCTTAAACTGGGTGAGCACATTTTCCCTTTCAAGTCTTCCCTGGATTTTTAAAACTTTGATTTTGGCTGCTAACTATATGATCCTATTGACGTGACCTAATTTAGTCTCCAGCCCGAGTCCCTCTCCTGCTAGTCTACACCATGCTTCCTCCCGCCCACTGGACAGCTTCACGTGCACAGCCCTCTCAGCCTCACCAGCAACACGGACCCCACTTGCTCATCCGCTGCATCCTTCCTCATTTCTACCCCTAATTCCAATCACCACAAACTTCCCTCCTCTATCTTCGATCTCAGGGAGGAGGAAGAGCTTCTCTCTAGTCAACAACCTTCAGAACTCAGAATCACTATACACTCCTCACCACCCTTTCATTAGGCTTTCCCCAAAATCTATCTCTAAACCTTCTCCCACCCATGGCCTGAATTGACTGCCTTGTCATTTTCGTTTGCTTCATTTGCTTGGTGTTTTTAACTCACTATGTTTTCAGTAAATATTTATCTAATCAATACATGAAGTAATGAATCAATCAATCAAACTACAAGAGGGTCACATTCAATGATTCAGAATATGGAGCCTGTCCGCTGCCTGGGCCTCTGACTGCATGGAAGAAACTCGAAGTGCTACAGCTGCTCACATAACTTTAGAATTCCCATGAGAAACTCACTGACAGTGTCACTTGGGACATCTTCCTACATACAAACATCATCTCAGAGGTGGAGATGCTCTCAGCAGGTAGTACGCGATGCTTCCTGCACTGGACCTCGCAAAACCCCTCATCCCCAGGCAGCTCAACAAGGAAGAGGGCCATCTCCGTGGCTTTCCATCCCCCCTGCAGATGTCTGCACCTTGGGCCAATCCTCTATCTGGTGGCAACATAGACCGGCAGCCATAGCCATAGGACATCTGCCCTCTAGGGTGCCAACAGCTCACGATCTGTGGGGGGCAGCCTGAGCCAGGGACGACACCTGGACCTATTTCCAGGCATTCCCACACCCAGCCCTTTACACTGCAGAGTTTCTGAGGTGCCTAGTCCCAGGGCACTACCCCTCCAACCCCATCCCTCCTTGCAGCTGCACACTCCCTTCCCCTGCTCTCTAGTGTTTCTGGTCTGTCTCAACCCAGACGTCCGTCACCACCTCCACTCACTCACATAGCCCCGCCTCTACAGAGGGGCCCACTGTGCACAGGGAGGCACATCCCAGCCTCCAGCAGGCACCAAGGCAACTCTCAGCCCTGGGACCCTGGCAAGGGTGCACCGGACCCTCGTACTCAGGAGGACTCAAGACTGTTGCTCAGCCAAATGATGCAGGGAGCAGCTGTGCTCTTCCTGACAGAACTCAGGTGACCCTAAGGTAGGGGCTGGTGTCTGGCTTGCGGCAGGGCCACTCCTCCAGTTGACCCGTTTGCTCAGACCTCTCTGAGACTTCCAGCCCGTAATGATGATTCTGAGATCTCCCAAACCTATTCATGTAACTTGTCCAATACCACCTACTCAGACTTCCCACCATCTCCCCTTCTAGACTCTTCTCCCTACACTGAACTCTGCACTCAAAGCCCTGACTGCCAGCCTTCCAGGGGCTCTCTGGACTTGATCTTGCATGTGGTCTTTCTTGTGGACTCTGGCAATTGCTCTCCCCAGGATGGTCTCAATGCCCCTCACTGACTAATGGTGTCCTGTCTGGTCCCCTTCCCTGGCTCCTGGTCATTCTGGCCAAATCCTTGCTTCTCAAATAAAGGAAAAATGTCGTGCTGACATTTCAAGGTTCTAATCATACCCAGAGGAATCCCTTTACTCAGGACATCACTACATAAATCCAGCTTTATAAGGGTGAGAGATTAAGTTAATTTCCTGCTTAACCTAATGAAAAAATGGGAGACACAAATTAAAATCACATTGACACAATATTTTTTGCTCATAATTTTGACCAAAATTTACAAGATTGGTAAAATATTTGTGAGAGCATAGGATATACAAGACGGTATGAACCTTTGTAAGTAAAATATTTTTAAAAGCCTAAAACCAGAAATAGGAGGTGTCTGTTAATCAGTTAAAATAACGGCTAGCTGATACAATAGACAAAGCCTGTAATATGCATGACTTAACATGACAAAATTTTTGTTGTCATTCACACAGATTCTGTTGTGGGTTGGCAGGGACTTTCTGTTCTCAAGCAACTCAGAAATCCAGGCTGCTTCCATCTTGTAGCTCTACATCCCAACACAGGGTCCCTAGGTTTGCTGCTGATGAGCAAAAGAAGCATGGAAATGGCACACTGGCTACTACCTAAAAGTGGGCCACCCAGGAGGGGAGAGAGACACACACAAGATGTGGATGAGCACTTACAATCTCTCCCAGAAGCTGTCACCCACTTAGTACTTAAGAAAAAGGAATTATAATTCGTGATGACAGCAACCCTCTTCGTTCTTGGAGGAGTCTCTGAGAAAACCACATTTGCATTGAAGATCACCTACTTTTTCAAGAGCCTACTATGCGACAGGTGCTCTCAAATACAGGATCACACCCAATTTTCTTTTTTTTTAAGATTTTATTTATTTATTCATGAGAGACACAGAGAGAGAGGCAGAGACACAGGCAGAGGGAGAAGCAGGCTCCATGCAGGGAGCCCAACGTGGGACTCGATCCCGGGACTCCGGGATCACGCCCTGAGCCAAAGGCAGATGATCAACCACTGAGCCACCCGGGCATCCCAACACATCTAGTTTTCAAGGGATGCTCTGAATCTTAGCCGGGGGAACTCACCCTCCTGCGTTCAATAGCACTTTTCTTCACTGCCTTTTGCAATAACCTCTGTAATCTCAGCAGACTGAGAATTTTCTCCTTCCTTGTGATGCATGGTCAAAATCTTAATTTATGGGCCTCTGCTACCTTCCGCATGACTGTACATTTCTGAACACCTTTTGGCACCCTGCAAATCAGGATTTTCTTGTGGGGCAGATACACAGACAAGGGGCAGTGGAAGGATGGCTTAGTTGGCTTGGGCTGCTATAGTAAGATTCCATAGACAGGATGGTTTGAACAACAGAAATTTCTCACTGTTGTAAGGTCTGTGAAGTCTAAGATCAGGGTGCTGGCAGATTCGGTGTCTGGAAAGGACCTTCCTGGTTTGCAGCCAGCCACCCATTTTCTTCTTTTGTCACCACATGGCCAACAGGTCTCAAGTCTCTCTTCTTATAAGGATACTAATCTCATCATGGAGGCTCCACTCTCATGATTTCATTGAACCTTAATTACCTCCCTAAGGCATCCTAATAATACCCCCTTTGGGGGTTATTGTTTCAGTAAAAGAACTTGGAAATAACAAAAAAACCTATAGTCTATAATGATGATTGTTTTTTCGAGTTTTTTTTTTTATTTTTAAATCAGAGCTGGCATGTCTGCTAAGGAACCATGCTTCACCTCCGAGGAGGACTCCAAAGATTTTAAGAATTCAGCCACTGTAGATGTTTGCTTACAGAGATGTTTCTATGGCCTTTCTTTATCTACCATTTATGGAGGAGGCTTTGGAGTTTGTTAGTTTTTGTTTGTTTTGTTCATTTTATTTAAATTCAAGTTGTTTAATATATACTGTATTATTAGGTTCAGGGGTAGAATTTAGTGATTCATCAGTTGCATATAACACTCAGTACTCATTACATCAAGTGCTCTCCTTAATGCCCATCACCCAATCCCATCAGCCCACCCACCTCCCCTCCAGCCACCCTCAATTTGTTCCTTACAGTTAAGAGTCTTTTTCATGGCTTGCCTCCCTCTCTATTCTCATCTTATTTTATTTTTCCTTTTTAATTTTAACAATTTGAGGCTTTAATGTCCTTTGGATAAATACCCAGTAGTGCAACTGCTGGGTAATAGGGTAGTTCTAATGTTAACTTTCTAAGGAACTGCCATACTGTTTTCCAGAGTTCCTGCATCAGTTTGAGTTTCTGTCAACGAAGTAAGAAGGTTTCCCTTTCTCTGCATCGTGGCCAACATCTATTGTCTCCTGAGTTGTTAATTTTAGCCATTCTTACTGGTATGAGGGGGTATCTCATTGTGGTTTTGGTTTGTACATCCCTGATGATGAGTGATGTTGAACATTTTTTTCATGTGTCTGTTAGCCTTCTTTGTCTTCTTTGGAGAAATGTCTGTTCATGTCTTCTGCCCATTTGTTGACTGGACTTTTTCTTGATGGGGGGAAGTTTGAGTTTGATAAGTTCTTTATGGATTTTGGATACTAGCACTTTATCTGATATGTCATTTGCAAATATCTTCTCCCATTCTATAGGTTGCCTTTTAGTTTTTTGACTGCTTCCTCAGCTGTGCAAAAGCTTTTATCCTGTTGAAGTCCCAATATTCATTTTTGCTTTTGTTTCACTTGCCCCTGGAGCTGTGTCTAGCAAGAAGTTGCTGTGGCCAAGGTCTGTGCTGTCCTCCAGGATTTTTTTTAAGGTTTTATTTATTTATTTATTTATTTATTTATTTATCTATCTATCTATCTATCTATCTATCTATTTATTTATTTATTTATTTATGAGAGACACAGAGAGAGAGAGAGGCAGAGACACAGGCAGAGGCAGAAGCAGGCTTTATTCAGGGAGCCCGATGCAGGACTCGATACCGGGTCTCCAGGATCACGCCCTGGGTGGAAGGCGGTGCTAAACCGCTGAGCCACCAGGGCTGCCCTGTCCTCCAGGATTTTGATGAATTCCTGTCTCACATTTAGGTCTTTCATCCATTTTGAATTTATTTTTGTGTATGGTGTGAGGAAATGGTCCAGTTTCACTCTTCTGCATGTGGCTGTCCAATTTTCCCAACACCACTTATTGAAGAGACTGTTTTTTTTCCATTGGATATTCTTTCCAGCTTTGTCAAAGATGAGTTGACCATAGAGTTGAGGGTCCATTTCTGAGTTCCCTATTCTGTGCCATTAATCTATGCATCTGTTTTGGTGTCAGTGCCATACTGTCTTGATGATCACAACTTTGTAGTACAGCTTGAAGTCTGGAATTGAGATGTCTCCAGCTTTGGTTTTCTTTTTCGACATTCCTCTGGCTATTTGGTTTTTTTTCTGGTTCCATACAAATTTTAAAATTGTTTGTTCTACCTCTGTGAAATAAGCTAATGGTATTTTGATAGGGATTGCACTGAATGTGTAGACTGCTTTGGGTAGTATAGACATTTTAACAATATTTGTTCTTCCAATCCATGAGCATGGAATGTTTTTACATTTCTTTGTGCCTTCCTCAATTTCTTTCATAACTAATCTATAGTTTTCAGAGTACAGATCTTTTACCTCTTTGGTTAGGTTTATTCCTAAGTATCTTAGGAATTTTGGTGCAATTGTAAATAGGATCAATTCCTTTATTTCTCTTTCTGCTGCCTCATTGCTGGTGTACAGAAATACAACAGACTTCAGTGCATTGATTTATATCCTGTGACTTTGCTGAACTCGTGTATCAGTTCTAGCAATTCTGGGGTGGAGTCCTTTGGGTTTTCTACATATTCTATCATGTAATCTGTGAAGAGAGGAAGTTTGACTTCTTCTTTGCCCATTTGGATGCCTTTTATTTCTTTTTGTTGTCTGCTGAGGTTGGGACTTCCAGTACTATGTTGAAGAACAGTGGGGAGAGTGCACATCCCTGTTGTGTTCCTGATCTTAGGGGAAAGGCTCTCAGTTTTTCCCCATTGAGAATGATATTAGCTGTGGGTCTTCTGTATATGGCTTTTATGATGTTGAGGTATGTTCCATGTACCCCTACTTTGTTGAGGGTTTTTCAAGAAAGTATGCTGTATCTTGTCAAATGCTCTTTCTGCATCTTTTGAAAGGATTATATGGCTCTTATCCTTTCTTCTATCAATGTGGTATATCATGTTGATTGATTTGCAGATGTTGAACCACTCCTGCAGCCACTCCACCATCCCACTTGGTGGTGGTGAACTTTTAATGTACTGTTGGATCCCATTAGCTAGTATCTTGGTGAGAACTTTTACATCAATGTTCATCAGGTATATTGGTTTGTAATTCTCCTTTTTAGTGGGGCCTTTGTCTGGTTTGGGGATCAAGGTAAGATGCTGGCTTCATAGAATGAGTTTGGAAGTTTTCCTTCCATTTCTACTTTTTGGAATACTTAGAGAAGAATAGATTTTTTTTTTTACTTTTTTTTTTAATTTTTATTTATTTATGATAGTCACAGAGAGAGAGAGAGAGGCAGAGACACAGGCAGAGGGAGAAGCAGGCTCCATGCACCGGGAGCCCGATGTGGGATTCGATCCGGGGTCTCCAGGATCGCGCCCTGGGCCAAAGGCAGGCGCCAAACCGCTGCGCCACCCAGGGATCCCAGAAGAATAGATATTAATTCTTCTTTAAATGTTTGCTAAAATTCCCCTGGGAGACCATACAGCCTTGGACTCTTGTTTGTTGGGAGATTTTTGATTCCTGATTTAATTTCCTTACTGGTTATGGGAATGTTCAGGTTTCCTCTTTCTTCCTGTTTCAGTTTTGGTAGTTTATACGTGTCCAGGAATGCATCCATTTCTTCCAGAAGGCCTAATCTGTTGGCATATAGTTGCTCATAATGTGTTCTTTTTTAAAAAGATTTTATTTATTTATTCATGAGAAACAGCAAGAGAAGGAGGCAGAGACACAGGCAGAGGGAGAATTAGGAAGCCTGATGTGAGACTTGATCCCAGACCCCAGGATCACACCCTGAGTCAAAAGGCAGACACTCAACCACTGAGCTACCCAGGAATCCCAAGTTGCTTATAATATGTTCTTATAATTGTAGTTCTTAGGTGTTAGTTGTGATCTCTTCTCTTTCATTCATAATTTTATTTATTTGAGTCCTTTCTCTTTTCTTTTTGATAAGTATGGCCAGGGGTTTGTCAATTTTATTCTTTCATAGAACCAGCTTTTAGTTTAATTTGTCTGTTCTACTGTGGTGTTTGTTTGTTTGTTTGTTTGTTTGTTTCTATTTCATTGATTATATTATTTCTCTTCTCCTGCTGGGTTTAGGCTCATTTGCTGTTCTTTCTCCAGCTCCTTTAGGTGTAAGTTTAGGTTGTATATTTGAGACCTTTCCTGTTTTGGGAGAAATGCTTATATTCTATATACTTCCCTC
The DNA here is from genome assembly GCF_053574225.1 of Canis aureus. Taxonomy (NCBI): domain Eukaryota; kingdom Metazoa; phylum Chordata; class Mammalia; order Carnivora; family Canidae; genus Canis; species Canis aureus. The sequence goes on from NC_135649.1 coordinate 13,007,245, forward strand.
TTAGGACCACCTTTGCTGTATCACAAATGTTTTGAATAATTGTGCTTTCATTTTCATTTGTTTCCATGAATTTTTAAAAATTCTTCTTTAATTTCCTGGTTGACCCAGTCATTCTTTAGTAGGATGCTCTTTAGGCTCCATATATTTGTGGTCCTTCCAAATTTTTTTCTTGGTTGACTTCAAGTTTCATAGCATTGTGGTCTGAAAATATGCTTGGTATGATCTCAATCTTTTTGTCCTGGTTGAGTCCTGATTTGTGACCCAGTATGTGTTATGTTCTGGAGAATGTTCCATGTGCACTTGAAAAAAAAAGTATATTCTGCTGCTTTAGGATGAAATGCTCTGAATTTATCTGTGAAATCCATCTGGTCCAGTCTGTCATTCAAAGCCCTTGTTTCTAGTCAGTCTTCTGCTTAGATCATCTATCCATTGCTGTGAGTAGGTTGTTAAAGTCCCCTACTATCATTGTATTATTATCAATGAGTTTCTTAAGTTTGCTATTAATTGATTTATATATTTGGCTGCTCCCAAGTTAGAGCATAAATATTTCCAATTGTTAGATCTTCCTGTAGATAGACTCCTTTTTCATGATATAATGTCCTTCTTCATCTCTTATTACAGTCTTTGTTTTAAAATCTAGTAATACAAATTTTAAAGTATAATGAAAAATAATAATAAAATAAAGAATGAAAGTATAAAGGAAGCTAGATACTATTTTCCCGTAGAGCTGGAGCTTTGCAGCATTGTATGATCAGTAAACTTGGTGTGAGCTAGTTATTTGTACTGGTCTTCTGGGGGAAGAGTCTGCTGCTCTGAGTCTCAGGTGGACGTTCACTACTGGAAATGTATCTCCAGGGTGCAGGGAGGCAGGGCTTGGTGTTAGCAGCTCTGGACTCCACTAGGTGATGCCGTTTTGCTCCCTCAAGTCTTTCAGCTCTGATAGGCCAGATGAATATGGTGGCACCCGTCTCTAGCCCTCGAGCTGAAAATTCACACCCCCCACTATTCAGTAAGCCCTCACAGAAGAGCAATCACTCTTGTCTCCCTGATTTCCATCAGAACCCTGTGTTCACCCTGCCTGAGTCTGAGCTTTTTTTTTATCTCAGGCACGTGACTGAATTTCAAAACTTCAAATCTTAGGGGCTCCAGCAGCATGGACCTGTGCTGTTCCTCCTGGGGAGGGTCTCGCCATGCTTCTGCCTTTTGCTGACCAGGCCCAGGAAAGCAGCCATACAACTGTGCAGCGGTTCGCAGTTTATGGCAATACAGGGCAGAAAGCCAGTGGTTCTCAGACAGCTACCACACTCCCGTGCCTGGAAACAGTGTAGCACTCAAGCACCCCCATTCTTCTTATGACCCAGGGGATCCTCAGACCACAGTGTCACACCTGGAATTCTGCAGCCACTTCACCACCTGAGCTCCTTTAAGCTGGACATGTCCCCTACTGTAGCCAACTTCCAGAAGTTCCCATTTTGTACTCCACTGCCTTTGCAGTAGCCTCCTTAAGCAGGCTCCATCCTCACTACCATATCCATATCACACCATGTTCAAGTCTCCACACCTCCTACCTTCCAAAAGGTGGTCATTTTTCTACTTGTAGACTTGTAGTTATTTGTTCTCCAAGACCTCTGATTGATTGCTCAGATGTTCAGAATGATTTGATAAGCAGCTGTATTTGAGGGACCAGACAAACTTAGGATCCCCAACCCCTCCACCATCTTAACTCCTCTTGTTTTGTTTCAGGTTTTTTTTCTGGAGGCTTTGGGTTTTAACCACATGGGTAAGCTCATTCATCTATGTGTGTGTTCAGTGGACAATTTCAAAAGATGTACCCCATTAAAATTCTACTGCAGATATCAGGGTGGTTTCAAAAATCATCTGACTTCAGAGTTACATGCCAATAACCAGTAGATTACATGTCATATTAGACCCTACTCACAAGCCCATTTGGAAAACACTGAGAGGTTTTTAAGTATACCGGGGGCCGGGGTGGTGGTGGGTGGGAATGACTATATATTAGCTTCCTAGGGCTGCCGTAAAAAATTACCACAAACTGACTGGATTAAAACAATACAAATTTATTATTTCATTGTTCTTGAGGCCCACAGTCCAAAATGAAGGTGTCAGTAAGTTGGTTCCTTCTGCAGACTTTGAAGGAGAACTCTATCTCATGGCTGTCTCCTAGCTTCTGGCAACTGGCAGCAATCCTTGACATTCCTTCCCTTTCAGATGGCTCATTCCAATCTCTGATTCCATGCTTCCTGTCTGTGTCTGTGTTTAAATCTCCCTCTCCTTTCTCTTTTTACACCATTCATTGTTTTTAGGGCCCACCCTAAATCCAAGACAATCGCAACTCTAGATTCCCAAAGTAATTGCATTTGCAAACACTCTACTCCCAAATAAGGCCACATGCACACATACAGGTATGGCCCATTTTTAGAAAGTTGGTGTTGTGCCACTTCATTTTTAGGAAAGATCTATGTATGTTTGTACCTGTTTTCATTAACCAAAAGAAATCCAAAGAGGATTTTTGCTTTTAAGAAAAAAAAAAAGTGAAAAACGAAAAAAGAGTCCAGCATTTATTTTGCAGTGACACCTTATAGAAGCAGCACACACCCCCAAGCAGAGAGAGTGACACCACCAAGCTCCTTCCCCTGTGGAACCACACTCAGCATCTCAGCATCAAGCTGCCATACATTTGGAAGTTATCTGAACATCTTGATTTATTTTGTAGATCTGTTAGCAAGATGTGTCCTAAGGTAGCAGAAAAGCCTAAGACAGGTTATTTTGGGGGTCTGGGAATGCTAAAAACATTTTCCTTGTAAATTAATGGTAATTGCTTCTCCAGGTTATGCCATTTAGGCTTATAAAAGTTTTCATGGGAATGCTCTACTTTCAGATAGAGAGGGAAATCTATACTGGAAATCAGAACTTGGACATATCTTTTGAAGGGTCACTATTCAACTTCCTATAGATCAACCTAAACGACACTTGTCCAAATCAAACTTTTAAATTCAAGGGGTTGGCAAGCTGGTGGAGGAGTATGGTCTCCAAGTCACCTGCCCCACCAACTTACCTAGATAACTTTCAAATCATCCTGAAAAACTACGAATTTGGCCTGAGATTTAAAGAGAGAACAGCGGGAACGCTAGAGAGAGAACGGTTTGTGCTTCTAACAAGGTAGGAAGGTGGGAGAAATAAAATAAAAAAGAATCCAGTGGGGGAGGGGCCCTGCAAGGAGCCGGGCTAAAGGGGGCGGGAGCCTCAGGACAGGGGACCCCGGCCTGGAGAAGCGGGAACTTTAAAAATCTGTCCCAGATTCTTCCCAGACGGAAAGGCGCTCAACAGGAAAACCGGACAGAACCACAGGAGGGGTGGTGGAGTCCCCAGATTCCTGGGGTCACTAACAGGAGGGGCGCCCCAGGGAGAGCACCCACCCCATGGGCTGAGCGGAATAAAAAGATGGAGCGCACCCAGTGGGGTCCTGGGAGCAGCTCAGCGGTGGCTCTGCGTGGAGGGGGCTGTGCCACCCGGGAGCGGGATTCCAGTGGTGCAGGCCCCGGAGCCCAGGGCAACGGGGGACACAGCCCAAGATCCGGCGCTCCCCCTGGGGACAGGCAGAGGCCAGGAGGGCTTAAGACAGTGAGGACGCTCCTGCTGCCAGCTGGCCCTGAGCTGTGCATGTCAGAGCCCCCACCCCCAGAGCATCCAGGCCCCTGCGGACGGGTTGCTGTGGGAGTTACTGCTGGAGCTGACTCCAGGGCTGGGGAGCTGGCCGCCACCAGTGGGGTTGTTCCTCCCGGTGTCACCTTGTGCCTGGGATAGAGCGGGGCCACCGGGGAGCAGGGGCCTCACAGGACAAAGAGTTCCCACTGAACCGTGCACCTGGCAGGGGGCGGGGAAGCTGCCCAGGTGCACACACCTGAAAGTCAGGCAGCAGGCCCTTCCCCCAGACGAGCTGGAAGGACAGGGGAAGAGCAAGTTCTTGACAGAGCAGGCTGGAAAGCTCCAGGGGAAGTCGAGGGGCTTACAGTGTATAGAATCAGAGGGTACCCCTTCTTGTTTTCTTTTGTTTTTCTTTTTCTTTTTTTCTTCCTTTTTCCAGTACAACTCCTTTTTAGCCACTCTGCACTGAGCAAAATGACTAGAAAGAAGAACTCACCCAAAGAATTAGAAACAGTACTCTCTCCCACAGAGTTACAGAATTTGGATTATAATTCGATGTCAGAAAGCCAATTCAGAAGCACAATTATAAAGCTACTGGTGGCTCTGGAAAAAAGCGTAAAGGATTCAAAACACTTCATGACTGCAGAATTTAGATCTAATCAGGCTGAAATTAAAAATCAATTAAATGAGATGCAATCCAAGCTGGAGGTCCTAATGACGAGGGTTAACCAGGTAGAAGAACATGTGAGTGACATAGAAGACAAGTTGATGGCAAGGAAGGAAGCTGAGGAAGAAAGAGAAAAACAATTAAAAGACCATGAGGAAAGGTTAAGGGAAATAAATGACAGCCTCAGAAGGAAACATCTATGTATAATTGGGGTTCCAGAGGATGCTGAAAGGGACAGAGGACCGGAAAGCATATTTGAACAAATCATAGTCGAGAACTTCCCTAATTTGAGGAGTGAAACAGGCATTCAGATCCAGGAAATAGAGAGTTCCCCCCCTAAAATCAATAAAAACCATTCAACACCTCGACATTTAATAGTGAAACTAGCCAATTCCAAAGATAAAGAGAAAATCCTTAAAGCAGCAAGAGACAAGAGATCCCTAAATTATATGGGGAGAAGATTAGATTAACAGCAGACCTCTCCACAGAGACCTGGCAGGCCAGAAAGGGCTGGCAGGATATATTCAGGGTCCTAAATGAGAAGAACATGCAGCCAAGAGTACCCTATCCAGCAAGGCTCTCATTCAGAATAGAAGGAGAGATAACGAGCTTCCAAGATAGGCAGAAACTGAAAGAATATGTGACCACCAAACCAGCTCGGCAAGAAATATTAAGGGGGACTCTGTAAAAGAAAAAGGAAGTCCAAGGTAACAATCCACAAAAACAGGGACTGAATAGGTATTATGATGACACTAAATTCATATTTTTCTCTTTTTTTAATAATAAATTTATTTTTATTGGTGTTCAATTTGCCAATATACAGAATAATACCCAGTGCTAATCCTGTGAAGTGCCCCGCTCAGTGCCCGTTACCCATTCACCCCCACCCCCTGCCCTCCTCCCCTGCCACCACCCCTAGTTCGTTTCCCAGAGTTAGGAGTCTTTATGTTCTGTCTCCCTTTTTGATATTTCCTACCCATTTCTTCTCCCTTCCCTTCTATTCCCTTTCACTATTATTTATATTCCCCAAATGAATGAGAACATATAATGTTTGTCCTTCTCCAATTGACTTATTTCACTCAGCATAATACCCTCCAGTTCCATCCACGTTGAAGCAAATGGTGAGTATTTTTAAATAGGAACTCTGAACATGAATGGGCTTCATGATCCCATCAAAGATGCAAAGTTTCAGACTGGATAAAAAAGCAAGACCCATCTATTTGCTGTCTACAAGAGACTCATTTTAGACTTAAGGACACCTCCAGCCTGAACACGAAAGGTTGGAGAACCATTTACCATTCAGATGGTCCTCAAAAGAAAGCTGTGGTAGCAATCCTCATATCAGATAAATTAAAGTTTACCCCAAAGACTGTAGTGAGAGATGAAGAGGGACACTATATCATACTTAGGGGTCTATCCAACAAGAGGAACTAACAATCATGAATATTTATGCCCCAAATGTGGGAGCTGCCAAGTATACCAATCAATTAATAACCAAAGTTAAGACATGCTTAGATAATAATACACTTATACTGGGAGACTTCAACACAGTGCCTCCTGCAAATGACATATATTCTAAGCACAACATCACCAAAGAAACAAGAGCATTAAATGATACACTGGACCAGATGGATTTCACAGATACTTATAGAACTTTACACCAAAACGCAACTGAATACACATTCTTCTCAAGTGCACATGGAACTTTCTCCAGAATAGACCACATACTGGGTCACAAATCAGGTCTTAACTGACACCAAAAGTTTGGAATTGTCCCCTGAATATTTTCAGACCATAATGCTTTGAAACTTGAACTCAATCACAAGAAGAAATTTGGAAGAAATTCAAACACGTGGAGGTTAAAGACCATCCTGCTAAAAGATGAAGGGTCAACCAGGAAATAAGAGAAGAATTAAAAAGATTCATGGAAACTAATGAGACTGAAGATACAACCGTTCAAAATCTTTGGGATACATCTAGCTGGTCTTCTGGGGGAGGGGCCTGTTGTGCTGATTTTCAGGTGTTAGCAGTTGGGGGAGCTGCTGTGCCCCTGCCTGGTGCAGGGCTCAGTGGGGGTTGTTTACCCTGTGAGGCCCCAGGAGCAACAGCCCTAGTGGCGGGGCCAGCTCTGGAAACCTGGATTCAGCTCCGGCAAGAACTCCGGAGCTCTCCGTCTGCAGGGCCTGGAGGCTCCCGGGCGGGGCCGCTGATCCGCTCAGCTGGGGCAGGAGCGTCCTTGCTGTCCTGGGCCCTCCCGGCCTCTGCCTGTCCCGGGGGGAGGCCGGATCCTGGGCTGTGTCCCGGTGCCCTGTGCTCTGGAGCCTGCGCTGTTGGATTCGCGCTCCCGGCCGTGCAGCCCCCTCCGCGGATACAGCAAAAGCAGTCCTGAGAGGCAAATACATCGCAATACAAGCATGCCTCAAAAAATTGGAAAAAACTCAAATACACAAGCTAACCTTGCACCTAAAGGAACTGGAGAAAGAACAGCAAACAAAACCTACACCCAGCAGAAGAGAGTTAATAAAGATTTGAGGAGAACTCAATGAAATCGAGATCAGAACTGTAGAACAGATCAACAAAACCAGGAGTTGGTTCTTTGAAAGAATTAATAAGATAGATAAACCATTAGCCAGCCTTATTAAAAACAAAACAGAAAAGACTCTAATAAAATCACAAGTGAAAAAGGAGAGATCACAACCAATACCAAGGAAACATAAATGATTTTAAAACCGTATCATGAGCATCTACATGCCAATAAATTAGGCAATCTAGAAGAAATGTACGCATTTCTGGAAAACCACCAACTAACAAAACTGGAACAGGAAAAAATGGAGAACCTGAACAGGCCGATAACCAGTGAGGAAATTGAAGCAGTCATCACAAACCTCCCAAGACACAAAAGTCCAGGGCCAGATGGCTTCCCAGGGGAATTCTATCAAATGTTTAAAGAAGAAACAATACCTATTCTTAACTAAAGCTGTTCTGAGAGATAGAAAGGGATGGAATACTTTAAACTCGTTCTATGAGGCCAGGATCACCTTAATTCCAAAACCAGACAAAGACCCCACCAAAAAGGAGAATTATAGACCAATATCCCTGACAAACACAGATGCAAAAATTCTCAGTAAGATACTAGCCAATAGGATACAACAATACATTAAGAAGATTATTCACCGTGACCAAGTGGGATTTATCCTGGGGATGCAAGGCTGGTTCAACACTTGTAAAGCAATCAACATGATAGATCATATCAACAAAAGTAAAAACAAGAACCATATGATCCTCTCAATAGACGCAGAGAAAGCATTTGACAAAATACAGCATCCATTCCTGATCAAAACTCTTCAGAGTGTAGGGATAGAGGGAACATTCCTCAGCATCTTAAAAGGCATCTACAAAAAGCCCACAGCAAATATCATTCTCAATGGGGAAACGCTGGGAGCCTTTCCCCTAAGATCAGGAACACGACAGGGATGTCCACTCTCACCACTGCTATTCAACATAGTACTGGAAGTCCTAGCCTCAGCAATCAGACAACAAAAAAAGAAATAAAAGGCATCCAAATGGGCAAAGAAGAAGTCAAACTCTCCCTCTTCACCGATTACATGATACTCTACATAGAAAACCCAAAAGACTCCACCCCAAGATTGCTAGAACTCACACAGCAATTTGGCAGTGTGGCAGGATACAAAATCAATGCCCAGAAGTCAGTGGCATTTCTGTACACTAACAATGAGACTGAAGAAAGAGAAATTAAGGAGTCAATCCCATTTACAATTGCACCCAAAAGCATAAGATACCTAGGAATAAACCTCACCAAAGAGGTAAAGATCTATACCCTAAACACAACAGAACACTTCTGAAAGAAATTGAGGAAGACACAAAGAGATGGAAAAATATTCCATGCTCATGGATTGGCAGAATTAATATTGTGAAAATGTCAATGTTACCCAGGGCAATTTACACGTTTAATGCAATCCCTATCAAAATACCATGGACTTTATTCAGAGTTGGAACAAATCATCTTAAGATTTGTGTGGAATCAGAAAAGACCCTGAATAGCCAGGGGAATTTTAAAAAAGAAAACCATAGCTGGGGGCATCACAATGCCAGATTTCAGGTTGTACTACAAAGCTGTGGTCAAGACAGTGTGGTACTGGCACAAAAACAGACACATAGATCAATGGAACAGAATAGAAAATCCAGAAGTGGACCCTCAACTTTATGGTCAACTAGTATTCGACAAAGGAGAAAGACTATCCACTGGAAAAAAGACAGTCTCTTCAATAAATGGTGCTGGGAAAATTGGACAGCCACGTGCAGAAGAATGAAACTAGACCACTCTCTTACACGAGACACAAAGATAAACTCAAAATGGATGAAGGATCTAAATGTGAGACAAGAATCCATCAAAATCCTAGAGGAGAACACAGACAACACCCTTTTTGAACTTGGCCACAACAACTTCTTGCAAGATACATCCATGAAGGCAAGAGAAACAAAAGCAAAAATGAACTATTGGGACTTTATCAAGATAAGAAGCTTCTGCACAGCAAAAGATACAGTCAACAAAACTCAAAGACAACCTACAGAATGGGAGAAGATATTTGCAAATGACATGTCAGATAAAGGGCTAGTTTCCAAGATCTATAAAGAACTTATTAAACTCAACAGCAAAGAAACAAACAATCCAATCATGAAATGGGCAAAAGACATGAACAGAAATCTCACAGAGGAAGACATAGACATGGCCCACACGCATCTGAGAGAATGCTCTGCATCACTGGTCATCAGGGAAATACTAATCGAAACCACAATGAGATACCACCTCCCGCCAGTGAGAATGGAGCAAATTAACAAGACAGGAAACAACAAATGTCGGAGAGGATGCGGAGAAAAGGGAACCCTCCTGCACTGTTGGTGGGAATGTGAACTGGTGCAGCCACTCTGGAAAACTGTGTGGAGGTTCCTCAGAGTTAAAAATAGATCTGACCTACGACCCCGCAGTTGCACTACTGGGGATTTACTCCAAAGATGCAGATGTAGTGAAACGGCAGGACACCTGCACCCCAATGTTCTATAGCAGCAATGTCCACAATAGCCCAACTGTGGAAGGAGCCTCGGTGTCCATCGAAAGATGAATGGATAAAGAAGCTGTGGTCTATGTATACAATGGAATATTCCTCAGCCATTAGAAACGACGAATACCCACCATTTGCTTCGACGTGGATGGAACTGGAGGGTATTATGCTGAGTGAAGTAAGTCAGTCGGAGAAGGACAAACATTATATGGTCTCATTCATTTGGGGAATATAAAAACTAGTGAAAGGGATTAAAGGGGAAAGGAGAGGAAATGAGTGGGAAATATCAGTGAGGGTGACAGCACATGAGAGACTCCTAACTGCGAAATGAATAAGGGGTAGTGGAAGGGGAGGTGGGCGGGGGGTTGGGGTGACTGGGTGACAGGCACTGAGTGGGGCACTTGATGGATGAGCACTGGGTGTTATGCAATATGTTGGCAAATCGAACTCCAATAAATAAATATATACAAAATAAAAATAAATGTCAACCAAGTGAATAAAATAAACTCAAGGGGTTTTTGCTATCAGGGTTCCAGAGTGATGTTTGGGACAGTCAGAGGACTTTTGCAGGGGTAGGAATGTTCTATGTTAGGGAGATGGCAAGTGGTTCTGGATTGTCCACTGGGAGTAAAGCACAGCCTTTGGAGAAGACAGTGATGAGCTGGTCCATAGGCCAGGTTCTAGAATTGGACAGGAGGAAATACTGGAGAAGATTAGGGGGGAGGTGGTGTAATTCAGAAAAGTGCTAGAACTGGACACAAATGATAGCTCCTGTGCAGAATCAGCTATTAAGGTATTAATAGGGTTCAGAGCAGGATAAATAAAGTTCAGTCAATTCCCGAATTATGTTTTATTCTCATTTCTTCTTTCTTTAGGAGCTTGCTTTTAGTACGTTGTCTCCTGGTTCTTCTTTTTACTGCCTGAGAGACATTACAGAGTACTGGGAAGATATTGGTGTAAGAGACAGAAGACCTGCCTCATGCTATGAGGATGTAAAGAAAAGTATCTGGGGGGCACCTAAGTGGCTCAGTTGGTTAAGCTTCTGCCTTAAGCTCAGGTCACGATCCCAGGGTCCTGGAATCAAGCCCCACATCCGGCTCCCTGCTCAGCAGGGAGACTGCTTCTTCCTCCACCTGCTGCTCCCCCTCCTTGTGCTGTCAAATAAATAAAAATCTTGAAAGAAAGAAAGGAAGGAAAAGAAAGAAGAGTATCTGGTACAGTGCCTGGTATTTATCAGATCTTTAATAAATAGCAGTTACTCCTAATATTATTTTGTCCCCAGACCTACTGCCCTCTCTTCTGGGATTGTATGTTTATCCAAGACATCTCAGATAACATGCAGCTAAATAGGAGTCAGAACGTCAAACTAGACAAAAATGCTGCTTCACAAATAAAACTCATTAAATTTTCCCTCTTAGAGAGTATATTAAGTTGGCTATGACTTGAGTCTTTCTCAGCTGATGTAACTCAAAAGTTCCCAAAATTTTTGAGTCAAAGACCAACTCCTTCCTTCCCTAGCTGTTCATCCATCCAAAACATGGTTTTCACTCATTTCACTCCCACCAAAACCTAGATTTGCTTAGTTTTGGCCTAATTACACTCAAGATAACCTACCTTTAATGTTATTCTCTCTGGCTAGGGAAGAATGCCGGTTTAGTGGCTTCTGGGTACCACCTCAAGGGAGTATCACCCTATTCCCAAGAAATCATTGCAGATGATGTATACAGAACACCTAGGTAAGTGCACTGTGTTAACTGCACTGAGACAAGCGTTTAGGACATCTTCCGTACCTGCCCCAGGTGGAAATCTCTTTCTAGTTTATCCACGATACAAAAGGAACTACTAAGCAGTTTTGTTTGCCAGACTTTTCTGTCACTTCCAGAACACATCACCTGATAGTGTGGCCCTTGCTACCACCCACAGCAGAAATTGCAGTTTCCCAAAGCCCTACACTGCCTCAGCTTAGGGCATTTCTACTTGCCTACTCACATCTGGAGATCCACCTCCTTTCCCCTTTTAAGATTTTATTGACTTATTCATGAGAGACACAGAGAGAGAGGCAGAGACACAGGCAGAGAGAGAAGCAGGCCCCCCCTGCGGGGAAGCCAATGCAGGACTTGATCCCAGGACCCCGGGATCAGGACCTGAGCCAAAGGCAGACGTTCAAGCACTGAGCCACCTAGGTGCCCCTCACTCGTTTTTACCTGTTCTTTAGGTATTAGAATACATCTCATCATCTCCTGAAGTTTGCTGCTCCTAGCATCTACCATTTTATGATTAGACATGGTTCTTGCTTATCCTAGTATTTCCACTATTAATATAGTGCTTTCCAAGGAGAAAATATCCAATTAATGTTTGGTGAATAAATGAGACAAAAGGCAGGGCTTTTTAAAATAAGATTTATTGAAATTACACCTACTTTTCTTCAGTAAGCCAAACAAATCATGTACGTATCTTTTAGTTTTACAGAACGATAAACTAAAGTGGTTAAGGGAATCCAAAATTTAACCACCTTTTATACTTTTTTCTCCATTTTCTTTCACATTTCCAAGGAAATTCCCATTTCAGTGTCATATCATCTTGTTCCAGGTCACAAAATAAGATAGAACATTTCCCAGTTTCTTTGTAAAATATAAAAACTCCTATTCTTAAATCTGATACACAGCAATAAATGTGTAACAAATTCATTTACATACTTATATTCTAAAGCTAAAAAATCTTCTATTAAAAATAACATTTGAAAAATACCAAAAGGAAAAAAAAAGGTAAACCTCCAAATAATCCATATAGAACAGGAACACAAAGTTGTACACAGTGTTCTCCCCAGCCAGACCCTGACCCTCTTCTACCTCAGAGCTAGGACTGCCTTCTTCAAATACAGAGTGAATATTTGGTGTCACCCTTCAGTTGGGGCAGGAGAAGCTGATGGCCAATGCTATGCAATGTTTACGGCAGAAGTATTATCCACAACACCAACTCTGTCCTGGGCTTTCTCTTTCTCATCTTTTAAAGCCTTCTCATACCAGTGTGAGAAGGAAATGGAGTCAATCCCTTTGATCTTAGCCAAAAACTCTAGAACTTTAATCTTACTGGTTTCAGCATGAGCCCTGGGACCCCACAGGAATTCATAGCATGGAGGATCCCTGTTAGGCGTCTGCCGATACTCCAGGTAATTTTCCTGCACCCAATCTCTGGTGATGAGCTTCCTGGGCTCCCCATAAAGGAAATGCTCCCTCCCAGCATACACTCCCATTATATTCAGAAAATCCCAGATGTCTTTCTCAAGGGCACGATTGCCCCCCATGAAGATCACACCCAAGATGATTATCAGGAGACCGTTTTTAGGCATACTCTGGTTGTCGCTAAGCATCTCCTCATGACTGAAATCTAGTGAATTGACAAGGATATAGGAGTGAGTGGTGGGGTTCAGTTCCTTCATATCAATGCCAGAGATCACCTCCAAGCACTTGGTAGCTTTCCTAAAGATCACAGAGAATTGTGTCTTGTGCCTTTCGGCGACAACCTTCACCATTTCTGCCTCTGTGACGGACTCCTTCAATCGATACTTGAGGATCAAATAATGCACCAAATCAGCCACTGACTCATCTAGCGGATCTCTGGGAGAATATTCAGCATCTTTTGAGGTCTGTGGGGAACTTGAACCCTGCTCTTGGCTGTTGCAGACTCCATTTGATGTGCTGCACGATGCAGAGAAGGAGCAGGAGCTCTGAGGACTCTGAGGAGGACTCAGTGTTGCAGCAGGGTTCTCTTCCTCCTCTGAAGAGGCTGGGATCATAGGAGAGGAAGGCGGGGAGAAGGAGGTGGAGGGGTAGGAGAAGGTGAAAGAGCAAGAGGAAACCGAAGTAGTCTCGTCTTCCTCCTCCTCAGCTGTGAGAACACATGCTACTGCCAGGTCTTGTATTTCATGTGGGGTCTGAAAGTCTGGCTCAAATGTGAGGCGCAGAGGCTTTAAAGAGCGAGGCATGATGACACTGCTTGGAAGAAGCAGGTAGAGGTATGAGCAAGATGGTGGGAGATGGGGTACCACAGGCCTGTGAGAGGGAGGAAGAGGCTTAGTGGTCTCAGCAGAGAAACACACCCTTGGCAGCTCTGACAAAGGCCAACTTACAGGCTCTTCAGGGGGTGCTCTAGGGCCTCACAGGGTTCTTGTCCTGCTGAATGGTTTGTCTCCTAGAAACCTGTAGGAGGATATGGAAGCTCTTCAGGCTGTAGCCAGCCCAGCTCAAGGCTTCCAGAGCTGGTTGTGGGCAGGTGAAGTCAGGCACTCTGGAGTCCTTTCTGTTCTGACATGGGTTGAGTACTCAGCAGACATTCAGGGTGTGAACCCCACCTTGGCTCCTACCACTGCCTGGGCCTCCTCTGCTCTGCTGACCTGAAGACAAGGGCCTCATACCAAGACCTCACCGCATGGTTCCTGGAATACTGGACAGGCTCGGGGGGTCAGGCTCTGGGAGGTCCCTCCTGTTCTGCAGTGGATGATCCCCTCTGCGCTAAGGTTCTCAATTTTCCCCTAACAAGGCCTGCTCACTGCCCCCCAATCACGGCTAACCCCTCCCCAACTTCCCTGCCTCTGCTAGCCTAAGGCAAAATTTTTGGAACAGGAGATCACATTCCTGAAACCAATGAGGAGGAAGTAAAAAAGCAACACATCTGACCATACAAGCCCAGGGCTTCCCTGGATGACAGCAAGGGTGGCCAAAGTCTGTGGGATTCCCTCTCTCCTGGCTGAGGGTTTCCCTCATCCTTCACACTGATGCCTGGTAGAGCCTGGGACCCCTTCCTCTGCTGTCCTGACTCTACCCCTTCAGAACAAGCCTTCAACACTGCCCTGAAACCACCAAGAAGGAACTGAGAACACGCTGTATCTATCTACTATGCCCCAGGGCCTCCCACAGCTGACAGCAGGGGCAGGGTAGGGCTGGGTACGCCTTTGGCCCTCACTCAGGGTCCCTAACCTAAACTCTGGCAGAGCCTAGGACTCCTGGGCTGACCTGACGCGGCTCCTCCTCAGAGCAAGGCCCTCACCTCTCTGAGAACCACCACACAAAAAGGAGACGGCACCACATCCTGCCACCTTTGCTAGATCCTTCCAGAGCTGACAGCAAGGGCAGGCCCCCCCTGTTCTGTGGTGGGGCTATCTTGAATCCTCCCTCATGGCATTCATCTTTGCTCCTGGCATGGCCTGAGCTACTCCCTGCTGACTGAACATCACCCCCTCAGATCATGACCTCATCTCTCTGGGACACCGCCCTCACCCTTGGGAAAATGCTAGACACTATATCCAGACAACCCTGCTTGGGTTATCCCAGGGCCGAGAATAAAAGACAGCCGAGACTTTATTGGGTCTCTTCTTTCTGGAGTGGGAAATACCCTTGCTCCTCACCAAAGGTCCTTACCTTGACTCTGGTAGAGCTTGGGACTCCTCCCTCTTCTGACCTGACGTGGCTTCTTCAGTCGACCTGCCTTCGGACTCAGACTAAGGACCTCAGCTCCAGGTCCTTCAAGACAAAAATGAAGAGACATCACAGCCAGCCCCCCTTCCCAGGGTCTCCCCAGCGGACAGCAGGGGTTAGGCCCCATCTGTCACAGTTTGGGGGAGGGAGGGTTCCCTCTGCCTTCCCTTAAGGTATTCCATACTTGTGTCAGGGCCTGGGCCCACTTCCTCTGGTGACCTGAAACCACCCTTTCAGACCAAGGTCGCAGGAAGTGACGGTGTACCACATCTGGGCATTCCTGCCCAGATCCTCCCAGTGTGGACAGTGGACACATGGTGGAGTTTCTGTGAGGTTCCTTCTATCTTGGTAGGGGGTACCCATAGTCTTCCTTCAAAGTACTTACCTTACCTTGACTTGTCACAGATCCTGGGACTCCTCCCTCTGCTGTTGTCACCAGCTCAGACCAAGCCCTTCACCTCCCTGGGATACTCCAAACAAAAGTAAAAAGACACCAAATCCAGCCACTCCTGCCCGGGGTCCATTCCAGCATGGTGAATATACCCAAACCTCCCTCAGGATATTCATCTGCACTCCTGGTAAGGCCTGTCCTAGCCTCTGCTGACCTTAAGTCTCTCCCTCCAACCAAGACCTCACCTCCATGAACCACTCTATTCCCTTGATTCTTGGTAGAGTCTGCAGCAGAAGTGAGAGTTCCTCCCACCTGGCCACCCCTGCTCAGATCTTCCCAGGACTGAGATTCTGTGGGGTCCTCTTTTTCAGGAAGGGGGGCTTAGGTTTCACCAAGAGTCCTTACCTTGATTCCTGACAGAGCCTAGGACTCCTCCCTCTTCTGAACTGATGTGTCACCTCCTCAGACCAAGATCCTCACCTCTCTAAGACTCTCTCCCAGACAAAAGTAAGGAAATGTCTCATCTAGCCAACCTTGTCTGTGGACTCTTGGGGTTGACAGGAGGGGCATGGCTGGGGCCTCTTCTCCCTTGGGGTATTTTCAGGGCAGGCCAAGACCACATCACATCTACCTGAGGTGGAAGGTCCTCTCAATCCTCCCTCATGGTCCTCTCCTTGATGCCTGGCAGGGCCTGGACTATACTATCAACCTGAGGTTACAACCCCCAGAAAAAGCCTCTCCTCCCTCTGACTCCCAAAGTGGAAATCAGGAAGCACTCTTTATTTGGCAACCCTGCTGTGGAGCTTTCCAAAGATGACAGCAGGGGCAAGTTTCTGTAAGACATCTCTTTATAGCATGAGAGATCCTCTAAATCCTCCCTTAGAGTCCTTATCTTAACACCTGGCAGAGCGCAGTACTCCTCCCTTGGCTGCACTCAGGCTACACCCATCAGACCAAGGTCCTTACTTCCATGGGACCCCCCAAAACAGAAAAAAAGGAAGGGTGGCTACATTCAGTAACCATGCCCCTGGCCCTCCCATGTTGACAGCAAGGGTAGAGAAGCACTGGGTCGGGCAGCCCTGGTGGCGCAGTGGTTTAGTGCTATCTGCAGCCCAGGGTGTGATCCTGGAGACCTGGGATCGAGTCCCACGTCGGGCTCCCTGAATGGAGCCTGCTTCTCCCTCTGCCTGTGTCTCTGCCTCTCTCTGTGTGTGTCTCTCATGAATAAATAAATAAAATCTTAAAGAGAAAAAAAAGAGAAGCACTGGGTCCCATCTGCTCTGGTGAAGGGGATGCTCTGAGTCCTTAAATTGACCCGTGGTGGGGCCTGAGACTCCTCCATGAAGCTGCTCTTGCCCCTTCACAACTAGGTCCTCATTTCCCTAAGAACTTCCAAATAAAAGTAAAGAGAAGACACATCCTGCCACCTCCTAGGGCTCACAGCAGAGGCTGAATCCCATCTGTTCTGCAGCGGGGTGGGGGTGGGGTATCTTCTATCCTCCTTCAAGGTATTCATATTGCTCCCTGAAACAAAGGCCTCACTGCCATGAGGCAAGCCCCACCACTTCCCGGAAGAACTGATGGAACACCACATCTGACCACCATTGCCTGAATCCTCCCTTGGCTGGCGGCAAGTGCAGAAAGGGGCCCCTGCTCTCTGCAGTAGAAGGTCCCATTTTCCATCCTAAAAGTGTTCATGTTTATTCCTGACAGGGACTGCACCCCTTCCCTTCTGCTGACCTGAGGATGGTTCATAACCCCATGGCCACCAACTCCTTCAGATGCCAGAGAAGTAAGTTGGGGGGATAAAGAATTGCCCCTGTGCTCCACACCCTGCTGCAGTCTTCTCAGGACTAGCATGAGGGCAAGGCTCTTTTCTTTCTTTCTTTCTTTCTTTCTTTCTTTCTTTCTTTCTTTCTTTCTTTCTCTTTTTTTTTTTTTTTTTAGGGCAGGCTCTCATGGGACCCTCACTGTCTGGACTGGGAGGTCCCTGCACTTTGCCCTCAGAGTCCTCACCTTGATGCGTGGCAGGGCCTACAACTCCTCCCTCTACTGACCTGAGTCTGCACCTCTCAGAAAAAGCCCATTCCCTCAGGCTCGAAAGATGGACGTCCAGATACACCACACCCAGGGCCCTGCATGGAGCCTCCCAGGCAGAAAACAGGGACAGGGGAGGAGCGCTGGGGTACCGCTCTGCAGTCAGAGCTCCCCTCAGTCCTTCCTCAGAGTCCTCACTTTAGCGCCTGCCAGGACCTGGGACTCCTCCCTCTGGCAATCTGAATCGGCTTTGGTCAGAAAAAGCCTCACATCTCTCAGACTCCCAAGATGGGGGTCTGGATAAAACACATCCGGGGCCCTAAGTGGGGCCTCCAGGGGTTTAAAAAATGGGCGGAGTGGGGGCAGCACATCCACTGCGCGGTGAGGGGCCTCCTCCCTCGAGGTCTTCACCTCGTGCGGGCGAGACCTGGAACTTGTCCTTCTGCTGACCCGAGTCCAGCCCTAACTAGTAAGTCTCCCGTCCCTCAGACTCCCAAAATGGAAGTCAGGACTCGTGCCCACGGTTTCTGGGAGGTAAGAGAAGTGCATGGCAGGGCTTGCCAGCTTGCCGCCCCCCACCCCGCGCACATCTCTATTTGCAGTGAAGACAGCCTCCACCCCTTCGGGATGGTCACCTCGCGCCTGGGGATGCATGAGGCTGGGCCGTCCCTCCACTGGGCTGAGGCGGGGCCCTTCAGTCTCAAACCCCTCTGCCGCCCAACTTAAGTCACGAAACGCTGTATCTCACCCCTCAATTGGGGGTTTCCTGGGTTGATGTTTGGGCGAGCAACAGCCCCTACCTCTGTGGAAGGGCCTCTCGACCTCCGCCCTCAGGGTCCTCACCTTGAAGCCTCGCAGAGCCCAGGATTTCTCCCACATTTGACTGAAATCCGCAACCCTCAAGAAAGGCTCAGGCTGCCCAGGATCCCAAGACAAAAGTACCCAGAGGCCACATCCGAACACCCGTGCCCGCCGCTTTCCGGGGCCAATGGCGCCGACAGCCGACGTCGGCCCCCACCCTGTGCCAGGGGAAGCCTCCCGCTCTCCCTCAGGGTCCTCACCTGGAGCCCTTGCAGAACCTAGGCTTCCTCGGTCTCTGGACCTAAGTCTGCTCGGCTCGGAGCAAGCCTCACGTCCCTCACAGTCCTGACTGAAAGGGCGGCCACGCTGCACAGGGTCTCCCGGGTTGGCTGCAGGGGCGGGGCGGGGCGGGGCGGGGCGGGGCGGGGCTAGAGGTCCCCTATACGCAGTGGGCGGTGCCTTCACGGCTCCACCCCCCCGCCCGGGCCTTCAGCCTGATGATTGGCCAGGCGGCCTATGACCCCTCCCTCTAGTGACCTGTGGCCCCTCCCCTCACAGAAGTCAGCAACTGGAACATCCGGGGACCCAGCCTGGTCTCTTCAGGCTGGCCGTGGGGGCCCTTAAACTGTTGGGGGGGTGCTCCTCTCACGCCCCCTCTGAGCCCTCCTCTAGTGCTGCCAAGTCCTGAGACTCGTCCCTCCCCTGACCACAGTCAGGCCCCTTGGACGAAGCCTCACGTCCCACACGTCTCAAAACGAAACTCACGAGAGGCCACATCCGAACACCCGTGCCCGCCGCTTTCCAGGACCAATGGTGCCGACAGCCGACATCGGCCCCCACCCTGTGCCAGGGGAAGCCTCCCGCTCTCCCTCAGGGTCCTCACCTGGAGCCCTTGCAGAACCTAGGCTTCCTCGGTCTCTGGACCTAAGTCAGCTTGGCTTGGAGCCAGCCTCACGTCCCTCACAGTCCCGACTCAAAAAGGTGGCCACGCTGCACAGGGTCTCCCGGGTTGGCTGCAGGGCCGGGGCGGGGCAGGGCGGGGCGGGGCGGGGCGGGGCTAGAGGTCCCCTATACGCAGTGGGCGGTGCCTTCACGGCTCCACCCCCCCGCCCAGGCCTTCAGCCTGATGATTGGCCAGGCGGCCTATGACCCCTCCCTCTAGTGACCTGAAGCCCCTGCCCCCACAGAAGTCAGCAACTGGAACATCCGGGGACCCTGCCTGGTCTCTTCAGGGTGGCCATGGGGGCCCTTAAACTGTTGGGGGGTGCTCCTCTCACACCCCACCCCGAGCCCTCTTCTAGTGCTGCCAAGCCCTGAGACTCGTCCCTCCCCTGACCACAGTCAGGCCCCTTGGACGAAGCCTCACGTCCCACGTGTCTCAAAACGAAACTCACGAGAGGCCACATCGGAACACCCGTGCCCGCCGCTTTCCGGGACCAATGGCGCCGGCAGCCGACCTCGGCCCGCACCTCCCGCTCTCCCTCAGGGTCTTCACCTCGAGCCCTTGCAGAACCTAGGCTTCCTCTGTCTCTCTCCGGACCTAAGTCTGCTCGGCTCGGAGCAAGCCTCACGTTCCTCACAGTCCCGACTCGAAAGGGCGGCCACGCCACACACGGGAACCCTGCTCGGGGTCTCCCGGGTTGGCCGCAGGGGCGGGGCGGGGCCAGGACCGCATGTGGGGTGGAAAAAACCCCTCAGTCCTAGCTCAGTCCTAGCTCAGGCCACTCCTGACTCCTGGCACTGCCCGAGCCACTTCCCTCTTTGGAGCTGAACTCCCTGGCCCCGAAGGAAGCCCTTCTCCTTCCTGAGAACATCAAGGTGATACTTGTTTTTATTCTCCCTTCTACAGTTTTCTGGGCGAAGACAGGAGCTGAAACTCTGTTGTCATCTTGACATCTACAGGTAAGGCCTTAAGTCTGTAAATAAGAACTGACACCTTTATAATGATGTGCATCCCGTCAATGAAGATGATATACTGCTCTGTTTGTTTGGGACTTATTTTACCTGAATCTGTCAGTAAACGTTTATAGTTGCTTCCATAAAGATCTCATACATTTTTGTCATGATCCGTTTAAGGTAATTTTTGGATTTTGTTGCTGTTATGAATGAGATCTTTTCCTTCGCGTGTTCTAATTGGCTCTTGTGTGGCAAGGCTCTTGCTTTTGCTATAGTGAGCTTAAACTATCTCTCTGAGGTTTCTATTCATTTGAATATTCCACATACTTACTTATTCCTTAGAATTTTCTACATAGGTGATCATATCACCAAACAGTATCTTTCTTTTCGGTATTCATACCTCTTACTTAGATATCCACAGCTCTGGCTTTTTGTTCCAGTGTGGTTTTGAACAGTAGAGGTGATAGCATATATCTATGTCTTTTCCTAGACTTTAATGGAAATAAATGCTTGTAGCATTTCACATTAATATCTGTTTGCTGTAGATTTTAGGCAATGGAAATTCCCTTGTGATCTTAGCTTGCTAAGAGATTTCCCATGAACTTGTGCTGAATTACTGGGTTTTTTTATTTCTGTAACCCCCCATGAAGGTAATCAAATGTTTTTCATCCCGTATGGGCTGAATTATGTACCTCAAAATTCATATGTTGAATTCCTAAATCCTACTAACTCGGAATGTGACTGAGTTTGGAGACAGGACCTTTAGAGAAGTAATTAAGTAAAACGAGTTCATTTGGGTGGGCCCAAATCCGAATGACTGATTAGAACACAGATAACACATAAGGAAAAATTCGAAGACAGAGGGAGAAAACAGACATCTGCAAGCCAAGAAAAGAGGCCTCATAAGAAACCAATCCTGCCATCGCATTGATCTTGGACCTCTAGCCTCCAAATTATAAGGAAATAAAGTTCTATTATTTAAGCCACCCAGTATGCTGCGGTATAATTTGTTATGGTGGTCCTAGGAAATTAATAGACTCCTTTGATTTGTTAATGTAGGGAATTACAATGGAAAGTATTTTCTAATGTTAAATCATGTTTTCATTCCTAAGACATAGTCTGTTCATTTAATTCACTGCTGTGTTGAATATGCTATTAATCTATTTAAGATATTTACTGCTATGTGAGCAAGTTTAGCTCAAGTGTTATTTTCATGGGGAGTCCTCTTCTGGTTTTTTAATCAAAAAGAGCTAGCCTGGGAGAAATAGCTGAATAACTGCCCATCATTTTGTATGCTTTAAAAGAGATTACATGAGATGGTGATTTACTTCTCCCTGACCATTTGGTAGAACTGGCCTTCAAAACTGGACCTGGAGCATGTGAGGATTACTTGAGCTTTGAATACAATTTTCAGTGTGTTTCATTAGAATTCTCTATTTCTTTATGAACCAATTTGGCCATTTTTTCCTTAAAAGGTGGTCCATTTCATTTAAGATTTCAAATTTAATGGTATATTTATAAGGCTTTATTACAGAAATCCTAAAACATACACACCAGTAGAGAGAATAGTATACTGTACCCAATATGCCTGACACTCAGCATCAACAATCATCAATGCATGGCCAATCTGGCTCTAATTAATTATACCCCCATCAGCCACCTTCCCCAACTCTGCTGCTAGAAAAATGTGAAGCAAAGCCAAGACATCACATGATTCCTTCTCTAAGTATTTCAGTATACATATTTAAAAGATAAGGATTCTTATAAAATATCAACCCAACACAATAATCCTAAAAAATTAAATAGGTCATCAATATAAAATATGCAGTTCTCTTTCACATTTACCTGATGGCCTTTACATTGCTATTTAGAGATAGAAGCTTGAAGCTTGGGGCAGCCCAGGTGGCTCAGCGGTTTAGCGCCGCCTTCGGCCTGAGCCTGGAGACCCAGAATCGAGTCCCACGTCAGACTCCCTGCATGGAGCCTGCTTCTCCCTCTGCCTGTGTCTCTGCCTCTCTCTCCCTTTCTGTGTGTGTCTCTCATGAATAAATAAACAAAATCTTAAAAAAAAAAAAAAAAGCTTGAAGCTTGATCGTTTTTTTTTTTTTTTGTATTTTTGGTTTTTGTTTTGCAAGATTACTCCATAGGTGGTGATGTGCACTTCCATTAGGAGGTACATAGTGTCTGTTTGTCTCTCTTTGTGCTGATGCTTGCAGTCATTGATGATCATCATGTTTATCCATTAATCTCTTAGGGTTGAAAAATGATCATTCTCTCATTCTGTGCTAGTTTATTATTTATATGTAGAAACTGTTCCTAGTCCACCATTTGGTTATCCTGAGGGAAAAATACGTGTTTTGTTTTCTTATAATCTTTGAATTTCTTCTCCATCTATATTTTATACAATTTAAGTTACACTGTTTATTTCTGCCTTTTTCTTTAGTAATTGATCATATTTACAAAACCTGTATATTTTATAAGTGCTTTCAAAGAACCAACTTTATTATTTGGTTCTATTTTCTATTTTATTATTTATGCATTTATCTTCATTATTTCCTACCTTTTAATTCTTTAGATTTAATGCTATTTATTTCTTAGCTTCTTGAATGATTTGGATGTTTTAAATACTTATTTTCTAATAATCTATTTCATGCTATATTTCCCTTTTAATAGCACTTGGGCTGCATCACACAGGTAAAGTTAAATATATCACTGTTACTGGAATTTTTTCAATATATTCAAAAACTAGGCAGTATAAAAATTATTTTTAGTAGGATACGGAAAGGATGAGAGATGTAGAATTTTATTTAGAAGAAGTTTCAAGATCCAAGGGTATTTTGGGTTTTGTTTTCTTTTAGCTATTAATCATAGGAGAAACTTAAACATATTTGACTGCTGGTAAAAGAATTGAGCTTATCCCAGGAATGTGATGAATACTAGAAACTGTCACTATAATTGGCCACACATGTGACAGTCAGGAGTCATCCAGGAAAATAGAAACCATGGTAAAACTTTAACAGAGACCATTTAATTCAGGGAATTAGTTACATAAGTGATGGAAAAGCTAAAGGGGCAAGTCAAGGAATCCAATAATTAGCATTAGCAACATAAAGAAGTCATTCCCACTTCTATGCCGGAAGGACAGAGAGGCAACAGTGTTTCTGAAGCCATGGTAAATCAACCTGGGGGCTGGAGCCATGGACATATGCAGCCATCAAAGGGGAAACCACCTGATGCAGAGGGAAAAAGAGAAAAACTGACTGCTTCATTCTCCTAGGTTCTAATCTCCTGTTGGTTTGCTTGTTGGCAGAACCCAGATAGCAAATGTTGGCCAGCCCAAGTACTGCAGCCTGTAGGATTCAGCCTGTGTACATTATAAGGCAGAGCAGAGGGATGGATCTTAGAGCCGGTAAGTCCAGGACCAACATACCACATTGACAGATTAAGTAAGGAAAATAATATCTAAACTGATACAGAAAAGTATTCAATAATGTATCCTGTCCCCATCGCACACCTTCCCCAGTCCAGGCTAGTTTAATCACCCTTCTCTATGCTCCCATACCCTTTCTGTGGGCAACCCCTCTCATCACAGCATTAATTTCCAAGCTGTAATCGGTGGTTTACTTGTCTATCTCCTCCACTGGACTATAAGCTCTATGAGTGTAAAGACCATGCCATGTCTCCCACTATATCCACTGTCTGCATATTGCTTGGATCACAGTATGCACTGTAAATACTTCTTGTTGAATCATTTCATTCGCCAATGCTTTTTAATTGTTAAATAAAATATGTAATTATTTTAACTTTATAATTTTTCTGAAGTTGAGTATTGCACAAAAGACATGATTGCACAAACATAAACACAGAAATTGATTATGGTAACTGCTTCCATTTAGTCAGATTACACTCTTACTTCAGGTAATTAGCACCAACCATTATTTAACCTAGGAATTGCATCATTCTAAATGTTTACCTGTCAATGTTTTAGAGACATAATCTTAGATACCTATGAAGACTGGAAAGTGAAGAAATCATGAAATGTATATGTCAATAGCCTCAAGGAAAAGATCTTGAGAAGTTAGTTCTTTTTCCCCACAAATTACTTCAGTAATGGGATTTTCTCAAAAACAGTGAGTAGAAAATAGAACTATTAATCTCAGAGATTGACAGAATATATTTTACCCAGACTGTAATAAAAAAAAATAGACAAGGCCACCTACCCTAAGTGTCCTAAATGACCTTAGTATTACATGGATATCTGACTGGAAACAAATTCTCTCCATAATATATCATTCCCAACCTTTGGATCATGTCATCATGGATTCATAGCATAGAAAAGGGACCTTGACGGTCATCTAGTCTAGTCACACATTGCAGTTACAGACACACTAATTGTTAAAAAAGTTCTTTATATAAAGTCCATAACTGGTCCTGGGTAACCATTTATTCATTAGTTTTATTTTCTGGTTTGTGAAATCACAATTAGGGTACCTAAACAACCACATGATAATCTTTCAGATGTTTTAAAATAGCCAACATGCTCTCCTCAAGTCTCTCTCTCTCTTTTTTTTTAAAGATTTTATTTATTTATTCATGAGACACAGAGAGAGGCAGAGACGCAGACAGAGGGAGAAGCAGGCTCCATGCAGGGAGCCCAATGTGGGACTTGATCCTGGGACTCCAGGATCACGTCCTGGGACAAAGGCAGGCACTAAACCACTGAGCCACCCAGGGATCCCTCCTCAAGTCTCTCTTATCCAAAGTAAGCATTTCTTCTTTTTCAGGAAATTTCTGTATATCATGGTGTCTAGACCTTTGTTGTCCATTACATTAGCCACTCGCCATATGTAGCTATTTAAATTAAAATTTAAAATATTTACTTTTCAGTCATATTAGCCACATTTCAAGAGCTCAATAGCCACACATGGCTAGTAACTACTGTACTAGAAAGCACTGATTAAGAGAACGTTTCCATCATCGTTATCTTTGCCAAAAATACTATTGTTCAGCACCGGTCTAGATCTTTCATTATCTTAGTATCTTCCTTCTGGAAATACTTGAGACTTTTTGGCTTTTCCTCAGAGATCACTGTTCAACCAGAGAAACAGAAACATTAAGATCCATGTCTTCATATGGAAATACTATTCTTTTCTGTGAAATATGATCTATAGATATTATTTCTATTTCCAAGCCTGTGGATATTTGCTTTGCAGTGTTGCAGCTTTCAAAACCAGAAATTCTACTCTCTTTTCACTCTCTTTTCTTTTTTTTAAGATTTTATTTATTTATTCATGAGAGACACAGAGAGGGAGAGAGGCAAAAACACAAGCAGAGGGAGAAGCAGGCTCCATGCAGGGAGCCTGGTGTGGGACTCGATCCCGGGTCTCTAGAATCAAGCCCTGAGCTGAAGGCAGCGCTAAACCACTGAGCTACCCAGGCTGCCCTCAGAAATTCTAAACTTGAAGAATTCTAATAACTTCCTGAAATGGTTATTATAATATCCATTTATATGCTTTTATTTTATAATAATTTACTATCAAATTTGCTACTAAAACGCAGGCAGCTCCCGTCCTGGCATTCAGGCCAGAGAATTATTATTTGTGCATATGCTACAGAGATAGGCTGTCAGGACAGATGGACAAATTGAACTCCCACCTCTGGTCCCAGCACTCCCCCTGCTGCATGTGGAATACCTCTTTCCCTGAATCACATCTGCTGCCATCACTGTTACTGCTTCTACTGCTGCTGCCATCATCACTGCCCCAGTAAGAGCTCAGATTCCAGCTGTTCCCCTGTTGAGGACCCCTGGCACCCTGGACTGCACTACATGTGTATGTGTGCACAAGGCAGCCATGCCAACTGCTTGGCATGCACACTGCCTGCCACCAATTGAGCCTGTGGCTCTGAGGTCATGCCTAGCACTTCTCCCCTACTCATGCACAAGCTTCATTGACACATCACACTTCACTTACAGAAAACAAGATCAAAGATAGAATTAAGAATTTTAAGATATTAGAGCAGAGCATTAAATCAAGAACAAGGCCCTTCTAAGAATGGGGCTGTATGCATCTTCACAGGTCACACAGCCATGAAGATAGAAATACAATTAAATATTCACTTTTTCCGTGAACATGGGGAGGCTTATCTGGAAACTATTTTAACATTAGAAGCAAGAGGTCATAGACTAATTAACTGGGACAGTTGAGGTAGGAATGGAAAAGAGTGACAGATTAAGAACATTTTTTTTCCTCTAAGAATGAGATACTTCTTTAACAAATTCGGGGCAGCCACACTGGCTCAGCGGTTTAGCGCCGCCTTCAGCCCAGGGCGTGATCTTGGAGACCCTGGGATCAAGTCCCACGTTGGGCTCCCTGCATGGAGCCTGCTTCTCCCTCTGCCTGTGTCTCTGCATCTCTCTCTGTGCGCCTCTCATGAATAAATAAAATAAAATCTTTTTAAAAAAGTAACAAATTCAGTCTAACCTTATAAAAAGGGAAAGTTAGTGGTTCACATAACCAAACCAGAGGGTGTGTCTGGCTTCAGAACACCTGAACTGCCACCTGGCTGGCCAATGTTCCCATTCTCTCTTATGTGCTTCCTGCTGTGACCAGGGACACTTGGATGCTTTACTAGGACTATTTGGTTTGACTGAGGGAAGAAACAATTTCCTTCCAAGAAGATAGAGATGTTTCCTAGAAGGAAAGAGATGCCGAGATAATCAACCAGGTAATATAAACTCAGAGATAGTCTCTAAATAAATGCACACTATTCCCAACATTTTATAAAAACAGATGGAGGCTAGAGGGCAGTACCTTATTCCTCCTAGGGGAAGAAGGCAAATGTATATTTTGCTTTTCCTGTGCTCAGGCTATTCTTCTGATATGAGGAAGGGATGTGTCAAGAATGATTCCCCAAGTCAGAAAAACAGAAGTTTGTAATTATCTGTCTCTTTAGGTTGTCTACCCATTGTTCACCTCTGTTAAATCTAATTAACAAAAAGCTAGCTACAGTGCCAAAAATACCCAAATAAAACAAAATACTGTAGAAACTCCACACTCAGAAAATCCACATAAACTATATTTTCAATAATTCTTCATACTCTATTAATGTATTATAGATAAAGAAGACGAAGGCTAGAATCAGAAACTTTGATCTTCCTGATACGTTTTTAATATTACATGATTGTATTTTTCCTCTTGGACCCACAGGATCCAGGTAAATGAGCATCTGAAGAATGTTCTAATGTGAACATCTAATCAAAGATCAGATGGTAGCTGGAACACAGTTAAATGCTATGATTTTTTACGTGTTCAGAGAGTAAGCCAAACGGAGGCATATTGGGGTACTGGGTATGATAGAGTTGAAGAGTTAACAGAAAAATATTTCTCTAGTCTTATCCTTTCCCCAGTGCACTTCACCCTCAAGAGCAGAGACTTCTTAAAGCACACCTCTTGCAGCTCTAACCTTGTCTCAAAAATCAAACCTCGGGCAGCCCAGGTGGCTCAGCGGTTTGGCGCCACCTTCGGCCCAGGGCCTGATTCTGGAGACCCGGGATTGAGTCCCACGTCGGGCTCCCTATATGGAGCCTGCTTCTCCCTCTGCCTGTGTCTCTGCCTCTGTGTGTGTGTGTGTGTGTGTGTGTGTGTGTGTGTGTGTGTGCGTGTCTCATGATCTTGGTCTGGTGAGAGAATCAAGTCTCAGGAAGCCAAAATGCCAAATTAAATTGGCTTCTCACCACACCCTGAATGTCTGTTGTCCTTCAAGGATCAGCTCAGATGCCCCTACTCCCCTCTCCATTCTCCAGTTGTATTCTCTCTTTACCCACATGTACTGGCAGTACTTTGCCTTCTATTGCCAATCAGTTTGCCTGGGCTTGGCATGATTTTGTATATGTGAGTCCTCCCTTCTAGAATGTACATTCCAGAATTCAGTGCACAGATTGACATATGATAAATAGTCAAGGATAGAAATATACTGCGATGGGAGCACCGAAGTTTATTTTCAACATCAGAACACCCATGCTTCTCCTCACCAAAGGAATCATTGTGTCAGAAGTCTGATTTGCATGGTGGTAGTCAAAGGTGACTGACTAGGACAAGCCAACTGAGGACGAGGCACCTTGGGAAAGGCCACATAGTAACGTCAGTTAGGCACTAAGTGGTATTTTATTAAAAGCAAGTAGATTCTTAAAAGTTGCACCCATTGGTTGTTACAGCTTTTGAACACTCCACTCTTGATTTTCTCTCTATACCAAAATGTGGCATTTTGTTTCCCTTGGAGCATCTTGTAAGAAATCTGCTTTTTTCTCCAGGTTTAATTTCTGTAGTACACTTACATGATTATACTCAATACATTTCACTTGAGCATACTCCTTTCTCCTCTTATTTATTTCTGATATTTTATGGAAAAATACTTAAGTGATGAAACACTCTATTTTGAAGTGTATCTTCAGGCAAAAGAGGAAGGATTGGATTTACAGACAGTGCATAAACCCAGCATTATGAATATCTCCCAACAAACAGATATTTACAACAAGCAGGCAATTTCTTCCATACTTACAAGAAGACATAAAGTTTTCTAGAATCCATAACACATCATATGGACAACAGAAAGGAACTCCAGGCAGCTATTTCCTCATGGCAAAAGGACAAAACAACAAACCAGAAACCTGCTGGGATATCAAAGTAGTTACACTAGGACAGGATATTAATTTCAAATATAACTTAAATGTTATAACTGTCAGAACAATAGAAAGACTTTTGAGGTATATACTAAAGAATTACCTTGTAGTCTAGACTACTTTTATTCTTCCATGTTATTTTCAATATTTTTGAGATAACCTTTAAGTTATAAATATTTATAGAAAATTTGAAAACTGGAATAAAACATGTAAAGAAAATTAAAAATTCACCCATAATATACCACCCAGGGATAAGGGTCTTTAAAATATTGATAGATTTCTTCTCAGTCTTTTTTTCTATGTAAATATAGAAGACCTTATTTAATGTAAACAGTCTAAAAAGTCAGTTAAAACAGGAATCAAAAATTCTAAATATTTTAATAGACTTTATTTTTTAGAGTGTACAGTATGTAGCCTTTTCAGATTGGCTTCCTTCACTTAGCAATATGCACATAAGATTCCTCCATGAGTTTTCATGGATTGATAGCTCATTTCTTTTCTGCTCTACATAATATTCCATTGTCTGGAAGTGCCACACTTTACCCATTTACTTACTGAAGGACATCTTGGTTTATTCCAAGTTTTGGCAACTATGAATAGAGCTGCTATAAACAAACATTCATGTGCAGTTTTTTGTGTGGACATAAATTTTCAAATCTTTTGGGTAAATAGCATGGAGCACGATTCCTGGATCATATGATGAGAGTATATTTAGTTTTCTGAGAAACTGCCAGTCTTCCAAAGTGGCTGTACCATCTTTCATTCCCACCAGCAATGGATGAGCATTCCTGTTGTTCCACATCCTTGTCAGCATTTGGTGTTGTCAGTCTTCTGGATTTTGGCTAATACTTACGTAGTGGTATCTTGTTGTTTTAATTTGAAATTCCCTAATGGTATATGCCGTTGAGCATCTTTTCACATGCTTATTTGCCATCTGTATCCTTTTCGTGAGGTGTCTATTCAGATCTTTCACCCATTTTTTAAATTGGGTTATTGTTTTCTTATTATTGAGTTTTAAGAGTTCACTGCGTATTTTGGATTACAGTTCTTTGCCAGATATGTCTTTTGCAAATATTTTCTGCCATCCTGGTTTGCCTTCTCATTCTCTTGATAGTATCTTTTACAGAAGTTTATAATTCTAATGAAACCCAGGTTGTTATTTCTTTTGTGGATCATGCCTTTGGTGTTACATCTAAAAAGTCATTGCCATACCCAAGTCATCTAGGTTTTCTATGTTATCTTCTGTAAGTTTTATAGTTTTGCATTTTATATTTAGGTCTGTGATTCATTTTGAGTTAATTTTTGTGAAAGAACTGTTATCTAGATTCATTTTTGCATGTGAATAGACAGTTCTATTACTTTTTTGAAGTTTTTATTTAAATCCCAGTTAGCCAATATACAGTGTAATATTGTTTTCAGGCATACAATAGTCATTCCACACTTCCATAAAACACGTAGTGCTCCTCAGAACAAGTGCATTCCTTAATCTCCACCACTTATTTAACCCATCCCCCCACCCACCTTCCCTCTAATTACTATCAGTTCTCTTTAGTTAAGAGTCTGTTTCTTGGTTTTCCCCTTTATTCCATTTGATCATTTGTTTTGCTTCTTAAATTCCACATGAGTGAAATCATGTAGTATTTGTCTTCCTCTGTTTTGCTTAGCATAATACTCTATAGTTTCATGTATGTTGCAAACAGCAAGATATCATTCTTTTGCATGGCCAAGTAATATTTCAGTGTGTGTGTGTGTGCGTGTGCATGTGTGTATGTGTACACACATACCACCTCTTCTTTATATCCATTCATTAGTCTGTGGGACATTTGGGCTCTTTCATAATCTGGCTATTGTTGATGTTGTTGCTATAAACATTGGGGTGCATGTATCACTTTTTATTGGAACTTTTCTCCATCATAAGCAACTTTGCTTCTTTGTAAAAGATAATTTGACTCTATTTAATCATCTCTGTTTCTGGGATCTTTATTCTGTTCAGTGATAAATTTTCTACTCACTTACCAATATTATGCTATCTTAATTACTATAGTTTTATAGTAAATCGTGAAGTTGGGTAGTATCAGCCCTCCAATTTTGTTCTTCTCTTTCAGTATTGTGTTCAGTATTGTTTTAGTATTCTGGGTTTTTTACTTTCTTTTATTTTTTTTGTTTTTTAAATTTTTATTTATTTATGATAGTCACACACAGAGAGAGAGAGAGAGAGAGAGAGAGAGAGAGAGAGGCAGAGACATAGGCAGGAGAAGCAGGCTCCATGCACTGGGAGCCCGACGTGGGATTCGATCCTGGGTCTCCAGGATCGCACCCTGGGCCAAAGGCAGGCGCTAAACTGCTGTGCCACCCAGGGATCCTGGTTTTTTACTTTCTACATAAACTTTATAATCACTTTGTTGATGTCTACAAAATAACTTCCTGGGATTTTAGTTGGGATTACATGGAATCTATAGATGAAATTGGAAAGAACTGACATCTTGACAATAGAGTTTTCCTATTCATGCACATGAAATAGTTCCATTTAAATCTTTTCTTTTCATCAGGGTGTTATAGCTGTCTTCATATTTTTAACATAAAGTGGAAGTGTACATTCTTTTACCAGTCCTTTAATGTGAAGCCAAGGTCTCCTCTTTGAGATGCAACCAGTGAATGGAGTTCTGTTCATCTTTTTTATGAAATACATACTCATAGTAAAAACACTCTAATTTCTAGTCACATTATTTGGAGCTGTAACTTAAAAAATTACTTGTCAAACAATCTGAGAGAAGGCTTCTATTTTTTATCAATTTTTCCATATATTTTCATTTTCTTGTCCACACCTAATTAATACAGATTTATTTTAGAGGCTCACTTTTATCGTGTCTTTCCAAGGCTTTTTATCTGAGGATTCCTACAAGAAAAAAACTTTCTCTTTACAGTTATATTTCATTGGTTTTCATGATATTTAATTAAATAATTAGGAGATCAAGCTTGAGTAACATGTAAAAAAGATTTGTGAACACATACAAATGATTCTTGGTAAGCATACAACTCAACTGGTAGGAAAAGAGCTACTTAGGTACACAGGGGAATGCTTATCGGCCATGAGCTTTACATGTGCCACAAGTATTACATGTTTCATAGAGTAACCAGAAACCACTCAGAGGTCACCTAACAGAATTCGTACTATGTATTTTTTATTAAACTGAGAAAAATCACAAAAGAAAAAGGAATTAAAACCAAGTTTGATCACCATGCTGCAGAAACTGTCAATAGAATAGTCTTTTTAAAAACCATGCGTTCTAAAGGGTTGGGTAAGTTGTTTTGTTTACAGTGTTTTGACAGAAGTTTTAGTTTTTAAAAAGATATCATTTATTCATTTGAGAGAGAACGAAAGAACACAAGCAAGGGGAAGGGAAAAGGGAGAAGCAGGCACCCCACTGAGCAGGGGGGCCCAACGTGGGGCTGGATCTGAGGACCAGGACCTGAGCCAAAGGCAGACACTTAATTGACCGAGCCACCAGGCGCCCTTACAGTTTTTTTTTACAGTTTGTTTTTCAATTATGAAATATTTTATACATATGAAAAGCAGATTATTATAACAAACATCTATGTGCCAACAACTTAGCACATTAATATGTGATATGTACTGTATGTAATACATATTAGAGATATAAATGAAACCTCCTATTTTTATGTATTCATCTAGGTCCCAACAAGAAACATGGTGATAACACTCAGCATGGGATCATTCCAGGAGAGTTGGATGGAGAGAGGACTATTTACAATGTTATGGGTAGTAAGAGAACCACAGTGGATAGTAGAGACAGTTGGGGCTGCCAACAACCAAGCTGTTACATCCCTAGGCCCAAAGGGATAAGAAAGGGAGAGGTGCCTAGAATCCAAAGAATCATCACATAGAATTGCTCACTTTGACATTAATAGAGACCTCTGGTCAAGGATATAATAGGAGGTGACCTCACAGAGAGGGAGCCAGGAGCATACTCTTCTCCCTCTTTCTGATCTTCTACTGGCTTTCCCATTGTCTAAACCCAACCTGAAGCCAGAGTACAAGGAAAACCCATTGAGGCAGTCCATCCAGGTCAGCCTCTCCAGGCGGGGAGCAGAGTGGAGAAGTGTAGAGAGTTAACTGAAGTGACAGACACCAGTTATCCAGCTTTTATCCTACCCCACTTCCCTTCTTCCCTCCCTCCATAGAGGTATCACTGATCTAAATTTGGTGTTCAATATTTCCATTCAAATCTGTATACTTTTACTATACTTACATATCCATGTGCATTATTGAGTGTTACTTAGTTTGGTAGTTATTAAGAGTTAATCATCAAATATTTGGGGTGATTTTCTCCTCAAAGCACATGGTGAGATTAGACTTCCCAGGCCCCTTAAGGTTCAATGAGGCTATGTGACTTACTTTGGACAATGAAATATGAGTGAAAATGAAATGTATCATTTCCAGACAGAAGCTTTAAGAACTACCATGCAAGATACTTTATTTGCTTCCCATTGGTGAAGTGATCAGTGAAGCATTGATAATATGAAGCTTATATCAGCCTGGGACTCTGAGTTACCCATGAACAGAGAGGCCCCCAGATAAGCAGTGCTGGACATATGATGGCTTTAAGCCACTGAGATTTGGAAACATTTGTTAAAGCATCATAACCTAGCTTATCTAAATACATCTTGCATGGCTTTAAACTTTGTAGGAATGGTATCCTACCATATTTATCACTCAGCACTTTTTTGCTTGACTGTTTTGAAATTCACCCATGCTGATGGTTGTAGCTGTAGTTCATCACATACAAGTGTGTGTGATTTACTTATCTCTTCTCTCATTGATAGAACACTAATACTTAACAATTTTTTGCTATTACGAATAATGCTAAAATGAACATCCTGCTGCATGTCTTCTGTGCAGATGTACAACAGTTTCTCTAGGGCATACACTTGGGAGGAACAATGTGCTTTTAAGCTTTTCAAAGAAAGTAACAGATTGGGAGGAGACTTTGATCATTGTGAACTATAGTTTCCATCAAAAGAGTTTTTAGAAATCTTTGCCCCTCAGGAGTTGAATCCTGCCTCTCTCAGAACACTAAAATATATTATTCAGGAAAATCGTATTTTAAAATTGACTTGACCTTGAGAAAACCAAAGGCATCCTTAAAATGTAAAGAGACCCACCTTAGAGAACAAAGACTACACAAAATAATACCAATTACTCCTTTAAAAATCTCTCAGGATAGAAGGTAAACTGAGATAAAGGAAAAAAGAAGAGTAAAATTTGGAGTAGCTTCTTGAAGAATTTTCTTTTCATAGATGTGATGAGAAATAAAACTATGTAATCAGTCACTAACGGATTCAAAAGTATTATCAGCAGAGATACCTGGTGAGTAAACAGTGAGCCGCCAGTCACAGGTCACAGACCGATAGTGTAGAATTATCCATATTATCTTTTCTGTTTTCAGTCTAGATTACTAATGTCAAACGATCACCATATAAAACAGCAACCTGAATAATGGGATTGGGTCTCCCACCTCCCACCCCACACTCTTGCCCAAAAGTGCTGAGAAATAGAAAAGCATTCTGGAAATATTTGAATGAGAAAGGAAACTGCCTCAGAACATGTCACATACATTTCTTTGGAACCCATTATAGAAATCCCTAGTAGAATTTGTTATTTGTGTAAATAACAAGTATTCCAGATTGTAATATCAAGGACACAGGTGTAGTATGTATCCCTATGGCACTCAAGCCCTAGAATACAGTTCTAAAGATGATCAGAAAGGTTTCCTCAAATGGGGAAAGCCGATTCTGAAATGCTATATTGATGGCCTGATTATATTTTTTTATCTGGACATTGAATCTGGAGCAATATACACAAAATATTGAGAGTTGTTCTCTAAGCACTGGGATTGTGGATGCTTTTATTTTTTGCTTTTTACATGTATAATTTTTCTACAAAATTAAAGATGCATTGTATATTACATTTAAATTACTTACATTGAAAATTTGTTAATGTTGAAGAAAAAGGAAGGAAGGAAATATTTTGTCTCTACATCAGCATTTCTCAACTGTTAGTTTCTTGACTCTCAGTGTAGGGCTTTCTCCTTGTCTTCATTCCTTCAGATCCAGACTGGATGTGCTCACCTCCAGAGGCTACTGTGCTAATAATAATAAGAAAAGCCAAAGGAGAACCATCTCTCCTCATGTTCAGATACTCTTCCTCCTCGCTTTTGGGGCTTTTTGAAGCCCAGAACAAAGGCGGCTGGTGAGAAAGGTACAAACTGTCCCAAAGTAGAGGAGGGGTTCACATCACAGAGCAAGAATACCTATCCAGGTTCTGAGTTCCTATGTAGACTCCACACCCTTTTTACACCAGCTACCCCCATTTCTCTACCCATTTGAGAGTCTATATACTCATTCTTTCCTTCTTTTTTTTAAAAAAATTTATTTATTTATGAAAGATACAAAGAGAGAGAGGCAGAGACATGGGCAGAGGGAGAAGCAGGCTTCCTGCAGGGAGCTCAATGCAGGACTCAATCCCAGGACCCTAGAATCACAACCTGAGCCAAAGGCAAATGCTCAACCACTGAGCCACCCAGGTGCACCACCCACCCCCATTTCTTTCTTAAAAAAACTTTAGAGATAGGAAAAACCCACAGACAAGTCCCCTCATTTAACAGATGGAGAAATCCTCAGAGAGGGAAAGTGTCTTCTCCAGGGTCACACAGCAGTAAATGTAGATCTGCTCTAAGACCCATGTAGCAGGTGAAGGGTTAAAAAGTTGGGTTCTGGAACATAATAGATGGGGGTTCAGATCCAGCTTTTCACTCTGAGCCTTTGTTTGCTCAGTAGTAAAAGGAGCAACACAAGGTTGAGCTGAGGACAAATGAGATAATACAGGTCATAATTTAGTGTGAAGTGCTTGGCATATGATATGCACCAAATAAATGGCAGTCGCTTTATTATTACTAACACCCTTGTGATAAAAATTGTGTTGCTTTTAAAACTATATCAGCTTCCTCTAGACTCTTGATTTTACTAGCTTTTTTTCTAAGATAAACTCACATCTTTGAAGTTTTCTAGTTACTCTGGCCAAATGAAATACCACTCATTAACCTTAAGTGCCTTGTGTAAGACCTGTCACTTTGCAGCTGACATATTGACACTTGCTCTAATTTCAGTTGTGATGCACCCACTGCAGTTCTCTTTCAAGGCATTTCATTTGTAGTCACTTGAGTACATTCTGACACACTGTGATTTTTAAAGTCAAATAAATAATTGCTCAATTTCCTCCTGAGCTTTGATGAAATGTCAAAATCATTATAGAAATTGATGAGAATTGTGTGAAGGACTTGTCAGTGGCCCATTGCATCACCAGTATGCTCATTCCTAGTCAAACTCTAGGATGATTTAAGGAGCACATTTTGACCTAAATTCATATTTTAACTATAATACTTAGGATACAGTGTTTTTTTAATGATTGTTTACTTTTGTTTGGGATTAATTTGGATGGCACAGTTAGTACTAAATTAGGACCAGGAGAATGTGGAGAGGAAACATTTCCAGATAATTTAAAAATGTGTTCTTATCCAATAACTTCAACTTTTTTTCAAAGATTTTATTTATTCATTTCAAGAGAGACAGAAAGAAAGAGAGAGTGAGTAGGGGGATAGGCAAAGGGAGAGGGAAAAGGAATAATACCAAGCAGACTTCACATTGAGCATGGAACCCAACATGGGGCTTGGCCCCACAACCATGAGATCGTGACCTGAGCCAAAAATCAAGAGTCAGATGCTTAACGGACTGAGCCACCCGGGGTCCCTCAACCTCTTCTTTAAAACATTTTGTGCGGGGTGGTGAAAAAGTTTCACATTTTGGAATGAATCAGTCACCCTCTCTCACCCTCACTTGGTTACCTTCTGATTGGAATTCTAGTTCACACTATACAAAAAGTGGGCAGCAGAAAAAAAAACAGCTCAGTAGAGACCTTGGAAAATCCACAATCTCAAAAATTAATAATGGGCTGCATTGAAATGGAGAAGCCCCCAAAACCATGCATCAGTCTGTGCATGTGCCATACACTTAACTATCCTTGCTGTTACAATGAAAGAAAATAAAGCTGTCAAAGGCACAGGTGCAGCCAGCTGTAGAGAATCAATGTCACCATCAGAGGACTTACATGGTTTACAAAGTCAAATTCCTTCTACAACCAGAACTTCATGAACTACCTAGAATAAAGAACCTCTTCAGTAGGAGCCAGGTTTCAAACGGTCTAATCACACAGTGAAAAAGCCATAGACTACATATCTGCAGACATGTGCAACAGTTCCAGGAACTCTACACTACCGGTATGGCCTTGGGAAAGTCACTGTGACTCCTGAGATCTGTCTTCTGGCATATAAATATGAAGGTATACCATAGATTATAACGCATGTGAAAATGCTTTGGAAACTACAAAGCACTATATGTACAAGATAATTGTACAAATGACAAGTGCTCTAAATATTTGTTATATACATAGCACTATAAAGAGAGAAAGAAAATGCATTAAAGTTGGTCTCTATCCTCAAGGTGCTTATAATGTCACGAAGACAAAACTGCCAATGTCAGTGAAAAAACTAAACTTCAGTACTAGTTTCCAAAATATATTTGTAAGAATCATATTTGAGGGCATCCCAGGGGGCTCAGTGGTTTAGCGCTGCCATCAGCCCAGGGCGTGATCCTGGGGTCCTGGGATCAAGACCCACATCGGGCTCCCTGCATGAAGCCTGCTTCTCCCTCTGCCTGTGTCTCTGCCTCTCTCTCTCTCTCTCTCTGTCATGAATAAAATAAATATTTTTTTCAAAAAAAGGATCATATTTGACCCTCACAGTAGCCCGATGAGGCAGGTAGAATTACTCTCCAATGCTCACTGAACAGATGGGAAATCAGAATAACTGAGTTACTTGCCCACTGGGGGCACGTGGACACAAACCAGAATCCATGTCTTCTAACACCTAATAAAGTACGCTTTATCATGCTATTCGGTTTACTCACTTAGCCATGTTAGATAGTATGGGCTCTGTAACTTCTGTAAAGGGTCGGAGAAGGAATGGACGGTTGACAAATAAAAAGGTGGAGATGCCTGAGTGGCTCAATGGTTGAGGGTCTGCCTTTGGTTCAGGTTGTGATCCCAGGGTCCTGGGATCGAGTCCTGCATCAGCTCCTTGCGGGGAGCCTGCTTCTCCCTCTGCCTATGGCTCTGGATCTGTGTCTCTCAAGAATAAATAAAATCTTAAAAAAAAAGAAAGTGGTTAAAAAAAAAAAAAAGAAAGAAAGAAAGATCAGAGAGGTCTTTACGGAGGCACACACACCAGAAAGCTAGGTAGGATTTCAGAAGGCTGAAACGCAATGAGAGAACATTCATATTAAAACTCCCTGGGGAGGATCCCTGGGTGGCTCAGCGGTTTGGCGCCTGCCTTCGGCCCAGGGTGTGATCCTAGAGTTCCAGGATCGAGTCCCACATCGGGCTCCCTGCATGGAGCCTGCTTCTCCTCTCTCTGTGTCTCTGCCCCTCTCTCTCTCTCTCTCTGTGACTTTCATGAATAAATAAATAAAATCTTTAAAAAAAAATTCCCTGGGG
This sequence comes from Canis aureus, assembly GCF_053574225.1. Lineage (NCBI taxonomy): Eukaryota > Metazoa > Chordata > Mammalia > Carnivora > Canidae > Canis > Canis aureus. Next base: position 13,045,566 of record NC_135649.1, read on the forward strand.
AGGCATGGGGGTCTTTTGGAGCTACACACACAAGGCCCTTCATAATTTTAGATGTCCCATTCCCATTCTGAGAATCACTGCATTGTGACCTACCATTAATTAGAGGAGTGTTGTACCTCAGGTCTGTTGAAGCAGGAAAAGGCAAACCGCCTAATTACAGTTCAGCTCCTTTGTCTCCCTCACACATTTACCCTTCCCCACAAAATGGGTTTGACTCCGTTTTCTTGTAAACTGAACTTGTACATTTTACAACAGTAAAAACAGCTTTATTTTATTGAGAAGATATTAATACAAAGGCTAATAAGCATTAGTTACAAATCTGAGAAATGATTTATGTGGTATTAAATTAATGACACCAGATGACCTAACTTGATGACATAACCTTCAACTCTTGAAATTCCAGGATCTCTTTACAAATCGATGATAAACTAGCTGGAAAGGGAAAGAATATTAACCACACCATAAAAATTCAAATATTCCTTCAGTTCACCCACTAAATTTTGATGAACGGAACAATTACATTTCAACTGGAAAACAAAAGGCTATTTATTGCTCTGTTTCTAGGGGCTGTGCCTGAGATGGCAAGATGCACATCCATGCCTGGAACACTACACGGAAATTCCCATTAGCACCTTATTGCTAGTGCCAGCCAGATCATATCTGTCCACTCCATAACAGGTGGAGGAAGCTTAGGGTAAGCATAGTTCTATAGGGCCTGGATTACGGGATTCTTCAGAATTCTTGGATTGCTTTGAAGTGCTTCAAGGGTACAAATATATTGGATTGAATTTAATTTTAGAAAAACACTCTAAGTTCTTTGTTAAACTATAATAAACATAATATGCTCACCCAAACATACCATGTTTGAGCATACTGAAAGCCACAGATACATTTCTTTCTGTAGTACAGAAGAGGTTTGGGGACAAATCTCAAAATATGGTTCTTCCTGTCAGATCTGGTATGGATTTGAACCTCTCGAATATGTGTCACTGATTGGAGAAATTCTCGATTTTCACTCACCATTTTAATTTCAACCTATACCGGTCCATTCATGTAAAATTGTGCAAAGGAGAAGAGGATCACAGAATGCAGGTACTGGGCTCAGTGAAATGCAAGACAAGGCATAATCACGTGATCAATGCTCGTTCTCAATTTCTACATGATAGTTGTATAATTACAAAGGTATGTATAATATGTTGCATTATGAAAACATTACCATACCATAAAGGATCGCAGCAGGCTTTCCGAAGGCGCTTCTTGTCAGAGCCTATTAATGATGTGGTATGCTCGTTAGATTTTGTTAGTGATTCAAATTTAAAATAAAGATGTCCTCTCCTGACTCCTAACTCTGGGAAACGAACTAGGGGTGGTGGAAGGGGAGGTGGGCGGGGGTGGGGGTGACGGGCACTGAGGGGGGCACTTGATGGGATGAGCACTGGGTGTTATTCTATATGTTGGCAAATTGAACACCAATAAAAAATAAATTTATAAAAAAAAAAAAGATGTCCTCTACTAATCCTCTTTCGTGCTTCAGGATCAGTCAAGTTTAAGTATCCTGAGATTGCTGGTATGCTATTTAACACCTGTTACCAGTTGCAACTACTACACCTCTTACAATTCATCTGGATATTTTCCCCCCAGTGGGCATTCCAAACAAAATCCATTAATAAAATTGGATGACAAGACTATCCTGTGAATGCCATGGTCAGCCAGATGTCTAATTTCTATGTCCATCAAAACAACTTTCATCATTCTTAATGATGGACATTATAAATCCTATGACAGTGAGATTATAGAATATATATATTTATAATGGAAGTTCTTATCTGTTTTCCACATCCATCTGAATAAAACTTTATTGTTCTGGGGCACCTGGGTGGCTCAGTTCCTGAGCGTCTGCCTTTGGCTCAGGTCATGATCCTGGGGTCCGGGGATTTGGCTCCCTGCTCAGCAGGGAGCTTGCTTATCCCTCTGCCTCTGCCCCCTGCTCATGCTATCTCAAATGAATAAAATCTTTAAAAAAAAAGTTCTCCTTTAAGGAAAGAAAAAAGGAAGGAAGTAAAAAAGAGGGGAAAGGGAGAAGGGGGAGGAAATAAAGAAAAGAGGGAGATTTGAAAATCACTGGTTAGGGATCCCTGGGTGGCTCAGTGGTTTAGTGCCTGCCTACAGCCCAGGGCATGTGGCATGGTCCTGGAGTCCTGGGATCGAGTCCCACGTTGGGCTCCCTGCATGGATCCTGCTTCTCCCTCTGCCTGTCTCTCTCTCTCTCATGAATAAATAAATAAAATCTATTAAAAAAAAGAAAATCACTGGTCAGGTGGTAATATTGGCCCGGTAAACTAGAGCCATGAATTCTAGTTGATTCTGTCATGGACATGCTGTGTTCCCTTGAACAGTCAAGTACTTTTTCCTCCAGGCCTTGAGCCTCCAACCTGTGAGATGCGTGCATTTAACAAACATTACTGAGCGCTTCTCTTAACTCAGAGCTGTGCTTGGTGCCAGGGGTACTGTGCTAGGAGAACAGTATGGCCCCTGCCCTCATAAGGATCATCGGAGGGAAGAGAGAAAATAACCAGGTTAATTAAGCATAGCAGCACTAATTGTACCTGCCTCATCAGGCTATTGTGAGGGTCAAACAAGATTCAAACAAGATTCACGCAAATGTGATTTGAAAACTCAAAGCATTGCCCAATACATTGTGCTAATACTAACATGCAGTTGTTTCATTGACATTAGTTTTATCTCCCTGATATAAGCTCCTTAAGGATAGCTCCTTTAATGCTTTTTCTTTATCTCTTTGTAGAGATAGTATAAAATGAATGTTTAGGGCATTTTTTGTTTTACTATAAATCTGCCCCGTTGCCCATTAATATATTCCACATTGGTCTCCTTTCATTTCCTGGAAAGCACCAGGCTCATTTTTGCCTTTGAGTTTCCTCCTTCCCCCATCCTCTCCAGCTTTCACAGGGTTTCTTCCTTCTCATCCTTTAGATTTCAGCCTGTTGGGTAGAAACCTGAAAATGGGAATCTCGCCCCATGTGCCATTGCTTCAATCTCTCCACGTGCCCCCATCCCCTGCTTTTGTTTACTTTCCTGCTTGCTTCCATTTTTTCCGGAGTTTATAGTGGTTATGGAAGACCAGGTCCAATAGGAATTACTGGGACATACCAAAGTGGAACTCTCAGGGTGATTTCTTTCTTTTCTTTCTTTTTTCTTTCTTTCTTTTTTTTTTTTTTTTTTTTTTTGATGGTAGGGAGGGCAGAGTAAGAGTTGGGAAGAGAGAGAGAGAGAGAAATCCCAAGTAGGTCCCACACTCAGCATGGAGCCTGATGTGGGGCTTGATCTCACGACTCTGAGACCATGACCTGAGCTGAAATTAAAAAAAAAAAAAAAAAATAGATGCTTAACAGACTGAGCCACGCAGGCAACCCATGTGATGCTTTTAAATACACATCTGGTCATGAAGCACCTCTACTCAAAACCCTGCATTGGAGGATCCCTGGATGGCTCAGCGGTTTAGTGCCTGCCTTTGGCCCAGGGCCTGATCCTGGAGTTTTGGAATCGAGTCCCGCGTCGGGCTCCCTGTGTGGAGCCTGCTTCTCCCTCTGCCTGTGTCTCTGCCTCTCTCTGTGTCTCATGAATAAATAAATAAAAATCTTTAGAAAAAAATTAAAAAACACCCTGCATTGGCTCCCCAAATTACTCTTAATAAAAGCCAGGTGATACACAGAACTCTAAAATCTGGCCCTCCCTATCACTACTTTGCCTTCATTTCCATTTACTCTCCCCTTTATTCACTCCATTTCATCCTCATTGATTTTGTTGTCCCTTCATTGTATCAGGCATGTTATGCTTTTCCCTCCCCTTGCTTATAGCAATTACCCCAGATATCTAGATGGCATACTCGTACTACTTTAAATCTCAGCTCACATGTCACCCTTTCATTACAACTTTCCACGCCGAGTCTCCCTGGCTCCCATTCTCCTTCTTTATCTTTTGCTTTGTTTGTAGCATTTATCACCTTCCATTATATGTTACTGAGTTATTGTATTTATTGTCAGTCTCCCCTCTCCTGGCTATAAGTTACAGGAAGGTAGAAAGAAGCTTTGTTTTTTTTTGGGGGGGGGTGGGGGGTTTACTCCCATATCCCTAGCCTCTAGATGGAATCTACCTGGAGAGTAGGTATATTTTGACAATTCTGTCAAATGATTAAGTGGATGAATAAAAAAATTACAAATTTCTTACATGAGTAAGCTACACACATTTCAGGGAAGCAACCATTGCACAGAATATTTAGGCATAGAGAGAAAAATGGAAAAAAAACGTACTTTGGGAGAGATCTCATTAAGATGATCTTCAAATACTGGCAATACAGTCTGATAATCCTTGGTTCTTTTTTTTAAGGTTTTATTTATTTATTCATGAGAGACACAGAGAGAGAGAGGCAGAGACACAGGCAGAGGGAGAAGCAGGCTCCATGCAGAGAGCCCAACGCGGGACTCGATCCCAGGTCTCCAGGATCAGGCCCTGGGCTGAAGGCAGTGCTAAGCCGCTGAGCCACCCAGGCTGCCCCTAATCCTTGGTTCTTAAGGATGAATTTACCTTTTGGAAACTACCAGAAGTCAGAGCCAAGGATAGTCAAAAAAAAAAAAGGTGAACAAACTAAACATTTTCATTTTAGGTTGAAAAATAAATTATGGTATTACAAGATTATGTGTGATTCTTTGGCTCATAGGCACGCTATGAAGTAGTTCTCAGGAAGGAGTTCCAAAAACATTTCATTTGCCTGCCGCAAAGTTTAAATTGGTATGTGGTTTTCTAATGGAACATTTTTGAAGTTAAGGTTCTAATTTTTTTAAGCACCGTATTCATCCTTCACAACATTGCCAAGATTAAAACGTCCACTGAATTTAAATAGGAATCAAGAGCTGAATTTTGCTAGACTATCGGATGTGAGCAGTAGAGAGAGCTTTACTCCTTTCAGAAAGTGTGGGGCTATTCAGTCTGGTGGAGCTGGGACGAACAACTGGGTCTGAAGAGTCTTGATGCCATCAATGCGGATGCTTAGTGGCATGGTTGCTGTAGCTCAGTAATGTTTAGATGGGTTAGCATTAAAGGAAATGGTCAAGGTTGTTTCTGGCTTCTAGTATTCTTAATAGTGTATTTTTATTATTGTTTGTAACATAATCCCATAGCATAATTGAACTACTTTTCAAGCATGCTGTAGTAGGTCTTCTTTTGTGATAGTAATCACCCTACCTCTTCTCTGGGTGATGAGTGGCCCTATGAGTGCACTTCCTAGTACTCTTTAATTGGTCACTGTTATCAAAGGGGTAGTAAGCTATTGATTTAACACCATGGGTGCTTTTTAAGCAGTCCTTCCTAGTACTGGGTGAATTAGGAAAAACACGGTCCTCGTTTAGTTAATGGCTTATTTTGCTCTGCTCTACTGCCCTCACTCTGCATGTTTTTCTTTTCTCCCCTAGCATTAGAATATATAAACAACTGCTTTCCCTTACACTTTTAACTGTCATTATATTAAGAAATCAGTGAGCAGGTGATCGGGCCTTCCTACAGTGGATTCTTTTTCCTGATGCTGTGGACCCAAGACATCAAATAGGTTTCAAGTTCCAAGCCAAACAATTTAGAGTAGCCACTTGGTACACTGTGATGAAGAATGTGTAGCCAGTCTAGCTCAATGGGAAAGCAGGTCATAATTGATTAGTGATTATCTGCCAACAGCTTATGATAGGAGAGATTCAAAACACAAGCTATTATTCCTAACTGGGAAATGAACAAGGGGTAGTAGAAGGGGAGGTGGGCGGGGGGGGGGGGGTGACTGGGTGATGGGCGCTGAGGGGGGCACTTGACAGGATAAACACTGAGCGTTATGCTATATGTTGGCAAATCAAACTCCAATAAAAAAATATACAAAAAAAAGGACGCATGCTATCATTATAGGCCATGGGAACAAAACCTAAAGTCCTCAGGAGAAAGAGAGTGAGGATTAAGGGGTGAGAATAACTATTTCCTTAGTGTTCAAGTGCTTTTGGAGGACTGTATTCTTTCCCCAATACACCACATGGATCTGAACAGAGGGACGATAGTTGGGGAGTAGAGAAGAGACAGGAATTTATATCCACTTTGGCTGGAGTTCTCTTCCCTCTTGGAATCCAAATTTAAAAGATTTTCCTTTTGTAAAGTGCTCTGATACTTCCCAGGTAAGAGGACAAAACACAGTTCACCACCAACCAAGGCAAACCAGTTCGGAATAGTACCGTTTAAACGTTTCCCGCTCAAGATTGTTTGCAAGACTTTATAAACACCATTTTTCCTGTCACCATTTTTTCCTAGCAATATTTTTGGTAGGCAGCCATTTGCTATTTAGTATGTTTACCTGAGTGGGAGGATCCAATTTTCAGTCCTGAGGGATCTGAGCTCTCAGCTGCCCTACCTGTAGAGTTTCAGTAATGGACCATTATGTTGATCTCTGGGGACTGTAGGCCAACAGGACAACCCAGGAGATTCCCCCAGGCTCCTTCCATACTCTTCTCTGCCGCACCAGATGTTGCAGCTCCTTTATTCTCCTATATTATGTCAGTCATCCCCCCATAAAAAATAGCCTAATCTTTTGTCTGGTTGCCTAGTGGGCCCCAAATGCCTGGGTGTCAAAATGTAACTTCCAGCCACTGAAGGCACAAGTTGCACAATCAGAGTGTTAACTGTCTTGATCTGCTTCCTGTCATACTGCTATGTTTCCCTCAACCTGCACCTATGATCTCTTGGGGATTTTTCTATGACCAGGTGAGTAAAGGGAAAACTTAAGCCTAAAACGTACATGCTGGTCCCAATCAAAGGGGTTTCTTACAGTATTACAACTTCACTAAGGCCTGCCCTGCCTTCTTCCTGAGACCTCTCTGGTATTTGAACTTCACATGCTGTCTCTCCTACTGGATTTTAGGCTCTGGATTGCTGTTCTCAAGACCTGCTTTTTTCATCTTTCTTCTGCCTCTGATCCCAACACCCACCCCTCTTTGGCTTAAAACTTGACTGGAATCCTCTTACCCCCAATCCTGCTCTAGCCAACAGTGCACTCTAAAATCTAACCACAACTTGATAGGATGAGCACTGGGTGTTATTCTATATGTTGGCAAATTGAACACCAATAAAAAATAAATTTATAAAAAAAATAAAAATTAAAAAAAAATAAAACCTAACCACAAGATTGGAAAGCATCCTTACTAAGATTCCTGAAGACTGAATCGCAACTAATTTGATTAACTATTTAATGATATCATGGATTAGCTTTCATTTTCTGCTAACTACTCATCATTTGGGCAGAACTCAGGTTACCAGACACTCAACCTCTATTATCAGTGAGCAGTTTACTCTGAAGATGATTTGTTAAGGTCCAGACTAGCTATGGAACCAAGCCTGCAAAGAATTTCTGTGTTAAGTCTAAAAGTGTTCTTGTCTTCTTTCCAAATATAGAGATAAACATTCTTGGCAATATGGGCATACATTCTAATTAATTAGTCAAAAGTTGTATAGAAATAGCAATACTTTGTATGCCAGAAAAAGTACTGGTGGTAGTTAATAAATAATAATTATATTCTCATTTTCAGTAATCAGAAAAATAGTTTGAATAGAACAGATGAATGGTTTCCCACAGCTGAATAAAAATCAAAATAATTAGCATAGTATCATAAAAGTTCACTTTAGAGACAAGCTATTTTTAGGACTCTATCATTGCAAATATCCTAAGATATCCTACACAAAATAAATAAAAGAACAAATGAAAACTGCCAGGAACAGCTCCAATGATTTACTCTGAATAAGAATGAAAAATTCTTGGACTTGGAAAAACAAAGTGAGAAATAGACCAAAATGTCAACTCAAGCCACTGTCCACATAAAACATACCAGTAAAGTGTACAAACCACAAACCTAGGTCCTAAAAAGCAGGGATCCACTACATGATGCCAAAAACATCGTCAGGAAGTCCCAGCTAATTGAAAAAGGTACAAGAATTGTTCACAACTTGAAAATAACCGAGTAAAATCTGTTGTCACAGAAAGGATAGAGTTCATTAATTTCCCATCTCCTGAAGGTAGAAGTCAATGGACTGTAAACAGGCCATCCAAGCTTAAAGATTTATTATTTACCTACTTCTAAATAGTTTAGCATCATTAAACAGAGTAACAAGGCGCAAAATTCAAGACTAAATTAAGTCACGTAAATAGTGTTCGTATAGATATTGGTTCAAGTAAATATGGGCACTATCCTAAATCTACTGATGAAGTGACATTTTTAAAAAATAACAAGAAAGCAGGATGTCCAAGGCTCTAATGCTGGAATTTTGGACACATTGTACATTACAGGTTTCTGGCTATAGAATCCAGAACTTTGACAGCACAGCTTATAATTACATCGCTGTAGGAAGTTCTAGATTCTATAGCCGTAGTTGGATGATTGAGAAATGCATTTCCAGATGTTTGCTGACCATCTCCACTGTGTGCCCCACATGTATCTTCGATTCAGTATGCCCAAACCAGACTCCTTGTTTGTCCCCTACCTTGCCAAAAACAGAGCAAAACAAAAACTTAAGACAAACTGCTCCTCTCATTTTCTTATCTGAGAATGGTGTCCTTGTTCATCCAGTCACTCACACCGGACACCTAGGAGCCATGCTTACTTAATACCCCCCTCTCACTGCCTACATTCAATCCATCACCATGTCCTATTGATTCTGCCTACGAAATAGCTCAAATTTGACCTGTTCCTCCATTAGCATCAACCAAGTTCATCATCAGCTCGCAGATCCTTTACTGCAAAAGCCTCCTAAGCTGTCTCTGTCATTCACTTCAGACCCTTCCTATTTATTCTCCATGCAGCAACCAGATTGATTTCTCCCCCGAAAATGAAAATCTGGTCATGTCACACTGTTACTTACACTACTTGATGACTCCCCCTTGCTCCTGTGGAGGAGCAGTTATAAAAAGCCAAATTATTCCAAGGACCTCTAAGGTCTTGCATGGTCAGATTTGGGACAGAGTGTGTCTGGGCAGTACAGAATTCCATCACTGTGAATCATAGGATTCCATTGACTCAAATGAGATTAAAAGTTTAACCCAGTTACAATAAAAATTAGGTAAGGACAAAACCTAGAAGGCATCCAAATAACCTATGGGGTCCAGGGCTGCAAAGCTGTACCCCAGTTAAAATGCATGGGCTTGGGGCCACCAGGGACCTAGCAGGTCAAATCAGGTAATTAGAAGTAGCTCAGCATGTTAGACTGACTTGGATAGAATCATCCATGAAGTAGCACCCAGTTCTCCAATTTCTAAGCTTCTCTAATCTGCACCCATTATTACAGTCACACATCTTTGACCCTGTAACAATATCATAGGCAAAATCTTTGAGCAAGTACAACTCCATCAGTGATGGTATCCACTCTCCTAGTTGGATAAGTGATTTTGCAAACGCAGGAGAGAAAATACAGGATGCCCAGTTAAATTTCAGTTTCTGAAATGGTATTGGTGGTTCATCTGAAATTCAAACCTAAATAAGGTATCTTATGTTTTATCAGCTAAATCTGACAATCCAAGCAGTAAAATATAGCAATAAGTATGTAAATATCAAAGCAAATCAAACCCTCAGTAAATATTTTTTCATTTTAGGCATACATTATGATAATCTGTATGTGGGTTTGTAATTTAAGGTATTTGAAACATTTAATAGAAATGGACCTATTAGAGATTCTAAAATGACAGCTTTAAAATGTTTAATTATCATTAAACTACTGAAAAGGGTAAGATAATTTTGTTATGTGAATATAAAAAGCTCAAAAGCTTATCAGAATGTGACTTATTACCATTATAATTGTGACTAATTAAATTTGTAAGCATTAATGCGGGGCTTAGAAACATTTTGCTTATTAGGTATGTAAGATTACCCCCATTAAGCACTGGAAAGGTTTACAGGAATCAAACTTACTACATTTTAAAATGTATTTAGGGTAGAAAATTAAGGGAAAGTCTATTAAGAGTTACTCAGAGAACAAGTAATTTTTTAAAATGTATGTAACAAAAATACTAGATTTAGGACTAGAATGTTGAACATAAAGGTGTAAAAAAAATTCGATCTTCAACTTAGAGCTTTGATTAGTGAACATTAAGGTGATCACAACTGAATACAGCTTCACCCTCACCACACCCCAGTCACAGTGGACTTGTTTCAGGGGTTTCTAGGCTGCTTCCCACCACAGGTATTTGCCCCAGGTGGCTTCCTCTTCCTTGAGGCTAACGTACTCCCACACCCCACCAGCCCCTGATTAACTCCTCTCCTTTCAGATCTCAGCTAAGGCTTCAGAACTCCCTAACTAGGTCAAATCTCAGTACACACTCCCACACTATAGGGATAAGAGGCTATTAGCGGTTATGGTTATCATCGCTGTTATTTCTGGATTTCTCACCTCTTCCTTTTCCTTCCTGGCACTTGCCTTAGTTATAATTAGGGTCTCTTTCTCTAGAAGTTCCACAAGGGCAAAGACTACATTTGTCCTTAGTCATCATTTTATTCTAGAGGGACGGTAGCATCTGTAACATACTAGCCACTCAATAAAAATTTGTGGGAACTGGAGGCAGAGGTCAGCAAAGATAGATCAGCTTGCATCTTTTTGAACTGTGGGGCTGAGAACCTACATCAGCATTTCCGCTCACAGAGCCCCCTTTTTCTCCTTGCAAACCCTGGCTCTCTCCCCTCTGTGTAGACAGAAGGGAAGTTTATATTTATACTTGGGAGAAAACCAACATGTTTAGGGACACCAGGCTGGAAACAAAAGCCTTACATGAAGGTCCAAATATTGAATGTTAAGGGGTGTCAGTGGTCCCCTTTCCCTGCTTGGCCCCCAAAATGCTGTTAGCCAAGTTCCCATCACCCAGGAAGAATGGAGCAGTTCTCTCCAGAGTGAGAGACGCTGACAGCCAGTCCCTCATTATTTATTGCCCTACAATGCTACCAGTCAAAAACACTACTCCTCAACAGAAGCTGATCAGGTTTTTTGTGCATAGCCATTAAATACAATGGAGAGCAGATCTAAAGAAAGTCTCCAACATAAAAGACCAAAATAAACGACTCAGTGGACCTAGACAGTCCATAAGGTGGGGAGGGGAAGCTTCAAAATATTTATAATTAACAGCTTTAGGATTAGAAATATTGAACCTGTGAAAATAGTAAATCGAGGATATTTTTTTCCAAAGAAAACCAACAATGTTGGAGGATAAGAAAGAGCTCCTGGAAATTTAAAGCATATTGGCCAAATTTTAAAATCCATTAGAGGTGGGAGGAGATGAAGTTTAGTTCTACTTTTGGGAAATAGTCTCAAGACAGAGAATAAAAAGACTAAATGTAAGAAAAAAAAATTTATTAAAAAAGCCACTTGGGGAGAACCTACACCCAAATAAGAGAAGTTTCAGAAACGGAGAATGAAGAAAGCAAAGGGGTAGGAAATCATAGAAATAAAACAAGAAAACTTCCCAAAACAGAAGGGCATGTTTCCACATTAAGAGGACGCACTGAGTGCTCAGCACCAACTCTCATGATCAAGAGTTAAATCAGAATAAAGACTTTTTCAAGATTCAAGGGATCGGGAACAGTCATTCCCCCATGAATCCTTCCAAGTTGGAAAACCTCAGTCTCTTCCCTCCTGTGTTTCTCCTTTATTCCCCCACAGCTACCACCCTCACACCACTTCCGCCCCCCGATGTGTGGGTTTTCCCCACACCACCAAGCAGTTCTCCTGTGCGAGCTGGGTGTCCTGCGATCCAACCTCATCCCGACACCATCCAGCTGGAGATAGCGTCAGACCCTGCGGGTTCAGGGCTTGGTCCTCCAAGACGGCCCTGGCCACCCCCTACTTCAGACTCCAGTTGCCAAGTCCGGGTTGTCACCTGTGCGTCTGTCCCCCTAGCTACAGATCAGAGGTTCCAACGACCATGGGTGGAATTAACTGGCTGCAGCGGCTCACAGAACTCAGAGAAACATTTTACTTACTAGATTACTGCTTTATTACAAAGGATATTAGAAGATACGAATCAACAGCCAGATGAAGAGATACATAGGGCGAGGTCCCGAACAAAGGAGCGTCTGTCCCCGTGGAGGTTGGGGCCCGGCAAGGCGGCACGTGGATGCATCCTGGTTCACTAACCCGGAAGCTCTCCGAACCCGTCCTTTTTTGGGTTTTTATGGAGGCTTCATTACACAGGCGTGATTGATTAAATCATTGGCCATTGGTGATTGAACTCAATCTTCAGCCCCTCTCCCCTCCCCGGAGGTCAGGGGGTGGGACTGAGCGCTCCAACCCCTTCTTCACGAGGTTGGTTCCCCTGGCAACCAGCCCCCATCCTTAGATTACCTAGGGGCTTTTCCAAAAGTCACTCCATTAGCATAACAAAAGACACCTTTGTTGCTCTCATCACTTAGGAAATTTCTAGGGTCTTAGGAGTTCTGCGCTTGGGACAAGACCAAATACAAATTTCTTATTATAAATCACAGTTCACACCTTCTTAGCAAGCTCTCTGCACCAAAACAAAGAAGGAAACCAAGAAAGAAGAAGAGGTGGAGCCCAGGAAGCTGGGGATCAGGAGAAGAAAGAACATGAGAGACTCCTAACTCTGGGAAACGAACTAGGGGTGGTGGAAAGGGAGGTGGGCGGGGGGGTTGGGGTGACTGGGTGACGGGCACTGAGGGGGGCACTTGATGGGATGAGCACTGGGTGTAATGCTATGTGTTGGCAAGTCGAACTCCAATAAAAAAAAATACAAAAAAAAAAAAAAAAGCAGTGAAGACAATTCCCCCAAGACAATGGTGAAAGAAAACCCCGAGAAGGGCAGTTGGAGACTGGTTTGGAGAGTGAGCGATCCAGAGTGGAGTGGGGAAGGTGGGGGTGCGGGACAGGAGAAGGTGGGGGGAAGAGAGAAGGAAACAGAGGAGGGGCTGAAAGGACACCTGATACGTGTGATTGTAACAAGCGGTTCTTGGGGTCTGATGGAGAGTCTAGGGCAAGTGTAGGGGGTAGCATATAAATAAAACAACAACAGCAAAAAAAAAAAAAAAACAGAAAACAAGGGAATTATGAACTCTATGGAAAGTAAACTTGTACAATTTTTTTAAACAACTTGTACAATTTTTAATAGTTACAGCACACTATATGGCTCAGCTGTGTACAATATTTACATCATCAAAATACTATTTGCACAGATAATATTGATTTTTTAAATCATAACTACAGAAAGAATAGGGGTATAGGTGTAGGGGGCCATGAGTAAAATAAATCCAGTTTCCATAATTGCAACTCAGTGAATGATGTGTAAAATGTAAAAAGCAAGAAATAACTGTAGAAGCGTATTACAAGGAATATGGAAATAGTCCTTATTCCAGACCAGGATAAAAGCTGACGAAGGTAAAAGTAGTTGCACCTGGAGAACAGGGGAACAGGACAGGAGTAAGGGGTGAGGATTAGGGACTCCTGTTGTTCAAGACTCGTAATACAATTTAATTTTTTGAGTTGTGTAATCTGACTTTTTAAAAAAATGTATGAGAACAGGACACCTGAGTGGCTCAGTGGTTGAGCATCTGCTTGGGCTCAGGGCGTGATCCTGGGGACCTGGGATCAAGTCCCACATCGGGCTCCCTGCAAGGAGCCTGCTTCTCCCTCTGCGTCTCTCTCTGTGTCTCTCATGGATAAATATAAAAAATCTTTTTTAAAAATCTATGAGACAAACTGGAGTGCCTAACATTGCATACAACAACCTTTTATTACACAATGAATAATGGGCGTGTTGCCGATGGTAGTGAGCAGAACCCATGTTGCCTGTTACCTCTACCTCCAAAAGAACCGCCTAATGACTGTGTTCAGGAACTTGAGTTCGAACTCTGCCTGCCACGTACTGGCTCTAAGACCACAGACGAGCTCCCTGAGCCTCAGTTTCTTCAGCTGTAAAATGGGGGTAATACTATGGATCTCAAAAGGTTGTTGTGAGGAATTAAGGAGTTACTAGTGAAAGCTAAGGTAATGATGCCATGCTCCCCCATAAAAGACCTCAAGGCTCCTGTTGCCTTTACAATGAGGTCAGACCCCTCTGGGGTGCCCTGTTGGCTCAGTTAGTAGGGCGTGGGATTCTTGATCTTGGGGTCATGGGCTCAAGCCCCACATTGCAGGTAGAGTTTACTTTAAAAAACTTAAAACGTGGGGGTCCCTGGGTGGCTAAGCGGCTTAGTGCCTTAGTGCCTGCCTTCGGCCCAGGGTGTGATCCTGGAGACCCAGGATCGAGTCCTGCATCGGGCTCCCTGCATGGAGCCTGTGTCTCTGCCTCTCTCTCTCTCTCATGAATAAATAAAATATTTTTAAAAAATAAAAATAACTTAAAACATAAATAAATAAAATGAAGTCAGAATCCATCAAAGAACTCCACAGTCTACACTCAGTCCTCGTTATTCTATCTTCCACCCCAATCCTACTGGCATTTTACAATCCAGCTTTATCAGATTACTTGCCATTCGCCAAGTGCTTTCACATACGTACATTTCTGCTTGCTAACCCTCCTCTTGCCTCCTGATTCTCCCGGCCCCCACCTCACTATACCCACCTGTAGCAGTCCTGGCCTCTCATTGCACAGCTCAAACCACACTTCTTTTGCAGACTTCCCTAGATCTCACCTGTCACAGGTCATCTACCCATCCCCCCGTATTCCCACTGGGCTCCGTATTTCCATTTTACCACAATTCTTTGGATGCATCTGCTGCTCCCCCAAGACCACTGCTTTTTTTTTTTAAATTTTTTTTATTGGAGTTCAATTTGCCGATATATAGCATAACACCCAATACTCATCCCATCAAGTGCCCCCCTCAGAGACCACTGCTTTTTAGAGTGTGGATCAGAATCACCTGGAGTTCTTGGTAGCAATTCGGACTCCAGGGCTCCACTTGAGCCCAATGCAATCAGAAGCTCTGCAGATGAGTGCTAAAAAAAAAAAAAAAAAAAAAAAAAAATCCACGTTTTCGGGACACCTGGATGGCTCAGCGGTTGAGCACCTGCCCCTGGCTCAGGGTGTGATCCTTGGTCTCAGGATCGAGTCCCACATCAGGCTCCCTGTATGAAGCCAGCTTCTTCCTCTGCCTATGTCTCTGCCTTTCTCTCTCTGTGTCTGTCATGAATAAATAAAATCTTTTTTAAAACAATCTGCCTTTTTCACAAGCTCACAAGGTAACTCTTAGGCCTGCTAAAGTTCTGGTCATTTGCTCAAGACTGAGACACCCCTCCAAAGGAATCACTCCTCATTCTTTTGTAGATTGGTTCTCCCTCCATATCTGTTGCCCAGGTCACAGGCATCATTTAATAAAGACTTTAAACCGTAATTTAATGTGGTCACAAGGGGATCTTGGAACGGAAGCCATAGCTGCAAATTTCAAGAACTCTCCAACATCTTCTCCAACTTAGTTCTCAATGAATTTTACTTTGAAGACAAGGGAAGGCACTCAGAGATCTCAACGATATCAAGATGCATCATTCTCCTTTCTCTCCACATTTCCAAATCCACTCTTGGCTTTTCAGAAATGTATAATAAAAGGTGTAGCTTTTAATATCTACTACACTAGAAAAGAACTCTGTAGCCGTTCTTAATCAGAATGAGAATAATGTGCTTGCCCTTCATCCCCGCAGCTTTTAATATCTGTACACTATATTTAATCATCTGGGCCCCTTAATTTACTGACATTTAAATGATCTCAAATTAGATTTCCTGGAGCACTGTTCCAAATAAGTAACTTTTTAAGATAATGCAAGGTCTTATTAGTTGCAAATCATGCCAGTGGTTGCCACTTGCAGCTTCTACACCTTCCTGAAAAATTACCCTATTTCTATTTAAAGAATTTTTTTTCAGTGTGGCCAGAGTGTAAAACTATGTAACCATCTGAGTTTTTACATTTTACAATAACATCAAAAAAGTACGACATAATAGATAAGAGGCTTCTTTCTCATCCTTAGTGCAAAGCAGTTTCAAATACTTTAAACCCCTTAAATTTAAATTTATATAATAGTATTGTTATATTTCTACTGTATTCCTTTCACATGTGTCATTACATTTGGTCCTCAAAACATCCCTGTGAGGCTTAATAGAGTTGCTATTATTTATTCAGCCTTAGAGATGAAGAAAATGGGTTTCAGGGCAGTCATGTGACTTAGCCCAATGCCTAACCATTAGAGCTGAAACCCAGTTCTTCTGACACTTAAAAACATGTTCATTTAACTATAGCAGAGTTTCTCAGGCTTTTTGGACTGCCACAATCAGGACACATATCCCTAAGGTGTAACTACTCACTTATTCTCACCAACTCAAGACACCACTGATCATGTACTAACAAACTATAGCCACTCCAACTCCCTACAAGTGCCTTTCAGAGATGGTGAGATCACACGATGCAGGCAGGCAGCACCTACTTCACATACACCCAAAGCCGGGGCATCTTAGACTCCCTATTGGAAATGGACGGCAGAGTACAGGTGCCCTCTTCGTGGTATGCTAAGCCTACAGCCTTACCCCTATTCCTATGAAGGTAGCATACACAAGCCCTGGCCTGCATAGAAGGGTATCTCCAGTGGACATGGTGCTCAGTGATTTCAGAAATGCTAGAGATCACAAGTTCCCTCAAAACTTGGGGACTTCACTGAATTGACAGCTCATTAGGATTTAATGCATTAACTATTCCAAAGGAAACATCATGTCACCCTAAATTACTCCAGACGTAATGACCAGAACCAAGAGGTGGTCGTCTCAAGCCAAGGAGGGAGACTTTAAGAAAGCTGCCTAGAAAGCTTGTCATATATCTCCTGGAGTTTGGAGAACCTATGAACTGGCTCCTACTGTCACCTGGAAGTCTAAGGATGAAAGACAGGAGAAGGTAGGCTATAGGGGAACAGCTGGCATAGCCAAAGTTTAATAGGAAAAGGTGTTTTCCTTAGGCAACAATAAACACTGAGAAAGATGGGTGTGAGCCATCCTGAAAGGACCCAATCCAAGAGATCTGACTACCAAGGCAGTGGTATCTCCAAAGAAAATGTGCATCAAAAAAAAAAATGTGCATCAGGTGTACTGTCAGAAGCAGGAGAAGAGTGATGGGAGGAGTCAAAAGCAGTCAGTTCTGAGGATGTATGACCCATGCTAAACATGGTATAGTGGAATGTCCCCATGGCGGGTGACTCCAGAGAATCCTTAAAAGCACTTCACAAGAAAAAGAGGCAGCACTGGGGCCTGTAGCACCCCCAGAGCATGCTAATGCAGGATTAACACTGCACCATCAAGTAGGATCTTGTCCATTTCCTTCCATCCATTGGATCTGGATGATCCAAATGAGGTGAGAAACAGCATCAAGGGTGGAAGAGTAGAAGGGCGATTGCTGAGAGGAATGAAAGAAAGACTGACTAGACCCCTTTGGTAGACTCCATGATGTGCTGCCCAACTCCTCTGTCAGGAATGAAGGACTCATTCCCCTATCCTCTGGAGGGCTGCCAATTGACAGCCTTCAGCTCTCAGCCCCTTAGAGGAGATTGTCTCGGCTGAAAGAAAAGACACCTTGCCTCAGGTCACATGCCTTTTCAGGGGTGGCCGTTCAATGCAGGTATAAAGGCCTGGTCTCTTCACCCAACTCGAGAGGATTCTAAAGGGTCATCTCAGCTTCAGAGCTCCCCCACAGGGTTGGCCGAGACCAATGAGGTGCATTGCAGCTCAACTTCTTTCCCTACCCAATCCTGCATTTTTCTCCTCCCTTTCTATCCACAGGTGTTGAGCCCAAGAGCACTCTCTAATGAACCACCTGCTCACTCATCTCCATCCCAGAGTCTGCTTCCTGGGAAGACCACCCACAAGAGCTCCGACTTCCCTATTGGATGCTTCTGAGTCCAGGTTAGGCCAGGAGCTGTGAGGGAAGAGGGCAACTTTAAATCGAAAGACATTTAAGTTCTGGTTTTTATCCGACTGAGCTTTTTAATCCTTAAGATTGCGACTGTTCATTAAAAACTCTACATGACAGAAAAAGTGATGGAATCTGCCTGAGATTCTGTACAAGAGCAAGAAGGGAGATCTTATGGAATGGATTTGAAAGTCACTTGTGACAAACTAAAGTAACTTCTTGATTTCACCCCACCGAGTCCAGCCTGGGCAATAAGCTAGTTATGTAGATCACACCTCGGTTTTCCTTCTTCCCTAGTACTCCCTTTGGGACATGATTGCTGTTACCTTCAAATTTGTCTCCATAGGAAAACATGCAGTGATTTTAATGATGCTGCCAGAACTCCAAATGTGTGTCATCACTCATTTGGATGCGCCTTCAGAGGGTTTGTTGATTGGCTCTTTGGTTTCTCCTCAATGGTGGCAACTCTCTGTTCCATGAACCCATTTTTTATTTTCAGGTATATTTAAAAGTGACCCAGCCAAACTGCTGAATCGAGTAGATAATAATGTATTCAGGCCAACATACATTTCAAAGTAATGCTATAAGAAAGACACCTTCATTTGGCTGGATGACTGCCTCTAAAAGCAAGACGAACTCTGAACACATTTTGAGCAATGGCAAGCTCTTTAGGATGAAATGAATATTCTTTTTTATAATTTTATTTATTTATGAGAGACACAGAGAGAGAGGCAAGGACACAGGCAGTGAGAGAAGCAGGCTCCATGCAGGGAGCCCAATGTGGGACTTGATCCCGGGTCTCCAGGATCACACCCTGGGCCGAAGGCAGATGCTCAACCACTGAGCCACCCAGGTGTCCCTGAATATTGTTATATGTCTAAGTTCTGGTGTGTTTTCTGGGCATCATCTAGAATTGCCCATTGCACTACTATTTGATAGGTAACTCAGGAAGGCTCTGAAGGTAGAAGGGGATCCCCCTTGTGCTCGGGATGCCAGACGAAGAACAGCCAAAAAAGTATTGAAGGCAAAGAGCCTCACACCAAGTTCTGTATCAGACAGCCTCTGTTAGTTGTTGAATTGACAAAAACAGACATGTGGGACACTGTCATGCTATTGCAACACATAAAATGTCACCCCATTCCCACTCCCATCACACATACTTGTATTACAAAATATAGAAAAACTTAGTATAAGGCACAACCGAAGTTTGACTCACAAATTAACAAAATGGGATTTGGGCCAGAAATCACTTTTACGTGCATTAGCAAGGGTAGAGCACAAGCCTCAGTGCTCTGAGGGCCAAACAGAGCAGGAAAAATTGGATGAGCTGACAACTGGTTGCTTTCACAATCCTTTCCCATGGAGGACCTAGATCTAAGCATCCTCCGTCTTATTACGGCCCTCAAATGTCAGCCCACTCTACAGAAGTTAAAAGAACGTACAATCATCCACCTTTCCCCTGGGCACAGAAGGTTTACAATAGGATGGATCCCAGAGGGCAGCCTGGGTGGCTCAGCGGTTTAAGTGCCTGCCTTCCGCCCAGGGTGTGATCCTGGAGTCCCAGGATCGAGTCCCACGTCAGACTCCCTGCATGGAGCCTGCTCCTCCCTCTGCCTGTGTCTCTGCCTCTGTGTGTGTGTCTATCATGAATAAATAAATAAAATCTTAAAAAAAAAAAAAAGGATGGATCCCAGAGCTGAAATCAAGGGTATGCATCTAGTAGGAGAAGAAAATAGGTATGGGGGAAAGAAGAGGGTACAGATTTTTAATACCTCAGTCTCAGTGCGAAGCCTGGGGTGTGAAAACTCTGACATCACAATAAGAAAAATCGATAGCGTTCTTTTTTCCTCTACAAAGCAAACAGCAAGCATTTATAGAGCAACTGTGTTAGGCCTAGAACAGAGTTGACCACTTTAGGGGATAGAGAAATGAATGAGACACGGACCGTGGCCTTGAAAAGCTCACGCTGCAGAGAGCTGTGGACGTAAATAATCACAGAACAGTGTGGTACGTGGCCCCAAGGCCCCACAAGAGCAGTTATCACTACTACCCTTAGTAAGGAATTCGCGGGACCATGTGGTAGATACACCACTGACATCACCAACTCATAACTATTTTGTGTCTATCCATTCCCGTCCCAAATTGCCCCTAAATGAACCACTCCTAGACTCTTGAAGTGTTCTGTTTCACCAGAGGACTACCTTGTTTTATAAAGGAAAGTGCAGTATGTTAATTTTTAGATCTCCCTTATGTATACAAAGCTTCACAAGAGACCTCAAAAGTACTCTTATATTAGCTAGATATAGAAACTTCCGAAACAAACTACAGTGGAAATGAATAGCTTTTGACAAAGAAGTAACAGGAGGGAGGTGTTTGTTTCCAACAAAAATGTGACACTCTTACATCAACCCACCCAGTCTCCCAGGGATTCCAAAACGCAGCTAACGTGTCAGAGTATGCCATTACCTCTTGCTATTTCTGTATCAAAGAAATGAATTCAGTATTTCAATTATATTCTTCCCTGTGGGGCAGGATAGCTAATGTATTATTTATTTAACAAAAGAATTAAAATTAAAATGCTAGCACTTCCATAATTTGGTCTAATTTCTCATCAATGAAAATAAAAGATAAAATTGGCAGAAAGTGAAACACATGTAGGTCTTAACTGTTTAACTCCCTCAATTCGGATATCAAACTTTTGAGCTAGATGACCCTTTGGAAGGCCAGTTGTAAATAACAAATTTATTTGATTGCACCAATTTTTTTAAATTTTTTTTTATTGGAGTTCAATTTGCCAACATATAGCATAACACCCAGGGCTCATCCCGTCAAGTGCCCCCCTCAGTGCCCATCACCCAGTCACCCCCACCCCCCGGCCACCTCCCCTTCCACCACCCCTAGTTCATTTCCCAGAGTTAGGGGTCTTTCACGTTCTGTTTCCCTTTCTGATATTTCCCACTCATTTTTTTCTCCTTTCCCCTTTATGCCCTTTCACTATTTTTTATATTCCCCAAATGAATGAGACCATATAATGTTTGTCCTTCTCCGATTGACTTACTTCACTCAGCATAATACCCTCCAGTTCCATCCACGAGGAAACAAATGGTGGGTATTTGTCGTTTCTAATGGCTGAGGAATATTCCATTGTATACATCTTAAAGAAAATCACAGTCTTAATCAAAACCTCATTTCTTGGGGCACCTGAGTGGCTCAGCGATTGAGCATCTGCCTTCGGCTCAGGGCATGATCCCAGGATTCCGGGATCGAGTCCCACATTGGGCTCCCTGCAGGGAGCCTGCTTCTCCCTCTGCCTGTGTCTCTGCCTCTCTCTGTGTGTCTCAAATAAATAAATAAATAAATAAATAAATAAATAAATAAAATCTTTTTTAAAAAACACCAAACCTCATTTCGTGACATCTCTGAAAGATAATTCTTATCGGACATTTCAACAGAAAAACTTGGAGGGAGTGGGATATCCTGAACATTCCTGTAGGTAGTTGCACATAAACCTGAGTGAACAACTTTATCATAAGCTTACTAGGGTAGAAGTGATGGGCGCTTCTTGCAAACTCACCTAAGTGCTTTTTTTGATATGATATGTAAATGCCTGCAAAAAAAAATATGTGAGCCTGTACAGAGTTGTAGAATCACTACGTTGTATACCTGAAACGAATGTAACGTTGTCAATTATACTCAACTTCAAAAAAAAAAAAAAAAAAAACAAAACCACGAGAGCCTTATTTCCAAGCCCTCAGCATGAAGAGAGACTCACAGAATCTTCTTACACCTTCCCACACAATTCTAGAGCCCAGTCTGAGCAAGATGCTAACACAGGTAACCTGGAAACCTCCAAGGCAACGCTGCTGTTCCATAGCTCCCGGTGTGGTTGTGCAAACTGCAAACTGCTTAGACGCTTGCTCTAACTGGTGCAGCATGTAAGCAATCCATTTCCTACCTGACTATACCTACACCTGGCTCAAACAGACAATACAAAGGAGTGTGGAAGGATGACCAATCCACTCCTTCCCAAGATTGCATAGAGTATGTGTTGAAGACAGTTGACATCTAGCCCTGCAAAGCTCCTCTGGGAAATCACGTCCACAGCATGGATTCAGGCCGCCTTCACCTTCACTCACGATGTAGGGGCATCATCACATTTATCTACCATCTCCATTCTGATCTGTGTCACAACTTACCTTTTGGTCAGTGTCCTGACCAATCCTTCTCATCCTAGCATTGACCCTTGTGACTTGTTACACTATTTTTTTTTAATTTTTATTTATTGATTGACGAGAGACAGAGAGAGAGAGAGGCAGAGACACAGGCAGAGGGAGAAGCAGGCCCCATGCAGGGAGCCCGACGTGGGACTCGATCCCGAGTCTCCAGGATCACGCCCTGGGCCGAAGGCAGGCGCTAAACCACTGAGCCACCCAGGGATCCCTTGTCACACTATTTAGAAGCAGCTTCTGTCTGCTACTCCAGGAATTCTGCTTCTCTAAGGAGTTTGGGGGGGGGGGGCTCTTCCAGCTTGGCACTGCTGTGAATGGGTGGGCAAAATTGCCCATTTCAGGGTTCTGTATTAGCAAGCCCAGTTAGCTAACAGGCCTGAGGCCACATCCTCCAAGCTGGCCTCTGAAGGTTATAAAGATGATATCTGGCTCCGGGTGCCATTTCTTGGCTTTCTCAAATTGTTCCAAACCTGGTTGGGAAGAAGGGCGTCTCCTCAGCAACCCCAGTAAACCCCAAAGCACTACGTAAGGCAAAGGATTTTGCTTGTTTTCATGGCTAAGTGTGTCTAGTGTAGTGGGTCAGTCAATAAATGTACCGGCCAGTGAAATGTGAGGGAAGGATGCTGGGAGGCTTCTGAGAAAGACTTCCTCAGCCTTGAGAAGAGACTTAAGGAAGGGAAGTTGTCTCCTCAGGCTTTGGGGGTGGTGCCTTGAGGCTGCTTTTCTCAGAGCCACCTTTCCACCTCGAGAGGGTTAAGTCTGTGGCTGAAGTTGGTCAAATGTATGTAGGTAGAAAGAACCCGGTTCTTTGATAGTATTGCTAACTCAGTGATTTAGCCAATGCCGTAACCACTCAGCCTCTGGACTTTGTATAATATACAATAAGAAATCTCCTTAGGGCTTAAGTCAGTTTGAATTGGGCCTTCTGTTGCTTGAATTAAAAGTCTCCTAAGTGCTAGAGCAGTGAAAAAGACAGTTACCGCTTAGACTCCAGGGAGGAGAGAGAGGAATACGCATGTCTACATGGATCGCTTAGGTTGGTTCAGATATTGATGCTCTGAAGAAGACAAAAACGGGGTGATGTAGAGTGACTAGAAGGGCTTCTTTAGCTTGTGTGGTCAGGGAAGGCTTCTCTAAGGAGGAGGAAATGCTTTTCTTGAGACCTGAATGATAAGAAGTCAACTATTTGAAAAAATGAAGAAAAAGTATGCCAAGTAGAAAGAACAGCAAGTAAAAGACCCTGTCATGGGAATATGGGCATGTTGAATCGTGAAGGAGAAAGCCAGTGTGGCTGCAGCAGAGGAAATGCGGGGCTGAGTACAAGAGGAGGTTAGCATGTTAGGCAGAGGCCAGATCATGGAAAGCCTTATAGGCCAGAAGGCGAGAATGGACGCTCCTCTGCTGGTGAATGGGAAGTACTTAAGAGATTTTAAGTAGAGTGGTATGTCTGATTTATGTTTTAAGACATACACTTTGTCTGCTGTATGTAGGATGATCTTCATGGGAGGGACAGTCCTGTGAGGAGACAAGGACACTAATTTTTAGGCTATTGCAATAACTCAGGCAAGAGATGCTAATGGCTTGGACAATGGGACTAATAGTGGAGATGATGAGAAGTGATTGAATTTGGAATATATTTTGCAGGTAGAGCGATCACAAGACTTCCTTGGGTGGGTTGGATGTGACATATAAGGAGAAAAGAGGAATCAAGGCTGATTCCTAAGTTTTTACCCTGAGTAGTTGAGTAGATTGTGAAGTCATTTCCTGAGATGAGAAAGGTTTTTTGGGATGGATTGGTGGTGCAGAGATCAATAGTAGGGCTTCAATAAATATTTATGGAATGAAAGATCAAATATTTGGACAATGAAGCTTTATGGTTTAAACACATTTGGGAGGAGGGTACGTATACACCTACTATAAACACCAAGAGTATGACTAATCATATTTGGATTGTATCACATCACGTTCAAAAGCCTCGTTATTGCCAAAAGTTGAGACAAACAATACAACCGTGTACCATTAACAAAAACATGCACAACAAATGAAACAGATAATTATGGGGCTAAACCAATTATAGCACGTTGAAATTAGAAAGCAAGAAAACAGCCACAGAACACTATAATCAACTCAGTAATGAAAGCACAGAGGGCTTGCTGACCAGGTATGCTCCTGAGAGCCTTGGGGTCGCCAGCGTCTACGTGTGAGCATGCCCGGGGGAGGGGCGTTTTACAGTGTTGCTCAACACCTACCAGGCTCCTTGAGAGAACCCCAGATTTAAGTCCCTAGGACACATCAGCAATGTGCTCATTTCATTTTATGAATACCAAGGTTTAATAATCTTTTAATATCTAACAGGAGGTCAGTATGGGTTGTCTCTGGTTATACATAAAATGAAAGTTTGGGAATTTGGTATCATTTTTTTTTTTTGTCTACAGCAATTAAAGAAAGGATTTGCCATGAGAAACCATTCAGATCCTATCAGAAGGATCTTTATGGCCCAATGTTGGTCCTGGGGTCCTACTCGTGAACTTCTACCCAAATGCAGCACTTTCCATAGGCTTAAGTAGGAGAAGCAGGAAAAATTCAGCATCTGTTTTTGTTTTTGTTTTTTCAGCATCTGTTTTAAGGGGTACCTCCTTCTCATAACCATTCTTAAGTGCCCCATCCCCAACAACCAGTCACTTCTCTCAGCTCCTTTGTCACTTACTGCTTGCATCACTGTTTTGGGCTCCTGGTATTTCTGTCTTGCTTCATATGTGTCCTCTTTTTGCAACTGGATGGCACTTCCTTGGCCCTCAAAGGTCCGCAAGGCATACCTCATTGTATGACTGCCTATAGTAGGGGCATAATTTATACTTGCTGTTTTTGATGATGATATCAATGGACATACATGAGCAAATTAATCTATGTGTATATTTTTGTTAATAGTAAGACCAATGGCCTAACTTCCTTATGAGTTACTAGAGTGTAAGCCTTGACAGTTGCGTTTTTCTTTTTTATAATACAGGTGCTTGACTGAAGCTTTGATTGCTGAGGCATCCACTTCAGAGATAACTATCTGGAATAAACGCACTGCCAGCCACAGGCCTAGATAGAGAGCCCGTCCTCCCTTACCCCCCGAGACTCCCTTGTTGTAGAGATCTTGGTTGATTTCAATAACTGACCATTTGAGTGTCTTGTGTTTTCTCTTCCCAAGATTTAAATTCCTGCTCTTATGTTTTAAATTCACCAAGAAAGAATGAAACAGCAAAATCCTAAAGCCCCCACCTTCAACCCCCATAAAAGTAGAACTCCACCACCCTCCATTCTCAACACCCCTCAACCTGTGTGGCCCTAAGTGTACTATGTAATTTCTAGGACCTATAAGTAATAAGCCTTTTTTTTTCAAAGTTTCATAATGGTTATTGCCAAGGATGTCTTGCAATCATAATAAGAACCACAAAGGCCAGTCCAGCCACATATTGGTTATCAATAGGCTGAGATTGGCACACAACAGTTATTTCATAGTCAAGTAATAGCATTATTCTGTTATATCTAAAAACATCAGCATGTGATACCATAATTGTAACATATGACATCTCATACACAAAATAACATATTGGGAGCCAAGCAACAGAATGTTGATTCTGTATATGAACTGTACAAATGTTGTATTAGAGAAGACTGAATAAGTTGTCATGGAAATTGTTCTAATTTGATACTTACTAGATGCATCAATATTTCATTTCTGTACCTGCCACATGTCCCTTAATCTAAGATACGTAGCTTCATAGGAACTACATATTTCGTTGTAAAAAGTCATAGATTCGTGAATACTTTTGTAATGGTTAGAAAAACAAAAAGTATACACTGAACCATATTTCTTTTTCTATCACTAAAATTAGAACCTGAATTTTCAAATAGCAACCTGAATTTTTTTTTGAACAATGAAAAGTTGACACCATATTTACCTCCTCAGCCTACCTTCCACTGTACGAGATCTTCCTAAAATTGCCTACAAGTAACTGGAGGAGTAAGTTGAAAGTGGAAGAATAAACACCTCCCCCATCCTCCTCCTCACTCTGCCAACACAGGACCTAAAGGGAATGAGAGCACTAAACTGAGGCCCTTGCAAGAAGTAAGTAATCTCAAAGCTGTGAGAGTCTTTGATAGCTGAGGGAGAGGTCATCAAGGCTTCTATGGCTCAGGCATGGGCCTCTTTCTTACTGCGGGGAAGCCTAAGGAGTAATGATAGGAGAGCCAAGAATGGAGGAAGAAGACATACTACTGATGAAGAGTCACCAGCACACACCAATGGTCATTGAAAATGAAAATGCAAGGAAATGGCCATGGTAAATGCAAACCAATCAAGGCAACTTTGAAAACGGGCTACCGTTTAAATAGCCTCCCCGAAACCATGAGAGGTCCAGCAGCGAGCTGTGTATGAACATGCTCCATGGAGGCCTTACAATCCTGAATTTGAATTTTCAATAAACTTAAGCAATGTGCTGATTTAAGCTTATGCAATATCAAGTTTTAGAAACCTTTAATCACTCTCTTCATTAGTTGGTAGTACGTAATAATGTTCAAGAGCATGGACTCTGGAGCCGGATTGTCTAGATTTGTTATTTGTTTATTTATTTTAAAGTAATCTCTAACCCCAATGTGAGGCTCGAACTCACAACCCTGTGATCAAGGGTCACATGCTCTTCCGACTGAGCCGTCCAAGAGGCCCAGATTGTTTATATTTGAATCTAAACTCTGGGGATGCCTGAGTGGCTCAGCGGTTTAGCACCTGCCTTCGGCCCAGGGCGTGATCCTGGAGACCCAGGATCGAGTCCCACACTGGGCTCCCTGCATGGAGCCTGCTTCTCCTTCTGCCTATGTCTCTCTCTCTCTCTCTCTCTCTCTCTCTCTCTGTCATGAATAAATAAATAAAATCTTTAAAAAAAAAAAAAAAAGAATCTCAACTCTGGATGTACTAGCCCTGTGTCCTTGGGCAAATTACCCAACTTTTCTGTACCTCAGTTTTCCATCCATAAAATGGGGAAGATAAAAGCATCATCTGTCTATAGTGTTGTTATGAGGATTAAACACAAGGAACCAGTATTTTAAAATTTCCTAGGACAGTGCCAGGCATAGCGTCAGCTCTATGTGAGTGTTAAGCAAGAAAGTAAGTTCTCCTAGTTGAGCATAAAATGATGGTCTCTGGAATTATGTGCCTTTTGCCTGCACTCACCAAGGAAAGGGCTCATACCTTTAGATTCTTCTAAAACTCACCAGGGGAAAATTCACTGCCCTGCAGTAGGCCTGGAACCATATCTTGAGAATCCTTTAAAGGCCTCCAGTCTAATTCACTCATGTTACAAATGAGGTAACCGAGGACCATGGCAGGGATAGGACTTGACCGAGGTAGTAATTTTTAAAATGTGACAGAGTTAGAAACAGAAGCCAAATCACTGCTCTCCTCACCAGCTGCCTCTCTGCCTTCCTAAGGTTCAGTTTCAAATAGATCTTGTGAGAAATTTATTATATATATTCTTGAAAAAAAATCATACTCATAAGGATGGTATTTGCACTAACGATCAAAGTAAATTGGGAGCACCTGGCTGGCTCAGTCCTTAGAGCATGAGACTCTTGATCTCAGGGTCATGAGTTTGGGCCCCATGTTGGGTGTGGAGCCTACTTAAAAAAGATGCAGTGACCAAATACATTTAAGAGAATTCTTTAAAAAAAAAAAAGTAAATTGTGTGCTTGGCAAACCACAATCCTGTGTTATGTATGAGACTGTGATTCTCAGTGTCATCGATATTGCTTATTTCACAAAACTTTTACCAATATGGTTCTCTCTCTCGTGAATAAATTAAGTTGCAAGATTAGTATTTCCTTCTGTTACTGTCTTAGTCTGTTCAGGCTGCTGTAACAAAATACCCTAGACTAGGTGGCTTATATACAACAGATTTTTTTTTCTAATTTAAATTTTGTTAGATAACATACAGGGTAATATTTGTTTGGAGTAGAATTCTGTGATTCATCACTTCCATACAACACCCGGTGCTCATCACAAGTACCCTCCTTAATGCGCATCCCCCATCTAGCCCTTTCCCCACCGACTTCCCTCCAGCAACCCTCAGATGGTTCTCTATTGTTAAGAGTCACTTATGGCTTGCTTCCCCTCTCTCCTTTTTTTCCTTTCCCCCCTTTCCATAGGTTCATCTGTTTTATTCTTAAATTCCACATATGAGTGGGATCATATTGGATTTGACTTTTCCTGACTTATTTCACTTAGCATAATACGTTCTAGCTCATGTCATTGCAAATGGCAAGATTTCATTCTTTTTGGTCAATATTCCATTGACTATATGTACCACATCTTCTTTACCCATCCATCAGTCAATGGACATTTGGGCTTTCTCCATAGTTTGGCTATTTAAACAACAGATATTTATTTGTCACAGCTCTAGAAGCTGGGAAGTCCAAGATCAAGGTGCTGGTAGATTCAGTGTCATTCATTTCTCAATTCATAGACTGCAATCTTTTTTATGGCAGAGGGGCAAGGACGCTCTCTGGGACCTCTTTTATAAGAGCACTATAACCATTCATGAGGATTCCACTCTCATGATCTCATCACCTCCCAAAGACCCCACCTTCAAAGGCCTTCACAATGGAGATTAAGTTTCAACATAAGGATTTTGAGGGGACACAAATATTTCAGTCAAATGGCAATTACACATTCAAAAACAGCACTTAGTAGTTAAATAAACTGAACCTGTTGAAAGAAACCCCCTAAGGCCAATTT
Source organism: Canis aureus (assembly GCF_053574225.1). Lineage (NCBI taxonomy): Eukaryota > Metazoa > Chordata > Mammalia > Carnivora > Canidae > Canis > Canis aureus. Next base: position 13,074,539 of record NC_135649.1, read on the forward strand.
TATTATTTACAATAACACTTCAAGAGATCTCTCCCTAATGAGTGACTCAGACGATAGTTTAATTGCAATTTTGATTTCCCATATCAGGATGTCTTCATCTTTTTAGCTTTATTATACTTCAAATATTAAATTATTAAGAATGTATACAGCACAGGAATTAAACAGGAAAGCCAGCTCAGAGGCAGTGAAGTATAAAACCACAAATTGCTTCTTAATTCCTTTGTCAATTAAAAAAAAATAAAAATAAGTGAAGAGCTTGGCCTTACAGTTTTTAAAAAGACATTTCTGAAAGTCAGGATTGTGAATCCATATGCTGTATTCCTAATACACAGGGAGCCCTTATAAGACTCATTTGTTAAAAAGCAAAAAAGCAGAGATTTGGAGGTGCCTCCTAAAATGAAAACCTAGCACTTCTCAAATTTGCATTTATTTTTATATTTATCACTGATGAAAACCCAGTGAGCTAACATTTATAAACATGAAATGTCCAATAGCAAACTCATTAATTGGAGTCTTTTTATAATTTCATTACGGACCATGATTCTCTGTTTGGACTAAAGTCCTATTAGTTTGTCACAATCATTATTGCTTCCTAGGAAGCAGTGATTGAGATTTGTCCAAGCATGTGAATTGCACAAATCATGCATTTCCTCCTATGGGCTTCATTATCCTCAATACTTGACACTATTAAAATAATAAACAATTAGATACCACAATACAACAATGAGATATCAGTAGGATATTATGTAATAAATGTTACTATTTTAAAGAATTATTAGAAAAAACAAGCTAATGAACCATGGTACATTCTGAAAATGTTAGATTCAGTATGTCAGAATTGGAAGAGCTCTTAGAAATCCTGCAGTTAAACCACAAAGGCAAGGAAATGGATAAAGAAAATGTGGTTTATGTATACAATGGAATATTCCTCAGCCATTAGAAATGACAAATACCCACCATTTGCTTCAACGTGGATGGAACTGGAGGGTATTATGATGAGTGAAGTAAGTCAATCGGAGAGGGACAATCATTATCTGGTCCCATTCATTTGGGGAATATAAAAAATGGTGAGAGAGAATAAAGGGGAAAAGAGAGAAAATGAGTGGGAAATATCAGAGAGGGTGACAGCACATGAGAGACTCCTAACTCTGGGAACCAAACGAGGGTAGTGGAAGGGGAGGTGGGCTGGGGGTTGGGGTGACTGAGTGACGGGCACTAACGGGGGCACTTGACGGGATGAGCACTGGGTGTTATGCTATATGTTGGCAAATTGAACTCCAATAAAAATATACAAAAAAAAAAGAGAAAGCAATGAAATGGTTTAAATCAGTGAGTTAGTCTTAGAATCAGGAGTCTTCCAGATCCTTGTTCTGTACTTTTCCAAATTTAGGATCTTGCGTGTGTGTGTGTGTGTGCGCACGTGCACACATGCATTTCAGTATATACTTTCCCCGTTTGAGGTCGATTAATTCCAAGGTTTTTCTCTGAAGCCAATCATAATCTAACCAGGTTTCGTTGCAATAATTTCCCATTTATGAATATTAACATTTATGAATATTAACTTATGTTAGGTCTTCAGACATAACATTCATATTTGGAAGAAAAAGAAGTACAATATTGGAGAACTTGCACGTTACAGGCATTTTCTATTTTTCACAAACATAATTTTTCACAAGCTGCAGCTTCTTAGATTTATATTAAAATGTTATATATTAAGAAATTATCTATAGAATCATTCTTGCATTCTAAAGATAAGTGGACCAGCTACTTTGTTTTAGGCAAACTAAGAAACTAGGTAAATGGAAAAATCATCTCAAAAATGGAATTTCAAAGCAATAAGGGCAGAGGTCCTTTTAGTGACTTCTTAGAAGCACATTGCCACAATTTATCCTTCTGAACTCTCAAGAGCAAATAATATCCTATAATAACCATATAAACTTCTTCCCTGCTTTTGGTTCAACAGCTATTCTGACACAATGCTGTCCTCTTGAAGGACGCCTCAGCTTATATAATCCTTCCTTAAGACTTTACATGATGCTCAGTAAACCAAGACCAAGCTCCTCACCCACATCATCAGGGCATTTTGGCTCTTAGCCTTTTCAACTAAACCTGAAGCTTGTTGCTATTTCTTTACTTACTTCTCCCACTTACTCAAATGAGCTGACTTACTTGCCCACTTGCTAGATTTTATCTAGATAGTAGAGTTTTGAGGATTGCTCCATGCCACCCCCCTAAGGGAGAACTACAGTCTATAACCACTCTTAGCTATGGTGTGCAATTGGCCCCTCAGCCACAAGGTATCCTACTTCTCATACTGCCTTTCATCTGGCCTCTTTTATTTCAGTGTCCCCCTGTGGAAGGTGACGGTATAAAAATCTGGCTTTTGCTGTCTATGTAAGTAATTAATACACTGTTTAAATGTATCTGGGCTAATTGTTTTTTTACCAGCTGAATCAATCAAGGCATTTGACATAGCATGTATTGGCAAACACCCCAAGCTCCAGAGCAAGACAACCTGAGTACAAATCCCAAACGTCTCACTTACAGTTGCATCATCTTGGGCAAGGTACATAACCTTTCTGTGCATTGATATCTTCTTCGTATTACCCATTATGATGGAAGCCTCCATGACTGTAAAAGAGCAAGTTTACCGGGTGAAATAACCAGTCCACTCGGCGTCATAAAATAAGCTATGCCACTTTTTTCATCAACCATCATGTATTTACTTAAGGACAGTTTTGCACTAGGCATTCTAGATAATACAATGACTTTTAAGACATGAAACTCTTCGCCATGAAACCACTTAGTTGGGAATGCTGAAGAATATGTGCTTAATGAGGAATATACACAATAGGCCTTCCAAGAGTTTAGAGGAGAGACCTGGGGCCATAGTGTAGACCTATATATTGTCTCCATTTAATCCCTAGTATGCTTTAGCAAAGCCACAATTGTCTTTCCTCACTATTCCAGAAAGACATCAACCATCCCTTATTTAAATTATTTTAGGCACCAGCATTATAATGATAAACTCATGATTTCTACCATATAAGCATAATATATAAGTCCTATGCTTTTGTTCATCTTGTGAAATTTATTTTCATTCAATTATTTATTTTCTGCTTAAGAAATACTACATACTCAGTAAAGAAATTGAAGAATACAGAAAATACTTTAAAAACCACCCTTAAAAAAAAAAACCACCCTTAACCCCAAGATAACCACCATTAACATTTTGGTATCTTTTCTCCCATTTTTTTTTTCCTAGGCATTTTTACATTGTTGAGCTAATATTGCATAATTTGTATTTAAATTATTTCTTTTCTCTTAATTTAAAATGTATAATGTATAAGAACCAAATATCCCATGTAACTCTAATACCAGTTAACACCAGATGACCTTTTCAGAAAAGCTATACATGGTTAGAAAATTCAAACAGTATAATGGTGCATCCTTCACTGCACATATATCAGAACATATGCTATATATGCTATATAATATGCCAAATGACTTTCAAATAGGTTTTCAATTACTTGAAATTATGAACAATGTAGTGTTGAATATTTTTATCAGTGCATATCACTATCATATGAAAATGGCTGAATGAATTTTTGCCAGATTTGTAAGGTAGGTTCAGAATAGTCTGGCTCAAAAAATAGGCTATTTGAAGTACAGGAGTTTCACTTTAGGGGTCAGGCGGGAAACCCTCACAAAAATCCACTTCAAAACAGCTATAGTAGAAGTTCAGGGAGAGCCATTTTTGACTGCTAATAAGGAAAGCCCTCCCATATGCATTAAGATGCCAAGGAAACAAAAATCACACAATGCTTAAACAGAAGCCCCTTTCTGAAAGTCATAAGAGCAGATAACTCCAAATTAGAATACTCCAAATTATAAGCTCTGATTTTTTTTACTGAATTATTTCTCAAATAGATAACTCAATGTTATGTGATCCAGAGTAACAACAGGGATAGTAGTGACATTATGATCATTAATAATTAACTTGAACAGCTCAGAAGAGGCCAGCTGAAAAATAATTGCCCATTACCTGAAGATGATGAACAGCATGCAAAAGTGAACCAAAGCTGAACAGAGGAACTAACTCCGAAGGCTTAATGCAAGAAACAGAAGAAAGCTTTAGGAAAAAGTCCTCGGAGAGAGATTCAAGAGGATTTTGAAAATCAACAACACAGGCAACAACAGATGTTGGCTGAGATGCGGAGAAAGGGGAACCCTCTTGCACTGTTGGTGGGAATGCAAACTAGTGCAGCCACTCTGGAGAACAGTATGGAGGTTCCTCAAGAAGTTAAAAATAGAGCTACCCTTATGATCCAGTAATTGTACTACTAGGTATTTACCCAAAGGATACAAAAATACTGATTCAAAGGGATACATGCACCCCGATGTTTATAGCAACATCATCAACAATAGCTAAATTATGAAAAGAACCCAAATGTCCATTGACTGATGAATGGATAAAGAAGAGGTATATGTATATATATATATATATACACCACCTCTTCTTTATGCATATGAATATATATATATATACATATATATATATGTTACTCAGCCATCAAAAAGAATGAAATCTTGCCATTTGCAACAATGTGGATGGAGCTGGAGTGTATTATGCTAAGTGAAATAAGTCAAAGAATGACAAATACCATATGATTTCACTCATATGTAGAATTTAAGAAACAAAACAAATGAACATGGGGGAAGAGAGGGAGGCAAAAAATGGACTCAACTATAGAGAACACACTAGAGGGGAAGTGCGTGGGGGTAGTCTAAATGGGTGATGGGCATTAAGGAGGGCACTTATGATGAACACTGGGTGTCATATGTATGAATCACTAAATTTTACACCTGAAACTAATGTTTTACTGTATGTTAATTAACTGGAATTTAAACTAAAATTTGAAACTAAAAAAAAAAATTGTGTATCCATAAAGGAACAGAACAAGCTACTGTGAAATAAAAAATATACGGTTGTAAAGGAAACAGTTTGCGAATATTGTAAATATAATTGCCAGATTAAAAAAGAAAATATTCCCTTAAAGGAAAAATCTAAGTAGCAGAAGGAACACAGCGGGAAATCAAATTAGATGTCTGGAAGATGACATTAAAGTACAGTTTTAGAACATACTGGGGAGGAGTAGGGAGGAAGAGAGAACAAAGCTAGGAAAGAAACATTCTGAGATATAAAGAATAGATACAGGTGAGTTGATGTCTGTCTGATAGAATTTCCAAATGGTGAAGAAGAGAAAGGAGAGATGGGAAACCATAATTGCAGGAGTAATGAAAGATACACTCCCTTAGCACTGAAGACTATTGTTTTGAAGAAAAATACTGAAAAAATGGCACCTTATGAGGTACTGCTTGCAAGAATGGCCACAATTATTCTCTCCCGGTATTCCTGCTCCTTTGCAAATTGACTTTAAAGCTCCTCCCATTGAGGAGTGGAATCTGTCTCCCATCCCTTGAATCTGATAACCTGGACTTCTGACTCACGTGAGCCAACAGGATGTGTTGGAAGTAACACTGCGCTAATGCCAAGCTACGTCTCCAGAGGCCTCGACCATGCTTCTATGTTTGCTTAGAGTCAACCTTATGATTACTGTGTGAACAAGCCCAGTGAGTGAGATGTGGAGCACTCAGAAGCCATTACAGCTGAAAGCCTGCCTAGCACTCAACTGGGCTACCAGATTATCACAGACACGTGAATGATTCCAGCCAAGAACCGAAAAACTGCCAACCCACTAACCTGCAGGAGTCAAAGGAACTAGCTATGTGGATAGCTGATGGAAGAATATTTCAGGCAAAAGAGATCAGCATGTGCAAAGGTCCTGAGGGGAGAGCATGTCTGCCATTTCTGAGGAAAAGCAAGGAGGTCATTTGTTTGGAGTAGAGTAAGTGATGAAAGAGGGGTAGGGGATGAAATGAGAGGAGGGGTGTGGTAAATTATAAAAATGGCCACATACTGTTCCCCCCTTTCCATGTTTGCCCTTGCAATGTGATATCACAGATCCTTCTGTCAAGAAGTGAACTCTACAGCGCCACTCCTTGTATCTGGGTTGGCCATATGGTTTGCTTTGGCCAATGGGATATTAGCAAATATTAGCAGAGACTTGAAAAGCCCTTGCACATCAAGGCTTGCTCTTTTGCTATTCCTGAACCCCCCAACTGCCACGTAAGTTCAGGCCATTCTGCTGGATTGAGACCCAGCCACACTTGTCATCAAGACAACACCTAGCTGACCCCTAGCCATGTGGTCTGTAGCATTATTCAAGTCAGCTGTTTCTTTATTGGCTTTCTGTCTGGATTTTCTATCCATTATTTTAAGTGGAGGTATTGAAGTCCCTTACTATTATTTATGGCTGTCAATTTCTGCCTTCAGATCATATGTATATATATATACATTTATTTATTTATAATTAAATTTATAAATTTATTAGTATATATAGATGCTCTGATGGCAGGTGTTTATATAATTGTTACATCTTCCTGTTGAATTGACCCCTTTATCCTTATATAATGACCTTCTTTGTCTCTAGAGACAGTTTTAAAGTCTATTTTGTCTGATACAAATAGAACCATCTCTGCTTTCTCATGGTTACCATTTGCATGAAATGTCTTTTTCTGTCCCTTCCCTCTCAGCCTATGCGTGTTTAATTCTAAAGTGAGTCTCTCTTATAAGCAGCATATCACTAAATCATGTTTATTCATCCATTCTGTGCCTTTTGATAGGTAAGTTTAATGCACTGACATTCAAAGTGATTATTGATAAGTAAGAACTTACTGTTGCCATTTTGCTGCTTTGTTTATCCTTTTTTTTAAGATTTTATTTATTTATTCATGAGAGAGAGAGAGAGAGAGGCAGGAGACACAGGCAGAGGGAGAAGCAGGCTCCATGCGGCGAGCCCGACGTGTGACTCGATCCCGGGACTCCAGGATCACGCCCCGGGCCAAAGGCAGGCTCTAACTGCTAAGCCACCCAGGGATCCCCCTGTTTATCTTTATTATACTCTTTATTGTACTTCTCTATTGTACTCTGGAGCTCTCCTAGAGCTATTCCATTGGCATATAGTTGTTTATTCATTGTTTTTGTTGTTTTTGTAGGAGAGATGAGCATTGGGACTTCCTAATTTGCCATCTTGCTAACATGAGGGTAGAGACAATTTTCAATCACTCAGAAACTCTGAGTGAAAATATTCTCAATGAAAATATTCTCTGAAAGGGAAACATTCACTCACGAGGGCTCCACCCTCTTGACGTGATCACTTCCCAAATGCCCCCACCTTTAAATAACCTCACATTGGGAATTCAGTTTCAACATATGAATTTTGGGAAAGACAGACACGCATTCTATAGCACCCTATAACTTGCTTTGGCCAACAGAATGTGGCAGAAATGGTGATGTGCCAGTTCCATCTCTAGGCCTCAAGAGTTTGGTCCTTTCTAAATCTTGAAAGCAAGAAAACATGTGGAAGAGACCCCCAACCATCCCAGCTGGGGCCTTCCTAGGGCAGCATAGTGCTAGTGACCCCCAAATATGTGAGAGGGCACAGTTGAAAGCAGCACAGCTATGTACAGGATCCCCAGCTGATGGCCACTATTAATGGATTCCCTACATTCATACCTGTTGAAAGGTGACTTGGCAGTTCTTCCAATTGAAGGGTGAAGTTTTTCCCCCCAGTGTCTTTAATCTGGGATCCATTCTGACTTCCTTTGGCCAGCTGAGTATGGAGGAAGTGATGGTGTGCCAGTTCCACTTTTAGGCCTTGAGAGGTTTTACACACCTCCACTCTCTCTCTCTTGAACTCCTCTATGCTATGAGAACATGCCTAGGCTAGTCTGAATGAAAGATGAAAGATCATGTGATTGGGGGCCTGTTTATCCCAGCAAACCCCCAAATATGTGAGAGAGCCCAGCCAAGATCAACAGAGCTTCCTTATTAACCCATAGCCAAGTGCAGACTCATAAGGGAGTCTAGTAAAAAATGAGAAGAGATGCCCACCTAACTCATAGGCTTATAATAAAAGGTTATTGACTTAAGCCACTGAAATTTTTTTAAGATTTTATTTATTTATTCATGAGAGACAGAGAAAATGCAGAGAGAGAGAGGCAGAGACACAGGCAGAGGGAGGAGCAGGCTCCACGCAGGAAGCCCGACGCGGGACTCGATTCCAGGTCTCCAGGATCACGCCCTGAGCCAAAGGCAGAGGCTCACCCACTGAGCCACCCGGGGGTCCCTAAGCCACTGAATTTTGAAGTGGTTCATCATGCCACAATAGGGAAGCAGCACAGGCCCTATCAATGAAGTAACCTGGAAGAAAGTTACTTCGTGTATCTTTTCTGGGGAAGTCATTAAATTACCACTAAATTCAAACTTGGGCTTACAGAGATGGGACATCTTAATCCATGTTGATCATTGATCTAAGACTTTAAATGGCTGTTTTGTCCTTTTATAAATAAGAAAACATGCAAATCATATTAGTCCCTGGATTAGCAGGAGAGAGGAAATGTGAGAAAAAGTAAGGAAATGTAACGAACATAAAATTACAATTGAAGTTTGTTATCTTAGTTTTCTGGTGTTTTGTGTTGGTGCTTATGGTAAACAAATTATGAACTATACATGTGTACAGAAATAAACCCACCTTAACTTCCTGGATAAAAATTTAAGTCTATTTTTGACACTGGCTACATTTTCAGATATTCTCATTCTTAACTGCTATTTGCAAAGGTAAGCTGGTGAAGTACTAAGATAATAAATATCTATATTTATCTAAAGGCCTTTAATAAACTGGGGTTCAACATTAAAGCTGCTCTCAACAAAGGAAAAACACTAGTTCCCATAAAAATAAAGCATTAATAATAATTTTTAGATAACTGTCCAATATTCTCTTTGAACTACTTATGTCCTACACTTTTGAATTCCCCAGATAGAGACTTTTCTTTGCAGACAGCTGGGGTTTGAGGAATATTGATGGAGACTGTCTGAAGCTATACAATTTATAGCAATTTTGAAGAAACATATGCTATTAGAAAGAAAAATGAAGGCTGCTAAATTGGGAGAGAGGCTAGCAACAGTAATTTGAACACATGGTATGGTCTTGTAAAACATAGCATGGTTTAGTAAAGTCGGTAGAAAAGGAGAAAAAGTTGGCTGCACAAAAACACACATGAAAAAATCAGACTAATAAAGCCCTCATTCAACCAGGTAAAAAGAAATAGTGACTTAAAAGCAATAACATGAACTTGCAGTATATTTTGAAAAAAGTAATCTCCATTCTTCATGAAAGTGGCTAGTCTGTGAAGATGCTCAAAAGGGACAACATAAAGTGGGTGAGAAAAACGTTGCGTACAATACACACGTGACTGCAATCCTCAGACAAATTCTGTATCAGGACTACCAGAAACTTATCGGCAAGCACTGCACGAGCATCTGGGCTCCCCCTTATTTTTCACATTGCTGTGAGGACAGGACCTTTCTGATGCTGAAGTTGGTTCAAAATGGAGGCACATGTGTTGGGGAGTTTATCCTAAGTGATATAACATCCGGATATAAAAAGGCCGTGGTACAGTGAACTTAGATGTGTCAAGACCCCATCCTGTAGTGGAATTTTGCAGCTATGTGTTCCCAGAGATCCTACAAGAGCAGCTTTGCTGAGCTATGAAAGAAAACTTGATGCCACACTGTAGGGGGGCAAAACATGTTTTATTCACTAAAAATAAGAAATGCATACAAGAAGGGACAAGACTCGGCGCTAACCAGGAAACCAGGAAAACATATTGTCTCAATAAACTATTAAGTTAAGGTCATGAAATAGAAACAGTACAGTGTAAGCAACCAAAAATATTTTGAAGTCTAGACAAGGGAGCAGTGGTTCATCAAGAATTCAGCTTTGTTGATCCAGCAGAACTCCATCTCATGAGGAAAATATTGCTTGCAGATGTACTGCCTTCTAGGAACTCTGGGGGCAGAATTATCTGGAAGAGATGGTAAGGGAAATAAAAGTAAAAAGTATGCTAAAGACCTTGTCTTGTTGGGTAGGAGTGCACTAGATAACTGATGATTTCTTGGTATTGATTAGAAAATATGTCTCCTCGGTGCCTAGAGTTCTTGTGTCCTATTCCTAGCTTCCATTCTAGGGTAGGATTGGCCACACTGACTGAAATGCAAGCAAAGGCTCTGTTGATGCATCAGGCCTCGAGCAGCTGATAGAAACTTCCAGAGGAGCTCAAGGTCACAGATTACAGTTTGATATCCCCCAAACAATTCTCCTGGAAATAGAAGATTGACTATCCTTTGCTAGAGAGGGTTCAGAAATGGCGGAAAGGTTTAAATTGAGGTGATGTTTAAATTGAGTCAACTATTGTTGACTATTAAGGAAATAGTATAAAGAAACCTTTGGTTTGGGGTGAGGGGTAAATATCAATCTCAAAGTTAAGTCCTTTTAGGACATGGTCTAAATGTCCTTTCTCAGTAAACATCAAATGCTTTAGGGTTTCATGGTCAAAAATGAAGTCTCTTCCCACAGTTTTGTAACCAGAAATGTTTCTGCTCCTTGAAGATATACATCTTCCTATAATGGAAAACTATTAGGACAAAAGAATAACTCATCTTGTAAGACAGGTATCTGCACTCTTTGTGGTTGGGTGGGACTCAGCAAAATATAGGGGAAAAATAGAGAACAATATAAATGAAAGTAAAGGAAGGAACAAATGCTGACATATGAGGGAGTGAGGAAACCGGTCTGACTGGAGTAGATCCACAAGCAAGTAGAGAATAGGAGGGGTATGTAGGGGAGTCATGGAGGACTTGGATGTCAGTTGTAGAGTTTAGATTTATTAGGAATTGAGTTATATGAAGAACATGATATTTTAAGAAGATAATCTGGCAGCGATAAACAGGATGGACAAGAGTGGAAGGATATAAAATCTCGAAGAGAGAGCCTGAGCAAGGGGCATGAGACTGGTGAGGAATGAATGAATACTAGGTACATTTAGAAGCAGATGATTTTGTTTTATTTTCTTATCACAAAGGTATTATACACTCACTTTAAAAGTTTTAATGATACAAAAGTATAGAAGGTTAAAAAATACATACATTATATGTATATATGCAACCACTATTAGAAGTGATATTTCAGGGGCGCCTGTGTGGATCAGTCAGTTAAGCGTCCAACTCTTGATCTCAGCTCAGGTCTTGATCTTGGGGTTGTGAGCTCAAGCCCCACATGGAACTTACTTTAAAAAAAAAAAAGAAGGATATTTCAAACTCCTAAACCACTATAGGAAAGGACATGCAACCCCCCCCCAAAAAAAAGGACATGCACTTTCACAAATCTAGCAAGAAAACAATAAAAATGACGGAATTAGAAATAAATATTACAGAATTGTAAGAAATGTGAAAGATTTAATTATGAACTAAAAGGCAGACATTCCAAAAGAAAAAAAAAGAACTTATCTTGTACTGTTTTGAAAAGATACACCTAAAACCAAACAACACAGAAAAACTGAAAATACTGAAATGGATAAAGATCCAGCAGACAAATGTAACAAAAACCAAGTAAAGGTGGCAAAGGAACATCAAGGCAAAAAGCATCAAAGATATCTTTATGTTGTGAATTAACACAATCCAATAAGATAACCATGAAATTTAATGCACTGAAAAAGAACTTCAAGTATGTAAAGCAAAAAAAGGCTAGATATAAGAGACTATGATAAAATAAGAGGGGGGTTTTACATACTTGCATCAAAGATTTAGATCAAGCAGATAAAAGAAGGAAGAGCTTAGTAACAAGTTTGATTTAATATGTAGAAATATGATATAATATTACCCAAACAAAAAAAATACATTTGCTTTAATTGCCCATGGAATAGTTATAAAAGTTTATATGTAATGTTTATTACATTAGGACCCAAAAACATTCCAAAATGTATAATCCACGCAGGAAACATCATCCATCCATGAGACAGTGTAAGTAGTAACAAGGTGGGGGAAAGGATAGAAAAAAACATCAAATAAAACTTGCCCATGCTGAAGTATATAAATACTTCTAAATAACTCTTGGGTTTAAAAGGAAAACAAAACTACAGATGAAGTGATAAAACAAGGATGGTGGTAGCACTGCAGATGGAAACTAGGTGATATGGTCAAACATGAATCCAGAGGAAAATTTATCATTTAAATGCATTAAGTAGAAAATAAGAAAGACTGAAAAATAAACCAAGCACTCACCTAATTAATCTAAAAGAAAATCAAACAGAACCCAAGAATATAGAAAGCATATTAACAAAAGCAGAAAGTGATATTTTAAAAACAACTTGTAAAAATAGTTAACTGAAAACAAAATATACTAATCTATGAGCAGTTCTATTAAGGAAAAGACAAAAAGGGAGGTGTAGTCACATACATACAAATTAAGACACATTACAAAATATTAGGTACAAAAAAAATTAAAAAAAAAACCCAAAATATTAGGTACAATTTCTAATCAATACATTTGAAAATTCAAATGAAATGGAAGAGTTTTACAAATGGACCTCAGGAGAAGTGGGAAACGTGCATGAACTAATCATCAAAGCAAAAAGGAGACTTAAATACAGAGAACAGACTGCTTGCCAGAGGGGAGGTGGGTGAGGGAATGGGTGAAATAGAGGGGATTACAAGTGTACTTATCTCAATGAGCACTGAGAAATGTACAGAATTGTTGAATCACTATATTGCATACCTGGAACGGAGATAAACTATATGTTAATTATTCTTCAATAAAAGTATAAATGAAATTTTAAAAAAAGAATTCACACACATAAAAAAGAAACTGAAAGATTTATATTTCTGCCCACCCTCTCCCCAAACAAGCACCAGGTCAAAATGGTTTTATGGGTATTACCAACTTTTAAAGGGAACAGGTTGTGCTAAGTTACACTGTAAAATAAGAAAAAAGTTCAAGTTCATTCACAAGTACACACAGTCATGATATTAAATCAGGAAAAGGATATCACACAGAGGAAAACTATAAATGAGAGTTTCCCAACAAGTGTGCCTTGGATGGGCTGTAGGTGTAATTTATCTCCTAAGGCCTCAGGGGCAAATAGGCAGAGCCTGAGAAGCCAGCTGCCTCTACCCTGAGCAATCCTGCCCATTTACCCCTGTATACCATGATGTGAAAAAGGTAAGGAGGCACACTGTTCTAGCCACTTGTTAATGTACAGTTTTATATCCTAAATCAAATATTGACATAGCCGAAACACCACTGTCAATTTTATTCCAAGAATGCAAGCATATCTCAATATTAGGAAACCTATTACTGTAATAAACTACATTAACAGATTAAAGAGAATAACCATATTATCACCCTGGCGGACGCCAGAAAAGACATTTATACCATTCTATATCTATTCCTGACAAAACTATAAGTGAATCAGGAATCAAGACTAGAAGGGTATCTCCATAACTCGAAAAAGGCTATCCATCAGAACGTTGGTGATCATCATTTTTTTTATTGGTAATTGTCATATTTTAAAGTGAAAAGGGGTATTTGTGTTAAAGTCAAAAACAAGAGGATGCCTTCTCTTTATTAATCAATATAAATCTGCATTGTCCTAGAAGTCATGAGATCTTTATCAATGTTGTAGAAGGAAAAAAAAAATTAGATACAAACATTAGCAAAGACCAGTGTTCCATTATTTACAACTGACATGATTGCGAACCTAGGAATTCAAGCTAATTAACTGGAAAAATAACATAGAGCTAAGAACAGAGTTTAATATGATGCCTGGATACAAGATAAATGCAAAACTCTGTATCGTAAAGATGTCAGTTCTTGACACAAAAGGTCCGAGGCAATTCAAAGGATTTTTTTTAATAGAAGTTGATGCGTTGGTTCTAAAATTCATCTGAAGAAAGAGGATGTACAAGAATAGACAAGTAAATTCTGAAAAATAAAAAAGAATAGTGAAGGGGGAAGAGCAGCCCCATCAGATTTCAAAACACATTATAATGCCATAGTAATTAAAGCAGTGAGGTACTAGCTCAGTAAAAGACAAAACTGAACAGAAAAGATCATAAGCATATCTACATACTTCACGATTAAAAAAGAATTCCAAAGTAGAGCAAATATAATACAGTAATACAGTAAATAAATTAGGAAAACTAGCTATCTCTTCTGAAAAAATAAACGTAGGTCCCTACTTTCCACCACACACACACACACACACACACACACACAAACACACTCAATGCCATATGGATTAAAGCACCAAGCAATAAAAAATATATAACATATTCCTAGAAAATGTAAGAGACTATTTTTTAAAATGTTAGAATACAGACGCCTACCTAAGTATGAGACAAAACCAAGAAACTATAAAACAAAGATTAATATGTTTACCTATTTCCATAATTAAATCTTCAGGGCAATACCACCATAAATAAACTTTTACAAAGACAGATGACAGGCATTTGTAGCATAGAGCAGACAAAAGGATACCAGCTCTAATATCCAGAGACTTCCTACAAATCAACAAGGAAAAAAGACAAATGATTCTGCAGAAAAACAGGCAAAGGATATGAACAAGCAATCTCCAACAGAAGAAATACAAATAGCTAATAAATACATTAAAAGGTGCTTAACTTTACTAGTGATTAGGGGAAAATAACTTAATGGAATGAGATTGGATTTTTTTTCTCCAAAATGCTGACAAATTAAAAAGAATGATAGTGTCCAGCATGCCAGGAGGGCTATTTAGCTCAAACCCTTTGATCTAGCCATTATACTTCTAAGGTACCAGCCTAGAAAAATACTTCTAAACGTGCAAAAGATAGATGAAAAAGAATACTTTTTATAGCATTATCTATAATAGTAAACACACTGTTAACAATCTAGATTTACCATGTGGAAAGAGTTGGATAAATGATACAGCACACCTTACCATGGAATTCTACTGGCTATTACAGCAATGACTTTCTATCGAGCGGTGGTGGGTGGGGAGGGCAAGCTGTAGAATAATATGTATAGGATGACTTCATTTTCTAAATAAAACATACCAAGAACACACGCACAGAGAGAGAAAAAGTACTTGGAAGATACAAAGTAAACAAATAATCATGTCTGTCTCTGGACAGGGGACCAGGAGAGGGATATTTTCGCTCCTTACTATATATACTATATATACTTATATAAAATGTTATAGTCCATATTCTATACACTATACTAAATATACTATACTTATATATAAGTATATATAAGTATATTTACACTTATATATAAGTATATAAGTATATATAAGTATATAAGTATACTTATATACAAGTATATATAGTATATATAGTATAGTGTATAAGTATAGTATATATACTTATACACTTTATAAAAAGACTGCACTTTTTACTTTTATAATAAGCATAGATTACTTTTGTAACCGCAAAAAAGTAAGCTCACTCCATAACATTTGGCTTAAAAAACAAGTAGAAGGAAACATAAAAAAATGATAGGAACTCTCACTCCTCAAAGGCAATTATTATTAACACGTCAACACTTTTTCAGTCCCCGTTATGCGTGTTTAACATATTTGAGATCTTACTCTATGTAATTTGGGGCTTATTTTTCAATTAATATAATATTGTATTTTCCCTATAGAAAATTTAGAGACTAAAGAGCAACAAGAGAATAAAAAGCCCATGTACTCCAACCACCCAAAGATAACTGCTTACGAAATATGAAATTTGAGTGCACTGAATTGTATTATGAGTGATCCATGCACACTGTCTCATCGGTCTATGCATGGCCCTCTTTTATTTTCATCCATTAACTTATTTTAATTTTCATAATAATCGTGCAATTATTAAATAGTCAATGGTGTGCTTTTAGTTATTTAATGAACAGCCACCCACCCATCAAAACCTGAGCACTAGAAGATGGACAAATAACTTCAATCCATTTCTGTGATCCTCTCCTATTCCAAGCCCCTTTCCTAAGCCCCAATGATCATTATCCCGATTTTTTAATTTATTTTTCTTTGCTTACTAAGAATATTTTTAATCCCAAATATATATGTACACCTAAATAATATAATGCTTAGTTTTACTTGTTTTTGAAGACTATAGAAAGAATATCCTTTTATATGTAGTCTTCTGGGACTTCATACCTTAATCTAACACTATAGAAGTACAATCTACTCATATTATTATGTTAGCAGTTCATTCATTTCACTGCTGTGTAACAATATTACATTGTGAAAATATACCACAATTCGGTTATTTTTCTTTTGAGATTTTTACTACTAACATAGTATATGTTCTTCCAGTTATTTTTCTGAGTACATTTATATAGTTTCCTTTCTAAAATTTTAAATATTATACATACTTTCATGTGACCTATTCCTCTCACTAATGAGATCTTGTGAACATATTCCCATTTCAGTAAATATTCTTCTGTGATATAAACTTAAATGGCTGCATAGTAGTCCATCATACAGTTACCACATAATTTTATTTAACTATCCTCAATTGTTGGACATCTGGATTGCTTCTAATTTTTTTGCTCTGGTAAGCATCATGATGTATATAGTCGTTGGCTCAGCAACTCTCCTTTAAGAATTTATCCTCAATGCAGAGAAAAGGGAACCCTCATACACTGTTGGTGGGAATGTGAACTGGTGCAGCCACTCTGGAAAACTGTGGAGGTTCCTCAAACAGTTAAAAATATACCTGCCCTACGACCCAGCAATTGCACTGTTGGGGATTTTCCCCAAAGATACAAATGCAATGAAACGCCAGGACACCTGCACCCCGATGTTTATAGCAGCAATGGCCACGATAGCCAAACTGTGGAAGGAGCCTCGGTGTCCAACGAAAGATGAATGGATAAAGAAGATGTGGTCTATGTATACAATGGAATATTCCTCAGCCATTAGAAATGACAAATACCCACCATTTGCTTCAACGTGGATGGAACTGGAGGGTATTATGCTGAGTGAAGTAAGTCAGTCGGAGAAGGACAAACATTACATGTTCTCATTCATTTCGGGAATATAAATAATAGTGAAAGCGAATATAAGAGAAGGGAGAAGAAATGTGTGGGAAATATCAGAAAGGGAGACAGAACGTAAAGACTGCTAACTCTGGGAAACGAACTAGGGGTGGTAGAAGGGGAGGAGGGCGGGGGGTGGGAGTGAATGGGTGACGGGCACTGGGGGTTATTCTGTATGTTAGTAAATTGAACACCAATAAAAAATAAATTAAAAAAAAAAGAATTTATCCTCAGTAATACCTGTGCAAATTTGCACACAGTCATGTACAGGGCCACCATGCAGGATGACATGTTCTGCACAACTTGTGCTATGTTTGTGCTCATCACAGCAGTTTTTAAAATACAAAAAAACTGGGAAGAACCTAATGCCCACCAAAAGGAGATAAAGTAAATAAGTCATGTATTAAAATCAGAACATAGATTCACAGTTACTGACATGGAAAGATGTTAACAATCTATTGTTAAGTGAAAAAAAATAGGTTAAATGGCAGTGTGATTCCATTCTGTTAAAAAGAATAAACATACCTACTATGAAAGAGTGTGGAAATACATACATCAAAAACTTTGTAGCAATTATCTCTAAGTATTGAGTTTAAGATTGTAATTTTTTCACTTTGCTTGCTTTTATTTTGAAGTGTTTTCAACAGTAAAACTTGATTACATGTATAATAAGATGAATAAATAATGAACTTTTTATGCACAATCATTTAAATATTTTTCCTGAATATACTTTCACACCGTAAGAACTTTGGAAGAAGAAAAAGAACACCAGGAAGTAAACAAAAATCACACATAATCCTACCCACCTAGAGATAATTAGTTCACAATCTCTAATGTGTTTATTTCTAGTCATTTGTCTCTGATTATATATATTTAAGATAATTGCAATCACACTTTATATAATCTTGTATGCTGATTTTTCACTTAACATTATATAATATCAACATACCATAAATATTTTAATGAAAGAATATTCCATCACATGGAAATAGCACATTTACTTAATCATGCCCTTAAAGTTAGACCCCCCAGGTTTTTCTGTTTTTCACTATACCGAATAACTATGTGAGGAACATATTTGTGCATGAATTATCCACATTTTAGATTATTTCTTTGAACATATTCATTGAAGTGAAAATACTAAGTTGAAGAGTACCAATATTTTTATATCCCCTGATATATATTGCCCAAACCGTACTTACTATTTATTTTAAGGCAGCATGGAGTAGTAGGGAAAGAAAAGAAGTCAAAATACATGCTCTCGTGACCATCTTCAGTACTCGCTGTTTAACCTGATTAGGTAAAACTGATATAAAAGCATCCATCTTAATAATCAAATAAGAAAATCAATCCTTCAGTCACCATACATGTTACTTCCTCAGGAATGCTCTCTAACTTTCCAGACTCTTACAGCATCCTATATTTACTTTTCCTTCATGGCCTTGCAACAACATATAAATAATTGTTCAATTGTTTGTACATTGCCAGTTTTCCCTAGGTGATTGTAAGCTCCATTGAAATATGCCTGGCACACAGCTGGCGCTCAATAAATATCTGTTGAATGAATGAATGAATGAATGAACCAATAGATGAGTGATGGATGAAATGACAGCACTTTGCAAAATAAGTCACTAGACATTTGGAAGGTATTTCAATTTTAGTAATAATTATTATGATTCATTTGCATTACCATGTAGATGATTCTATGTCTTTAGAAATTCCCTGTCTGACCATAATTTCATTATGTGGCTTTAATGCTTGGTATGCCAGCCAGAGGCATGGTAGCAATGTTGCTGAAAGCACCTGGTAGGAGCTGAGACTCGGAGAACCAAGTAGCTGGCTCCCTAGGTCAGCATACTGGGAGTTAGGGAGTTGTAGTTACCATTAGTTGAACAACAAGACAGTGGTCAGGAATCCAGGAGGTCAGTGATATTGGAAGAAACAGGTGAATCCTGGAGGTCAGAAACAAACTAATGGTAAGTGGTCTAGATAGTAAGGTGCAAAGTGGAGAACAGTCAGTGATAAGGGATGAAAGTAGATGGATAAATTCCAAGCACCAGTACTCAGAGCATGGATCTGTGAATATGATTCTAAAGCAAATGGTACTTGGAACTCAGTGCTTCCTTATATTGTTTCTGCCCAGACTGAAAATGGTATCATAGAAAGTGTTTGTGGGACGCCTGGGTAGCTCAGCGGTTGAGCATCTGCCTTTGGCTCAGGACGTGATCCTGGGATCCAGGATCGAGTCCCACATCAGGCTCCCTGCATGCAGCCTGCTTCTTCCTCTGCCTGTGTCTCTGCCTCTCTCTGTGTGTGTGTGTGTGTGTGTCTCATGAATAAATAAATAAAATCTTGAAAAAAAAAAGTGTGCCTAGTTCCACATACATGGGCAAGAGAATAATAGTAGCTAGTTGAGGAATGAGATCTGTGAATACAAATAGGTTCTGATAGTGGCAGCATAAAGAAGACCATTTGTATATAAGATCTGATAATAGTCTACACATAAAATAGGAGCAATCAAGCTTTGGATCCCATAATTCTCAACTTGACTTTCAACAGCAGATATTATAGCACAGTGATTGGGATCATGGACTCTGGCAAAAGGCTAAGCTGGGTTCAACAGGCTAGCTAGGTCTATCATTTATTAGTTGTGTCCTTTGAACAAGTTACTTCCCCTCTGTGTGTCAGTTTCCTCATCTGTAAAACGGAGATGATAGTACCCACTTCAGTGGGTTCTTGTGAAGATTAAATGAAGTGATGCATTAGAACAGTGCCTGGATGTAGCAAATGCTATGTCAAATGTTATTATTATTATTATTATTATTATTATTATTGGCTAGTCACATTAAGATCAAACAAAAATTGGCGGTATAAGAAATGGATAAATACATTGTATGTTCACTCTAACTAAAATAGTCTCTAAACAGGAATTTTTTCTTATTAAAATAATTTCATTTGCACCTAACCATAATTGACTATATAAAAACTTTAAGCATTAGCCAAGTAGCAAAATTTATCACAGCAATCCCTTCAATGTGCTTATATTACAGAAGCTGTCTTATGAACACTTATCTTAAAAGCTGTGAATAAATACACATTTCCTAACAGCGAAAAAATACTATTAAGCTTCAATATGGTGGATCCATAGAATCTGGTCTATAAGAAGGATGGCCTTATTTAAATTTTTTGAGGCTAATTCTACTGGAAGCAGGGTTATTTGTGTTGGAAGACCTGTCTGTGGAAAGATCTGAACATGGAAAGGCTCGGACTTGGGAAGACTCCTTTTAAAAAGGTCTGGACCTGGGGAAAGGTCAGAAGACCTGGACTATGGAACATGTCAGAATACCTGGATATCGTAGACACCGGAAGACCTGAATGTTAGAAGGCCGGTACCCTGGAGGCGTCGGAAGACGTGGATATTGAGCCCGCTGTTGGAAGACTGGGTAGTTGTCGGAAGACGTGGAAATGCTGGAAGACGAAGAGATGCTGGAAGACGAAGAGATGCCGGAAGACGCGGAGATGCAGGAAGACGCAGAGATGTAGGAAGACGCAGAGATGCTGGAAGACGAGCAGATGCTGGAAGCCCTGGAGATGCTGGAAGCCCTGGAGATGTAGGAAGACAAGGATTTTCTGGAAGACGTGGCTTAGTTGGAAGACGTGGATTTTCTGGAAGACGCAGATTTTCTGGAAGACGTGGCTAGGCTGGAAGACATGTATTTGATGGAAGACACACAGCTTTGCTGGAAGACGTGGATTTTCTGGAAGCCATGGATTTGATGGAAGACATGGATTTTCTGGAAGACCTGGAGGTCACTGGAAGACATGGATTTCCTGGAAGACATGGCTTTTCTGGAAGACGTGGATTTTTCAGGAAGACCCGAATTGTCCGGAAGACCTGGATTGTTTGGAAGACGTCGATTTGCTGGAAGACCTGGAGGTTACTGGAAGACATGAATTTTCTGGAAGACGTGGATCTCTAGGAAGACGTATATTTGTTGGAAGACTTGGGTTTAGTGGAAGACATAAATTTTCTGGAAGACGTGGCTTTTTTGGAAGACCTGGATTTATTTAGTGGAAGACATAAATTTTGTCTGGAAGACGTGGATTGACTGGAAGACTGGATTCGGTGGAAGACATGGATTGGTTGGAAGACCTGGATTTTTCCGGAAGATATGGATTTGGCGGAAGACATAGATTTTTCTGGAAGACGTGGACTGAGTGGAAGACCTGGATTTCTTTCCGGAAGACATCGACTGACTGGAAGACCTGGATTTTTCCGGAAGACATAAATTAGCTGGAAGACTTGAATTGATTGGAAGACTTGGATTTGGTGGAAGACATAATTTTTTCTGGAAGACGTGGATTGGCTGGAAGACCTTGAAATTGCTGGAAGACGTGGATTGTCTGGAAGACCTTGAAATCATTGGAAGACGTAGATTTTCTGGAAGACGTGGATTTTCCTGGAAGATACGGATTTTGTGGAAGACCGAGAATTACTGGAAGACGTGGATTATCTGGAAGACGTGAATTTTCTGGAAGACTAGGATTAGCTGGAAGACCTTGATGCTGTTGGAAGACTTGGAATTTGTTGGAAGACTTGGAGTTGCTGGAAGACCTGGAGTTGTTGGAAGACCTTGACACTGGCGCCATTGGAAACCCTGGACATTGGAGACATTGCAAGCACAGGATGTTGGAGACATTGGAAGCCTTGGATTTTGTGGACATTGGTTATTCTGGACATTGGAGACTTTGGAGACCTTGAATGTTGGAATTCATGGGTACCGGAAGCCCTGAATACTAGAGACATTGTAAGTCCTGTACCTTGGAAGCCCTAAACATTGAAAGATATAGATAATAGAAGATCTAGACAATTAGAAACCATAAAATTGGAAGGCCTGGGTATTGGGAAACATTTGGAAAACCTGGGTATTGACACATTCATGTTAAGACATAGAATTTGGGAATTGTAATTTTCATGATGCTGGAAGTCAAGGGTGTTGGTTAGCCCCAGACATTAGGAAACTTGGACATTAAGATTTCAGGATTTTAAAAGACCTAGTCATTCAGACATTGGGGATGTCAGAACACCTAAACACTAGAAGACCAAGTTCTTAGAGATATTGAAACACTTGGGCGGTGGAGGAATGATAATGAGATACTACAAAACCAGAATTTAGGAGATACTGAAGGTTGTAGGAACTGAATGATGTAAGCACTAGAGGATATTATAAGAGCTGGACTTGGACACAATGAGACATGTGGACTCTAGAAGACCTGCATATAGGACTCACTGGAGGATTGGGAACATAGAAAAAATGGAACTTGGAACTCTGGACCCAGAAAGACAAGACCTGGATCTTGAAGATTGACTGTTGGAGAAAGTAGAAGACCTAGACTTTTAATTTCCCTGATATTGAGGAGATTAGAAAACCCACATTGGAGATGCTTCAGGCCAGAGAGTGGAAGACATATTTTAACATTTAGAAGATCTGGCAAAAAAAAAAAAAAAAATAGAAGATCTGGCAATTGGAGATGTTGGAAGCTATGGTGCTCAGAAAACCTGATGTTAGAGACACTAAAGAATTGGAAGTCCTAACCTTAGAGACGCTAGAAGGTCATGTTGAAAGAACTGGCAATGTTGAAAGACTTTCATATTAGGACCTGATATGACATTTGAAGACATATCATAAAGCTACTCTAGTAGTCTTTATGTCTAGAACATCTCTTTCGCTAAAAAGCAAAACACAGAGAAAGGACATTTTGGGAAGATGACAGAGAGGAAGTCGGAAATTCAAGTAAAAGCAAGTCATTTGAATGGGTTGGAATCTATTTTCATGGTCCCAATGAACTAGCTTTCTAGATCCATATTGTTAGACGGGATGGAAACAATGAATTGCCAAAGAATAAGTAGTATCAAGGCATGGAGAACTTCATGGTTTTAGGTAGGAGTCAGCAAATGTTTTCTGTAAATAGTTAAGTTTTTAAAGGCCATATGGTTTCTATGGCAACTACTCAACTCTGTCATTATAGTGTAGCCACAGACAATACATAAATGAGTGGGTATGGCTGTGCTGCAATAATACTTTATTTAAAAAAAAAAAAAAAACAACAGTTGGGCCAGATTTGAACCGGGGGCCTTACTTTGCCAGGGCCAGCTCCTTATGCCAAATCTAGGGTATAGTAAGTATAGGGAGTACATTCCAGGCTAGCAGTCACATGCCAAAGAATGAGTAGAGCAATTTGAAGCTTGGTGGTAAATAAAGATACTATGTATGTGATGATGCTCAGAATAGGAGGCTAGCAAGAACCTAAGGATGGAGTTTAGATCTCTACTTAATTATTTCAGGGCCCTGACAAGGATATTTGTATTCAGAGCCAAAATTAAATGGGTAGCATCCAGGACTCCAGATAAGGGGTGGGTAGGGTTCAGATACCCTAATTTGGTAGGCTGGAAGCTTAAAAAGAAAATTAAAGAAGAAAGTCACTTTTACAGACTGAGGTTATCCTTCCAGGACTGAGCACCACTCACCCAAAGAAAGGGAGTCCTCAGCCCAGGACAGACAAGAAGGGGCAAAGCCCTCACTCTACTTCCCATGTTCTTCTCATTAGCCGGAGCCAAGTTAGGTGTTTGTAATGCTGGAGGAGAAGAGGAAGGAGACTACAGCTTGGTAGTCTCATCTCAGGCACTCTGGCTCCAGCTAATAAGTCTAATTTCTGTTCTTACCCACCAGAGCTTAAGTGACAAACTTAAGAGATCAGGGCTGAGTTGTAGGCTAAAGATTCTTAGTGCTTAGTCAGATAGGGCTGAGGAAGTCACAGACTATCACATAATCGTATGAAAGAGTATACTGGCAGACAAAACCAATTCCAGTACACCAGGACTGGGCTGTGATTTAAAGGTCAAATAGTGGAATATATAGACAGTGGGCAGCCACTGAAGATTTTTTGAACAAGGAAGTACCACAATCAGAGATGTACACGAGGAAATTTCATCAGGAAGCAAAGCGCTGAAGACTACCAGATATATATATACCAGGACATCAAAGACTCCCAGTTAAAGCAGTAAAAGGGTCGGGATGTGAGTTATGAGGCCACTCTAATCATCCAGGTGAAGAGGTAAATGAGGCCAGAAACAAGGCAGTGACAGCTCCGTTGCTCAACAGATCCAGCATTGGGATTATGATGAACACTCAGCATTCTGAAAGCATGATTTTAAACTTCTTGAATGCTCTCAGAATACACGGAATGACAAAGCTGTTCAGAAGCTAGTTATGAGGAATTGCGCTCACCTAGCAGCATTACTTGGATATCCAATTCTCCCTCAAAGGCAGCTAAGCTAATAACTTGGTGGTTTAAGCAAAGTAGGTCCTACATAGCTGTATCTTTAGCTCCTATTAACACAGTGTGAGTTAATTATCTCAAAAGTGGAACCAAGTAGATGGACTATTTTCTAGAGACTAGGAATACATCCATGTGAAAAAAGTCATTAAAAGTAACCACTATATAAATAAATACCATGCAATGATAACTACATTATAAATAAATCATATATAAATAATAAAGCTGCAGGTCAAGGAGTAACATCGGGACAGAGGAATTACTGTTTCAGGTCTGTTTCACAAGCAAAAATAAATACTGAAAATCGATTTTTATTCCTTCTCTCTTCTTAAAACAATCATGCATACTATTTTTTTTGAGGGAAATCAGATAAATACCAAAGTAATAAGATTTTGCAAAAACAAGAGTAAACTATCATATTTATTTCTATAACGTTTCTTATAATAATAATAATAGCAACAATTTATTGAGCGCTTGCTATGTGCCAGGCACCGTACTAAGCATTTCTTATAGTCTCATAGCAATCCTATAATGCAGGTATTTTTGACCCCGTTTTACAGATTAGAAAGTCAAGTCTGAAAGGTTAAAAAGCATGCCCATAGTCACATAGCTGCTAACTGGCAGGGACAGGATTGAAAGCAGGTCTGATTCCACAGCCTGGGCTCTAGGCTGACTTGTCACACCCCAATAACCCAAGGGTTATCCTGACAGGACTAAGCGCCACTCACCCAAAGACAGGGAGATCCCCGGTCCAGGACAGGCAAGAAGCCAGTGGCGAAGCCCCTCCTTATTATCTAAGTGCCATGTTCTTCTCATTGTGGCCCTCATCACACCACTGCCAATTAATCAAGAGCCAACTCTAGGTATTTGCAAAAATGGGTTAATTATATCATTGGCTTTACGTAGTCATGCAAGAAAGATGGAAGTGCGATGTCTCGAGCACAATTAGATTCATATCTAATTTCTCAACATTCATTGTTCATGCTAATGAAATGTACCATTTAGCCTTTCATCTATTTTCTATTTGATTTTATGGCTCCCAAGAACATATACACTGTTCATACCACGATTTATCTCTGAATTCTTAGATAAACAACCATAGCACATTGGCCTCAAGACCGTTAAAAGGTAACTCTATGTAAAGTTCAGTGACCAATGTATTCCATAGCACAAACATGGTTCACACACTCCTTGAGACTATACACACTCAGAGCTTTTATTAGCATTCGGGTGGCGGCAGCTCTGTAACCCAAATGTGTGGTTTCAAGAGCCTTCTCTGCATTTTGAACTCAAAAGATCTTAAACAAACAAAAGGCTCTTTTTAAAAGTAATACCAGTTTTCTAATATTCTCTACAAATTTCAGCAACCTGGGCTGCTTTTTCTCCCTGCCCTCTTTTCCTTTTTTTTTTCTTTCTGCCAGTGGTTAAATATGTCTGCAAAGAAGGAAATTGCCACACACTTCATAATACTGAACACATGAATTTACCTGAATTGTCTGACAATAGGAAGATTCTTTTCACTCAAACTGTATGTAAAGTCAGCTTGTCAATTTTGGGGACTATTCTTAATTTGAAAAAGAAGAAAGAAACACCCATTTACATGGCAATGTTGCCATTCACTTCTTTCTTCTACCACTTAGCTCATAGCAACTTTCAAATCCACCTGTAAGTTCTGCTGACTTGTTAAACTCAGCCATATTGCAATGTTCTAGCTTTTATCCTCATCAATGATACTTCTTAGATTATTTTAACTGGATATTACCTTAAATGAGAATTAGATTGATCTCAATATTTTATTTCAAATGACCTGGGTCCTAGACAAACGTTTCCATCTAGCCAAAGTCTAGGCATTCCTACAACAACCAAACTCGCACAACTGTCAGTTTCCTATTGTATTATTTTATATCAATGGTTCCTGGTTGATGCTGTTCAACTTAAATTTGATTTCTTTAATTCTGGTCGATTAAGAGAAAAAAATGCCAAGGCAGTAATCTCAATGAATGCTAAAATTATCAAGAAACCACATTCTCGGGATGCCTGGGTTGGCTCAGCGGTTGAGCATCTGCCCCTGTCTCAGGGCGTGATCCTGGAGTCCCAGGATCGAGACCCACGTCAGGCTCCCTGCATGGAGCCTGCTTCTCCCTCTGCCTGTGTCTCTGCCTCTCTCTGTGTGTGTGACTCTCATGAATAAATAAAATCTTAAAAAAAAAAGAAACCACATTCTCTAAAGGCATATGGAACCACTGATTATACTGGTAAAACAATCACGGACTTAAAACTACTTGTTTCTAGATATGATTAAGAATACATCAGATATCCATGGAACCTTGGAACAGTAACCATACAGAGTTCTCTCTGCTTTGGTTTATGAAAACAATAGATACAACATGTTAAGGTGTTTTACTCATAGTATCTGTTATTTTCCCCATGCCTTGTAACTCAGAAGAAAAACAGCAATTATCACAAAGAAGAAACTCACAGGAGGTCCCCTCTGTCTTTCCTTTCAGGAAGTTGATGCTATGTTCAGTTTGTTTTGTTTTGTTTTGTTTTGTTTTGTTTTGTTTTCTCTATGCCTAACTTCTCTTTTCTGGAAGGGACTAAAACATGGTCCAACTTGAACCAGAAGCACAATCTTCAAGCTAACAAGAGCACAATGCAGCAATGCTACTACTTACCTTGGTCTCTATGAAAGGGCTCAGACACACTCAAAGTCAACCAATGACATTGATGCACCTTTCTCTCAGACTAACAATGTTAGAGACAGAGGGACCTTAGAGACCAAGTGGTCCTATTGTCTTATTTGACGGATTAGGAAAGAGTAGAGTAATTTGAATAAGACCATCCATTGAGCTAGTGGTGGAGCCAAAATTTGGAATCAAGGTTTCCTAGCTCCTGGGCCCACTATCGTTTGTATTATATTTTCTATCACGATTCTGTTGAGGCTTAGAGCAGCAGTTAACAACCATGACCATATTAAAAAAAAAAAAAATCAGTTGAGGAGCTTTCAAAATATACAGGTGCTGACCCCATCCCTGATTCAGCACATCTAGGAGCAGGTTCCAGAAATCTGTATTTTTCAAAGCTCCCCAACATGATCTTAATGTGTTGAGAACTGCTGTGGCTAGAGAAAGGGTGTAAGCTCCTCCGGCACTGTGGTGGGTCACTGGATCTACGGCACCCGAAAATGCCGTCTCAACTCTCATCTGTCTCTTTTGAACCTGTTGAGAAATGTCTGTCGTCTCAACTGTAACTATGCAAGCAGGCCCTTTGAACGTTTGTATTTTTCCCCCTTCCTCTGATGACTTCAAACTGAGATATAGGTACCC
The DNA here is from genome assembly GCF_053574225.1 of Canis aureus. NCBI lineage: Eukaryota > Metazoa > Chordata > Mammalia > Carnivora > Canidae > Canis > Canis aureus. The sequence continues at coordinate 13,102,242 of NC_135649.1, forward strand.
TATCATTCAACCTCCAGGCTGGAGGTGAGGTGGGTTATTAGATTTCCACCCCCTTTAGGGAAGTTCCAGTCAGAATCCCTTTCCCGGAGGAGATTCATATGTTCAAATCGTCGGGAAGACCAGGTATGAGAACAGAGAAGATCTATGGAAATGAACTTTAGCACCTTCTGCTCCTTGATCAGATACCAAAGTAAATGCAGGAGTCCATTCGAAATGCAGTGCCCTTCAGGACTGACCAGTGGCTCCCTTACGCAACTGCTGCAAAGCAAGTTCACTGGTACCAGACGAGGTAAAAGGCAAGAGTTTGGATTCTTTCGGTTGAAATGGCAAGCTAGGATTAAATAGAATGAAAATAAATATCAGGATCAAGAGTACAAAATCAAACTGTGCACGAGTAGAGTAGCCCTCCTCCCTAGGTATGAGTGAGAGTTGACTTCCTGAAACCCTCACGGTAGAGGAATTTGTGTTGGAGGGGTTCATGAGCTTGTGGGGCAAGCGGGGGCAGGGAAGGGAGTATGAGGACAGCCCCGACAATTGGTTTGTTCACTCAAGTAAAACACTAAGTGGAGCTTATTGGTATTTTCCTAATTTCACATCAGCAATGGTGGGGACTGGGCAATTGACTTCTATTTCTCTCTGATCTCAAGGTGAGGACAATCATGCGTCAATGAAAATACTGGTCATCACAGCAGATACAGGGAAAGAATCAAGACACTTGGGTTTTGTCTTGGGATAAGTAAGCTCAATGTCCTGGGCTACTTTCATCTTTCAGCGCACAGATCACCGCATCATCAGAGCTGTTGGAATCTGACTCCCAAGCCTCAACTGTCACTGTGGCCTTTCTGCCTGCAGCTCGCTCGTGGGCTGGGCTCGAATGACAAAACCCTAAGGTCCAGCCTCTTCTACCCTGTTGAAGCAAACAGAGAGAAAAGGCTTACTGGCCTTCATTTGAAAGTTTCTTATTACTGCTTTATAGGGCTGTGGGTAATCCTTTTAATCTTGCCTGTAGGTCAATAAATATTTCGTCGAAGGATCTCTTTCCTCTGAATCATTACGGCAATTTGATTTGCAGAGGGGCTGCTTCACCATTCTTCGAGTTCTGGATGTTAACCTATGCTGACCTCTTTTATCAATTTTTGATATGATCACATCTCTGAGAAATTTCTCAACGGTCTCCTGAGGGGGGGAATCTGACAGTTCAGCAAAAAGCCACTTAATTCAATGTCTTCAAATCCTTCACCACCCAAACATTTTGCAGATGCTACAACATTTTCAATTCCTTCTACCACTGGAGGAAAATTTCCAGTCAGTTACAAAGTCATTCCAAAGTTTCTGCCAGAGAAAAAAAAAAAAGTTTCTGCCAGGCTCCATTAAGGGTTGTTTATGTTATTTCTCTCACCGATTGTTCTACTCTCGTTAAAGCATTACAAATGGAGAAATTTTGCCAAGCTACTTTAACAGTAAGTTCTGGTGTCTCTCTCATGAGATCTGCAAGGTAATCAAATATATGGCAAGTACAGGACATAGTGAACAATTTTTAGCACTCCCAGAAAGGGGAACCCTTGCACTGTTGGTGGGAATGTGAACTGGTGCAGCCACTCTGGAAAACTGTGTGGAGGTTCCTCAAAGAGTTAAAAATGGACCTGCCCTACGACCCAGCAACTGCCCTGCTGGGGATTTACCCCAAAGATACAGATGCAGTGAAACGCCAGGACACCTGCACCCCGATGTTTCTAGCAGCAATGTCCACAATAGCCCAACTGTGGAAGGAGCCTCGGTGTCCATCGAAAGATGAATGGATAAAGAAGCTGTGGTCTATGTATACAATGGAATATTCCTCAGCCATTAGAAACGACAAATACCCACCATTTGCTTCGACGTGGATGGAACTGGAGGGTATTATGCTGAGTGAAGTAAGTCAATCGGAGAAGGACAAACATTATATGGTCTCATTCATTTGGGGAATATAAAAAATAGTGACAGGGAATAAAGGGGAAAGGAGAAAAAATGAGTGGGAAATATCAGAAAGGGAGACAGAACATGAGAGACTCCTAACTCTGGGAAACGAACTAGGGGTGGTGGAAAGGGAGGTGGGCGGGGGGTGGGGTGACTGGGTGACGGGCACTGAGGGGGGCACTTGACGGGATGAGCACTGAGTGTTATTCTATATGTTGGCAAATCGAACACCAATAAAAATAAATTTACAAAAAAATATAAATTTTAGCACTCCCAGATGCATGGGATAAAGGAGTGGACCGTACCAGAGGGAACAGAGAGGACTCGAACACATGGATCAGTGTTAACTATGGCAATTTTGTCAGTGGGAACACTGTCCAGAATCAGCAACACTTTGAATTCGTGATTTTTTTAGTTTAAATCTTGTCTAACCTCAGGAACAAACCCTTCAAAAAAGTCCAAAAAAGAGTCTCTCGGTGACCCATATTCTCTGGTTTCCCACCATGCAAAGTGAATGGGTGACGGGCACTGGGTGTTATTCTCTATGTTAGTAAATTGAACACCAATAAAAAATAAATTAAAAAAAAAAAGAAAGTGTTTTTAGCATTCTCTTTAAGAGGACAGGGATTACGGAATCTGTGAGGCAACTTGGATTTAATCAGAAAGTCACCAGAAGCCCTGGAACAAAACAGAACTCTGAGCTTGTCTTTACCAGGCTTGAAGCCTCTGGTCTTTTGCTCATCCTTTGCAATAGAGGTGCAAGTAGGCATGCGCTTCCAGAACCGGGCCGTCTCATGGGCTCGGAAGAAGCAGCCATGGGCCTCAGTTTCCTCAGGTACTCAGGATACTCAGCAGCAGCCTCACGATCTGCTTCCTCTGCCAGCCAGCTCTTTCCACACAGACCACACGGCGTTTCTTAAACCTACCCAAACCACCCGTTACTGGTGATGAATGTTACAACTTTTCATCCAGATCGAAATTTAAACTTGCATTTTTGGGGATCCCTGGGAGGCTCGGCGGTTCAGCGCCTGCCCTTGGCCCAGGGCGTGATCCTGGGGTCCTGGGATCGAGTCCCACGTCGGGCTCCCTGCATGGAGCCTGCTTCTCCCTCTGCCTGTGTCTCTGCCTCTCTCTGTGTGTGTCTATCATGGATAAATAAATAAATAAAATCTTTTAAAAAATAAATAAATAAACTTGCATTTTTGTGATGCGCGCTGGCAAGTTACACACACAGGAGGAGGCCTCGCCAGCGATCCCCGTGTTAGAAGCCGCACAGGCCAATCTTTTTCCATTGTCTATGTTTTGACATTTCAAGCTATGTATGGTTTTCTCAATGATTCTAGTGTGCCCTTCGACACACTGGCCCTAACAGCTTTCTCATTTCTCTTCACTGTTCAAATTAGATTCATTAACACCCAAAAAGCACCCTATAGAGGTCTCAGTTTCACCATTATGGAGCATTTCAAGCACTTTCATATTGTTTGCTACAGACATCACTTTTCTTGCCCTTTGTTTTTCTTGCATTTCTATCGTCTGCCTTCTTGTTTTTCTGCTTGGATGCCATTCTCACCCAAACCTACGCAAATCGACAAGTACTGAAAGTTCTATGTATCAGTGGTCAGCACGCAACACCAACTTATGACGTGCATGAAGCCAAGGACAACATTCACGAGACAAATACGAAAAGCAAGACAGCTTTTGTATGACAAACACGCGTGTGTGATCAACGGCTGCAGAGGGACCAGCGGGCAGAAGAATGAGGCCAGAGGCAAGCAACCCGGATGTTGGTCTTGTCACACGAGACAGCAAGATAACATGCTGGTGACTTGAACTTGCATGTTGTTCCAAAACTCTCAAACTGGGTAACCTCAAACTTTGTGGGAGAATGACTTGCAGTTGTGACGGGATCACGGACCTCAGGAGTCAGGGTCAGGCTACCAGGCTGAGCTGAGAAGCACAAGTATCACCATCTAGGAGAAAGCAGATACAGAAATAGAAAATGAAGTCAGGAACTGGAGCAGACTGTCTAAGGAGCTTTTACATTGGCGAGGAAACAGAAATTCAATATATGCCAACTCGCCCTTACGAGGGCTGTGCCTACCGATTTGTATGCTCGCTAAGGGTGGAGGAGAGGCCTTCTCTGCCGTGTGTTCAGCAACATGAAATATTACCAATCTTTGTCATTTGTGCCAAACAGAAGGTGAATAACGAGGTAACTCATTTTTGTCTTAATTTTCATTTCTTTAATCATCTTTCCATATGGTGAGCCATTTCTATTTCTTCATCTTGAAATTGTCTTGTTTATGTCCTTTGCCCACTTTAAAATGTTTTCCTTGCCGATTTGCAGACACCATTAGCATATTAGGGAACTCTTATTTTTAAGTCTGTGTGGCAAACGTTTTCTCCGAGCCTGTCATTTATTTTTTAATTTTGTCTTTTGCCATAAAGATGGTCCAAATATTTACGTAGTCAAATGGTTCAGGCCTTGCTTTGAAAAGGCTGCCCTACCCTAAGAGGATAAAAAATATATTCACATATTTTCTTTCATTATTTTATAGCTCTGTGGTATTTCTGTGGTATTGCGGAAAGGATGGACTACTCAGTGAATGGTGTTGGAATAACGGACCGTGCACCTAGAAGAGTGCCAGAGGGCCTCTCTCCATGGCACTTCCCCTCTTTACAGGAGACGGGGGCTCTGGTGGAGTCAGAGCCCCCATGTGACCAAGTCAGAGGCGCAAGTTGATTCCAATCAATGGCTCAACTTTCTCCAGAGGTCAGTATGGATCAAGGAAGGGACTGTTTCCAAACGAATAATTAATTACTAGACATTTTGCTGGCTTAAGTTCTGCTCTGCTACCAATCTATACTCCTGACATGTCAACTGAGGGACAGTAAGTACCAAGTTCTCAGATCTCCGACCTTCCGATAATGGCTTCACTAATAATTAACGGTCACTCACAGTTTGGGCACAACTGGAGAAATCTGGATATGAGGAGGCTGCTGGTGGAGAGCAGGTGATTATTGTTGACTCTATTAGGTCCAATAATGGAACCGGGGTGACACTGGCAAATACTCACTTTTTGGGGGGCTGGGGGTGCTGAAGCAAATACACATATAACTAGTCACTTCTTTTATGAAAAAATATCAACAATTGTTTGATCCAGGTGGTCGGTAGGTGGACATGCATTTCACTATCTCACTTCTCTGTAGATGTGAACATTCTCGTAATAATAAGTGTGGGGGGGTGTGCATACACATGTGGGCGTGAGGGAACAATCTCATGTTTCATGGTACATTTTAGGCACTATCACATAACTGTCAGTGGCTTTTCGGGTTAAATACAAGATTCAGAATTACAACTACAGAACAACTGATCATTGGGGAGAAATCATGTTAAATGAAATCTTTCTTCACTTGAAATCAACAGATTAAATCCTAAGGCGTCATGAAGCCCGAATCCCAATAGCAATTTAAAGGTATGAGGCTCAATTTCCAAATCTCCTCTCTCTCTACCAAACTTGAACAGAAGATTTATGGCAATTTTATCCCAAACCAGATTATCTGAACCTGGGGACAGTTTAACTTCATTATACTAATAGCAATTCTTTTCTATACCTTATAAGATAGAGATGGGGGCACCTGGGTGGCTCAGTCAGTTGAGCATCTGACTCTTCGTTTTGGCTCAGGTCATGATCTTGGGGTTGTGGGATCTAGCCTCCCATCGGGCTCCATGCTCAGTGGGGAATCTGCTTGAAGATCCTCTCTCTCCTTTTCCCTCTGTTGCTCCCCCATTCATGCATGCTCAAGCTCTCTCTCTCTCTCTCTCTCTCTCTCTCTCTCAAATGAATAAATAAAATCTTTTTAGAAAGAGGTGGAGATGTATGAAAGGAAATAAGGAGCAAACAAGAGCATAAAAACTGATCACCCAGGGCAGGAGGAATGACTACTACATGTTTCACTGAATCACTGGGTAAAACTTCATTCAACCAACTTTCAAATGATAAAATACCTTCTAACCCACCACATTCGCTTATGGTCACAGTTTCACCTTGTGTTCTCTGAACTTGCCAAGGACACATCACTTTTGCACCAGACTAGTGGGAAGGGCAAGGCCTCTGAAATAAACGTCCTCTGTTACCTTTTGGTTCCGTGAACTCTACCAAGACTGGAAGCTGTTGGGATGCTGTTAAATAATGATACACTCTTGTGCCCCCCTTCTCAAGGTATTATTCCCAAGTACATTTATCTCCACGGCTGAGGGTGGAACATCATTCTTCTAAGTCCTCATGAGTCCAAGGAGGCCTGGCATGCTCTCCAAGGAGAATTAAAGCCTCACTGACTGAGCTTTGAGTTGAGGCTCACGCAGCTCACGTGCCCAAAGGGGCAGGAGGATCTCAGGATGTTTTTTTCTGTCAGCCTTTGAACAGAGAAGAACAGAGACTTCCTAAACACACCACAGCCTGTGAGGATTTGTATGGACAAACCGGACTGAGTTCATCGTAGCCTCTGTTTGAAAGGACATTGGGTCTCAAGGGGTTTGCTGTCATATAAGCTGTGCAGAGCTATGGGTCTCCTCCTTCACAACTCTTTTTTTTAAGATTTTTTAAAATTTATTCATTTATGAAAGACAGAGAGAGAGACAGGCAGAGGGAGAAGCAGGCTCCACACCGGGAGCCGGATGTGGGACTCGATCTCGGGCCTCCAGGATCATGCCCTGGGCCGAAGGCAGGTGCTAAACCGCTGAGCCACCCCGGGATCCCCCTTCACAACTTCTAAAACACACACACTCAAGTGGCGAGCTCAAAAAGTACAGCCCATTGGAATCATTTAACATTTCCAAGTATGATACCCCTAAGTGGGAGCCAATGGTGAGATTTCCATGAGAAATCTTATTTCCTTTCAAAATGTATAAACTACCCCAGCGCGGTGACTAAGATGATAAACAAACCTGTCATGCAGCTGGCTTTTGAGCCCAGAGGGCACAAATAGAGCATTTCAAAAGTAAGCCCTCCTGAGAAAATCATTCAGACATTTTCTCCTCAGTCAACTCAAGCTTATCGTGTACCAGGCCATATGATACAAAGAATAAAGAAATGAACTGAGAAAAAAAAAAAAAAAACCTTGATTTCCAGGAACTTCGTTTTCCAGGGAAGGGCAATGTAACATAACACAAGGTAGGAAGCCACACATTCTGTAAGAGTCACAACAATGTGTTATTGGGGCCTCATGTGCCCCCTTTTATCCATTTTTACTTTATCTATCCAGTTGGGGCCTTTCTCTTTCCTCATCTGAAGAATGGTACCACTTCCTAAGTGGGGCACCGGCCATTCAAACCTATGGACCACACTGCCTCCAGAGCAATCTTCTGAGATGCGGGTCTAATCCAATATCGTCTCCACTTGAAATCACCCCATGAGTCTCCATGGCTTATTGAATCAAGTCCGACCTCCTCTGTGTAATGGTGCCGGCCTACTTTCCCAGGCCTACCTGTCTCTACCTCTTCCCTTCCTCCCTTGTCACCAACAAGGTAGCCAGTCTCGGGGGCCATTTCAATCATCCAGAGTTCCTTAACCTTCAGCACTAGTTCAAGCACCACCTCTTCCAGGAAGCTTTCCCAATCTCTTGGCCTGTGTCTGAAGCACCCGCTGGCTCTGAAGTACCAACCAGAGCTCCCAGAGCCTCCTTCCCATCCCCACTCTGATTACAGCACTCGTGACATTTCACCACAGTGCCATCTGGCTCCCTAGGCTTCATCCCTTGACAGCACTCACAAAAAGTCAGTATTTGAAGTGGATCTTGAAGAATGGGTAGGATTTCCAGAGTGTGAAGAGGGAAAGTGAGTGGGGAGTAAGAGGAGGCAGAGGCAAGGAAATGCTGGAAAAAATGAGACGAGGCTGAAAGACAGGGTGGCTAAAGTGGAGAGTGAAACACAAAGTTCAAAATCTGTTGAGGCAAATCACAGAGGGCCTCAGACGGCAGATTTCTTTGGTGAGAGGAAGTTTCGTTTAACTGTCTCGGTGTTCATGAAAGTTCGTTTGTAATAAATGAAAAATTAAAAAGAAGATGTTTAGGATAAAGCAGACCCGTTCTTCCTTGTTACTAGGTCTCGGCACACACATTCCTAGGAGAAAAAGTCTTATTTGTGTCCTAAATAATTTAAGTATATCATGCTGATATTTATTACCACATTGCTATTTTAATGTTTGATAACGACAGTTATGAGACCTCTTCTTTCCTTCCACGGTTTGATGGGTCATTAATCAAATAGACATACACAAGTTCTTAATAATAATCTATTTTTCCCATTAATATTTCATGGAAAATCATGCATATTTCTTACTGGGTCCAAGTATTTTTTTATGCCTCTGAAAAGTCTCCCCGCCCCAAGAAGTCCAGGGGAGTCTGCGTGGCAAGAGTGCCCTCTGCTGGCTGGAGCGTGGAACAGCTAGGCCGGGAGAGGGAAGGCCCGCAGCCCAGGCGGTGGCCTTGCGCCTGCAGGACAGGGCCCAGGATGTCTGCACCTCCCCAACTTCTCCCCCTTTTGTATTGAGGGGGTGGGGGTGACTGGGTGACGGGCACTGAGGGGGGCACTTGACGGGATGAGCACTGGGTGTTATGCTATATGTTGGCAAATTGAACACCAATAAAAAATAAATTTATATAAAAAAAAAGGGGGTGCTAGAGCATCGCAAATTCGGACTGAATTGCAATACCGGGAAATGCTCATGGCGGGCTAGAAAGGAACAGGCTGTCCCCAAGCACAGAAGGATCCGTCTTTCTGCAAAATAATCTGCAAAGTCCTTCCCTGCTTTATTGTGGTTCCTTTTAAAACATGTATATTCAAGCGTCCTCTGAATGGGTTCCTAGGCCCTAATGAGGGGAGCACAGCTTCCTCTTTCTTGTGCCTTCCCTCCGTGGGGGTTTGGTGGGGGGGTTGGTGGCTCCAGTGCTGCTCCCGCACCAGCTCTCGCCTCTGGTCTCCTCCAAGCTGCGCACCTGTTCCAATGGCCTCAGCGAGCCAAGAAGTGGGCTTGGCTCCTGGGGGCACGAGGTGGCGAAGCGGCAGTGTCACCTTCCTTCTGCACAGCCGGGGAGGCACAGGCACCGTGAAAACCGAACTCATTGCAGAGAAAGAGCAAATGAGAAGTAGGACGGAGGCCCAGGACTTGCGGGCACGGAGAGAGGAGGGAATCGCTACAGAGTGGACTTGCAGGGCCCGGGTGAGGGGGAGGCCAGGGTGGCTGAGTGGTGCCACATGAGGGTCACATCTCGTCTTTATTTCACGTCTTCATGTTTTGTTCATCATCGCATTTTATTTTGCACGAACTTTGAATTTTTAATGATACTGAATTCATTTTGATGGTAATTACTGGGGGTCTTGGTGCGCAAGCCCCACGCCTCCTCCCCCCCCACCCCCCGCACACCCCCGACCGCCGCTGCCTTCAATTTGGCGCCTAAGGTGCGTGGGTCGATTTGCCCTCGGCCCGGCCGGTGACCGGAGGGAGGGAGGGGCAGGCGGGGGCCCCTCATTTTGCAAGTGGAAAAGCGGTCGGCGGCGCGGGCGGGAGCAGGAGGCGCTGCCTGGGAGCCCACGCCGCGGCCCCGGGGGTTTGTGGCAGCCCGGTTCCCGCGGAAAGCCGACCGGCGCCGGGCTGCCGGGCTCCCGCCGCCCCGGAACCCCCCAAGCCCTCTCCCGACCGCCGAGATGCGAACGCTCCCCGGCGGGGACGAGTCTGGGACTCGCGCGGCGCCGCCTTTAGCAACGGGCCGCGCCGCGAGACGCCTGCGCCCCCCCACGCCGCGACCTCCCCCCACCGCGACCTGCCCCCCACGCCCCCCTCGCCCGCGCAAGGACGGGAGGACCGGTGCAGCGCAGGTGGCCGCGTGCGGAGCGCTGCCCCCCTTACAGCGCTCCCCCCGCCCCCCCGCGGCCCCTCGGCGCCAGCAGCGCGGCCCGGGGCTCCCGAGTACCCGAGTGACCGTCCCAAGGCCCGAGGACGAGCCTCCGCCAAGGGGACCGACGCCCGAGCTGTCGGAGGCGCTGACCCGCCGCACCGCTCGGGCAGCGGCAAATCGGCCGGTGGGGCTCAAGCCTCCGCGTCTTTCCGCGACAAGTCACCAAGCAAATGAAACACGTGTCACCGTGCGGAGCGGGAGTGCCCCTAACCAGCGGCCCGCAGCGACCACCCGACGCCGCCCGGGCAGCGGGAGCTCGGCCGCGGGACGCGAGCCGCGCGCGTTTCGACCCCGCGGGGCTCTGGCCGCAGGTAAGCGCGGCCCCGGCCACCCCGCCCGCCCCGGCCTGGGGCGCTGGCTTCGCCGCTCGCGCCCAGCCCCTTCTAAGGCCTCACAGTCCCCGGAAGCTCTCGCAAAAACCCAAGCAATGAAAACGGGCTGTTCAGGCGAGGCTGGCACGCGGGATGCAAACCCAGACCCCCGGAAAGCGGCTGGGAAGCCGGGTTTACGCCCAGCGGAGCTTGCAGCGGGTTAAGGAACGCTGGAAGCCACCACGGGGTGCAGATGAGCCGTCTCCTCAAACCTCTTTTAAAGAGAGTCCTGCCTTCAGATCTGTCGTTACTCTTAAGGCTTCAGCCAATGCGGGATGGACGAAGTCCCTAAGTACAAGAAATGCCGCATTTACCGATAAAAACACCCCGTTAAAATCTCAGAAAAACAACAGATATTTCGTCAATACAAGTATGTCCTATGCAATACAGGGAACAAACTTTTAGGGTAAAAATTATTCGTTGCTTAACTGAAATTCAAATTTAACCAGGTGTTCTGTTGTTTTTTTTTTTTTTTCTGGTAATTCTAAGAACAACGCATCCACTGCTTGAATTCTTTTCTTTATAGTCGATCTAGCAAACAAGACACAAGGCTATATTGAGAGGCAGGCAAAATATCATAGGCATGGTCAGTCATTTGTACACATACAAAAAAAGCCACGTTGAAATGGATTATGAAAGCAGTAAAAAGTTTATTTACGTTAACTGAGGGGACTGTCCATCTGATTGTTAAGACTATTATGGGTATTAATCCAGGGACCTGGGCAGCTCAGGTGGCTCAGCAGTTTAGCGCCACCTGCAGCCCAGGCCCTGACCCCAGGTCCTGGGATCCAGTCCCATGTCAGGCTCCCTGCATGGAGCCTACTTCTCCCTCTGCCTGTCTCTCTCTCTCTCTCTCTCTCTCTCTCTATATATATATATATATATATATATATATATATATATATATATATATGTCTTTCATGAATAAATAAAATCTTTAAAAAAAAATCCAGGGACCTACAAATGACTTCCCGGGGAATAAATCAGGCCTATTGCCATTCTTTGTATGGTCTTTGAGCTAAGAATGGTTTTCACATTTTTAAATGGTCAAAAAAATCAAAAGAAGACTGTCTGGTGGTAAGTCAAAGTTATATGAATAAATAAATAAATAAATAAATAAAATAAATTAAATAAATAAATAAATAAATAAATAAATAAAATAAAGTTACATGGATTTCCAGACTCAGCATCCATCATTAAAATGTATTCTAACCCAGCCATGCCCACTCATTGTCTTATTGTCTCAGTCTGTTTGCAGGCTTCTAGCCGGCAAAGGCAAAGTTGAGTCCACTCAACAGAAATGGCTCAACCCGCAAAGCCAGAAATATTTACTCTCCGGCCCTCTACAGAAGCACTTTGTCGACTCCTGATATGGATGAAACCATTATCTGTAAAGTGGTGCCATAAATAATCGTTAAGTCTGTTAGCTATAACTCGGAGTGGGCTAAACACTTCCTTATTGGCTGAAATTATTTGCTTAGCTGTCCTTTTTTCTTATAGTCAAAAGGATCATGTTTTCACAGATACAAGATTTTGGTGAACTGTAAGCCTGTGGCGTTTGAATGAAATTTATTTTCACAATACAGGCTGCCTCTGCTCATCACAATTCTAATCCACCCTTTGTGGTTGCTGCACTGCCTCACCACCCCACGATTGCTGGCTGCGTGGATCCTCGGCCCGAACAGTATTTTACCAAGTGGCTCGCCTGCCATCTAGTGGGGAGAGACATAAGTGACTCACTATATATATATTTTTTTTAATAAATTAATTTTTTATTGGTGTTCAATTTACCAACATACAGAATAACACCCAGTGCTCACTGGGTGACTCACTATATTTATTCAGACAAACTGACTAGCCAGGTATAGGCTGTGGGACTATCCCGGGCAAAAAAATTAATTAATGAATTAAAATAAAATAAAGATTAAAAAATAAGCTGTAGGACTTTGAATAGTGATGATCAGAGTAATTCCTTACATTTGTTTTCTTTTTTTAATAGAAGAGAAATCTCTTTGCCACAACAAGGTGAAGACCTACCCAGGGAAGCTGGGCAATAAAAAATAATAATAATAATCAGAGAGGAAGAAAAATTATTTGTTTCCATATGACATGATCTGCTACAGGGGCAACCTCTATAGATTCCACAAACTCTAGGAATTAATTAGTGATTTCAGGGTAATTCCTTACATTTGAATAGCAGCTTGTGATTTACAAAAAGCATTTTCCCTATTTTAGACTATTTTAATTAATCCTCCTTCGGGACACGTGCTGTGTTATAGGGGGATCTTTTTTGCCCGGTTTTTTTGGATGAAGAAACTGAGTCTGCACTGTAGCTCTCTCGGGGTCATACAGGTGGCTCAATCCCAAGTGCCGCGTTCTGTTCGCTCAACCTAACTCCTCTGAACTTCAGTTCCCTTGTTTCTATGCCCCTACCTCTACTCTGTGAATGATTTTTTTAAAGATTTTATTTATTTATTCATGAGAGACACACACACAGAGAGAGAGAGAGAGAGAGGCAGAGACACAGGCAGGGAGAAGCAGGCTCCACGCAGGGAGCCCGACGTGGGACTCGATCCCGGGTCTCCAGGATCCGTGAGTGATTTTGAAAGTCTGTTTGCCACAAGTACATTTATTTTAGGAAACTTCCATGGGTAGTGTTTTTAAACAAACAAGAGCCATCCAAAATATCCCTTCTCAAGAAAAAAAAAATTCAAAGGAGGCACAGGCAATTTTTTCCAGGCAAATTTTTAATTAGCGTTTGTCAAAAATGGGGTATTAGTTAAGACCCATTTTCTAATGGAAGGTGCAAAAACTGGGCAGAAGACACTCAAAGCTGAACCCTTGCAGGGCTGTTGATTACTGGCACAATACCTGCCACTGGCCACCTTTAAATCCTTTTTGATTAAGACACAGAATAATAATTTTCCAGTGCAGTATGATTCCCTTACTTCTAGGTCTACAAGATGATGTTTACACAGAGCTCTGAGAGTGTAAGACACAGAGGTCTCAGAAAGAGATCCGTTTTAATTGCTCTGTGTCTCAGAAACTTCCAGAGGCTCGTCGTGAATCTGCAAAGGAACCTTTGAGCCTGCTATGCTAAAGCTCATTTGAGAAGGGAGATTTGTGGGCTCTTCCAGGAGTTGGTAAGGCGCCTCTGTCTTGCAGCAGTGGTGTGTGTGCTTAGCGATTACGAGGAACCAGATTAAATAGCCAAAGGTTAGGGCAACCCGAAAGAGTCACGTTTACGATGACATCCATCTGCTGGATCTGCAGTTGGGCGCACAGTGGGAATATACGGAGTCACAGGCCACCTGCTAAATGCAGCTGTACATGTCGAGTGCGTCCGAAAATGCACAAAAGTGTCAACGCAAGAAAGAACAGTTTCCAAAAAATAAAAAATAAAAAAAGAACAGTTTCCGCGACTTTGCAGATCACTGATCTCAGGCTGTGCCTGTTTCTTGTGAGCCTGCCCCTAGTGGGAACACTGCGGGATTACTTGCAGACAGCCACACACACTTCCATACTAAAATTTCAGCTGGAGGTAGGATTATGAACACTAAGGCACCCGGGACATAGGCATTCAGTTCTTTGATGGCCAGACTTTCAGCACCGCCTTCATTTTTTTTTTTTAAGATTTATTTTAGAGAGAGAGAGCATGAGCAGGGGAAGGGAGAGAGGGAAAGAATCTCAAGCAGACTCCCGTCGAGCACAGAGCCCAGTGCGAGGCTCGATCCCCGGACCCTGAGATCAGGGCCTGAGCCCAAACCAAGAGTCGGACACCCAACAGACTGAGCCACGCAGGCGCCCCGGCACCGCCTTCAGTTCAACCACTGGCAGTGCCTACTGTTGGCAAGCTCTGCTGCTGGTGTGATTTGTATCACAGACAGGGGGCTCTGCACCTCCACCTTGGACGTGGTCCTCATCAGTTGTCCCCATTGTCCCGGAGCCAATGTTCTGCGTGGGCCCTTTGCAACTGCTGAGGCCTGGTTATTTATGTGGCTAGGACATGGCCCAGGGGTACCTTAACAACTATGCCAAGAGGACACGACAGTATTGATCATTCTTCAACGGCCCCTGAGGCTCCAGCAGGTCAGGTCATCCTAGGGGTGTCCCCACAAGCTCCCAGCACAAAAACTCCCTAAAGTTGTTCCTATTTATATGACAGCTGCGGTGGATACTACCGCCGCTGCCGCCCACAAGGGACACATGCGGTGCGCCCTCTCTGCCCTCTCGTTGGGTGCTGCTGGGGGGCCTACGTATGCGTGAACTAAACTGATCCTCAGGGGCTGTCCCTGTGGGATTCAGTATTACTGTCAGCCCCGTTTTACGGATGTTCAAACCAAGGCTCAGAGAGGCTAAGACACTTGCTCAGTCTCACCAGCAGGCCTGACTGTGAAGGACACGGCAATGCTGGAACCCCACCAGCCCGACTCCAGAGCCCTCGATCCCAAAGCACATTCAGAAGTGTGTCCTCCACCCCCATAGGACTTCCCAGTGACAGGCCATGCCTATATGCCTGCCGTTCCTGCTGCTTCGTCCCCTCCTTCCCTCCCCCTGCCCTCCCACCAGTGTTTGCTCAGCCTTTAAGGCCCAGCTGCAATTTGGTCTCTTTGAGAAATAGTCCCCTGAGGCCCCCAGCTGGAAGTCAGCACACTCACCCTACTCTCCCCCCTCGCAGCCCTTAGTCCGAAGCTCTCCTAGGGCGCTCAAGGGCACTCAGCACCTTCTCCTTGGTTTGGGAATTATTTGCATGCGTAGCAGTCACACTCACTAGAGTATAAACTCACTAAAGAAAACCCAGCTTAACCTCTGCTTCTGCCATGACTCCTTGGTTCCCCAAATATATTAGCTCCTAGGTGCCCTCAGCACTTTGTTCCTGCCTTAACCGTCTCTAAGGTGCTGTCATCAGCCTGGCTGTCCGCCTCACCCAAGAAGCTAAACTCCTTGAGGACAGACCGAGTTCTGTCTCTGTAGCCTCAGCCTAGCACAAGCTCTTGTTCATTTGTTTCCTGAACGAATAGCCCTGCCCGAATTCCCCCAACTGAACACCAATCGCTCCCTGCTCTTCCATGTGACCTTTTTTAAATCTTTGTTATAGTTAATCTCTAGACAGGTCTTAGCTCTGGTTGGAGCTGTGCCTTAGGCATCTCCATGATTCCGTCACTTAGCAGAATTTCTGGTCCAGTAAATGGGCTCAATAAATATTTTCTGGATGAATGATTCATCACCCATAAGTGATGGGCTCACGGGCGGTCCCAAAGAATAGGTTCAAGAAGGCTGGGGCGCATGGGGGGCTCCGTCGGTTAAGTGTCCAGCTCTCTGGCTTCAGCTCAGGTCATGATCTCAGGGGACTGAGCCCCACCTTGGGCCCCACACTCGGTGTGGAGTCTGCTTGAGACTCTCTCTCCCTCCCTCCGACCCCCCACCACTTGTTCTCTCTCTCTCTCATTCTCTTTCTCTCAAATAGGTAAATAAATCCTAGAAGAAATAATGAAAGAAACAAACAAACAAGCAGGCTGAGCTGGGTGGGACTCAGCCATGAAGGCTGAGGTGAGATGTGTGCGATGGAAGGGCTGTGAGCTATGGGACCTGTCACTCACACCCATACAAACAGCCATCATCTATCATTGTCAGGACTGGCATTAAAGGCAATGCATTATTTTTTGCTTTGCTACTGGAGGTATGAGGAAGACAAACATCAACATCCTCCAAGAGAATGGGACAAAGTGATAAAAAAAAAAATCCAGACAAAGAAAAAACTATTTTCAGGTTCACACAACACTTGTATATATTCTGGGGAAAAATTCTGCATCCATTTGCCAGTGTGATTATATCCCAATCCTAAGTTAGTATTCCTTTCAGATCATTAAAAACATCATCTTAGCACCATAAGGTAAGAAAAATATGAAATTAAGAAGTTTGTATTATAATTCAATGGTAGGAAAGTGTTAAAATATCATAAAAAATTATATGGGGGGGGGATCCCTGGGTGGCTCAGTGGTTTTAGCGCCTGCCTTCGGCCCAGATCGAGTCCCACATCAGGCTCCCTGCGTGGAGCCTGCTTCTCCCTCTGCCTGTGCCTCTCTCTCTCTCTCTCTCTTATTAATAAAGAAATAAATAAAATCTTTTAAAAAATTATATGAGTCTACAGGTTAATAATGGGTCACTCTTATGCCATCAACTGATAAATAAGAATAAAATATCTCAGAATGAAGTCATCTTCAAAACTGAGTTCTTAATAGAATAACAACCCTAAGACTTAAGAGAAGAAAGAAAAAGAACATTTGCTGAGACCCTTCTAGGTGTCAAGTACTATCTTCATTGCTTTTACTCACATTATCTTATTGGTCTGAAAAAAATCGTGGAAGGCTGCATAGCTAATAAGCATCTGAACTGGAATTTGGCCCACGTCTTCTGTGTCCTCACCTTTATCCTCCCCTTCCTCTTAAGAATTCAGCGCAAATATCACACTTACTGAAATTCCTCATCAGTACTGTTGAACTTTATCCCTCCCCACCACGAACGGCATTTCAGATGCTATCCGGGCCAGTTAATTGAATTTCAGAGATTCATTCCACACATCTGAAGTCCAAGTGGTCAGGATTTCTCCCATTCATCTACCCTAGAGCCAATGCCTATGATATTTTCCTTTAGAGAGTTTAAACCTGTTAAGTCACAGAGCCTACCAGTGTTTTTAAATTGTTTTCTTCTTCTCCAGACACACAGTTTTAGTAACCTGATGACAGAAAGCCAATCCTGGCAATCCAAATGGGCTGAGCTCCACTGGATCAATAACTCACTTGGTGGCCCGCTGCCCAGTGGCCAAACAATCACCATCAGAAAATCTGACGCCCAATTCTTCTCTAGTCTGCCACTGACTGAGTGGCTCGTTTTTTCTTGGCCACGATGACAGTCCCTTCCAGGCAACCATAGCTGTGAGAGTAGCCTGCGACCAGCATGCACACAGGGGACCTACCGCCAACATTTGTAGACAGTTTCAGACTGGGGGAAAGTTTGCGAAGATGTATAACCACAAATTTCAGCAAGAGAGTATTCATGATCAGTTTTAAAAACACTAAGCACTTGTCAAAATGGCACAGTTAATTTCTTTTAGAATTAAATGAAAATGAAGGAACAACAATTAAGCATGTAATTAGCCACAAAAATGTTTTTAAGATTTGTAATTACAGCTAATTGCTATGAAATATCATGTTGACTTAAAAAGCTGTTAACAGAATTGAAAATAAAGCAATGGCATGGTAAATGCATATTTCCTTACATTCACCCAGGCACAGAGGCCAGAGTAAAGCTCCAACTCACTTTGTGACCCAGCTCCCTGTAGCACCTGTTGAGCCGGCTATACATCCAGCTTCCTTACTTGCACCACTTTTCCCTCTTTCTCACTTTGTCCCTGCCCACGTGAGAGATCCTAATATTCTCTGCTCCCGTCCCCCACGCCACAGAGGTCCAATAGTGAAGACGCCAAAAGAAAATGATCCATGGGATTAAGAAAAACTAAAATGAAGCTATGCAGGTGATCTGGCTTTATTTATTTTTTATTTATTTATTTTTTTATCTGGCTTTAAAACTGGAATTCCACGGGCATCTCGGTGGCTCAGTCAGTTAAGCTGACTCTTGAATTGGGCTCAGGGTCATGAGACGGAGCCCTATGTTGGGCTCCACACTGGGCGTAGAGCCTACTTGAGATTCTGTCTCTCACTCTCTCCTCCTCTTCCCTCTGCCCCCCTCTCAAAAAATAAATAAAATAAATAAAACTGAAATTCCAATGAATTACATCAGGGTCGATGCTCTCTAACCGGGACCTAACTTAAAGCATGTCATTTTTATTTGCTGTAGCTACAACTCTCTCTTAATCCAAGAGGTTTTCAATTTTATTTTTTCCAAAGTTTCATTCAAGTGTAATTTAGGTTATGACTATAGCATGAAGATGAACTTTCAGAAAAATCTGTCCTCAGTAAAAAAGCATGTTGTTATCTTTCATACCACACCTGACATTAAAAAATCTAAATGCATGGCTCCATGTAAAATCTTTTTGGTAAGTTAATATCACTATCCTCTTACAGCTGCTCTTAAAAAGAAAAAGTTGGGCTCCTAGTTACACATCTGCTCTATTTTGGGGGTGGGGAGAAGTTACATAGGCAGTTCAGAGAATCCTACTTTTTTCCTCAAGCACTAAAATGTACATGTTTCAATATAATATATAATTACTGATTACCAATCCAACTCAATGCTTGTCCATTTCAATGGCTCCTTATTTAGTAGACTGTACTTACATTTGGCTGTAAAGTATCTGTATTTATCATTTTTCACAGCTGAGAACAATTTGAACCCCTAAAATATCTCTGCAACATAAAACATGTACCCTGGCCAGTGTGAGCCTCAAAGCCAGTGTTAGAAGATGCTTTCTCTAGTTCTTCATCTGCTATGTCTGGCATCTACTGTATGAAAATGCCAAGGAAATGGAGGCACACCGAGTCTGAATCTTTGATAGAGAAACTAATTAGGCTTTAGTAATTAGTTTTGCATACTAAACCCTGGTACTTTTATTTTTTTTTAATTTATTTTTTATTGGTGTTCAATTTGCCAACCCTGGTACTTTCAGATTGACCCAAAAAAGATTGACCCAAAAATGCATCTCTGTAAGCATGCGCTTTGACTGTAATATTAATATTTGTTAATTCATTCATCTATTCATCCCACAAACCTTTCCTCAGCTGCTATTCTGAGCACGTCACTGTACCAGGGGCTGGAAATATGCAGGGCGACTCATTAAATCTTCACAAGAATAGGAGGTAGGTACTGTGATGACTCCTATTCTACAAGTGAAGCTTAGAGAAGTTATTTGCCCAACGTCACTCCAAAATAACTCAGACAACATCAACACCTTAACGTAATCTTAACTCAGGAAAACATAACATAAACCCTTTAACTTAATCTTAACTCATCAAAGTGGTATTTAATCAAAATTCCCGGGCAGAGAGAGGAATGGTAAAGCCTCAGGGCACTGTGGACACACTGGATTATTTACTGGAACTTTTCTCCCATTAATCATCTGGTGCCTCGACAAGGTAGCACCACCACTGCAGGTGGCACTGAATTTGGCCATTCGTGATCACAGTAACTCAGTACCTCTTTCTCAAGCATCCCTAGAATTGAGAAGGAAGGTGACTTCCCCAGACCTCATGAGACAATTCAGTAGAGTCTGATTTAAAGGCCTAGGGTTTTCAGTTGTTTTTTAAACCTGTCCCAGATTAATTGCCAGGACTCCAACCTGAGTCATCTGTAGAGGGCGGACAGGCACCTACAGCCCTGAGAAGCAGGAAGACTTAGCAGAAGAGGAGCAGCATCCTCCTCACTTGGACCCATGCCAGGGCCTAGCCACAAACAACTGTGGTTCTAATGAGCATTCCGGGCGGCAGATCGCAGAGGGCAACTCCCAGAATTTGAGGGTCAGGCTAGACAATGCAGCCTATGCTACTAGGAATCAACATGAACTTGATGGTTGCTTGCTCCATTCTAGAGGACAGTCTAAGTCCAATGCAACTGCCTTTTCTATGTTCTCTTCCTTAGATCCCTTAAGGGTCCAAAAAAAAAAAATCTCTGCACTGAAACAAATGTAAAACAAAATAGGCAAAATTTGGCAGAAGGAATTCTTTTTTTTTTGTAATTTTATTTATTCATGAGAGACCCACAGAGAGAGGCAGAGACACAGGCAGAGGGAGAGGCAGGCTCCTCCCAGGGAGCCCGATGTGGGACCCAAATCCCTGGACCAGGGATCACGCCCTGAGCCCAAGGCAGACGCTCAACCGCTGAGCCACCCAGGCGTCCCCAGAAGGAATTCTCTTAACCAAAGAGATGGTCATAGTCCTTGAGCTCCATTTTCCTCTCTGAAAACAGACCAAGCAATGCCCAGTATCTCCCTGGGAGGCCGGATGGAATGCTGTAAGCTGATTTTCAGAAACTCAAATAAGCAGTAGCAGCTAAGACAGAATTAATTCAAGTTACTGTTTTGGTTCTGTTTGTTTGATTTGTAACAACTGAAGAGCTAAGGAGAGGGCCCTTTTGCTCTTAATAACTAGCTGAGGGTCTGAGCTAAGCCTGTTTCAGTGCTGCCTCCCCCTCATCCAGCAGCTGTCCGGCCCAGGCTCAGATGTGTTTCTGGCATTCGGCTAACAGAGTCCGCCTCTTCATGACCACACCCCCTACGGCCTTCTGGAAGAAATTCCAAGATCGCTAGGAGCTGGATCAGAGAATCAGAATAATAAGGTGGGGGGGGGTCAGTATTTTTTAAAAGATCCCCATGTGATTCTAAAGTGCATCGAAGGCTGAAAACCACAAGTTTAGATGGTTTCAACCTTGGGAGATTTCTAAGTAGTGGAACTCAGGTCACATGGAGAAGGAGGAACTCTCTAGGCCAGGGTTGTCCAAGACAAATATAGTATGAGGCATGGATAAAATTGTACAATGTTTAGATAATACGAAGAAGAAAGTAGAAAGTAACAGGTAAATTAATATTATAACATATTTCATATGACCAAATGGATCTAAAATATTATCATTTCAACATGTAATCAATATGAAAAATAATAGAATAATTTTTTCCGTTCTCAATTCTGGAAGTGTGCTGTGTATTGTAGACATACAGTAGTATATCCTCTGCACTGGACAGCTACAAGTGAAGGCGCTCTTCTATCGTGGGAGTAAATTCGAATGGATACCCGCCAAATGGGCATGGTTTCTACCTCCCTATCGGTTACCACTCCAGAATGGAACTATATAAAGTAATAAAATAATGTTTCATCTATAGTCAGAGCTGGAAGAGCCAGTCCATATTTGGTCCAACTCCTTTACCTATTAAGTGATTAAGGCCCATGGGTGGAAGGCTTGTACCAGATTGTACTGATAATCTGTTACAGCACAAAGGCTCTGGAATCTCTGGCTGTTTTCTCTATCCTGAAAAAGATTGGCAGTTGAAAAGGTGGCATCTGTCCTAATTCTCCTTTTTCTTGATTAGCAAAGAAGTGTTTTTCTCCAATGCTGAATAAACAAAAATTCATCAGAAGGTCTTCATTTTATGTTAGAAATTCAAATTTTTCACTTTGTTGAGATTTTTTTTTTTGAATTTTAGAACAGCGGGCTTTGGACAGCTTACTTGATGCCTCCTCAACTGTCAATTTCAGCACATACAGGGCCAAATTAACTCAAGAGGTTCCCAGTTGAATAGACTGATTTCTGGAACAATCCACGTATCTGGTAGGAGCAATCAGAAGCCTCATTAACAGACCTGAGTTAAACAAAATGTTATCAGGGGTGTTAAAGGCCACTTGTTGGTTATACAAACCTCCTTAGTCTTTCATCTGTTTCCTAAGGAAACAAGAGTCAGTAAAGGTTACTTAAATAGCAAACTGCCTAATATTCAGGAATGTGTAGTAACTAAAGTGTCTCCCCGGCCGCTCCTCCCACCAAAAAGACAAGTTGATAGTGACTATCAACATGTGCTTCCCTAATATGCAGTTGTGTACTAGAGAGAGCTATGGGTCCATGTGTTTGGGTCTTTTGTTGTTGTTGTTCCTTTACTTATTCACTTCTGTGGTTTAGGTTAGGGCTAACCCAGAGACAGTTCAGCCCCACTCACTACTGGCCTCACTATGGCTTATCACTGTTACACCACATAACGGAGTAAAGAGCCAACATGTAGATGCAAACAGACACGTGCACACTGATCCTGTCCTTCATGCAGTCGATCATTGACCCCTATACAAGGCACCGGGCTGGGCCCTGCAAGGGACACAAAAGCAAAGGAGATAGACCTTCTGCCCTCAAGATGCTCACATGTATGAGAAGGGAATATACAAATAGCTGAACTATATCAAAAACTCTAAGCGTTCAAAGACATGCAGATGCAATGTTATGGGAGACACATCTTTTTATAGATTTATATCCTCAATAATTTTTTATATTTGCTTCGACGTGGATGGAACTGGAGGGTATTATGCTGAGTGAAATAAATCAATCGGAGAAGGACAAATATTATATGGTCTCATTCATTTGGGGAATATAAAAAATAGTGAAAGGGAATAAAGGGGAAAGGAGAGAAAATGAGTGGGAAATATCAGAGAGGGAGACAGAACATGAGAGACTCCTAACTCTGGGAAAAGAACAAGGGGGAGGTGGAAAGGGAGGTGGGTGGGGGGGTGGGGGTGACTGGGTGACATTGGACGGGATGAGCACTGGGAGTTATGCTATATGTTGGCAAACTGAACTCCAATAAAGTAAAAAATAAAAATAAAAAATAATTTGTTTTTAGATCATTTTGACTAGATCTGTCAAAATGAGAAAGGGACACACAGATGAGGCAGGATGAAGGGACAGGGAGTTTTGATTAACTCCAACACTTGAAATCAGGACTTAAGGATGAAAGCTACAGTTTTAGCTTCCACAGCAACAGGTTTGTTTTTTTTTTTTTTCTGTATTCTGCTTTAATTCCACAGTGGTGAGAAAATCCCCATTTACCCCAAAAAAGTAATGCATTTTACCCAGAAAAGTAATGCATTCTTGCTCAGCCAACTTGACCGTCCCCTATAAAAGTTGGGCATGAATTTTTACCAAAATGTGGAAGACAGCCTTCCTAGTCAATGGTACATTTACAAGACAGTCAAATATCTGCACAGAGTAAGTAAGAAAATCGTCACTACGGGGCTTGCACGGAGCCCAGGTCATCTGGCAGTTCATGAGCCATATGAGGAAGACACAAGCAAATGACCATGCCTGGCAGTTGGAGCAACAGACACTGTTGATGTTAGGGACAGAGAAGCCTTTCCCTCATGGGAAAGCCTGGGACCTTTGCTCTCCACTTCCTCCTCCTCTCGACCTTGGAACCTGTAAGATTTTTAAGTTTTGCCACTGAGTAGGCAAAGCTGGGATGGCCCAACACCACTGAAGATTTTGTTTCTTGTTTGTGATGGAAGGGACAATGAGGATGCATTTGAGATGAGCCTGGAAGGAGGGGATGAATTTAAACAGCCAAATGGAGGAAGAGGAGCCTTCTGGGAGAGGCAGTGGCATGCGAAGGAGAGGGGGGAGCCCCTACAGGGAGCCTACACTTGCAGATTAGGAGCCCTAGCAAGCCTATTCAGGAGGCCGAGCTGCGTGCGGTTCTGCAGGGCTAAATACCCCACCCTGTCCCCAGAATCATCAGCAGCCAGGAATCGGAGAGGGGATGAGGGGATGGGATGGCAAAGGTGAAGGAACAGTCGTGAACATCTCTCTTCCCCTGGCCAAGTTCCCCTGCCAAAGCTGTTCGGGTTCCCCTTTGTCTTCCCTAAGCCCCCCTGCGATAATGACCAGCTGTGGGGGCGAATGTGTAGAGGGCTTTCTGAGCCCCTGCAGAGAACTGAATAATAGGGCTTTGCAAACGAGGGGCTTTAAAAGTCCTTAATCCCAAGAAATTTAATAATATTCACAAACACAAGTTTAAATGAAAAACTTGAAAAGCAAAAAATGTCTGCTACATTAATAAAGCATTAGTGGACTGTAATCAGGTTTTGATTTAATCTCTTTAGGAAGCCCTTAATACTCTGCATCAAATACAAAGCTAATCTTCTTGTTTCCTCTGAAACTCCACCTCAGCAAATTGTTCATCCAGCCGTGGAAAGAAATTGAAGCCTCTTCAAAATTTATTATGCCCACTGGCAGACCAGTTGAGGTTTTCAGATCTTATTTTATATTCTATGCATCTCACTTTGGACTCAATGTGATTCTTTTGTGGATTAAACCGTCCTCTATCAATAGTCATTTCTAAATTTTGCAGCTTTGCAGGTTTTAAGCTGCAAATTTTAAAATACTTTTCCAGTTGTGACCCACAGATATTATTTCTCTGCTTCCCCTTCCTGCCCCACCCCCATCCCCCTCTTTTCCTCCTCTCATGTCTCCCTATAATTTACAGACATGCTGGGTCCACCTGGGCACAAGCTGAACACTGTGTGTCTCCCTCTTCTTTTGTGTCCGGGCCACATTGCTCTTTCATTCTGGCTCCCCAAGGCTTCCTTAGGGGAGCTGATCTCAGATTCCAGGCATGGGCATCTGTGTGCTTAGAATCCACCCATTTTCCTCTGCAAGCAGCAACAACTCTTTCCCTATTTTTCATTATTTTTAAAAAATATTTTACTTATTTATTTGAGAGAGAGAGTGAGCAAAAGAGAGAGAGAGAGAGCATGAGCCAGGAAGGGGGCCAAGGGAGAGGGAGAAGCAGACTCCCCCTTGAGCAGAGAGCCCCGAGGAGGACGAGGATGCGGGGCTCAATCCCAGGACTCTGGGGATCATGACCTGAGCCCAAGGCAGATGCTCAACCCACTGAGCCACCCAGTCGCCTCCTATTTTTCATTATTTTACGAAGTGTGCCAATTTGCCTCTCTCTGAGCTGGGGGTAAATAAAATGCATCACAAAAACTCTCCCACCCCCGTTACCCAAGATAAATAGAGAATTTTAGAAAACTCTCAATGACAAGACAGTTATATTCCCATAACTATGGCTACTTGGGCTATTTCACGTGGCCTACTGCCTCATGTTTGACGTGTTATAGGGTTGCCATCGAAAACTATGCAGAAAAAAAAAAAAAGAAAACTATGCAGAATTGTGGAAGCCACATTTTTTTTATCCTTTCATGAAAAGGGACTGATTCTGAGAAATAGGTTGGAATCTAACTCAGCTGAAATATCGTGATCTTTATAAAATATATCAAAAGATGTCTACAAATTCGAGGAAACGGGGGTACACACTAAAATCTGCAGTTTTAATAACTACTGGAGCAGTAAAAGCCACTTATATTAAATATGTTAGGCATTGTTTTCCACAACTGACAAGTTCCTTATGCTTGTTATTACATTTCACAATACTCCACAACTGTAGATCACATTAAATTTTATGTGTTCATACGTGTTTTCTCACTTGTACCCACAACAGCCCCGTGAGGTAGGCAGAGCAAATATTATTATGCTTCCCATTTTACAGATGAGGAAACTGGGAATGGGATGAAGTTTACCCAACTAGTCAGTAGTGGGGGTGATGCATCCCAGTTCTCTGCCTTCCTGTTCAACATGGGTGTTGCCAGTAAATACCACTGGGGTAAACTCGAATTCTCTGCCATTCGGTAATAAAGACGTTCACCTTCTGGATAAACTGGATAGAATTACAACAGGGAACTACCTGACCCTTAACCGAGAAGCAGAGGGAAGAGAATGGGGCTGAACGTCCAGGGGAAGAGATCTGTACCACCCCCGGGTCAACCGCTCACCTGCTGCCATGAAATCGCAACTAAAATTTTGCTGCTTCATGCTCTCGCCTTCTCTACACAAGAAACACAGGTTCCTGAATATTAAAATATGAAGCTCATAGCCTTAATACAGCTTCATTAAGATGCAAAGCGAGGTAGTTTCTTCGGGAGTGGAAGTTAATGCTCTGTGTTCCACGCCAGCTCTCTATCTGCATGTAAAGCAGCATGCACTGGTGCTTTAACTGCATGAGGCAGTGCCATCCGTCTACACTCTGCTCCCTACTACCAGGCCGGTGGCCAAAGAAGGGGAGGCAGAGTCCAGGGCAGGGATGGGCGTGGCCAAACAGGCCAGGAAACCAGAGGAACTTTGCTGCCCGTGGCCAGTTCTGCTTCTTCAAAAAGTTCTGCTCTTGGAGAAGGCGGCTGGGCATGGCCGGTCCCCCCCACTGCGAGCTGCGAGAGACCTACAATCGAAGCCAACACACCTGGTTTCACAGGCTCGCAATTACTCTGCTGCTGTGCATGAAGCCAGGCCAAGATTCAGTGCATTCCAACACAATTCCTTATTCATCGGTCCAGAGATTTCCAAGCTTTGAAAAAATATAAGACTCAGCTCAGCTCACCCTTTACCTAAATAAAGCTTTCTTATTGTACTCCTTATTTCTCCTAAGAAAACTCCAAAAAAAAAAAAAAAAAAAAAAAACTCCAATGCAGGGAAAATGTATTTCTCTTTCCTTTTTAAAATGAATTCAGGGGGATCCCTGGGTGGCTCAGCGGTTTAGCTCTTGCCTTTGGCCCAGGACGTGATCCTGAGGATCCGGGATCGAGTCCCACATCGGGCTCCCTGCATGGAGCCTGCTTCTCTGTGTCTCTGTCTCTGTCTCTCATGAATAAATAAATAAAATAGTAAAAATAAATAAAATGAAATGAATTCAGTTTTGTGTGACGCTTACATGCTTTCTTCAGAACACTTCAGGGAGGGCAAAGGCAAGGAATGAGATTCGAGACTATAGGAACACCAGTCCCCAGAAGAGAGGGAGAAAGAGCAGTCAATGTAGTGAAGGCCAAGGAGGTGCGTGGGGCGGGGGGCGCAGAGTAAGTCATTGTGAATATGGTACCATGCAAGCAAAACCTTCACCCACATGTTCTTCTTTCCAGAAAGTTCCTCACGCTAAATAGTGTGTTCTACTATGTCCATAAATACATTTGGCTCTCAGACCTCGTGTTGTAAGATAACCATTGCACGGAGCATTGATTACATAATTTTAAGTGAGTGATTACTGTGATGTGTGCTGATTATATAAACAGGAATGTGAACATGCTCAAAAAGTAGTACCACACTGGATCCTGCTTTCGTTCATTTATATGAAGCAGAAATCGGCAACATCACATCTTTATGTTCCCCCAGGGATTAGTTTGGAGGGAATTAGGTAGAGAACATACCACACTTTGCAGCCTATGCAGTGAACAAACTTATTAGCTAAAATCTAGAGGAAGAAAAAAAAAATCAAATTGCTCTATTTTTAGTGACGGAGTCCTGTCTTCCTCTCCTTTGCAGGTAACGCTGTTCCTTCCTAGGACTGGGAGGGGGACATAAGAGGAAAGGAAAGTTTCAAGCTCACTCCTGCTCCATTGTGAGCCACGCGTGTGATTAACACAATTCCTCAACCACATTTCAGGTTCACTGTTCCATATGTTCCCAGGTTCCAGACTCCATATGAAATGATATGTACATAAATGAGGGATGTGTCGAAGGAAAATAGATACTAAAGCTCTTAAAAGACAATACACCAGATAGCTTTCTACCTTTAACTTTGTTCCTCCCTGGAACACCTGGGTGGCTCAGCAATTGAGCATCTGCCTTTGGCTCAGGTTGTGATCCCAGGGCCCTGGGATCGAATCCTGCATCGGGCTCCCTGCAGGGAACCTGCTTCTCCCTCTGCCTGTGTCCCTGCCTCTCTCTCTGTATCTCATGAATAAATAAATTAAATCTTAAAAAAAAAAAAAACCTTTGTTCCTCCCTATGCCACCATGACCTAACGTTCAGTGAGGGAAATACTCCTGGTCAGAAGCATCAGCTACCCCCGTATTTCTTTAAAAAAAAAAAAGATTTTATTTTTATTTATGAGAGAGCACGCATGAGCAGGGGGAGGAGGAGAGGGAGAAGGAAAAGCAGACTCCACACTGAGCACAGAGCCTGATGCGGGGCTCAATCCCGGGACCCTGAAATCCTGACCTGAGCTGAAACCAAGAGTCGGACGCTTAACTGACTGAACGCCCCCACCCCAGGGGCCCTATCGCTGTAGTTCTTAGGGAAGCAGGTTTCAGGCTTCACTAAGGTGAATTTAGACTGTCTGCAAAGTCTGAGTGAGTCAACACTCTGACTATAAATGCCATGTGGCCAATAGAGAGATCAGACTGTGCAAGACTTCAGTACCCCAGGGAGGGGGTCCCCTGACCTTTGGTTCCTGGTCGAGAAGGACAAAACAAGGGGAACAGGGGCCCAAACTGTCAAATGGGCAATGCCAGAGAGAGACGAACCTTGGCAAAGAGAAGAGTCCAGGAACTGTCTTCAGTGATCAACGGGGCCATGTGTCAGCAGGAGGCGACTTGCCTCGAGTTCAGAACGTGCATCCCAGGGAGGCAGACTGCATCCAACATGAGGCCAAGCTATAAACATGGCCAGACACTGAACAGGCTGCCTCAGAAAACATGGCATTCCCCCTTCCTGGAGATGTTCAGGCCAAGGAAGGAGAAACTATTTATTGCAGATTTCAAAATGGAGATACAAGGACTGAACTAAATGGCCTTTAAGGGTTCTCCGCAATTCAGAGACTATATTATCATCTTCCCTTCTCTGGTCCTCAACCTCAACTGGGGTCCTAAGAGAAACACTGGAAATCTTCCTATATTACAAATGAGATCTTTGCTGAGCTCCCAACTTACCTTCGCCAATGGGTACGGCCTGTCTTGGTTGGTCTGGGAACACAGTAGGGGTTTCAGGCAGTGCTACAGGGAGCTCAAAAAAGCTCTTATCCCTGGGGGCCTGGAGGGGCTCAGTCAGTTGAGCATCTGACTCTTCATTTCAGCTCAGGTCATGATCACAGGGTCATGAGCTCGAGCCCCACATTGGGTTCTGTACTGTTCGTGGAGCCTGCTTAAGCTTCTCTCTCTCCCTCTCCCTCTGCCCCTCTCCTTTCTCTCTCCCTCCCTAACAAAGTTCTCTTATTCCAACCTGAGTAGAGCTTAACCTAAGTCAGTTACAGACACCTACACAGACAACCTCCATCCAACTAGTTCATGAAGTCCCCACGGAACCCCCCAACTCCTCACCCTCTCACATGCAGGCATCTTTGTGCCTGCACCCAGACCTCTATGTGCCACAGCCAACTCCCTTTCGCAGGCTCCCTTGTGATGAAAACCTCTCAAAATGAACATGCTCTTACAGTTGCCCAATCGGCATCCTTGTCCCTTGTCTCCAGTCCTGATCTAGGTTGTCACACAACCTCCTCAAGCCAAGTTGTGAGGTAACTGGAAGGCTCAGATCTGAACCAAGGGATCACAGACCAGATATTGACTCTTTGCTTTTGGTTTATCAGGTCTTCAGCCCTTGCCACAGACCGGACCCAGTGGGCAAACCCTGGTGCAAAAAAAAAAATCAAAATAATGGAAATACATCCCAGCCACTTCATGCCTGCATTCCAGTACAACACAGTAACCCCTCATTTCCCCATGGAGATATGCAATCAAATACACTGTACCCTCGTAGCCAGAAAACAGCCTTCTCCTGGACACTCATTCCTAATAAGCTACATACCTATCCTTGCTTCTGCCCCCCACAAGAGACAAAGTCTTCAGTGATCTCTAATATAGGCTGATATATGAAATAAGACAAATTGTTGATCACCACGTCCCATCAGCGACAGGAGACATTGCCAAGATATTTAGAATAACATTTTCTGTGACCTCACTTGAAGTGCTACCTTCACCTCTCTCTATGGCATCACAGCAAGACCCAGCGAGTGTGTAAATAAGACTCTGAGGACGTACCATGGAAGTCACTGACAGGCATTCTTGCACACTTAAAAGCCATGCAGGATTTCCTGCTGGGAGGAGGGTAATAATTTTGCATCTGTTTCAGTCTTTATGGTTCACAAGTACTTCCATGGGCATTTCAGTTGGATTCTGAATTAGCCTCATCTGGGGCTAAGGAGAACAACTGCAATGGCATTGCCATTTTATAGATGAGAAAAATAAAAACACAGAGAACAAACAATTCTAAAATTTATATGGAGCCACAGAAGACCCTGAATAGCCAGAGCAATCTTGAAAAAGAAAAGCAAAGCTCCGGGCATCATAATCCTGGACTTCAACTTATCCTACAAAGCTGTAATAATCAAAAGAGTATGGTATTGGAATAAAAATAGACATACAGATCAATAGAACAGAACAGAAAACCCAAAATTATGTGGTCAATTAATCTGCAACAAAGTAGGAAAGTTTATTCAGTGGGAAAAGTCTTTTTAACAAATGGTGTTGGGAAAACTGGTGAGCTACATGGAAAGAATGAAACTGGACCACTTTCTTACACCATACACAAAAATAAACTCAAAATGAATCAAAGATCTAAATGTGAAACCTGAAACCATAAAAACCCTAGAAGAGAGCACAGGCAGTAATTTCTCTGACACCAGCCATAGCAACTTTTCCTATGTAGGTCTCTAAGTCAAGGGAAAATAAGAGCGAAAATAAACTATGGGGATTATCTCAAAATAAAAAGCCTCTGCACAGCAAAGAATACAATCAACAGAACTAAAAGGCAACCTATGAAATGGGAGGAGAATTTGCAAATGGCATATGCAATAAAGAGTTAGTATCTAAAATATATTAAAAATTCTTAGACAACTCAACACCAAAAATCCAAATAATCTAGTTAGAAATGGTCAGAAGAATTGAACAGACATTTCTCCAAAGAAAACATCCAGATGGCCACCAGACACATGAAAAGATGTTCAACAGCACTCATCATCAGGGAAATGCAAACCAAAGCCACAATGAGATATCACCTCACACCTGTCAGAATGGCTAAAATCAAAAACACAAGAAACAAGTGTTGGCAGAGATGTGGAGAAAAAGGAACCCTCTTGCACTGTTGGTAGAAATGCAAAGTGGTGTAGTCACTGTGGAAAACAGTATGGAGGGTCCTCAAAAGTTTAAAAATAGGGGCAGCCCAGGTGGCTCAGCAGCTTAGTGCCGCCTTCAGCCCAGGGCGTGATCCTGGAGGCCCAGGATCGATTCCCACATCAGGCTCCCTGCATGGAGCCTGCTTCTCCCTCCTCCTGTGTCTCTGCCTCTGTGTGTGTGTGTGTGTGTGTGTGTGTGTGTGTGTGTGTGTCTCATGAATAAATAAATAAAATACTTAAAAAATAAAAAAATAAAAAAATAAAAATAGAACTACTCTATGATCCAGTAATTGCACTATTGAATATTTACCCCTAAAATACAAAAACACTAATTCAAAGGGATAAGTGCACCCCTATATATTTTTTAAGACTTTATTTATTTATTCAGGACAGAGAGAGAGAGAGAGAGGCAGAGACACAGGCAGAGGGAGAAGCAGGCTCCATGCAGGGAGCCCGATGTGGGACTCGATCCCGAGTCTCCAGGATCACACCCTGGGCCGAAGGCAGCGCTTAACTGCTGGGCCACCGGGGCTGCCCACACCCCTATATTTATAACAGCATTATTTACAATAGCCAAGTTATGGAAGGTCGTGATCCTGGGATCCAGGATCAAGTCCCACATCGGGCTCCTTGCAGGGAACCTACTTCTCCCTCTGCCTGTGTCTCTGCCTCTCTCTCTCTGTGTCTCTCATGAATAAATAAATAAAATATTTTTAAAAATTATTAAGAATTTCAGGACCATTACAGCAGAGCATTAAACTAAGCATGGAGCCCTATGAGACTCACAAGTCACACGTCCGGGAAGCTGGCCCTGCTTTTGAGCCCCTAAGAGATATGTAAGTCTTAGTATAATGTTTAACTGTAGTTAAACCTACAATTAAACATGGTATTGGTTCTTTTATCCTCCTCATTTCATGAAAACTTTTGTTTTTGTTACCTCTTGCAAGTCTCTCATATCATCAAGAGTATCATTAGAATCAGAGATGTGTCACAATTCCTGGATGACAAATCTAGGGTTGTTTTCATTGATTCTTGAGATAATGTACTTCCTGTGGAGTTCTGATTCATCTTATGGACCCTCTTGAATACTCTATAAAACAAAAACTAGAAAAGCAGCTCAATCTCCATTCCTCCCTCTCTCAAGCCCTTCAGTCAAGAAAGGATACAATGAACATGTTAAAATTAAACTAAGCCATGACAAGGAGAAAGGCTCCTTCTGTTAGGCCACTTACGAAGAACAAACAGTGCCATTGAAGGCACAGCCTCCCACAAGACTGTGCTAAGTGGTTCTCACAACAGAGATGCTAGACTTTTTCAGTCTGGAGAAATCCACTCTGTTCCCCAGCCATACTCCACCCATCATGATTCCCACTCCCGCGCCAGGAAACAAATAAAAGAATGCTAAGAAAACTATGAAACAGTGCAGATGAAATGTATAATGCAATTGTATTTAAGTGCGCTATGATAGATGTTTAGATAAGAGCCACATTTTGTTTTTCACAAATACAGTCATACACAGAAGAGAGGTTTTCACTAGGTTGATGTCTTGGGGTTTGTCTCCTGTGGTCCTTTTTTCGTGACAAAGGACTTACCATATTTACCTGATTCTGACATGTATATTTTCTTCCCTTTTTAATGTCTCTGCAATCAGAATGCACCTTATAATCAGTGGGCATTTTACAATCACTGTCAGCCAGGACGCAGTTGAAAGGGAGTGGTCATCGCCTGTGTACACTCAAGTCTGCGCGTGGCTATTGTAGTATCATGACCTGCGATAAACATATATATCTAAAGAAGCCAAAAAGAGCTCTCCAATAAGTATAAAGTTACAATTCTACTGATATGAAAGCATTACATCACAGCTTATTTAGAGGTGTTTGTTTTCTTTCTTAGTGTTACACAAAAACATAATTATAGGGGGAAAAAGCATCTCAAATGCGATGGAACGCTTCATATCTTCAATAGAATGCAATATCTGCCACTGACATTTCTGAAGAGTTTGAAAAGCTTCACACGCACCCACTTAGAAGCCATCTAAAGTTCATGTTGGCAAAATTCCTAGATACTAACAAAAGACTACTTTTTAAATATCCTTAATGGAATATCGAAGTTTTTGTTTTGTTTTGTTTTACTTTTTCTTGCTTACAACTAGAAATTCCCCAACCCAAGAACCTAAACACTAGTAAGAGGTCCTGGTTACATCAGAATACCAATATACTGGACCAGATTAGTGGACAAATCCATTTTTTTTTCTGTGGTCATGCTTTTGGAGGAAATTCAAGAGTTCCAACATAAGGTCTAGAGCAGCACTATCACATATAACGCATACGATGCAAGCTACAGGTGTAATTTTATTTTTCATGTGTGACCTTTTAAAAAAGTTTAAAAAGTAAAAAAAAGTTTAAAAAGTAGACGAAATTAATTTTAATAATATGTTATTTAACTCAATATATCCAAAATACTATTATTTCAACATATAATCAATATAAAAATATTAGCGAAATATTTTGTCTACCCTGTCTCTGAAATCTGTTGTATACCGTATTCCACACTTAGAATATATCACAGTTTGCACGAGCCACATTTCAAATGCTCAAGAGCCGTATGTGGTTCCCATATTGGACAATGCAGACCTGGTCAATACATACATTATCAACAAAATAAAATAATCCCTTCCAGAACATTTTGCTCAAACACAGAAGCATTCAGCAGAAATTCAACAGTGGCAGCTATTTCCACAGCACTCTTTTGCGTGTCAACTATGATGAATTGATTATGACAATGACAATGATATATTGTTCTGGAGCAATCCTGCTGAAAATAGTCTAGAGCAGTGGTCTTCGAACTAGGCTACTGGTACATGAAATCTTTTCAAGAAGTATTCTGTATGTTAGTAAATTGAACACCAATAAAAAATAAATTAAAAAAAAAAGAAGTATGTGAGCATGGATAGTTTCCATGGATCCACTCTCAGATTCTCAACTCCCATGGATCTTTTCTACTAAAACTGATCTGCCTAAAAACTTTTTTCCCACGTGCTTAAAATTAGGCATTATTTTGCAACTATTCTCAATACCGATCGCTTAAATGTATCATTAACTGGAAAAAAAATGCACCTAACTAATGGCAGTATATATTGTTGATATTGATTCTTTTAAATATAACTAGAATGAGGACGCCTGGGTGGCTCAGCGATTGAGCGTCTGCCTCCGGCTCAGGGTGTGATCCCGGAGTCCAAGGATCGAGTCCCACATGGGGCTCCCTGCATGGAGCCTGCTTCTCCCTCTGCCTGTGTCTCGGACTGTGTCTCTCATGAATAAATAAATAAAATCTTTAAATATATATATATATAACTAGAATGTTTTCCTATACGACAAAATGTTTACACCAGTAAAACCAATACATAGAAATTGTTATTTATTTCAGATAAGATACATCATTCAATTAAACTACTTAAAACCTGTTTTCTCAGATTGTATCTTGAAGTATCTTTTCCAATTAAAGTAAATCCTCATATCACTTTATAAATATATGCTATATATTTATATAATATTTCACTTTATAATATTCACTTTATAAATATATATTTATATAATATTTCACTTATATATTATATATTTTCTTCCTCCCATTATCAAAAACAAAATATAGTAGTTTCCAGACCAATTATTCTTTAGCTATATATGCATATCTCTTTCATAAAATACAGTTGAAAAGTTTGATTCTGTGGTCTAATAAAGTTAATGGATTTTTAAATTTCTGTACATGATTCCTACTTAATTATTTCCACAAACCCAACACCAGAGTTCTAAAAACACATGCATACAAATTTACCAAAGGAAACTATGCTTGCTATCAGATTCCTTGTTTTATACATGAATTATAACGTTAGCTACATATTACATTGTTTAATTTAAAATCACGAGAAACAAAATTATGATTTAATCTCTTAATTTATTTTGAAGTTGATAAAATTCTCATTATAATTTTAATCGATTTCCTTTGTTAATAAACTATTAAACAGGAGGTGTCCCGTAATTGACTTCTGTGTGGTTTTAATAATGTTCCTCAAAATGCATATCAATTGATTTTTCCATTGAAAAATGAAGTAGACATTTTTCTGAAGGTACAGCTGATCTAGCCGATTATTTTGATATGGATATTGCTTTTGCCAATTAAGTTATATTATAAATATTTTCTATGAAATCAATGATCCAAATCTGTAGCCTCAAAGATTTATATTTAAATAAATTAAAGGAACTTTATCAAAATTATTATGTTGGCTAAGGCATATCGGTCTAAGTATTTTGATTTTTCTAATCTTTTTAAGTACACTGCATTAAAAATAATGCCCCAAAATTAAAGTATGTCAGATATAATAGTTATTTGCCAAATCCTTGATAAAGTCATTTTGGTAAACTTACCAGAAACCCAGAAATAAATTATTCAGCAAGAAATCCTTTAATAAATTGGGGCTTCCTTACTTTCATGGAACTAAAGATAGGCCTAATCAAGTTGTCTGTTACAAATTTTAAATTTTAATTAAAATATTTAAATCATGAAAAATTACTTGTCGTAACAGGTCACTGTGATTTTTGACTTATGATTTGGACATTCATTCCATTCCCTTCTACTTATTTTTGGGAACGAAGTTTTCTGACCTCTTATAGCTCTAAAAGTGAAAAATAGGAAGAAAATTTTTACTGCACTGTCTCATTAGAAGTAATAGCCATCCTCAGAGTCATGAACTATCTTGGAGGAAAATAAACAATCATATGCCCTTAAGGGGTGCATTTCCAACCAAATTTGAGTTATTTTTAGTAATTACTTATCAAAATATGTAATATTTTATACTGTTCTGATAAACTGTATACTACTAAAAATTTAAAGGTAAAAAGTTTAATATTTAATAGGCTTGGCATTATAGGAAAATTTCTTTCAATCCATATTGAAAATCTTTCGCAGAGATGTATGGTAGGATGACCAATAAAAGGCTTTTAAACATAAAAATATATTACATTAGGGTAATTTACTGAGGGCACTTAAATAGAATGGTGATTTAAAGGAGGTAATATCATGAAAATTTCTGACTGTTCATGTTTTTTTCTTTGCTTTTAAATCAACAATGATGAGTATCAAGATGCTATGGTACTTTTAGTTCACTGAATAAATGTACAAATGTGATTAAATCGTTTTATTTAAAAGTATGGTATTTGTAATATGCCGGAAATAATAACTACAAATAAACTTATGATCAAAAACTTCAGATGCCAGCTTCAATATTGGTGATGGAATTGATAGTTTTCTAAAATTATTTTAGCAAGTCTATAATTAGAAAGTTTAAAAACCACTGTTATAGAACAGTCTCAGTGAAGCCCAGAGGAAAACTAAGTGGGAGAAAGGAAATTTAGAAAGAAAGATTTATTTTACTATCATTTTTAATTTCTGAATATACCAGAAATCACTATAACTTGAATACACTAGCTTATTTGCCAAGGCAATTAGGCAACTTTGCAATGGGTGAAATTTTAGGAATATTTCTGAGCAATCCACAAACACTGTACTTACTCACTATGGTCACTAGGTGGCAAGTACACACTGGAAACGAAGCCCTCTCCCCCTCCTCCAGGGCTCTCTCAATTGTCCAATCTCCTGCAAAAAGAAAAAGGATATGAATAAAGAAAATCACAACAAACAGTAGCAGGGAATATTTGCTTCCTTTTGCCAGGGAAAGTAATAAGCCCTTAACATCTGAAAATTTCACAAATGGCCTTATTTATGTAATCTAATCTACCCTTCATTAATACCATTTACAAATAATGTTAATACATTCTATGGTATAACCATGTACTTTGACCACAAAACCCAAACTCTATGCAGCTAAGAACTTCACCTCTGGTAAAACCGAAAAGCAGTATCTATGACATTCCAAGCACAAGGTTAAGATCTTAATTTCATTGAATCTTCAAACAGCTCTCAAAGATACAGGCTAATGTCACCCCCATATTATATGTGAGAAAGCAGAAAAATGGCCCCAGATCATTGAGTTAGTAAGAAAATGCAAGTTTGTGTTTCTCCCAATTCAATAGCCATGCCCTTAAATATTACACTGTATGATGTTCCAGCGGTGTGTGTGTGTGTGTGTGTGCGCGCGCACGCATATGAGTGTGCATGCCATCTGTCTGTGTATCTTTCTGTATTTGGCTGTGCACATTTGTATTTCTGTGATTCTATGCCTGTGGTTCTATGCACGTGGAAGTGTGTGCATTTGTGTGTGCAGCACACAAACACCTGTGCACCCCAGATCTTTTAGATCTCTTTCTGGTAATCTCTACATCTGCTTTTATACTGTATAGTCATTAGAGGGAGCTCAAGAATTTCCATTTTCTCTTGATGAGGCTAAGAAAAAGGTGCATTAAAAGTCACTGAAGGGGGCACTTGATGGGATGAGCACTGGGTGTTATTCTGCATGTTGGCAAATTGAACACCAATAAAAATAAATTTATTTAAAAAACTAAATTAAAGTCACAGCTTCCTTTGAAAATGTGGAAGTGTGTTTATTTGTGCGTGCTTTTATAAGTATTTGAGTCTCTGTGTTTTCATACATATAAACCTCTGCATATGTCCCCGTGACTGTGCATGTGCCCGTGTTTCTGCTTGCAGACTAAGTCCACGTATGCAGCTATATGCCTATGATGGCAGATGCATGTGTGTGTGTGCACTCCTATACTTGATGTACATCTAGGATTGAGTGCCACAGGGGCATAGGGGTACATTTGTAGATCATTTGTGTATGTACATCTGTGCCGATGTGTATATGTGCTGATGTGTACATGTCTGTGCCTCCGTATGCCTATAGATATGTCTATTTTTTTTTAAAAAATAGACCATGTTCAGGTCTGTGTTGTCTGTAGATACCACGTGGCTTGTCTCTTATGTTATATGCTGAGGATGTTGTGTATTTCTGGCAGGTACACCTGGCATCTGAGTGTGCATCTCCATGTGCATTTATATGTCTGTATACGTGAGTGCTTTTATGGAGTTGTGTGTGCGTGTGCCCCTAAGAGAGGTTTGGAGTGTGTCACCACCTGAGTAGGTGAAATCTTGTCTTTTTTGGAGGCAGTACTCACGTCTATGTATACATATGTAAGTCCGCGGAACCGTACCTGTATTCCTATGTATATGTTTCTGCATGAGTCCATGTGTATAAGTAGCATCTATGTCTATGCAGAAATGTTTAGTCCTCACGTTTGCTGCCTGCAACTATTCATCTGTGTGAGTATTTGCACGTCTGCATGTCTGTGTGTCAACTGATATGTCTGTACCTATACATTCTTGCTGTAAGCCTCTTTATCCATGTCTAGGCGCTTCTATATTCACATGTACAAGCCTCAGCATTCACCCATCTGTTTGTCCACCTCTGTCGGCCTGTGTAAGTCTGTGTAACCATCTGCGTGTCCACAGGGGCACGTGTGAGTGCATCTGCCTCAATCTGTATACGTGAGAATGAATTTTTTTGGATGACTCTGGGTGAATGCGTATGTGCCTGTGTGCAGATGTTTATGCTGCTGCCTAACATAAGGACTCTGCATGCAGGAGAATTTTGCATGTCTGCATGTACTTGTCTGTGTGCACGCTTCTGTGCTACGCATACTCATCTGTTCGTGTGCATACACAGGAGAACCCATATAAGCATCTGTGTGGCGGGATGTCTGGAAGGTATGCTGGGTTCTGCTAGTGTGTGCCTGCATTTCTGTGACTATGCACAGAGGTCAATGCACATGCACACTTCTGTGTGTATCCGTGCACCTCCTGGTTGGTTCAGGTGTATGTCTGTGGGCCTCTGTGTCTACCTGTACATCCTTGTGGGCCTCCACATCTACCTGCACGGGTAGAAATCTGTATGTGTGTTTCTGCCTGCATCTGCTCGAGCTTCTGCAGCTGTCTCTTTGTGACTCTATGTGCGTGTGGGTCTGTGTACATCTCTGCCTCTGTGTCCATGCCTGCATTCCTGTGAATGTCCCTGTGCTTCTCTATGGGTAGGGGACTCTGCGTGCCCCTCTCATGCACCCGTGTGAGCCTCTGAGAGTGCAGATGCGTTTGCCCACATATATCTTTGTGTGGGTCTCCAGGCCTGTGGCTATATGTGTAGGTGTATGTTTCTGTCTATAAAAGCATATGTCCCCCCAGATCTATATACAACACATCTCCCTCTCCGTATAAAAGCATCTCTCTAAATGCACATGCCACTACCCCTGTGTGTGTGCATGTAGAAATCTCTTTGTGGCTCCATCTCGGTTTTGTATCTGTGTACATGTATACTTCTCCTCGCACAAGTGCATTTACATGTGCACACCTGCGTGCTTGTGTATTTCCATATGTACATCCACACGCCCGAATATTCCTTTGTGTATCTTAATATAAATTTTCAGGCATGTGCCTGTATGCACATTTGAATTGTCATGGTTAGCATGAGCACTTGCAATGCATGTGCAGGCATGAACGTGTTTGTACATATGTGTTCTAGTAACAACTATGCTTCTGTGTGTACATGCATGTGACTCTGTAAGCAGGAAAACGCCAGTAAATATATGTTTAAAACACATGTATTTGCCTATGAATGAGTCTCTGTGTTTCAGTGTTTGTGTGAATGTCTCTGTGTCTGCACAGCAGTAAAAACACATATGTTTATGTCTATGTATGGATGACTCAATGCACCTGTCTGTGGGTACGTGTACACACGTGCAAACACATATGTGTCTCTGTGGGTTCGTATATGCCTGCCTACATTTCTGCATAAACATCCAGGGGTGCTTGAGAATGTGTTTAGGACTCATGAGCCTCTAGAAGCAGCTATGTGTTCTTGCATGCGCATATGTGTGTGCATCTGTGATTTTGCATCTTTGAGGCTATGAATCAGTAAATACACCCTCTGGATGCTACCCAGGTCAGCATATATGTCTCTGCATGCTTCTCTGGGTCTATGTGAATGTGGATTATGTATTTATGACTATGTGTTGCTCTGTGCCTACATACAGAACTATGGGGATTTGTGTGCATCTGTGTGTATCTGTGTGTATATGAGATGACCCACGTCGGGACGCTGGAGTTTTAGGTTCATACTTGTGCAAACATGTATCTCTGGTTGTGGCTGTAAGAATATATGGTCTGTGAGATTATGACACCCCTGTAGGTCTGGGTCAGTGTGAACATCTCTGGCACTGTGTGTGTGTGTGTGTGTGTGTGTTCTAGGGTGTATTTATCTATGATGAATATATGTGTGTAGATGTGAGCACTTTTTTTCCAGAAAGACTTTTCTGGGCATTTCCACACCTGCTTTTCTATGATACAGCCAGCATGAGGGGCTCAAGATCTTCTTCCTACTATTGAAGTAGCCAAGAAAATAAACATCAAAATATGGACTCCTTTGGAAAATATCCATTACTGAAGATAGTAATAATGGTCTAACAGCACAGAGGCTTTTTATAATCTGAAGACAAAAAGCGGGTGGCTGCTCAGTTCTTCAAATCCCACTGCCACTGCAGACGTTTCTGTCAGAGACTCTGGCACGCACCTACCTTCTCCCATCCGGCCCCAGCCGGAGCCCACATGCTGCCTCCTGGCTGCCCAAAGCCCACATCATACGGCCCCCACCCCACCTCCCACTTCCCCAGGCTTGCCTACTGCCAAGGGCCCCAAAGGTGCTACTGCTACTTTCTTCTTCATTCTACTTTTCTTTGGCTAGAAAATCAGATTAAGATACCTGCTGTCATTCAATCCTCACAACGGCCTCGGAGGCGGGAACCAGTGTCATCCTTAGTTTACAAATGAGGGCTGAGGATCAGAGACTTAGAGTGCATTACGTGGGTCATGTGGCCAACAAGTGGCAGCCGCAGAATTCGAACCAGGCCTGACAGACACCAAACCTACATTCCTTCTGCTCTGCCGACCATTTCTACTATGGAACGTGCCCGGGTCCCAGCAACCAGTAAACGGGCACGTCTGCCTCCAAAGACTGTTCTAAACCATGATTCTTTCTTGAAACGATCTCGCTTAATTCTTGAAATGACCTAAAAGGAAGTACTGTCCAAGTTTACATGTGAGTAGACAGGCTCCAAGAAGTGCAGTCACTTGCCAAAGTTCTGTGTGAGCACACAGGTCCTCTGTCGGTACCCTACAGAGCAAAGGG
Organism: Canis aureus; assembly: GCF_053574225.1. Classification (NCBI taxonomy): domain Eukaryota; kingdom Metazoa; phylum Chordata; class Mammalia; order Carnivora; family Canidae; genus Canis; species Canis aureus. The sequence continues at coordinate 13,143,190 of NC_135649.1, forward strand.
TCATTGAGGACAAACACGATGGAGGGAGGACGTGCCTCGTGAAGTGAAGCTGAATGTTCTAGCACCAGGATACATATTCGGCTGTCATTCTTGGTGGGTGGGGCCTCCTGAGCATTGTGTCATGAGTCCGGGTATTATTAGAGGTGCCTGTGAAGTTTGGGAGCAAGTCCGGGTGTCCTGGGGTGAATACGTATGTCGTGGATTACGTGTCTCTGCGTATGGCTCTTCTCCGTGTTGTGGAATGGGTCTCTGAGGACCGTGGGGCAAGTGTGAGCGCTCCGGGGCTAGTTTCTGGGTTAGGTGGCACGTCTCTGTGTAGTGCTGTGAGGCTAGATGTCATGTGGTGAAATGTGTCACAGGGTAGGTCTCAGCTAGTCTCTGTGCTCTGGCATGAGGCGAGGTGTGGGGGGACTCTGGGTGTGGTGGAGAAAACCTTTCTGTTACAGGGCAATCTCTTTGTACTGTGGGTTGATGCTACATGGTTTGAGGTGATAAGTCTTATGTTGTAGGGTGAGTCTGTCTGAAGGAATGTGGGTGTAGGTGTTGTGGGGCAAGCATGTGGGTTTTATGAAGTATTGGTAAGTTGTAGGTCCTGTGAGTGAGTTTCCTGTGCTGCCAGTTTGTGACTAGTGTGATTCATGTGTGCACCGTAAGCTTGTTCTCAGTGCACATTAAGGGAAGCATAGCAAGGAGAGATGAGGTGAAGCAGTGGATTGTGGGTTGTCTCTGTGAATTATGGATCCTATGAGTCCTGAGCTTCTGATTTGGAGGAACTGTGCTTTGTGGGAGTGATTCTGGGTGTTCTGACTTTCATGGCAGTGATTTTTTTTTTGGATGTATTATCTGGAAAATCTGGGGATTGTGGGACATCTTCCTACATTGTAGGGCATGTCTAGGTGCTGTGGTGTATACACTGCAGTCTGAATACTGTGGGATGTATCTTGGAGTAATGAGGTGAGGCTGTGTCATGGGTTGATTCTAGAGATTCATAGCAAATTGTCTTGTCATAGGGCCAGTCTTTGCATTGTAGGGAATGTCTGTGCCTTATGGTGAATCTATGTGGGTTTTCTTAAAGCAGGGGGGAGACTCTCAGGTATGGGGTTGTGTCTGTACACGGTATGTATGGCATTTCAAGAGGTTGTGGTCCAATACTGTGTATTGTGAGGCAAGTGTGTATGATACAGGCTGACTGGAAATGTGGTGTTGGGTCTATTCTGGGGTTGTAAACAGAGTATGGGTTATTAAGGGGCAAATCTAGGCATAGGGGAGCTTTGTGTTTGTGCTGTGGGACTACTCTATATGCTGTAAGGCCTATCTGCTTTGTGATGCATTTCTGTGTGTTATGGGGTATGCCAGTGTGTAATGAGCATGTCTCGAGTTGGAAATCTTTATGTTGGGTGATGATTTGTTTTGTAGGGTGAGTTTATATGGCAGGCCATGTCTGTGTATCAGGGGGTGGGTCTCTCAGTGATATGGGGCAAGTCTGCATATTGTAAAGCTTATCTGTAGTACCGCAGTTCATATATTCATTTTGTGGGATGGTGTGAGGTTACAATGAGATTTTGTGTGTGTAGGAGAACTTGAGTGCTATGGGGCATGTCAGTGCATTGTGGGGAAAACCAGGTATGGGTTCAGTTTGTATCCTGTGATTTGATTCTAGATGTTTGGGAGTGAATTTGCATTCGGGACAGAGTCTGAGCATGACGTGACCATTCTGGGACTGTGGGGAGTGTCTGTGTATTTTCAAGGTATTCTGAACATTGTAGGCTGCATCTTTTCATTGGAGGTTTGTCAACGTGTTGTGGGGGTATGTGCACCACAGACTGTGTCTAGATTGTGGATCAAGGGTGCCTTGTGGGGCAAGGCTAAGTTGTAAAGCATGTCTGATGAGGAGCAAAACTATGTAATATGTCTTCATCCTGTGAGGGAAGTCTGTGTATCCTAAGGCAATTCTGGGTTTGGGGGATACGTGTTTTTCTATGTGGGGTATTTGTCTTGTAGAATGACTGTGTGCATGTGTGTGTATTGGGGTAAATGTGTGTATCAGAATGCAACTTTGTGTTTGTGGGAGAGATCTATGTGTTATAGAGTCCCTCTGTCCATGGCAAGTTAGCTGTATTAATGTATCATGGAGCTATTTTGTTCCCTGTAAAACATGTCTTAGAGGTGTATGGCAAGACTGTGAATTTGGGGATGTGGCTGGATGTCTGCAGTCGATCCCTACCAGAGTGGGGTAACTTTCTGTTGTAGAGTGAGACTGTGCATTTTCGGGAGGTTTTTCCATTGTGGAACTTAACTGTGGGTTATAGAGCACATCTTGGCATTATGGGGTAAGTCTTGGCATTATGGGGCAAGTCTGTTCACTCTAAGTTCATTGTAGGTATCATGAGACATTTCTGTAGTATTATGGTGCAAAACTGAGTTTTGAGGCAAGCCGAGTTGTTACGGTAATACTGAACGCCTACCGAGTAAGTCTTGGCATTTATTGGAGAATTTTTGCCTTGTAAGGTATATTTGTGCATTGTGATGGGATTCCATGGGCTATGCTGGGAGTCTCATGTCATGGAACATGTGTGAAATCATAAATTAGTCTAAGAATTGAGGGGTGAGCGTGGGAGTTATGGGAGAATCTGGGCGTTGTGAGGTTCATAAGCATGTTGTGGAGTGTTTCTTGGTGCGGTGGTGCAGGTCTGTGTGTTTGGGCACATATCTGGTGGCTGAGGTACGTGATGGGTTAATTATTTGCTCTGTGGTTGAGTCTCTGCATTGTGGGATAACACTGTGTAGGGGTAAAGTTTGTGCACCGAACGGTGAATTTGGAAGTTGTATCAATTTCTACGCATTTGTGGGGCAAGTCTGTTTTCTGTGGCATGTTTTAGAACTACTGGCCAAGAATGCTGGTGGGGGTGGGGTTGAGTCTAGGCATTTAAGGATGTGACAGGATGTTGTGGAGGAGTCCACTGATGATGGAGTGCATGTTTTGAGAAGTGTTTGTAAGTTGTTATGCAATACTGTGTGTTTCTGGGGGGGAATATATCTTATGAGGCATATCTGTGTACTGTGGGATGTATGCTGTGGGAAAAGCTGTCCATTTTGGAACAAGTGTGTGTTTTCATGCAATTTGGGGTGCTGTGAAGTGGGCATTATAGAGGAAGCTCTGCAGTGTTATGGATTCTGTTCACTGGGGAGTATCTAAGCTGTGATTGTTGTCTGTACGTTCTATTGTGTATCTGGGCATTGTGGGGCAAATATGAGTTGTCAGCTGATTCTAAGTGAGGGCAAATCTATGTGCTATGCTGTGTTTGATGCAGGGTGGGTTTGTGTATTTTGGGCTGAGTATGCGTGTTTGGCACAAATTTGGGAATTGTGTGGTAGGTATGCGGTTGTGGGAGCCTTGTTCTCTGGGGTAGGTCTGTGAGTTGTCAGTCATGGTTGTGCATTATGATGCAATTCTGTACATTGTAAGGCAACTCAAAAAAAAAACTGTGACTTGAGTTTGAGTGCTGTTGTTCCTTTCTATTCATTGCAGGGCAACCATGGGCTTAGTGAGGGTGCTTCCACGGAGGCGTATTTTTATATTTTAATATGACTTGGCAGCTATTTTTAGAGTTTCTGTGCGATATTGTGGGTTTGAGATGCTATGGGTTAAATCTGTACAAGTTTGGGTTTTGGTGCAAGTTTGGGATTTGTGGAGTTAGCGTGCCGTGAAGCAGAAGTGTGCTAGGCTGGTCTATATCTTGAAGAGTGAGTTGATGTGCTGTGATGTAATCCTGTGTGTTGCAAGAGAAGTTGGTGTCTGGGGACACATCTCTACACTATAGGATGTGCCTATGTGTTGTAGCGTATGTGTGTGCAGTGCTTGGGCAAATCTTTGCACCATGGGGTAACTGCATTAATTGTGAGATTGTTCTACCTATTGTAGGATGGATTATGTTTTGTGATGCTGCTCCACACCTTATTGGAAGAGGAGGTTGAGTTTTGTCACTGACCCCAAGTATTTTAGGGTCCGTCTTCTGATGAGGGGTGTGTGTGTGTATTTTGTATCAACTCTGAATACTGTGTAGCACATCTATGTGTCATGAGTTGACCCTATACAACGCATGGCAAATCTGTACACTCTGGGGTAACTTTGTGTGCTTTGGTGTGCACCTATGCGTGGTGGGCAGAGTCGTGGCTTATATCTAGGAACTGTAAAGAATGAATGACCGTGTCATGGAAGAGATGCATGCTGAGGCATGTCTCTCTGTAGGAAGAGTCGTGTGACATGAGAGGCTTTTCCCCCTGGTGACTTGATATTGTGTATTGTAAAGGGCATATCAGTGCTTTGTGATATGATTCTGTACTTTTTGGGGAGAGTCTGAGTTGTGCATTTATGTCTGTGCACTGGGTTTTGTGCAATTCTCTATGCTGCACAATGAGCTAGTAGTTGGTGGAGCTAGTATGTCTGTGTAATGTGTTGTGGATGCCTATTGTAGGATGTGTCTTTGAACTGCAAGACAGTTCAAACTCTAGGTGCTTTGTTGCTCCTATTTTCCTCGTAAGCCTGCTGTTTGCACTGCAGGGAGAGGGTGTTTTGTGAGGCGTGTCTCTGTTGTAGGGCATGTCGTGCATTGCTGTGCAGCTAAGCACTTTCAAGACAAATCTGTGTGCTGTGTATTTCTGTCTGTGCATTAATGATACGGTGCTTCTGGGTAGTGTGGAGTGAATCTGGGTATCATGAGGTGATTCTGGATGTTGTGACACATGTCTGTGCCCCTTTGTGTGTGGGGACCAGTCTAGGGTTGTGATATTAGATCAAACTGAGTAGGGTGGACCTATGCTTCACAGGACAAGTCTGTGCACAGTGGGTTAAATGTTCTCTGAGGCATGTTTGTGTTGTATACAAGGCGTTCTGACATCTGTCTGGATCGTGGGGGATGTCTATGCATTGGATGGCATGTCCAGGTGTGGATGGGCAAGTCTATGAGCTGAGGGGCATCTCTATGCATTTTAGGGCCTCTATGTGGTAGAGAAGTGGGGGCGGGGAGGATGCTTTGCAGTGAGCCTGAGTGTTGTGGTTCTAGTGTTTTCATTGTGGAATGACTGCATATGTTGTGGAGCAGATCAGTTGTGTAGAGTGGGTCTGTGCATTGTGATTCCGATCTTTGCATGGAGTGTGTGTTGCACGGCACGCTTGTGTTATGAGGTAGGCCGATGCCCTGTGGGGTTTATCTGTACTTAGTCGGGGTTTACATGTGGCATTGTGGTGCATGACTGTGCTATGTAAGAACTGTGTGTATTGTGTGGCAGTGTGGGCTTTGTGGAGCATACCACTTGGCATTGTGTTATTATTCTATTCATCATGGGGCAAGCTGGTGAGTTAGGGTTACGTCCATACTTTGAGAGGCATGTTATGGGGCAAGTTTGTGGGTTGTACTCTGTGACCTGTGGGTTGACTCTGAATGCTGTGATGTGCACGTGGTTAATGCAGGCAGACATCTGCATTGTGGGCGATATCAGTGCATCATGGGACGTGTTTTCAGATTGTGGGATAAGTCTGTGGTTATATGTTGTTTTTGAGTTGTACGGGTCCTGCATATCCTTTGGGGGACTATGTGGAGAGAACTGAAGGTCTTTGGGATCTTTGCGCTGTGATGTAACTGTTCCCTTGGGGAGCTGTGGGCTGTGGGGATGCTAGAGTGTACAGTGGGACGACATGGTGTGCTGCGGTGCCATTCTCTACTGTGTGGGAGGAGTTTACACCGGGACACTGAGTCTGTACAGTGTAGGGCATTCGAGGTCTTGTGTATCTGTGTGTTAGAAGGTTTTCTGTATGTTGTAGGACAAGTCTTGGTACTGGGAAATGAAGATATTTACTGGAGCCAGTGTGTGTTATGTGCCTAATACAGGCATTGCAGAGTGCATCTGCTCTGTCACATGATTCTGTATATAGAAGATCTGTTTGTGGGGAATGGGGCTATCGTGTGCTGAGGTACAAGCCTGTGTGCTGTGGAGCAAGTTTGAGTCCTGTGGAAAGACAATCTGCGTTATGGGGGGAGTCTGAGCATTGTGAGCAATTTGTGGGTTTTGACAGGGATGATGTGATACAATTCTGTGTGTTGGAGAAGTCTGCGTTGTGGATTGTTTCTAGGGATTTGAAATTGAGTTCTTCAATGCTGTGGGGCCAACGTGTTCTGTGGTGAGCATGCGTACTGCAGAGCCTGTATATATATGATAGAGTGCATTCAGTTGATGAGTGTTTGCATGGTCTGTATCACGGGTATGTCTATGCACCGAAATGTGTGCCTAGGTGTTGTGTGACGAGGCTTCGTGTTATGCGGAGACTCGGTGTGGTAACTGCTTCTGGGCGTTGCGAGCTAAGTGCAGTCATTATAGGAATTATAAGCAAAGGGTGGTGAGAGTGTGAGCTATGGTGTGACTCTGGGCTTTATGGGGGTATACCCCATGTGCTGTGGGTTGATTCTAATTATTTTAGATTAAGTCTTACCATCATAGTCCAGTTCCTTGCGTAGAAACAACAACAATAATAGCAACAACAAGATCAACTAACATTGATAACACTAATTCTGTGCCAGGCACTGTTCTAAACACTGTATAGGCATTCACTCATTTATTTCTCTTAACAGCCCTACTAAGTAGGTACTACTAGTATTCCAATTCATATCTGAGAAAAATAAGGCACAGAGAGGTTAAGAAACCTTTCCAAAGTCACACAGTTAGTAAACAATACATGTGGGATTGAAACCCTAGTAGTCTGAATCCTAAGCGTAAAGCTTTTAACCACAATCTATACTGCCCCTTTGTCTCTGGGCCTTGCGGGGATATGTCTGGGTGTTGTGGCATGTCCTGGGTTACAAAATACTAGGGATTATAAAATTTATCTAAGTAATGTGGGGCTTATCTGTGAATCGTGGGATGGGTCTTGTTGAGAGGGCATTGTTTTACATCGTTAGGAAATGCTAATATTTGCACTGTGTGGCAAGGCTTTCTATTTGTGGGCCAACGGCGTAAGGGGTATGTCAAGCCTCTGCTTTAAAGGAAAGTTGTGTGGTGATGGGATTTTGTGATTGTCAAAGAATTTCGTGTGTTTGCATGAGGTAGAAGGTATGTTGAAAGGTGTGTTTACTTGTGCGTCTAGTCCCTGGATTATGGCGCGTATCCGTGCCTTGTGGAGTGGGTGTGGGTATTGTTGCTCAAAGTCTGCTTTCTAGGGGAAGTTTATACACTGTGAGGCAGTTCTGTGAGTCATGAGGGAACCATGTGTGCTGTGGGAAATGTGTATATGTTGTAGGGGTCTCCAGGCATGCTGGGGCTAATTGCTACATGGGGACGAGGGGCTGTGCATTGTAGGATGCCTCCGTGTGTTGTAATACGTGTGTGTGCACACATGCATAGGCGTGTTGTCATGGAATGTGTCTGTGCATTTTGGGGCCTGTCAGGGCTCATGGGAAGTATCTTCGTGTTGTGGAACATGTTTGCGCAATAGAGGCCAGGAGGCATGCTGCAGGGGGATCGGTTTGTGCATTGTGGAGTGAGGATGTGTTACGCGATGGTGAGGCCTCCCTGTACATGCTGACATACCGCTAGGTGTCTCGGGATATGTAATCTGTATTACGGAGTGTTCTCTGTATTCCTGAGGCAAGCCTCAGTTTACAGGAAAGGCCTTAGTTGTGGGTCTAGTCTGTGTGCTATAATGCAATTCCATGCATCGTGCAGGGCATACGTGTACAGGCTGAGCTGTTTTGGAGGAAATCTGTGTACTGCAGAGCATGTCTAGGTGTCTTTGGATGAGTCTGTGTATTGCAATGAGTCTGCATCATGGAGAACCTCTGGATTGTTGAGTGAGTCTGTGTGTTACAGGATGAGTCTTGGGATCACGGTACAAGTGTTGTAAATTTAGGAGCATGTTTGTGATTAGAAGATACATCCACACATGATAAAACAAAAATCTGAGTGTGGGAGGGTGTGTTGGTGCGATACAGGGCATATCACTGAGTTGTAGGGTGCATGCATGTGCGTTTGTGTGTTGTGGTGTGTTGTGGGTCTGTGCCTTGTGGGGTGAGTCTGGGTGTTGTGCATGTGAATGTTGTGGGATGAGGTTGTGTATGATGGAGCGAGCCTGTGCACTGTATAGCAAATTTCTTGACTGTGATACAGCTCTGTCTTTTGTGAGTGGCATCTGGTTTAGGGGTCTGTCTGTGCTCTGTAGAGCGTGTGGGGGTGTTGTGGGATAGCTGTGTGCTACAGAGCATCTGTACATGTTCTAGGGCTAGTCTGTGTATCATGTGGCGAACCTTTGTGTTGTCAGATGCTAGGTATTTGAGGTAGACCCTCTTCGCTTTAATAGTAATGGGGTGGGGGGAGTGATAGTAACATATAGGAACAACTGCAATAGTTCCCATGTGCCAGGCACTGTACTAAGCGCTTAACATACTGTAACTCATTCAATCCTCACAACCACCCTTATCTTTGTCTTACAGATGAGCAAACTGAAGAACAGAGAAATATACTTACCCAAGGTGATACAATTAGAAAGGGGTGGAGCCTGGATCCTAACCCAGGTAGCCTGGGTCCAGAGGCCTTGCTCTTAACCAGTACACAAACCGTGTCTCTGTTGCAGGCCAGAGTCGTAGCTCAGTAATGTGGTAAAGTTTGTCTGCACACTACAATGGAAGCATCTGCATTGCAGGGGTAATATGCGTGTTGTGTGCCTGTCTATGCACTGGGGAAAGTTTATGTGAATTGTTGGTTTTCCATTTTAGGGTTAAGTCTGCGTTACGATGCGATCCTGTGCACTGCACATAGAAGACATCTATGTGTTCACAGGTGTGCCCATGAATCGTAAATTTTGTTGAGTGTGATTAAGTGGCGGGGCAAGTCTATGCCCTAAAGGGCTTGTCTGCCCACTTAGGGTGAGTCTCAGTGCTCGGTCGTGTTCGTGTGTGTTGTGGGGTGAGTATGTGTATTAACGGAAGAACCTGTGCATTTGGGTGGAATTCTGTGCCTGGTTGAGCATAGCTGGTTTACGGGCAGCGGCATGAGCAGTGAGACTAGTCTGTGTGGCCTGAGGTAGATCCGGGACTTGTAGGGCAAATGGTTGCACATGTTGTGGGCATGTGTTCTCCCTGTGTAGCCACCCTAAGGAGTGTGGTTTTCGCGAAGTGAATCTGTGTGACAAACGTGTGTTGCGACGCAGTTACGTGCACCGTGGGGATGGGGTGCTGCGCTGTGGGACGTGTTTGTGTGTTTGCATCTGTGCTGTGAAGTAAGTGAGGGAAGTCTGGATCATGTCTGTGACTGTGCCCTGAGGAGCAGATCTGGACGCTTTAGGCGCTGCTGCGGCATGAGTGTGTCTGTTCTAGAGCGAGTCTGTCCGTTGTAGGGCCAATCTGCATGCTGTGGTGCAGTGCTGTGCACCGTGGGGGGGGGTCTATTTATTGCAGTGTGTCTAAGGAATTCGGGGCACGTTTCATCGATTCAGGGCCACAGTATGTGTGGTGACCGTATGCATGGTGGAGGTCTAGATGTTGCGGGGCAAACGAGCGTACCATGAGGCAAGTATTTGTACTGTGTGGCGACTGCATTGGTTATAAAGTGAACTGGTGCCCTGTAGGAAAAGGTTGTGTGCTGGGCTGCATTCCTGTGCTTCATGGGGGGATAAACGTCCTGTAAGATATACTACTGCGTCTCTGTGATGTGGGGTGAGCTTGTCTGAGTGCCGTGGAGAGAGTCTCTGTGCTCTGGTTTTAATCTGTGTGCCATGAGGTAGGTCTTCAAGTTGTGGGGTGAGTCTGTGTTCTTAGGGGCATGTCCTTTTGCTGGGGGATGAGTCTGTGTCTTGGGGAGAGCCCGTGCATCCTAGGGCCAGTCTGCCTGAAGTGGGGAGGGCCTGTATCCTGTGAAGAAAGTTTGTGGGGTGATGTAGGCTGTAGGGAGTGTCCGTGTGCTATGGGGAGACCCTCTATGCCATGGGTTTAGTTTGTGTGTTGCAGGGTGAGTCTGCGTGACTTGGGTAGGGTCTGTAGACTATGGAGCAAGTGTGGGTCCTTTTGGAATGGTCTGTGTCCTGTGGTGCTTGTCTATGTGCCACGAAGCAAGTCTGTCTGTTGCGGGAGAGTATGTCTCTGTGTGGGTGGCCAAGCTTGGCCGTGGACTATTCTGGGAGGGATTCTGTGTTCTGTGGAGAAGCCATGTGCTCCTGGGTGCCTCCATGTGTTGTGGGATAAGGCTGTGTGCCCTGAGTTAGGGGGGTGCGATCTGTGTGATCTAGGGAGTGTTTCTGGGATGTGAGGGGAGTCTGTGCCCTGGGGAGAATCCTGGCCATGGGTTTAGTCAGTGGGGCACTGGGAGAAATCTGTGTCCTGTGGGGAGTCTGCACGCCTTGGGCAGAGACCGTGTTCCGGGGTGAGAGTTTGTATCCTGCAGGGCATGTCTGTGTCCTATGGGGTCAGTCTGTATTCGCTAGAGAGACGTGCCAGGCAAAGGGCCTGCGTGATATGGGGACACTCTGTGATGTCAGGATTGTGTGTGTTTGTGTGTGTGTGTCATGGATAGAGTCTATGGAAGAGTGAGTCTGTCACGTGGGGCAGGTCTGCGTCCCTTAGGTGAGACTTTTTGCCTTGCGGAGAACATGTGTGCTTTTGGGTGAGTCAGTGATACGGGGCGAGGTGGGGGGGATGTGTCTGCTATGGGGGCAAGTCTTTCTGCTGCGGTGCCTGTCCATGTGCCGTGGGAAGAGTCTGTGTGCTGCAAGGGCAAGTGCGTGCGTGCGCGTGTGTGTGTATTAATTGACCAGTGGACATTAGAGGGTAAGTTGGCACATTGCAGCGCAAGTCTGTTTTAGGGCAAATTCTCCTTTAATATCTACAAATAATAGCAACACTTACACAACGGTCCCCACGCAACAGGCACCGTTCTGAAGGTGCTATTATGCATCTGCATTTTACGTCTGAGAAAACTGAAGCGCCCTGTGCTATGGTCATGCAGCTAGCAAGAGGCAGAGGTCTGAAACCAGGCCGTCTGCTCCCCGCGCCCACACTATCGTGAGTCCCCCGAGGCCCTGGGGACATCAGTGGCCTCCAACACTGGGGATACTTCGTGGTCACTGCCGGGCACATTGAGAGCAGGTAATTTGGAAGAAAAGGGGAGTAGCTCAAAGCCTTCCATGTATTTAAAAAAAAAGAAAAATAACGAAACGCTCTATTTACAATAAGGATGGCAGTTTAGGGATCCCTGGGTGGCGCAGCGGTTTGGCGCCTGCCTTTGGCCCAGGGCGCGATCCTGGAGACCCGGGATCGAATCCCACATCGGGCTCCCGGTGCATGGAGCCTGCTTCTCCCTCTGCCTGTGTGTGTCTCTGCCTCTCTCTCTCTCACTGTGTGCCTATCATAAATAAATTAAAAAAAAAAAAAAAAAAAAAAAAAAAAGGATGGCAGTTTAGCCCAGAGAAACTGACATCACGACTGCAGAAGGGCTCCTCCAGTGACGTCGGCCCCCAAACAGCCCCTCCCTCGCCGCCGCAGCCGCATTCGGGCCCCTGCAGAGGAGCAAATGCGCATGCCCCGGCGAGCCGCTGTTGCCAGGGAAACCAGCCACCAGTCACAAACAAACCACCGCCTAACTGCGCAAGTCAAGAAATGACCCGGCCGTGGCTGTGAGCCAAAAGAGCCCCTTGCACTGAGGGCGGCCAGGGCATCCTCCCACCCAATGCCCCCTATTTTCCTTCCCGAATCGGTAAAGCCTAGAGGCTAGAGGCCAGAGTCCGAAGTCATTAGAGAAAAAAGGCTGCGGTGGGGGTGGGGATGGGGGTGGGGCTGTCAACAGTAGGTGGCAGGTGATCTTAATAATCAAATATGTCTGTGAGCAACGTTTAACTCTTCTCCCACTAAGGGTCTGTGTTTCATGCTGGAGCCTTCCACCTACAGTGAAAAGAGGTGAGCCACTGGGGTGTGTCTACCTACAAGAGATGGTGGCAGTGGTGGCATGGATTGGGACTCATCCTAACTCCTTTAAATCCCTAGATCAGACTACTGCCAGCAACAGGCTGGCAGATATCATTTATTTCTGCTCCTCATACATTCCTTACATTTCCTTCTTCTACCATTCTAGAAAATTCCAGGAACTGAGTCCAGACAGCTTTAATTCTCCGAGTACCTGAGGAGTAGAAAAAAAGGTGAAGGAGGAACCTTAGGAGTAACTCTACTAACCCTGGTGTGTGGGGGGGGGGGGGGATTTCGAACATACAATTAGGATGCCAACTGTGTCCAAGAGGAATAGCATATCTGGAACAGTGGTTTTATATACTCGGATTCCTCGATTTTAATTTGTAAAAAGCATCTGATAAAAATATAATTTTGGAATATTTAAAATCTAAAAATCCTGTTTGAAAACCACTACCCTAAACCGCATGTGCCTAGAATTCTTGAAAGGCATGAGCACGAACATGATGTTTTAGCATGTTGAAGCTGCAAGAAGGTAGGAGTGCTATTGTGGAATGTGACCATCTTAGGTAGAAAGAACATGGCTTATCTGTGGACACTATACCCTAGCTAATGGGACAGCAGTTGTTGCCATTTCAAATCAGTGGAAGAGGTTGGATTATTCAATAAATGATGCTGAAACAATTGGTGACCTATTTGGAAAAAAAACAAAATTAGATCCTACTTCATATTCATACCATATACCAAAATGAATTCCAGATGAATCAGAGTTAATCATAAAAAAAATGAAGCAATGAAATAACTAGAAAAAATACAGGTCAATATACTCATCAAAGGAAAGAAATAAATCATAAAATCAAAAACTGATAGCTGAGGATATCTAAAAATGTAAAGCTGCATCATGTAAAAAAAAAAAAACCAGCATAAATGGTACAAAATCAATAGGCAAACAACAACTGGGAAATAATGTTTTTACCACATATGATAAATAAATTAGGTGATAATGTATAAGGTGGTGGTGGAGGAGAAATCTTAAACTGGTTCATACCATTTGATCCAGAAATTCCACGTCTATGAATTGATCCTAGGGGGGTAAAAAAAAAAAAACAGAAAAGCACACAGAGGTTTATATGGAAAGATATTCCTTAAACTATAACAGCAAAAATTGCACATATATGCATTCAATAACAGGACATTTAGTGAGACACCTATATGATCAGAAATTATGCAGCCAGAGAACGTTGCCTTCTTGCGGAATGTTTAAAAATATGAGGAACTGCTCCCAATATATTGCTTAATGATTATTAAAGCAAGTCGAAAACTGTATGTACATATGATTTTCATTTTCTATATATAAGGATCTACTTATATGCATTTATCTGTATGTTTTCAGGGGCGAGGGACCGAGAGTAATCCTTCCGTATTTTAAACAATGAATATGTGACTTTTTTACAAGAAAGGGGAAAGGTGGGATTTTTAATAAGCTATTTTAATAAGTGCTCTAAAAGCAGTGGGAGCACAGAAAAGAAAGTCTAGGCAGAAAGACAATAAAAAACCAAAGCCTAAATGTACCTATATGGCAATGGAGGATCCAGCAAAACAAAGTATGTGCTACATGAAGATCACAGTATTATGTGCATTTGAACAGGTACAGAATTTCTTATACAAGATGGACTCCTGGAAAATTTTCTTCACTACACCAGAGAATGGTCACATGTCCCTGGATGCGCCAGTCATTCTCTCTGCCGCAGTGCTCTCAGTGCAATGCCCCCCTCCCTTTGCCTGCAACACACTCCCCCCCCCCCCCCGTCCCCCCTGCAAAACATGCCACCCGCAGACATTTTTGGCTTGGAAAAATGGCCCATCTTGTGAGCTTTCTTTTAATCTCTTCCTTCTTATTTTTCCTCCTCCACTGCCTGCCTGTCATCTCACTCAAAAATTTACCTATCTCGTTGGCTCCTTCCTGTTGAAGTGACACACAACCTGAATTTCAAAGAAATAAAAAGGCCACCACTTCAGCTTTTTTTTTTTTTCTTTTCCTCGCAGAAATGGATCTACAAATACGATTTCCAGGTGAAAGGGGGCACAAAAGCTTACACATTTTCAGGCACATTTCAGAAACCAACGTAAAAGCTCTTTTGATAGGAATCTCTGCTATCCTTCTCACATCCCTTCTCAAATAAAGAAGCACTGAGAATATTCTGTCCTTACTGTACAAATCGATGTCCATGAATACAAATAAATTATTTTCAAAATACAGGCAGTCACAATATTCATTATTTCTTTTCCATGATTTTTCATCGTAAAATCAAATTTTAATCTTTCCCATTCAACACATGTTCATCTCTCACATGAAGCAATTAAGCTGAACATGCAGGCTGCCTTCGTCATTTTCTCTCCTGTACAGACATCCAGTCACATGATTTTCTTAATTAAAAAAAAATGAGGCATGGTATCCTTCCCATTGCAAAGTAACAGTTTTCTCATGCTCTCTCCATACAAGGACAGGAACTCAGATCTGAGAACATCTTCAATCATAACCCATCCTATCAAGTCTAATCCAAACATCGTAAGACTGAGATACTGTTCCGAGTACAATTTCTCATCCTGGTAACATCTTCGTCAAGTCACAGGTTGGGAAATATCTTACCAGAGTCACAAGGGGAAGATTTCTATATTTCCTTCCAGCAACTCATTTGCCATTTAAGAAACAAGCTTTAAACTCATAAAGTGACCGTGGATTATTTAGAATCTAATGAATCCATTTTCCCAATACTGCTGATTAGAATCAGGAATTCCTACACAGTTCTGTATTACTCTATTCCATCAAAACATGTCACTGGCTTTGAAAAGCGTATTTTGGGTATCTATTTTACAAAAGATTTCTCAGCTACTTACCAGCTGCAAGCGCTCTGCTTCTCCACCAGCTCTGAGGCTGTCGCACTGAAGGGGGGGCGGGAAAGCGGCAGCAGCCACTTGAAAATGAGCTGTGCTCTGAAGAAGGGATTAGCTCTGTGGAAAGAAATGAAATGCCTTGGGATTATCCTCCAATTCCTCCAAAAACACAGAATCATTTTAAGTATCACATGCTAAAAAGTACATGCTCATCACAGAACTGATTTTAGTAGCAAAACTTCTGATCTAAAACACAGTTAAATTGCCTTGATTTCCAGTGGAACCCCTACAATGTCATGGACTTTTGGCTCTCCCGTCTCCTGGCAACAGTCTCATTAATATTTTTTTTTCTGCAGTGGTCCTACTAGGCATCAGAGAACATTGACAAGGTCTAGTCTCTGGTGGCATTTTTTTGTTCAGTACGTGTTTTCCCCCACACAAGTAATAAGGAGAGTCAGACATTCAATAACATGTTCTCTAGAGGAAGATTCTGGATTGGAATGCATTCCATTCAAATGATTTGTTCTGCCCTCCCTTGGTGCAGTGTTGTCATTAGGCCCCTGACCTGAGGATGGGTCTCAGCAAAAGATGCCTAACTCCTTCTGCAATCCTCAAATTACACGCAGAAATTCAGGCCCAGACCCAGTGTTGTTATTATCTACTCTGCTCAGAAAAAAAATGCACAGAGTTCACCTGTGTCCTCAGCTCTAGCATCATGACCCCCACCTGTCAGCATGGCTACTGGAGGTATGTGTCTCTCAGAAATCTCTTTTAAAAACAGTGGATGAAATATAATCAGATAGAAACCCATTTATCTGTAAATATTAACATCAATAGGACAAAATATTGACTACATGTTAAGCAAATAAGAGCTGGTTATTACACAATATGTATAATGCAATCACTTATAACTTATGTAGATAGGAACAAATGTACGCAACAAAGTCTGGAAGGATATTACACCAAAATGGTAAGAGTGATTATGTCTTGCTTTTCTATGGTAGAATTTGATGGGAGTTTAGATCATTATTCTCTTTGATGATCTATCTAATAACTTTTCTGCAATTAACACATATCCCTTAGGTTATTAAAAGAGAACCATGCACAACAATGTGAATGTACTTACTGCCACTAAACTGGACACTTAAAATAGTTGCAATGTTAAATTTTATTTTATGAATGCTTTACCACAATAAAAAAAGAGAGAACAATCCATTCACTCCACAAACATGTACTGAGTCTCACCACATTCAGTATACTGTGTGGTGGGCAGAGATTATAAAAATGAATAAAACACAGTCTGTTCCCTTTTAAAAGCTTATAATCTAATGGACAACTACCCCCAAAATTTCTATATGGGCTTTTATTATACATGACATATGGAATTGCTGCATTTAGAAATGGAGATATTTTAGTAACATACTTTTAAATTTTCATCAATTATGGGTGACATTTATAATTAGGGTTGTTACAGTGTTTGCCTAAAAGATACCAGACTCCCAGTGGGTAGAGGAAGCAAAGAAATACATATTACATATTTTAATATGTTATTAAGTATTTTAATATATAAATAAGTGTATATACCCATCTGTATATAGGCATAAAATTGTCATATTTTTTAAAGGATGGGAAGGGCAACTGTTCTAGATAAAAGAAGATTAAAGAGATATGACCAAAAAAAAGTATGATGACCAAATACACAGTGTGATCTTTGATTAGTTCCTGGACAGAAAATAAAACAGCTATAAAAGACATTTCAGGAACAACTGAGACATTTGAATGCAGACTAGATAATATTAGATCAACATAAAAGGTTTCTGGTATGATAATATAGGATGATGGATTTGTTCTCATGACATACATGTTAAGTACTGAGAGGTGAAGTGCCATAATGTCTATAAATTACTCTGAAATGCTTTAGAAAAAACCATAGTGAGAGATAAAGCAAATGTGGCAATATGTTAATAATTGGTAAATCTAGGTTAAGTATACACAGGTTTTTTACTATATTATTCTTTGGTCTAAAATCCAGAAAATAAAATCTTTTTAAAAATAATTATTGCACAATAATTATATTTACAGTTAAAATTCATGGGGCACCTGGGTGGCTCAGTCGGTTAGGCTCTGCATTCTGCTCAGGTCACGGTCCTAGGGCCCTAGGATCGAACCCCGCATCAGGCTCCCTGCTTGAGCAGGAGCCTGCCTCTCCCTCTGCCTGCCCCTCCCCCTTGCTTGTGCTCTCTCTATCTGTCAAATAAGGAAATAAAATCTTTTTTAAAAAAGTTAAAATTCATATACATTTTGGAATTGATGACAGGTTTATAATCTCTCACTTAGAGAAAGCTTTCCATACTGACCAATTGGATGATGTCGTTTTGTCATGCGCCATCTAGTGGTAAAATACTGATTTACCATGATTGAAGGATCGTAAAGAACACAAGTTGACAACTGATCCATTAAATATTCCTATAATTTTATTGTAACAAATAAAATAAAAGTATTATTGTTGTTTATAAATACTGTTAATTTTCACTATTTGTTTTTGGTTATAGGAGAATGTCTCTGTTCAGGTGTCCTAACAACCTGGCACATCTCCACATAGGGTCCCATAAACAAGGTTCAACTGTAAGCTGACCTAAGTTTTGGTGAAATGCCCTGGGATCCTCCCTGGAACATGGCAAGACGAACAGTCTTATAAAAACTGTTTCTCACTAGCTCCCTATTTTGTGAGGGGCTGCCAAAAGGCAGTTTTTCATCTACCCCCCCGCCCCACCCAGTTCTGGTGAGGCATGGGACTTTCCATCTTGCTTCCTCCATTAAGGTAAAACTTCAAGCTATACAATCCACTAGATGTAATATGGAAACAGCTCCTCCATGATAGAGTGATTCACTTCCCATGTCATCTGTCATCTTGCCCTTCTGTAGGATCAAGGATGTGGAGAGCTGACAACATGCTGACCTTCTGTTCTTGCTTTTGCTGCACTTGTACATAACAGACTGTGTCCATTTGGCTCACTGTCTCTTTACCAACTGAATACAGGGCAGAGTGGCAAGCCAGAGCTAGAAGTTCTTGTGGATTAGAGCCTTCATCACTGCTTGGTTAAAAAAAAAGTATCTACAGGGGCACCTGGGTGGCTCAGTTGGTTAAGTGTCCGACTCTTGATTTTGGCTCAGGTCATATTCTCAGGGTTGTGAGAGCCCCGCATTGGGCTCTGTGCTGGACGTGGAGCCTGCTTAAGATTCTCTCTTTCCCCCTCCCTCTGTACCTCCCTCTCACACACACACTGCGCACTCTCTCTCTCTCTCTAAAAAAGATTTGTTTAAGTATCTACAAATGTGCATGGGGGTGGGGTAGGGGTTGTGGTGTGTGTACATAGAAAGAATGCACAAACGTCATACGTTCTATTGAAACGCTGAAAGCTTTCTTCCTGAAATTGGGAACATGATGAGTGATGTCCATTTTTACAAATTCTTTTTTCAACATTGTGCCAGGGTGAGGGTGGGTTGCAGACAGTGCTCAGTGTAGTAAAATTACACAGAGAGGTAAAAGAAGAGTAAATATGAAGAGTTTAACATAGGCACCCAAGTAATCACTTAGTTATAAATAAAAGAGTAACAAATCATGAAAAAAAAATATATGGCTTCATTGTGAGTCCAACATACTGCTTCAGGCCAAGTAAGTAGAATTTATCATCAGCAGGCACCCCTTTTCCCTCCCAGTCATTGCACCAAAGTAGCTCTTGATTTGACCTGCCTGCTTGGTTACCTAATGGAAATTTCCAGACCCACTCAAAAGCCCCCATGAAGGGGCTCATAATAAACATAAATACCAGAAATGACTGCAATGCATCAATATGTAAAAATCATAATTAACCTCCTCAAATCATTGGTAGTTACTAAGGTAACACCCCCTTATTCTTAAAAATTGGTAAGTAAAGGGAATTATTCAAGCACTTAACTCTCCTGTGTGGACTGCATTTCAGCATAATCAAGTAGCAAATAAGGGGGAAGCTCTTTTTTAAAGCAAATTTCCAGCTAATACATAAGAAGGAAAGAAAAAAATAGAAAAAAAATCATCATTTTGCAACCCTCAACAAAACAATGGATCTAGGCAATAATTTTCAGTAGCTGCCAAAACCATCTACTGAAGGATTGATAAGAAATCTCTTTTTAAGCAATAAAAATAACTTCTTGGGCCCAACCTCCCCAATATCTTTTATTATGCCATTATAATTATGATATCAGCCCTGGGAAAGGATAGTAGAGGAAAAGGAAGTTACAATTTTATCTTGTATCCTCGAGTGTTACCATTTCTGAGTAAAATATACATATTTTCATTGGAGAGTTCTGCAGCGAATATTGATACCAAAGGAGTGACTCTATTCTAGGCCTGATCCAAATTATTTCCTGATCAAAATGCAATCCAATTTAAATAAAATATCTGCAACATACTGTTTAGGAAGGATCCTCCAGAGAGGAATTTTGGACTCTGGATTGTTAAGGCAGGTCATCAATGGTGCTGTGCGAGACACCTGGGTCTTTGGAGTTGATCCTTGGATCTCCAGCTGGGCCAAGGAGAAGAGCACTGCTGGGCAATAGCAGGCCAACTAAAACAGACTCAACAGCAGAGCCACACTTGCCACTTGTGTGCCAAGGTAACATTAGTCAGGACCTATTTCAGTAGAAAAAGAAGAACCAGTATTTGGAGGACTGGCAGAGCTGGAACTATGCACCACTGAGGCTGTATCCTGTGCTGTTTATGTTCTCGTGCCTGGTACTGCTATGAAGATGGCTCTAATTTCTTTTGAATCAGGAGATGAGAGAAAAGATGATGGTGTTTGCAACCTAATGCCTAGAAAATAGGAGAATACAATACATTTAACTGCTTTTTTGGCATAAAAGGAAATTCTATGGAATTTTCCAGCAATTTGCATCTATCAGAACATAGCCTCTAGCATGAGATGGTACCAGTGCAAGCACAGCATAAATAAAATCACAGAAGGCATCAGAGGAAACTCAACTCTTCTGCTGAGAATTTAGACAAAAGTGTAATTTCCATCTGAATTCAACGGTTTTCATTATAAGGAGAATAGAAGGCCCAGATATGGAGTTTATTTCTAACCCAACTAGAAGCATTAATGACTAAAATCTGGGAAGAAAGACAGCACAAATGAGCAAGAGAGTAAATGACACTGGTGATGAACCTGAGATGGCTCTCTAAGGAGAGATGGCTCTCTAAGTCTGTCTTTCTCCAGATGAAATGTCGAAGTCTCATGACCTGCTCCTCATTAAGCTTCCAAATTTTTCACCATTTTGAACATTCTTCTCTGGAGATTCTCTGGTATGGCTTTCAGAGGATGGTACTACAAACTCCTCAAACTAGTCTAGATTTTGGCTAAAGCTCACAGAGGAAGCTAGAGTTGTTATTTCTGATGATCAAAATTCAACTTCAGGACACTACAGAGCAAAGCACGGGGTGTAGTGGGGAAAGCCAAGCATTGTCCTAGGTGCTATGGTACAACATGAATAACACAGACAAGGTCCATGCCTTCAAAAGAGATTACAAGTTTAATAGAGAAGACAGATCAATACAAGGAATCAAACAAATAATAAGAACATAAGATCATGATGAGTGCTACAAAGAAAATAAAACAGAATAACATGACAGAGCATCCTTGGGTGGTGAGGAAAGGTCACTCTGAGGGAGTGACATTGAGGTGAAACCTGAAAGACAAGGAGTAAAGCAAGAAATTATATGTAGAAGTGTTTTCTAGGGCTGATAGAAGAGCTAATGCAAAGGTTCTCAGCATGAATGAGCTAGACATGTCCAGGAATAAAAAGATGGGAAAAGGTAAGAGATAAGGCCAAAAAGGTGGACAAGAGTCAGATCGCATAGCACCTTACTGGAAATGGTAATAAATACCTAATTGCAATGTGAAGCTATTGCAGGGACTTAAGCAAGGAAACCGCATGATATGATTTGTGTTTTAAAATTATAATTTTGGCTATTGTGCTGAGAATAGACTATATCTTGGCAAGTTCGGAAGGCAAGGAGATCTGTGAAGAGTATGTTGCAGAAGTCCAGGCAAAAGAAGTTGATGGATCAATTCAGGTAGAAGCAGAATGAGTGGTGAAAAGAGTTCAAATTCAGGATGTATTTTGGAGGCAGAGTCAACAGGGTGCTAGTGCTGTAATAATAAGGGAGAATAAAATCTAAGTAAATGAAACAAGAAATCTAGGATGACTCTTAGTTATATAACTGGGTGAACGGTGGTGCCAAATAATTGATGGGGAGACAGGAGGAGGGATAGATTTGAGGGAGGAAGGTATGAATCAAGAACTCTCTTTTGGAAATACTGAATTCGAGACTCTATTTGTAAAAGCTGGACAGAGTTTCACAGGAGAGGTGCAAACTAGACATATAAACTGGAAGTCATCGGCCTAAAAATAGTAATGAAAACCACGGGAGTATTTGAGGGTACCTTGCACACCTTGGACAAGTCACTGCATCTCTCTGGACACCAGAATCTTCATCTATAAAAGGCAGTTGAGGGCATCTGGGTGGCTCAGTGGTTGAGCGTCTGCCTTTGGCTCAGGTTGTGATCCCGGGGTCCCAGGATCAAGTCCCACATCAGGCTCCCCGCAGGGAGTCTGCTTCTCCCTCCCCTCTGTCTCTTTCTCTCTGTGTCTCTAATGAATAAATAAACAAAATCTTTTTTAAAAAAGGCTGCTGATACCCATTAATGTTTGTGCCAGATTGAGTTGTTGTAAAGATTAAAGAAAACCAATGTAGCCTATGATTGCTTAAACGATTTTTAGTAGCTGTGCTGATGTATGTAGGGAAGTAGATCTGTGTTTAACTCGAATCTCTAGAGCTTTTCATATGATACTGTTCTGTTAAAACAGATATCCTCCGTTTTTGTACTAGTGCAATTGATTTATTTCATCGAACTCCCTCTCCTCTATCTGCAGCCTCAATCTTAGGCCAGATCCTACGGTCTCTCCTTCCCTACATGCAACATGTTGCCATGAGACACTGTCATGCTGCTTGCCTACAGTCTCCCTACTCTGGCTACAGAATGGACCACACTTCAGACAAATGGACTACAGCAGGCTCAGCCACAGTTTGGCAAAGCACCAACAACCCAGGAGAGCTGGGCAAATGGCCAAACAATTTCAGACTATAATGCTTAATCTTCTCATAGCAATTTAGTGAGGCATGGGTATGAATTAGTATTATCCTCCAATGTGACATAAGGTGCAAAGACCCCAGAAATAATAGTAATAGTGGCAAAAAGAGGCTGGGAGCCAGATTACAGAGACTGAACAAGCAGAGAGATAAGGAAACAGGAAGGAAGCAAGGCTAAGAAGGAAAAAGTAGTGCTTAGGTCCAGCCATATGAACTCTGGTTCTCTGGCAGGACTTCTGTTAAAGAAGAGTAACTTTTAGGAAAAAAGCAAAACCCTAGTCCTGAAGATGGTGAAGCCACGCAAGGGATTCAGTCAGTAGCACAAAGAACAGGTAAGAGCTCAATTAAAAATGCTAAGATTTATGGTCAAAAGCCAAATTGTAACTAAGCTAGCAGCGTTGTGTATGGGTACAGAGGCCTTTCTAGTGCCCTCTCTGGGGGCCAGACTGGTCCGATTCTGGAGTGTTGCTGAGCCAGTTCGCGGGAGGTTGTGGCCCAACCGGAGAGAGTGAAGGAAAGGAAAATGCATAATTAATCTTATGGCAGAGAATCAATCCTAAACAGAAATCTCTCCTAGAAATAAGAGCAGCACTTTGCAAGACGAATGGATAAGCTGCATAGATCAGTTGAAAGATTATCGTAAGAGTTTCTTCGTCAGTCACACAAGGAGGCCAGACCACATCAGGAGCACCAAAATCACCAGGAAAAATATTTTTCAAATGCATATATGCAGTATGTCCCTAAAGACACAGAATTAGCAGGTCTTGAGGGGGGCTACCTGAGAATCTGTATTTTAAAGTTCTCTACAGGATTAGGATGTATTGGCAGGTTCAGAAATCACTGGACTAGAAGATTCCCAAATACTATTATCTGCCATCAACTGTTTTATTTGGCACCAATACAGCATTACTTTCTCTTAAGCCTAATTGTTTACTAAAGCCTTACCTCTAACTCCAGAGGGATTATAAAGTGAGATAAGATAAATTTTTCCTCTTATTTTAATTATTTTTTATTGAAGTTCGATTTGCCAACATATAATATAACACCCAGTGCTCATCCCATCAAGTGCCCTCCTCAGTGCCCGTCACCCAGTTACCCCATCCTCTCACCCACCTCCCCTTCCACTACCATTTCTTCGTTTCCCAGAGTTAGGAGTCTCTCATGTTTTGTCTCCCTCTCTAATTTTTCCCACTCAGCTCCCCTCCTTTCCCTTATAATCCCTTTCACTATTTCTTATATTCCCCAGATGAGTGAAACCATATGATGACTGTCCTTCTCCGACTGACTTACTTCACTCAGCATAATACCCTCCAGGTCTATCCATATTAAAGCAAATGGTGGGTATTTGTCCTTTCTAATGCCTGAGTAATATTCCATTGTCTACATAGACCACATCTTCTTTATCCATTCATCTGCTGAAGGACATCGAGGCTCCTTCCACAGTTTGGCTACTGTGGACATTGCTGCTATAAGAATTGGGGTGCAGGTGTCCCAGCATTTCACTACATCTGTATCTTTGGGGTAAATACCCAGTAGTGCAATTGTTGGGTCGTAGGGTAGCTCTATTTTTAACTCTTTGAGGAACCTCCAAACTGTTTTCCAGAGTGGAGATAAGAGAATTAAATGGCCCTCTAACCCATGCTTCTCTCTACCAACATCATTAATACAGAGCCATATCCTTGTAGGTAGGTAGGGCTAGCTAGCTAGGCTAGGTGCATGGCTATTAAGAGCCAAGGGACAGGACTCTCAGTAGAGCAAGGTGCTCACTGGGACCTCAGAGCAATCTGGAAAAACTGAGTATAATGTTTAGTTAGCTTTATGTGTCATCCTGGTCAGGCTGTATAGTACCTAGTTATCTCATCAAACACTACTCTAGGGGCTAGTGTGTGAGTGTTTTGTAGATATGAATAACATTTATAATCTCTTTATTTCTAGTAAAGGAGATTATCTTCAACAATATAGGTGGGACTCATCCAATCAATTGAAAGGCCTTAAGAATAAAACTGGGGTTTCTCTGAAGAAAAAATTGTACGGGTGTGTGTGTGTGTGTGTGTGTGTGTGTGTGTGTGTATCCACACACATATATATCTCCTGTTGGTTCTGTTTCTCTGGTAGAATCCTAACTTACACATTGATTAAAGCATCAGTGCCATGGGAAGACCAGCAGGCCAAAACTAAGTCAAAAGGGAACAAACAGCAGGACCAGTCCAGGTCTAAAGGCAAACCAGTGTGGAAGGGACGAGTCAGAGATGTAAGTCTGATTATCCATGGCAGAGACAGAGTGAGGGCCAAGGCCTCACATGGGTCATTCAGAGCCAGAGAATGATGGGAAGGAGACAGGAATGGGGTGTTGGAGGAATAAAGCAAAAGCCTGCCACAGTAAACTCCCTGGGAGGGTCGGTAGACTGGTCATCCTCACAATATTCATAAAGGGTAGTTGACCTTTGCTGCTCTCACACAAGGTAAGCAGGATCCCGTGCTTAATATCAGTGGGTTTTAGAAGGGTCCAAAGACCTACTTGCTCACTTTCTCCTATGTGGCTGTGGAAGAGGGGCAGCCTGAAAGTGCCTTGTGCATAATGAGAACTTCTGGATGGAACCAGGGCAAGGGCTAACAATCTTCTTGTATGCCATCCACTTTTCATTTCCATTTTCACATTTGGAGATTATCCAATTTGTCTCCATAAACAAACTAGGAGATGGGCACTTGGGTTTAGGTCTCTAAATAATATCCAGAGGTTAGACGTGTACAGAGTTGTTGATTTACTGTGGGTGTACAGATTACCATATATAATAGCAACAGCTCACATATGCTCAGTGTCAGAAACTGCTCTATGAACTTTACACTGATTATCTTATTTAACCATCACAATAACCTTATGCAAGAGGTACTATTTTTACTTCCATGTTACAGAAAAAACTGAGACTCAGAGAACAAGTAGCTTGTTGAATCAGGTCAACTAATAAGTGAGGCACCAGGATTGGAATCCAGACATTTTGATCATAGAATCCTTCCTCTTGACATTCTTTTACATTCCTTCCTCTGATTCTTGTGATGTGTGTCATCCTAAATTATCACTGATAACTGTCTGCCTACTGTCACTGAAGTATAATCTCTCTGAGAGCAGGGAACTAGTTTCATTACCCTATAGCCACAGGCCCTACACAAACCTCTAGGCATGCCCCTTCATTCTTGCCCTCATTCCATTGGCTGGCTTGTTTCTGTGAGGTAATACCATTATGATGATGTGAGGTGACCTCATATTAGCAGCTCAGAACTTCAGAATCCTGAAGGGAGCAGAGCACCTCAGTTCAAAGGACAGAGAAAAAGCAGATAACTGGACTGCAGTCCAACTTGTTCTGAAAAAAGTATTGAAATAAATAATGGACAAAGTTCCAAAGCTGTTTTATTTGTTTATTTCTGTGTTTTTAGTGGAGAGCCAACTTCATCTACACTTGGCTTATTCTGGTAAGTGAAAATTAACTGGACAATAAGCTTAAAAAGTAATACTGGGGCAGCCCGGGTGGCTCAGTGGTTTAGCGCCACCTTCAGCCCAGGGTGTGATCCTGGGGACCTGGGATCAAGTCCCATGTTGGGCTCCCTGCATGGAGTCTGCTTCTCCCTCTGCCTGTGTCTCTGCCTCTGTGTGTGTGTGTGTGTGTCTCATGAATAAATAAATAAAATCTTTTTAAAAAAAGAAATTTAAAATAAAATAAAATAAAATAAAAATAAAAAGTAATACTAAAAATAAAAAGTAATACTAGCCACTGGGGAAGTAAAAATTGGATCCCAGGGTAATTACATTTTCCTGTTAAAAGTGTTCAAGACAGTTAATAATCAGAAATATTTTGCAGCACCCATAAAAATCAATGAATGGCCTGATGAACCAAATGAAAACAACGAAGCATATGAAGATGATGGATATCCATCAAAATACTCAGGTAAATCAATGCGATATTCACATCCAGTAAGACTATAGTTATTTCAAAAGAAAATAAGGGCTAAGGCTTCTTTTTGTACACTATGTGATTCTTTGCCTGTGTATTGGCTATCAGCATTGGCCATAAATTACAATAATTAGATGAGCACTTGCTCAGAAGTTAAATATCATAATCTTCTGTATCTTTAAGGGGAACATTCTCTTTAGGGATTACTGCTTTCTTTCTTCTTCTTTTGTTTTTGGTTGGCACACACACAAAATCCTCATTCCTAACCTGCCCATATGAACATGAGTGTAACTGTAATCTGATGCACATGTTTTGGTGGTAGAGGCTATTAGTCCAGACACAGATGATGAGTACAGCTTTCTTTAAAGTTATTTGTCTTTTGCTTTGCTTTGTTTTTTTTGTTCGAATGCCAGTGAGAATTCTGTTTATCTCAAAAAACAGGAATCAAAACCCAACAGTCTATACAGTCAGAAGGTGAATATTTATTGGAGATGTGCAGTATGCAAAAATGATTCAATTTCTTGAAAGTAAATAATAGCGAAATAATATAATAACATTTACCTAGTGCTAGTCTTGGCCCCTCCCTGACACTGACTTTCTTGTCTTCTGGTGAAGAGGCTTCCTAACCTACAACTACATTTCTGGGTCCTTGTACAATTTCAAGTTATTTCCTAAGCTCCCTAAACTTATCTCTCTAATCTGTCACCTCCCTCAGATCTCCTTCCACAGCCTTCAAACTGGGAGCCCTACTTCTTGCCCTTCACTACTCTTGGCCTATCAGGGGAAGTTGAGGACCTAGGAGGGTGAGTGAGAACCCACAGCCATTGCCAGGGACACTGCTGCATGACTGTGGAGGGGACGAATGTGGCCACCACTAGCCTACACAGCACTTTTGTACAAATCAGAGAAGGGTACCCCCTCAGGATAAATGGGTTTGGGAAAAGGTGCCCCTCCGGGTTAACAAATCAGTCACACACTCTCTCTCGTCGGACATATTAGAAATGAGAACCTTCTCCAGGCTTATACAGCCCTGTGGGCCCCTGGCATAGCAAACAGAACACAGCCAGATTTTCAAGCCTTATTACTCACTCCCACCTACTAGGTACCCTTGTGCAGCACACAAATTACACAGCCACACACAGCAGTCCTATGAGCAGCTCCTCAAAAGTCCAGCTAAGATGTGCTGTCTCCCGTTCTTTTCCTCTCCTTGTCTCTTGAATCCATTCTAACCGGGCTGGCACTGCCCCCCTCACTCCACCAAGACATCCCCCTCCCACAACTCCAGTTACCTCCACATTGTCATTTCACAGTCAATTCTCAGGCTGAAATCTTACCCAAACCACTTTGCATTGTTTCTTAACATTTTAGTACGAAAATTGTCAAATGTACAGAAATATGGAAAGAACTGTACATTGAACACGACCATTGTCTAGATACTAAAATTCAACATTTAACTATAGTCATTTCTCACAGCCCATGCCATTTTTACCATGCCACTCTCCCTTTCTACTGGTGGTATGAGCCTCAGGACATTTTTCAGCTCGAGAAGGCCAAGCCACCTCATCCTGGACCAGGGAAGGAAGGTAAAGAGTGGGGCTCAAGATGGTCAACTCAAATTCTCAGACTTAAGGAAGGAAGGAGTAATATAGCTACATCACCTGTTACATTTCTGTTCAATTTATACCAACAATAATTCCTGTGGTTTTTTTTTATCCCAGGTGCAATGAGAAATGAAACCGTGATCAAAGAGATAAAAACCCAGAGAGATCATGATATAGCATATGCTATACCAAAAAGATACATCAAATGGAATCTAGGGAATATGGATTTATAAAGTTCAATCCAAAAGTGCCCTGTAATCCATTCTCATATATCACTACACTATGTGAAACAATAAATGCATTATTTAATCAGAAAAGTATGGCTTCTATTTTTTTTTTCAACCAAATATGTTGTGTCATTCCGAGTCAGAAATTCAGATGCTCAACAATGCAGGAGACAGGTGCTTGCTTTGACTAGGGACAGGAGGCAGATGCAATAAGGGAGTCAGGCATTAGTGGAAATTTAATTTGTATTTGTTTACACACATTGCAATGTAGTCTCCATTCTTTGTTATTTGTTTAAAATGGCATTTCTGGGGGCACCTGGGTGGCTCAGTCAGTTAAGCATCTGCCTTCAGCTCAGGTCATCATCTCAGGGTCCCCTATTCTTGAGATCGAGCCTCACATTGGGCTCCTGCTCAGTGGGGAGTCTGCTTCTCCCTCTCTCTCTGCCCCTCCCCTTGCTCATGTTCTCTCTCTCAAATAAATAAAATCTTAAAATAAATTAAAATAAATAAATTAATTAAGAAATACATATCACATAATAAAGAATTTAAAGTAGTATAAACTTACCTGTTCCACTAAAATTAAGGAGAAAAAAAACAGAACATATTGCCATGTAAGTGTTATTTTTTCATGTAGCCATTTTAGGACTACTTTGAAGTAAGCAAATATAGACAAAATAAAATGGAAAACAAACCCAAAGAAACCTTGCTGTTGACAAAAAGTAACTGGCATGTTTGCTTCTGAGCCATCTAGTCTGGTTGTCTAGTTATTTGCATTATCTTAACCCACATTGATTCAATTTATTCAAATGTGCAATTCTTCTGTATTTCATTAGTGTGCCCAAATATCAAAATATAAAATTTTCAAAAGTAATTCCCTAACATTTAAATTGAAAGAACATCCCCCTGATCATTCAGTGCTCAAATAAGGAGCTGAGCTAAAGTAATCTTTCAAAGTTCCCATACTTGGCTTACACATTTTCTTGAGTATCTTTAACAAAGTTTAATACAAGCCAAATTCTTCCCACCAACCAGCATGCTTCTGGAATGCCTGCCCTCCTCCCACTCCTAGCTCTTGGAATACAAATAAGTTAAGTCAAAAATTACTTTTTATTACATAACCAAACAGAATTAAAAACATCAGTATGTTAGGAAAAAATAAAAATTTTCATTATCCACTCAAACAGTGAATAATGAGAAACAGCTGTTAGATGATCCACACTCTGGAATTACCAGAGCTATTCCCCTCTTAGCACATAAATTTGAGAACTGACTATAATAAAGATCCATTCCTACCCTCCTTCCCCACCAACCCATACCCACAAGAGACTCAGAGACTCACATAGATGGTTGTACACCTTTCCAGTAAAATAGCCACATGATTAAGATGATGATTTCCAGTTAAAATTCATTCCTAAATTTATACATATTAATGTATCTAGTTGTCATGAAGAGTTTGCGGAAACACTTCCAGCTAACTGGCTCAATCAAAATGTTAAAACATCATTATTAGTGGTGGAAGAAGAAATTTAGGAAGACAAAGATCTTTTAAAAAAGTAGTAAATCTACCAGTTTAATCTATCAGATTCAAGTTTACAGGAAAGCTAAGCTAGCAATGATAATCTGATTTTTAAAAAAGATTTTATTTATTTACTCATAAGAGACACAGAGAGAGAGAGAGGAGCAGAGACACAGGCAGAGGGAGAAGCAGGCTCCATGCAGGGAGCCCGCCGTGGGACTTGATCCCAGGACTCCAGAATCAGGCCCTGGGCTGAAGGTGGCGCTAAACCGCCAAGCCACCTGGGCTGCCCCTGATTTTCAACAACAATGCTAAATGGGATTTATTGCAGTTAAAGGTAATAAAGATTAATATTAAAATATTCACAGCTACAGAAATAAAGCTGTTTTCATCAAATTATACTGAAGGACAAATAGCTTATTTGGTTGCTTCATTTTGCAGGGAAATCCTAAGCATCTAAAACAGGAGTCTGTGAACAAACTATTTTCCTAGACAAAATATTTCCCATAAACATACATATGGAAGTTGTGTTATTCCTGTACATAGGAATACACACAGATGGTACCTCTTCTAGCCGTGCCAACTGCTTAGATCTGATGATGAAATGTGACCCGAGCCCACTTAAATGCATTCTTGTGCAAAGAACATCAGAGTATGTTAGGGAAAACATTCACCCCAGTGAAAGACCCCTATTCTAGAGGCATATCTATAATAAAAGAATTCTGCATTATAATAGCAAAAGGAATGCAACATATATGATTATATAAACCTGACTTTGTAAAAGTTCTAAGATTTCCGGTTACCTGTTTAAGAAAATCTAAAGGGAAAACATTTAGGTAGTGAAGTCATGCACAGGTTACCTCTGATAATTCAAGGCATACATAGAAGGGCATTCAAAAGGCATAAAGGACCCAATAGACAAAGAGATAATGGATATTTACTGCAATAGATGGCCCATGTCATACTCCACAGAAAAAGAAATTTTAATGTTACTTCTAGCATATGTTAAAAACTTTTCTACATTTTTGGGGTGCCTGGGTGGCACAATTGGTTAGGTATCTGACTGTTGGTTTCAGCTTAGGTCTGGTCTCAGGGTCATGGGATCGAGCCCTGTGTCGGGCTCCACACTTGGCGGAGACTCTGCTTGAGATTCTCTCTCTTCCTCTGCCTCTCCCCCTAAACCCACTCACTCTAAAATAAAAATAATTCTTTTTAAAAAAAAACTTCAAAAATTAAAGTTAATTAATTAATTAATTAAAAATTAATTTTAATTAATTAAATTTTTAATTAATTAATTAAATTTTAATTAAAGTTAATTAATTAATTAATTTTAAAAACTTCTCTGCATTATTTATAAATTTTGACTAAAGTGGGAAAACAATTTTAAAATTCAATTTTCAGCATCTTTTGACAATTAGCACATATTCCCTTGAAATTCCCCTGTTCACACCTTTATCTTTCCATATTTTTGACTTTTTGTTTCCACTTTTACTCTTCAACAATTAGCAATTCAGTAACAATTTGCCTAAATATTAATTATGAAATGCAATGGAAGACTAGTATTAATAATTTTCTTTTTTTTCTTTTTTTAAGAGATTTTATTTATTTACTCATAGAGACACAGAGAGAGAATGAGAGGCTGAGACACAGGCAGAGGGAGAAGCAGGCTCCACCCAGAGCGCCGACACGGGACTCGATCCAGGGTCCCCAGGATCACGCCCTAGGCTGCAGGCGGCGCTAAACCACTGCGCCACAGGGGCTGCCCAGGAAGACTAGTATTGAAGAGATTTAGTAAAATGGAAAAGCTGGGAAATCTCTTTAAAGGAATACTGAGGACACCTACAACCTGAAAATAAAAGGTTGGAGAACCATTTACCATTCAAATGGCCCTCAAAAGAAAGCAGGGGTAGCCCTCCTTATATCAGATAAACTAAAGTTTATCCCGAAGACGATAGTAAGAGATGAAGAGGGACACTATATCATACTTAAATGATCTATCCAACAAGAGGACTTAGCAATTATTCAATACTTATGCCCCGAATGTGGGAGCTGCCAAGTATACCAATCAATTAATAACCAAAGTTAAGACATACTTAGATAATAATGCACTTATACTTGGTGACTTAAATGTAGCGCTTCCTACAATCGACAGGTCTTATAAGCACAACATCTCCAAAGAAACAAGAGTTTTAAATGATACACTGGACCAGATGGATTTCACAGATATTTATAGAACTTTACATCCAAACACAACTGAATACACATTCCTCTCAAGTGCACATGGAACTTTCTCCAGAATAGACCACATACTGGGTCACAAATCGGTTCTTAACCAATACCAAAAGATTGGGATCATCCCCTGCATATTCTCAGACCATAATGCCTTGAAATTAGAACTAAATCACAACAAGAAGTTTGGAAGGACCTCAAACACATGGAGGTTAAGGACCATTCTGCTAAAAGATGAAAGGGTCAACCAGGAAATTAAGGAAGAATTAAAAAGATTCATGGAAACTAATGAGAATGAAGATAAAACAGTTCAAAATCTTTGGGATGCAGCAAAAGCAGTCCTGAGGGGGAAATACATCGCAATACAAGCATCCATACAAAAACTGGAAAGAACTCAAATACAAAAGCTAACCTTGTGCCTAAAGGAGCTGAAGAAAAAACAGCAGATAGATCCTACACCCAGCAGAAGAAGAGAGTTAAAGATTCAAGCAGAACTCAACGAAATCGAGACCAGAAGAACTGTGGAACAGATCAACAGAACCAGGAGTTGGTTCTTTGAAAGAATTAATAAGATAGATAAACCATCAGCCAACCTTATTAAAAAGAAGAGAGAGAAGACTCAAATTAATAAAATCATGAATGAGAAAGGAGAGATCACTACCAACACCAAGGAAATACAAACGATTTTAAAAACATATTATGAACAGCTATACGCCAATAAATTAGGCAATCTAGAAGAAATGGACGCATTCCTGGAAAGCCACAAACTACCAAAACTGGAACAGGAAGAAATAGAAAACCTGAACAGGCCAATAACCAGGGAGGAAATTGAAGCAGTCATCAAAAACCTCCCAAGACACAAGAGTCCAGGGCCAGATGGCTTCCCAGGGGAATTTTATCAAACGTTTAAAGAAGAAACCATACCTATTCTCCTAAAGCTGTTTGGAAAGATAGAAAGAGATGGAGTACTTCCCAATTCGTTCTATGAGGCCAGCATCACCTTAATTCCAAAACCAGACAAAGACCCCGCCAAAAAGGAGAATTACAGACCAATATCCCTGATGAACACGGATGCAAAAATTCTCAACAAGATACTGGCCAATAGGATCCAACAGTACATTAAGAAAATTATTCACCATGACGAAGTAGGAGCTATCCCCGGGACACAAGGCTGGTTCAACACTCGTAAAACAATCAATGTGATTCATCATATCAGCAAGAGAAAAACCAAGAACCATATGATCCTCTCATTAGATGCAGAGAAAGCATTTGACAAAATACAGCATCCATTCCTGATCAAAACTCTTCAGAGTGTAGGGATAGAGGGAACATTCCTAAGCATCTTAAAAGCCATCTACCAAAAGCCCACAGCAAATATCATTCTCAATGGGGAAACACTGGGAGCCTTTCCCCTAAGATCAGGAACAGGACAGGGATGTCCACTCTCACCACTGCTATTCAACATAGTACTAGAAGTCCTAGCCTCAGCAATCAGGCAAAAAAAAAAAAAAAAAAAGAAAGAAAAGGCATTCAAATTAGCAAACTCTCCCTCTTCACCGATGACATGATACTGTACATAGAAAACCCAAAAGACTCCACCCCAAGATTGCTAGAACTCACACAGCAGTTCAGCAGTGTGGCAGGATGCAAAATCAATACCCAGAAGTCAGTGGCATTTCTATACACTAACAATGAGACTGAAGAAAGAGAAATTAAGGAGTCAATCCCATTGACAACTGCACCCAAAAGCATAAGATACCTAGGAATAAACCTAACCAAAGAGGTAAAGGATCTATACCCTCAAAACTATAGAACACTTCTGAAAGAAATTGAGGAAGACACAAAGAGATGGAAAAATATTCCATGCTCATGGATTGGAAGAATTAATAATGTGAAAATGTCAATGTTACCCAGGGCAATGTACACGTTTAATGCAATCCCTATCAAAATACCATGGACTTTCTTCAGAGAGTTGGAACAAATCATCTTAAGATTTGTGTGGAATCAGAAAAAGACACCGAATAGCCAGGGGAATTTTAAAAAAGAAAACCATACCTGGGGGCATCACAATGCCAGATTTCAGGTTGTACTACAAAGCTGTGGTCATCAAGACAATGTGGTACTGGCACAAAAACAGACACATAGATCAATGGAACAAAAGCGAGAACCCAGAAATGGGCCCTCAACTTTATGGTCAACTAATACTTGACAAAGCAGGAAAGACTATCCATTGGAAAAAAAGACAGTCTCTTCAATAAATGGTGCTGGGAAAATTGGACAGCCACGTGCAGAAGAATGAAACTAGACCACCCTCTTTCACCATACACAAAGATAAACTCAAAATGGATGAAAGATCTCAATGTGAGACAAGATTCTATCAAAATCCTAGAGGAGAACACAGGCAACACCCTTTTTGAACTCAGCCACAGTAACTTCTTGCAAGATACATCCATGAAGGCAAGAGAAACAAAAGCAAAAATGAACTATTGGGACTTCATCAAGATAAGAAGCTTTTGCACAGCAAAGGATACAGTCAACAAAACTCAAAGACAACCTACAGAATGGGAGAAGATATTTGCAAATGACCTATCAGATAAAGGGCTAGTTTCCAAGATCTATAAAGAACTTATTAAACTCAACACCAAAGAAACAAACAATACAATCATGAAATGGGCAAAAGACATGAAGAGAAATCTCACAGAGGAAGACATAGACATGGCCAACATGCATATGAGAAAATGCTCTGCATCACTTGCCATCCGGGAAATACAAATAAAAACCACAATGAGATACCACCTCACATCAGTGAGAATGAGGAAAATTAACAAGGCAGGAAACCACAATTGTTGGAGAGGATGCGGAGAAAGGGGAACCCTCCTGCACTGTTGGTGGGAATGTGCACTGGTGCAGCCACTCTGGAAAACTGTGTGGAGGTTCCTCAAAGAGTTAAAAATAGACCTGCCCTACGACCCAGCAATTGCACTGCTGGGGATTTACCCTAAAGATACAGATGCAGTGAAACGCTGGGACACCTGCACCCCAATGTTTCTAGCACAATGTCCACAATAGCCAAACTGTGGAAGGAGCCTCAGTGTCCATCAAAAGATGAATGGATAAAGAAGATGTGGTCTATGTATACAATGGAATATTCCTCAGCCATTAGAAACGACAAATACCCACCATTTGCTTCGACGTGGATGGACCTGGAGGGTATTATGCTGAGTGAAATAAGTCAATCGGAGAAGGACAAACATGATATGGTCTCATTCATATGGGGAATTAAAAAAATAGTGACGGAATAAAGGGGAAAGGTGGGAAAATGAGTGGGAAATATCAGAGAGGGAGACAGAACATGAGAGACTCCTAACTCTGGGAAACAAACAAGGGGTGGTGGAAAGGGAGGTGAGCGGGGCGTGTGGGTGACTGGGTGATGGGCACTGAGGGGGGCACTTGATGGGATGAGCACTGGGTGTTATGCTATATGTTGGCAAATTGAACTCCAATAAAAAAAATAAATAAGTAAAAAATAAAGGAATACCGAGAATTCGTCTGGTAGTCATGAAATGTCTCCTTACTGTGCCCCCTCAGAACTCCAGACTATGGGAAATACATTTCACTGATGGTTCCACCTGCTGTGCTCTGTAATCCATCACTGTATTTATACCGAAGCCACACTTTCCATGAGCTTCTCCTAGGCAGTGACTGGACAGGAGAGGGATGGTAAGGCAGGCCCATTCCTGACTGATGCAGAACACCTCTGACAGCCAGCTTTAGTTCAAATACCCTGCGCCCCCGCCCATTGGCCTTGACAAATGTCCTCAGAACTGTCCTTGGTCTAAGATTCTTTCCCTCATTCTTCCTTCTCAAGTTCTTTCGTAAGGATAAAACCTGCATTGTGATCTTTCAGCTCTCCCAGCCTCCTCTGGCAACCTTTACACTTTCCCTTATAGGCATTCTTCTTAATACTTCTCTGCTTGTTTAATCCTATCTGGGCATCTGCTTCCTGGGGAATTTGCATAAATTGTCCCAAATGTGGTCTGCAAAAACAGGCAAGACGATTTGGATTCGGGGACTGGCTCACTCACTACCCAGTAGAGGAAGAGGACACCATCCCAGTTGGTAAATGGAACACAGAAGTCTCTGACACATAGTGGTTTTGAGTAATTGCTGAAGATTCCCCAGTGCTGACCTAAGAAATGTCCGGGTGGAGGGAAATGCTGTTGCAGGTGTAATGGTTCAGGTATTTGAGAGATATGGGTGTAATGGTGCCTACACGGAGGAGGAACGCCTGGGTGACTCAGTCAGTTAAGCAGCCAGCTCTTGATTTCAGCTCAGGTCATGGTCTCAGGGTCCTGGGATGGAGCTCTGCATCAGACTCCATGTTCAGCAGGGAGTCTGCTAGAGAGTCTCTCTCCCCCTCTCCCTCTGCCCCTCCCCCTGGGCTTGTGCTCTCTCTCTCTCTCAAATAAATACATCTTTAAAAAGAAAAAAGAGGAGTTGACCAGTTACTGAGAAGTTATATTGATGCTCTTTAGAGAGATAATGAGTCTGTGGGCCTCTAACAAGCAGTTAATGGCTAAGTGTGAGAACAAAGTCTAAGTGGTAGCTCACAAAGAGGCTGTTATCTCCTGCAGTGAAGAGCAAACACAACTAAAACTGTTAAAGATGCAGGTTCAGAGATGCTTAGCCAAGATGAGATCAGTTATGTAAATGTTAGGGACCTGGTGGGGGAAATCCTGGGACATTGAACTATGAAAATAGAACGTCTATCTGAATGGAAGTCCCTGAAGATGTCAGCTCTGCATCTTCACATGGGATTGCAGAGGTGGCCTAACCTTCCCTGGTAAGTGCAAGTGCTTCTGCTGTACTAGAAAATGCTGCAGAGGCTTCTTCCTTGCAAGATTACAGATGCTACACTAAGGATCTGCCTTCACCTCCTCTCCTGACTGCCTCCTTAGACCAATACCTGGGGTTAAACTCTAGTATAACCCAGATGATGATGGGCCAGGCCTGACTAGTGAGGAACGTGACTATATGCTGAAATGATGTAAAACTTAGCCTGTGTGTATCTATATGATCCATGAGATGCATGGGAGCATTCCTGAGATGAGATTCTGAGGCTGTTTGTCCCAGAGGGATGGAATTAAGACTTAATAATCAGGAATTCATTGACTTGGGAGTACTCTCTTAAGACACAAGATCTAATATCCTAGTGAGGATCTCGTTGGGTGCACATATGTTACTGGGGGTATTTTAGTAGCCTGGAGAACGTCATGGCCAATATTCAACAAGAAGGAAGCATTTGAGATGGTAGAAAAAGGAATAAAGGGGTGGCAGGAGGGAGCAGGAATGTGGGAGTGGTATAGTGAAGAGCTCAGCAAATCCTCTCCCCAAAGGAAAGGATAAAACTGGACAAGGTGTCAAAAGCAGTCATTTTAGGACTCTGTAAGTTGACCAAAGGCATACAACAGACTGAAAAGCATTTATATAAGAGAACAGACTGAACTTTTGGGTCTTAAATGTTGAGCTCCTATCCGCAACCAACTCTGGTAGAATTACTGCCCTGTGGCCAGAGGGTCCTAACTTGAGAAAAAGCCCAGAGCCTGGGGTCGCTGACAAAAATAACACCTTAGTGGTAAACAATTGGAGAAGGCCATTATCACAGTTGCTTGAGACTGCAATCCTGCATGGGACAAGCAACATGCCGGCCAGAAATTTAAAGAGAAACAAAGACAAAATAGCCATAATGAGCCTTGATAAGCTACCAGATATCTCTGGTGTCCTGGAAGACTTCACATATGTATGAGGTTACTTGCCCTAAGAAGATATATATCCACAAGGCTCAACAAACTCCAAGTTGATAAACACAGAAATTTACACCTAAATGCTTCATCATCAAAGTGTTAAAAGAAGTAAAAAAAAAAAAAAGAAAAAAGAAAGAAAGAAAGAAAGAAAGAAAGAAAGAAAGAAAGAAAGAAAGGAAAAGAAAAAGACTCATCACACATAGGGAAACACTTTAAGATTAACAGCCAAATTTTTGTCAAAAGCAGTGGAGGCCAGAAAGCAATGGGAGCCACAGCAAACAACAGAAAGAAAGGGAAAAAATCATCAACTAATAATCTTATGTCTAGAAAACCATCTTTCAAAAATAAAGGAGAAATAAAGATATTCCAAGAAAACTAAACACTGAGAGAATTCATCATTAGCATCGCCACCCTACAACAAATATTTAAGGGAAATCCTTCAAATTGAAAGAAGTGACACCAGATGGTAACTTGAATTCACATGAAAGAAAAATGAGCTGGTAAAGGTAATGATGTAGCTAGTTATAAAGATGGTATAAATACACTTTTCGCTTTTCTTCTCCTACCTTAAGATACAATTGTATAAAATAATAATTATAAAATTGCATGGTTAGGCTTATAACATATAAAGATGTAATATATATGAAAAATGCCACAAAGGAGTAGTGAGGGAATGGAACAACATTAAAGAAAATGTTTATATTTTACTAGAATTAAGTTAGCACTAATTATTATTTTTATTTTTTTTAATATTTTATTTATTTATTCATGAAAGACACAGAGAGAGTCAGAGACACAGGCAGAGGGAGAAACAGGCTCCATGCAGGGAGCCCGATGCGGGACTCAATCCCGGGACTCCAGGATCACGCCCTGGGCCAAAGGCAGGCGCTAAACCACTGAGCCACCCAGGGATCCCCTAGTTAGCACTAATTAAAGTCAGTTGTGATACATTAAGGTTTATACTGTAATCCCCAGAGAAACCATGAAGAAAATAATTCAAAATATAGAGAAAAAATCAATAAATGAATTAAAATGGTATACTAGAAAATATTTGACACAAAACAAATAGTAAAGGAGGAACAGAAAAACAAAAAAGATATGTGACATAGGGAAAACAATAGCAAAATGGCAGTGGTAAATCCAATCATGTTAATAATTACATTAATTGCAGAGGATTAAAAATAAATCAAAAGGCATATTTTCAGACTGAATTTTTAAAATACAGTCCAATTGAATTCTACCTATAAGACATGCACTTTATTTTTTTTTTGAGATTTTATTCATTTATTTGAGAGAGAGTGTGTGTGAATGGGGTGGGGGGAGAGAGAATCCCAAGCAGACTCCATGCTGAGCACAGAGCCTGATGCAGGGCTTGATCTCACGACCCTGAGATCATGACCTGAGCCAAAATCAAAAGTTAATCGTGACCTGAGCCAAAATCAAAAGTTAATCGCTCAGCCAACTGAGCCGCCCAGGCACCCCCAAGACATGCACTTTAGATTCAGACACAAAGAAACTGAAAGTAAAAGGATAGAAAAAGATACACCATGTATACAGTAAGAAAAAGAGAACTGGAGTGACTATTCTAGTATCACACAAAAGCAACTTTAAGACAAAAATTTTAGAGATAAAGAAGAACATTTTATAATAATAAAATGTCAATTCATCAGGAAGCTATAACAAGTAAAAGAAATACACATACTTCACAACCCAAAATACATGACAGAATTGAACGGAAAAATAGACAATTCAATAAAAATAGAGACTTCAATATCCTCTTTTCCTTTCAATAACTGATAGAAAATTAGCAAGGATAGAATAACACTATCAACAAATTCAACCTGGTATCTGTAACACCCCATCTAACAACAGCAGTTTGTTGAAATGAAATGAAAACAGAATTTTCAAGCACACACAGTACATTCTCCAGGACAGATCATATACTAGGCAAGCACGAAGCAAATCTCAGTAAATTGTAAAAGACTGAAATTACACGAAGTATGTTCTCCAATCAAAATGAAATTAAATTAGAAACCAACAACAGAAGGAAATTTGGGGAAAAAAATTTAAAAAAGGAAATTTGGGAAATCAACAAATATTTGGAAATTAAATAATACACTTAAAAATAACCTATAGGTCAAATGTCAAATCATAAATTGTAAGAGAACATGGGACATATTTTTAATTGAGCAAGAACAAAAACATATCAAAATGTGTGGAATCTGACCAAAAAAAAGTAGAGCAAAATTTATAGCTTTAAACATCATATTAGAAAAGGAGAAATCTCAAACCATGAAACTAAGCTTCCACCTTGACAAATTAAAAGAGAAGAGCAGGGCAGAGAACCTGAATAGACATTTCTCCAAAGAAAACATATGAATGGCCAAGAGACACATGAAAAGATGCTCAACATCACTCATCATCAGGGAATGCAAAAAAAAAAACCATAATGAAATATTGCCTCACATCTGTCAGAATGGCCAAAAGAAAAAACACAAAAAACAACAAGTGTTGGTGAGGATATGGAGAAAGGGGAACCCTCTTGCACTGTTGGTGGGAATGTAAACTGGTACAGCCACTGTGGAAAACAGTGTGGAGGTTCCTCAAAAAATTAAAAATATAACTACCATAAGATCCAGTAATTCCACTACTGGGTATTTACCCAAAGAAAACAAAAACAGTAATTCAAAAAGACATATGCACCCCCGCTATGTTTACTGCAGCATTATTTACAATAACCAACATATGAAAGCAACCTAAGTGTCTATCCATAGATGAATGGATAAAGATGTGGTACATATACAATGGAATATTACTCAGCCTTAAAAAAGTATGAGTTCTTGCCATTTGCAACAACATGGATGGAGCAAGAGGGTATAATGCTAAGTGAAATAAGTCATTCAGATAAAGGCAAATATCATATGATTTCCCTCATACATGGAGTTAAGAAACAAAACAAATGAACAAAGAAAAAAAGAGACAAGAAAACGCTCTTAAATACAAAAACCAAACTGGTAGTTGCTAGAAGGGACATGAGAGGGCATGGATGAAATAGGTGAAGGGGATCAGAGGTACATGTGTCATGACCAGCACCGAGTAAGGTATAGAAATGATGATTCATTATGTTGTACACCTGAAACTAATATAACACTGTATGTTGATTATACTTCAACTTAAAAAAGAGAGAGAACAAACTAAACCCAAAGGATGAAGAAAGAAGGAAATAATAAGGAGGAAAGTGGAGATCAATGAAATAGGAAACAGAAAAAAAGACAGAGAAAATTAATGTAACCAAAACTGGTTCTTTGAAATGATGAACAATAATTGGCAACCATAAGCAAGACTAAACAAGGAAAAAAGAAGATATGGATTACCAAAATCAGGAATGAAAGAGAGGACATCACCTCTACTCTTACAAAAATTAAAAGGGTTACAAGAAAATACAATGAGAAACTATATGCAGACAGATTTAAAAATTTGGATAAAATGTAAAAATTCCTAGAAAGATGCAAAATACTGAAATTGACTAAAGAATGAATAGGAGGTTTGAATCAACCTATAATTAGAAAAGAGATTGGATTAGTAATCCCAAAACTTCCCATACAGAAAAATCCAGTCCCACGTGGCTTCACCTGTGAATTTCACCAAACATTTAGAAAGAATTAACAGCAATTCTGCACAAACTTAGAAAAAAAAACAGAAGAGGAGGAAACACTTCCTCACTTGTTCTATAAGGCCAAACTTATTCTGATACCGAAACCAAAGATATCATAAGAAAATACTACAGATCAATATCCTTTATAGAGATGCGAAAGTCCTCAACAAATTCTTTTTTTTAGAAATCTTTTTTTAAAAATTGTTTTAAAGATTTTATTTATTTATTCATTCATGAGAGACACACAGAGAGAGAGGCAGAGACACAGCAGAGGGAGAAGCAGGCTCCATGCAGGGAGCCCAGTGTGGGACTCGATCCCAGGTCTCCAGGATCACGCCCTGGGCCAAAGGCAGGTGCCAAACCGCTGAGCCACCCGGGCTGCCCAACAAATTCTTGTAAACTGAATCTAGAAGCATACAAAAAGGACTATATGCCATGGCCATGGGATTTATTCCAGATATGAAAGTTGGTTCAAAATAGAAAAATAAAGAAAAAATAAAGAAAAAAGAAAATAAAGAAAAAAAACACATCATGTCAACAGACATAAGAAAAACATTTAACAAAATCCAAAATTCCTTCATGACCAAAAAAAAAAGCCTCTCATGATAAAAACACCTGTACAAGTGTAAGACTTGTATGTTAAAAACTACAAAATAATGCTGAGAGAAATTATAGAAGGCCTAAAGAAATGGTATAACATTCAATCTTCATGGATTGGAAGATGCAGTATCATTAAATGGAAATTCTCCCCAAATTGACCTACGGATTCAATGCAATCTCTATGAAAATGTCAGTAGGCCTTTTTTAAATACAGAAAACTGACAAGCTGACCCTAAAATGTATATGAAAATGCAACAGGCCTGTAATGAGCAAAGTAGTCTTGAAAAAGAACAAAATTGGAGGATTTATACTCCCAATTTAAAATTTTACTAGGAGGCTATACTAATTAAGTAGAAAAATAACTTGACCAGTTGACATTAGCTCTCCATTGCCACTGGCCAGCCCAGAACTGTCAGGATGGACAAAGGAATGGAATGACCACAGTGCAAAG
The DNA here is from genome assembly GCF_053574225.1 of Canis aureus. NCBI lineage: Eukaryota > Metazoa > Chordata > Mammalia > Carnivora > Canidae > Canis > Canis aureus. The sequence goes on from NC_135649.1 coordinate 13,185,243, forward strand.
ACATAGTCTGTATATGGGCCAGGTGGCATCAACTCCCACTTACCAAGGCCAAACTAGCTATCACTACCTCTCAATGTCCAAACTGTCAGCAACAGGGACCAGCTCTGTGCTTCTGCTACGGTACTACTCGTCAAAGAGAGTAACTAGCCACTTCGTTTTAAATTGACTATAACCTGACCCTCCCATCCTGGATGGGCTGACAATTCACATTCACAGGGATAGATACTCATTCCGGCAATGAATGTTCTATTATTGCTAACAGGGCCTCAGCCACCACCACTATCCTGGGGCTTACCGAATGCACAGGCATGGACCAGAAGACTCAATTCAGAATGAAGGAAGTGGGGGAGTGGACTCATAACCATGGGACCTACCATTATATAACATACCATACTATTCAAAAGCAGCCAGCCCCAGAGAAAGATATGGATGAGAGAGTGCTGGAATGGCTTTCTAAAGACACAGCTGAAATACAAGCTTGGAGACAATGGTCTGAAAAGATGGGGTCCCACCCTGAGAAATGCAGTGTATATATTAATTAAAGACCTCAATATGGTGCTGTGTCCTCACTAGGAAGAATAAATGGATTATGAACTAAGGAGTAGAAGCAGGTCTGGCCCCACTTACTATGACTCTCAGTGACCACCTGCAGAATTTATACTTTCTATTCCCTCAACCCTGAACTCTGCAGGGTTGGAGGTCCTGGTTCCCAAAGGGTACGCACTCCAGTGAACACAGCAAAGGTCTTGTTGAACTACAAGTCAGAGCTGATGCCAGGGCACTGTGGATTCCTCATGCCAAAGGACCAGCAAGACAAGAAGAGTCATGATCCTGGCAGAGAAAATTGATCCTTATGGCATAAGAAGGCAGTCTTGCTTTTACACAAGGAGGCCAGGAGGAATTATGTGTGAAACTCATGTGATCCACTTGGTTACCCTTGCCCCATTGTAACTGTGAATGGACAAGTGCAGATTTTCAAGAGCACTTTCTCAGAGTGCTCATGAGTGGAGGTATGGGTCATACCACCAGGTAAGCCACCAAGATCTGCCGAGGCGGTCACTGAGGGTGAGATGCATTTTGAATGGATAATGGAGGAGGGAGATGAGTCAAGAGTTGTGGCCCCAAGATCGACTGCAATGGATAGGGCTGTAGGTCACCCCACTAACCTCCCTCTTCCGAGTTCTCAGAAAAAAGTACATGGGAACCATGAAACAAGTGCTCCCTGAACCTGTATGGAGAAAGATCTGGGCAGAGCAATAAAATGCACATTCAAATCTCCAGCTGCTATGCTCTGAAGCCAATGCCACATTCAGGCTAAGACTATACTTCCAAGACTGAAAGTAGCAGGCATGCTGGAAGACGTAGGCCTCTTTAAGAAAACCCTGTGAATGACCTAAAAAATATCTTAGGTCGCTGATACTCAACTGTTGTGTAGACCCACTGCACTGAGTCAGAACGACTAAGTCATTTAGGACTTAACAACTGGGCCAGCATTAAGGACACGCAGAAGCCAGCCCTACTCCTCCCTCCCAACCTCAGAAAACACTACCACCACTACCCCAACACATATACACATAAATTATTTTAAGTTCCTCATAGATGACATCAAAATTATATAAAGACATCACTCTGGGATTGAAAATTGTATTGATTTTTAGTTCCTTTTTTCTGTAATTGTAGGAAATCAGCAAATGGAACATGATACAGTAAAAGAAGTAATAGGCAAGAAGTCAGAAAAATTGATCCCAGCTCTGTTGCTAAAGCAGATGTGTGAGCTTGGGAAGAGTCCATTTGTTCTCTGGGCCTCACTTCCCTCATGTGTAAAACAAGAAAATTGGATTAGATTATCTCTAAACCTCCCTTTTAGCTCTAAATATGATTCTGTGGACAATCCATATGCCTTCGGTTCAACCAATGGAATTATAATATCACATATACCCCTAAATGACCACAAGGTGTCAGAATGTGCTCATCTAACATTTAAACAGTTCTCGATGAACTATTCTGGTAATTTTGCAACAGACTAGAAGACTAATTTCCATATATCTCACACATTTCAAGAACCTTCCTAAATGCCCTATCGAGGAGGTAAGAAAACTATTATCAGTAAAATTTGTCCTGGAGATAAGAGGGACCCACCCATAAAGCTACTACCACCCAATAATTAACCCTTAACTTTTCCCAGACGCTACATGTTTATTTGCTTCAATAAACCTTCCATCATGCTAATTTTGTTTCCCAAATCCAAATTTTACCCATCTCGTTCCCCAAATCCTAATTTTACCCATCACTCAAAAGCTAGCTCTACCTATTCACAATAGCAATAATAATCATCTCTAGAAATAAACCTAACATAAAATATGTAAGACCTACAGGAATGCAACAATAATACTTTACTGAAGGATATAAAAGATGATGAGGATAGATGAAGACATCTACCATGGTCTGGAAAGGTCAGTTCTCCACAAATTAATTTTAATGCAATGCATTTTTTCCCATTAAACTTGAAGATTTTAGTCTAATTATTCATCCAGAAGAGATATTAGATAATGGGGGAGAATGGCCTGTATTTTTTTAACGTCTAGAAATAGTAAGAAAAAATAAAGAAATTACACATGCCTTATGAAACATCAAAACAATTTAAGCTAGTTATTGAAACAGTGAAATGGCATAGGCCCAGAAGACAGATCAATGGACCAGAACAGAGTCCAGGGGCCAATCCTGTATATATAGGAATTTAAGCATATGATAAAGGTTGATTTTAAAATAAGTGATAAAAGGATTCAGTCAACAGTAATCATAGAATCAACTTTACTGGGAAAAATAAAATTAACTGAAACCCTAACTGCATGCCATGGTGAACTATAAATGAAGTAAGGATCTTTCTCTAAAAATTCTAAAATAATAGGAAAGAACAAATACCTTCTCTGTTTGCCTCTTTTTCCTTTTCTGAAAGAAGAGATAATAATACCTACTTCACAGGGCCACTGTGAATGTTTAAAAGGCTGATTAATGGCATATTGATAAGTACTGAAAACATGTCAGCAGTATAATAGAACCTCAGTAAATATTTATTAATAATGAATTTTTTTATTAGACTGGGAAAACTAGGACTGGAGAACAATTCACTTGCTCCAAATCACTCAGTATATCATGGACCCAGAGGGGGGAAAGGAGAGAAGAAGAGAGGGGGAGGCAAGCCATAAGTGACACCTAACTATAGAGAACAAACTGGGGGTTGATGGAGGGAGGTGGGTGGGGGATGGGCTAGATGGGGGATGGGCATTAGGGAGGGCACTTGTTATGATGAGCAATGGATGTTATATGTAGGGGATGAATCATTAAACTCTACTCCTGAAACCAATATTGTACTGTATGGTAACTACCTAGATTTTAAATACAAATTTGGAAGAAAAAAAATAATGAATCCAGAATTTATAACTGAGCCACAATTAGAAACTGAGTCCTCTGAATTCCAGCTCAGTTCTTTTTGTCTTTTTGCTATAGGTTCTGTCTCTCACTCTCTCTCCTGCTTTTTCTCTCTTCTCTTTCTCTGTTTCTCTTTTAATAATAGGATGCTATTTTAACGCTGAAATGTTTCATCGTCTTCCACATAAGAGTAGTACCAATTCATTTAGAAACTGATGGACTAAAAAAAAAGAAAAAGAAAAAGAAACTGATGGACTGCTACTATAAAGTCAGTAACATTTTAAAGTCAATTTGTATTGAACTAAGCATAACAGTACTTACATGCATTAAAAAAAACTACAATATGTTTATTTTTTTGCTATATTTATTCAGTCCACAGTAAATGCCTGCTATAGCCCCAAGGGTAAGAACCACTGAACTACGTACAATGAATGCTCTAGTTATTACTCCAGAGAAAGCACTCAATCAAAATAATCCAAAGACTGATTGCAACATGTCGAAGAACAACCTAAGAGCCTATATTCCTATGCCATCTCTCAATTGAGACCTTAATCCTACAAGTCAAGAGGAAGCTGAGAGCCATAAGGGAAAAGGGGCTAAATTTTACAGACAAAAATGGTTTCATTTATTGCAGCAACACAGTATTTTATTTTATTTTTTTAATTTTTATTTATTTATGATAGTCACACAGAGAAAGAGAGAGAGAGAGAGAGGCAGAGACACAGGCAGAGGGAGAAGCAGGCTCCATGCACCGGGAGCCCGATGTGGGATTCGATCCCGGGTCTCCAGGATCACGCCCTGGGCCAAAGGCAGGCGCTAAACCGCTGCGCCACCCAGGGATCCCAACACAGTATTTTAATTACCAAGAGAGTCATTTCTCATAGGATAAGCAAGTCTTCCAATTTCACCTCAGAAGAGGAAGAGTATGGATCCAAACCTGGAAGGGACATGTCATGGCTCCCTGGGCCTGGAATAGAGTCAAGGGAAGAGCTGGTAGTGGTTGCCATAGAGAAGCAGGACGAAAGGCACTGGCCAAAAATTTGGGGGACAGAGTAGGAGGATGGTAAGGAAATAAAGTATGGAAGGGATAGGGGTACCGGGGAAAGAGATGGTGCTAAAAAAAAAAAAAAAAAAGATGGTGCTAGTGTGTGATATGCATCCCACAAGGATTTATTCTTTCAGAATCCTTTCAGGGCTTTGAACCTTTGAAGTTGTGGGTTCAGGTGCTCTTCTATGCCTATCAGGTTTACTTACATCCAGTGACTTTTATCCATGTCCCTTCATTTCTGTACCTGTTTGCCCACCTGTGAAATAGGCCAATAACAACTGCTGCCAACACTCCACGGGTTATTTGGGAGATCTTAGGAGACCTGGAATATTACACAAATAGAAGGGACTGTTGTGATTCAAGGCATTTGTCCAGCCTGGGTTAGGTAGAAATGGGAAATAGAGCCACACCTATCTTTACCCTGTGACAGGATTTTGCTTGTGCGGACAAGAAAAATAACAATCATCTTTAGTTCTACTTCTTGGTATCTGGAAATATGGGAGACACTGACATGATGGATGCTACAGAGTTCATCCAAGAACCTGCCCTCACTTTCTATCACACCAATTTATGATTGCTTCTGAGTTTCACAAGCAGGTAGACTACAGCCAGAAAAAACTTCACCTGGAGGATTTGAGATAGAAAGGAAAATACAATTCCCTGGGATCATAAATATAAGGAAATACACCTTTCACCTTTATCAGGTAGAAATCAGAAGTGTCCCATTCCCCCAGCTACTCAATCAGAATAATCACCCAAACCACTCCCACAACTTATACTTCTATTTCCACCCTTTCTCTCTGAGACTTGTTTTTACCTGGAGGACCTTCTTACCATCATAAAACCATCCCAGCATGGATATTATTCTGAACCAATGAAATATTAGGAAATTTTCTGATAAAGATCTTGAAAAGAAGGCAACAAAAGGATAATACTGCATGCGTGAGAATTCCTGGCCCCAAATTTCGAATGGTATTTGTGAAAGGTGCATGCGCTTGGCTCTTAGGTAAGACAGGCACAGATCATGTGATTCTGGTACTATCTACAGGCACTTGCTATGCCAACAGCACTTTTTCATTTCCAGTGCTCCAAATTGTAATCTGCAGCTTCTCAGTAGAATGAGACACCCAACAGTGCCTTGAAACAACTCTGCAGCAAGAAAACCCACCATTGCCTTTTAAAATAGACAGCAGAGGTCAGCAAAGCCCAGTCCGCTCACCTACCCCTGGGAAGACTTGCAGACTCTGACATTCATATTGCAAATTTCAGGTCCATTAGCAACCAAACCTCTCTTGCAAGGATCCACAAAATAATCAAGAAAAGGTTTCTCCTTAGATATATAAAGTGAACATTACTAATCGCTTCGGTATTGGTATAATGAGGATGAACAAAGCCATGGCTCTCGTGATTATGCAGTAAACACAAACAACCTAACAGGCTTCAGGAGACATTATTTTCAAATGAATAGGCTCCTCTCAGAATTGGTCAGGAGCAGGTGATATAATATACAAATAAACACAAAGCATACATATGATATGTATCGCACTTGAATAAGAAGGCTGCAATTAAGGAAAGCCATTTAAAACTATAATTGATAATTTTTAAGTAAATATACCCTTGTAACCGAATGCAGATGGCATACCCACTATACAGCTGACCCTTGGGCATGAAGAAGAAATAAACAGGAGGTGCATTACATGCTATTAATTATTTTCACTGCTACAGTTGTTTGCTATATAATATAGGTCAAGGGGTTAGCCTGAAGCTTCTCCTAATATATTAGTAAATAAATTTGAACAGATTTTAATTTGCTAATGGAAAGGTCTGGGCCAGTTGCAAATAAGAGTGAGGCTACTTTGTCTCCCTCATTAGCATGCAACCAGGCTTATCCTTCCCATTCATACAAAATGTTACATTTCCATAAAGTGTAGTGTAATTTGTCAGGAAAAAAACTCTGTAAACTATATTAGAATAAAGATAAATTTGTATCATGTGGTCATCTTCCTCATAGAGTCTTTATGATAATTGCATGTCTAACACCTGCCTCCAAATAATACCGCCTGCCAAGTAATACCACTCTGGATCTTCATAGTACATAAAAATGACAGGGAATAGAAGAGCTATTCCTCTAACTTATTTCTAAGCATCCACCCTTATGGCTATTGCCTTTCTGGCCGTTCACTAGAGTGCCCCAGGTTTGGTTTGGTTTTGTTGTACAGAAGATTCGCCCTGCTTAGTAATTTTAAAGACTTAGTCTACATTATGGATTTATGATGTTTTCAGAAAGCTGACATTAAAATAACGTGACAATCACTGCCTGCTACGTGACGAAAGCTACAGTCTGAAACGAAAGGGCTGTTCCAAGTTACGTACTGTAGACAATTTAATCTAGTTGTAGTTGGCACTTTTCAGCACCTCCTGCCCCCACCCCCAATCATTTATGTGACCCGATGAAAATAATCTCTGAAATTTATGAGATTGAAGTCCCAGATACGGAAGAGCCAAGATCTATAGTTTTAATCCTCCATTCTCATTTTCATTCTTGCTCTCAGCCTGGCCCATGGGGGAGTGTACACCTGCCACCCTTCCCCAACCCCAGTCCCTGAGCTGCCTGCAATGGGGTGGCAACCTTTGCCACTGTTACTCAAGAATGACTGGGAGTTCCCTCGAGTTCCAGCCCCTCTTTGGTGCCTGTTTCCCAGGCGCCCCACACTGCTGGCCAAGTCCTTTCAGGTATCAGGGCAGAGGAGGCCAGGTGGGCTAGCTGGTTCCTCAGCTTAACTTTGGAGGCTCAGGAAGAGATGGCTCACACAGTAAAAGGACAGAGTGGCAGGGCCGAACAGCAGAGGTCTCTTTTTGAACAGATAAATGTAGAGTCTACCTGCTAGGATTACGGCTTTGTAAGGGAAGGGTCTAGATTCCCCATCAAGGGGAAAGACCGTTAGGGAAGGTCAACAACACAAGAAGTAAAAATGATGAGAGAAATCTGAGTTTAGAAAATCTGATGATCTAAGGACTTAAACTGACAGAAAAAGTCTTACGAAAGACTGCTCTCAGGCTTTCATTCTTACATTTATATCGATGACTCAACTCTACATTTACAGTCCTGAGCTCTCACACAAAAAATTAATACTGGTTTAGTGTTTTGTGGTTTTAGAAAATGCTTTGCAGGGGTGCCTGGCTGGCTCAGTCAGTGGAGCATGTGACTCTTTTTTTTTTTTTTAAGACTTTATTTATTCATGAGAGACACACAGAGAGAGGCAGAGACACAGGCAGAGGGAGAAGCAGGCTCCCTGCAGGGAGCCCTATGTGGGACTCGATCCAGGTCTCCAGGATCACACCCCAGGCTGAAGGCAGTGCTAAAGCACTAAGCCACCAGGGCTGCCCAGAGCATGTGACTCTTGATCTTGAGCCCTACGTTGGGTGTAGGGATTACTTAAAGACAAAATATTTTTAAAATATGTTGATGTTTATTGTTGGGTAAGATGTTCACCACAGCACTATGAAGTTAGCAGGGCTGAGAGAGATGCAGTGACCTGCTTCAAGTCACTCAGGAGGGATTTGGGTACTAGCCCAGTGACCCCAAATGCCAAGCACTTTCCAAAGCCCCATGTGGCTTTCCCCCAACCTTAAGTATCTAAGACCTGTGCCATGCTCCACATCAACTGCCACGGGAACAGCCTAGGTGAGTGCAAGATGACTTTTTGAAATCCTTCGCCACATTTCCCCCACATCTCCTCCCTCTTATCAGGATCCCTGGCTGAGTCTTGAAGCAGAGGATGCTTGGATAATCTTGACTCCAGAATGACCTCCCACCCCTCCAACTCTGGCCCTTTCCTTGGGCAAACATCCTCTCTCAGCAAGTGGCAAGTGTCTTTTGCACCCGGGATGGGAAGAGATACTATTGTTCACAGGGCTGAGTTTGGGAAGCAGATTGTAGGTGGGTGGGTAGCTATCTGACTACTGTCTCACCTTTCGGGGCTCGAGCTAGGTACAGCCAATTCTATTATATCACAGCTATTTCAGGCACATTCTCCAGAATTGCTTAGAGCTGAAGTGAATTAAACTGATTTCCCAACTTGGGTGGCACAACAGATCACAAGATTCCCTGCTATAGATCAAGTAACCTACCCTACATCTCCCCCTCAAACTGAAGAAAAAGGAAATCATGCCTTCAGTCCTCTCCTAGACTCCTAAAGGGATATGGAACTTTTGGACAAACTGCCTCACTCACATCACTCTACAGTTTTAGTGTCTGAATAAGGGACAAACCCAATTTTGTCCAAAATATTTAGACTAAATTTGGGTGAGGCGAGAAAGAAAAAAATAAGACAATGATTTTACTGTGTAACAATTGCAACAGAGACAGAAAAATTAACTACGTTCAGGTAAAGAAACACTATTCCACTTGACAAGCACGGGGCAGGGAGGGCATTTGTCACTGAGTACTTACCGTTTCACCTGTCATTTCATACAAAGATAGAGGACCTTATTTTTTTTATTACTCTTGCATAAGCAATGGCAGGAAGAAGCGTATATGTTAATCCTTACTAATTTCCAGCCCTTTTTTACTTTTGTTTGTGATGCAAAAAAGGGGGGAGGGGAAAGAAAACCACTATTTGGAAACCAGGAGGAATGGAGGAGCATAAGCAGTAGAGCAAAAGCAGAGCAAAGCATAAACATAACCAACAATGCCTCAAGGATGATTCAAACATTGGCCAAAGTCAGGCACTTTTAATTCCAAATATCTTCGCTATTTTGTATGCTACAGAATAGAACCAAACCGAACAGAAACAACAGAACTTTGAACTTTCAGGCATCACTGTACCGGTTGCTTTAAAATACTAAATGTCCGCTAACTGTATTTTCCCTAGAAATGCAGGCAGTTATTATGAACTTCACTGGTATTCCCACCATACAGATAAAGTACTGAAATAAAGCTAGAGGACAACGAATTCAGAGAATTAACTTTATTGTTCAGAAGAAGTAAACTTGGCCTTGATCAAGGGAGCCCAGACCGTGACACTCCAGGCAGGAAGTTAGCCAGCTTTTCAACAAAAGAACTGAGGTAAATATGGGACTTCCCCACTCTTAGACAGTTGTCTCAACTCTTCACCTCACTTTACATAGAAAGATGAGAATTATGTCAGCATTTTAGTAACCACACTTGGAGTTCTAACTCTCCACTCCATTTGTGTGGCCTTTATAAAATACGGATTAATTTTCCACCTGTGACTGTCTCCCTTGCGAGAGCTATAGGAAGTTTGAAAATCCAAGAGATTTGCAGTCTGGAAGGAAAAAAAATACAGCATCACGCAGCAGATTTGACATCGTGTGTGATAGTTTACATTATTCAAAACCTAAAACAATTGTTCTCAAATCCAATAAAATTAAAGATAGTTGGAATCTAAGCCAAATGAGTTTTGCCGGTAGTTTGCCTAATACAATTCACCAGTGTACAAAAACATAGAGTTGGTTGTAATTGCAAAGACTACACAGAACCAAACAACATTCCAACTGCTTTTATTAGGAGAAAAGAAAAAAAAAAACTTAGAAATATCTATTGCTGGAAAATGATAAGATAAACCTTCCTAAAGTCACGTCGTCAAAACATCTTGTGCCCACTTGCAATTGAAATGTTATCTGCCATATAAATCTGAAGGTGCATATTTACCAACTGTCTTTCCGATTCTAAGAACTATCTGCCAGAAAAGGAAATTTACAATAATAGTGACAAGGACAAAATCAGCAAGGGAAGCCTAATGGTTTTTCTATTTTGTTATAGGATGTCAGAAGTTGTGGGTTTTACACAATTCTCATCACACTAGCTGCTACCCCACTCTTTATCTTCCCCTGATGTTCAGCATTCCTAAAGTGACAATTCTTGACTTATTCTACAAACACCTCTAAACCTTCTATAGATATTTTAAACATTTAGCCAATTTAATGGAATGCTTACTTCTGAAGGGGAAACTGCATTGTATGCACCCTCTCTCCTTCTTGAGGCTGCTTTAAATTGGGGGAAACAGGGGATCCCTGGGTGGCTCAGTGGTTTGGCGCCTGCCTTCAGCCCAGGGCATGATCCTGGAGTCCCGAGATTGAATCCCACATCGGGCTCCCTGCATGGAGTCTGCCTCTCTCTCTGCCTCTTTCTGTGTGTGTGTGTGTGTGTGTGTGTGTGTGTGTTTCATGAATAAATAAATAAATTCTTTAAAAAATTGGGAAAAACATGGGCATGTAATTGTATTTTCAAAATACAAATATTAAATATAAGGTTCCTTATCAACTGAAATCATACTTATGGTCATCACTTCTGCTAATTTTTCTTATCCCTACACCTACTCACAAAAGAAAAAGCAAAACTTAAATAGGCCAATGTCCAGTGTTAAAGTTGCATATTCAGGGACACCTGGGTGGCTCAGCGGTGGAGCGGCTGCCTTTGGCCCAGGACATAATCCTGGAGTTCCAGGATCGAGTCCCGTGTCGGGCTCTCTGCATGGAGCCTGCTTCTCTCTCTGTCTATGTCTCTGCCTCTCTCTCTGTGTCTCTCATGAATAAATAAATAAAATGTTTTTAAAAAATAAAATAAAACTGCATATTAATATAACCCTACAGATTACAGAAAGAGAAAACTTCCCTTACAGCTTATAGCATGGGTCACAAGGGACAGGATTCCCTTCTTAGAGATGAATGGAAACAAAAATTACTTCAAATAATAACAATAATTACTTCAACACTAGTTATAATTTATTGAGAAGAGCTAAAGTTTATTGGGTGCTTGCCAAGTGCCATTTTAGCCTGTCCCTAACACAGGTAGATATTATTATTATCCCTATTTTACAGATAAAGGAACTGCAACTTAAACAGCCTAAGATCACACATCCAGTAAGTGGCTAAAATCGAATTCAAAGCTGGATAGCCTGTCTCCAGAGTCCATCCCCTTTCTACAGCCTCTTTGATGGCAAACAAGCACACAGCACTTTCTGACTTGTATTTTATACATTTGTCAAGTGTTTCACAACCACTCTGTCACTGCTCACATCACCTCTGCCAGCCAAGAGGTTAACTAGGCTGTCTGAGTGCTTCTGGAGACATGGAAACAAGAATAGAGTCCTGCAGAGCCCCTGAAAGCTGGAATCTGACACCCCTGGGTGAATGGCTTAAACTCTCTGGGCTTCATTTTCTTCACCTACACATTGGGTTTCATTGTGTGTGCAGCCTTATTTTCCCCACAGTGTCATCATTCCTGAGATAATGTATGTGAAGGTGTTAACTGTAAAGTGATGGAAATGGAGTTTTTTAAAGATTTTGTTTATGTATTCATGAGAGACACACAGAGAGAGAGGCAGAGACACAGGCAGAGAGAGAAGCAGGCTTCCTGTGAGGACCCCGATGCAGAACTCGATCCCAGGACCCCGGGATCACAATCTGAGCCAAAGGCAGACGCTCAACCACTGAGCCACCCAAGTGCCCCAGAAATGGGATTCTTAATGTAAGGTCCACAAACAGGCTACAGGGAGTTTGTTGAACCCCTTGATATTGTCTGCAAGCTTTGCTTGTATGTACATATGTGCATTTTTTGTGTGTTGAAAGATTGACTACCGTTTTCATCCGATTGCCCCCAAATAAGGTTAAAAACTGCTACAGTACGTAAATAACCATTTTGTCTTTAGGTGACTGAGAAGATAAGAATTCTCTCTATTGGAGACCATTTGGTCTCCCCAGAGTTTCTTTCTATACCTATTGGGCCTCATTTTATGAGGGCAGCCCTAGGAGACCAGCACATTGCCATTTGCACATGCCAGCCTTCCCAAGACCCAACAGTAGTTTTTCACTCCTTGTCTCTACCCTCTATGCCTCAGACTCTCATTCACTCATTCATTCACTCAATATATATTAAATGCCAAATTTTGCCACAAGCAGTGTGCTGGACACAAGGCATATGGCAGGAAACAGCACTCCCTAGCTCATGAAACTTCAGAATCTAGTGGAGAAAACAGATAAAACTTGGGTCTTGAGAGTGACAAAGGGGTGCCAGGGACAGGTGAAGTGTGGAGCACAGGTGAGTCCTGCATCCTTTTCACCTCGGAAATGCTGAATTCCCTCCGGAGCCTCCTCTCTCTTCTTCCAATGCGCGTGGTTTGTCTACATGGTCCCTTTAAAATGAGCCAGAAAACACAGACACACACACACACACACACACACACACACACACACACACACACAAGGGTATGATGATCCACCAAGCAACCACATCTCCATCATTACAGACCCTAAACTTCAATTAATTTACCCTTACACCAAATCACATATTTCCTCAATTCTGAGGTTTATTGTTGTTACATTTTAATGTCTGAAAGTGAGAAGTAACTGCATACACTTAATATAAAGCACTTTCTTTTCCAACAGAGATCTTTTTGGATCAGTGATGTAAGTGTTGGGCACTTGGGCACTTGATGTAAATGTTGTAGGCAACAGGTGACACCTTGAAATGAAGGAAAAATGATAAATTCTTGGGCAATCACATCCTGCACTCTTGACTCACGTATGATGAAGCATGAGCTCTTCAGAATGTTGGACAAGGCCCTCAATGACTGGGCCTCTGGCCAATTCTCACCAGGTGCTGTCTTGAGCCCTATGCTCCAGGCCTTCCTAATTGCCTTCCAGTGACAGGTGATAGTTTGTCACCTCTAACAGCTATTAGCATATCTTCCCCAACTAACCTGTGCGCATCCCCAGGGCATTACCATGCTTAATTCTCCAGCACAGTTCCCCAAATATAAGTATGGTAAAGCATTAAGGAATATATTAATTCATGGTCTAACTATAGCCTAAAACCCCCCGACCCTTTTTCACATGGGATGCTAGGCCCATCTCTTCCACCTGTACTTGTGCAATGGGTTTCAAGATCTTGTCCAGAAGCCTTTCCTCATTATCCCAGCCAGAAAGCACCTCTCTCGTCTCTGAATTCACTCTGATACTCCATGAGGCTTCAACAATAGTTCACCAGCAAACAGAAGCAAGTTTCACTAGAATACTGTTTCTGGGGGGTTCTGTGAACAGGGGACACACACAAATACCGTATTTTATACAGCACACTTAAAAGAGATTAAAAGAGGGGATCCCTGGGTGGCTCAGAGGTTTGGTGCCTGCCTTCGGCCCTGGAGACCCGGGATTGAGTCCCACGTCGGGTTCCTGCGTGGAGCCTGCTTTTCCCTCTGCCTGTGTCTCTGCCTCTCTCTCTCTCTCTCTCTCTATGTCTATCATAAATAAATAAAATCTTTTAAAAAAATTTTAAAAAGAGAGATTAAAAGATTCAAAACAGTGCTCGCTTCAGCAGCACATATACTAAAAGATTCAAAACAGCTCAAAGCATGTGGATAACGACCTCACAGTCACCACTGCTCTGTAGAGGAAGGCATCCACAACTATTGCACACCCAGGTAGCTGTCTGAGTCAAACTGTTTAGTGCCCTGAGAGCATATGCTCTCTAAGCCAAATTCGTACTTGTGGAGGAGTTTCTCCCTCCTTTGACATTTTAAGCATTTGGGGTGCTCCACAGGGTTCAGCAACGATGAGACACTATGTCTGGTTTTGCTCCAGATCTTGTAAATTCTTACTTTTATAAATTCAAAGATAGGCATTACAACTGTTAAGTGACATAATCTTGAAGGGTCTTCCTAGTTTAGGCAGAGACTCATGCCTTCATCTTCTAGATCCCCATACCTTAGCTGAGGTCTGGGGCCAAACACATTTACAATGAATAATTAAATGAGGTGACTTGCTTTGTATTTGGCCTTATTTGGCTTTATAAGATGTGTGTCTTTGGCATTAACAACTGATTAGTATGGGCAGCCTGGGTGGCTCAGCGGTTTAGCGCCGTCTTCAGCCCAGGGTGTGATCCTGGGGACCCGGGATCGAGTCCCACGTTGGGCTCCCTGCATGGAGCCTGCTTCTCCTTCTGCCTGTCTCTCTCTCTTTCTCTCTCTCTCTCTCTCTCTCATAAATAAATAAATAAAATCTTTAAAAAAAAAACAACTGATTAGTACAATCTTTATGAAAGTATCAGGGATGAAGGAGTCATTCAAGGCTGGCTTAGTTAGGTTCAGGCCCCACAAAGGACTCACACAGACTCAGCTGATTTGTGAGGAAGCCATCTCATCACTCACCAAGACACTCTATTATTCCTCAAGGTCACAGGGGTGCAGGAAGTACTCAGGAAGTATCCTGAGGAGGTGAAGGGAATCTCATCTCACATTTACAAATTCATAAGTCCATGGTTTGGGTACCTTGTATTATAGGAAATTATTTTAAAATAACAAAAATTTGTGACTTCGGTAACCCTCAGTGGGAGTGCAGAAAGCAAAAACAAGACTCTAGGAGACTGGGAAACAAACTAAGCCTTCTGCTGTCCCTATCTTCAGCCAGATATCAGCTTGAAGTTATCGGGGAAGAGTTTTAATTTTATAATAGCTAGAGTGGCCCTTTCTTTCTTTTTTCAAAAAAAAAAAGAATGAAGGAACAGAGGGAGAGAATCTTCAAGCAGACTCCGCAGTGAGCAGGGAGCCCGATGCGGAGCTTGATCTCACAAGCCATGAGATCATGACCTGAGCCAAAACCAAGAGTCGGACACTCAACTAACTGAGCCACCCAGGCGCTCCTAGAGTGGGACTTTCAGTTTTACTCAATTAAAAAATATATAGGTTTCTGGAAAGCAACATAGAACAGTCCAACTTATCTACCTGTCTCTGAAAGACAGTCCTGGGGCTGGAATTCAAGGGAACTCCTGTTTCAAGGCCATTGTGCTTGGGAAAAGATAATGGATCATGCTACCAAATGGCTAACTCACTGAACTAGGAGAGGAGAGGCATGAGTCTCTTCCTTGGTGGTGCTATCTATCCTCCCCCAACCACCCACCCCAACAATGTGATGATGCTCCTTCTTCTAGTAGGATATGGAAATTGATAACCCCTCCCCTCTAATTGATAAAATTAGAAGGAATTTGTGATATAGGATCTTACAAGAGGAAGACTCCTTGAAGACATGCCCGGGACAAAAAGATGTGCCCTGACATGTGATGTCATGAGCACTGGATGTTATATGTTGGCAAATTGAATTTAAATTAAAAATATACAATTTTAAGATTAAAAAAATGTGCCCTGAGATTCCTGGTAAAAAGAAATGACAGCACCTGCAGCATCGCAGAAGGCCAGTTTCAAATATGGAATTCTCAAATTCCTGGGAGTGCTGAGTCAGAATGTGGCAGTGAGTGGAGCACCAGCCCCTTGTCCCCAGATCACCTCCTCTTCTCTTCCCACTTCTACCCAGACTGTCCCACTTACATGAGGGTCCTCACGTCCTCCCATGTGGAGACCCCAGATGGAATGTTCAAGCTCCAGCCATTATGATCCAGCAATTCTATGTCTAGGTATATACATGTTGAAGACATATGTCCACACAAAAATGTATACACAAATGTCCACAGCAGAACTATTTCCAATAGTCAAACAGTGGAAACAACCCAAATGTCCATTAGCTGATGGTTGGAAAAACAAAATGTAGCATATCCATGGAATGGAATATTATTCAGCCATTAAAGGAATGAAGTCCTGATACATGCTACCACATGAATTAACCTTGCAAACATGTAAGTGAAAGAAGCCAGTCATAAAAGCCACAATACTGCATAATCCAAAAAAAAATTTAAAAAATACTGTATGATCCCACTTATCTGAAATGTCCAGTATAGGTCAATAGTGACACAAACCAGATTAGTGATTGCCAGGGATTGGTGGAAAGAGGGATTAGGAAGTGATTGCTCAGTCGGTATGGGGTTTCCATTTGTGGTGGTAAAATAGTTCTGGAATTAGTGGTGATGGCTACACAACACTGCGAAGGTACTAAATACTTATCTTAGTCCATTCCGGCTGTTATAACAAAATACCATAGACTGGATAACTTATGAACAACAGACACTCATTTCTCACAGTTCTGGAGGCTGAAAGTCTGAGATCAAGGCACCAGCACAGCTGTATTCTCATGAGGGCCCCCTTCCTGGTTCATAGCCAGTGCCTTCTCACTGTGTCCTCACATAGTGGAAGGGCCTAGACATTTCTTTTGAGCTTCTTTTATGAGAGCACTAATTGCATTTACAAAAGCTCCACCCTTATGACCTTAGCACCTCCCAAAGGCCCACCACCTAATACCATCATCTTTGGGGGTCGGGATTTCAACATCTGAATTTTGGAAGACATACAGTACTCACTGAATTTTTCACTTTAAAATGGTTAAAATGATGGGGCACCAGGGTGGCTCAGTGGTTGAGTGTCTTCCTTTGGCTCGGGTCCTGATCACAGGGTCTTGGGATGGAGTCCTGCATCGGGCTCCCCGCAGGGAGCCTGCTTCTCCCTCTGCCTATGTCTCTGCCTCTCTCTGTGCATCTCTCATAAATAAATAAAATAATTCTTTAAAATAAAATGGTTAAAATGGTAAATTTTATGTTATGTGTATTTTTATCACAATTTAAAAAGAAGAATCCCAAACTCATTTATGCAGGAATGCTGATGACTGATATCCAATAGCTTACATGTTTAAAATTTTAACAGATGGTGAAAGCAGCTAATATTTGCTGAGTTTTATCCATATGTTACTCTATTGACTTTCACAACTACCCTGTAAGACAGGCATTTTTATCCCCGTTTTAAAGATGAGAAGACTGAGACGTAAACTGTTTTATCCGAGGTCATATAACTAAGCTACAACAGTGGAATTCATATTCAGATTTAACTAGCTCCCAAGTCTATACTCCTGACCATACTAAAGAAAGAGGTAAAGTGGGAAAATCTGGGGCATCTGTCAGCAGTTTGGGAAGGTCTGGACAGAGTGTGCCTCCCACATCAGGAATCTAACCTACTAGCACACTCTACAACTAAAGCAGTGATCTCCAAACATCTGTCATCTCTACCTTGCCAGTGATAAAATCTGAGCATGTGCTCCTAATATGGGCATATTTCATTATATGCATTAAATTATATGCTTGGACTACTAGCAAATCACATATTAACTATTACTGAAGATCCATTTATTTCTTGTTAAGATCAAAACAGATACAAGTTTTAATATTTCCTTTCTACTACTGGATGGATTATCTAACACACTCTGGAGACCACTGCTCTGGACAAAGCAAAGTCTAGCACTAGCCACATACTAAGTGATTTTATTAAAGAACCATTAGGCTGACTTACTTGTCTCAAGGCACTTTGCTTGCTTCCACAGATGGTGCACAAACTGAACACTCTCCCCATTCTCAAGTTACTCACAGTCTAATAAGGAGTCAGTTATGTACCTGGATCAATCCTATCTAAGGCAGACTGGGCTAAGTATTAGAGACAGGTTAAATTCAAAAGCCTTTTAAAAACTGATTATTAAATAGTTTAAAAAATAAGTTGTTATGTCAATTTCGGTTATAAGAATTTTTTTAAATGACCTGGATAGAGATATCTCAGATGTTAAAATAACCAAAATTTGGAGTGTACCACTTTTGGGTCCACGCTGCATGGAACATGTATTTGTGGGTGCGTGCATGTGTCTATAAGACATACATATGGACAGTCTGGGTGGCTCAGCGGTTTAGCGCCTCCTTCAGCCCAGGGCCTGATCCTGGAGAACCGGGATCGAGTCCTACGTCGGGCTCCCTGCATGGAGCCTGCTTCTCCCTCTGCCTGTGTCTCTGCCTCTCTGTGTGTGTGTGTGTGTGTGTCTCTATAAATAAATAAATAAAATCTTTAAAAAATGCATACATAAGATATGTGCTAAGATTGGGGAAACATTGTTTGCAAGTGATAGGATGCATGAACAAGAGAACTTGACTTTAGAAAAGGGTGATTAGCATTCATACGATTTTGTCCTCTGGAGCTTTTGATCATAAAGTTAGGTAGTTCATTTGAGATGTGGTTTTTATTTTTCTTATGTACCTGGTAAATAAAACTCTTTTTAAAAGATATGATTGGGCAATCACTAATGTATTTCAAGTAAATTGAACATACTATGTCCCATTTACCACTTCATCACAGAGATAATTTATAAGTCTTTAGAAATTTAGTAGACTTAAAAGAAAAAAAATTCCCAAATAAATACTTTCTCTCCTCTGGCTTAAAAATAAACTCCAATATGATTTATGAAATGTTCTTATTTCTGCAAGGTATTGTGATTTCTGAAATAATGAAGTGTAGTACTTGAAAATCACATTTAATTTACTCCGAGGGAAGCAAGCTAATGCCTTGTGAGGTTGCTGGGGAAACAGAAAAGCTTCTTTAGGTCAGTGTTGTAGCAGAGAAGTAAGCTGATATTTCACAATTTATTCATGGTCATAGCTCTAAACTCTTTCCTGATTTTTAGCAACATATTCCTAATTTTACATTAAATATTCACATACCCCTTTAATCTGGTCTTATTTTTGGTAGCTGATGGAGATTTGTAAAGCAAAAAAAAATTTTTTTTGAGAATTTAAGCTGTTCTTTATCACAATCCCTGTACATTTTAAGTTATTTTCCTAAAGCCCAATTCAATAAAAAATTACATCCGGTTTCGGCACCAGAGAAGCTCATTTTGGGCAATGGAAGCCCATTTATCATTAAACTTTTAGATGAAATAAAATAAGGGCCCTGGGCTTACAATGACTCTAATTATTCAGATAATTCACAAAAGCCCTGATTTATGCTAAATACTTAGCTTTAATTAGCCAGCGGCTACATAAAGGAAGGGGGGAGGTGGTAATAAGATAAGTGTTGGAAAAAGGACATATGTGGCAGTCACTATTAGTTGCTTTCCCAACACCCATTTTCCTCCCCCTTTCTCCTATTCAGGCAGAATTACCTCTCACTATATACACACATTCTAATCCTCTCTTGCAGCTAAGAATGAGTGTGTGACCCTCGCTCATCTGGCCAATGGAACCTGAGGGAAGTTGGCTAGGGAAGGTTTTCCTATATAATAAAAGAAAAATAAGAAATGTCCCCTCTTCCCCTTCATCAGATCTAGTTTTTTTTCTACATATGCTATCTGGAGCTGCTGCAGCCATTTTGCAACCAAGAGGGGAGACGCCATCACCCCGAGGATGCTGAGGATGCCATGAAGTCAGAGAGACTACAGAAAGACTGAAAGAGTAGAAAGATTAAAAAAACCTACAGCTCTGATGACATTATTGAGCCACTGAGTTAAGTAATTCTAGAACCAACCCACCTCTGAATGTGAGATAATAAAATGTCCTCATTCTTTCAGCCACTTTTAGATGGGTATTCCATTAATTGCAACCAAAAGGATCATAACTTTCAAAAACATGATTCATTTTTCCTGTGTGCTCTCCAAAGTCACCAAATTGACTTCTTTTGTCATTAACTAGACCTGTAAATCAGAATGCCAGAGTGGGAAAAACTTTTATAATTTATGGAGTCTAATGAAGTTGGTAGGAGTCATCTGCAGTTGTTTTCCCAAACAACACCTATCTTCCCGCCTGCAAAAAGGTAGATGATAGCTGCTGTAGTGAGACACTTCACTGATGAGATTATGCCACAACTGGAGTGTTTTAGGAAAGACACAGACGGACACAGAGACCGAGAATGAATCATGACCATCTGATCATCGTGCCCTCACTTTATAGATGAGGAAACTAAAGCCCAAGTGAGTTTTTTAAGGTCACCCAAAGCAGTCCTTAAGAGGGGTCAAAGTGCTAAGGGAATTTTAAAGGAGGGGAAAAAACACATCATCCTCAAAGAAGAAACAAAACAAACTGACGTGACAGGCATTAGACCAGGACTTATTACTTAACGCTCAGCTTCCCTGAGAACATCTATAAGCAGGCAGTAGAGAGCCCTGATGAATCCTTTGGCCTGCTTATCAATTCAAACTCCTCTGCCTGCCATTCAAGGCTCTCTCCAAAAGCCTGGCTCCTCTCCAAAAGTCCTACTGCCTGTCTCCCTACTCTCCACCACTCCCTTGTTCTTTAGTATTTCAGAAACATCCCAGGCTTAACGACTCAACCTCCTCCCCAACTTCAAGTGCCTTCCATTTTTATCTGTTGGCCTTCCAAATCCTATCCATCCTTCGAGGTGCCACATAAACATCACTGCATGTTTCATTTGATGGTGACAACAACAAATTATTCCTGTAATTTCTGCCTTTATACATGTACAACATGGTACTTCACTCAAAACTTTAAATTGAATTTAAGAACCAAAATAAAATAGAAGGGAGAGCAAATAAAATGGAATCCATCTGAATTTGTGATCAATCTACCTAATGATGAAGCATAAAACAATTTTTATCTCTCTGATTTTAAGGGCATCAAAGAAAATCTCAGAGCAAATTGTATTTTGCTTGGATATACCGTATTTCATATGATATGTATCATATGAACCAAATTACAAGGGGAAATAAAGTAAAAAGGGTAGGGCAGCAATAATCTGCTCATTTATATCCTGTAACAGCAGAGCTAAAAGGTCTAAAAGATCACTTCACCTATAGCCTCATCTTACACACAGGGAAACGGAGCTCAAGGGAGGAAATGTGGTTAGCTCCTCATCTAGCAACCTTGATTTTTTGTCCCCAAAGGTGGGACTTTAGGACCTCAATAATAACAACTACCTACAAGTCTTAGAACTTGTCACCATTCCAACTATCTAAACTCATTGCCTTCGCCAAATGCACAATGCCTCAGCCAGGACCCTTGATCTTTTTTCCTAACCTGTATTTTTGCAGAAACTTTTCCTATTATCACCTGTTACTCATACATTGAATACTAATAGTATCAACATAAAAGTAAGGCATCAATTCTATGGTCACAACAAATAAGACTTCAAGTAAAAAAGTAGCTAATGACTGTAAATAGACAAAACTTTGTGAGTCCCTAAGTGATGTAAAACTCCCAGCATCATGGGAGATAACGCAAAGTGGTGTTATTCTGACTTTGCTCTTAGATGAGATAAATTTAAGTTATACAGATAAAAGCAGTATTGCTTTGCAGAAAATGTACTAAAGGTCAAGAAACTGGTTTAGTTCTAGCTTCTGGTTCCAGGTCTACTTCTGGCTTGTGACATTGATTAACAGTTCTCCTTCTGTAAAAGAAGACCACTGGTCTAGATTGATGTTTCTCAAACCAGGCTCTGCAGATGTATTAGGGGAGATTGTTGTGATTTGAATATTCCAATTTTGTTTTTCCATTACTATGATCATTATTTTAAAGTTTCCAAAGGTATATTCTTACAATGAAGTACTGCCATGCTATTTTCCTGCCCATTTATGTGTCTGTGTTAGCAGTTGAATGGCAGCCAAGTAGAGTGTTGTTGTGATTGTTAAAAGCCAGACAAAAACCTCACAAAGGTGGACGTGTTAGACAAAAGATACGTTCCTGCCAAACAAAAGCCCTATATATGATGCAGGTGTCCTTCTTTGACTACAAGAAAGGAGTGGGAGAAGGCAATTATCACACATGTTCTAAGTTTATACCTAGTTTTATGTGTATTACTAAAAATATATATTTATATATATAAATACATGTTAAACTACACATTTCCCTTATAGTATGACATTCTTATTTTAATAGCATTCTGAAAATAATTTGAGTGACACTGGGGGTCAGTAAGAATTTTTCCCCTTTTAAAAGTGGTCTCTATATTACTGAATTGAGAAAAACAGGCTTACATGGTCTCTCAGCCCCTCGTGGCTATGACAGTCCATGCATCTGTTAGAACTAAATCAGAGATCCTATTTACAGAGCCCAAGTGAACTGAAGTGGAGAATTAAACATCCAATGAACATTCCCTCTTTTTTTTTGGTATATCATCTAAAAAAACAGATTAGAAGAATGGTTTTCCTAAATTTTCCAATTAGAAACAATACTCAAAAATGAAAGCAAAATGGATAGACCAGTTTCTTGGGGTTGGTCGAAATTTCTCTAGCAGTCATCTCTGTGACATTTATCATGAAGGACAAATGTTTTGACACACTGTAGCTGGCAGAGAAAGCATTAAAGGGGCTAGGCAGGAAGCAAGATGTTCCCCTCCCCATTTCAAAATCTGCAATGCTATCTCACAAAGTACTTTTTAAATTTTTAATGGAAAACTCAATATTAGAAATCACAAGAAACACTGTTGTTTGCAAATTACTCATTCGTGTGGGCAGGAATGTGTCTTGCCTTTTTCCTCATTCGTCACACAGAGACCCCCAGTCTGGCTACATCCTTGACGAGTAATATTTTTTATAATGTTCTTATAAGTGATTGCTTGCAGCATCTTATAGTCTTATCTCAGCGTGTGCAGCTTCTCATTAATATTCTGTACATATGGAAGAGTTTTCTATATCATTGTCCATTAACAAGGAGAATAATCACTCATTCAGTTATCAAGCAGTCAGCAAAGACCTGGCCTTGTGCCCTTAGTGCAAAGAATCATGGGATATCAAGAAGGTTAAATGTGGTTGACATTATGATAGTTACATTTTTTTATATAATTAGAGTTCTATAACCAAGTTGATCAAAGATAAGCAAAGAAGCATTAAAGTCTTTTAGGACTTAGAGACCATATTAGGGACTCCTTTACCTCTTCGAAGAATGACAAAAACCATCTTTCAGCTGATACATACCAATGAGCATTCTTTTATGAAAAACAAGAAAAAGTCATAAGTTGACATATCAATGACATATTAGTACAAAATAGCTTTGAAAGAGAAGTGATACTAAGAAAATTCAAAATTGAAATGGGATTGGGCCTAAGGAGAGACACATAAAACTGCTAACTGACTGAACCACTATCAGAGGCCAAAGGTTCAGAATGGCTGAACTCAAAGCAAAACACTGACTTCTGCACCTTTGTGGTCATCATTTAGCCACTCAAGCCTTTTTCATTTCTACAATCACAGAATCTCCGTACGAACATCTGGTGAATGAAAATATTACATATATGTGTGTGTATATTCAAGTGTCAGTAATACCAGAAGGAGGAAAAAGACAACCAGCCTTTGAGACCTGATACCTCTAAGTAGGTGATGTGAAGTCATTCCAGATACAGCTAAAAGTCAGATTTCAGAACAGAATGGTTGCAACTCAATTGTCAGTGTCCTCCAAAGGAGCCACTGAGCCCATACAGATGAGGTAATAATGATCTGAGAAAAGGAGTGGCTATGGGAAATGAATAATAGGAAGGCACAAATCCAAAAGTTAGAGCAAAAGAAAAATTAGGATAACTTCATCAATCTGGGGTAGGAACTAGATGAGCTAATATAAATGAAAATACTTTTCAAAGTTCATAACATTAAGCAATCAATATAGGGAAGAGAATTTTCATGACCCCACAGAGTTTAGAGTCTATGGTAAGTTGATAAGAGGAACAGGTTTAGATATAGAAGAAAAGATGAGCTTCGAAGTACTGGTGGGAAAAGTGTTCACTGTTCTCTGTCACCTATGCTCCCATTTAGAACTGGAATTCAACTCTATGTAGAAGTTAAAAGCTAAAGAAAAGTTTTTCCACATAGAGGTCTTTTTTAGTGTTTTCAAAATTAAAAGAAATTGGTATTTGCTAGAAAAGGGGAGTGAGTAATTATGTGGACAGATGTCCCTGAAACCATAAATGTGCACAAAAGCCTTCTTGAGCCTCCTACCTAGGCAATACTGGAGTTTCTGTCTCCCAACCATCTTGTTTCTGAGACTTTGGAATTTATTTCTGGGTTCCTTGGGTATTACCAAAGTAGAGCCCAATATTCTATCTCTGACACAGTTTCCCCAGCAGTAACAACATAGAGAAAGGCAAGGGTGGGAAATTCCTGAGACCCAGGCCAGAGTGCATTTCAGTAAATGGTGTATTTCCACAAAGCTTATTATATGGCAAGGGAATGCAGCAGGAATACTCCATGTCAATTCCCCAGAGCAACTGGAGCCATTTCTCCTCTATCAAGGGGACTCAGACTGGCCTCTTTCCACAGGGATCTATCACATCTATCTATCCATCCATCCATCCATCCATCCTTTCCCCTTACAGCCACATGTTACCTTCTGTGACATGAATCTCATGTACCAGAAAGCACTGTGAGCCAAAAAGAAAAAAGAAAGCACTGTGAGCAAATCTGGCTACACTCTAGATGTGAAAATATGAGTGTGCACACCACATGGGCATCACATGGAGAGCATTTGAATACATAAACACACACACAACATTGCACTTCAGTTATATGCTTTTGCACACAAAAATAATCCTGTAAAAAAGGCAAGTATTATTATCCCATGTTACTAGGTAAAAAAAAAAAAAAAAAAAAAAAAAAGGGGCACTAAGCTCTTTCCTGAATCTCTGAGAAGGAAAATGATTTGCCCAAAGTGACTCAGATATTGGTGCTCTAGGATCTGAATCCACAACTGTGAGCCATAGTTGTAGAATGTGGTTTGGGCTCGCAAACTCTCTTCAATTCTTGGAATATCTCTCACTTATCTACTCTGCTGAAGGAAGCCTACTAAACCCCTATTAGAAAATTTCTGGGAACTATTGTCCAGAGATAGAATATGAACCCTTAAGAATGTGGTTTAGTAAGAAACCCAAATTTCAACATTTTATGTCTCAGATTTTGTTTTTGTTTGTTATTAAGTTTTATTTAAATTCCAGTTAGTTAACATACAGTGTAATATTAGTTTCAGGTGTACAATATAGTGATTCAACAATTCCATACGTCACCTGGTGCTAATCACAGCAAGTGCACTCTTTAATGTCCATCCCCTATTTCACCCATCCCCTCACCACCTCCCCTCTGGTAACCAGCAGTTCGTTCTCTATAGTTAAGAGTCTATCTCTTGGTTTACCTCTCTCTGTTTTTTCCCTTTGCTCATTTGTTTCGTTTCTTAAACTCCACATATGAGTGAAATCATATGGCATTTGTCTTTTCTGACTGACTTATTTCACTTAACATAATACTCTCTAGTTCCATCCATGTTGTTGCAAATGACAAGATTTCATTCTTTTTTTTTATGGCCAAGATCCGTTTCTGGCCCTAAACCACATCTCCACATTTCCTACTTTCCTTGACATGGCCTCTTCTCTCCTTTAGCTGTGGTATTAGTTCTGTCAGTCTTCAGGTTGATTTTGGGGGTATTCAGGATGATTTGGTAGTTATCTAGTTGTATTCATGTGTCGCGGTGAGCCTAGGGTCCTCCTACTCCACTAGCATCTTCCTAGACCTCTCTCAGATTTTGTTAATTTCATGATGCGAGGGATGGTTACCAAATCTGATATCACACAGTTTAAAGGAGTTGTAAGGAATGATTTATTTTCTTTATTGATGTGAACAAAGAAAATAATTTCCACTTTTTTGCTAAGCTCACTCTGAACTAGACTTTCAGGCATTTGTTCGCTAAATATACATGATAGGATATAAGAATTCTCTCTCTGTAATAAATTACGAGAGAATACTGATTCATTTTATGAATTAGAGTAGTATTTCCTCTTTACACCATACACAAAATAGCTCTCAGGGATCTCAAAATATGAACAAGTCAACAATATTATTCCCATCAATCTAGATATTCTTTAAAAGCATAATTTAAGATGAAATTGATGAAACTGGATAGCTGAACAGATTGATACCACAGTAAAAGGATAAGCTTGTCCCCTCTATAGAAACACAGAAAAAGAGGCAGAAATAGACACAGAAACAGAATCTAGGGCCCAGAAATAAACCCAGGCATATATGGTCAACTAATATTTGACAAATGAGTCAAGAACTCTCATTGTGTCCTTTCCCTTTATTCCCTTTCACTAATTTTTATATTCCCCAAATGAATGAGACCATATAATGTTTGTCCTTTTCCGAGTGAAAATATCAGTGAGGATGACAAAACATGAGAGACACCTAACTCTGGGAAATGAACAAGGGGTAGTGGAAGGGGAGGTGGGCGGGGGGTTGGGGTGACTGGGTGATGGGCACTGAGGGGGGCACTTGGCGGGATGAGCACTGGGTGTTATGCAATATGTTGGCAAATTGAACACCAATAAAAATTTTTTTAAAAAAAAGAACTCTCATTGTGGAAAAGATAGTCTCTAGTAAATGGTACTGGGAAAACTGGGAAACTGGGAAAACTGGATATTTACATGCAAAAGATGAAAGTGAACTCCTACCTTAAACCACTCACAAAAATTAACTCAAATTGGGTTAAAGACTTAAATGCAAAATCTAAAACTGTAGAACTTAGTAGAAAAGAGGGAAAAAGTTCCTTCACATTGGTCTTCGCAAAGATTTTTCTGGATATGTCACCAAAAGCACAAGCAACAAAAGCAAAAATAAACAAGTAGGTCTACAGCAAACTGAAAACCTTTTACACAGCAAAAGAAATGATCAACAAAGTGAAAATGGGATGGGAGAGAATATTTGGGATACATGGAAATCATGTATGTGGTAAGTGATTACATCCAAAATATATAAGGAACTCCTACAACTCAATAGCAAAAAACAAGCAAATAAAACAATCTGATTTTAAAATGAGTCAAGTATCTGAATAGACATTTTTCTTTTTTTTAATGTTTTTTTAATTTTTATTTATTTATGATAGTCACAGAGAGAGAGAGAGAGGCAGAGACACAGGCAGAGGGAGAAGCAGGCTCCATGCACCGGGAGCCCGATGTGGGATTCGATCCCGGGTCTCCAGGATTGCGCCCTGGGCCAAAGGCAGGCGCCAAACTGCTGCGCCACCCAGGGATCCCTGAATAGACATTTTTCAAAAGCAGATATACACAGAAAGGGAGACAGAACATGAAAGACTCCTAACTCTGGGAAACGAACTAGGGGTGGTGGAAGGGGAGGTGGGCGGGGGGTGGGGGTGACTGGGTGGCGGGCACTGAGGGGGGCACTTGACGGGATGAGCACTGGGTGTTATTCTGTATGTTGACAAATTGAACACCAATAAAAATAAATTTATTTAAAAATAAAGCAGATATACAAATGGCCAACATCACAAATCAAGGAAGTGCAAATCAAAACCACGAAGAGGGGATCCCTGGGTGGCGCAGCGGTTTGGCGCCTGCCTTTGGCCCGGGGCACGATCCTGGAGACCCGGGATCGAATCCCACGTCGGGCTCCCGGTGCATGGAGCCTGCTTCTCCCTCTGCCTGTGTCTCTGCCTCTCTCTCTCAATCTGTAACTATCATAAATAAATAATAAAAAAAAATTAAAAAAAAAAAAACACAAAGAGATATCATCTCACACCTGTTACACTGGATATTATCAAAAAGAAAAGGGATAACAAATGGCTGGTAAGGATGTAGAGAAAAGGGAACAGTCATACACTGCTGGTGGGAAGGTAAATTGGTGCAGTCACTATGAAAAACCATACAGAAGTTCCTCAAAAAATTAGAAATAGAACTACTGTATGATCCAGCAATTCCACTTCTTTTTAAATTTTTTTTTATTTAAATTCAATTTAATTAACATATACTGTATTACTAGTTTCAGAGGCAGGATTTAGTATTTCATCGATTGCAGACAACATCCAGTGCTCATTACATCAAGTGCCTCCTTAATGTCCATCATTCAATTACCCCATCCACCACCACCCCCCAACCTCCCCTCCAGCAACACTCAATTTGTTTTTCCTAGAGTTCAGCAGCTCTTACAGTTTGCATCCCTCTCAATTTTCATCCTGTTTTCTTTTTCCTTCCCTTCCCCTATGTTCATCTGTTTTGTTTCTTAAATTCTACAAATGAGTGAGATCATATGGCACTTGTCTTTCTCTGATTGACTTGTTTTGCTTAGCATAATACCCTGAATTTCTAGCCACATTGTTGCAAATGGCAAGATTTCATTGTTTTTGATGGCTGAGTAATAATCCATTGTGTATATATATCACATGTTCTTTATCCATTCATCTATTGATGGACATCTGGACTCTTTCCATAGTTTGGCTATTGTAGACATTGCTGCTAAAAACATTGGGATGCATGTGCCCCTTCGAATCACTATGCATGCTTTGGACAAATACCTAGTAGTGCAATTACTGGGTCTTAGGGTAGCTCTATTTTTTACTTTTTGAGGAACCCCCATACTGTTTTCCAGAATGGCTGTGCTACTTTGCATTCCCACCAACAGTGTAAGAGGGCTCCCCTTTTCCTGCATCCTCACCCACCTCTGTTGTTTCCAGAGTTGTTAATTTTAGCCATTCTGACTGGTGTGAGGTGGTATCTCATTGTGGTTTTGGTTTGTATTTCCTTGATGCTGAGTGATATTGAACATTTCTTCATGTGTCTGTTGGCCTTTTGTGTATCTTCTCTGGAAAAATGTCTGTTCATGTCTTCGCCCCTTGCTTGACTGAATTTTTCAGTTTCTGGGTGTTGAGTTTGACAAGTTCTTTTTTTAAAAAAAGATTTTATTTATTCATGAGAGAGAGAGAGAGAGAGAGAGGGAGAGGGAGAGAGGCAGAGACATAGGCAGAGGGAGAAGCGGGCTTCTCACAGGGAGCCCGATGTGAAACTCGATCCCGAACCCCGGGATCATGCCCTGAGCCGCAAATAGAGGCTCAACTGCTGAGCCACCCAGGTGTCCGGAGTTTGATAAGTTCTTTATAGATTTTGGATACTAGCCCTTTATATGATAATACATTTGCAAATATCTTCTCCCATTGCGTAGGTTGCCTTTTAGTTTTGACTGTTTCCTTTGCTGCGCAAAAGCTTTTTATCTCAATGAAGTCCCAATAATTCATTTTCAGCAACCCCACTTCTGAGTATATATCCAAAGGAAATGAAATTACTATCTTGTTGAGATATCTGCACTCTTATGTTCACTGTAGCATTATTTACAATAGCCAAGACATTAAAACAACTTAAGTGTCTGTCAAGAGATAAATGGATAAAGAAACTGTTGTGTATATATACAATGGATGATTATTCAGCCATAAAAATGAAGAAAATCCTATCATTTGTGACAATATGAATGGACCCTGAGGGCATTATTGCTAAGTGAAATAAGTTAGAGAGAGAGACAACTACTGTATGTTCTCACTTATTCATGGAATCTAAAATAAAATCAGAGATGCCTGAGTGGCTCAGTTGGTTGAGTCTGACTCTTGATTTTGGCTGAGGTCATGATCTCAGGGTCATGAGATCCAGCCCTGCATCAGGGTCCATGCTGGGCGTGGAGCCCGCTTTGGATTCTCTTTCCCTCTGCTCCTCCCCACTCACGTTCTCTCCTTCTCTAAAAAAAAAAAAAAAAAAGATAGGAAAGGAAAATGAGTAAAATCAAATCAGATTTACACAAATACAGAGTGGATTAGTGGTTGCCAGGGGCATGGGGGTGAGGGTGATGGGTGAAGTTGGTCAAAGGGTACAAACTTCCACTTATAAAGTGAATAAATTCTGAGTACCTAATAAGGTACAACATAGTGATTACAGTTAACAATACTGTATTGCACACTTGAAAGTTACTAAGAAAGTAGACTTAAAAGTTCTTACCACAAAAAAGGTACCTATGTGAGGTAATGGATGGGTTAACTAACCTTACTGTGGTAATTACTTCTCTCAATATATATTTATATCAAATCATCATTATCATATGCCTTATACTTACACAGCATCACATGTCAATTATATTTCAATAAAGCTTTAAAAAGACATAAAGAATGCATCATACAAAGACTATGACATAAAGAAAGAGATTCACAGAAAGAGATGTACTAATGAAAAAATGAGACCAATAGACATGAGACATCAGGAATACCTAGCGGTTACTCCCAGCTTGGAAATGGATTTCCTCCTGAGGAAATCATGTCCTCAGTCCTTTCTCTGGGCCTGGTTGGGTTTAAGAAGGGGAGTAAAGATGATAAGAGTAGGTCTAGGCAATTTCTTATGGTTCCTTTTCACTTTTTTTCTCTGAAAGAATACAACTACTAAAGGACATGAGAATCTATTGAATCATTCAAATTTTGTTGTTGTTACCTACGGGCCTATTATAAATTTTAAAAATAAAGGTAAAACTAATTTTTTAAGTATATCATACAGAAATCCAAATGCTATTACAAGTGTTGGTGAAGGTGTGGAGCTACTGAAACTCTCAGGTACTATAGGTAGAAATGTAAAAGGGCACAGCTACTTTGCAAAACACTTAGGCAGTTTCTTACACACTTAAGTATAAACTTGCAATAGGACCCAGCAGTCCCACTAGTCTTCCTAGTGGAGAAACTGCAACCTGGTTTCAGTGGGGTCAAAATAGGGAACAATTCTTTCACACTGTGTCCAGACAAAGCAGACAGTACTCAGATTCCCACGCCAAGGTAGCATCAATGGGTTTGGCGGTGATAAGAGGAGCCACCTCCACCCAACAAACATTCCAGGTAGGGCAAATCAACAGCAAATTCAATATTCCATGAAAATATGCTTTAGGAATGTAAATGAAATAAAGACATTCTCAGAAAAAGGAAAACTAAGAATTTGTTCCCCCAAAAGAGTTACCATTAAATGATGGTTTTAGGAAGATGTCTAAATAAAAAATTATGACAGAAGGTCTGGAACTTCAGAAAAGAAAGAACAGCAGAACAAGTAAATATAATAGGCTTTTTTCTCATTAACTCCTTAAATTATATATTGCTCATTACAGGAGATTACATTGATTTTTTAATATTGAACAAGCCTTGTATATCTGGAATTAATCCTACTTGATGATGGTATATAATTATTTGTATACATTAGTAGATACAATTTGTTACTATTTTGTGGAGGATTTTTGTGCCCAGGGTCATTTGATACATTGGTCTGTAGTTTTGTTTTAGCCTGCCTTTTTGCACTGTTTTTATCTTGTTTGTTATCAGGGCCTATGAAAATGAAAATATAACATACTGAAGTATGTGGAATGCAGCTGAAGTAGTACTGAGAGAGCAAGAATGCTTACGTTAGAAACAAGAAGCAAAGGACTCAAAACAATAATTTGTGTCCCTACCTCATGAAACTAGAAAAGAGCACAATAAACACAGAGCAAAGAATGAAATGATAAAGACAAATGCAGAAATCAATGAAATTGAAAAGAAGAAAACAGAAAATTAATGAAAATTTTGATTCTTTAAAAAAAATCATTAAAATTGATAAGCCTCTAACAAGGCTAATTAGGTTTAAAAAAAGAGAAGGTGGGGCACCTGGGTGGCTCACTCAGTTGTGTCTGACTCAATTTTGGCTCAGGTCATGATCTCAGGGTTATGAGATCAAACCCCATGTTGAGCACTGTGCGGGGCCATGGAGCCTGCTTGCAATTCTCTCTCTCCCTCTCCTTCTGCCCCTGCCCCCCCAACCCCTGCTTATTCTCTCTCTCTCTCTCTTTCTAAAAAATATTTTTAGGTAAATTAAAAAAGAGAAGATACAAATCAGCAATATTAGGACTAAAACATGGGGAATATCACTAGAGATTTTCCAGCCAGTAAAAGGATCATAAGGGACTTTAAATGACTTTACACTTATAAATTCAGCAAATAGAACGGATGGTTTTGAAAACTCAACTGAAATGAAGTAAACAATTGGAATAGTCCTATAATCCATTAAAGGAATTAAATTCATAATTTAGAAGCTTCCAAAAAAAGTAATTTCTCTAGGAAAAACAAACTCTGACCTAAAACTCATATCTTATACAAACATTAATTCAAAATGGATCATGCACCTAAATGTAAAATGAAAGATTGTAAAACTTTGAAGAAAAAGCACAGGAGAAAAACTAATACCTAGGGCTAGACAAACAATTCCTAGATTTGACATCAAAAGCATGATCAATAAAGAAACAATTAATAAATTTGACTTTATCAAAATTTAAAACTTCAAAAGATCCTGAGAAGACTGTGAAAATACAAGCTACCCACTGGAAACAAACACTTGTAAACCACACATCCAACAAAGGTTTGCATGAAGAATATACTCAGAAATACCCAACAGAATACCCAAGAACATACTCTCAAAACCCAACAGTAAAACAAAATCAAAACCAAAAGACAACCTGAAAAGTTGTTCAATATCTCTAGTCAGCAAAGGAATGCAAATTAAAACCACAATTAGATACCACTGCACACCTATCAGAACGGCTAAAATGATAAACAATGACACCAAACCCAGAACACAAAAATCTAAAATGGACATGTCGGGATCCCTGGGTGGCGCAGCGGTTTGGCGCCTGCCTTTGGCCCAGGGCGCGATCCTAGAGACCCGGGATCGAATCCCACATTCAGGCTCCCGGTGCATGGAGCCTGCTTCTCCCTCTGCCTGTGTCTCTGCCTCTCTCTCTCTCTCTCTCTCTCTGTGTGACTGTCATAAATAAAATAAAAAAAAAAAAAATATATATATATATATAATGGACATGTCTTAATAAGTCAATGGTAAACCTTGTGACAACAAACAGGAGTATTTGAATCAATCATAGATAAAAGTTATGGGTATATAGTTTGTAATGGAAGCTACAATTACCATTCTTTGAATTGATGATCTTATTAAATTATACCCAGAAAGCAGAGATGATAATCATGGAAGCTATGAAGATGCCATTCACTCAGGAGCCCTTGATGACTGATTTGATTTCTCTTTTATATATAACAATGTTAGATGCCATTGTCTTGTATCTCAAGCATTATACATTAAAAACAGTAAGCTGTTAAAAAAATAGGGATATCATCAAATGTTGTCAAGGATATAGAAAAACTATATCATTCACATATTGTTGGTAGGGATGTAAAGTACTACAGTCACACTGTAAAAGAATATGGCAGTTTCTTACAAAGCTAAACATGCCATTACCATAAAACTCAGGAATTGTACTTTCGGGCATTTATTTCAAAGAATGGAATATGTGCTCATATATAACACTTAAGCAAATGTTCACAGCAGCTTTATTTGTACTAGCCCCAAACTTGAAACAACCCAGATGTTCTTCAATCTGTGAATGGCTAAAGAAACTGTGGTGCTGTGTAATATTATTCAGCAATAAAGAAATGAATAACTACTGGGAGATTAGGAAGATGATAGTTGAGTAGGAGGACCCTAGGCTCACCTCATCCTAAGAATACAACTAGATAACTATCAAATCATCCTAAATGCCCCAGAAACTGACCTGAAAAACAGCAGAAAACTACACAACTAAATGTAGAGAAGAGTTCACACTGAAGAGGCAGGAAGTATGAAGAGGGAAATGGATTGGGAGGGAAATGGATCACGGCCATTGCTTTGGGGAGGGAGCCATGGTCACAGAGAAGGGCAAGAGATAGCCTAGCACACAGGGGAGTACATGGAGAAAACGAGTCTCCATAGTAATTGGTTAAGGAAGTGAAAGGGGCTGAATTTCCTGAGTTCCTACAACCAACAGGGCTTAAAGCCTGGAGTTTTAAAGGTCAAGTGTGCTTGGCTCTGGGAGAGCTCAGAGGGCATTGGGGCTGTTCTCAGAGAAAATGCAGGGTAAACAGCCCATACACATAAAGCATGAAGACAGAGATCTAAAGTGTGCCTGGGGCACATAGTGGGTAAATTATCTGCTCATCTCTGAGACCATTCCAGAGAAATAGCATTCACAGAGAGACCCCTCCAAACAAAGGAACTGGCTGGGGCTATTTCCCTCCCCTGCCCCTCAGTATAAGCACAGGGCCATCTGTGGGAACCAGAACAGTGAAGACACTCACTACTTATTTATAACAAACCCTGTCCACACCCTGCCCCCCAAACTCCGAAGTAACCACCCTTCCACATCACCTTGTCTCAGGTGAGTGCTCTCCCCCAGAAGACTGGCCCAAACCCCTGCTAACACCATGACTCCCAATGTGGTAGTTTTATGGAACATCAGCTCCATCAGTGGTGGTGATGGGTCTCATTTCACATACAGACCAGAGCACACCTAATTAACGCATGCCACATTCAACTGGGACCAAACACTATCCACAACAGGTAAGGAGAGCCTCTGCAGATAACTGGCCTGAAAGATAAAGTGGCCAGAACAAAACAGCAGAGCACACGTGCACACACTGGAGACACTTCTGGAAGCACCAGGCCGTAGGAAGCAGAGGGCACTACAGGACCTATTTTTTATAAAGCCATTACCCTTAAGAATAAGAGACATTGCCAACACAGAGAAACAGGCACAGAGACATAGACAAAATTAGAAAACAGAGAAACTTATCCCAAATGAACGAAGAGGACAAGGCTACAGCCAGAGATCTAAGCAAAAGAGATATAAGTAACATGCCTGATGGAGAATTTAAAGTAATGATCATAAGTATTTTCACTGGACTTGAGAAAAGAGTAGAAGACATGAGGGAGACCTTCACACAGAATAAGGAATAACATAGCAGAGATAAAGAGCACAATAAAGGAAATGAGAAACACACTTGATAGAATGAACAGCAGGACAGAAGAAGCAAAGAAACAAAAATTAATGACCTACAAGACAAAGAACAGAAATTAATCAAGCAGAACAAAAGAGAGAAAAAGAATTATGCAAAATAAGAACAGATTTAGGGAATTCAATGGCTTTATCAAATGTAATAACATTCATATTATAGGAATCCCAGTAGAAGATAGAGAAAGAAGGTAGAAAATTTATTTGAAAAAATAACAGCTGAAAACTTCCCTAATCTGGGAAAGGAAACAGATATCCACATCCGGAGGCACAGAGAACTTCCATCAAAAACAATAAAAGCAGAACCCCACCAAGACATGTTATAATTAGGGACGCCTGGGTGGCTCAGCGGTTGAGCATCTGCC
Organism: Canis aureus; assembly: GCF_053574225.1. Taxonomy (NCBI): domain Eukaryota; kingdom Metazoa; phylum Chordata; class Mammalia; order Carnivora; family Canidae; genus Canis; species Canis aureus. The sequence continues at coordinate 13,220,451 of NC_135649.1, forward strand.
TTTGGCTCAGGCCTGGGACTGAGTCCCACATGAAGCTTCCTGCATGGAGCCTGCTTCTCCCTCTGCCTATGTCTCTCTCTCTCTCTCTCATAAATAAATAAAATATTTTTAAAAAAGACATGTTGTAATGAAATTGGCAAAATATAGTGACAAAAATATTTTAAAGCAGTAAGACAAAAGAAGGTAGTAACTTCCAATGGAAAACCCATAAAACTGGCAGGAGATTTTTCAACAGAAACTTTACAAGCCAGAAGAGAGTGGCAAGATGTACTCAAAATGCTGAATGGGAAAAATCTGCAGTCAAGAATACTCTACCCAAGAAAGGTATCATTCAGAGTAGAAGGAGAGATAAAGAGTCTCCAGACAAACAAAAGCTAAAAAAGTTCATGATTACTAAACCAGCCCTGCAAGAAATAATAAAGGGGACTCTGATTGGAAAGGAGAAACCAAAAGTGACAGTATAAAGGCAGGTAACACAAAAGCAGTAAAAATGAGTAATTCTGAAAAAAAAAGTCAGTCAAGAAACTCACAAAATAAAAAGATATAAAATATAACAGCTTACACCTAAAACATAGGGAGGAAAGGAGTAAAGAATGGGTTCAAACTTTAACAGCCATCAACATAATGTATACTGCAATATGCAGATGCTATATATAAACCTAATGGTAGCCATATATCAAAAACACTAATAAATATGAAAAGAATAAAGAGAAAGAAATCCAAATATATCTACTATAGAAAATAAGCAAACCATGAAAGAGAGAAAGATAAGAAAAAACAGAAAAAAACTTTCTGAAACAACACAAAGCAAATAATAAAATGACAATGAATACATATCTATCAATAATTACTTTGAATTTAAGTGGACTACATGCTCCAATCAAAAGACATAGGGTGGGATCCCTGGGTGGCGCAGCGGTTTGGCGCCTGCCTTTGGCCCAGGGCGCGATCCTGGAGACCCGGGATCAAATCCCACATCGGGCTCCCGGTGCATGGAGCCTGCTTCTCCCCTCTGCCTGTGTCTCTGTGTCTCTCTCTCTGTGTGTGTGACTATCATAAATAAATAAAAAATTAAAAAAAAAAGATTCTCGATTTCCAAAAAAAAAAAAAAAAGATTCTCTCTTTCCATCTCCCTCTGCCCCTCCCTGCACTCTCTCTCTCTCTAAAATAAATAATTCTTAAAAAAAAAAAGACATAGGGTAACAGAATAGATAAGAAAGCAAGACCCATCTATGTTGCCTACAAGAGGCTCATTTTAGACCTAAAGACACCTACAGATTGAAAGTGAGGAGATAGAGAAACATTTATTGTGCAAACATATGTCAAAAGAAAGTCTAATTATATCAAACCAGTAGACTTTAAAACAAAGACTAATAAAAGACAAAGAAGGACACTATATAGTAATAAAGGGGACAGACAATACAAGAAGAAGAAACAACAATAGTAAATAGTTATGCACCCAACACAAAAGCACCCAAATACATAAAACAGTTAATAAAAAATCTAAAGGAAATAATTGATAATAATGCAATAATAGTATGGGACTTTAACACCCCACTAACATCAATGGACAGATCATCTAAACAAAATCAATAAGGAAATCATGGATTTGAATTACAGAGTGGAATAGATGGATTTAACATATATCCAGAATATTCAATCCTAAAACAGAATGCACATTCTTTACAAGTGCACATGCAACATTCTCTAGAATAGATCACAGATTCAGCCACAGAACAAGCATCAACAAATTCAAGAATATTGAAATCATACCATGCATATTTTCTGACCATAATACCATGAAAGCAGAAGTCAACTACAAGAAAAGGGCAGCCCGGGTGGCTCAGTGGTTTAGCGCCGCCTTCAGCCCAGGTTGTGATCCTGGAGACCAGGGATCAAGTCCCATGCCGGGCTGCCTGGATAGAGCCTGCTTCTCCCTCTGCCTGTGTCTCTACCTCCCTCTCTCTCTGTGTGTGTCTCTTATGAATAAGTAAAAATAAAATCTTTAAAAATAAAATTTTAAAAATTTTAAAAAACACAAGAAAAAATGTGGAAAGACCAAAAATACATGGAGATTAAATAACATGTTACTAAACTATGAATGGGTCAAGCAAGAAATAAAAGAAGAAATTAAAAAGTACATGGAAACAAATGAAAATGAAAACACAATGGTCCAAAACCTTTGGGATGCAGCAAAAGTGATTCAAAGAGGGAAGTATCATTTTCATCTCCAAAAAAAAAAAAAAAACAAAAACAAAAAAAACAAAGAGGGAAGTGTATATAACAATACAGGCATATCCTAAGAAGCAAAAAAAAAAATCTCAAACAACTTAACCTTACACCTAAAGGAGTTAGAAAAAGAATAACAAACAAAACCTAAAATCAGCAGGAGGAAGGAAATAATAAATATTAGAGCAGAAATAAATGATATAAAAACTAAAAAAATAGAACAGATCAATGAAACCAGAATCTGATTCTTCAAAAAAAATCAATAAAACTGATAAATATCTAGCCAGACTTATCAAGAAAAAAAGAGAAAGGACTCAAAGACAATCACAAAGGAGAGAGAAGAAATAACAACCAACACCACTGATATATAAGCAAGTATAAGAGAATGTTGTGAAAAACTATATGCCAACAAATTTGACAACCTAGAAGAAATGAATTCCTAGAAACATGTAAATTACCAAAACTAAAACAGAAAGAAATAGATAATTTGAACAGACTAATAATCAGCAAAGAAATTGAATCACTAATCAAAAAACTCACAACATACAAAATCTAGGACCAGATGGCTTCACAGCCAAATTATACTAAGCATTTAAAGAAGAGCTTTTCCCCTAATGGAAGGAACACGACAGGGATGTCCACTCTCACCACTGCTATTCAACATAGTACTAGAAGTCCTAGCCTCAGCAATCAGACAACAAAAAGAAATAAAAGGCATCCAAATTGGTAAGAAAGAAGTAAAACTTTCACTATTTGCAGATGACTTGATATTCTATATAGAAAACCCAAGGAGCGTGTGGGTGGCTTAGTCAGTTAAGAATCCAATTCAGTTTCGGCTTAGGTCATGATCTTAGGGTAATGAAATCAAGCCCCACATCAGGCTCTGTACTGAGCACAGAGTCTTCTTGAAGTTCTCTCTCATTCTCTGCCCCTCTCCTGTTCTCATGTGCTCTCTCTCTCTCTAAAAATAAGTAAATAAAATTTAAAAGAAGAAAACCCAAAACACCCCACCAAGAAACTGCTAGAACTAGTAAACACATTCAGTGAAGTCACAAGATATAAAATCAAGGTACAGGAATCTGTTCCAGTTCTATATACCAATAATGAAGCAGCAGAAAGAACAATTAAGGGGTCAATCCCACTTTCAACTGCACCAAAAATAATAAGGTACTTAGGAATAAACCTAAACAAAGAGGTAAAAGATCTGTACTCTGAAAACTATAAAACACTGATGAAAGAAATTAAAGATGACCCAGAAATGGAAAGACATTCCATGCTCATGGATTGGAAGGACAAATATTGTTAAAATGTCTATACTACCCAAAGCAATCTACATATTTAATACAATCCCCATCAAAATACCATGAGCATTTTTCACAGAACTAGAACAAACAATTCTAAAATTTTTATGGAACCACAAAAGACTCCATATAACCAAAGAAATTTTGAAAAAGAAAAGCAAAGCTGGAGCTATCACAATGGACTTCAAGTTATATTATAAAGCTGTAGTAATCAAAACTGCATGATACTGGCACAAAAATAGACAATAGGTCAATAGAACAGAATAGAAAGCCCCCAAATAAACCCACAACTATATGGTCAACTAATCTTTGACAAAGCAGGAAAAAGTATCCAGTGGAAAAAAGTCTCTTCAACAAATGGTGTTGAAAAAACTGGACAGCAACATGCAAAAGAAAGAAACTGGACCACTTTCTTACACCAGGCACAAAAATAAATTCAAAATGGGGCACCTGGGTGGCTCAGTTGGTTAAGCATTGCACTCTTGATTTTGGCCTAGGTCACAATCTCAGGGTCCTGGGATCAAGTCCCACACCAGACTCCATGTGTAGCAGGGTTTTCTCGCTCCCTCTCCCTCTGCCCCTACTCCTGCTTGTGCTCGTACTCTCTCTCTCTCTCTTTTAAAATAAATAAATAAATATTTTTTAAAAATTAAAAAATAGGAGTGCCTGGGTGACTCAGTTGGTTAAGCAACTGCCTTTGGTCAGGTCATGATCCCAGAGTCCTGCGATCGAGCTCCATGTCTGGCTCCCTACTGAGCAGGGAGCCTACTTCTCCCTCTCCCCCTGCCCTACCCCCTGCTCATGCTCTTGCTCTCTCTCAAATAAATAAATAAATAAAATCTTTATTTTTTTTTAATTTTAAAAACTAAAAGAAATAAATTCAGGGGCACCAGGATGGCTCAGTTGCTTGAGCATCTGCCTTCAGCTTGGGTTGTGATCCTAGGACCCCAGGGTCGAACCCAGCATTGCGCTCCTTGCTCGGTAGGAAGCCTGCTTATCCCTTTCCCTCTGGCTCCCCCTCATATGTTAACTAACTGTGCTCTCTCTGTCAAATAAACAAATCAAATCTTTTTTAAAAATTCAAAATGGATTAAAGATCTAAATGTGAGACTTGAAACCATAAAAATCTTAGAAAAAACAAGGCAGTAACCTCTGGTATCGGCTGTGGCAACTTTTTTCTAGATATGTTTCCTGAGGCAAGGGGGAAAAAAGCAAAAATAAATTATTGGGACTACAAAATAAAAAGCTTCTGTACAGTGAAAGAGACAATCAACAAAATGAAAGAGCAATCTACAGAATGGGAGAAGATATTTTCAAATGACATATCCAATAATGGGTTAGTATCCAAAATATATAAAGAACTAATACAAATCAACACCCAAAAACCAAATAATCAAATTTAAAATGGGCAGAAAACATGAACAGACATTTCTCCAAAGAAGACATACAGATGGCCAACAGACACATGAAAAGATGTTCATCACTTACCATCAGAGAAATGCAAATTAAAACCACAATGAGATATCACCTCACACCTGTCAGGATGGCTAAAATCAACAACAAAAGAAACAACAGGTGCTGATGAGGATGTAGAGAAAAAAGAGCCCTGTTGTACTGTTGGTGGGAATGCAAACTGGTGCAGCCAATATGGAAAACAGTATTGGCGGTTATTCAAAAAGTTAAAAATAGACCTACCTTATGATCCAGCAATCACACTACTAAGTATTTACCTAAAGGATATGAAACACTAATTCAAAGGGATACACGTGCCCTGATGATTATAGCATCAGTATTTACAATAGTCAAGATATGGAAGCAGCCCAAGTGTCTTTTGATTGATAAATGGATAAAGAAGAGGTTAGGGGCACCTGAGTGGCTCAGTCAGCATCATACTCTTCATCTCACCTCAGGTCTTGATCTCAGGGGTCATGAGTTCAAGCACCACATTGGGCTCTAAGTTTTTGGAGCCTACAGACTCCAAAAAAAAAAAAAAAGGGTTGTGGAATATTACAATGGAATATTACTCAGCCATAAAAAAGAATGAAACCCTACTATTTGCAACAACATGGATGGAGCTAGAGAGTATTATGCTAAGTGAAACAAGTCAATCAGAGAAAGACAAATACCATATGACTTCATTCATATGTAGAATTTAAGAAACAAAACAAACAAGCAAAGGGTAAAAATAAGAGAGAGAGAGAGAGAAATCAAGAAACAGATTCTTAATTACAGGGAACAAACTGATGGTTACCAGAGGGGTTAAATAGGTGATGAGGATTAAGGGAGTGCACTTGTGGTGATGACCTCCAGGTGATATATGGAAGTGTGAATCACTATATTGTACACCTGGAACTAATATAACATTGTATATTAATATAACATTGTATATTAACTAACTGGAATTAAATAAAAACTTAAAAAATGAATAACTACTGATAAACACTACAGCCTGGATAGATCTTCAAGGAATTATCCTTTTAAAAATCCCTTAAAAGTTATATACAATATGATTTCATTGATAGAACTTTCTTGAACCATTAGAATTCTAGAGATATAGATTAATGGTTACTAGGGGTTACAAAACTGGGAGGAGGGGAAAGTGAGTGTGGGTATAAAGGGGTAATAGGAAGGATCCTTGTGGTGATGGCACTCTTCTATATCTTGATTGTGGTGGTCCTCATGCAAATCTACACATATGGTAAAATATTTATAACTAAATAAACACACATATATATGCACCACATGTAAAACTGGTGAAATCTGAATATTGTAGATATATCAATGTCAATTTCTTGATTGCAATGTTGTATTATATTTCTGCAAATTATTACCATTGGGGTAACTAAGTACAAGATAGACTGGGATCTTTCAGAGTTATTTCTTAATAACTGCATATGAACCTACAATTATATAAAACTAAGAACTACAGACTAAAAACTACAAGTACTGTAGAGAGAAATGGATGAAATAACGAAATAAATAGAGATATATACCTTGCTCATGGATTGGGAGATTCGATATTGTTAAGATGTTAATTCTTCCTAAATCCAGTGACAGATTCAACACAATCTCAGTCAAAATTCCAGAGAAACTTTTTAAATAGAAATCGAAAGCATGTAAGAATCTAGAATATTCAGAAGAACCTTACAAAGGAACAACAAAGTTGGAAAGTCTACATTACTTCATTCCAAGGCTTATAGTAAAGCAACAATAATGAAGAAAGTGTGGTATCGGCACAGTGACAGAAATGTACCAATGGAGGAGATGTCTGGCTGGCTCAGTCACTGGAGCATGTGACTCTTGATCTTGGGGACAGACGTTCCAGTCCCACGTGTGTGATTACTGAAAAATAAAATCTCCCAAAAAAAGAAATATACCAATGGAACAAAATTGAGACCTGCATGTTATGTATATACAGACATCTGATTATAGACAAAGATTTAAAGGAAGATTATAGGGGAAATAAACTTCTTTCAACAACTGAGTCTAGGCCCCCACCTCGCCCTCGGGGCTCAGTCGCCCGCGCTCTCCCCGCACTCGGCCAGCGGCCCCCCGGCCGGGGTCATGGGGGGGCCTCTTGGGGCGCGCCGCACTGCCCGGGCTGCTGAGTGACCCTCGGGTCTCCGGGCCGAGCCTGCTCACGCCCCAACTCGGGAGGGTCCTCCTGGACTCGAGAGCGGACCCTGGTTGCAGTGGAGCCAGATGGGGTGCAGCGTTGGCTTGTGGGGGGTGTGATCCAGCGCTTCGAGAGGAGGGGCTTCAAGCCAGTGGGGGTGAAGATGCTGCAGGCGCCGGACAGAGTCCTTGCTGAGCACTACCATGACCTGCAGACGAAGCCCTATACCCAGCCCTCATCAGCTACAGGACCTCTGGCCCCGTGGTGGCCATGGTCTGGGAAGGCCCCAATGTGGTCGGCTCCCCGAGGACCGTGATAGGGCACACCGACTCAGCTGAGACCGCCCCCGCACCATCGGGGGACTCAGCGTCCACATCAGCAGGAACATCATTCACGCCAGCGACTCCGTGGAGGGGGCCCCAAGGGACAGCCAGCTATGGTTTCAGAGCAGCGAGCTGGTGCACTGGGCAGACGAAAACCACCAGAGCAGCATCTACGCGGCCTGAGCACTCGGGCTGCCCTCAGCCACCCCAGCAGCCACCCAGGATCAACTACCTCTGTCGTCCAGACCCGGAGCCCACACCCACAGTCTGCCCTTCTGTCCCAGACCCCGTCTACCTTCTGCTCCACCTACCCCGAGGAGCTGAGCAACCAACTCTATGTGCCTTTTACTATCCTGAGCCAGGAAGAAATTGGACCAAATCCTTTCTATACCAAAGTGCGCCAGACAACCTTTGGGGTGTCTCCAAAAGTATGTAGTGTAAGCGCCCTTCCCCAAAGGGGTGTGGGACATTAGCATTCACTGTGTTGTGGAGGGCGTGGGTCGTTTATTACAGTTTCTGCCATCTCTGAGATTAGGGATGAGGACTTCATGCAAAGTAGTAAGAGTTTGAGAGTAGAAATAAAGCTTACCCGCACACACACACACACACCTGAGTCTAGAAAAATTAGATACCCATATATAAAAATAAATAAATAAATTTTGATCCATACTTCACACCATACAAAAAGTTAAACCAAAATGGATCACAAAACTAAATGTAAAACCTAGAACTATGAAACTTCCAGAAAAAGGAGAAAATATTTATTAATTTGAGTTATTGATCAATTTTTAGATACATTAAAAAGCACAATCTAGTAGTGAAATAAAATTGATAAATTAGACTTCATTCGAATAAACTAATCTTTGAAAGGCACTATTAAGGGCTGGGTGGGTGGCTTAGTCAGTTGAATGTCTAACTCTTGGTTTCCGTTCAGGTCATGGTATCATGGGTAATGGGATCGAGCCGGTGTCAGGTTCCACACTCAACAAAGAGTCTGCTTGAAGATTCTCTCCTTCTGCCCTTCCCACCATGTGCATACTTGCACACACATACTCTCTCAAATAAATAAATCTTTTTTTAAAAGGTACTATTAAGAGAGTTAAAAGACAAGCTAGAGTCCTGGAGAAAATATTTGCCAGTCACATATTTATAAAGGACTTGTACTGACAATGTGTAAAGAGCTCTCAAACCCAGTAATAAAGAATCAAACAATCCAATAAAAAGTAGGAAAAGGATTTATTTTTTTAAGATTTTATTTATTCATGAGAGAAACAGAGAGAGAGAGAGGCAGAGACACAGGCAGAGGGAGAAGTAGGCTCCATGCAGGGAGTCCGATGCGGGACTCGATACCGGGTCTCCAGGATCAGGCCCTGGGCTGAAGGCGGCGCTAAATCGCTGAGCCACCCGCGCTGCCCCGACTTATTATTTTTTAAAGATTTTATTTATTTATTCATGAGAGTTACAGAGAGAGAGAGAGAGAGAGGCAGAGAGATAGGCAGAGGGAGAAGCCGGCCCCATGCAGGAAGCCCGATGTGGGACTCGATCCCAGGACTCTGGGATCACGCCCTGGAACAAAGGCAGACACTCAACGTCTGAGCCACCTGGGCATCCCAGGAAAAGGATTTAAATAGTCACATAACCAAAAGAGATACACAGTAGCAAAAAAGTCACATGAATAGATGCTCAGCATAATTTTTTGTTAGGGAAATGCAATAAAACCACAATGAGAGATACAACAAGTCTATAAGAATGCCTAAAGTTGAAAAGGCTAACCATACCAAGTGTTGGGGAGGATGTGAAGCACTGAAACTTTCATACACTACTTGTTAAAACATGAAATGATACAATCATTTTGGAAAATAGTTGAGCTTTTCTTAAAAAGTTAAACATACACCTACCATATGGTCCAGCCATTCCACTCCTAGATTTTTACCAAAGAGAAAGGAAAATAAATGTCCACACAAAGATTTATATATACATGTTCACAGAAGCTTTACTTATAATAGCCAATACTGGAAACAACCCAAAAAGGAGGTGTATAGGCCAATTGTGGTATGTCCACATGATGTAGTACTACTCAGAAATAAAAAGGAATGAAGTATTGATGAACCTACTGAAGACTTAGCTCCCCCTATGCTGGTGACTTTCACCTCTCTAGAAAATTTCCTCCTTGGAGCACCTGGGTGCTCAGTTGGTAAAAAGTGGCTGACTCTTGGTTTTGGCTCAGGTCATGATCTTATGGTCCTAGGATCAAGCGCCCACTCAGCAGGGAGTCTCCTTGAAGATTCTCTCTCTCTTCCTCTTCCTCTCCTCCTACACTCTCTCACACACTCTCTCTAAAATAAATACATCTTAAAAAGAAAAAAAAGAAAATTTCCTCCTTAACCCAATTCAAGATCAATTATTTCTTTACTCTGGATTTCCTAGTACTTTTATATTACATATGCACTTTTTCAAAAAGTGCACACAGTAATATATTGCTTATTAATTCAGTATAAAGCCACAAATCTGCATTCCTCTCTCATGTATACTGATTCACAAGATAACAAAAGCTGGGACGCCTGGGTGGCTCAGTCAGTTGAGTGTCTGCCTTTGGCTCAGGTCATGATCCCAGGGTCCTGGGATCGAGCCCCATGTCACCCCATGTCAGAATCCCTGCTTGCTGGGGAGCCTGCTTTTCCCTCTCTCTGTGTTCCTCCCCCAACCCCTCCCCCTGCTAGTGCTTTCTCTCACTCTGATCTCCATCTCTCTCTCTCAAATAAATAAATAAAATCTTAAAAAAAAATCTTCCCATCATAGAACATTACACCTAACAACTGCAGAATATATATACCTTTCAAATATACCAGGAACATGCATCTAGGTAAACCATATTATAGGCCATAAAAGAATTCTCAGTAAATTTCAAGTGATTCAAATCACACAGAGTATATTTTCTAGCCAAAAGAATGAATTTAAATTAGAACTCAAAAACAGAACAACTATGTAGAACACTAAATAATCAGAAATTAAGCAACACAGATTTAATAATCCGTGGATCAGGGGATCCCTGGGTGGCTCAGTGGTTTAGCGCCTGCCTTCAGCCCGGGGCGTGATCCTGGAGACCCGGGATCAAGTCCCACATCGGGCTCCCTGCATGGAGCCTGCTTCTCCCTCTGCCTGTGTCTCTGTCTCTGTCTCTCTCTCTCTGTGTCCCTCATGAATGAATAAATAAAATCTTAAATAATAATAATAATAATAATCCGTGGGTCAAAGGAGAAATCACATAAGATATTAGAAAATATTTGAACTGAATGAAAATGAAAAATATCAAAATTTAAGGATTTCAGGTAAGGCACTATTTGATGGAAGATATATAGCTTTAAATGCTTATATTAAAAAATAAAAGGAGCTCCTGGGTGGCTCAGTTGGTTGGAAATCCAACTCTTGATCTTAGCTCAGGTCATGGTCTCAGGGTCGTGGGATCATATGTACACATATATATATGACAACCCATTAAGATGGCAAACCTAAATAAATGGAGAAAAATACTGTGTTCATAGATTGCAAGACTCAGCATACTAAAGCCATCAACTCTTAAATTAATACATAGGTTTAATGCAAATCCATAAAAATTTCAGCAAGGTTTTTTTGTAGATAATAGACACACTTATTATAAAATTTATGTGGAAAGGCACAAGCCTTAGAATAGCTAAAATAATCTTGAATAATAAAAGAATCATGAAGGAGGAATCACTCTACCTGATATTAAGCCCTACTATTTAGCTACAGTAATCAAGACAGTGTGACTCTGATCAGTGGAACAGAATAAAGAACTCAGAAATAAACTCATGCAAATGTGCCCAACTGATTTTTGACCAAGGCATAATAGGAATGATAGTCTTTTCCAAAAATAGTGCTAGAGTAATTGGACATCCATAGGCAAAAAAGTCATAATAATAAACTTAAAAAGATTATTGACCGGGGCTCCTGGGTGACTTAGTAGGTTAAATATGTGCCTTTGTTTCAGGTCATAATCTCAGGGTCCTGCAATTGAGCCCTGCATCAGGCTCTCTACTCAGTGAGGAATCTGTTTCTCCCTCTCCCTCTGTTCTCTCTCTCTCACTCTCTCTCTCTCTCTCTCTGTCTCTCTTTTTCTCTGTCTCTCTTTCTCTCTCCCTTTCTCAAATAAATAAAATATTTAGAAAAATCATTTACCTAACCCTTATACAAGAATTGACTCAAAATGGAACAGAGACTTAAATGTAAAATGTAAAACTAAAACTTTTAGGATAAATTTATAGAAACTTTTGAAAATGTCTGAAAACTTCTAAAAAATTTTTTCAAAACTTTGAGGAAAAAGAAATGGGAGGAAAGCTTCAGGATCTAGGGCCAGACAATGTGTTCTTATGCTTAACACCAAAAGCAAGATTCATAAAAGGCAACATCAATGAATTGGACTTCATCAAAATGAAAAACTTTTGTTCAGTGAAAGTCCATGTAAAAAGGATGAAAAGACAATCTATGGAGAAAATATATCCAACAAAAGACAAGAATCTAGAATATATAAAAACTCTCAAAAGTTAGCAGTTTAAAAAAGCAGATAATCCAACTAGAAAATGGTGTATCTCTATGGTATACTTCTTTTTGTGAGAGAGAAAGAGAGAATGCTGCAAGTGGTGGGGGCCAGAGGAAGAGAGAGAATCCTAAGCAAACTCTCCCCACTGAGCATGGAGCCCACTGCAGGACTCAATACCACAACTCTAAGACCATGACCTGAGCCAAAGTCAAGAGTTGGATGCTCAACTGACTGAGCCATCCAGGTGCCCCTCTCTATGGTATACTTCTTTTTGTTTTTAAGATTTTATTTGGGCAGCCCCGGTGGTGCAGCGGTTTAGCGCCACCTGCAGCCCAGGGCATGATCCTGGAGACCCTGGATCGAGTCCCACATCAGGCTCTCTGTATGATGTCTGCTTCTCCCTCTGCCTGTGTCTCTGCCTCTCTCTCTCTGTCTCTATGAATAAATAAATAAAATCTTTAAAAAAAAGACTCAGAGAGAGAGGCAGAGACACAGGCTGAGTGAGAAGCAGGCTCCTTGCAGGGCACCCAGTGCGGAACTCGATCCCAGGACCCAGGGATCATGCCCTAAGTTGAAGGCAGGCACTCAACCCTGAGCCACCCAGGCATCCCTCTATGGTATACTCCTAACCAAAAGCATAAAGGGGTACTGGCTGCCTCAGTCAGAAAAGCATGCAAATCTTGATCTTGGGGTCATGAGTTCAAGCCCCACCCTAGGTGTAGAAATTACTAAAATATATAATAAATATAATATATATAATAAATAAATATAAAATAAATAATAATATTTAAAATTTTTAAAAAGGCCGTGATATATTTTTTTAAAAATTAAAAGGCTCAAAAGAGACATTTCACTGAAGAAGATCTATAGATGGCAAGTAGCACAGGAAGGATGTTCAACATCATTAGCCATTAGGGAAATAGTCGGAAAAAGGGGGACCTGGCAACTGCTACCACAGCAGCCAGAATCACACCACAAGCCCAGTATGTACAGTGTGGATGCTGCTGCTGCTGTTGACATGAATGTTGGATGGACATCACAGTGAGGATGTGGCCATGTAGGTCATCCAGGACCCCACCGAGGCCCCACTTCTTTTGCAAGGAGTACTGGGGGAATGAGTGACTGGTGTTTGAAGTTCTTAGCTTCTATCCTAGAAGGCAGGATTATAGAAAGGGAATGTCATTGAAGGGCTCCTAAAAAAACAAAAGATGCTGCATTTCCTATCTAGAGTTCAGACCATGAGAAATGACATTCCCACTTCATTCCTGATGGCCAGATCATGCTTAGAGAACTGGATTTACTTCTGAGCTTCACTATATAAACAGGGCATTATAAAACAAGAGAACGCACAGAGGAGAGTGACAATGGCATGTAAAGAAAACTGCTTTGAAAACTAGTGGAAAGAAGATACTTACAGGGCTCTGAAAGCTATTTTCAAATGTATTAAAGGACTATCACAAAGGGCAAATGGTCTGTTAATTTTGTCTGGCTACAGAGGACAGGAGCTAGGACCAAGTGTTAGGGAAATAGATTTCAGCTTCAAATAGGGGAAAAACCTGTAATGATTTAAACGGGTCTAAGTGGAAAGCCCTTCTTTGAAAAATTAGATCTTAAATGTTCTCACCACACACACACACACACACACACACACACACACACACACACACGGTAACTATGTGAGGCGATGGCTATGTTAACTAACCTTATTGTGATAATCATTTCCCAATACATATGCATATCAAATCATCCTGTAAACCTGACTTGTATACAATGTTAGATGTCAAGTATTAATCTCAAAGCTGGGAAAACAAAACCAAAAACCTGTTGTTTTTCAACTATATTGAATCTATAGATAATTATTATGTTTAAATGTTTACTTCTCTGATTCATGACCATATTCTATCAATATGAATCTTCTTAATTTGGATCTTCTTGAATATACTTCAATAAATTTTTATATTAACAAAAAGAAGTTCCTGGGCCTTACTCCACAACAGTGGCACAGCATCCGAGCTTGGCAGCTTCAGCTTATCTAGAAGGCCAATAGGGCCAAAGCTACCAAGGGTTGACTGAAGGATTCAGTAGCCTCTTGTTAAATAACTGTTGCATTAGAAGGAGAGCTGGTGTGTTAAGATTTGGTCCAAGTTTAGTAAGTCAGTTTGGAAGAGGAGAGAAGGGCATTATTCTAAGAATATGGGACAGATTGTCCCAAGGCCTAGCCCCGACAAACTTGAGTTGTGGAGTGATTGGACTATCATAATAGGAGAATCAGGAGGAGGGGAAGGAAGAGGAGGAGAGGAGAAAGTGAGGAATGGGAGCTGAGAACAAGTCTCCTAACTTCCTGGCTAGGATACTTTCTTTACAACCTCTTAGAAGAACTGCCCCACTACTCCCTCTTCTTGCCTTATGACTACTTTATAGCAACTACCCCTCTAATGCTAAGGATATTTCATTTTCTATTAAGGCTTTGCTGTTTAACCTCATTTTAAAGGTTTTGTGATGGCATTTATTCTTATGTCACAGGGGTTTGAGCCATGGTGTTGTCCTAAGAGCTTTAGTTGGAAGATAGGCTAAATGTGCTGACTCCCAGATAATTAGGACAAGTGTGAAAAATGAACATGGGCAAGAAAATGTCAGGGTTTATGAACAGGATAAGGTTTAGGAATCACTATAGTAGGGGATCCCTGCGTGGCTCAGTGGTTTAGCGCCTGCCTTCGGCCCAGGGCATGATCCTGGAGTCTCAGGATTGAGTCCCACATTGGGCTCCCTGCATGGAGCCTGCTTCTCCCTCTACCTGTGTCTCTGCCTCTCTCTCTCTCTGTGTGTCTCTCATGAATAAATAAATAAAATCTTAAAAAAAAAAGTAATCACTATAGTAGTTGGCCCAGGACAGGACGGAGGAAAATGGCAGATGCCAAGCAGTTGTCAGAAAAAGTAGTTCACAAGCACACGTCAAACACCCCTTGACAGTTCCCGGGACATCGGACAAGGAATTCAATGGGAATTGGATTCCCTCTTTAAAAATGGATAGAATCTAAGGCAAATAAATACTATACATTTTCATCAGTGTAAACAAATTCTTCCTCTCAGCCACCATGATTAAGAGAGACATGGGATTAAAAAAAAGAGAGAGACATGGGATGCTTCAGGAAAATTCTACATTTATAAGATGAAAAGGTTATGAGGCTGTCCATCCCCAGGAAATAAATTATACAAAGCACACAGTCAAAGGCCTCGGGGGAGAAAGAAGAAAGCAGAAATTTGCCATCGATTTTAGCTTCTTAGCAGCACACTGCTAAGTGATCTTTCTCCCCAGTCCTTCTAAAGACAGAGAACCGTAAGTGCAAGTTTTACAGAGTGCCAGAGAGAGTGTGGTGTCACCATGGTATCGGGCCACGGGAGGCAAAGCTGACTGAATGGTGGTCCATCTTAGTTAATGATGTTGCTAGGAAACCCACATTTGCCAAGGCTCTACCCACTCTGCTTTCTGTGCATCATTTACCCACCACAAATAACATGGCAGCATCACCCACAAAGTTGGAAGGATGCCCATCACAAAACAGACTGGGCAAGGCCCCTGCAGGCAAGGCAGAAGGCAGCCTATTTCTGCTCCCCACACACTGGCCATACTGTCCCTTTGAGGCAGCTCACCCATTTCCCCCTGACACCCACCGCAAGGCCGCAAGGCCGGAACGGCTGCCAGGCCCGCTGTGCCCTGGCTTAGGCAGCCCACGCTGCAAAGCGGGCAGGAGGCATCCCAACAGTGACAGTGAGAATCTGGCTGCAGGCAAGGTAAAGGACAGGCCTGGCGGAAATCTCACCGGGAAACCGGAAGTCATGCAACACTAGGATGGGACTGCTGGGAGCAGCTGGCAGCAGGAAACACAGCCTGAGAGTGATCCGCTGTGCCTGCAGTACTTAATAAGCACACAGTTTCTGCAAGACGCTACCCTGGTCACTGGGGACCACAGGTAAACCAGAAACTGTAGAGCCCATCAGCGAGTCTCTAAATCTCTAACTAGAAACCAACATGTGCATTGCTGAAGCAGAGGGGTGAGCTAAATGCTGCGAGGAGACCAAGAAGGAAAATCCACCAATAACCCAGGAGAAGCCATTGGCTCCTTTCAGTGCTCCTTAGGGGCAGGGGATTATGGGAGTCAGTACAACTTACACGTATAGGGTCAGGACAGAGTAGCAGGGATGGCTGGCTGCCTGCCTGAGGCAATGAGGGAGAAAAGGGGAGAGAGTCACTAGCACTAGGTCTAGAGGCATGATAAGAATCTCATCAAACCCCAAGGTAGATTAATTAGACCCAGGAAATGTGGCTTCTAGATCAGTGCTGTCCAATCAAATGCAACGTAAGCTACATATCCAAGCCCATACGTATTTTGAAATTTTCCAGCAGTCACACTGAACAAAAAAAAGTAAAAAGAACACATGAAATTAATAGTATTTTTTATTTCACAAAATATATCCAAAAATTGTCATTTCAATGTATAATCAATTTAGACAAAATGTTAATATTTTATGAAGTAGTTTACTTTTTTTTTTTTTTTTGCATGCTAAGCTCTCAATTAGGACCAGCCACATTTCAAGTGGCTGCTGACCATTGTATTGGACAGCACTGTTCTAGACAAAGGGGTTGGGATCAAAGAATAGAAGAAAAAAGAACAAAAGCTAACAGCACCTATAAAGATCCAAGCTTTGACAACGATATCCATACCAGTGCATAAAAGAGTCAGGAAACAATAACAGGTCTTGCTCGTAAAGAGGATTACAACTACCACTCATCAAGTTCTTGCTGTGTACAATCACTTTACATGCACCGGATCATTTCATTCTTAGAGAGACCCCATGAAGTTTATATGCCATCATCCCCTTTCTACAGATGAGAAAACTGAGCCTCAGAGATGTGAAATAGCCTGTCCAAGGTCACAAAGCTGGTAAGAAAGAGGATTTGAGTTTATGTTTGACTGAGTCTGAAGAAAGTCCTCTCAACCACTTACTACATTTAAATTGCTCTTCACCTGCTGCTTGGCCTCCTACGATGCATCATGCATCAGCCTCCTTAGATCAAAAGCTGCCTGTGTCGGGCAGCCTGGGTGGCTCAGCAGTATAGCACCACCTTCAGCCCAGGGCCTGATCCTGGAGACCTGGGATTGAGTCCCATGTCGGGCTCCCTACATGGAGCCTGCTTCTCTCTCTCTCTCTCATGAATAAATAAAATCTTTTTTTAAAAAAAAAAGCTGCCTGTGTCAAGACTGTCTTACTCATCTTGTCATCTCCTCCCATAGGTACCACTTCTAAGATGACCAGAGCTTATGAATGAATGAAGGTCACTCTTAGTTTCATTTGTTTATTTACATATTCTGACCCCTAAATGTATCCACAGGGCTGGGTGCTGAATGACTGTTGAACATCTCTCTCCACCCCCAACCACCACCAATGTCCAAGTCTTATTCACCCTGAAAGAAAATAATAAATGCAACCTTTGAGGTTATGGAAAAAGAATGTACAAGCCATTGGATTTGGCCAGGGAGGAAGTCATCGGTGATTCTGGAGGGCACAAGTTCAGGAAAATGCAGGAAAGAAATTTGAGGGGCTTGGATCCTCCAGATAAAGTGAGGGCCTCTGCTCAAGGTAAGGGGAGAGGGGAGGCTGGGTTTTGAGGAGAGCAGAGTGGAAGAAAGTAGGAAAAGGCTGCAGGATCCACACAAGTGAAAGGCAGGATGGCAATGCAAGGGGCAGCCTTAACTGACAAGGCCTCACAACCTGGGCAATATTTAGCCAAGGATTGGATGAGGTCACTGAAATACACTATGTGGATAGAGAAGAGATAGAGGAGCAGATGTGGAGCACCCTGCCACTGATTTACAGGTGGCAGTCTGAAGGTAATATGGAAGTCACTAGTGACACTGACCACAGTACTCTCACTGGTAGGAGTTAAAACCTCGCTAGAGTAGGTTCAAGTGTGAAGGGGAGAAGACAAATTGGAAAGAATGAATCCAAACCATTTTCTTGAGGCATTTTACCGTAAAAGGAGGTTTAGGAAGAGGATGCTGAGGATGTTGTTGAAGCCCTGAAGAGTAGGAGCAGAGAGGATAATCTGGAGGCTGTTGGAAGACTAGGGGGGCACATTTTTAACTGATGCTCATTATTTAAAAAAACACACACTTTTTAATGAAGTAACTAAAATGGGAGAATAAAAAGTCCAACTGCTACTGGTGATCTGCATCACTATATGGGATAATACATTACTTTGATGAAGATGATGATAATGACAGTAATCAATAATAATATCGATGATAAATACTACAATCCAACAGTTGAGTGATTGCTTTGTGCCAAGCTCTGCGTTACGTACTATGAAATTAACTCCTTGATCCTCACAACCACAGCAGGTAAATTTGACAGATAAGAGAACTGATGCACAGAAAGATTACATAACTTTCCCAAAGGTGTACGTTGGTGAAGTTAGGATGTGAACCCAAACATTCTGCTTCCAGATCCCTTGTGAGAATTAGGAGTGTGAGTGTGAGTGGCAGGTGCTGACACAGTGAGGTAAATAACAATTTCTTGCTTTCCAGAGTGACGGCTCACCTGGGTCGGCAGGTACACATGGTGGAGATACTTCTATCTCTTCTCTATCATGCCCAAACGATAAGCATAAACAGATGTGCCAGATCCTCAAACATTCCAATGTTCTTCCCTTCTGGTCCAATTGAGACACTCTTCAGCTCCTTAGAGGATGTTAGTAGAATACAGACCCTCTACTTCATGCACTTGCTTATATTATGTGGTTAATGCACATATTTCTCTGAGGTTTCATAAATTTCAGGGAAGCTACAGTTGAAATCAACACACAAGAAGTTTTTGAGGAGAAATAAGCTAGCACTAGTAGGTCTGGGTAACACTGAAAAAATTATTGCTATTTTCCAGCTGAGTAATCCCCATTATGAAATGACTTGAACTCTCCATCTAATACAGCAGAGAAAAAAAGAGTAGGATGTTCCCTTACAATGCCTATCAGTGGCATTGGCACATGGAGGAGAAGTGGAAGGTGACCCTGGCAGTGGTTGTTTGTCAGGTCAGGCATGGCTATTGCAGTTACATCCTGAGTTGAAGGAAGAAATCTCACCAGATCTCCTCCTCCTCCTTCAAACAACTCAAATGGCCAAGCTGAGATGGGAAAGGAGGAGTAATGGAAACATTAAAAATGAGGGGTAATCAAGTTCCCACCCTTGGGCTATGCACCTGACCACCTAAGAGCTATCAAAGGAAAGGACCATTAGATCTTCTCAAGAGAATGTACCAGAGAAATTAAAAAGGACCACCCCAACTGAGCTGCAGACATCATCCTAAGACATGTTGACTATCTTTTTGTTTGTTTGGGGTTTTTTTGTTTTGTTTTGTTTTGTTTAGAAGTTCATTTTTGTTAAACAAAACTCCCAGAAAGCAAGCAAGAAAAAAAATAAAGGACCTCAACAATTGGAAAAGTTGGGGAAGGAGGGAAAATTTTGAAAGTAAGTAAGATGAAAATAATGAAAATACCAGCTGACATAAAACAGGGATAGAATGCAGTCTGATCCCCAGACTCCTGAGCAGGGACGTATGCAAAATTAGCACAGGAACACAAAACTACAACAGAAAGATGGTATGTAGCATCGGGACCAAGTATTACACAAAGCATATCGAATTCAGAACTTGCTCATCAAACTGGATTAATTTTCCCTTTTGACAAAATACATTTTGAGTTCAGGTTACGTCACAGGAATATTTTTTCTTTTTTTATTATTTTCTTTTCCTTTTTTATTGGAGTTCAATATGCCAACATATAGCATAACACCCAGTGCTCATCCCACCAAGTGCCCCCCTCAGTGCCCATCACCCAGTCACCCCAACCCTCCGCCCATGTCCCTTTCCACTACCCCTTGTTCGTTTCCCAGAGTTAGGAGTCTCTCATGTTTTGTCACCCTCACTGATATTTTCAATCATTTTCTCTCCTTTCTCCTTTATTCCCTTTCACTAATTTTTATATTCCCCAAATGAATGAGACCATATAATGTTTGTTCTTCTCCGACTGACTTACTTCACTCAGCATAATTCCCTCCAGTTCCATCCACGTCGAAGCAAATGGTGGGTATTCATCGTTTCTAATGGCTGAGGAATATTCCATTGTATACATAGACCACATCTTCTTTATCCATTCATCTTTCGATGGACACTGAGGCTCCTTCCACAGTTGGGCTATTGTGGACTATCTTGATGTATGAGAAGGAATGTTAGATTGTGAATACAAAGACCTCAGACTCATAGTGGCAGAGGATTCCACTTCAGGCTAGTACTTAATCCCTCTGATCTCCATTTGGAAAACAGTGATAATAGTGGTACTTACCACCTAGGGGAGATATGAGGGTCAAATGAGACAACATATACGAAAGAGGTTTATATATCAGAAAGCAATACACAATATGTAAGTTATCCTATATTATTCCTAAATTTAGCTTTTTGTGTGATGTTTGCTTGCCTTATAGTATCTGCAGGGGTATATATTCTTACACCAAAAGATCATTGTGACTTCTAAGTGAAGAACTTGGAACTGGGACCTGCTAGCTCAAACACAAGCACTTTAACCATCTCACACATTTTTGAAACGATTTAAAAACAAATTGATTTATAAGAAATCTCACAGAAGGAAGGACCTCAACAGATCACCCACTTCTACACACAAACTTCAGGTAGGTCCAGGAATATAATTCCCATTTTACTGAGAGGCCATTCAGCAAAGAGTTAAGAGAGTAGAAAACTTAGACTATCTTACTGTTAATAGTAATATTGGTAAGTGTTATTTTTAAATTACCTTACATAAATTGTAAGAGCTAATAAGTATGCTATCACTAGGAATCAAAATTCTCAGCATAAGAAAAAAGAGACTCAAATATAAAATCAAAGAATTTAAGTAAAAAATCTGAAATCTTATACTTAAGTTGGAAACTAAGAGATGCCAGAGTGGCTCAGTCATTTGAGCGTCCAACTCATAGTTTTGGCTCAGGTCATGATCTCAGGGTGGTGGGACCAAACCCCACATTGGGCTCTGCATTCAGCATGGAACCTGCTTAAGATTCTCTCTCTCCTTCCCTCTTCCCTGACCCCTACTCTCTCTTTTAAAAAAAGACTCATGATTTATTATTCTCTAGAAGCAGTGACCATGTAGTAGCGTGAATAGCACTAAAACTGTAATTTCTGAGTGACATTTCCCAGCCAAAGGAACCAGAACTTCCTGGGGAACTGGCTGATTCCAGGTTTGGGAAATGAAATGTGCAAAATGCCCTGGTATATCTTGTTGGGCCAGAAAGCAAGTATGCTTTCAAAGATCACTGGGCTCATGTCAAAAAGTCCACTGCAGCTTCCTTAGGCCCAAAATGGGACAATTAAAGCATCGAAAAACATTTACTATAATCTATGGAAACAAAATATATTTAAAAATCCACAATACTAAAATAATCAGCGACCACTCCTGGAAGCTGCTAAGACACTCATCACAATAAAAATTCGTAAATAAAGAATAAAAGTTAGGCATTTATTCTGCTTCTCCTTTATAAACTGTACCTCAGAGCAGTCAAATAGATGAGGAGGGAAAGTTCTCTATGAATGAACAAAAAAAAAATCCTAAAATCACCAATTTGCAATTCTCAATGAAATAATGGATCTAGGAAACAATCACTAATCGATGATAAAACCATTAGGAGAAAAGTTGATGGGGCAACTTCATAGGCTGGATCAGGCTGACATCACTTGAATCCATTGAGGAAAACCTGAATCACTCTTTAGCAATAACATCCAGACATCATGTGACTTCTGATGTGATAGAATAAGAAGCACACATCAGTAACTATGAAGAGGTCTCAAAAATGTGATTGTGTGCACACACACACACTTTAATTTAATCAATCACCTACATCATCTACTCGTGAGTATAAAAACAGTTTCGGGGGGATCCCTGGATGGCTCAGCGGTTTAACGCCTGCCTTTGGCCCAGGGCGTGATCCTGGAGACCTGGGATTGAGTCCCACGTCGGGCTCCTTGCATGGAGCCTGCTTCTTCCTCTGCCTCTGCCTGTGTCTCTGCCTCTCTCTGTGTCTCTCATGAATAAATAAATAAAATCTTTAAAAAAAAAAACAGTTCCAGGAAGATAGGAACAGGTTAAACTGTACCAAAAAGAAGCAATTGCTCAAATCCAGAATGTGGGACATTCCATAGTTCAAATGAATCCATTTTTAAAAAATAAAAAATGGCAGGGGTAAGGGAAGAAAAAGGTAGAGGCCATTATAAAGAGAAACATAGTAACATCATTTCTAAATGCAATGGCAGATTTTTGATAATGATTTAAACAAATCAGTTGATGAAAAAACTTTAGATAATCAGAAACATTTTAATACGGACTGGATATTAGACAATATTATGGAATTTCTGTGAGTTTTATTAGCTATCATAATGGTGCTTTGGTTACATTTTTTAAAGTTTATCTGGTAGAGATACACATTGAATTATTTGCAGATGTCATCAAATGACGTTTGAGATTTGCCCCACAAGGTTAAAAAAATATTTGGGAGGTATGGTATGGTGAGGGGTAGCAGATGAAACAAAAATAGCAACATCTTATTAATTATTGAAGTTGAGTGGTGAGTACTTAGTGATTCATTACACTCCTTAATTTTATGTATGTTTGAAAAATTCCGTAATAGGGCAGCCCTGGTGATGCAGCAGTTTAGCGCCGCCTGCGGCCCAGGGCGTGATCCTGGGGTCCCGGGATCCAGTCCCATGTCGGGCTCCCTGCATGGAGCCTGCTTCTCCCTCTGCCTGTGTCTCTGCCTCTCTCTTTCTCTGTCTCTCATGAATACATAAATAAAATCTTTTTTAAAAAAAAGAAAAATTCGGGGATCCCTGGGTGGCTCAGCGGTTTAGCGCCTGCCTTTGGCCCAAGGCGCGATCCTGGAGTCCCGGGATCGAGTCCCACGTGGGGCTCCCGGCATGAGCCTGCTTCTCCCTCCTCTTGTCTCTGCCCCCTCCCATGTCTATCATAAATAAATAAATAAATCTTTAAAAAAAATAAAGAAAAAAAGAAAAATTCCATAATAAAAATTAAAAAGAGCATAAAGTTCTTGAGCCAATTTTCCTTGACTCTGCCATTCACTAGCTAAGTGAGCGGGGACACGTAACTCAATCCATTTCTCCTTTTCCTTAGATGCAGAAGGAGGATAGCAACAATGCTGTAATACTGGGTTGCTGTGAGGGTTAAGTGACCATATAGGTGCAAAACACTTGGGACAGTAGGCGCTCAGTACCTTTTAGCTATCATCGTCACCCATCACCATCACCACCACCCCCAATGAAAAATGAGAAGTAATCTGCCCAAAGCTAATACTAAATCAGGGGTCTGCAAACTTTTTCTATAAAGAATCATATAGTAAATATTTTAGACTTTGTGGACCATAATATGGTCTCTGTTCCAACTTCTCAACTCTGCCATTGTAGTATGAAAGCAGCCATAGATAATACATAATAATAAATGAGTGTGGCTGTGTTCCAATAAAGCTTTATTTATAAAATGAGGCAACAGGCCATATTTGGCCTATGCGCTGTGGTCTGATGATCTTCACACTCTGTGATGGGAAAGAAAGCAAAAGCTAGCTCTTTTGCCTCTAAGGCTGCATTATCTAATCCTCTTCCCTCTAAACCAAGCCATGTCATGAAGGGGACGTGAAAAAAAAAATCACGGTTTGGACAAATGTTGCTATCTCGTGCAAATTACAAAACTAACTCTTTGAGTGGATACACATTCACTTAAAGGCTAAAAATCTACCATTTTTAAAATGAGTATATGGAAGATAACTTCTTAAACCAACTTCCACCCCACACCAGAAAGAGCTCATTTCTGTTCTGATACCCTCGATCATGCATTGTTACAGAAACCCACTTTAATTTCTGAAATTATACTACTTTATTCATAGTTGCTCTCCAACTCAATTACCATAAAAGAAGTAAATTAGCCAATCCCCAGAGGTGTCTTCCTTGCTGTTGATAGAGGGCTCTTGGGTCCAAAGCTGTGTCTCCAAGAGCTCCATGTTATGGGGGAGGGCACACCTAAGGCATGGCATTTCTTCCACTTCATTATCAGTGTGCCTAGCTCCCAAAACATACCATCATGAACTTCACAGGCACCTCTTACTTTTCAAACTCACTGCATAGGGGTGCTCCCATTTTTCAGAATGTTATGAAAGCAAGACAATCTGATGGACTAGTCTTCAAATTTGACTTCTGAAATGTTAAAAGTTAAGAAACATAATTAAACTGCAAATGCATTAACATTTATATAAAATATAAACCAAATGCTTATCCTGATTCACCAAACAAATTACACTTTGAACATTATAAAAAACCAGCTACTTATCACCGGCACCATTTGAAATTATTGCTAGTACTACAACTCCAAATGCCTAAGATGCCTTAAATACAAACCCTGAACATTTACATACTGATTTCATGAGCAAAGCAAAAGGTATTTGCCGGTAACAGTACAGGACTCAGCAATTTTATTGTCTGAGTAATCCTGGTTCGTTCTGATATGAAAATTCAATTATTTTAGAACGGGCCCTCTCATTAAATTTTGACAAGCAGCACGAGCTCGGTACCAGTTATAGCTCGAAGAGACCGGGGGTGCCTGATAGCACCACACTGAATTTTAAAATGTAGTATTTTTGCAGGACAAGATTATCTGACAATTTTGTATTAAAAGAAGAAAAAATTAATCAAATACATTGTAATATTCAACATTGGTATATTTGGTCTTCTTTTTACAGATATTTTACTAAAATTTGCTGCAAAAAATGTTTATTACATGCTTTCCCCCTGATTTCACAATTGAGCAATGTACTAGAAAAATATGTATATGTCGGTAGTGAACAGGAAGTATTTGACTACACATTTTTACCTACTGCTTCCTTTATCAATTGAAATGTATTTGTGGTGCTTATAAACGTGATTTCCAGAAACAGAAATGACTTTATTTGCATATAGCTTGTTTTTTATTAGGATGCTTATTGTCCAAGAAAAAACTCTTTTCAAGCAACTTTTGAGCAAGCCTATTGTCTTTTAAAGCAGAGCTTACAGTTACTCTTTCTTACAGTTAACCTGGAAAGAAATAAACAATTTCATTTATTCCTCCATAGAGTTGAAAGAAGAACTACAAAATCTCTAGCTCTAGGTTTGTTTGGTTTATTTTTGCCTAGTTGTCTTCCTGTAAGATAGGGGTTTCTAGGTGTTTTGAGATCTCTCCCAAAAGATGCTCTTCCACGCTCCAATATGGTTGTCATAAAGAGAGGCACGCAAATAGTTCCCATGACGTGTTGCTTTAGTAAACATTCCACATAGGAAAAGGAGCCACCAGGTCTACAGCTCCAAAATATGACTCCAGGAGAAGAACAATAATAGTCAAGGGGAGCTTAGAAGGAAAGACTGCAGAAAGGACATGGCTCCCCACAAGGCCTACTCTGAAATCAAGCAAGGGTGCCCAGAGCAGGTCTGACTAATGATGGTGACACTCTGGAAAGGTCCCACCTCCTCCAGCCCCACTATTAACTCTCCTCTTCTCCCATCTTTCTCTCAGAACCCTTCACCTGTCTGAGTCTTAAAATTCCATCTTTGTATGGTCAGCTGCTCATCAACTCCTTCTTCTACTAACTACACACGCATGTGCATGCGCACACACACACACACACACACACCAAGTGGTAGTTAACATACTTTATTGAATTAATTTTGATTTTGAGAAGTTTTTGAGAACACTGGATTATACCACTGACTTCCAATTAAATTTCTTGGCCTTGATGTTCTACCTCAAGGTCTGAGCTTGGTAACTTATATACAATACAGTTCTTTAGAAAATAGCATTATGCATTTTTGGGAAAGAAGGGATGAAGAAAGAACCAGAAAAAGAGTTTCCAATACAAATTGCTTCATATTTTTGCTGCTGAGGAAAAATACTAACAAAGATCAGTTTGGTTTTCTCTTCTCTGACCTACAATCTTTATCAGCAGTACCAGTTGAATTAGAAAGTGAAGTTCTCTAGCTTGGGATACTCCAGAAAAACACTATTCAACTTTAAGAATCTATGAAAAGATGGCAATCTAATAAGTTAGCCTAGGGAAAGAGATTTCAACAATAGAACCTGGGAGAATGAGAAGGCAGGGATCTGCAGGCCATTTACAAGGGCAGCTGAGGCCAGACCCAGGTATTAGGCTGAAACATCAGGCCAAATAAATTTCATTTCCTCTGGTACTAGAAATAGAAATAGCCTGGAAGCCCTGAAAGAATGAAGATAGAACCATACTTCTGTGTTAAGCTGAACAAAGGCTGTAAACTGTACGTTTTTCACACTCTAAAGTCAAAACTCACACTCTTTCAAAAAAGAATAGGTTAGTTCATTATTATTGGCCTCCAACAACCATGGCCATGCTAGCTTACAGATTAAATTCAAGGGGCACAAGGGCCCCACAAATAAAATACCATGTTGTAACTGATGCATCCTTCTGCAACATGTGGTCAATATAATAGAGAAACCATTACATCTGTGAAATGCAAAATACACTCTCACAAGTGATTTCATGACCAATCACCCTCAACGAAGCAAGGTCAAGAACCGAGCTCAAGATTTCAAGCTCAAAAAAAAAAAAAAAAAAAGATTTCAAGCTCACCTGTCTTAGTTACTATTAGGCAGAAACAAACTTGAGTCTTCCAGATTTTGCTGCAGGACCCTTGGCTCCATACCAAACACAGGGAACATCTTTTGTGAAATACTCAATGGTGAGATTTTATTGCTTTTACCGTACAACCTGGAATCTGTGATTATTCAGAGATTTTATTGGCTTACCTTGGC
Source organism: Canis aureus (assembly GCF_053574225.1). NCBI lineage: Eukaryota > Metazoa > Chordata > Mammalia > Carnivora > Canidae > Canis > Canis aureus. The sequence continues at coordinate 13,247,413 of NC_135649.1, forward strand.
CAGAGGAGGTTACAGTTTAATTGTGTGAACAGCTTTGCAGAGGGCAGAAGAGATGGCTCAAAGACAAAAGGGAGTGATCTGGTTCGCAGCACTCTAACCACTGCAGAATCATAGACTCTCAGGTTGGAAAGTAATCGGGATGACCAAGTCCACTCTTGTCCATTCCATGCGTGAGCCCAATTCTAACTCCTTGGGGAACTCTTCCCTAATTCCCCCAGAAGAAAGCCTCACAACCTACTGTTTGTTGTAGGAAGCACTCATTTCATTTTGCCCTGTATCTTAGCTATGCACAGGATTCCTCTGCCACACTGGCCTCCTTGAGGCTGAAGGTTATCTGTATCTTTTTTTCATCTCTCCGGGATCAGATTCAGCATATGGCTTAAAACACAGCAGTACTAAATGAATTCTTGTGACTCTTGTTAGTAAATAAAACACTGACACTAAAGAAAGAGTTAAGACTCTAGAAAGACCCTCTGTAGAGGGTCCACCCTGTTTTCTTTTCTTTTTTTAAAAAAAGATTTTATTTATTTATTCATGAGAGACACAGAGAGAGGCAGAGAGAGAGGCGGAGACAGGAGAAGCAGGCTCCATGCAAGGAGCCTGATATGGGACTCAATCCCGGGACTCCGGGATCACGCCCTGAACCAAGGGCAGACTCTCAACCGCTGAGCCACCCAGGCGTCCCTGCTTTATTTTCTTTATAGCAGTTATCATACTCTGAATTGGTCTTGTTTATATGCTTCTCTGTTTCTTCCAGTCTGAAATCACTCCCTAGAAAGTGAGCTCCATGTGAGCCGAGACTGTTTTGTTCAACACTGTATCTCTAGTGACCTCATTGGTGTCCAGCACATCGTAGGCACTCAACAAATATTCCTAAGTGAATGAATGAAGACACAGTTCTTTTTTTAAAATTTTTTAAAACTTTTTTTATTGGAGTTCAATTTGCCAACATACAGCATAACACCCACTGCTCATCCTGCCAGGTACCCCACTATACCTGTCACCCAGTCACCCCAACCCTCCGCCCACCTCCCTTTCCCCCTTGTTCATTTCCCAGAGTTAGGTGGAAGACACAGTTCTGACTTCTCTCCTGTCCAGTGCAGGCATACCTAAAACATGACCAGACAATACCTCCACATGGATATCTCAACACTTCAAACTTAAGAAGACCAAAATAAAACTTCATGCCCTATCTAAATAAATTCTTTACCATTTTGCCCTTTCTCATTAAATAATATCACCATCCATCCAGTTGCTCAAGCTAAAAAGAATTTACTCTATTCTTCTCTTCCCCTCAAATTCCAGCACCAACCCATTAGTACATCCTTACGGCTTTACTCTCAAAACATACCTACAAAACCTGACTTCTTGCCACTTCCACTTCTACCACCCTTGCCTGAGCTACCACTTATTGCTTTGACTACTTTAATAACTTCCTAACCTGTTCCCTATTCCCAATCTTGTCCCTATATAAGCCATTTTCCTCATAGTGGGCACAGGGATCATTGCAAAATAAAAATGTGATCATGTCACTCCTCTGCTTGAGGCACCTCCCTCAATGGTTTCCCATCACACTTAGTATAGAATCTAGACTCCTTACCATGAAGTATAAGTTCCTTTGTGATCTGACTACCACCTAGCTCACCAGCCTCATTACTTATTATTTCCTCCTCACCCACTATAGTCTAGCCACCAGATCTTCTTTGTATTCCTCTGTTACATCTTAAATAAAGCCTTTGGGGGAGCCTGGCTGGCTCAGTTGGAGGAACATGCAGCTCTTGATCTTGGGGTGTTGAGTTTCAGACCCACGTTGGGTATGGAGATTACTAAAAAATATAAATAAGCTTTAAATTAAATTAAATAAATAAATAAATAAATAAATAAATAAATAAATAAAGCCTTTGCTTTAGTTTGTCCCTCTGCCTGTAATGTTCTTCTTTCTGATCTTTGCGTGATTACTTCCTTCTTTTCATTCATATCTTCCTGTGTCACTCCCTCCCAGAAGCTTTCCTTAACCACAGTCCACAGTAGTCTCCCAATCACTTTCAATCCCATCAACCCATTCCTAGTACTTACCACTTTTGACAGTGTCCTTATTTACTTACTTGAGTGTGTTTATTGTCTGTCTCTCTAAGCAGACATAAGGACAGGAGCCACATACGTTTTGTTCAAAGCTCTATCTCTAGGGTTTAGAATAAGTGCCAGATACATGGTAGGAACTCAATAAGTATTTGTTGAATGAGTGAATGAGGCACATATGAACAGCAATATAGACACAAGAACAAAACTCTCTGCTTAAGGTTCTGGCCGAGGTGAAGAACTCATTGCAGAGAAGAAACATCATCTCCTCGATTGGGCTTGCCTACTGACTTTCTCCAGATTGCCAGAAAGAGAGCAGCATCAGGAAGCTACTTATGAAGAAACTCAAATTCATCCACATAATGTTAGAGCAACTAGCTCATTCAAGGCATGCTCAGGAAGTGGCCTGATGGGCATGAAAAGTTAGTCAAACTGAATAGTAAGATTTTAACCTTCACTTACACATTTCTTTGTTGGCTGGTTCATTCAATTAGCAAACAGTTACTGGGCACCTACTGTGTGCAAGAAACTTTACAAGGCCCTGTAGAAGCAAACATACCTTTAGGGCCCAGTCTGTTGATAAAATAGTTCATTTTTAAAGCTAATTAGATGAACTCTGAAGTGACAAAACTTAGGGTGAAGTGAGAGTCAGAGTGATCAATAGAGGTTTTCATCTCTGCCTCAACTCCTGCCTGGAAAGAGGGAGAGCTTGGGGAAGTCAACCCAGACCTTCTCTGTTGCGTTCACAGTGGGCAAGTGGGGTGTGCAGGGTAGGTCCCCTTGCTCCTTCCTCCTACTCATGCTCTCTCTCTTTCTGTTAAATAAATAAATAAATAAATAAATAAATAAAATCTTAAAAAAAAAGGAAGAGCATCAGATTCAATAACTATCACTTTTTAAGCATATTAAGGGTAAGGAAATGATGGAGGGACAATACTATTTTGAATAGTGTAGTGAAGGAATACTTCTCCCTCTCCCTGTGTCTCTGCCTCTCTCTGTGTGTGTCTATGAGTAAATAAATAAAATCTGTAAAAAAAATAGAGCTACCCTATGACCCAGCAATTGCACTACTAGGTATTTGTCCAAAGCATGCAAACATAGTGATTCGAAGGGGCACATGCACCCCAATGTTTATAGCAGTAATATCCACAACAGCCAAACTATGGAAAGAGCTCAGATGTCCATCGATAGATGAATAGATAAAGAAGATATGGTATATATACACAATGGATTATTACTCAGCCATCAAAAACAATGAATTCTTGCCATCTGCAACAACATGGATGGAACTAAAGGGTATTATGCTAAACAAGTCAGTTAGAGAAAGACAAATATCAAATAATCTCATGCATATGTAGAATTTAAGAAACAAAACAGATGAACATAGGGGAAGGGAAGGAAAAGAAAAGATGAAAATTGAGAGGGAGGCAAATCATAAGAGACTGAACTCTAGGAAATAACTGAGGGTTGCTGGAGGGGAGGTGGGTAGGAGGATGGGGTAACAGGGTGATGGGCATAAAGGAGGGCACATGATGTAATGAGCACTGGGTGTTGTATGCAACTGATGAATCACTAAATTCTATCCCTGAAATTAATTTTAAAAAGTATTTATGATGAAATAATTTTTATTTTTTATTATTTTTAAAGATTTTATTTATTTATTCATGATAGTCACACACAGAGAGAGAGAGAATGAGAGAGAAAGAGCGGCAGAGACACAGGCAGAGGGAGAAGCAGGCTCCATGCAGGGAGCCCGACGTGGGATTCGATCCCGGGTCTCCAGGATCGTGCCCTGGGCCAAAGGCAGGCGCCAAACTGCTGCGCCACCCAGGGATCCCCGAAATAATTTTTTAAAGATATCTTAACATAGAGTTTAGGAAAGTTCTCCTAACCTGAACCCTATTGATGCAGCACATAGAGAACCACCAAAAAAAATAGTGACCTTGGAAGGGAGATGAGGGTGGCAAATGTCTGGGGGTCTGAGGATCTGCTCCAAATATCTGGATTCTTCAGTCCACACAGGCAAAGGCAGAGGAGGCGAGAGCCAGTGTCAGAGCAAACCATACAAACTCATGCAGAAATCCAGGCTCATAAATTCAATCCTGGACTCCTTAAAAAAGGTGATATCACTTAAAATTGGTCAAGAGACTGATTTAAAATGAACCCAAAGCAGGACTTGTTCACCCAGTAGGAAACACATCTATGGGGCTAGGCATTCCAATAAGGGACATCAGGACGCCTGGGTGGCTCAGTCAGTTAAGCATCTCCCTTCTGCTCAGGTCATGATCTTGGAGTCCTCAGCAGGGAGCCTCTCCCCTTGCTTTTCCCCTTTCCCCTTACTCCTTCCTCCTACTCATGCTCTCTCTCTTTCTGTCAAATAAATAAATAAATAAATAAATAAATAAATAAATAAAATCTTAAAAAAAAAAGGAGCATCAGATTCAATAACTATCACTTTTTAAGCATATTAAGGGTAAGGAAATGATGGAGGGACAATACTGTTTTGAATAGTGTAGTGAAGGAAGGCTTCTCTCATAAGGAGACCTGAGCATGGGCCTAAATGAAGTGAACAAGTGAGCAAAATGACGATCTAGAGGAAGAAGGAAAAATCAAGCGCAAAGACTACTAGGGCCTTTAAAGTGGAAATAACTCGCTCAAAGTCACACAATGTAAACAATGGGGCTTGCATCTGCACCCAGTAACTCTGGCTCCAGAGCCACATTTGGAGCCACACTTCATACTTCCTCAAATGTCAGTTCTTCCAAAATAGTTTAAGCAAATAGAGAATTGATGTCTCAACCATCACCATCCCCTACACCTTTTCCTGGCCTTATTTTTCTGCAGAGTGCTTACTAGCATATGACATACTATATGCTTTCTTCTTTATTTTGGTTATTGTCTATCTCCCCACTGCCCCCACTGCCTCATTAGAATGTAAACCCTATGAGGTCAAAGATTCTAACCTGTTTGCTGTTGTACTAGAACAGTGTCTGATACAGAGTAGAGCTTAGTAAACATTTGCTGGCTGGCTGGCTGGCTTACATATCTTCCAGGGTTTCAAAGCTATTTGGGAGGTGTACCAAATGACTAGTTAACATCTAAAATGGTGGCCAGGGGCGTCTGGGTGGCTCAGTGGTTGACTGTCTGCCTTCAGCCCCGGGGCGTGATCCTGGAGTCCCGGGATCCAGTCCCATGCCAGGTTCTCTGCATGGAGCCTGCTTCTCCTTCTGCTTATGTCTCTGCCTCTCTCTGTGTGTCTCTCATGAATAAATAAATAAAATCTTTATTTAAAAGAAAAGATCTGCCTTCAGCTCAGGTCATGATCCCAGGGTCCTGGGACCGAGTCCTGTATCAGGCTCCCGGCTCAGCTGGGAGCTGGCTTCTCCCTCTACCCTCTACCCCCACCCCATTCTGCTTGCTCACTCTCTCTCATGCTCTCTCAAATAAATAAATGAAAATCTTAAAAAAAAATCCTCTGACCAAAAACAAACAAACAAAACAAACAAACAAACAAACAAAAAACTAGTGGATATTTCTGACAGAAACTGAATTCTAGGTGATTGTCCTTGACAGTAAGGTAGACTCAAAAACCATCTAAATGTGTCATAATTCACCAATTTACCAAGTACTTTCTAGGAGCAATAGCACAGGATCATCACCTGTCCACCTACCCTGGAAAAAGTTTCCAAATGTTCTTTGTTACAAACTGAACAGTGCAAGAAGGTATTATGGCCTCTTTTTCCATTAATGGTGTTCAAATTTTGGAAAAAAGCATAGGTAGTCCAATATTGTTAAATTATGATAAACCAAGAAAGGTTTCTCTGTGTTATATTACATGAAATAAAACCCCACTTAGCTGATGGGTAAGGGGATGGATGAAATAGGTGCAGAGAATTAAGAGTACGCTTATCATGGTCAGCACTGAGTAATATACAGGATCGCTGAATCACTATACTGTACACCAGTAACTAATATAACACTGTATGTTCATTATACTGGAATTAAGATTTTTGGGGCAGCCCCGGTGGCTCAGCGGTTTAGCGCCGCCTACAGCTCAGGGCGTGATCCTGGAGATCCAGGATCAAGTCCCACATCAGGCTCCCTGCATGGAGCCTGCTTCTCCCTCTGCCTGTGTTTCTGCCTCTCTCTCTCCTTTCTGTGTATTCTCATGAATAAATAAATAAAATCTTTTAAAAAAAAGATTTTTTAAATACCCCCCTCAAAAAAACCTACACAGCAAAGTCTATTGTAATAAATTGCTTCGGGGCTACAGAATACAAATATCAAACCAGTGAAGGGAAGCCAAAATATTCTACAGGCATTCTTAAATTTAAGAGAAACAAAAAGACAAAAAGTCCCCCACCAAATCCCTTGGAATGAAGAAGATGCATTCTATAATTAATGAGAATCCAGTCAGGTAACACCTACTTTATGTGAAGTACATAGACTCATAGATGATGTAGTCTAACCCTTTAGTTTAGAGACAGAGTATTAAGTCTGAGGAGAGTAAAAGCAACATGCCAGCTCCCTCACAGAGAGTGGATGGCAGAAGGGGGGCTAGAATTCAGGTGTTCTGATGCCCCATACACAGTTCTATTCACTACATTACAAAGTCCTCCTAATGCAGACACCATATATCATCTAAAGAAATGCTGTCTTCTAATTTTTTTCACTGATTTCTGAAGATATCCATTTTTTCTCTAAAGATTTTGTATAAAGATTTTATTTTTTAAAGATCTATTTATTTCAGAGAGAAAGAGAGTGGGTGAGGGGGAGAGAGTGAGAGAGAACCTGACTCCCTGCCGAGCATAGATGTGGGCCTCAATTTCAGGACCCTGAGATTATGACGTGAGCCGAAACCAAGAGTAGAAGGCTTAACCAACTGCAACCCCAGGCACCCTAAGATTTTATTTTTAAGTAATCTCTACACCCAACATGGAGCTTAAACTCACAACTCCAAGATCAAGAGTTGCATGCTCCATGAGGAAATGCTCCGCATCACTTGTCATCAGGGAAATACAAATCAAAACCACAATGAGATACCACCTCACACCAGTGAGAATGGGGAACATTAACAAGGCAGGAAACCACAAGTGTTGGAGAGGATGTGGAGAAAGGGGAACCCTCCTGCACTGTTGGTGGGAATGTGAACTGGTGCAGCCACTCTGGAAAACTGTGTGGAGGTTCCTCAAAGAGTTACAAATAGACCTGCCCTACGACCCAGCAATTGCACTGTTGGGGATTTACCCCAAAGATACAGATGCAGTGAAATGCCGGGACACCTGCACCCTGATGTTTCTAGCACAATGTCCACAATAGCCAAACTGTGGAAGGAGCCTCGGTGTCCATCGACAGATGAATGGATCAAGAAGATGTGGTCTATGTATACAATGGAATATTCCTCAGCCATTAAGAAACGACAAATACCCACCATTTGCTTCGACGTGGATGGAACTGGAGGGTATTATGCTGAGTGAAGTAAGTCAATCAGAGAAGGACAAACATTATATGGTCTCGTTCATTTAGGGAATATAAAAAATAGTGAAAGGGAATAAAGGGGAAGGGAGAAAAAATGAGTGGGAAATATCAGAAAGGGAGACAGAACATGAGAGACTCCTAACTCTGGGAAACGAACTCGGGGGGGTGGAAAGGGAGCTGGGCGGGGGTGGGGGTGACTGGGTGGCGGGCACTGAGGTGGGCACTTGACAGGATGAGCACTGGGTGTTATTCTATATGTTGGCAAATTGAACACCAATAAAAAATAAATTTATATAAACAAATTACAATAAGCCAAAAAAATAAAATAAAAGAGTCGCATGCTCTACGAACTGAGCCAGCCAGGTGCCCCTAAAGATCTCCTTTTTAAAAAAAATATTTATCTATTTAATTTTGAAAGAGAGAAAGAGCATGTGGTAGGAGTAGGGGGAGGGGCCGAAGGAGAGAGAGATTCTCAAGCAGACTCCCTACTGAGCAGAGCCCAAGGTGGGCTTCGATCTCACAACTCTGAGCCTAAATCAAGTCTGATGTTTAACCAACTTAGCCACCCAAGTGCACCTAAATATCTTCATTTTTTAAAGATTTTATTTATTTGAGAGACAGAGAGAGCACATGTGCACAAAAGCATAAGTCGGGGGGGGCGGGGGGAGCAGAGGGAAGAGCACTCTCTGCTGAGCAGGGAGCCCAATGCAGGGCTTGATCCCAGGACTCTGAGATCATGGCCTGAGCCAAAGGCAGACGCTTAACGGACTGCACCACCCAATTGCCCCTCAAGATCATTTTTAACGCAAAAGTTCCCCTCTAACGAATCTCAAGACACTGTTTTGGTCTGCAACCTGTTTCTCTTAACCCTAGAGAAAGTGAATTCTCACCCTCCAGGGTTTTAGCGAAGTCACACTCCTAGGATGCCAGCACTAGTAAAGTGTTTTCTTCAGTGAGAAGAGGAAGAAAGCAGAACCTGTGAGAAATGAAAAAGAATCCAGTACCTGCACTTAGATGCAAGATTCAGAACTTGCTTCCCTGAATAGGTATTCAACAACCGAACATCAACACTTTCTTATAAATCCATATGTAGGCTAGAAGGTTTAATTCTCTCCTCTGTACATGTGTTTGCACAGAGCAGTGTTCAGAGAAAAGAAGCTGGGTCTACATAACCCTTTTTTCAGAGACCCACATGTAATGCCATGTGTAACTGGCACGGAAAAAAAATGCCTCTGATGAGGGATGACAGCTCCTTTTTGCTTCATGTAACACCACTCTTTTTCTCAGGAGATCCTGAGCACTGAAGGGCCGGGCAGTGCAGGGCAACAGAGTGGAAAATCCCAGGCTATGCCAACAGGGAAGGAATCTTGCTGAAGCTTCCAACTCTCCTCTGCTCAGCCCAATCAAGTCTCGGAGGCGGTGGGCACCTTCTCAGTGGCTGGTCAGGTGTAACCGAATCTATATCAGTATCAAGCATTTAGGCCTTTTTCTTCACCCTGAAATCCAACCATTCATTCATTTGTTCAACACACATATTGAGCCCATCCTCTGAGCCAAGCCCTGTGCAGGCACACTATGAAGGATCCAGAGCTTATGGTTCTAGTAGCAAACATGGCAGCCCACTCCACAAGGGTGTCACAGTAAAAAGTAGCCAGCATCTTGACAGAGATACAAGGAATACATTCCAGGGATGCAAGAAAAAGAGATGATCACCAGCTTGCAGAATACAATGTCTGGATTGGATCCAATCCAATTTGGATTTGGATTTGGATCCCAAATCCAAATTTGGGTTTTGAACTGTTATTTGAAGGAGAGGTAGATTTGGACATGGAAAAATGGGGTGGAAAATAGGTGAGGTTGGGCCTTTCAAGTGGAAAGAACAGCATGAATGCAGAACCACGTAAATCTAAGACCAAGCCATTGGATACATGACAATGTTTGAACAAGATCTGTATTTGAAGTCACGTCAGATGCTAAGGACATAATCTCATCTGCAACCCATGTGGCCTGCCATCCTCTAACCTTTATTTTAGCTGAAACCTTTATTTTAGGCCTCACATTTAGGAGGCCCCCATCTGGGCCAGAGCTGCAGGATGACATGTCATGAAGGGGAATTACGGGCAGGGACATACCTTCTATTTACTCCCATCCTTTATTTTTTTTTAAAGATTTTATTTATTTATTCATGACAGACAGAGAGAGAGGCAGAGACACAGGCAGAGGAAGAAGCAGGCTCCATGCAGGGAGCCTGACGTGGGACTCGATCCCGGGTCCCCAGGATCACACCTTGGGCTGCAGGCGGCGCTAAACCCCTGCACCACCGGGGCTGCCCACTCCCACCCTTTATAAAAGAATCAGATAAGTTGGCATATTTGTAAAAAGTCAGTTTCTCCCTAATGCGCCAAAGGAAAATCTCTGCCACTAACAGCCTAGCTCCATTACTCTCATTCACCTCCACTTCTACCCCTCCTGGGTTCTGCTTCTGTAACATTTGACTCCCAACTAGTCAACTAGATGAATTAAGGCTTTTTAAAAAAGTGTTCTTTAGGAGCACCTGGGTGGCTCAGTCAGTTAAGCATCTGCCTTCAGCTCAGGTTATGATCCCAGGGTTCTGGGATCAGGCTCCCTCCTCCACGAGGAGCCTGCTTTTTCCTCTCCCTCTGCCTGCTACTCCCCCTGCTTGTTCTCTCTCTGTGTCAAATAAAAAGCTAAAATCTTTTTAAAAAATTTGGGCAGCCCAGGTGGCTCAGCGGTTTAGCACCACCTTCTAGCCCAGGCCCTGATCCTGGAGTCCTGGGATCAAGTCCCACATCAGGCTTCTGCATGGAGCATGCTTCTCCCTCTGCTGATGTCTCTACCTCTGTGTGTGTGTGTGTGTGTGTGTGTGTGTGTGTGTGATATGAATAAATAAAAATAAAATCTTTAAAAAATATATTTAGAGAGAGAGAGGGGCAGAGGGAGAGGAAGAGAGAATCTTAAGCAGGCTCCACGCCTAGCATGGAGCCCAATACAGGGCTTGATCTCGCGACCCTGAGATCATGACCTGAGCCAAAATCAAGAGTCAGATGCTTAACCAACTGAGCTACCCAGGTGCCCCTCAACTGGATGAATTAAGGTAGAAATCACAGCCATCTGCTTTGCACTCAATTCAAAAAAGCAACCAATTTTTCAGTACTGCCTTAAAGTCCTAAATCATCTAGTCAGATTACAGTAAATATATGTTCAGAAGACTGCAAAACTCTCTACCCCATTTTGCACATTTACTGTAGTTAGGTGATGGCAGTCTGTGGTTTAACTTCATGTACTGTCGGTCGTATAAAATATTTTGAAATAAAAAGATGGAACAGAAAGAAGATAGAATTCTTTAGTGATTTACACTGGCCTGTACACAGAATTTCAACCCCAACAGCCTATCGCTACCACACTAAACACTGAGCAAACAAGAGCTGTTGCCCGCACCTGACGCCTTTGAGCTGAAACAAGAATGAACAGTTTGCATGCGTGGTCGTACTCGCTGATTCTTGCTATTAGGCAATTTTCCCCCTTTGGAATAAAAATGCCAATTAGTCTTTTTGCCCGAGCACTGCAATAGAGCATTTGAAGCCACTTCTTTCCCAGACCTCTTTTGTGTACCCGTTCACACGGAGATTTGTTGTGTGGGGCGGTCTCATAGGAAGAAAGCTGTTGCCTTGGGGCAGCAACCTTCAGAGCGGGCAGGACCCCAAAAAAAGACCTCACCCGAGAACAAAAAGAAAGGCCTAAAAGGGGGTACACTGGTGGGGATAATGGCCAGCTCAGCTGCAGTAGCAGTACTGCCTTGGCTGTGCACACAAGCAAGATCACGGCTCAGTTGGTGACTTGCTACTTCAGTCGTTTACGAATAAGCAAGTGGTTTTGGCACCGAGCTAAAATTTCTACCTCTCTCCAAACAACACCTGTGAAGAGCTGAGTCTCTTTACCAGGGGTTCAGATTGAACTAGAGGTCATGTAGTGCAGCGATTAGGGGCACAGGTGCTGGAAGCTGACCATCTGGATTCAAATTGTCTGAGCTACTTATCAGCCACGTACCCCCGGGCCACGTTAACCTCTGTGTGTCTCAGTTTCCTCTTCAGTAAAATGGGGCTGTCTGCTGAGAATAGCTAACAACTGACGAGCCCTAGTATTTGCCCACTGGTCTGCTACAGTGCTCACTGCCCCTTTTAATCGTCACGACGATCCTAGGAGGTGGAGAACGGATGCAGCGGGCAGACAGACAGAAAGGTGGACGGCACCGGCAGGAAAGGGAAGAGGTAAGCCCATCACAGAGGAGGAATGCCAAATTTTCACAAAGGTGATGCAATTCAGTTTTTATGTGTGCATTTCATTTATTTAGCTGCCACCCAGCCCAGGAAATTAAATGGGCAATAGCTCATGTGTATTCCCCCAACAACAGGAACGGTGCTATTGCCTGAGTGTCTGATGTACCGGAGGCACTTTACAAACATTCCATCATTTCACCACCACAGCAGCCTTAGCAAGCTGGGAGGACCATGGCCAATTTACAGATGTGGAACCTGAGCCTCCAAGGTCACATGACCCGCCCAAGGCCACACACAGCTTCCTCACTGTCAGGACCATAAACCAAGTCTGGGTGACTTCAAAGCCTGGCCTTTTCATCCCGGCGCTCTGAATTGCAAACTGGTCCATTCACTGATGAGTAAGCACACAATGTCAAGGCAAAGGGGAGGTGATATCTGAACTAAATAGACTTAATAATCCCCAAAGTCTGTAAATGCCAGGAACTGCGAGAAGAGTTTGCTTTTGTCCAGCTCACTGTGGCTCCTTGAAGTGGCAGTGTCACGTCCACAAGGACAGGATTAACAACTAAAAGGACCACCCTGGACAAGGCTCTGTTGACAAGCTTGATCCCTGCCTGATCCAAGACATCTAACACACGCCTCTGTGTCTTTCTCTCGAAGCTTACCTACTTCACCTCTCTTAAGCAAGCCCTTTAGGCTTCAGAGTTGACAAACACTCTGTCTTCCAAGGTACAAATGTGACACCTCCTGACTTTAATCATCCCTTCTTTTGTCTCCCTGCAACACCGGCCCATGTAGGCGTAGCCGTCCAATACTGCTTTAGCAAAGAAGTAGAATGTTTATTTTGTTCCTAAATAACATCTTATGTATAACTGTAATACATAAAATGAATATAAACCAAGCTCATTTATTAGTGGAGGGGAGAGTTCGAGGAAAACAGCTTAAAAGCCAATCACAGGTCTACAAAAGTCCCCGAGATACTCCAGCCGAGATGTGCAGAATTTTGCTCCCCAGTCTGGACATGGTCAAGTGTGAGAGTGCATTTCACAGTAGGGTCAATGATCTCTCTAAGGACAGGTATGATTCCCCTCAAATTTAATCTTTTTTCTTCTTCTTTCCCCCCCGCCAATAAATTATCATTTTACATTAGGGTGAAAGAGATTTTAAGCTTAACTTGTGAGACCAGTATTATTGATTTAAAGATCAATTTGCATTAATTTACAATACAGGAAAAGTCAGTCATGAGCTCCTAGTCCATTTTATATTATTTGTTTTAATAACTCACCTCTATTCATTGACAATGCTCCTGACAGGCTTTGGTTCATCTAATTCCCAGATCAGATTCTTACATGTCCTCCAAGAAATGTATATATTTTATGTGTAAAAATATACATTTTACATTTTAATTTGCATTTTAATTATTGCATTTGATTGGCTCTAAAACACTCCAGATTATAAAATGTCCACTATTTAATGCACCACTAGAAAATACTAATTAATGACGACATAATGCTTTGTTATCAGTAATTTATATTTACCGTCAGAGATTTTTGGACTTATTTAGATGTAGATGTTTCTTGTACATGCATCAAAAGAAAAAGGTAAATGAAATAAATCAGTTGCAGTATTTCTAGATTGTACTTATTCAGAATCCAGCTTTTCGGAATCACATTTTCAGTCAGTCACTGATGACTCTATTTTTCCTCAAAATATTTTCTTCTGAGCTAAAGTGCTCCACTGGTGTCTCTGTGATTTTATTCCATGCTGCTGACACCTATTCTGTAAGTTTTGTTGAGCATCTTCAGAGAATGCAAATTATAACACAACTATCACCTGGTGATAGCAAGAAGCAGTTCAAAGACACTAAAGATTTCAGAGATATTAAAATGAGAAAAATATTACAAGTAATGAAATGTGGTATATATCTTTCCATAACATAATGAGATCATATACTAACCTGCATCCTTTTTCTCTCTCATTTTAAAGATTTATTTATTATTATAAAAAAGATTTAAATCTCTTAAAGATTTGTTTGAAAGAGAGAGTATGGGGGGAGGGGAGAGGCAGAGAGAAAGAGAGAGAGAATCTCCAGCAGACTCCCTGCTGAGCAAGGAGCCCAACAGACTCAATCCCACTCAATCTCACAATCCTGAGATCTTGACATGAGCTGAAATTAAGATTTGGACACTCAAATGACTGAGCTACCCATTCACCCCCTTTTTCTCTCGTAATATTTATTTTAGACACAGTCTATAGTCAGATATATGTATCTATCTCATTTTTATCATAACTTATTTTACCAGGAACTAGTTCATTTTCCCGAGAATTTTAAATTTTCCACCTTTTAAAAATCACCTATATCTTATATCCAACCTTCTAATTATCACCTATATTTCCAATCCCCTAATATCTCATAAGGGCTTGCGAGCATATCCAAAACATTTTTTTAAAAAAACACTGCTTAAATTCAGGCAAGCATCTGAATTCCACTGTTTTTATCAAAGAACATTTAATTGATTTTGGCTTGTGGTCACATTACCTCCCCACCTCATGGTCTGGTGTGATATATATAGATATATAAATATATAGATATATAGATATATCTAGATAGATAGATTCCAGCCATTTGGATCCGTAGGGTAACACAGTCTCATCTCATATAGAAGGGCAGAGAAGTATTTTTTTTAAGATTTCATTTTTAAGTAATCTCTACTCCCAACATAGGGCTTGAACTCACAATCCCAAGATCAAGAGTCACAGGCTCCACTGACTGAGTCGGCCAGGTGTCCCAGGGCAGAGTATTAATTCACTGCTGTCAAGGCTGGCTATACAATTTGGATGGCACAGTGCAAAAAGAAAATGTGGTAGTAGATCTTCCCTTCCCACAGGCAGATAGCTCCAACCCAAAACAGATGGACAATCTCTAAAGGTTGCAACCTCTGTGGCAGGACACCAAAGGTACCTGGCTTAGGAGTGGGGGAGAAGACTCCCAAGCCACCTGCTGAATGCACAGTGGCTCTGCTAACCCAGGGCAAAACAGCTTCCTCATTGCCCCGCCCCAAGATGCTCCAGGGCACACGTGCCCAACCCTGGGCCTCCCTGAACCCAGGTCCAAGCCACCACATTGAGTGAAGGGTGACAGCCTGACTTGGGTCTCCTACTGACCCAGTTTATTTGCTACCTCCACAAAGGGTAGCAGTAGGCACCAACCGGGCAGTGGGGATGGAAGAATGTGACGAGTAAGAATTGAAGGAGCAGGACAGGGCAGCCCTGGTGGCGCAGCGGTTTAGCGCCGCCTGCAGCCCAGGGCGTGATCCTGGAGACCAGGAATCGAGTCCCACGTCGGGCTCCCTGCATGGAGCCTGCTTCTCCCTCTGCCTGTGTCTCTGCCTCTCTCTCTCTGTGTATCTCTCAGAAATAAATAAATAAAATCTTTAAAAAAAATGAAAGAGCAGGACACCAAGGGGCAGGGAGCAGATCACCAAGAATCTGTTGCAGGGATGTGGTGGGAGGAGGGAGGGGCATGTGCTCCACTGTCCTCTTGTATTTCACTTACAAAACACATACTCAAAGATAAAATTAAGAATTTCAACATGGTGACCATTAAGGACTGAACCCTAAGCACAGGGCCCTTCTGAGCCCAGAGCCTTGTGTGACTGCTCTTACACCCCTGCAACAGCCCTGTTGTGAAAACAAACAAAAACCCATGACACCTTTCACCTGAACTACAATGGCAAAAGTTGAATCAATCATATTGCAAGTCCACTGCACTTGGAAGCTAAGCAATCTGGCACTGAGAAAGATTTATGGTCAAGCTCCACGTGCAGTTTGAGGCTTACTTAGCACCCCTCACGTGCACAGCCCATGAGTGCTGGGAGTTACACACCTATGGTGTGTCCTAGGTAGCAATAAAGTGCAATCAGAAAGTATCAGTATGTAATCTGGTAAATTTCCTAAAAATATCTCAGAAAAAAGAAGTCTCATTCTAAATAAATTTTCATTTCATACCAAATTTAAGTATAACTTTATATTTTCTTTTTTTTTCTCAAAGGAATCTCAAAATTAAATAAGCTCCATTCCTGAATTTGTTCACAAAGGAGACTGATGACCTGTGATACAAAAGTCCTCTGTAGGTATTCAAAGTTGACTCTCCATTATGGTACTATTGGAAAAATTTGTGATCATGAATGTGAAATGCACTTTTCAAGAAACAGATATATGACAATGCAGTTAGAGTAGTGACTTTCACCTTAAGAGGATTCTAAACTGGAATTAAACTTGAAATATGTTTCAGACTTAAAAGCTGAGAGAATTAGAAGTGATTAAAAAGATTCTAAGTGAAAAGAAGACGAGGTATATTTGAAGTACTCATCAGTCATATGTGTTTTTATTTGTTCTTTGCCTATTGTTTATAAGGTTTCCCTGGTCCATATTAAAAGGCCAGAGAAGAAATCATGTACTGTTATCAATATTAACCTGTTGCCCCAGGTTAACCTGACCCCGAAGACTTATATAATTTGCCAAAAACAACCTAATAAATGATTGTTGGACCTAAGTACTGGCCAATAGGAATACAATGGGTCATTTGCTTGCAGAACTCATTTCCTAATTTGTTAGCAAATGCAGTATTCCCTTGGTCCAAATATTAGGGATTTGAGCATATCTAAACACAAACTGACTTGAAAATCCAACTGGTTTAGAGACTAATATCTTAGAAAGTAACAGATCTATAAGTGATTAATAACCAAATAATTTTTAAAAGAAGCACATTATAACAGTGTTATTCCAAGGTGAAGGCTGTTAACTAGACTTATTGTGGTGATCATTTCAAAATGTATAAAATATCAAATCATATTGTTGTAAACCTGAGACTAATATAATGTTTTATGGCAATTATACTTCACTTTTAAAAAATTATAAAATGAAATGAAATAGCAAACAAAACTAACGTTTAAAAAACAGTGTTATTCCATCCACTTTCAGATATGGTTGAAACTTTAGCATTATGAAAAGTATTTTTAAAATGGTGCTATATTCGGGACACCTGCACCCCGATGTTTCTAGCAGCAATGTCCACAATAGTCAAACTGTGAAAGGAGCCTCGGTGTCCATCGAAAGATGAATGGATAAAGAAGATGTGGTCTATGTATACAATGGAATATTCCTCAGCCATTAGAAACGACAAATACCCACCATTTCCTTCGACGTGGATGGAACTGGAGGGTATTATGCTGAGTGAAATAAGTCAATCAGAGAAGGACAATCATTATATGGTCTCATTCATTTGGGGAATATAAAAAGTAGTGAAAGGGAATAAAGGAGAAAGGAGAAAAAAGTGAGTGGGAAATATCAGAAAGGGAGACAGAACATGAGAGACTCCTAACTCTGGGAAACGAACAAGGGGTGGTGGAAGGGGAGGTGGGCAGGGGGTGGGGGTGACTGGGTGACAGGCACTGAGGGGTCACTTGATGGGATTAGCACTGGGTGTTATGCTATATGTTAGCAAATTGAACTCCAATAAAAAAATTTTTTAAATGGTGCTATATTAAATTTAACTGATTTTTTTTCAGACTACATTATGCAAGAAATAGGGTATAAATTAAAGCCAAAAATGCTTGTGTTGGGATACCTGACTGGCTCAGTCACTGGAGAATGCAACTCTTGATCTCAGGGCCTTGAGTTCGAGTTCCAAGTCATGTATAGAGATTACTTTAAAAAAAAAAAGATCTTTAAAAAAAATGCTTGTGCTAATAGACAAGGCAGACAAATTTAGAATGTAGGAAGCTCTATAGGACACATGTCTTTTCAACAAATAAACTGCAAGGGAAAAAAAGAGGAATAAGAGAATTGGTATAGTTTCATAAAGACAAAAGAAGCATTTTATTCAGGGAAAAAAATGGCTAAAATAAAAACATTCTTTTTCCTTTTTTTTTTTTTTGTTTAGTATAGGATTGACCAGGCTTCTCTTTTCTAAAGTTTTTTTTCCATTGTAATTGGTAAGCTTTTAGTGGGAGAGGTATTCTGAAACTATGTAAATATCCCATTTTTCATCATACTTTTAATTTATTCATTATTTATTTTGATGATCAAATTGTCCTTGATTTAGCCAGTAGGAGCCCCTTCAAGTTGACATCTGTGTCTTTTAACATAATCATGATAATTTTTTTAATGTTGAGACAAGTGGTGGTAATTTGAATATGAGCTGATATTAGATTATATAATTAATTAGATTAATTAATATATTGATTATCTATTATATTAATTATAATTAAATTAGAGTATATTTATGAACTAGTATTAATAATTATAATGGCATTATAGGTAGTAGAAGATTGTTTTTATTACTCAAATATGCTGAACACTCAGGAAGTCTACAGCTTCCTTTAAAATAGTACAATAACATATATATATGCATAAAAAGAGCAAGAAAAGCAAATATGGTAAAATATTAACAAATGTTGAATCTGGTAAAAGGTATACAAATTTTTATTGTACTATTCTACTCTTCCATATGTTTAAAATTTTTCATAATAAAAAGTAAGAAAGGGAAAGAAATTGTCAACCAAATGCAATTTGTGGACCCTGTCCTGATTCGTTAGTTAAAAGACATTTATGAGACAACTGTGGAAATTTGGATGTTGACTTGATAACAAATAATAGTAAGAAATTATTGTTAGGGACATCTGGCTGGCTGAGTCAGTAGAACATGCAACTCTTGGTCTTGGGGTCATGAGTTCAAGCCCCAAGTAGGGCACAGAGCTTACTTTATCAGTACCACATCCTAGCCAACTAAGCTAACCAGCCTCTGCCTGTGTTTACTTTAAAAAAATGAATAAAGAGGGGTGCTTTGATGGGTCAGTCAGTTAGGCAGCTGACTTGGTTCAGGTCATGATCTCGAGACCCTGGGATCAAGCCCCGTGCCCAGCTCCCCACTCAGTGGAGAGTCTGCTTGTCCCTCTGCCTCTCCCCCTGATTGTGTTCTCTCTGTCTCCCTCTTGAATAAATAAACAAGATACATCCACGAAAGCAAAAGAAACAAAAGCAAAAATGAACTATTAGGACTTCATCAAGATAAGAAGCTTTTGCACAGCAAAGGATACAGTCAACAAAACTCAAAGACAACCTACAGAATGGGAGAAGATATTTGCAAATGACGTGTCAGATAAAGGGCTAGTTTCCAAGATCTATAAAGAACTTCTTAAACTCAACACCAAAGAAACAAACAATCTAATCATGAAATGGGCAAAAGACATGAAGAGAAATCTCACAGAGGAAGACATAGACATGGCCAACATGCACATGAGAAAATGCTCTGCATCACTTGCCATCAGGGAAATACAAATCAAAACCACAATGAGATACCACCTCATACCAGTGAGAATGGGGAACATTAACAAGGCAGGAAACAACAAATGTTGGAGAGGATGTGGAGAAAGGGGAACCCTCTTGCACTGTTGGTGGGAATGTGAACTGGTGCAGCCACTCTGGAAAACTGTGTGGAGGTTCCTCAAAGAGGTAAAAATAGACCTGCCCTACAACCCAGCAATTGCACTGCTGGGGATTTACCCCAAAGATTCAGATGCAATGAAACGCCGGGACACCTGCACCCCGATGTTTCTAGCAGCAATGTCCACAATAGCCCAACTGTGGAAGGAGCCTCGGTGTCCATCGAAAGATGAATGGATAAAGAAGATGTGGTCTATGTATACAATAGAATATTCCTCAGCCATTAGAAACGATGAATACCCACCATTTGCTTCGAAGTGGATGGAACTGGAGGGTATTATGCTGAGTGAAGTAAATCAATCGGAGAAGGACAGTGTATGTTCTCGTTCATTTGGGGAATATAAATAATAGTGAAAGGGAATATAAGGGAAGGGAGAAGAAATGTGTGTGAAATATCAGAAAGGGAGACAGAACGTAAAGACTCCTAACTCTGGGAAACGAACTAGGGGTGGTGGAAGGGGAGGAGGGCCGGGGGTGGGGGTGAATTGGTGATGGGCACTGAGGGGGACACTTGACGGGATGAGCACTGGGTGTTATTCTGTATGCTGGTAAATTGAACACCAATAAAAAATTAATTTATTAAAAAAGAAAAAAAGAGGGCAGCCCGAGTGGCTCAGCAATTTAGCGCCACCTTCAGCCCAGGGCATGATCCTGGAGACCCGGGATCAAGTTCCACATCAGGCTCCCTGCATGGAACCTGCTTCTCCCTCTGCTTGTGTCTCTGCCTCTCTCTCTCTCTCTCTGTGTGTGTGTGTGTGTGTGTGTCTCATGAATAAATAAATAAAAATTGTTTTAAATAAAAAAATAAAGAAATTATTGTTAATTTTTAGGAGTGAAAATGGTATTGTTATGTTTTCAAAAGGAGAATTTATTGGATAACTATTACTGAAGAATTTGTGGATGAAACGATAAGATGTTTGAGGTTTGCTTTAAAAAATGAAGTGGAAAAAAAATAATAAAAATAAATAAAAATAAATAAATAAAATAAAATAAAATAAAATAAAAAATGAAGTGGTTTAGGGATGGATATAAATGAAACAAGATTAGCCATGAGTTGATAATTATTGAATATAACTGATAAAATACATGGGAGTCCATTATAGTATTTTCTGTTTTTAAGTATGTTTTAAAACTCCCACAAAAAAAATGTTTTTAATACAACACTGAAAAAAATAAGAAATTAATGAATTAGGAATAAGAACAGCAAAGATAAATAAAATAGTCTTTCCTATGAAAATATCAATAAAACAGACACTTAGTAAGACACTGAAAGAAAGAAAGAAAACACAAATACACAACATTAAAATGGAGACTCCATTGGGACAAGCATCTCAACTGTCTTGTTTGCCACTGAGTATGACATGAAAGCCAGAAACCACTGCACAATATCCAGCACATAAAATAAGGGAACAGTATGTATAAGTTTCTGCCAACAAACTCGAATATCTAGATAAAGTGGATAATTTTCTAGGAAAATATAGTCATTACAAGCAACCAAAAGAATGAAATACCTATAATGAATAAAACTAAATATGAAATTGGAGATAGGTTGACAAAGATCTATTCCCCCAAAGGGCACTAGGTCCACAATAGTTCATATATAATTTTTACAATTCTCTCAGGGAACAGGTATTTTCTATACCATTTTAATATTTTAACTATATAATTTTCTACATCATTGGGAGCACAGAAACATTCCCATTTCACAAGGTTTGCAAACAACTAATACCAAACTTGACAAAACACAAAGACAGGAAATTATTGTCACACTGAACCTCTCTAAGAATACAATATCGATATCTTAAATAAAACATTAGCAAATGTAATCCAGCAATATATTAGAACACAACAAGAAGAATGCATTCTGACCAAGTCGATTCCTCTCAAGAGAAAAAGGATGGCTCAATATTAGAAAATCTATTGACATAATGTATTACATAAGCTGGTTAAAGGAGAAAAATTATATGATTATCTCAATAGATGGCAAAATAGCATTCGGTAATTCAACATCCATCCTTATTTTGAAAAAAAATAATGAACTAGGGATAGAAAAAATCTTCCTAAACATGATAGAATATTTATCAAAAATAACCATCAAGCATACCTAGCAATGAAACACAAGAGCCCTTCTCATTAAAATCAGGAACACAATAAGGATATCCATTATCTCCGCTATTATACAACATTATCATATAAATTCTAGCCAGTGCAACAAGATAAGAGGTATTTCTTTTGAAAAAGAAGAGGCAGAATTATCATTATCTGCAGATAATGATATGACAGCCTCGAAAATTCAAGAGAAAAACTATTAGAAACAATAAAAAAATCAGTAATATACATATATATATAAACTCAATAGACTTCTTATGCAAGCAGCAATGCATTAGAAAACGTAATGAAACAGATGTCGTATAAAATAACACAAAAATAGTTTGTAAGGCATAAATCAGAAAAATCAGAGTTCAGAAACAGACTCGTACATATATGGGAATTCAGTATATAATAAAAATGGTATTTCAAATTGGTGGATAAATGATGGATTGTCCTCTTAAAAATAAAATGATATCCTTGTCATGAAAAAAAAATTAAAAGAAAAGCAGTGGAATAAAACATAAGAGAATATTTTTATGATCTTGGAGTAAGGAACACCTTTCTAACTATGATACAAAACCCAGGAACTATAAAGCAAAAGACTGGCAGATTTAATTCCATAAAAAATAAAAATATCTATAGAGAAAAGGAGACCACAAGCAAAGTTAGTAAACAAATGAGAAACTGGGCAAAAATATCTGCAGGGATGACTGGGTGCCTCAGTCCATTGAGCGTCTGACTCTTGATTTCAGCTCAGGTCATGATCTCCTGGTAGTGGGGTGGAGCCCCACGTCCGGCTCTATGCTCAGCAGGGAGTCTGCTTGAGATTCTCTCTCTCCCTCTGCCCATCCCCCGCTTGCGCATGCTCACGCTCTGTCTCTCAAATAAATCCATAAATCTTTTTTAAAATCTGCAAAATAAAACAAAGGGCTAGCATTGTGACTTTGTGACCAAACAGAATAAAGAATTTTTTCAGATTAGCAAGAAAAAGACAAACCTCGATTTTCAAAAGGTATAAAGGATACAAACTAGCAGTTCACAAAAGCATTCTACATAGCCATCAAACATATGAATAGATCAGAGGTGAGCAAACTACTATCTGTGGGTCAAATCTGGCTGCTGCCTGTTTCTGTATGCACTGAAACACAGTCACAGATGTTCACTTACACATTGTCTATGGATGCTATCATGCCACAACGATTCAGTTAAGCAGGTTCAACAGAGACCTGGTGGTCTGTAAAGTCTAAAATATTTTATCATCTGGCCCTTTACAGGTAAAGTTTTCAGAGGTCTGGAATAGATGGCCAAACTCAGGAATAATTAAATAAATAAAAATTAAACCACTATCATTCAAGAGGTGTTTACTGAGCACCAGGTTTACACTAACAACCATTTTGCCTTTACACTAATATCCATTTTGCCTATCGGATTGATAAAGATTAAAAAGCATGATGTCAACCAGTGATGGCAAGAGAATAAGGAAAGAAACATACTCTTATATTATTGGTAGACGTATAAATTAGTACAACCATTCTGGAGGGTAATATATTTAAAAAAAAGAAAGAAACTTTAAATGGGCATACCCTTTGATCCAGCAATTTCGAGTCCAACAATTTATACTAAGAAAATAAGAACCCCATCATATGAAGACTGCAAGTATAAGGATAACCATTTCAGACGGTTTATGGTAATAAAGAACTAAACAGGAATAAAGGGGAAAGGAGAAAAAATGAGTGGGAAATATCAGAAAGGGAGACAGAACATGAGAGACTCCTTACTCTGGGAAATGAACGAAGGGTGGTGGAAGGGGAGGTGGGCGGGGGGTGGGGGTGACTGGGTGACAGGCACTGAGGGGAGCACTTGATGGGATGAGCACTGGGTGTTATTCTGTATGTTGGCAAATTGAACACCAATAAAAAATAAATTTATAAAAATAAATAAATAAAATAAAGTAATCCATGTAAAGAAAAAAAAAAGAACTAAACACATATAAATGCCAGTCAGGATAGATAGAAAGATAGATAGAGCTATATAAATATATAATAAAAGCAATATCTATTTACGGATACATGGAAAGGTCTGAAGTATATACAACAAATTGTTAGCAGTGGCTGTTTCTGACAGGTAGACGCAATTCTTTGTATTTCTAGAATTTTTCAAAATGATCCTCTATTATCATAAAATGGAAGCAAGGTAAAGATATTTCTTGGGAGAGGAGTGATAAATAAAGCTTGCAGTGCAAATCAAGGGGAAAATGATAATTCAAAAAAATATTTTGGAAAATTAGCTAAAATAGACTACAAAGGCCATTTAAGTTTCAAAATTGGCAAGAATCGTTATTCTGATTTTTGTTTGCTTTCACTTTACTATTGAACCAACAAATAAAAACAGTGCAAAGAATATAAGACGACCAAGGATACAAATGAGTGGACCCTGCCACCAAACTCTAAGGTTCCTTTGTGTGAAATAGAAAAAGGTACCCCTCCCCCAAAAAACACAACCCCAACCATTAAAAAGTAAAGCCTGGTCTGGAATTTCAACCCCCACTTGCTCCCTCTACTGGACATCCTTGGTTACAACACAAACTGCAGCAACTCTACATCTCAGTTTCCTCCGTGGTCACTCTCTCTACAGAGGAAACCAGAGAATTCAGTCTGCAAAAAGTGATTAACTTACCACTTCAAATGAGGGAAGGCCTCATATACATGCCTTTTGCATTTTTCAGCCTGGAGGGATCAGCATTCAAAAGATTCGCCCTACTACCACATATTGAGTGTTTTCCATCCTAATTACATTCTTTAAAAGTACTGTTTTTTACTATGACCTTGAGCCTATGCAACCATAGTCACAGCATTAACTAACCAAAGAACAATTACAGTTATCTTTGAAAAAAATTAGATTGAATTTAACATAACATCTTATACTAAAAAGAATTTAAATTAATTACAGAACAAAAAAGTAGAAAATGAAACCATAAGAAAGAAAAGTATTTAGTTAGTATTTAACTGACCCCATTGATAGGCAAAGATTATCTAAGAAACTTTCAAAAGAAAATAGCATAAAGAAAAGGAGTAATGTATTTAACATTAGTAAATGTAAATTTCTTACAAATAAACCATCATAAATAAAGTTAAAAAGCAATAATATGGGCAGCCCTGTGGCTAAGCGGTTTAGCACCACCTTCAGCCCAGGGCATGATCCTAGAGACCCGGGATGGAGTCCCGCATCGGGCTCCCTGCATGGAGCCTGTTTCTCCCTCTGCCCATGTCTCTGCCTCTCTCTCTCTGTCTCTCATGAGTAAATAAATAAAATCTTTTTTAAAAAAAAGAAGCAATAATATAGAGGGAAATAATATTTGCATTGATATCCTTTCAATATAAAGAGCTATCACAAATCAATAAATTGAAAAATAAAAGGCATGCAAAGATTAAAATTAAAATGGCCTGTGTACATATGAAAAAATACTCAAGTACAGTCATAATCTAATCAGTATGTATTTTTTTTTAATTTTTATTTAGTTATGATAGTCACAGAGAGAGAAAGAGAGGCAGAGACAGAGGCAGAGGGAGAAGCAGGCTCCATGCACTGGGAGCCCGATGTGGGATTCGATCCCGGGTCTTCAGGATCGCGCCCTGGGCCAAAGGCAGGCGCCAAACCGCTGCGCCACCCAGGGATCCCTAATCAGTATGTATTAAAACAAAATTGAGATACAAATTTCAGCCTATTACTTTGGAAAAAGAAAAAAAAAGTATTGTTGGGGAGACTGGCAAGGAGGCAGTGAGACAGACACACTTGTACATTGCTAATAGGAATGTAAACTGTCACAATCCTTCTGGAAAGCAATTTGTTAGTATGTACCAAGAACCTAACAATTAATTCTAAAATACCAAAAGCTTTTAACCCAGTAAATACGCATCTAGGAATACTAGGAATATAGTCTATGAAAATTATCAGAGCTGTAGAAAACAGCTCAGAAATATTTTACTGAAGTGTATTTCTTAAACAAAAAAAGCATTATCTATAACAATGAAAATTTCTTATCAATATAAATGCCCAATAATAAATGAATAATGTAAATAAATGTGGTACATCCATATAACAGACTGGTGGGGGTCATTAAAAACTGTAAAGTTCTGCAGCTACTCAGTTCTCCTCCCTACACACAATGATGCTATTTACTTCTTGTTTATTCTTCTGTAGTTTTTACAGAAGTAAGTAGCATCATTGCCTATAGGGAAGAGAACAGGGTGGCCACAGAACTTGGATGCCTGCCTTTGGTCCAGGGTGTGATTCTAGAGTCCTGGGATCAAGTCCCACATCTGGCTCCCTGCATGGAGCCTGCTTCTCTCTCTGCCTGTGTCTCTGCTTCTCTCTGTGTCTCTCATAAATAAATAAATAAATAAATAAATAAATAAATAAATAAAATCATAACAAAATAAAATAGAATAAAATAAAATAAAATGTAAGCCTACTTAACTCATAAGAGGCCTGATATACTTTATCCTTATCTCCATTTTCAAGGAATAGGGTGTCCTTCCTCCCATTCAAGACCAAAGCCTCACCTGTGTCCTTAACACCATCCTTTCTCACCTTCAAAGGAAAAATATGTAGTCTACACTTGGCATCTAAGTTTTTAACATCTCATTCATTCTAAAATCCACTACAAGATAGCTTTTGTGCCGTACTACACTATTGAAACTGTTCTTCAGGGGCAGGCTGGGTGGCTCAGTGGTTTAGCGCCACCTTCAGCCCAGGGCCTGATCCTGAAGACCCGGGATCGAGTCCCACATCAGGCTCCCTGTGGGGAGCCTGCTTCTCCCTCTGCCTGTGTCTCTGCCTCTCTCTGTGTGTGTGTGTGTCTCTCATGAATGAATAAATAAAATCTTAAAAGAAAAAAAGAAACTGTTCTCCATAAAGAGACTGATACCTCTTAACTGAATTCAGTAAGTATTTTCTACCCTTGATCTAATTGGATTTTCTGTTGACACCGACATTTTTGAGATTCTATTTTGGTCCTTGCACCCTGAATGACTGGAGCCTAGCAGCTTGCCATATAGAGGACATGGACTATCCCCAGGGACCAAGATTTTGAGTTTCCCATCACTATAATGATTATTGTTGCTCATCATTCTCCAGTATCTAAACCAGAGACACAAGCCGTAAGTTGGCATCTAAGGGTGTGGTGGCCATATATTCTGGTTACCATGAGACAGCCCTTGTTGATACCAGTGTAATTATTAATAGTCCCCATATGCATTCAAGTCTGGATGATAAATTATATCGTCACCTTGCTACCTAAGGGACTACAACATCCAGAAAGTGAAAGAATAAAATATTGCCAACAGGTAACTCTCCAGTAAAACAGATCTGCTCTGAAGAAGAGAAAAATGATCATCATTACTTAAAATAAAATGTGCAGTTAAGACAATCCAATTAGAAATATTAAATATTTTAAAGACTTTCAGGACAAAAGAAACTATATTTAAATTTTAAAATTCAGTTATTTCAGATAAATTGAAGGAGAAACTTATATGCTTGTCAAGTAAAAAATCAGATGCCTGGAAGAGAGAGTAGATGCAATCTTTCGATAATAGAAGAAAAATACAAAACAATATAAAAGGGTCTTAGGAAACAAATGGACTCAGAATGCCTAACCCATGAATAAAAGGAATTTTAGGAGGAAGAAAAAGAACATGCAAGAGGAGCAGTAATTAACAGAAGAAAAAATTTCCCCTAAGAAAAATAAACTTTGCAAGATGAGAAGGGCTCACCGAATTCTTTTTTTTTAATAAATTTATTTTTTATTGGTGTTCAATTTACCAACATACAGAATAACACCCAGTGCTCATCCCGTCAAGTGCCCCCCCCAGTGCCCGTCACCCATTCACCCCCACCCCCAGCCCTCCTCCCCTTCCACCACCCCTAGTTCGTTTCCCAGAGTTAGGAGTCTTTATGTTCTGTCTCCCTTTCTGATATTTCTGAGCAGGATTAATGTTTTATTGCATTAGAAATATAAGTCACATACAGTAACACTCCTAAATCCTAAATGTACAGCTTTATGAATTTTTACCTGTGTAACCAACATCCAGGGGAAGATATAAAATGTTACCATTGCGACGCCCAGGTGGCTCAGCGGTTGAGCATCTGCTTTGGCTCAGAGCGTGATCCTGGGGTCCCAGAATCGGGTCCCACGTCGGGCTCCCTTCATGGAGCCTGCTTCTCCCTCTGCCTGTGTCTCTGCCTCTCTCTCTCTCTCTCTCTTTCTCTCTCTCTCTCTCTCTGTTTCTCATGAGTGGATGAATAAAATATTTTTAAAAAATAGTAAAAAAAAATAAAATAAAATGTTACCATCACCAAGAGAATCCCTCATGATCCTTTCAGAGTCAAAATACACCTCTACTCAGAGCTTATCATGATGATTTCTAAACCCATACATTAGTGTTGTCAATACTTGAACTCTGTATCAATGGAATCATATACAGTGTTTTCTTTGGGCCTGGATTCTTTAACCATTTATGTTTCCGATGCATCCATATTCATGTATCAGTAGTTGGCTTTTTTTATTGCTCTGTGAAATTCCATTTAATGAGTATATCAATTTATTTCTCTACTCTCCTCTTAAAGAATATGTAGGTTGCTTCAGTTTTTGCTATTATAAATAAAGTTTCTATAAACATTCTTGACATATATTTTGACAGACATATACTAATTTCTCTTGAGTGTATAGGTAGGAATTAAAATGCTGGGTTATAGTGTTGATGCATGTTAAGCTCTGGTAGATACTGCCAAACAGTGACTGAATAAATTTAAACTCATGCCAGCAATAGATGAGAGTTCCAGGGACTCCAAACCTTGCCCAAAATTAGGATTTGCCATTTCTCATAATTTTAGCCAGAAAACAGAAGAAATGGGAACATCCTCACCTTATTTTATGAGGCCATCACTACTCTGATGCCAAAACCAAAGACTTTAAAAGAAAACTACATAGCAATATTCCTCGTGGATGTACAAAATTGAAGCAGATCAAATCCAGCAATACATAAAAATGTTAGTATATTATGGTCAAAAGGGGTTTGTTCCAGGAATGCAAGATAGACTTAACATTTGAAATTTACTCAGCATTAGGCACTATATTAAGAGAATGACAAAGAACTATATGATCAACCGAATAGATACTAAAAAAGCATTTGATAGCATTCAGATATCATTCGTGATAAAAAAAAAACTCTCAAAACTAAGAATAGAAGAAACCTTCTTAAAAAAAGGAAAAAAAAAGAAAAAACCTTCTTTAAACAGATAAAGGCCTTCTACAAAAAAAAAAAAAAGTAAACATTATACCGACAATGAAAAACTAAATATTTTTCCCTCCAGATCAAGGAAGTGACAAAGATATCTGCTCTCTCCTCTTTAATTCAACACTGTATTGGAGGGTCTCGCCAGGGTATTAGGCAAGAAAATAAAATAAAAAGCACAGAAATTAGAAAGGAAGAAGTAAAACTCTGTTTGCACAGGACATTATTAGTCAAACTCACTGAACTAGGCAGTTAAAATAAATGAGTTTTACTATACATTACACTTCAACAAAGCTGATTTTGCAAAAGCAAATGCTCCACAGAGAAAATTCCTGGCTCAAGACCAGTGAGTTTCATGGTTTCACTGGTCAAATCTATCAAACATTTAAGGAAGAAATACTATTGCTAAGAAAAACATTTTTAAAAGACCTAAATAAATTGTGATATATACCAATTTCAAAAATTAGATGGTTTAGTACCATTAAGATGTCTATTTTTCCCAAATTTAGCTAATGCAATCACAATCAAAATCTCAACAGACCTTTCGGCAGAAGCTGACAAGCGGATTCTAAAATTTATATGAAAGTGCAAAGGATATAAAATAGGCAAAACAATCTTGAAAGTTGAAAAAACACATACAACTTGATTTTAGTGTTTACTTTAAAACTACAATAATCAAGACACAGTGTTACTGGCATAGAATCTATAAATTAAAACACAGGACTGGGGTGCCTAGTGTCTCAGTTGGTAGAGCATATGACTCCTGATCACAGAGTTATATGAGTTTGATCCCCACGTTGGGGGTAAAGTTTACTTAATAAAAAAAATTTTAATATAAACATAGAATCAAATATAGAGCCCAGAAATAAAATCACACATATACAATTTTTTGCTATTTGTAAAGGCACCATGGCAACACAAAGAAGAGAGGTTGAACATGGAGTTACCATATGATCCAGCCATTCTGCACCTAAGTATACACCCAAAAGAATGGAAAATATATGTGTATACAGAAACTTGTACAAAAATATTCAGAGC
This sequence comes from Canis aureus, assembly GCF_053574225.1. Taxonomy (NCBI): domain Eukaryota; kingdom Metazoa; phylum Chordata; class Mammalia; order Carnivora; family Canidae; genus Canis; species Canis aureus. Next base: position 13,277,195 of record NC_135649.1, read on the forward strand.
AGCATTATTCACATTAGCTAAAAAGTGGAAACAACATAAATGTCCATTAACTGATGGATAAACAAAATGTGGTATGCCCATATAACACATTAGTCAGCCATAAAAAAGAATCAAGTACTGATACATGCTAAAACATGGGTGAACTTTGAAAACATTATGCTAAATAAAAGAAGCAGACATAAAAGGCCACATGTTCTATGATCATGTTTATATGAAATATCAAAATAGGCAAATCCATAGATACAGAAAATAGATTAGCAGTTGCCAAATGCTGAGGAGAAGGGAGAATGAAGAGTGACTGCTAATGTGTACAGGGTTCTTTCTGGAGAGATGAAAATGTTCTGGAATTAGATAGTGGTGATGCTTGAATAACTTTGTGAATCTACTGAATTGTCCACTTTGAAATGCTGAATTTATGGTGTGCGAATTATGTCTTAATTTAAAAAATTCACTTGAGACAGATCATAGCCCTAAATATAAAAGCTAAATCCATAATGCTTCTAGAAAAAAATTGGTGTGTATCTTTACAACTTTGAAGTAGATAGATTCCTTAACAATAATACAAAAAGCAGTAAAGCATCAAAGAAAAAAAATAAATTGAAAGTCATGGAAAACTATAAACATCTATTCTTCTCAGGACATGGTTAAGAAAACCAACTCTCCCAGGATGGGTAAAAACATTCTCAGTGCAGGCACCCGGGTGTCTCAGTCAGTTAAGCATCTGCCTTGGGCTCAGTTCTCAGTTCTCAGTTGTGATCCCAGGGTCCCTGCTCAGCAGGGAGTCTGCTTCTCCCTCTGCCCCTCCCCCCAGCTCGTGCAAGCGCGCTCTCTCTCTCTCTCTCTGCCTGAAATAAATAAAATCTTTAAAAATATATATACATTCTCAACACATACAACTGACAAAGCACTAACAAAAGAATCCTAACAAATCAATAATTAAAAGACAAAAAAATAATAATTAAAAAACAACTCAACTTTAAAAAATTAGCAAAAGATTTCCAACACTTCCCAGGGAAGACCAACAAACAGCCAATTTGTACATGAAAAAGAGTTCAACAGCAGCAGTCATCGGAGAAATGCAATTTAAAACAACAATGAGAGGGGCACCTGGGTGGCTCAGTCGTTAAGTGTCCAACTCTGGATTTCAGCTCAGGTCAAGATTTCAGGGTCAAAGGATTGAGCCCCTCATCAGCTCTGCACTTAGCATGGAGTCACCTGAGTTTCTCTCCCTCTACCCCTCCTCTGCCCCATGAGCATGCTCCCGTACTCTCAATCTTTCTCTAATAAATTAATTTTTAAAATACAATGAGATATCACTTCACACCCACTAGAATGTCTAAAATTAAAAAGACTGACAATATGAAATGTTGACCTGGATGTAGAGCAAATGGAATTTTCCTACATTGCTGGTGGGAGTGTAAAAACGGTATAAAACTTTTTTTTTTTAAGTTTGGTAGTTTCTTATAAAATTAAACACATCTAGAGGAACTTCCACAACTAGGTAGTTACCAAAGAGAAATGTAAACATGTATCCATGTTTTTAAAACCTTGTAAAATGTTGCCTACAGCAGCTTTATTCATATTTGCAAAATGTCCATTAACAGGTAAATGGATAAACAACTTGTAATACATTAAATACACAGAAATACTACTCACAAAGTGAATAAATGACTTATATGAACAAGAACATGGATGAATCTCATATATATTAAGTTAAGCAAAAGAAATCAAGTGGAGGGCAGCCCGGGTGGCTCAGTGGTTTAACGCCACCGCCTTCAGCTCAAGATGTGATCCTGGAGACCCAGGATCGAGTCCCATGTCAGGCTCCCTGTATGGAGCCTGCTTCTCCCCCTGCCTGTGTCTCTGCTTCTCTCTCTGTGTGTGTCTCTCATGAATAAATAAATAAAATCTTTTTTAAAAAAGAAAAGAAATCAAGTGGAAATGGGAGAAAATATTTCATTGACAATAGCGTTCATATAAAAAAATAGCATTCATATAAACTTAGGAGTAAATACGAGAAGTACAGAAACTAGATAAAGAAAATTATAAAAATTTTATCAAAGGGCATAAAATTCAATCTGAAAATATAGAAAGATACACTATTTTCTTGGATAAGCAAATAATATAAAAATGTAAATTCTCTCAAAAATAATATATAAATATAATGTAATACCCATTAGAACCCTAATAAGTTTGTGTGTTTTTAACTTAATAATTAATATTAAAATCCACATGGGAATATATATGCCTGAGAATTTCCAGGAAAATTATGAAGAAGAAAGATGAGCTAGAATTTATTGAATATTAAACTCTATCTAAACAATATGATGTTGGCATAGAAATAGACAACTATATCAGTGTAATAAAGTACCCAGAAATAGATCCTAGAATTCATCAGAGTTTAAGACAAAAGCAATATTTCAATTCAATACAAAAAGGATACTTTACTTAATGTATGCACTGGCACATATATTTGGTACTCCACTTGGAAGAAAATGGTTGTAACCTCCATCACACCACGTGAAAATAAATTCTAGGTGGATCAAATATTTAGACATAAAAATAAAATAATAATTGGTACAAAAAGAAACTAAGAAATCATATGTATATCCTAGAAGTGCAGGGAAGCTTTTTAATCAAGACTAGAAGACAGAGTGCCTGGGTGGCTCAGTCGGTTAATCATCCAACTCTTGATTTCGGCTCACATCAGGATCTCAGGGTTATGAAATAGAGCCTGACATTGGGCTCTGCATTGGGTGTGGAGCCTGCTTAGGATTCTCTCTCTCCCTCTCCTTTGGTCTCTGCCCCCCCCAAAAAAGACTATAAGAACATTAAAAATAGAACTACCCCCCCAAAAAATAGAACTACCCTATGAGTGTTATTCTGTATGTTGGTAAATTGAACACCAATAAAAAATTATTTTATTAAAAAAAAAAGGGATCCCTGGGTGGCGCAGCGGTTTGGCGCCTGCCTTTGGCCCAGGGCGTGATCCTGGAGACCCGGGATCGAATCCCACATCGGGCTCCCGGTGCATGGAGCCTGCTTCTCCCTCTATGTCTCTGCCCCTCTCTCTCTCTCTCTCTCTCTCTCTCTCTCTCTGTGACAATCATAAAAAAAAAAATTAAAAAAAAAAGAACTACCCTATGATCTAGAAATTGCTCTTTTACCCAAATGATACAAAAATATAGCTTCAAAGGGGTAAATACACCCCAATGTTTGTAGCAGCATTTTCTACAATAGCCAAACTATGGAGAGAACCCAAGTGTCCATCAACTGATGAATGGATAAGGAAAAAATTATATATATATATATATATATACACACACACACATATATATACATATATATGAATATTATTCAGCCATCAAAAAGAATGAAATCTTGCCATTTATAGCAACATGGATGGAGCTACAGTATATTATGCTAAGTGAAATAAGTCAGTCAGAGAAAGATAAATATTCATATGTTTAAGAAAGAAATTAAGAACTTAAAGAAATTTAAGAAGAATTTAAGAAAGAAAACAGATGAACGTATGAGATGGGGGAGAGGAGAGAAGGAAACAAACCATAAGAGACTCTTAACGATAGGCAGCCTGGGTGGCTCAGCGGTTTGGTGCCTGCCTTCATCCCAGGGAGTGACCCTGGAGACCCCGGATCGAGTTCCTGCATGAAGCCTGCTTCTCCCTCCTTCTGTGCCTCTGCCTCTCTCTGTCTCCTCTCTGTGTATTCTCATGAATAAATAATAAAATATTTAAAAAAAAAGACTCTTAACGATAGAGAACAAACAGAGGGTTGATGGAGGGAGGTGGGTGGGGGATGGACTAGATGGGGGATGGACATTAAGGAGGGCACTTATTGTGATCAGCACTGGGTGTTGTATGTAAGTGATGAATCACTGAATTCTACTCCAGAAAGCAATATTGCACTCTATGTTAATTAACTAAAATTAAAAAAAAAAAAACGACTGGAAGAACAGACACTTGAAAAAAGTCCTACTGACTATTTAAAAAAATTAATCATTTTTAATGGGTACAGCATTTCATTTTGGGATGATGGAAAAGTTCTATAAAGGGATAGTGAAGGCAGCCCCGGTGGCAAAGCGGTTTAGCGCCGCCTACAGCCTGGGGTGTGATCCTGGAGATCCAGGATTGAGTCCCATGTCAGGTTCCCTGCATGGAGCCTGCTTCTCCCTCTGCCTGTGTCCCAGCCATTCTCTCTCTCTCTCTCTCTCTCTCTCTCTCAATAAATAAATAAATAAATAAATAAATAAATAAATAAATAAATAAAATCTAAAAAAAATTTTTAAAAAAGGGATAGTGATGATGGCTGCCCAATAATGTGAATGTACTTAATGCCACTGAATTGTGTGCTTAAAAATGGTAAATTCTCAAAAAAAAGGTAAATTCTGTGTGTGATACATATATATAGATATATAGATATATAGATACATGTATCTCCACAATGGAAAAAAAGATTTTACATGGCAAAATATATCCTAAACAAATTTAACACACAACTGATATACTAGTTAAATATATATATGCCTACATACACATATATTTTTAAACACTTATGAGAGTAAAAGACTTAATATCTATATTTTTTAAATTATCAAAGAACTTCAAAATATGTTAATAAGAGAAGATATATAAATGGCTAGTAAGCACGTGAAAAGGTCCTCAATGTCATTAGTCATCACAGAAATGCAAACTAAAACTATAATCACATACCACTTCACACCCACTAGAAAGGCTAAAATTAAAATAACTGACAATACAAGTATTGGCCAGGATGTAGATATTCTTTTTAAAAAAAATAAAAAGAGAGACAGGCATAAAAGGAGAGAAAGCATATAGGAAAGCAAGCAATTCTCAGCAGAAGAAATCCAAATGGTTGGTAAACATTTGAGAAGATGCTCACCAGCAGTCAAAGAAATGCAAATTAAAGTAACAGTGAGTAGTCCCATCCATTGCTACTGGAAATGAAAATTACTATTCATTTTTTGAAATGCATATCCGAGACACTCCTAGGAATTTATCTCACAGAAGTAAAAGCACCAGTATATGAAAAGTATATATAAAACATTATCCCCATTTGTAGATCAAGAAATGACCAAAAATCAAACAAGCAAGCAAGTAAGCTCTATGTGTGTATATAATTTGGAATGGATGGGCTCAGGATCACTACTCTTTTCACTCTTTCTGGGAGGTTTCACCTGTTTTCAAGGTTACAACTAACATGTTGACAGTTTCCCAGTCTTTATGTTGAGACCAGACTGCTCTCCTGAGCTTCAAACTGCTTACTGCACAGTTCCCCCAAAGTGTCCCAAAAGTAGGGCCAGGTAAATAACTTGTGGAGCCCAGTGGAAAATGAAAATGCAAGCCCCTTGTTCAAAAAGCAGGGGAAAGTGCCATCAAAGGTACTAAGATATATAACTTTTTCCTTTAAAATTATTTCATTATTATGGAAAGAACCCAAGGTCCATCAACTGATATCTTTAGGTGGTGGCCCCTTCCTGCATTTTCAAAGACAGCAGCATAGCATCTTCAAATCTCTCTCACTCTCCCTGTCCTCTCTTCTTTCCTCACCACATCTTGGATACTCTCTCCTCCCTCATTTTTATAAGGACCCTTGTGATGACACTCAGTCCACCTGGATAATCCAGGACAATCTTCCTATTTCAAGGCCCTGAATATAATCACAATCACAAAGTTTTTTTGCCCTATGGAGCAACATATTCACAAGGTTCTGGGGATTAAGGACATGGATGTCTTTGGTGTAGGTATTGAAGTAGAGGATATTATTTTGTCTACCACAATGATTGACAACATAAATTTACAAACAGCAAAAAAATAATTTTGGTGTCATAATGTTATATAACACAACAAATACTAATATTTAATTAATTTGATACCTTGATAAAGCACATTTTTCTGGCTGAGTTTTCTAGAAATTTGTTTATTAGGTCATCAAAATTTATACTCTGGCAAATTCATTTTCAATCAATATAACTGAAAGTACCATCAGTCTTTCTTGGCAAATGCAAGATGGCAAATAATTTGATAATTTCAAATTTAGAGAAGGATCTTCCTGCTGATGCAACCATTACTGGAGCTGATAAGAGTATTTTATGGCCTGTGGCAACACTGAGATTAATAAATTTTAGCGCATCTAGAATTGATGATTCTCATAGAACAATTTTTCTAAAAAGATTTAACTCATCTTACATTCCAGTTTCATACCTGAATTTAATTTTAAATGTGCATTTATACAAGTATTTTCATTTTTCCTCTGATGTTTTCTGTAACTCGTGGGGATGTTGTACAACAAAGTGAAAGTGGCTTCTCCTGTTTATGTGCTCTATTGCTGTATATTCGGTTACAAGGAAAATGAATTTAAAAATCATCTTCCTGGGATGCCTGGGTGGTTCAGCGGTTGAGCATCTGTCTGCCTTTGGCTCAGGGCATGATCCCAGAATCCGGGATCGAGTCCCATGTAGGTTCCTTGTAGGGAGCCTGCTTCTGCCTCTGTGTCTCTGCCTCTCTCTCTCTCTCTCTCTCTCTCTCTCTCTCTCTCTCTGTCTCTCATGAACAAATAAATAAAATCTTTTAAAAAAATAAAATAAAAATAATCTTCCTTATTAATAATTGGTTCATTTGAAGCTTCATATAAAAACAGCGTTATTTTCTGTTGAATAAGATGATCTTTAAGTTTAATTTATATTTCTAAACCTGAGTATTTGCTTTGCAATGCTGCATCATTTTTCAAAACCTGAGATTCTAAACTCTTTCAAGATTTCTCATAGCTCTTTTATATATGTGTTATTACAATTTCATGTGTATACTTTTATTTTGTAAAAATTTACTGACCAAATTTAATGGTTAAGTGCAATCAGTTCTTGTCCCAGCACTCAGGTTGGAGAGTTAATATTTGTGTCAATCCCACAGGACTGAGCTCCAAGGACAGCCAGGCAAGCCCATCTCCCACTGTGAGCCCCATTACTTCCGCACTGTGGAATCCCTACTGTCTCCTGCAGCTATGGCTCCTACCACACACCATCAACAGCACCAATCTGGACCCAGTTCCTAGCCTGACCACCTTGGGGCCTCATATCCCCCAGACTGCACAGAAGGCCTATTTGTGCCCACATTACCGTCTACTTGGGCACACGAGTGTACATGGTATCACCCAGCATATCTCCACTGTTCATGCACATGATTCATAGTTTCATCAAACTTCAGTTACAAAACACAGATCAAAAATAACATTATTATGAATTTTAAGAAGACAATAGCAAAGCGTCAAAACAAGTATGGGGCCCTCCTGGGAGTGGGGGCTCTATGTGACTGCATAATTTGCATACCCAAGAAGATGTCCCTGGTGCCAGTTAGGTCTCTTGGTATCTAACCAATTGGTGCACATATATCAGGTACCTGTCATAGAGCTGATGCTCACTTACGGTATCTTTTTCCAGCTTCTTCTGAATGTGCCCTACACATAGAGAAACATGGGAGTAGAAACAAGTGACTGTTCCTACTACCAAAATAATTGCTCAGATGGCAGTATGCCTTTGTGTTTTCATATCCATTATCTCACTGAACACCACAATCCACTGAGGAAGTGAGAGAAAGGATTATTGGCTCTAATTAATTAATCCTCACAGCAATCCACAGTGGTCTGGAAGTATTTTTAATACTGTCTGACAGATGAAGTCAGAGGTTAAATGACTTCCTATCTACCTCACCAGGCTGTTGGGAAGACTGCAGTAAAAGTGGTTTTATCAACAATGAGGCAAAGAGCGCATGTAAGTTATTACCATTATTCTTCCTTGGGAACATCACATGGTAAGGATGTGTAATTCAATTCAACTTTACCTCTAACTAATCAAGATCTCACCTTTTAAGTGTTAAATCTTTTCAGCTCAGATTACCTGGCCAAATAACATAAGATCAATTACGCCCTAATCCAACCTTGTCTCCATGATCTGAGTCCATTCAAAAAGTGCAATTTGCTAATTCCAGAAAAATAAAATTATGCAACCAGTTAAAAATATATCAAGTAAATTAGAAAATAAGTCTGACAGATATGAAAGAGAAAAAAGTACTCTCATATGTTTGTAAAGTGACAGATTACTATAAAACCATAAAAATACTGGGTTAAAAAGGTAAATCATAAAATGATGAAATTCTTAGAACTCAAGGGCAACTAAAACATCACATGTCAAAAACCTGTGAGAAAAAAAAAACCTGTGAGACAGAGAATTTTAAGGCTTTCAATATATTTATCAGGAAACCTTTGATTTTGCTATGACTTATCTAATTGTAACTATACATAATTTAACATATAATACTGTCTTAATCAGTTTTGCACAATTTCTGAAAATTAACCACCTTTTGTGAGCTTCTATGAGTAAACTCACAGAGATTTTTGAGAAGAATCTGCCATACTTAGCCCACTGATGGAGAGGATCTTCAACTGGGAGGGAGGATAGACATGTATGGTGGATGTAAATTAAATGCTGGGCAGCAGGGATCCCTGGGTGGCGCAGCGGTTTGGCGCCTGCCTTTGGCCCAGGGTGCGATCCTGGAGACCCGGGATTGAATCCCACGTCGGGCTCCTGGTGCATGGAGCCTGCTTCTCCCTCTGCCTGTGTCTCTGCCTCTCTCTCTCTCTCTCTCTGTGTGACTATCATAAATAAATAAAAATTTAAAAAAATGCTGGGCAGCAGTTAGAAGAACAGACTGGATGTACACAAGGGAAGCTGTGCTGCACAACCCCAGACATTCACTTTGTACTCTATGTGGATGGCATCTGAGTAAACCATAACAACATGATTACATCTAAAAAACTGTCCTGAGGGGCGTCTGGGTGGCTCAGTCAGTTGAGTAACCAACTCTTGGTTACAGCTCAGGTCATGATCTCAGGATCCTGAGATTGAGCTCCACATTGGGCTCCACACTCAGTGGGGAGCCTGCTTGGGATTTTCTTTCTCCCTCTCCCTCTCCCTCTGCCCCTCCCTCTGCTACTTTGCTCTCTCTTTCAAATAAATCTTTAAAAAAAAAAACATGAATTCTCCCAGCTATGATGGAATAGAATTAGATTGGTCCTCTTGCTGTAAACATTTAGAAAATTGTGCAAAATAAATAAAACAAAGCGTTTAGTCACTGGTCAGTAGGCAGGCAAGATTGTGATCCCTGCAAAGAGAGAAGGGATACAAAATAAGCCCCATGATTACCCTTGATTTCTTAGGGAGGCACCATGTAGACCACAGTGGGGAATGGGGTAAGGAGAACACAAGCAGAGCATGGAGGACTTGCTGACTTCAAGAGACACAGATCAGAATTCTGAGAGGTTGAAGCAGTTGGAAGAGGGAATAACACAAAAAAACAGCTTCAGAATTCTACACTGGAAAAAAAAAAGAATTCTACACTGAGAGAAAGTGTAAGAATGACCAGTAACTAAAAGCTGAAGAATTTTCAGAGTTCATACAGATTGGAGAATCTTTTTTTTTTTTTTTTTTTTTTGGAGAATCATTTTAATTTCTGAAAATCCAAAGCAAAGGGTCTTTTAGGGAACAAGAATCTATAAAGGTAAGCCATTAATAGTAAAGGTAAATTAGCCCTAGAATAAATGCTATTTTAAATATCTCTAAAAAAACTTATAAACAAGCCTTGACTAGAGGGGAGAAGGACAGAAGGATGGACAAAATGGGTTAAGGAGGGCAACCCGGGTGGCTCAGGGGTTTAGCGCCACCTTCGGTCCAGGGCGTGATCCTGGAGACCAGGGATCGAGTCCCACGCCGGGCTCCCTACATGGAGCCTGCTTCTCCCTCTGCCTGTGTCTCTGCCTCTCTCTGTGTCTCTCATGAATAAATAAATAAAATCTTTTTTAAAAATGGGTTAAGGAGAGATACAAGCTTCCAGTTATGGAATAAATAAGTCACAGGAATGAAAGGCACAACATAGGTAATATAATCAATGGTATTGTGATAGTGTTGTGTGGTGACTGATGGTAGCTACACTTGTGGTGAGCACAGCATAATGTAGAGATAAGCTGAATCACTATGCTATACATTCAGAATTAATGCAACATTCTGTGCCAGCTGTACTCAAATAATTTTTTTTAAAAAAAACAAGCCTTGAGAAGATTGAACTGATACACAAGTAAATTAACTGCATGACTTTTAAAGAATACATAAAATCTAGCATTCAACAACATAAAAATCCCAATGTCAAGCAATTCATCAAAAAATATCAGACATGGGGCGCTTGAGTGGCTCAGCCGGTTAAGCATCCGCTTTGGCTCAGGTCATGATCCTGGGGTCCTGGGATCAGGCTCTCTGCTCAGCGGGGAGTCTCTTTCTCCTTCTCCCTCTGTGCTCTCTCTCTCAAACAAATAAATAAAATCTTTTAAAAAAATACCAGACATGAGAAGCAGCAGTGAAATAATAGAAACAGAAACAAGCTGAGAACTGACAGACAAGGAGTTAGCAGTCAAGAACTTTGAAACACTTCTTAAGTAAGATCAAATACTGTTTATTAAAAAAAAAAAAGCATGAACATAATGAGGAGAGAAAGGGAAGATAATAAAAAGACCAAAATAGAATGTCTACAGCTGTAAAATACAATACCTGAAATGAAGTTTGTTGAATTAAACACCACAGAAGATCAGTGAACTTGAAGACAGCAATAAAAACTATCCAGACTGAAACACAGAGAGAAAATACACTAAAAAGAAATGAACAGGGGCACCCAGTTGGCTCAGTCAGTAAAGCATGCAACTCTTGACCTCAGGGTCATGAGCTCAAGCCTTGCATTGGGCCTATGTAGAGATTACTTTAAAAAAAAAAAAAGGTGGGGAGGGACAACTGGGTGGCTCAGGCAGTTAAGCATCTGACTCTTGGTTTCGGTTTGGGTCATGATCTCAGGATCATGAGATTGAGCCCCATGTCAGGCTCTGTGCTGGGTGTGGAGTCTGCTTGGGATTCTTTCCACCCTCTGTCTCCCCTCTGCTTCTCCCCCCCACCTCATGCATTCTCTCTCTCTCTCTTTCACTCTCAAAATAAATAAAATCTTAAAAAAGAAAAAAGAAAAGAAAAGAAATTGGGGCACCTGGCTGGCTCAGTCAGTAGAGCATGCAACTCTTGATAGGGTTGTGAGTTCGAGCCCCACATTAGGTGAGGAAATTACTTAAAATAAAAAAAAATCTTTAAAAAAGGAAATGAGGAGCACTTGGGTGGCTTAGTCAGTTGAGTGTCTGCCTTTGGCTTGGGCCATGATCCTGGAGTCGTGGGATTGAGCCCTGCATGGGGCTCTCTGCTCAACAGGGAGTCTGTTTCTCCCTCTGTCCCTCCCTTTGTTTATTTTTTTTTTAATTTTTTTTAATTTTTTTATTTATTTATGATAGTCACAGAGAGAGAGAGAGAGAGAGAGAGACAGGCAGAGGGAGAAGCAGGCTCCATGCACTGGGAGCCCGATGTGGGACTCGATCCCGGGTCTCCGGGATCATGCCCTGGGCCAAAGGCAGGCGCCAAACCGCTGCGCCACCCAGGGATCCCCTAATTTTTTTTTGTAAATTTTATTTATTTATGATAGTCACACACACACAGAGAGAGAGAGAGAGAGAGGCAGAGACATAGGCAGAGGGAGAAGCAGGCTCCATGCACCGGGAGCCCGACGTGGGATTCGATCCCGGGTCTCTAGGATCGCGCCCTGGGCCAAAGGCAGGCGCTAAACCGCTGCGCCACCCAGGGATCCCACCTCCCTTTGTTTATGCACATGTACTCTCTCTCTCTCTAATAAACAGATGAAACTCTAAAAAAAAAGAAATGAATAGTTTTGGCCTATAGAAGAGTATCAAGCAGTTAGATATACATGTATTTAGAATATCAGAAGGAGAAAAGGGTGAGAATGAAGGAGAAGACATCTGAAGGGAAAAATTTTTTTCAAATTTAAAAGAAACTCTAAACCACACACTGAAAGGCTCCAAGAATCTGAAGCAGGATATATACAATGAAAATCAGACAAAGACACATCAAAATCTGAAAACCAGTTATAATAGGAAAATCGTAAAAGTATCCAAGAAAAGAAAACACACTTCATTTACATATATGAGAAAAATTGCAGAATATATAAGAGAAAACATGCCAGCCAGAAAAAATATGACCCATTCACAAAAGAAAGTATAATCAATGGAGACTCACTCCAACATGACCCAGGTGTTGAGATTATTAGGTAAAACCTTTAAAGCAATTATTATCACTATGTCCAATAAGTAAAGGACAGAGAAGATAGGAAATCTCAGAGAGAAATACAAACTATGAAAGAGAATCAGATGTAAATTCTAAAACTAAAAATACAATATATGAGACTTTAAAAATCATTAGGTGGGCTTACCAGCAGAATGGGTTTGACAATGGAAAGTCAGTGGACTTGAAGACAGTTTAACAGGAATTATCAAACTGAAGTACAGCTAGTAAAGGGGTTTTCTACTTTTTTAATGACTAGAACTCAGTGACCTGTGGATGCTACTGGATGATACAGCCCTGATATATTAAAGAATCATGCCAAAGAAGTCCTGCCTTTGGGATGCCTGGGTGGCTCAGTGGTTGAGGGTCTGCCTTCAGCTCAGGGCATGATTCCGGAATGCTGAATTGAGTCTCACATCAGGCTCCCTGCATGGAGCCTACTTCTTCCTCTGCCTATGTCTCCGCCTCTCTGTGTGTGTGTGTGTGTGTGTGTGTGTGTGTCATGAATAAATAAATAAAATCTTTAAAAATAATAATAATAATAATAAAAGTCCTGCCTTTGGCATTTCTGGGCATACATGAAATGCTGGTGAGGAGAAGTAAGAAAGGAAGAGTATAACTTATGGACTAAAGTGTGGCAGGAAAATGTACCTGGTTCCTTTGGTGGCTCTCAGTTATACCTGCAGGAATTGACTGCCATTACCCAGAAGGCTTTGCAGTCTCAGTCCTGGAAAACGAAAACCATGCAATTGCCATGGCATCAACTGCAAAACCAGCTCCCTAATACCTCCCTATCTGGGAATGATACTGACCACATTACAGCAAGGCCTAGCTGGAAGAACATGGGCACGGAAGGAAGAGCTATTAAAAGCCATTGCCAGTGTGGTGACAGCTTGCAGTACAGAGCTGGAAAAGCCCATGCCCAATCAACTCAGCACAAATGAAATTCTCTACGCTGTTCTGAAGGAGTGTTGCAAAGAGAATCTTTTTTTTAAGATTTTATTTATTTATTCATGAGAGAGAGAGAGAGAGAGGCAGAGACACAGGCAGAGGAAGAAGCAGGCTCCATGCAGGGAACCCAATGTGGGACTCAATCCTGGGTCTCCAGGATCATACCCTGGGCTGAAGGTGGTGGTAAACCGCTGAGCCACCAGGACTGCCCTGCAAAGAGAATCTTAACGATAAGATCATAGCAACTACCTATGTAGCAGATGTCCTGAAGGCCACCAAAGAGAACAGATTCCAGGAGTTTTCTGACATTGTCATACCTCTTATCAAGAACTCACCTGAAAGCACTGGCATTGGGACAACCAAAAATGAAGGTGGGAATGAGAAGGAAGAGGAGCTCCAGTTGGAATCTCTGCTGGGAGCCTTTGAGAGCCTAGGCAAAGCCTGGCCCCAAAATTTGGAGGCCCAATGTTGTTATCATCAAGAGCTGAGCAAGCTGATGTGTGAATGGCTAAAACTGAGCATGTGGAAAGTGCAGTTGGGAGTCCTACAATCAATGAATGCCTTTTTAAAAGGATTAATGCTTTTGGAAGATAAACATGCAGATCCTGAGGCTTTGGCTGAAATTCTCCTTGAAACTTGTAAATCAATCACATATTCTTTAGAAAATAAGACCTATTCATCTGTGAGAACAGAAGCTTTATCTGTGATAGAATTACTGCTTTAAAAACTTGAAGAATCTAAACAGTGGAAAAGTTTGACATCTAAATGCACAGTGCTCCTAATTGAGTCTTTAGCTACTACGGAGACAGACAGCAGACCTGAGGTGCAGGAGAAAGCATCATTACTGAAGAAAACACTTGAAAATCTGGAATAAATTAGAAGGGGAAGAAAGAAATAAGTGCTGTGTTCACTGGGGGGTTGAAATGATGGTATTCTTTGAAAAACCAAGTGGGGATAAGTAAAGATTAATCTGTAACATGCATCATTCCTTCACTGAAATTTTTAAATGCCTTAAAAAATCTAAGACAAGTGTGATTGGAGTTCCAGAAGAAGAAGAAAGAGAAAATGTGGCATAAAGAATATCTGATGAATTATCACTAAAATTCCCCCAAATACAATAAAGACACAAATTTACAGATCCAAGATGCTAAAGTGAAACCCAAACAGGATAAATATGAAGAAAACAGTATAGATTAGTCACATTGCAGTAATATTGGTATTATTAATTTGAGACACATGTACATCTACATATTCATACTCACACATTTAATACCACAGAAAAATAGCAGAGAGATGAATAAAAAAATCAAATAAATTAATTGAAAACCCTGTAATCCTTAATTTTAATCAGAAACATCAGTATAAATTCACGATTCATTTTTCTCTTTCTAAAAACCACATAATACCTAGTTAAGCTCACTGAAAAGGCCTAGAAATAATTACAACCCAGTGGCAATGAGCATCCCAAAATACAGACAGTGGTGTCTAAATAGCATTTTCTCCCAAAAGGAGCCAAGTCTCCTTGGAGAAATGATTGATCCTAGATTAGAGCAATAAATGTTCAAGATGGGTCTGTAACATCTTATTTCACCAGTAAGCAAGGAAGCTATCAAACCCCAATACTATCTGTCAAAATAAACCAAAAATCAACTTTAAGGAGCTCCCACTAGCCAAAAATGAGAAAATTTGAGCATCAAAAAAACAGTGACTTAGGACACCTGGATAGCTCAGTCAGTAGAACATGTGACTCATGATCTCAGGGTCGTGAGTTCCAGCCCCACATTGAGTGTAGAGACTACTTAAAAAACAAATTTAAAAAATTTTTTAAATTAAAAAAATACTTCAATGGATTAAAAAATAGTGATTATTAACAAAGCCATCAATTCAAAACTGTTTCACAAATTTCCAGTTATAAAATAAATCACAGAGATGAAAAGTACAACACAGGGAATAGAATCAATAATATTGTTTTTTTTTTTAAGATTTTATTTATTTATTCATGAGAGACACAGAGAGAGAGAGAGGCAGAGACACAGGCAGAGGGAGAAGCAGGCCCAATACAGGGAGCCCAACGTGGGACTCGATCCCGGGTCTCCAGGATCAGGCCCTGGGCTGAAGGCGGCGCTAAGCTGCTGAGCCACCCGGGCTGCCCTCAATAATATTGTTATAACATTGTATGGTGATTTATCGTGGTGAGCACTGGATAATGTATAGATTTGAATCACCATCTTGTACACCTGAAACTAATATAACATTGTATATTGATTATACTTCAATAAAAAAAACTCCCATTCTCACCATTGGAGTTTACTAGGCCACCTATCCATTATTTTGAAAATTGTTAAGTAAAAGGAAAAAATCAAGCATCTATCATGCATGCCTTCCCTATATGAATTTCATTTCAGGGTAACCAAATAGTTATAAGGAGAATTTTTTCTTCATGGAAAACTTCCTGCCCATAAATGCAGAAAGGATGACAGACCTAGAAAATCACCATTTCACAGAGTACGAAATAATGGATCTAGGAAATGATCATCACCAATTATCAAACCATTAGGTGAAATCTTGACAGGAAATTTATAATTAATGGATCAAGTTGCCAACACTTAAACCCATGATGAATGTTAACATCACTAAAAAGTTGAGCAAACAGTATGTGCCTCCTAATAATTATAGGAAATAGGAAATACACCAGTACTATGAAATTATTTTTCCAAATAATAATAGTAATAAAATAATAATCTAATCAGGCCTCTATATCTGCCTAGTTAGAGGAAGTATGGAATACAGAGGAACCAGTTAGACAACACCAACAGATATAATCAGCCAATTCTAGTATGTGGACAATTCTAAAAAAAAAAAAAAAAAAGTTTCTTCAACAAATAAATGGCATAAAGAAATGGAGTGGAGGGGTGCTATTATAATAAAAAGAAAATGTGGCATTTAGGTTGAGAGAGACTTAAAGAGAGACTTAAAAGACATACCAACCAAATGCAATGTGTTGACTGCACCTGATTCTTTCTTTCTTCCTTCCTTCCTTTCTTTCTTTTCTTTGTATTTTTTTAAGATTTTTAAAAATTTATTTATTTGAGAGAGACAGAAAGTGAGAGCATGAGCAGGGGGAGGTGCAGAGGGAGAAGCAGACTCCCCACTGAGTAGGGAGCCTGGTGCAGGGCTCGATGCAGGGCTTGATGCAGGACTCGATCCCAGGACCCCATAATCATGACCTGAGCCGAAGGCAGATGCTTAACCAACTGAGCCACCCAGACACACTTGATTGCACCTGATTCTAACAAACCAAATCTAAAACAAAAGATTTTTTAAACAATCAAGGAAATTTGTCTATGGAGTGTATGATATTATTAAGGAAGCATTATTTATTCTATTGTATGCAAAATGATACTGTGGCTATTTTTATTAAGTGCCCCTACTCTTAGCCAAGTGGCCACACATGCCATCTTGCTCTGGCAGGATTGACTTTTATTTTTTTTATTTTTTAAAAGATTTTATTTATTTATTCATGAGAGACACAGAGAGAGAGGTAGAGACATAGACAGGAGGAAAAGCAGGCTCCTCACAGGGAGCCCGACGCAGGACTCAATCCCAGGACCCTGGGATCACCATCTGAGCCAAAGGCAGACGCTCAACCTCTGAGCCACCCAGGCACCCCAGGATTGACTTTTAAAGGAATGAGTTAGGGATGCCTGGGTGGCTCAGCGGTTTAGTGCCTGCCTTTGGCCCAGGGTGTGATCCTGGAGTCCCAGGATCGAGTCCTGCATCAGGCTCCCTGCATGGAGCCTGCTTCTCCCTCTGCCTGTGTCTCTGCCTCTCTCTCTCTCTCTCTCTCTCTCTCTGTCTCTCATGAATAAATAAATAAAATATTTCTAAAAATAAATAAAAAAATAAAGGAATGAGTTAGCCCACTCCTAGGCAAAGATGGTCTTTGGCCACTTAAATCATTACATAACAGTTTGCTGGGTGGATGGATCAGGCTGTCACTATCTGAAACAACTAAGTAATCTTAGCATCTCCCAAACGGGACAACTAAACATGATGTGCCTCGTGGAATCTGACTTTAAATGGTGCTTGGCACACAACTGGAACTCAATAAAATTTTGTTAAAAGCAGTCCGCCATTATGTCCCTGGACCCACTCTTCTAGTCCACCAGCTCTCTGCTGCCCAAATGCTTCCCTCTGGACTATGTAGCTGATCTAAGTTCAGGCTTAGGACCACCACTGGTCTACTTCATAACACTGCTGCTATTGCTTCTGCCATTCCCACTGCTCCCGTGGCAGCAATCGTAACAGACTGACTCTGCTCCTATGACCCACAATCCTCTCTCTCCTTGTTCCATGTGGAAGCTGACTTTTTCCTTCCCTATATGATAGCTCTCTCAATTGACCTTAGGAGGTTTGGCCCAGAAGTGGTCATAGCTCCTCCAATGCCTCTTCAGGTGGACAGTTCCATATGCCAAGGAGCAACTGATGCCACACAGCTGGGCTAGCGGTGTCTACCTCCATGTGCCTCCCCTTGGACCATACCACCTCTACAGATCAACTCTCTACCAGGGCACCAAATGGCTCTGGGGCCCTTCAATTCTCCTCCATCTCAGTCTGACTTCTTTGACTTCCTGAGAAATCTCCTTCATCCCCCATCCCTTCTTTGTGCATGGTGAGAGGAATAGGGAAAGTTTATAATCCTAGTGTCCTTGGAACCCAAGTATCAATGCCAAAAGCCTCTTTATTGCTTCTCCAAGGGGCTTAAGAACCTTCATAAAAGAGAACCCTAGGGATCTGCCTCCACATCACAGAATTCCAGAGCTCTGCATGCAGATAGGCCCATCCAGGACACTCACCACTCATAGAGAAATGAAAAGCCATCTCTTCCTGGAACAAAAATGAAACATAAGAGGAGGCGGCAGCAAGCACAGGCAGCGTTAAGAATGAAAGGAAATAGCTGAGCAAGCAAATTAAGGCCTTTTCTCTGAGAAGTAAGCCAGGCAGAGGTACCATGAGGGCTTCTAATACTAAAGCAGCGATTAATACCCAAAATGGAGCCAGAACTAGAGCTGAGCACAGCAGCACAAGTTTCAGCCTCCAATAAAAAGTTCAGGGTGAGTGAAGGACATTTTTTACTTAATTCTGGTAAGGAACACCAGATACATTAGGCAAAATTTTTAACAGTCACAGTTCAATCATTAATATAATAGACAGGTAGAGAAATATATATGTATATATCTATAGCCTATCTTTCATTAAGTATGCATACATTATTAAATCTTATTTAAATCATATGTGTGCTATTGCTTTGAGAGTTTATTGTTGATTTTCCAGGAAAAAAATTATGACTGACTAAATCATGTGCTAGGTTCCTTCTCCTTAGAAAAAAAAATCATAGCTCCTAGCCAAAGGATATCACTGTCACTTGGTTGTAGATACCCATGTTGCAGATAAATTGCCCAGAAAAGAAATCAAACTGATATAAAGACAAATGGTACAAGGACCAAACCATTAGTCAATGAAGAGTTAAATGATCCACACCCATTTTGTCCTTTCCACATGATCTGACAAAGTTAGAATATCTCCCAAAGGTAAATTTTTGTGCCTGCTCTCATCCTACCCACCCTGAAACTGAGAAAGTGGCCATTTGTAATCGATTAACAGACAGAGTGTAGTGGGAGTTATTTTTTAATCATAGCAAACACCGGATAGCACTTATTGTGTGACAAACACTGCTATAAACCCATTATAAATAGATATTAATTCACTTAATCCAACTAGGAAGTCTTTGTAAGTCCACGCAGGAAGCATGCAGCTACTGCTCCCTACTTCCTTCTGCACTGGTCCCGTTAAACCAAGCTTGTTTCTATGTCATTTAGGGAGGCGGGGGTATGTACATTGCCAATGAATCAGACCCCCACTTATTTGTAATAAACACTTGACAGAAAAATTCTCAAAGGCTATTTATTAAGCTCCCAATATCCTTGGGGTGCTATGTTGGGGACTGTAATTACAGGAAACGTTTCGACTCTGTTTCTTTTCTGACCGCCCGGCTGGGAGACCCAGGGAGTGGGCTATGGTAACCACTCTTCATTTTCCTGGGCCATTGTAACCCTAATGAGATCCATTCTGATTGCAATTATAACAGTGCGCAGCAGGTGAAGCCATATGGAGTGTGGTCATCTTGAAGCAGGAGCTGAAAAGGGGCTTTTGTCTACCAGACTCTGCACATGCATTTTCTAAAATCAGGTCCCACCTGGTCCTGCCACAGCCCCGTAAAGAATGGCAATTGTCTGAGGGCTGAAGCTTCAATCCATGCCCACGTTATAAATAGGAAAATTGCTGAGTGCCTACTGTGTGCCAGGTGCTGTGCTAGGCTTTTTCTCATGTCATCCCATTGACCCTCCAGTGAACCAGCTATCGTAAGCAACCTTCTACTGAAACTAAGGCCCAGAGACATCACAGTTGCACAGCTCTTGAACGTAACAGCACCAGGATGACCATGACAACACCAGATATCTTCACGTAAAGCTTAAATATTTTCTATTCCAAGGGGAAGTTGTCATTGAAATCTTTTTTTTCTTTTTTTAAGATTTTATTTTTAAATAATCTCTACGCCCATATGGGGTTCAAACTTACAACCCCAAGTTCAAGAGTTGCATGCTCTACTGACTGAGCCAGCCAGGCAAAGCACCCAGGCCACTGAAATCTTAACTTTCTAGGTCTTTTCTTTTGTTGTTGCTTGACTTGAATAAACAGATTATCATGAAAGATTCCTTTTTCCAGGATGGGTCTCTAAGCTCTTTTTGTACCATGTTACTTGACAACTGACTGGGGGCAGGTGCTAACTAGAGAGAAGCCCCCACAGTTCACCTACCCTTGGCAGGTTCCATTCAGAGAAGTGGAGGGGGGGGCAGGACTGGATAGATTGGAAACCTGATCCCAGAATCACACACATCACAGTGAGTCTTACACTGCTCACCAGGACTACTGCCTCAGTGTGGGCTGGATAAACTGAGGTATGAAAAACTCTTTCGTTGCACATAATGGTTATTTTTTATTGGAACCACAGTGCCTCTTCCCTTCCCTCCCCCACCTCTCTTTCCCTGCTCCCTCCACACCTTCCCCCTCTGTGGCTAACCCAACCAAGAGCACAGATAAAGAAAACTTAGAGTCCGCAGTTCAGGGTCACATTGGTCTATTAAAGCTTAACAAAGAGTAAAGCTTTATGCTGAAGAAAACAGGTTTACCTTGAATTTGTGAATTGAGAGGCTTCTGAAGGAGACAGAGAAAACCTTTAATATTAGGCAAACCTATTATTCCATAGGCTGCAATAAAACAGTATTTAATTCTAGGTGGCCACGTGGCTTAGCACACTAACCCTCAGGAGAATGTGTACTATGCAAAGAAAGGAGCTTAGGTTCTAATTAGAGGATTTGGGGTACAAACACCAATAAATGATAGAATTATGGATGTGTATATAAATATGTATAATGACCAATGAGAAGATGAAATTATTTCTAAAATAAAATAATTTACTCTTCTCAAGACCTATGTGAATTCCTATCATTCTTATGCTTCCTGCAAGCATGTAACAACTTGACTAGTTTTCTGCCCAAGCAGCCCCCCTCCCCAAACCACTGTCTCTACTTGCAGGTTCACCCCTGCTTGAAGCTCTTAACCAGTGTCACAGCCCTTAGTCACAGTGGCCTTAAAGCACTCTATTTAATCTTTGGGGGACCTGGCATCAGGTCAGCTTTTGCAACCAGGCCTACTAATCCTGTGCCCCTATGTTAGAAACTAGCCTTCCATCTTACTGTCAACCCCAAATTTCCACCATCAGTCCTATAGCTGGATCTCTATTCTGAAACCCTGGCTCTCAGTCTCAATCTTGGCCTGCTCAGTACTTCACTCTGGAAATCTGGAGAACAAGGCAAGGCCCTAATGGTCTCTTTTTGCAGGGAAAGATGCCTGCCCTCAAACCCTAGCCCAGAGCCTGAGCCCTGCCTGTATGTGGGCCACCTGCCTTCCTGATGTTGTGTTTTGCCTGGCTCATGGCAATGTCCTCACCCCTGTTCATACCAGGTAAGCAGGCTTGGCTCAGTGCCAATAAACTCTTCCAAGCCTGGCCTGAATGCTCACATATCCTAAATTTCAACATCCAATAGAGCTGCTTGGCAGTCACTACCATGTCCAGTCACATGGCTACGGGCACAGAAGGAAAAACTGCAGCTCCACAGATTGAAATATTTGGGGAGAATAAATTCCACTTTCTCTAGCATCTAGTTGAACCACTGCAACAAAATAGTTTCTGGGGCCAAAGAATGTTTTGGAGAGGGTACACTATTCCACAGGCCAACTACTTTAATAGTCCTTCCTCTCAATGTTCGTGGGATGTGGAGGCCAGAGAGACAGATAAGGACTATAGGTCAAGGAAGTAATTTGCCTAGTCATCATTAACATGTATACTAATGAAAAAAAAAAAACACTCAAACATGCTTGGCTTTTTTTCCCCCTTTAAAGCATCCCTTTGTCTATAAAACTACCTAAAAAGATCATGATAATAACATGAACTTCTAAAAAACGGGAAAATTTTAAAAACCCACTGGAGTACATTTAGCATGTTAATCACTGCACGATGTATAGAATATTTTTTAAAAGATTTTATTTATTTATTCATGAGAGACACAGAGAGAGAGAGAGGGGGGGGGGCAGAGACACAGGCAGAGGGAGAAGCAGGCTCCATGCAGGGAGCCAGACGTGGGACTCGATCCCTGGCCTCCAGGATCAGACCTTGGGCTTAAGGCGACGCTAAACTGCTGAGCCACCCGGGTGCCCGATGTCTAGAATTATTAATCACTATTTTGTACACCTGAAACTAATATAACACTGTTGGCTATACTGGAATTAAAATTAAAGACTTAATTAAGGGACATCTGGGTGGCTCAGTGGTTGAGTGTCTGCCTTTGGCTCAGGGGGTGATCTTGGGATCCGGGATTAGGATCCAGTCCCCCCCCCATCAGGCTCTCTGCAGGGAGCCTGCTTCTCCCTCTGCCTGTCTCTGCCTCTCTCTGTGTGTCTCTCATGAATAAATAAATAAATATTTTTTAAAACTTAATTTAAAAAAACCTGTTCCCCTAATACCCATAGCCAAGGACAATCTATTTTTCCATCCTTTTTCTGTCTTCAGCAGCTAAAATCTGTTTTGGAGTGAGAGAATTTGAAGCATCTTTAATGCCCAATGAACAACCGACTCCTTTTCCTTGTCCAATGTCTGTTGGGTATTGTAAGAGCACTGTCTTTCACTAGGGATACAGCAGGCTGATTCAACAGGAGTGAATTTAACAGCTTATCCCTCTACCCCACCTTTGTATTCCCCATGATCAGGGACAAAGAACAAGGGCATAGACATGCCTTCAAAACACCATCACGATCTGTGTACTTACTGATCTTACCACTTTCAAAAAGCTCTTAGGTTAATTCAAGAAAGGTAGCATACCCCCCACCTTGATGGCTGAACATTGTTGAATACTAATGAAGCAAAAACATCCATGGACAGATAACTAGGCTCAAATCTCACCTCTGTCTCCATAGTTACAAACAGAATCTTTGGGGCACCTGGGTGGCTCAGTCCCTTAGGTGTCTGCCTTTAGCTCAGGTCATGATCCTGGAGTCCCAGGATCAAGCCCACACTGGGCTCCCTGCTCAGCAGAGGAGTCTGTTTCTCCCTCTCCTTCTGCCTCTCCTTCTGCTCATGTCCCGCCCACCCCCCTCAAATAAATAAAATCTTTTTAAAAAACTCAGAATCTTTGAGCCTTTATCTTCTGGTCTAGAGTCTTCATTTGCAAAGTGGGGGGATTTGCAATTTTTTTAGGGAACTGCCCAGTTCTAGAACTTACTTGAATTCCAAAGGTCCAACAAGAATTGTGTTTAAAGTCGTGTTGATGGCTGAGAGGATGGGTCAGGAATGACAACTGAAAATCAAGATCTGAGTTCTGGGATGTAAAGTTCCAGGCTCTAACTTTCTGCAGTATACCATGACCAGGCTGATGGAGCAAAGCCTTCATTATCCCAGCACAGGAAACCCAATGACCCAGTTTCTGGATGATGTCAGAAAACACAGGAAACCTGGAGAACAGATTGAATTCCATCCCTAAGAGACCACTAACACCTCTTTCAAAAACACCTGAGAATGGGATACCTGGGTGGCTCAGTTGGTTAAGTAGCTGACTCTTGGTTTCTGCTCAGATCATTATCTCAGGGCTGTGAGATCAAGCCCCACATTAGCCTCCATGCTCAGTGCAGAGTCTATTTAAGATGCTCTCCCTTTCTCTCTCTCTCCCCTTTGCCCCTCTCCCTGCTCATGCAAGCATGCTCTTTCTCCTAAAATAAATAAGCAAAATCTCTTTAAAAATACCTGAGAGTGCTTGCTTCCACAGCACTTATATTAAAATTAGAACAACAGGGCAGCCCAGTGGCTCAGCGGTTTAGCGCCACCTTCAGCTCAGGGCGTGATCCTGGAGACCTGGGATCAAGTCCCGTGTCAGGCTCCCTGCATGGAGCCTGCTTCTCCCTCTGCCTGTGTCTCTGTCTCTGTCTCTCTCTCTGCGCCTCTCTCTCTCTCTCTCATGAATAAATAAATAAAATCTTTTTAAAAAATAAATGAAAAAAAAAATAAAACCAACACATAGATTGAGGTAATGCTGGAAAGAGATATACCAATAATGTTAGAGGAGATCGGACCA
This sequence comes from Canis aureus, assembly GCF_053574225.1. Taxonomy (NCBI): domain Eukaryota; kingdom Metazoa; phylum Chordata; class Mammalia; order Carnivora; family Canidae; genus Canis; species Canis aureus. The sequence goes on from NC_135649.1 coordinate 13,301,137, forward strand.
AGTACATAATTAATAGGAATGTTAGAGGAGATCGGACCAAGTATATAATTAATAGGACCTAGTACAAAATGAAAACGTGGGGCACCAGGATGGCTCAGTCGGTTAATCATCTGCCTTCAGTTCAGGTCATGATCTCAGGGTCCTGGGATCAAGCCCCACATTGGTCTCCCCACTCAATGGGGAGTCTACTTCTCCCTCTCTCTCTGCCTCTCCCCCTGATCATGCTCTCTCTCTCTCTCAAATAAATGAAATCTTAAAAAAAAAAATGAAAGTGTGTAGCTCCTGTTCAAAACTTACTAAGAATGTCAAGACAGGGCAGCCCGGATGGCTCAGCGGTTTAGCGCTGCCTTCAGTCCAGGGCCTGATCCTGCAGACCCAGGATCGAGTCCCACGTCAGGCTCCCTGCATGGAGCCTGCTTCTCCCTCTGCCTGCATCTCTGCCTCTCTCTCTTTCTCTCTCTGTCTCTCATGAATAAATAAATAAAATCTTAAAAAAAAATAAAAGAATGTCAAGACAGCAACAACAGAGCATTAAACCAAGTGTGGGGTTTTTTTAAGCACTGAACCCTGTGTAACTGAACAGGTTGCATCCAGGAAACTGGCCCTGGTGCCAGTAAGGTATTTCTGAGTGTTAATATTGTCAGCGATGGTTTCATTTTATGTATGTGCCTATTAGCTCCAAGTTCTATTAAGTGAACATAGATTATTTTTACTTTTAGAAAATAAAATTAATTTCTTTAAGATTTATTTATTTGAGACAGAGAGAGAGTGCACATGCACATGTGCAAGCACAAGTGTGAGCAGCAGAGGGAGTGGTAGAGAGAGAGTCATCAGTCACACTCCCTGCTGAGCATGGAGCCTGATGCAGGGCTTGATCCCAGGACCCTGAAATCCTGACCTGAGCTGATATCAGGAGTTGGATACTTAACCAATTGAGCCACCGAGGTGACCCTATAATGACTGATTTCTAAAAGAACCAACAAAAAGTAACAGATATCTACCTATAATTATAAAGTAGCATGATTTGGAACACTAATCATACTATGTCACAGGTAAGGGTTGAACCTGGGATGTAGGGAGAAGTGGTAATCTGGCCAAAAGGATCAAAGTCGGAAGCTGCCCCAAGAAGATACAGAAAGGGAAGGGTAACCTTGTACCTGGGACTAGGCAGATGAGACCCCAGCTGCCTGCAAAAAAAGTCCCTGCCCCAATGTGGGCAGGGGTGAATGATCAGCCTCATGTACAGGCAAAAAAGATGGTTCCACAGTAAGTAAGAATGACATCGGTGGTGGCAGTGATACAGGCTGTAGAGTGGCAAGGCACTAAGCCATGTAACCCATGAGGGTCACAGCAACAGACTGTGCCAAGAAGTTCAAAAGTTAAAACTGGTGGTGTGCTAAGGAACAAAAAGTACTCAAGGGGTTTCAGGAACCTACGTGGTAGCCGCAAGGCCCAGAGTGACTCTAAACTAGGATTCAGTGTCTCTTTGTACCCTCAGGCTGGTATGAGGGGAACCACATATATTTCACTAATTTATTTAAACTAGTATTTATTGTCTGTCTCTGCCCAACTAGAGTATAAGGTTTACAAGAACTAGTGTTTTAAACTGTTCTGTTCACTATTGTACCCCAGCCCCTAGGAACATGACTAGCACAGAGTGGACACTCAAAAAGTATTTGTTGAGGGGATGCTCAGTGGTTTAGCGCCTGCCTGCCTTCAGCCCAGGGCGTGATCCTGGAGTCCCGGGATCGAGTCCCACATCAGGATCCCTGCATGGAGCCTGCTTCTCCCTCTGCCTGTGTCTCTGCCTCTCTCTCTCTCTCTCTCTCTCTCTCTCTCTGTCTCTGTCTCTCATGAATAAATAAATAAAATCTTTAAAAATATATATAAAAAATAAATATTTGTTGAGTTACAAGTTTGGTCCAATTCTTTTTAAAAAATATATTTTATTTATTTATTCATGAAAGATGCAGAGAAAGAGGCAGAGACATAGGCAGAGGAAGAAGCAGGCTCCTCACAGGAAGCTCGATGCGGGACTCGATCCCTGGACTAGGATCACGCCCCAGCAGAAAGTAGAAGCTCAACTGCTGAGCCACCCAGGCATCCCAGTTTGGTCCAATCCTTATGTCCCTGTGTGTGAAGCAGAAAAAAAGGGTTAGTTAAATAGGACAGGCCAAGTCAAAGAACAATCAGAATGGAAAAGATGTCCTTGTTTTGAACTCCGAAGGGAACATGAGGGATTCCTTCTTAATTATTCAATACTTTAATTATTCAGTGTTCATCCCAGAGGGGATGGGGGAAATATACAATAGGGTCAGGTGTGAGCAACACACCTATCTCCATCTCCTTAAGATAAATCAATTCTTGGGAATTCCCCAGAAGACTGCCGGTCTTTCCTCTGAACTTCACGAGGTGACCCCAGACACCACACAATTTCAGGGTCATTCTGAAATTGTATTAAAAATTCCTGACACCATATCTTCTGTGAACAGGTGGAAGAGAAAAAAGGAAAGCAATTACCGAGATGCCACGAGCTGAGAAAGGGTTAAATATGTGCCTAGGAATGCAAAGAGCCTGCCTCCTTCCCCACGAGATCCAACTCAGGCTGTGGCGCTCCCAGGGCTCTCATTATGGCTCCCAATGCCAAGTGGCCTCTCTACATTTCTTGCCTAATCCCAAGCACTTGAATGAGGTAAATGTAGCCACAAAATGCTTTCCCCCCTTCTTTCTGGGCTCCCCCTCTTACCAGCATAATAAACAGGAAATGTCTCCAATGTTCCAACATCATCAGCTGCAGGTACTTTTCTGAATCAATGCAGGCCTTTTCTGAATCCACAGAGAAATGCATGCACATTTCTCCCCCTTTCCATTTTCCTTCCTTGAGGCAGCATTAAAGAATGCAGTTACGGGGTGCCCAAGTGGCTCAGTTGGTTAAGTCTCTGGCTCCTGATTTCTGCTCAGCTCATGATCTCAGGGTCGTGGGATGGAGCCCCACATCAGGCTCTGTGCTGGGTGTGGAGCCTGCTTGAGATATTCTCTCTCTCTCTCTCTCTCTCTCTCTCTCTCTCTCCATCCCTCTGCCCCTCCCCCACTCACATCCTCTCTCTGTCTCTCTCTCTCTCTTTCTATCTCAAATAAATAAATAAATAAGATATTTTTTTAAAACAAAGAATGCAGTCATCCCCAGGCGCAAAATAGCAGCTTGGAAGAACGTGGTTAGCTCCCGTAGAGAAATAGACTGTCTTCGCCACTGGCCTAAAATGCAGGGTTTAAGGGGCTGAGCTGAGACTCATGTTTACCAAAGGGCAGGGAGAGGTAAGAATGGCATTTTCCTTGACCATGGTTTACAATTATGAATTGCAGGCTGCAAGTAAAGACATTCTAAAAGGCCCAGCTACTCACTGTCCTGGCCTGGAATTAGGACAGAAAATGACATTTGAGAGAGTCCTGGTATAGTGGCAGAACTGAGGGGTCCATGCCCAGAAAATGGCATGCATGGTATGTGAAGTCACAAGACCTGGCTCTGCCATGGAGATCATGGGCAACATGCAGGAGGAATGAGGTACATCTGAGCCCAGTGAAGAGCCAACCTATGGATCTTTTTTAAAGACCAAATACAGGGACGCCTGGGTGGCTCAGGGGTTGAACGTCTGCCTTGGGCTCAGGGTGTGATCCCAGGTCCGGGTATTGAGTCCCACATCTGGCTCCCTGCGAGGAGTCTGCTTCTCTTTCTACCTGTGACTCTGCCTCTCTATGTCTCTCGTGAATAAATAAATGAAATCTTTTTTTAAAAAGACAAAATACAATTTTACCCAAGATAGCACTCCTGAAGTGGCAGTAAGCCAAACTACCTCCTACCAAGGAATTTGAGAAGCTGAACCCAAACATGGAAAATATCCAGGTTTTCCCACTGCAGATAGGTGAAAACATAGACTTAAATAGTCTATGTTAGTCAAAATAAAGTTGGTAGAGTCACTGAGCTTCCATCATACCAAGAGAGCTTGTTCTATGAATTTTGCTAACAATATATCAGTAGTGTTTGTTCTTGTAAACCTTCTACTGGCTGGATGGCCCCAGGCCAGTTAACAACCCCTCTGTGCTTTCCTTTCCTCATCTATAAAATGCAGGTATAATACCTGATTTATAGGGATGGTATAAAAATTACAGCGGTGTATATAAAGCACCCAGAACATCACAGATAGGATAGCAGTAATGCTACAGTTATTACGTGATAGAAAAGGTGATCAAAAAGGTCATTTTGACTTCTGCCCTTGCCTTGTACTTAACCATTGCCAATTTATGCAGTGCTTGGAAGAAGAAAAAAACACAAGATGCAAATCATTACCAGTCGATAATGATGAAAACTACAGACACGGGTGTCACCAAAAGTTGTAAAAGAACTTCCAAAGCCTCTATTTGAAGTGTAGTTCACATGGAGATCATGGTGGGCAAAGAGGTAGAAAAATACTGAGGATGGACACAAGCTCATGAGCTGCCCGTAACCATAACAGTAAATTAGAAAAGCATAATGCAGAAGCTGATCATGACTCAAAATGGCTTTTCTGAAGATGTAAAAGAAATTGGGGCAAAAAATAAAATAAATAAAATAAAATAAAATAAAATAAAATAAAATAAAATAAAATGAAATGAAAAAGAAAAAGAAATTGGGGCAGGGGGAGATCATTGATTTTCTAGTAACAAGGCTGTGATCTGCAAACACACTATGCCCTCTTCTACCACTGAACGGGTGGCTCCCATGAAGACTTCCCTGATGCTTTCCTGCCTCCTCAAGTCCTATCGCACCTTCTGGCCTGTGCCTCTCAGAGCATCCTTTACATGCTACCTCGTGCTTCTTTTTTGCAGGTCCATGTGCTGGCCCATAATCATAAGCTCCTTCAGAGCAGCATTTGATGTTACACATCTTTATATTAAATGACCAACATGGGAAAAGTCCCTGACACCATGTGGGAGTGCTCGGCAAGTGTGTTATTGTAATGAAAGGCACAAGAGCCATACCATCCTGGTGTCATTATAAAAGCATTAACCCGGGGATCCCTGGGTGGCGCAGAGGTTTGGCGCCTGCCTTTGGCCCGGGGCACGGTCCTGGAGACCCGGGATCGAGTCCCACGTCGGGCTCCCGGTGCATGGAGCCTGCTTCTCCCTCTGCCTGTGTCTCTGCCTCTCTCTCTCTCTCTCTCTCTATCATAAATTAAAAAATTAAAAAAAATTTTAAAAAAAGCATTAACCCCAATTCTCTGGCCAGTTTGTAACATTATTCCCCTTCCTCCTCCCTTTGTGAGCCCCACATTACTAAGCATGGGGCCACCAACAAGGCTGAATTAATAATAAGCACACACCCAAAGTTCATGCTGTCATACTCTTTCAGCACCATTTGGACTTAGTTCTTTAACTTGCTGATGAGAGATTAGGAGGTTATCTATTCAAGCAGTTCAAAAGGGGTGGGAAATTTGCCCCCTTCCTCTCTGTACATCAGAAGTGGGGATTGGGGATCAAGAGTCTTTCTCCCCTGACAAGCTCTAAAAACGGCATTATTACCAACTAATTAGATAGCCTACAGTATTAGGAGGTTGAACTTCAGAACGAAGTTCAATCATAAAGGCTACATTGGGGGATCCCTGGGTGGCTCAGCGGTTTAGCTCCTGCCATCAGCCCAGGGTGTGATCCTGGAGTCCCGAGATCAAGTCCCACATCAGGCTCCCTGCATGGAGCCTGCTTCTCCCTCTGCCTGTGTCTCTGCCTCTCTCTCTGTGCGTCTCTAATGAATAAATAAATAAATAAAACATTAAAAAAAAAAAGGCTACGTTGGCTTGCAATATGATGCACCACCATCAGTAGTGCCTATGAGGTTAGTTCTTCCTAACAAGATGGTATGTGTGGGTTGAAAGGTAAAATTAAATCAGATGGGGAAGGGGAGATATTTGAAGTCAGGAAAAATTTAAACACCTCAGAGCTACTTTCTAAAAAGTGAGACAGTTGAGAGAGGAATCAAAAACTTTTTTAAAAACCGTGTGTGTGTGTGCGTGCGCACGCATGTGTATGTGTGTGTGTTTCCAACTAGACTGTCAGCTCTATGAGGATAGAAACAAAATCTGCTTCCCCTAAGCATCCCAGTCCCTGGTATGTGCTGAGTGCCTAATACATGCTCATGTATGTATATATAATATTAAATAAAATTACAAAGCATAGGTAAGGGAAAGGGAACTTGGCAAAAATAAAAAGGAATCTTTATGAGACACCTAAAGAAGGAAGGTGAAAAGCTACCCACAGCAGGAATAGGGGTTAATGTGAGATTATATGTGTCCCTCTTTCAATTCGAAGCTTTCATTTTCTTTAAAGATTTTCTTTATTTATTCATGAGACACAGAGAGAGAAGCAGAAACATAGGCACAGAGAGAGAAGCAGGCTCCTCACAGGGAGCCCAACGTGGGACTCGATCTCTGGACTGGAATCACGCCCTGAACCAAAGGCAGACACTCAACAGCTGAGCCACTCAGGCATCCCACCATGCTTTCATTTTTAGCCTAAGTCTCCACTTTAAGAATAAGGTACTTGTGCCCCCCTCCTTTTTTTGCACCTGCCAGCAGACAAAGTGGTTAAACTACCAGCTGGTCCTCTCCCTGAGGGTCAGTCCTTTTCCCCAACAAAGCACTGGGGCCCTGAGAACCCACCTCATCTACACACCAGTAACAAGATATTGCAGCCAGGATTATGGCAGGTTCTCCTCCAGTTCAGCAAAGCATAGAGCAGCCTTTCCTATCTGCAGAGCCAATGGGACAGCTAGAGCTACATCTCCCTGTTTTGTTGTTGATTGTAAAGCTGTCACTGCAGTCAGTTCCCTTAGAATCAATAACCAAACTTCAGTTAATCTTAAAATAACTCTTTGAAGTCGATATTATTTTTCTCATTTATAAATAAGAAAACTGGGGCCCAGTGAAGTAAGTATCCTGTTCGAGATCATAGAGTTGAGAAGGAGCAAGTCTGGTACCAAGACTCAACCCTACCTTTCCTAGAAATCCATGGACTGTTAGCTTCCAGGAAGCAGACAGGGTGACCAACCACCCCGGCTTTCCCAGAACTGATGGATTTCCCCGGAGGCAGGATTTCCAGTACTAAAACCAGGAGTGTCAGGCAAACGGGGAGGAGGATGGTGACCCCAGCAGGGTCCGTGTGGATCTTGTTCACTGTTGTGTACCTGTGGCACATTGTGAGCACTCAAAAAATATTTGCTGAATGAATTAAAGAATGGACGAATGATTTTTGTGATAGCCCTAGGACACATTTAAATGCTCCAATTCCTTTATAAAAGGCCATTTAAGGCGCCTTCTTAGCCCCCTCCCTGCCTCATCAAACAGAACAGGAGGATCATAGCGTTGCTATGCCTGAGAATTTCATTGTGAAAAAGGAAGACTGGAGAGATACCCTAACAAGCAACTGAAATTGAGTTCTGCTTGTCTTTGTTGCTTTGGAGGAGGAAAATAAATGAATGGTAAAGTTGATTCTTATTTTCAAATAAATTAAACATCCAGAAATGTGTTTGTTGCCTACTTTTAATAGCATGTTTCTTTCTTAAACCAGACTCCAAGCCAGCCTCCTGTCCAAGTTTTCTGTCGTGCCTTATTGTCTAGTCTGTTCAGCTATTTTAAAAAACGTTGAATATCAACAATGGCTTTCAGGCAGGCATTGTCAACTTTTGTATGAAGCAATCTTGGTTGAATGAGAAGATCCCAGAGCTTATAGTCCTGTCTGCTGTGCTGCCCCGGGCTGGGCTTGAATGTGTGTGACTGATAACAGGACACATTTCTACCTTAGTTATTACATTCCTGCTCCATAATTCATTGGCCACTCTCTTTTTAGGAAAGATCTTTATGGCCAAATGGGCAGGACAGCAGGTAAGTGCTCTCAGGAGAAAAGCTGCCTCTTAGAGGTTCCGGGCTGGATGTGGGTACACCTAGTCATCCCGACCAGGGGTCTCTGGCCGGTCCAGCCAGGTCCAGCCAGGTCCACAGGCCCCTCTAGCTTTGCTGGAGCCCTCACAGAGGGGATGCTTTTCAACACTATGTAGTGACAACTAATCAAACTACCTACCTGCTGTGTTAAGGGTTAAGGCTCTGTGAGGAGGGTTACATTTACCTGGGGTTTGGCCCACTTTGGTTGGTTTTCTTTTTTCTTTTTGCCAGGCTTGAAGGAAACATGAATATGCTGATTTGGAACTGCCTTTCTTCCCCAGTGCTGGTTTTTTTCTCCTCCTGAGGGGTCCTCTCTAAAAACTGCCAGCATATAATTTCCTGCTTTTGCAAAGGACTCCTGAGCTCAGAATGGGCCTTTTAGAGGACTCCTGAGCTCAGAATGGGCCTTTTTTCTCCACCCTCAGGTAAACAAGGTCCCAGCAGGGGACAGGCAACTGACTCCAGATAACTTTTATTTAAGATTTCTGTTACTTCAAATGAAAAATTGCATTGAGTTGCTTAACTGCTCTGTATTCCATATCAAGGTAAATCATAAGGGCCTGCATATCTTAGCATTAAAACCCCCAAAGGAGGATTTCTGGGGAAAGTTTCCTATTGCTTTGGGAACTGTTATGGTTAACTCAGCTTGTGTGATATGCTCATCTCCGGGGTGGCTGGCTTAGAAAAGATGAAGCAGTCTTCCCTTGAATCCAAACACACCGCATGGAGTAGGAGCCACAGGGACTGAGTTACTCCAGGCAAACAAACATGTCAATATCTAACTTGAGAGAAAAAGAGAAGAAACAAGGGCCCTTAGCCTGTCGCCAGTAGGGCAATATGAGTGGAGAAATGGAAACAGGGAGGGAATAATAGAAAGAACACCTCTGGTTTACAAACTTCTTCTTTGTGAATGAAGAGACATGCTAATATCTTGGAGGAATATTGCCAGGAAGGGGGAAAGAGCAAGGTATCTCATAGTCTGTTAAGTTGGCTACGAAGCCATCAGACTTCTGGAGTTCATCCATTCCTCTGCTGTGGTCCCTTTGTCTCAAACCCAGAACCCTTGACAGAGTCTCTGGGTGCATGCACCTCACTGTGGACATAGCACAAAAAGCATCAAAGGGCTTTGTGATCAAATCCCAAGTCAGAGGAGCAGCCATCCAAGGTAATAACACATAGCATTCTGGTTGGCATGTGAAGGTACAGGGTCTCTGACCAACCTGTGACATAGTAGACACCTGCAGCCACTTCCTAGTTTAAAGGTGATTTCTAAAGTATATTATCAAAGATCTACGTATCTCTTTCGGATTTAACATAGCTTGAGTAAAGGCAAATGTGCAAATAAAAGACCATGTGTGCCACAGCGCAGTGTAGCACCTAATTATTTTATTCCTTAAAAAAATCTTTTTGGCTTTTGCAAATCAATCCATGACTACCATTTGTGAGGTCACTGACCAGACTATGACTGCAATTTATATCCATATTGAGCTGTAAGCAAACCCAAAAAGGTAAATCAAAGATCTAACTTTGAACGTTTCCACTTGAACAAAGCAATAAAAAACAATATACTCCCTCCCTGGCCCCCACACTTTGTTTTCTCATTGGTAGAAAGCAAAATAAAATTGTATGAAAGAAATAGTCAATAGAGCTCTTCACTGGAATCAAATATAATTACTTTGAAAGAAAAAAAATCACTACTTTTTAAAATGAAGCATTTTCTAAACTGTGACTTATTTCTCACACATCCTATGTACCTAATGACCGGGCTGAGAAACTGAGGTCTTCACTGCACAGCTCAGAATCCTCAGGCTTTTCTCCCCTTATATGTGGCCTCACTGAGAGATAAACAAAGGACCTAAGAGTTGAAGATGGCAGAGAGGGATTAAGTTGACTAGACATAGAGGAGCAAACACTTGGATGCATGGTAGCCTGGATGGCTTTTAAATTTCTTTCTTCCCTAGTTTTAGGTTCACCATCTTCCTGAAGGTTTCGCTGGGTTTGGAGGTTTCATGGCAGGAGGTTGTTAGATTTCCATTTATATTTACTACTATCAATAGTTAAAAAGTCAAATATATTTGGTTCAAGAGGCCGTCTTTCGTTTTCTCTTTTTTTATTTTTTTTAAATATTTTATTTATTCATGAGAGAGAGAGAGACAGAGAGAGAGACAGAGACACAGGCAGAGGGAGAAGCAGGCTCCATGCAGGGAGCCTGACGTGGGACTCGATCCCAGGTCTCCAGGATCGTGCCCTGGGCTGAAGGTGGCACTAAACCGCTGAGCCACTGGGGGTTCCCAAGTCTTTTGTCTTCAAACAGAGGAAGTTATTTTTAAAATATGTTCTGTGGAAGATTAGCTGGGGAATTAGATCTGCTGTGAAGAAAGCAAGCCACAAAAGTTAATGATGGCCAAGTTGTGTGTTAAAAAATGGGAACATGAAGATTACTACTGTTCTGCTTTATTAGTAAAGTGTATATATACAGTAAGTTTTAAAAAAAACATAGGCATTCACATTTGTCTAGCACGTCAACGATTTTTCAAATTGAAGCACTTTGCATTATCAACAGATTTAGCAAGATTGAAATCCTCACCTATTGTTCTTTCCAGATTGGTGAGGATTTTAGTCTTGCTCTGCCACTATGTGCTGTGTGACCTTAGGCAAAGTACTTCTCTTCTCTGGGCTTCAGTTTTTGCCCTTATTTTGTAGCAGTCATAGCCAGCTGAATTTGTTCCAGTGTTCACAGTCCATGATTCTCTTTCAATCAGTGTGGAAATGGGGCACATGGTGAATGGGAAGGCTTGTTTAATGGGTGCAAAACAGAAAAAATTGAGAGATGTTTGGCATTGATGGGGTTAGAGGCCGAAGGATAAGACTATAGTAAAAAGTGACACTTAACTCTTCTGGGCCCATGCCATCCATTCAGCTACAATGACAGGACTTCTAGAATAAACGAAAAGTACAACAGCAAGATGGACCATGCAGTGGAGGCCAAAGTTGGAGGCTAACTAGTAGGATGACAGTCAGAAAAACTTATTCTCTGTGGAGTAAGGATTGCTACGCTCCAGTCTAGCCAAGAATGTTAACCTTCTTTGAACTATGAAAGATTGCTGAGGACCAACTACTGTACTAAGTGATGGCTGTGGCATATATGTAATTAATACGTATTCAGAATTTATAAAACATTGTGTGGGGATCCCTGGGTGGTGCAGCGGTTTGGTGCCTGCCTTTGGCCCAGGGCGCGATCCTGGAGACCCGGGATCGAATCCCAAATCGGGCTCCCGGTGCATGGAGCCTGTTTCTCCCTCTGCCTGTGTCTCTGCCTCTCTCTCTGTGTGACTATCATAAATAAATAAAGAAAAAAAATTTAAAAAAAAGCATTGTGTGAAACAGAAATGGAATAAGTCCTATGCCTTGTGCTTGGTATCTAAATAGATTAGACTCAAACAAGGAGGAAACTGGCCTACTTTGGAAGGGGAAGCTCACCCTCTTTTTTTTTTTAATTTTTTTTTATTTATTTATGATAGTCACAGACACAGAGAGAGAAAGAGAGAGAGAGAGAGAGAGAGGCAGAGACATAGGCAGAGGGAGAAGCAGGCTCCATTCAGGGAGCCCGACGTGGGACTCGATCCCAGGTCTCCAGGATCACGCCCTGGGCCAAAGGCAGGCGCCTAACTGCTGCGCCACCCAGGGATCCCCTCTTTTTTTTTTTAAAGTAATCTCCAGGGCAGCCATGGTGGCTCAGGGGTTTAGTGCCACCTCCAGCCCAGGGCATGATCCTGGAGACCTGGGATCGAGTCCCGCGTCAGGCTTCCTGCATGGAGCCTGCTTCTCCCTGTGTCTCTGCCTCTCTCTCTCCTCTCTGTGTTTCTCATGAAGAAATAAATAAAATCTTGAAAAAAAAAAAGTAATCTCCACACCCAACACGGGGCTAGAACTAATGACCCTGAGATCAAGAGCCACATGTTCTACCAACTGAGCCAGCCAGGAGCTCCCACTCTCTTTCGAAAGCAGATACCTGGAGTGCCTGTGTGGCTCAGTCAGTTAAGCGTCCAACTCTTGATTTCGGCTCAGGTCATGATCTTAGGATTGTGGGATGGAGCCCTGAATTAAATCAAACTCTGCTCTCAGCAGGGAGTCAGTTTCCCCTCCCCTTCGCCATAGCGGCCCTCACATGCACGCTGTCTCTCTCTCTCTCTCTGTCTCTCTCTCATAAATAAATAAGTAAATAAATAAATAAATAAATAAATAAATAAATAAATAAACTTCTTAAAAGATTTTATTTATTCATGAGAGACAGAGAGAGCGAGGCAGAGACATAAGCAGAGGAAGAAGCAGGCTCCCTGCAGGTAGCCCAATGCTGGACTCGATCCCAGGACGCCCAGGATCATGACCTGAGAAAAAGGCAGATGCTCAACCACTGAACCACCCAGGTGTCCCTAAATAAATTTTAAATAAATAAATAGATAAATAAATAAATAAATCGGATTCCTGGGGCATCTGGCTGGCTCAGACAGAGAAGCATGTGACTTTATATCTGGGGGTCGTGAGTTTGAACTCCACAATGGGCATAGGGAATACCTAAAAAAAATAAAGCAGATTGCTGAGGCTTGGTGCTGAGTTATACAATGAGTTGTGTGTAAATGGACTAGACCACCATACCACAGAATGAGCAAAGGAAAATGAAGAAAGGTCCTGCTAGGAAAGTGAGACATGGGCCAGGAAAGGAGCAAAGAAGAGGCCAAAGCAGATGGCTGGAGAGCCCGGAGGAAGCACCCAGAGTCCACAGAGGATATAAGAACCCACGGTGAGGGCAGCCCCGGTGGTGCAGCGGTGTAGTGCCGCCTGCAGCCCGGGGTGTGATCCTGGGGTCCCGGGATCGAGTGCCACTTCGGGCTCCCTGCGTGAAGCCTGCTTCTCCCTCTGCCTGTGTCTCTGCCTCTCTTTCTCTCTGTGTCTCTCATGAATAAATAAATAAAATCTTAAAAAAAAAAAGAACCCAAGGTGAAGGGAAAAGAGGGTCTCTGTGGGAGACACTTATGGAAATGGAACTTGCAGCTTAAGAGGCAGGAAGAAAGAGGACAACTGAGCCCAGATGAAGCAATGTGGGTGGGCTTCAACAAGATACTCCCAGAGGCCACAGACTAAGTCTTATTCCTCTGTCCCCTCATCAGTGCACCCCACTCTTGGCATAGGAAGCTGACCAACCAGTCGAGGTAGTGGACAGAAGTCATCATCATTTGGAAGGAAAAGGATCCAGGATGTTTTAAAAATGAATTACTGAAAGTTTTCTTGCTATGAACACTGGAAAGAAGTTAAATTCCTTAGGATACAGATAAATGGAAAGTGGCCATTAGTGCACGCTCCGGCAAGTAAAGAGCGTGGTTAGGGGCATGGAGTTGGAGTGAGGCACAACCTTAGGATTCAAAGTGTGGTCCTAGGACCAGCATCACCAGTATCACATGGGAGTGTGTTAGACATGCAGAATTGCAGGCCCTGCCCAGATCCACTGAGTCAGAATCTGCATTTGAACAAGACCCCACCCCTGCCCTGGGGGGGTTCCTATGCACATCAAAGTTTGAGAAGCAGTGCACTTAAAGAGGGGTCAGCAGACTTTTTCTGTTAAGGGCCAGACACTAAACAGGCTTTTCAGGTCACATTCAGTTTCTGTTACTGCTGCTGCTTCCTCTTTATTCTCTCCTGCTTCTCCTTTTCCTTTCCCTCCCCGTCTTCCTCCTTGTATACAAGCCTTTAAAAACTGGTAAGATTGAGTCCATCGGCCTTGGTACCCCCCCCACCTCATATGTGAACGCGCATGTGTGTGCACGCGCGCACACACACACAAACACACACACACGTGGGGCTGAGCTCAGGAAGGCTGGTGTCAGGAACAGAAAGTATAGCTTGCAGACTCTAAATCCCCAGAGGTAAGTGTGAGCTTACACAAGTGTCTTAACGTCTCTACACCACACTTCCCCTGTGTGTAAAATGGGACTACTGGTAGTACCTGCCCCACGGGGCTGTTGAGAGAAATAAATAAGATAATATATGCTAAAGCACTTTAAAAACGGTAAGACTAAAAAAAAAAAAAAAAACGGTAAGACTGTTATCCTGATAACATCTGTCTCATTAAAAATGAGAGAAGAGCTGGCTGTCCTGGAGTGTGGTGTGTTGGACTACAGCTGTCTTCTACCCAAATTACCAACCCTCAGTGTGTCCTCCCCACAGAAGAGGAGATGGCTTGGTCAGTCTGAAACTCCAAAAAACAAATACAAAACAAATCTGAAGCTCGTTTCGAATCATCAGCCCACAAAATCTCCAGCTACACTTTTGCTTTTGTAGCATCCTTTTCTCTTCTGGCAAATTCCAAGTTCTTTTACACTAGTATTCCACTTGGACTCACCTACATCCAACTAATTCAACTTGGGCCTCAAATTCTCATGATCCTGTAGACCACAGAATGTTCTGTGTCATTTTTTTTTTTTTAAGATTTTATTTATTCATTCATGATAGTCACACAGAGAGAGACAGAGAGGCAGAGACACAGGCAGAGGGAGAAGCAGGCTCCATGCTGGGAGCCCGACGTGGGATTCGATCCCGGGTCTCCAGGATCGCGCCCCGGGCCAAAGGCAGGCGCCAAACCGCTGCGCCACCCAGGGATCCCCTGTTCTGTGTCATTTTTTAAGGCTCACCATGTACTTTTCACTTGTGCTAAATGCTTTATTATACGTTAAAGTATTATCCTCATAACCACACTTCTAATATTTTACAGATGAGGAAACACATCCAAAGAAGTAACTCTCTCAAGGTCACAGAGCTGTGGCACAGCTGAGATTCAAACCCTGCAGTCTGATTCCAAAGCCCATGCTCTTAACAGCCAAAGCATATAACAAAAGAAGACAAATTTTAGGACACAAAGTACTAAAAATATGGGAGTGGAGTTGAGAGCAATCTTTTTCAATGTCGTGATACCCTCTGTGCAGACTACAAGTGGTCAGAAGAGGTGCCTAGTATTTCTGAGAAACAATGTGCAGAGGCAACAAAAGGCAGGATGTATTTCTAAAAAGGCAAAGACGTACATAGAAGGCATCTCACCTTTCTGCACATGTGGCACAAACTTTTCAAGCCCCTAATGATGGATTCGCTTTGTACCGTATCCACTTCCCCTAGACGAGGGCACCCATATCTTGTTACCCAAAAGCAGAGAAGCAGCATGGGCCACTATGGAGAATAGTCAGTGCACACAAGGCCCTTTGAGCCACATCACCCTCTTTCTGTGGTTGGTCAAGGTTACTATTTGCCTTTTTGACATACTATCAATTATGCTGCCGACAGAGATACTGGACCTTTAGTTTTCTTATAAAATAAGAAACTGAGTTTAATTAAACCATCAGTAACTTAGACCTAATTATTTCAGACAGTATTTAATTAATGTTTCATAGGTACCTAATGTAATTAAGGTTCCTTTAATAAGACCTTCTGTGACATTAAAATATATGACCTTTATCTTCCTTATCTACCACATTCTGACAACTCAGATTTGTCATTTTCACTAAAAGGTATAGTTTGATTAAATAGAACAGACCATAAAATTAATCTGGCAAATTATACTTGTTTGTTTCTTTTTTCCTCCTCCCCCCAAACCCTAATAAGTTAAGTCTTTTAATTAGCAGCACAGATACAAGTGTTCATGCTACCATTTTACTTTTAATTTGCCAAAGTGTTTCTTTTGTACATGAATTTTTGTGACCAAAGCAGATAACAACTATCCTTTATTAATCATGGTGAAGGGTCCAATCTTTAAGATATGAAAAATAATGAGCTGTTCTTTACTTTAACAATGACTAGTGATTGTTTTAAGATGTCTTGCCGTTAATAAAAGGGTTTAATTCCTGGTACTAATAAGCCATTCTAAGAGTGAAAATCCCTATTGGCATTGCAAACAAACAGAAACTGTGTCCTCACATTTAAGGTGATTCAAGGGTGCTCGTGACCTTCTCTCTCAAAATGCAAAAGATTTTCATGACCCTACGACCAAAATTCAAAAGGTCCCAGTGACCTTCTCCCCAAAAGCTGCAAATGTACAAGACCTAACTGGGAGAGGGGAAGTCAGTCTCATATTGGCTAAGCGTGTAATTTCCTAAGAAATTACCTTGTTCAATGAAAGTGGGGAAAGGTAGGCGAAGAGAAATGTAATTCAAGTGGAAATCCGGATATTCTTGTCCCATTTTCAAGACTCACTAAGACTGGATTTCTTTCTATCTTAGCAACAAAGATAACAGACTGTTGCCTCTTCTGAAACACAAGATCTGCCTCTATCTTCAAGGAAAAGAGCCAAAGCTAGGAAAAGGTTCTTCCCTGAGGCACTGGCTACCTGGATGCAAAGCAGTGGACATAAAGGAGGGAGTAGGGGTAAAGGGTGAGAATCCACAGAGGCTCACAGGGAGTCTGGGATACACCTTTTCTAAGTCTGCTCAGTGAGAATTCTGAACATATAGGATGAAGGCTATCACTGGTCTGGACCACTGCTATCCAACAGAACTTTCTGCAATGATGGAAACATTCTATATCTGAACTGATCAATATGATAACCACATGACTGTGGAACACTTGGAATGTGGCTAGTACAACCAACGAACTGATTTTTCAATTTTATTTAATTTGAAGTAATCAAAATTGAAACTGAAATAGCCACATGTGGGATCCCTGGGTGGCGCAGCAGTTTAGCGCCTGCCTTTGGCCAAGGGCGCGATCCTGGAGACCTGGGATCGAGTCCCACGTCGGGCTCCGGTGCATGGAGCCTGCTTCTCCCTCTGCCTATGTCTCTGCCTCTCTCTCTCTCTCTGTGTGACTATCATAAATAAATAAAAATTTTTTAAAAATGAAATAGCCACATGCGACTAGTAGCTATCTTACTGGACAGGGCAGCTCAAGACAGTCTTCCTTCCCAGCACGTCACTCACAGGAGAGAAAACTCAGAGCAGATAGCCATCCTAGTGGGCAGCCTCCTTTGCTGGGCATTGTAATATCTGGGGGCCCGTCCACAAACCCCCAGTTACTCCTCTGAGTATGAGGCCAGACTCCAGTGCCTCACTTGGACACTGCTTCCAGTTCATACTAATTATTTCCTTCTACAGCAGCTCTGGGATAATTTCCCTATGGAATCATTTGACCACATGCTGCCACTGCCATTTCTCATTGGCCCAACAACTGACAAAACTACTATGCCATGCAAGGTAGAAAGGGAAAAACAGAAACAGGAACTCACGTAGGCCATTTTCCTGCGGGAAAAATACATAAGAGGAGAAAGGTTGGCATTTTGGAACACAGGGCCAAGATTCTAGAGCTTTTACTGCTGTGTTAGGTGGCTTTGAGGTTGGACCAACCTAAACTATAATTCAAATGCCTCCATTTCTAGCTGTGTGATCCCAAACAAGTCATTTGACTGAGCTGTCCTAGCCTCCTCTGCAAAAGAAGGGAATCGCAGCAGTGTTGCAGAGTGGCTGCAAAGATTCAAGAAGGTAATGTAGAAGTAAATGCTTTAGAAACCCCTAAAGCATTACATCAACTACATATCGTTATTCCATCGTGAACCGGTTTAATACTATGCCCAGTATCACATGTGAAAACAGTTCCTTTTGCCTTTTTCCCAGATACCAGATTGAACCCTAAAATGGTGAGTCGAGCACTGGGGAATCTTGGCTCTGATGCGACCGCTGGGCTCACAGGTGCCTCAGGAGGGCCCTCTGGGCTTTGACTTCACAGTCAGACTAGTCTAGGAATCAGGGAGCAATAGGCTACTCAGGAACTCCACTTGCTTAAGTAGTGGAGAAAAACCAGAGTAAATCCCAAAGGAAAAAACATATATGTCTATATACATACATACACTTTCATATTTATATAAATTATATTTATAGATTTATGTAAAAAATATAATAAACGTTAAGTATATATAACATTAAAATAAATATAATGAAGAATACTTACAAATGCATAATTTTATTAACCACTTATTGAGTGAATGGTATTCCAAATAGAGTCAGTAACTGAGATCAAGATTTTTACATATTAATGCTCAGCTCAAATTTCAATAACTGACAGCAGTTCAAAGAGTGGCTGGAGGGCACGTGGTAGTTTGTTGAGTACTGGGGACATCCCACAGCCTGATGTGGGTGGTAGCTGCATGGGTGTATAAATATTTAAAAATCAGTTCTTCTCCGGGCACCTGGCTGGCTCAGCTGGTAGAGCATGCAACTTGATCTTGGGGTTGTGAGTTCGAACCCCACATTGGATTCAGAGATTACTTAAAAATAAAATCTTTAAATATAAATAAATATCAGTCTTTCTCTACACTTAAGATTTAGGCACCTTGGGCAGCCCCGGTGGCTCAGCGGTTTAGTGCTGCCTTCACCCCAGGGTGTGATCCTGGAGACCCAGGATTGAGTCCCCCGTCAGGCTCTCCGCATAGAATGGAGCCTGCTTCTCCCTCTGCCTCTCTCTCTGTCTCTCTCATGAATAAATAAATGAAACATTTAAAAAAATTTTAAAAGAAAGATTTAAGCACCTTACTGAATGTAAATTACACCTTAATAATTTTTTTAAAAAATTCAATTAATGAATTTTAAAAAGGATGAGCAACATATATGTGAAGTAGCATAAATGTCCATCTAAAGAAAGTGACTGGCCCAAGGCCACACACCTGGCTATCAAAAGGTAAGAGACAGTATTGGAATTCCAGTCTCTGGATTCCCAATGCAGTCTGCATTCCAATTTTCCAGGATGCTTCATGCACTGCCTGAGGGAGGATGCTTTAGGTTAGGACAGCAAAGAGCAAAATGATGTTCTCATTTTCAACAACCAACTTTTTTACAAATCACTATCAGGAGCAATTCTTAGAAGTCAGTGCTCACTTACCCAGAAGTGCAATGGGGGCCCCACACTATAAACACTACTTGCCTTCTCTCAGTTTCTCCCTCCTGAGTGTGTCCCTAAAATTCCCTGATAGCAATCATCTCACCCACATCTGCACCAGCTTCTCAGGACCACACTGAGGTCAAGCAGCATATCTCTCTGGGTGACAGCTATGAGGGGAGGGAGATGGGGTCTCCTAGGCTTTAGCTCATTCAAACCCCTGATGATTGTGGCACTAGGGTACAGACATTAAAGACAAAAACCACAGCTTTAAGAAATGAATCGTAAAATTTCCTTCGACTCACTTCCCAGCTCAAAAAATAGCTGAAGCCAAGATGTTTTAAACTCTCTAGGTTATCCTCAGAAGGTGGAATCACATAGTGAAAACCAGAAAGTTTAGAAAAGGAACAAGAAATGTAAAAACATAACAGAGGAGGAAATCTGGTAGTGACTGATGAGTTTTATAATGGCTGATTGAATTTCCATGAGAAATTGTGTTGACGAGGATGATTAATTTACCAAAATAGTTGCAGGATGAGGCTTATGTGTAATAAGCCTGATAATGCCCAGATATGAAATATAAAGAAAATATTACCAACATAGAGAACAACTACATTTAGACTTGTTAAGTGACCCTTTTCCCATTAATTCCTGAAATCAGATAATACATTTGCCCTCTTGATGGATTATTTTGACAGTTATTTTGCTTACATCTTCCTTTAAAAGTTTCTCCCATTTTAAGAGGGTGAGGGCAGGGCAATGATGGAAGACTGGCCATCTTAGCATAAAAATAAGAAAAATCTGGATGTGAAAAATAAACTTAGGTGTTCAAATAAAAAAAAACCCATTGCTCATGGCTGCAATGGAATATTTCATTACAAACACAAATCGGGCATCGCTTTAATCAAATTGAATTTAGATTATAGACTTTCACGTAAAACCTAATTTACTTTGAATTCCCCGGTCACGACTTGTATGCGCCTTACAGGACAAGGTTAAAGAGATTACATCTGGGTTCATGTCAGCAGCATCTGCTGGTTAGTCCTCTGCATGCTGATTTAATGAGAGGTTATGCACAGTCTGTCAGAAGGACTTCCATTCCAGGCAGGTGCTTGAGAGAAATCTTCATTTCCATTGCGACCACTGATGGGGCTTTCAGAATCAGGAAACCCAATGCATCACTATCCTCTGATGTGTAAAATAGTCTGATATTTGTCACCACTTAGCTATACTTACAAGCAGAAATTACAGCTAGACCGTCTTTCTTTTTTTTTTTTTTTTGCAGTTCAAAAAGGGAAAAATATTGTTATTCTGAAGTGTAGCCTTTTAGAAAATTGACTTATGCATATTTTGCCTAAAACAACCCGAGATGCCTCAGTCATCTTGAAGAGGTGTATTTTCAAGTGACACAATGCTATACATAATTGTGTAAATAATATGCATATTATAGAAGGAAAATGCATTAAAGACTGCTTATCCTTAATGAACAGAGGAGAGAAACACAGAAATCGCTCATCTTGAAAATTCTAATACAAATTTTTAAATAATTTAAATTCATTAAAACATTTTCTATTTCAATTCACAAGTTCTTCAGAGAAGAGCTTAAAGATGTTCCTGTAATTATTGTAACAGGAAGGGGTTTGAGCCATTAAAATAATCTTTGGCAATTCAGTGTGATTCTCCTTATTTACGCAGCACTCTTCTGAGTGTGCCCAAGTCCCCTTTTGCCTTCGCTGAAATGGTCACTTCTAAGCGCTGTGTCACAAAGAGGTTCAAATTCCAAAATCAATCAAGTCATTTTGCCAAAGAAGGATTTACAATCGAGTAATCTGTAATCATATAGATGTCTTATGATAATTATCTTCTTCTCGAGCATATATTTGTGACCAGGAGTGTTGTAAGGGGGGGGGGAGGGGTGGATATGGCTCGTGGCATTTCATTAGGATGAGACTGAGAAATCCCAAGCATTTTATTTTTATATCAAATCCCATTTTTGTGTATGCCCTACTCACATACCACTGTGCAAACCTAACAACTGGACATAGCTCTTGACAAATCACAGTTTAAATATTCATTTTGAGTATGCATAAAAATTATAATAAGAAGATGGGCAATTTTCTCAACAGGCCTATCATAATCATGAGAACTGATTATTCGTGGTAGGGGATACAGGATGAACAGGTGTTTGGGCTCAAGGGAATACATTAATTTCTCCAGTTTCAACAACTGGGATCTCGACTGAAGATGACAGAAGTTTTTCCATTGCGTGTATATTTGGGGGACGCAGGCAGGAACACACTGGGGTAAACCGGGGTTGCTCTGAAGCAACTACATACATGGGTTTGCATCTGCTTCAGAATGTGTTAACCTTTGCTTATTTTTTACTCAGTGATCAGTGAGTGGTAAATCTCTAGTCAAGCTCTACGAGGATGATCACCAGACTGCAAGCGCCAAAGTAAAGGCTCTAACCCTCCCTCCTGGCAGCTGACATAAGCCCGCGACCGCTTGAGAGAAATCTGAAAGAAAATGGCCTCAGCCACAAGGAATGTGAAGGATTAGGATGTTTAATGACTTAGAAGTTGAGTGATATTGACAATTCTCCCAGTGTTTAATCAAACATTTAAGACAAGTTGAAGAGTCAGAGAGTAGTTTCAGGACAATAAAAGCAAACAAACTGCCTTGTCCAGACAAGTCAATTTCTGCTAAAGTGACAGCATTTCTGAAAAAAAAGTTTCCCTGTTTCTCCAACCCCACAGCCACAGCAGTTGAGTAGATTCAGTGGCCCATCTGACAAACAGCCATGTGCTCAAATGCACATCGGTCCAAGCTGGTCTCTTGCCCAGTTTTGATAATAAATGAAATAAGCCTGAGTGCCAATAATAAAGATATATTCTCATCTTCTGGTTCTGGTGTGCACTAACTATGAAGGCAGGCTTATTTAGATTTCTATAGTGTCTCCTTTGTGATTCCCCGTAGACATCCTTGGATGCTCACAGGATAAGCACAGTTAATAAAATTCGATTGTGTAATATGTCATGAAAACAAGAGTGAATGATTTTTCCTGTATCAAGCAAGCACTTCTTTCGGTAGAAGCCTCATCTCTTTAGTAATCCTACAGATCCATTGCTAGTAGAAATTCTGCCCATTAGGGAAACCACGGGACACAAAACTAGAAACATTTTTTTTTCAAAGAGGGCTTCCTCAAAGGTCTTCGTGGCGAGTGGGGCAGGTAAAACCCGGGGTGAGCAAACTAGAATTTGCATGTCAATAGATGGGTTTAACATACATTAACACATTGGTGGAGAACGAACCATTGTTTATGTGTTAATGAAGACATTTTCCTAATGATAGGTATGCATTTTTGCATATCTCTCACATCTAAAGTTTGCAGAAAATTTGACTGGGGGGTGGGGAATAAAACAGTCATTTCCCTGGATAAATCAAAAGTTATCATCAAGGTGGCCAAAGCAGAATAAATAAAGCAGCACATTAATAACTAGAGATCACTAGATTAATGCTGCATATTAATAACTAAAATGTCACTCTAAATCCATCAGAATTAGAAAAAAACTATTTTCTTCTCCTGTGGCATGAAATCATGGCTGCAAATGTTGAAGAGATTTGCCCTTCTCAGCACAAGGCTGTAGATTCAAACATGAGCTTATTAGCAAGTTAGACAGGTGAAGACACCATCACATCCAGTGTTGGCTTCCTGGCAAGGTATGGAGTTGGGGGAGATGGGGATGAGGGGTGGGTAAATAAACTCTTAAGTGAAAGTATCTCAGAACCTTGAGCTTTTACTCCAGAAACGCTAGTTTCTCCAAGGCCACGTTCAACCCTTTCTTAAAGTATCATCCTAAAAACCCTTTAAGACGTTCTTTCAAAGACAAGCTGCCCCTTCTCAGTTCAGGCCTAGTAATTAATAGAGAAGTAATTCCAGGAAGTGAGAAATACTTCCCCTCAAAAGTCAACCAGAAGGCTTGGAAGTAGAATCTCTGAATGCCTTGGCCCATGTTCTCCTCTCTCCTCATGACATACTTCTCCATTCCCCTTTCACTCAGCTCTTCAGGTACAGATCATCTCCCAGGCACTGTGCTGGGAAATGGGTGGCACTCTGTGGTCAAGATTTTCCTCTACGTCTCCGCTTGAAACCCGCCCCCCTTAAATTTCTTCCCTTCCTTCCTCAAATCTGAATAAACATCTGTTCACTGCCGTACTCTAAGGCACTGAGAACACAGACAGGCCATGCCCTCAAGAGGCTCACATTCCCTTGTGGGAGTGGGAATATAAATATGTAACAGGCAATGGCATCACACTGTGGTCAGGGCTCTCACTGAGGTCAACACAAAATGCTTTAACTGTCACCAAAAAAAAAAAGGGGGGGAGCCACTAACATCACTCCAGGAACAAGGAACTCAGCACAACTTTTCTCAGGGTAACATACTGCTTTAAGGTAGCTAAAATGTTCTCTCTCTCAAAGTTTAAAGGCCTCTGAATTATATATACTGGTGAAAAGGGGGGGGGATTCACTCAGTGAGGTGGGGGGGCAAGTAGAAAATGGTGTGAAACAGGTAGAAAGGCACTCACCCACCTACTTCCAAACTCCTTGAAAGTGTCAACATGATGGCTGGGGCTTACCAAGGAAACTGACTTTTGCCAAACAAGAAGACAGGGTGTCTGTCTCTTTTGTTTAGACTGTTTGTATAGTGCTTAACACAGTATTTCTTACTTTAAAATGGTATCCAAACAATTGTTGTTTTGCAGTGGAATCCCTTTGCCTCCCACCCAAACAAAAGCTTCTACAGAATCCTGAGAATAAAAGAACCAAGCAGAGCTGTTCCTGCTGAAGACCTGGAGCAAAGGCATTCCCTGGGGCCACTCCAAAGTTATCTGCAGGCTCTACAGACTGCACGTCTGTCCCCTGCCGTCTCCCCCACTAGACTGTGAGACCCACAAAAACAGCAACTGTATCTTTTGTACATTCCTATTTCCAGAAACTACCACGCTGCCTGGTGAATGATGTGAACTGAACTGAAAAGGAATGCAAGGGAAGGAGAAATAAATGATGTGTGCCAGAGAGATGCAAGATGTGTCAATGGAGACAAGAGGGGTAAGTGACTCATAGTTGGATGTGGTAACCAAAGGAATAAAACCGTTGGCATACAAAATGAATAACGTTTGTCCCAAGTAACTTGAAACACTGTGCAGAGAAAAGCAAGCAATTAGGAAAATCTATAATTAAAGCAACGTGACATACAGGTTATATACAGAACCCACCAAACATAGAACCATGCCAGGGGATCCGGGATGGTTGCCTGGATGGAGGAGTTAAAGCTGGAACTAAAACAGAAAGGTCTGGTCACATAACTTAGAAGGAAGAAGGGAAAGGCAGGCTGGGTATCAAATCAAGAAGACCCTCACATGCCATGTTCAAGAGTCTCACTTTATTCTACAGTAGGTAGATAGCCCCTGAGTAATTCAAAACAGGTAAATAAGAGGGCTAAATTGGATATTAGAAAGAAGTAGAATTAAGAAGCTCTTTTTAATAAACCAGTAAAGAGGTGGTAAAAGCAGTGGCTTTGGGTACAGAAAGGAGACCGTGGATTTAAGAGCTATAAATTGAAAGAGCAGAACTGGCCGGGTTTAATAGCCTACTCTCTGGTTATTTTTGGTTTCTCCAGCCGAAAGCAAAGCGTCATTTCTAGCTGGATCTCCACAACGGCAACAACCAGACACTCTGTGTGTTGTAGCACCTGAAGGGAAGGAGGGAAGGAGGAAGGGAGGGAGGCCTGGGGAATGGAGGATGGGAGGAATGGAGAGGCAACTGGGTCCTTCTCCTAACTGAACCCAGGTCAGTGTGGCCTGGAAGCATGAGCAGGACTTCTCATCTGCCCATCTTCCCAATTCTACATTTTCCAAGTCCCTCATCCTCATCTCCTCTTAGCTGATTAGCTACTTGCTATGCAATCTAGAGGCTGAGGCTTTTCTTTCTTAGGGCTTCCAACTTGGACATGATGCTATACTTGTTATTAACTTAGTAGTTATAATGGAAAAAAGCTAAAAGGTTCAACCATTCATTTAATTTCCTTAATACTGCTCCTCTCTAATGAAGGGGCACATGACTTCACCTCACAAAACTGAGGGTTTCTGGGACGCCTGGGTGGTTCAGTGGTTGAGCATCAGCCTTCAATTCAGGGTGTGATCCCGGGATCCTGGGATCGAGTCCCGCATTGGGCTCCCCATGGGGAGCCTGCTTCTCCCTCTGCCTGTGTCTCTGCCTCTCTTTCTCTCTGTGTCTCTCATGAATAAATAAAATCTTTACGAAAAAACAAAGATTTAAAACAAAACAAAAAAACAGCCATATCTTGAATCCACTGGAGACTTCTGATAAAGCACCAAAGGCAATGGAAGGAGGACATTGCCAGAACTTGGTAAACAGCTTACCCTACCAATTTGAAAGACATTAATAGTCCCCATCAAAGCCATTTTCTTCCACTTTTGCTTTTCACAAAGAAGGGTTTCCTTTATGAGACTTGCTGCCTACATTCTAAGTGTTGCTCATCTGAGAATATATGCCTACATTATTGAGTTATTATAGGAATTAAATGATATTCTATGTAAATAATGCTTAAAACACAGTAGACATGCCACAATAATAGCTATCATTATTATTATCATCAGCATTTATTAATTTAGTCAAGCAAGCATCCAATAAACATTGACTGACTTTTTCAAAGATTTTATTTATTTATTTATTTATTTATTTATTTGAGAGAGAGCCTACACAAGAAGGGCGGGGAGGTGGCTAGGTTGAGGGGGAAGCAGGCTCCCTGCTGAGCAGGGAGCCCCATGTGGGGCTTAATCCCAGGGTCCTGGGATCATGACCTGAACTGAAGGCAGATGCTTAACTGACTGAGTGACCCAGGCACTCTTTTTTTTTTTTAATTTTATTTATGATTGATTTTTTAAGTTTTTTAATTCCAGTATAGTTGACGCACATTGTTGTATTAGTTTCAAGTGTGCAATATAGTAATTCAACATTTCTATATGTTACTCAAGGCTCACCATAAGTGTGCTCTTTAATACCCATTGCCTAGTCCACCCATTCCCCCCATCCACCAGAATGACTGAATGAAATAAGTTTCTTAAAGTGAGAGGATCCTACAAAAAGATGCAGACAATTTTGGCAGTTTTAAACTTGCCTAAAGGTATAAATCTTGAACATTTGTTTAGGCCTTTACCATTTACAAAGTCCTTTTACATAACTTTTTTTTTCCATTTAAATTGTAAACTGCTCTCCACACCCAGCACACCCAACCCCCTTCACCCTGCCTTATTTTTTTCCATAGCATTTATCAACTTCTCTTATACTACACATTTAACTTTCTCATATTTCACTATTTATTGCCTCTCCCCCACCACGTACACACCATAGAATGTAAGCTCGCAAAGAGCAGACTTGTTTTGCTCCCTGATGTGTTCTAAGTGCCTAGAAGAGTGTCTTGTATACAGCAATAACACAGAGTGACTGAAGGATGGAAGGAAGGAAGGAAGGAAGGAAGGAAGGAAGGAAGGAAGGAAGGAAGGCTGGCTCTACAGCTAATTGGTTAGTGGGACCACACAATTAGGTTCAAAGATCACTTACTCTGGGGAAAAATGTTAAAGCTGGGTTGATTGTGGGGGAGTACAAAATAAAAAAACTAAGGAGGCAAGGGGGTCTGGGGGGGGAGTGAAAGTGGGAGGTAACTCCTCCCTGCACTGGCCCGAGGCTAAATGGGCTGAAATGCCTGCAGGAATCTCTGCTTTGGAATGTAGCTTCATTGAAACATAAAAAAAAAAACAGGGATCCCTGGGTGGCGCAGCGGTTTGGCGCCTGCCTTTGGCCCAGGGCGCGATCCTGGAGACCCGGGATCGAATCCCACGTCGGGCTCCCGGTGCATGGAGCCTGCTTCTCCCTCTGCCTGTGTCTCTGCCTCTCTCTCTCTCTCTGTAACTATCATAAATAAATAAAAAAATTAAAAAAAAAAAAACATCAAAAAATAAAAATAAAAAAAAACAAAAACAAAAAAAACACAATTCTTCATTTACAGATAGTTTTTTAGAATTAACAAAAAGATCTCCATTACATCACTTGATTAACACAACCATCTGAGAAGGCAATGTTCATCCTCCTTTCACAGATGAGCACAGAGAAGCTCACAGAAGGGAAGTAACTTGACCCAGGTACCCTGGGCCCAACACCACACCAGTGCTCAAACTCCAGTCTCTGGCTTTTGGGGGCAGTGCCTCACAACTTCTTCACGTTGCCTCTGTTGTGCATTCATACTTACCAAGGCATTTCATTTTTTATTAATATGTAAAAAAAATGAAAAAAGCCCAAATTTCTCCATTACAATGAATAACTGATTTTGAACCTCACCACAATGATTGTTCTCCTGTATTGTTGACAGGTTGTATGCAAATCCTATCTAAGGCTGGCAGGCTGGGAACAGCTTTCCTAGAGCCCTAATGCACAGAGCATAAAGCCAAACTCCTCAGTTTGGCTTTCCAGGTCCTCCACAATTTAGCCCCAACTTTCACCTCCCAGCATGGTGCCTTCTAGCTCTTAGCCACACTGGTCTTACTGTTTCCCAAATATACCTTCCACTATCCCAACCAGGGGCCTTTGTACTAGCTGCTTCTTCATCAGGGATACTTGACATCTGTGCCTTTCAAAGCATGGCTCACAAGTCAGAACCCACCCTCTCCAAGAATCCTTTCTAAAACATCCCAGACAAAATGGCTTGCTCCCTCTAGTCCTACAGCACCTGATACCTTTGCAAATGCCCTCAGGAGAGGCTGGCTTTTGTTTGTTACTCTTCTAACAGACTGAGCTCCCGGAGAGCAGCATCTGTCTCCCCTACACTTTCCAAGGCAGAGAATAACTGATTTTTAAAAATGAACATTTGACAAAACTAGTATCAGCTTAGCTGCTTGACTTAATAGAACTGTAAATGGCTGGGAAATCAATTATTTCCTTCCTACCATAATAAAAGTTTATGATGTTAGATAATACTTCTTATCTCTGCCTGAACCTTGTGTATACCTCCTTAAAAGTAAGGAGTAACTTACTAAAATAAGGACAAAAGACAACCACAAAGTCTGTTAAAATGGGATCTGCTTTCTCATTTACAGAGTTCTTCCTGGAGGCCACCCACTATAACTGCCTCTTTTCAGAGAATACCATTACATATTTTAAAAACTTAATTGAAATCCCAAAACCAAATAGAAATTATGTTAGGTGAGAGATAGTAAAGCTGTAATGAAATAGACTGAAGGAGAACCCAGGTTGTATAGGCTGAGGGTCACTAAGAGAAAGGAGAGAACCAAAGATCACAATGAACCAACGAATGAGCAAACGAACAAACAAAACAAATAGATCACTTGCATTTTACAGTTGGAGAAACTGAGACCCAGGGTCAGGAAGTGATTTCCCCTAAGGTCATGCTTGAGCTAATAAGAAACAATTTAACAACCAAAATGATCGGGACACCTGGGTGGCTCAGCGGTTGGGCTTGGGCGTCTGCCTTTGGCTCCAGGCATGGTCCCAGGGTCCCGGGGTTCCGGGATCCCGGATCGGGTCCCACCTTGGGGTCCCTGCATGGAGCCTGCGTCTCCCTCTACCTGTGTCTCTGCCTCTCTTTCTGGGTCTCTCATGAACAAATAAAATCTTTAAAAAACCAAGAACAACCAAAATGATCTACTGAGTACATACCAGGAGTTTTCACACGCATCATCATAACTAATACCACTCACTCAGGGAGTTAAATTCAACAGCCAGAAGGAGCTTTCCAATCCACAAATCTAACCATGTCACTCCCCTGCTAAAAACTTCAGAGAGATTTAGCGACTTTGGGAAAGGCTTGAAGAAGTCTATCTTCTGGAGTGGCAAATATTAAACGAGTCAAAATTAGCAAAGACAATCATTCGAAGAATCTGATGATTGATCAAAGGCTTATAACAAACTGAGAAGCATTCGTTCAACGTGATCCTCTACCTTGGGAGGCCACAGCAGTCAAGCTAAGGGATACCACACACACACACACACACACACACACACACAACCCGAGAGCTCTACTTTACAGATTTGAAAACTGAGACTCAGGGCAGCCCGGGTAGCGTCGCCTTCAGCCCAGGGTGTGATCCTGGAGACCCGGTATCGAGTCCCACATCGGGCTCCCTGCATGGAGCCTGCTTCTCCCTCTGCCTGTGTCTCTGCCTCTCTCTCTGTATCTCTCATGAATAAATAAATAAAATCTTTAAAAAAAAAAAAAAGAAAACTGAGACTCATACAATTTAAATGACATATTAAGTAAAACTTGAACTCAGAATATTTTCTCTCCAATTTAATTAGGGCCTGTTCTTGACTCTCAGCACTAATGTGAAGTTCGAGGAGAGAAATACCTGAGTCTGTGGAGATTACTGCGGGCACTCTTCCTAGTTCTCATCTCCAGTTTTGACATTCCTGCTGTTATCAGCACAGAGTGAACACCTCTTCCCTATAGTCCCAAACATCCTTAGGGCTGCAAGTTTGAGGACTGGCTCAGGATGACAGCGCCAGGTTTAAGAAGTTCCAATGCACACTGGTATCCACTGTTCTAGGCATTCTGAGACCCAAAACATCAGTGCCACCAATTAATTATACCATGTAATTTCCACCACGCAAATGAGGAGCAAGGCGCTTCCTCAGTGCAAACAGCTGCTTAGGTGCACGGCTTGGTGAATCGAGAATGCTTTTTTTTTTTTTTTAAAGGATGGTAGAGTGAGAGCATGGTTTTATTTATTTTTTTATTTATTCATGAGAAACAGAGAGAGAGAGAGAGAGAGAGAGAGGCAGAGACACAGACAGAGGGAGAAGCAGGCTCCAGGCAGGGAGCCTGACATGGGACTCGATCCCAGGTCTCTAGGAGCACGACTAGGGCCGAAGGCAGGTGCTAAACTGCTGAGCCACCCAGGGATCCCCTCACGAATGCTTTTGTAACAAAGGGAAGGATCCTCTTTCTCCCCACAGATGCAGGCCGTGCTGAGGCATATAGTTCAGCAAAGGGAACATGGGACATACAGCCATATGAGCCCCTTGTCCCCTTTCCCCCCACCTCCATGGATAAAATCAGTAGAGTGGCCACGGCACCCAATGCATACAGGTAGGGGAGTTAAGGTTAGCAGGAAGCCTGTGGCCAATCAGCATTACATTCCTGAATATGCCTTCATGTCTCATGCTTTCCTAGCCCCACAAGCCATGCCAGACCTGCTTCCTGGATGACCAGCTACTTCTTACTGAGCTGAGAGTTCCTTGTGGGCAGGATCCAAATGTTATTTGGCTCTATGAAAACCCATTTCAGTGTCTACCATGGACGGTCCTAATCACTTCTAGCCGTCACACACTGATTGAGCCCCTCCCATGCACCCAGCTCTGGGCTGGTGCTGAAGAAACCAGAAAGGAAGAAGGTCCCTGCCCTCAAGGAATTCACAGTGATGAGGTAAGATGGACAGATAAACAGAAGGCAATTAAACTGTATGGAGCTCTGAGAGAATAAACACATGGGTGGTCCGTCCAGGAGCATCATGGAAAGTCACCTAACCCAGCCTGGAGTATTGGGGCTGGGGAAGAATCTGGAAAGATGTTATGGAAAATGGGACTGGAGCTGAATCTTGAAGACTGAGTAGCATCTGGTCATATAATGGAAGGAAGAGGGGTTGTTAGGGAAGGAGCTCCAAGTAGAGGAGGCAAATGTGTAAAGACAAAGGCAAAGAGCAAAACTTGAGGGATGCCTGGGTGGCTCAGGGGATGAGCGTCTGCCTTTGGCTAAGGCCGCGATCACGGGGTCCCGGGATCACGTCCCACACTGGGCTCCCATCAGGGAGCCTGCTTCTCCCTCTGCCTGTGTCTCTGCCCCTCTTTCTGCGTCTCTCATGAATAAATAAATAAAATCTTTTTTTTTTTTTTAAAGAGCAGAACTTGATCAAGAACACTAAGGAAGCAATTCCTCACAGTGCATTAGAGGCAAGGTGAGGTAGGAGGAAAAAACAGTGAGGCTAAAGAGATAAGAAAGGGGCAGGCACGTGATCCCTGAATTCTTACTCTTCCTGAAATCCCCACAAAGCCCATGTAAGATGCAGAGTATGCAGCTGCCAATACCTGATTGCTCTGGGTCACCTTTCAATCCCCCTACTCTACAAACCTGTTTTAGGCAGCTCAGGCTGCCATAACAAAATACTATAGACTGGGTGGCTTAAATGACAGACACCTATTTCTCATGGTTCTGGAGACTGGGAAGTCCAAGATCAGGGTGCCAGCATGGTCGGGTTCTGGTGACAGCCCTCTTCCTGGTTGCAGACTGCTGACTTGTCATTGTATCTGCACTTGGGAGAGAGCAAGCTAGCTCTCTGGCCTCTTCTTATGAAGGCACTAATCCCATTCCCATGAGGGCTCCATCCTCATGAACTAATTACCTTCCAAAGGCCCTACCTCCAAATACCATCACAGTGGGGGTCAGGCTTCAACATATGAATTTGAGAGGAATAAAAACATTGCATATGTACTGCAACCCCCGAGGCTTTCCTCCTGCCCCATCCCACAGCAGACTGGAATGCCTTTACTTGTAGATAAAGATCTGGAATCTAGCTTTCCTAGCTTGGTTCTACTTCTACAAGGTTTTGCTTGCTGCCAGAGGTGGTGGAGCTGATAACTTTCACTATTCCATCTAGGAGAATAGCCATTTCTGAAGAAAATCAAGGACTATTGTATATATAGACCACATCTTCTTTACCCATTCATCTGTTGAAGGACATCGTGGCTCCTTCCAGTTTGGCTATTGTGGACATTGCTACTATAAAATTTGGGATGCAGGTGTCCTGCCATTTCACTGCATCTGTATCTTTGGGATAAGTACCCAGTAGTGCAATTGCTGGGTTGTAGGGTAGCTCTATTTTTAAATTCTTGAGGAACCTCCACACTGTTTTCCAGAGTGGCTGTACCAATTTGCATTCCCACCAATAGTGCAAGAGGGTTTCCCCCTTCTCCACATCCTCTCCAAATTTGTTGTTTCCTGCCTTGTTAATTTTCCCCATTCTCACTGGGGTGAGGTGGTATCTCATTGTGGTTTTGATTTGTATTTCCCTGATGGCAAGTGATGTGGATATATACAATGGAATATTATTCAGCCATCAGAAAGGATGAATACCCACCATTTGCTTCGACGTGGATGGAACTGGAGGGTACTATGCTGAGTGAAGTAAGTCAATCAGAGGACAAACATTATATGGTTTCACTCATACGTGTAATATAAGAAATAGTGAAAGGGATTATAAGGGAAAGGAGGGGAACTGAGTGGGAAAATTAGAGGAAGACAAACCATGAGAGACTCCTAACTCTGGGCAACAAAGGGGTCCAAAAGGGGAGGTGGGTAGGGGGATGGGGTAACTGGGTGATGGGCGCTGAGGAGAGCACTTGATGGGATGAGCAAATACTATATATGGGTGTTAATACTATATATGGGCAAATCGAACTTAAATAAAAACAAGTGTAAAAAAAAAAGAAAATCAAGGACCACTTCAGTTTACAGAGTGTTAAAAATGGCATATGAGAACTTTTGGAATCTTCAAAATCTTACAAGGGAAAGGGCCAGAGATACCTGGCTGGCTTAGTTGGTAGAGCATGTGACTCTTGATCTCAGGGTCATGAGTTCAAGCCCCATGTTGGGCATGGAGACTACTTTAGAAAAAAGGAAGCATCTAATCCAAACCCCTCATTCCACTCTCGGAGGAAAAGTAAGATACAGAGAGAGGAAGGGGCTTTGTCCAAAATCACGCAACAAGGGAACCAGGCCCTCCTAGGTCAGTGCAGAGGAAAGAATCCCTCATTTGGAGAGAGATCAAATCTTCAAGTTTGTCACTGTGTGTGTCACCTTAGACAGCTGGTAGGATTAAACAGACACAATAACATCTATAAAGGTTGTGTACAGTGTCCGCCTATAGTAAGTTTCAATAAATGGTCACCATCATTACAATTTCCTGGGACCTTTGGCAAACCCATCTTTGCATGTGTATGACATAAGCCAAGAGATTTTTTTTTAAAGATTTTATTTATTTATTTATGAGAGACACACACACACAGAGGCAGAGACATAGGTAGAGGGAGAAGCAGGCTCCTTGCGGGGAGCCGGACGTGGGACTCGATCCCGGGACTCCAGGATCAGGCCCTGGGCTGAAGGCAGCGCCAAACCACTGAGCCACCCGGGCTGCCCCAAGCCAAGAGATTAACTTGAACACTGGGAAAAGTGAGATGTCCCTGCTGGTGACATCAGTCATCAAACTGCTTTGCTATGACTTTCAATGTGAAGTCCACCTGTAGGGCTGATGAACAAAATATGAGATTCTTCTAACTTCTAAGAATGAAAGGAAATAAGCATTGCCATGAGAGATTAGTGTGCACTGTCTGAGAAGCTCATGCTAGCATATTGGTTTACCTATTTAATCCTGAATCGGACTCAGTGTCGATTTTAATGTTTCTAATTAGTGCATCTTGGGAACTGGCAATGTCTCTCTCCAGCCCTCCCCTGGGGAAACAACCTAGATGTAGGGTCCCTCCTCATTCTTTCTCTGCCATTTGTCACTGTTTATTAAGACATCTGGCCATCATTAGGGACTTTACTTAAATACAAGAGGAAATAATAACATGTTTCTCAATACAATAACAATAACACTGTATGCTGTGCAATCCAATACAATCGCTACCAAAGTATAAGCAAATTGTAGTTTGGTGAAAAGACAAATGGACATGGGTCAAGAGGAATCCTTTCCTTGCATGATTTTGCCAACAAGATCCACCATTTTGGACAAGTCCCTTGATCTTTCTAAGACTATTTCCTTGTCTTGTACATTTTAAATAAGTTTGCCCACATCTGTGCTGCATGGCTCACGAGGTTGCTATGATGATGATGAGAATCTAAGATTTACTGAGTCCCATGACTATGTACCAGACACTGAAATCAATATATATTTACATAATCTTGTTTATTTTCCACAATCACTTCAAGGGGTAAGTATCATCAATTCCTATTTTTATAGATGAAACTGAAGCTCAAAGAAGCTTAACTTCTATTAAGGGCCAGGGACAGGATTCAAACCCAGCTCTGGGCTCCTAACCATTCCTCTGTGCTGCACTTTTATCGCTACCTGTCAGAGCCCTACCTAGTCTCTCAGCTAGAATTTTACTAGGAATCAACCAAGTCTTATGCTAGATATTTCTTCAAATCCAACAGTACAGACTAACCGCAGAATTAGTCTTAATCTGAACTGAAGTCTCTAGTTTACTTACGTATTTTTTTAAAGATTCTATTTATTTATTCATGAGAGAGACAGAGACATAGGCAGAAGGAAAAGCAGGCTCCATGCAGGGAGCCCGCCCGATGTGGGACTTGATCCCGCACCCTGGGATCACAACCTGAGCGGAAGGCAGATGCTCAACTGCTGAGCCACCCAGGCGTCCCTCTAGTTTACTTATTTAAAAATGACTTTTGTAGGGGCACTTGGGTGTCTCAGTTAAGCATCTGCCTTCTGCTCAGGTCACAGTCCCAGGGTCCTGGGATAGAGCCCAGCACTGGGCTCCCTGCTCTGTGGGGAGTCTGCTTCTCCCTAACCCTCTGCCTCTGCCTTTGCCTCTGCCTCTCCCCTGGCTTTTGCACGCAAGCTCTCTCTCTCTCACTCACTCACTCTCTCTCAAACAGATAAATAAAACCTCTAAAAAATAAAAATTAAATTAAATGGTTTTCGAATTCTCTAAGTCTTTTTAGAAGTCATTATGAGAAAGGATAAGATGTTAATCTCTGCAGGTGATAAGTACTACTATTCATTTTTTTTAATTTGGCTTGGACAATTGTGCCTATTTCTGAGACCTTGGAAAAAATATAAAAGCCATGAAATCTGAACAAGACTTCTCTCCTAATACAACACGACTCCTGATGCAATCTATAGAAAGAATACACGTTCCGTTGAACTTGCAAAGAAAAAAAAAATTAAAACATTTTAAGCAAAAATAAAAGATTTAAGATCCATATAACACTAATTGTATATTTTTAACAGCAAGTATGTCTCTATTATAAAGGATATTTTATGTTATCTCAGAATTAAAACACAAGAGGCCCCTCTGTCACAAACCAAAGCCCCCATCATCTCAGTGAGTGCTCTCTAGAGAGCCTTGACAGGAACAATCTCAAGTGACAGTGCCAAATGTGGGAGACCATGATGCAGAATTGGAACCATGGAGTAATTAGTTCATTTTTTTTCTTTCATTCAAAAAGGACTTTCTCAAGGACTATGATTCATTCCACAAACATCTGTGCAAAGCCATGTAAGGGGTAAGAAAAGTGGCATGGTTCCCTCTCCCTCCACACTAGAGGAATTTTCAATCCTGTTTCAGGAGAATAAGAAAGCCTAGCTGAAAAACAAGACAACTCTTAATTGCGCTTGCTCTGTGCTAAAACCAATGCCAGGTGCTTTCAACTGTATTATCTCATTGAATCTCCACCCAAACTCAGTGAAAAAGGCCTGACTACCCACCCCTTTAGAATGAGAAAACTGAGGTTCATGGAGATTAGTAAACTTGCCCACTATAGTTAATAACACTGTATAGCATATTTGAAAATTGCTAAGAGAGTAGATCTTAAAAGTCCTCATCACAAGAAAAAAGATGTGTAACTATGTGTGGTGATGGATGTTAACTAGATTTATCATGGCGATCATTTTGCAATATAAACAAAAACCGAATCATTATGCTATAGACATGAAACTAATATAATGTTATATGTCAATCATACCCCAATTAAAAAAAAAAAAAAACTTGCCCAAACCATACAGACAGTATAAACAGGCTCTATTTCATATCAACATCCTGAGAAAAGTTTCTTTATATTCTTGTCCTGAACATATTGTCCCCCTCCAAAGCTGCGGTTAAAGCTTCAGGTATCTTTGCTGCCAGTTATGGTACTCCCTCAGATTTCAATCCAACTGCCCAGAACATAACATACTTGATTACTCCTTCCTAAATGAAAGCTAAATGCTGTAATACATAAAACCAGACCCAACAAAATACTCATGCAGCCCTCAGTCTAGACAACTTCCAGGTTATTGATATGCAACCACACATTGCTGACCTCTGCTACTAAACCTCACCTTTTGAAGGTGGCAATTTCCCCCAGCTTCTGTAAAATTCTTTCTGAAAACAGGCACTATTCACATGCAACAGATAAGAGGAACAGTCTCACACTTGCATTGTAAGACTTTAGCCTCTATTGTAGGAACCCACAGGTAGAGAGAATCAAGGGATTTCATTGCCAAGAAAGAGTCCCTTCTTCAGGCTGCCAAGGATGTAGCAAGTCTGTGCTCTTTGGCAAAAATGCTTTTGGTAAGTCTTCTGACATCCCTCTGAACAAAGCAGCAGAAAAAGTTAATGCTCAAAAGCAAAAGGCAAATACACTAATGTACTCGATATCAAAAAATTATGGTAGGAAGCCGTCAGACGGAAGCAACATCAACAAGGAACTTATGCAGAAAACGGGCATAAGAACCATTTTGGTAACATTTTTTTGTAATTGCTCTATAGAAATTCTTTGAATAGCCATCCTAGTGGCTCTACTCTTGTCCATTCCTTCCTTCTATGCTGGCAGACTATCTATCTCTAAGTGGTTTAAAGGATAAAAGGAATGACATTCCTCAGAGATAAGTCCAGTTATTGTGTTATTTTATGTAAGTGATTTTGTAGTCATGTAAAAATATTTTTTTTATTTTATAGTGAATGAATCAATTATCTTTAATTGAACTTTTCAAAATGATTCTAAGTCCTCTTACGAGCACAACTCTAAACAGTATGTTCCCAGGCCAACCCTATAGGATTCCACTATTGTTTAATTCTCCAAGGAATTTACATAGAGGTTTATAAAGATCAGACACACAAATACTCTAATTTGAAAAGAAGCAAAGCCTTCCCGGCGGCCTGTAACTCTATTTTGATGTTTCTAGAACATGCATCCAAAAGCTTAGTAAGACTCTCTGGTCTTACTGCCAAATATTTTCCTCATATTATTACTGCATGTATGTTGAAGGTTTTATTTTGCAGCAAACCCTACAAACGAGATTTTTTTTTTCTTTTTGCAGGCCAGATAATTTCACCAACTGGTGAAGACTTTGTAATTATTTAAATGAAATTATATCTAATGACACCAAACCAATGGGGTTAGGAAATTTCAAAATCCATATTTTTAAAAAACAAAGATGTATAAACCAAATCGTGGTCTAAAAGGCACAGAAAAATTATCTGGAGATGGATTTAGCTCTGTGAACAATTAGAAACAATACTGAAAGCTGCTCATTTATGTCCCTCCCCTGTCATCACCTCGTCTGGGTTTTTCAATAATGAACTAAGAAATATAGGGGAAAAAAACAAAGCAGGGTTTTCAATATGGTTTTTCTCTGGGGAACAATAAAAACATTAAACTTTATACATTTAAGTGTCTGTGCACCGAATGGTAGCCTTTTCATGGGAGTCCAGCTTGGGTTTTGTCTGGGTGGGGAAGGGGGAGGGAGTCTGTGAATACCCTCAGAGTCATTTAAAATATATAGTATTAGCTAATTGATGAGAGGACTAAAAACAATAGTAAGTAGGCAGCCTGGCTGTGTGCCAGGAGCAAAGCTTTATGTTGAAAGCGAGTTTACATTAGAGGCCTGTTTTTCCCCTTTCCTTATATGAAATGAACAGCTGTAATTGAAAAGCAAGGAGCTCTATGGTTTATAGAAATAGGTGTTGTGAAGAGCCTTGGCCGTCTAATTTTCTTCCTATTGCAGGGCAGGCTTCCATTGTCTGTTTTTTAGAGCTAATTTCTTTTCTGATCAAAAGGCCCACGTCGTTGAAAAGGTAGTAATGACTATTCATTTGGCTGAAGCCTCCATTCTCCAGACTGCAAGCTTTATTTAGAAATGGCTATTTCTTTCTAAAAGGAAAAGCTCATTTATGTCCTCTATAATGTCAATTAAAGTAGAATATATTTTAATTATTTATCCTGAGGAGAAACCTTTTAGGAACTTAATTTAGTATGCCTATGCTATGCAGACACTACAATATGTGAATGTGGAATGATATCTAGGCACATGGGTTTTATTTTATTTTACCACTAATGAATAGTTTATTTGCAACTAATTAACAAGTTAAATCGGCACAATTAGTGTCGGATTTCTTTAATAATATAACTCATAAAGGGATAGCCATTGGAACTAGAAAATAAGGTTGGTTGTTGGCTTTGTAAAGAAACCATTCCACAAAAGGGGCAGTTTTTTCCCATTAGAAAGGGTTATTGGGACGTTCTTCCCGTTGCTTTTTCGCGTGAAAGCTGGGCTGTGCTGGGGGAGGAAATATGTTCAGAAACAAGGGGAGACGGTGTTAATTACACAAACATCACGTTGGAAAAGCCTCGGGGTCGTAACCCGGCGACGCTTTTCCGGAGAAATGGAATTGGGGTGACGGCGGCCTGGGCGCCCAAGCGCCCGCGCGGCCAGGCCTCCCGACAGACCTCGCTCGGTCGCCCCGTCTGGCCGCGGGCCCGCGCTGAGGACAGGCGACCTCCATACCTGGCAAGCGGCGGCGCGCTAGCTGTCCCCGGGCCGCGTCCTCCGCCCGGCTCTCGGTCGCGAGCAGCGGCCCCGGAGCCTCGAACAGCCGCCGCTCTGAGACGGCGGCGCCGGGGGCACGCGGGGGCCCGGCGGGGCGCCGCTCGGCTGGCGCGGCTCGGCGCGGCCGCGGGAAAGCGCGCGCGCCCGGGGAACGCGCGTGGCCCCTGCGAGCGGGGCGCGCCACGCCGGCGACCCCGTGGAGGCCGGGCCGGCCGCGGAGGACCTCGCGAGGGCGGCTCCCGCGCGGCGCACAGTAGGCGCGCCACGGAGGTCGAGCGAGAGGAGGAGAGGTGGCGGCCCGAAGAGCGGGCCGAGGAGAGGACGGAACTGCGCGCGTCGAAGTCCGCAGCTCTCCAGTCTCTCCGAAGAAAATGCGAAAGGAGAAAAGAAAGAAAGAAAAAGAGAAAAAAGGGGGGAGGGGAGAACGGGCTGGACGCCGCCTCGAGATCTACAACGTTCTCCAGAACGCTCGCCCGCGCCCCCAGCCCGCCGTCATCCTGCGCCCCCAGCGGTCGGGGCCGATGCTCGCGCCGGGAGGTCCCGGGAGGCGACGGGCGCCCTTCCCCGGGAGCGCTGCCAGGCCTGGTGCACCCGTGCGCCCCGCTGGCGGAATGAGCGCGTGGAGTTCCTCGGCCAACCTTGCGCGCGGATAACGAGTTTTAGCTGGTTTTCCCCGCCCTGGCTTCCGGCGGGCCGCCTCGCCGCTGCAGCCACGGAAGGAAGCGGGAAAGGAGACAGGCCCAGTGGGAGGGCAGGCCTGGCCGCAGGGTGCCGGGCTCCCGGAGGCTGCGCGGCGGGGGTACGGTCCCGCGGCTGGAAGGGCCGAGCGCTCTCGGAGAGGTGGGGGGGGCGCGGGGGGGCGCGGCAAAGAGGTCGACTGCAGTGACCCGGAAGACCCTCTGGAAGCGGGACCCCGTTCCCGGGCAGGGCCTTCCTTCCTCTGGGGGGACGGCAGCCTTCAGGCTGTAAGGTCGGAGAGAGGGCGCTGAAGGCAAAGGTTGTCAAAGTCCTTGTAGTTGCTTCCGCACCTAAGGAAAGGACAGCTGGTCATTATCTTCACACCCTGCGAGGGTGCAAAGGGTCTTTGCACCTGGGGCGCCAACCGGTGGGCCAGGAGGAGTCCCGGTGTGTCTACAAAGTACAGCTCAACGAACCAAGTAAAGCAAATTCGGAAACTCGCTTTTAAAAAGTTCACCCTCCCTCCCCAAAATAGCTACACCAAAGAGCAACAGAATACGGTTGTACTGCACCCAGGAGACATTTTCGTACCTCCAGGACTATGTCGCCACACACCTCGGTAGCTCCCAATAAAACCTTTCCTTAGAGAGCGTCAACTAGGTTATTGTTTGCAACCTACTCACCAGCCTAGAATCTTCAGTTCCTTCCCAGACCTGTATGAACAAGTGTTTCATTGGAAGCTGCGGAGCAGGGAGTGCAGTACTGCGGTTGGCGGAGGAGGAACCAACTGAATGCTTTGAGAACTAGAAGGTGCTGGAGAGGTCTCTTCCATCTCCTTGGAGTGCCGGTGACCTTTTCCAACCTTTTATAAGCGATGGTTCTACGACAGCCCCCAGCCTCTGATTTCTTGATCAAGGCCCTCAATCTGGCCTAAATACACAATCTTGGCTAGGAGCCAGAGTAAATAGTCAAGGGATGTTCTGAAGGAAGAAAGAGGATAAGCAAACCTTTTTCTTTTTTTCTTTTCTTTTTTTCTGGAAAGCTAAGCGTGTCTAAGGGTCGGCGGGATAAGTTTTTCTGCACTTACTCGAAACCGGACCGCTCCCTGGGCTCTGCTGCACTTGAAAAAAGGCGATTGATAGCTCAACCCGATTGCCAGGGCTTGGCCCCCAGAGCGGGTACCGGACACACCCCCACCCCTTCCCGAGATGTATGCATAGGGCATCTCTTCCAAGAGTTGGGTCCTGA
Source organism: Canis aureus (assembly GCF_053574225.1). Taxonomy (NCBI): domain Eukaryota; kingdom Metazoa; phylum Chordata; class Mammalia; order Carnivora; family Canidae; genus Canis; species Canis aureus. The sequence goes on from NC_135649.1 coordinate 13,341,636, forward strand.
TTGAGCCAGAGGCCCGGAAAAAGGTCCCCCAGGAGCTGAGAAGGAATCATCGCCTCCCCCCGCCCCACCCCCGCGAGTGATGGGACAGCCCCGCTCCTACTCCACCCCACCGGTAGCTCTAGGGCCCAACTGCTCAAGTATGCTTTGCAGGCAGGAGGTCCTCGGGACACCTGATTTCTGCCAAAGCTCAAAACCAGAAGACGGGGAGAGTATGAGCGCACTCTTCACCCGGGCCCCGCCAGGCCATGACGCTAGAGCCCGGGGACCCCGAGTGTTGTGATAAGCAGCCCTCTAAGGATAAGCACCACGTCTGCCCGGCCGCAAAATCGGCTGCCTCTCCTTCTAGGGTTGGGGCGACCTCGAAGCCCTGGAGGGCAGGAAGGGGCGCCTCTAGGTGAAGTTTCCAACCGAAGCCAACAAACGGCGCTGTTGCCACGCCCTGGGTCTTGGGAGCCCCAGCCCCAGGCCCAGTCGGAGGGAGCCTGAGCTCTCTTGGGAGGGCAGGGGGAGTGGGGAGGGGGTGCTTGGCCCGGTTCCCAGCCCGCCATCCGGGGCTCTGTGTGCCGCCACGGGTTCCCGGAGGCCCCAGAGGGCAAGAGAGCTGCCGAACGCGCTCTCCTCTCCGGAAGAGGTTGGAAAGAACTGGCCCTGGATCCCGCTGTGTCCCTTGCTTTCCTCGTCCCGTGCAGAGTTCAAGTCAGAGACACAGATTCCGGCTCCGCTGGCCCTGCCTCCCCGCGGCCCCCGCCTGAATCGAGGCCCCCTGGGCCCAGTACCTGCCGCGACACCCCTCCCGACCCCCGGCAGGCTCGCGCCGCCCGGCGGGGGCCTGGAGGACCGGTTTCCCTCCAGCCTCTCCCCGCCTCCCCAGCCTGCAGTGGTAACCTCGGCCGACTACCGAAGTGGTAGGGTGCGTTGAGGACGTTTCCTCGGAACTGTTTTGAAGGAAATCCGGCTTGACTCCTGCTTGGGGCTGTGCAGACCACCCCAGAGCCACCAGGCACAGAGACCGTTTTCATCACGGCCTCCGAGGGAAGGCGGGACTGTGGGAGAAAATGTCCAGGCACAATACTGGCCGAGGGACGCCTGCTTGTAACGTGAAAATGAGCTCACCTAAGTCGCGGGCTAGTCGTGATCAAATGACAAACAGCTGGGGGCAGTGACCAGCCCCCTAGATCATCTGCTGCGGGGAGGAGTACAGACAGACCCATGCACCGCATCCCTCGTCCTGGGAAATATGCAGCCCAGGCGCTGTCACCACAACGGCTTACTTGGGTCCTAAAACTTGGAAAGAATCCTGACATCTGTCAGGCTACTGGACGCCAGGCCGCGCGTCGGTTGGGTAGTTTCCTAAAACGCGCTTCACTTAGCAACAGCCTCGGAGGCCCAGAGAACCCGAGAGGGCATCTGGGGAAGGCGGCAGGCAGGCAGGGTTACCTCACATTGACTGATTTGGGAGAAGGTGGGTTTGCCTGGGAAAAATGGACTTTGTCAGCTAGTTTGGCCAAAAAACAAGTGCAGGTGGAGATCGCCAAATCATTCCGTCTCCTAAGACACGTCTTCCAGTCTGTGTCAGCTTAAGTGTGCACACTGGTGCGCGCGCCCACGCGTGCGCGCGCCCACACATACGGCACATACACAGAACCATTCCAGATAGTTTACTTTAAAAACCCGAAATCGTACATCCATTCCAACGACTGCAGCCCCTGACTGCGGACATTTGCTTCCTTCCGGCCAGAAAAGCAAGAGAACGTAGCCCAGGTGGAACCCAAGCTTAAGGGGCTGGTTTAGAGACCCCAAATTTCCAGGAGATGATGCCGGCTGGGAGCCAGGATCCTAGTGCCAGCCTCCGTCCATCCCAGAGGGGGCTAGCCTGCTCTACGCCACCACCCCCCCAAGTCACAACGGCATACTTTTAAATTCGTGCAGTAAAGGGGGGAGGGGAGGTCCCAGCGTGCAGGTGCCCCAGGATCGCCTTGGTTTTGCATTAGCGCTAAAAACTGGGGGGTCTGTATTTTTTTTTCCACACTTAGGATTTACGCTTTTCTTTTGGTTCCCCATCTTTCCACGAGGCTGGGGGTAGGGGACCACACTGCGCGGACACCCTATTTCAGTCTCTGCCACTTCTGCCTGGCTGGCTACTCCTTCCCACCCTCGCCTCCGGGAGTTTCAAACGCTGTGCCACTCGCTTAGACTGGCGAAGGCGATTGTCCGGGTTCCCTCTCCCCGCGGCCGGAGTTCCCGAGACACTAGTCTTTGGCAGACAACATGACATGCGAATGGGTGTCCCGCTCCGAGTCTCGAGGCTCTGGCCAGGATGGCTGTAAAACAAAAAAGGAGAGGGACGGAATCCGTTAGCAGAGCCTGCTCCCCGGGGAGGCGGCGCGGCTGCGCAGCGAGAGCAGCGCTCAGTGGTCCCGGCAGGTGCGCGGCCAGTGGAGGGGGCCCTGCGGTCCGCCCCGAGGACGGCCTCGGCTCCTCTCCGGCCACCGTCCCCCCCCCCCCAACCTCCAAGAAACTTTTCTTTCACTTGGAGAGGCTCCGTGTTGCCATGAAAACGGATTTTCCAAGGGGCCCGACCCTCCCCCTCAGGGGCATCGGACTGGAAAAACCGAAATGGCCAGAGAGCAGAGACAAAAAGGGGCCGCCAAGCGGGGGCCTGGAGCGAGAGAGCCGAGGCCGGCTCACCCCCTCCGCCCCCCACACACTCCCCGCACCACCGCGCGTGAGCGCCTCCGCACGGCTCGGGCAGCGGGCGGCGGACTGCTCGCCTTCGCTCCAGCCTGCGGAGAGCCTCACAGCCCCCGTGCGCGCCGCCGTTCCGGGGCCTGTCTCCGGGGCCCGGGGCCCCGACCCCGGCTCGGTCCTGGCGCCCCGGCCCGCGGCTTGCTGGGACCGGGGCCGACTCCAGGGAGGGCTTCGCGGAGCCGCAACCCGGGACGCCTCCGTTGCGTCCCGAGTCCCCCAGCTCGCCTGGGTGACTGGCGATGCCGCTGGCCCTAGCGCTGGCAGCAGAAGCGGTCGGAGGACCTCCGCGCAGACAGCGGGATGCTTTGCAGGGTGGCCCCGGGGCCAGGCACCGCTCAGTCCTGATGCGGCTGCAAAGTTGTTTTCTGAACCCCGTGGGCGCCTCCTCCCCACCCCCCGTCCTGCTCGCGCGCCCCCTCCCCCCTCCGTCACCTCCTCGAGTTTCGTTCTTTCAAACTTTTTGAGACCCTAATTGGTGGTCTCTGAGCGGCTCTCCAGGACTCCCGCCTCCTGAATAACTCTCATCACGTCACCGGGCCCAAGAGGGGCGTGGGGGTGAACGAAAGGGCTCCCCGAACTTTTTTTTTCCAGTGGGGCCGAACGGGGACTCCGTGATGATTGGCCAGGGCGCATCACTGTGAGCCTGTCAATCACGGGGCCTCCCGGTGGCGAGGGGCGGACCGAGTCCCAACCCCGGGGGATCCGAGCAGGTATATAAGGGACCCGGCGAGCGCCCGGCCAGACTGCGAATGCGGCCAGCTCGAGACGTCGCATCAGGTGCGAGTGGCCTGCGGGTTCCTGGCGACTTGGCGCGGAGCACTTTGGCCAGCCTGCCCTTCCCGCCTGACCCGCTGGCCCGCCGGCCCCCGAGCGCCCCTCCGACGGAGTCCCCAGGCCTTTTCACCGTGGCCGCTCCAGCCCCGGGAGCGCCTTCTCCTCCCGCCACTCTGGCGCACCTTCTTCCCGCCCCGGCCATGTACAGCCTGCTGGAGACCGAGCTCAAGAACCCCGTGGGGCCACCCACCCCAGCGGCCGGCGCAGGCGGCCCCGCAGCCGCCGGCGGCGCAGGCAAGAGCAGCGCGACCGCAGCCGGCGGCGCGACCGCAGGCGGCGGCAACGGCGGGGGCTCGAGCGGCGGGGGCGGGGGCAGCGACCAGGACCGCGTGAAGCGACCCATGAACGCCTTCATGGTGTGGTCCCGGGGGCAGCGGCGCAAGATGGCCCTGGAGAACCCCAAGATGCACAACTCCGAGATCAGCAAGCGCTTGGGCGCCGACTGGAAACTGCTGACCGACGCCGAGAAGCGGCCGTTCATCGACGAGGCCAAGCGACTGCGCGCCGTGCACATGAAAGAGTACCCGGACTACAAGTACCGGCCGCGCCGCAAGACCAAGACGCTGCTCAAGAAGGACAAGTACTCGCTGCCCGGAGGCCTGCTGCCCCCGGGCGCCGCCGCCGCCGCGGCCGCCGCGGCCGCCGCCGCCGCCGCCAGCAGCCCGGTGGGCGTGGGCCAGCGCCTGGACACGTACACACACGTGAACGGCTGGGCCAACGGCGCGTACTCGCTGGTGCAGGAGCAGCTGGGCTACGCGCAGCCCGCTACCATGAGCAGCCCGCCGCCGCCGCCCGCGCTGCCGCAGATGCACCGCTACGACATGGCCGGCCTGCAGTACAGCCCCATGATGCCGCCCGGCGCCCAGAGCTACATGAACGCCGCCGCCGCCGCCGCCGCCGCCTCGGGCTACGGGGGCATGGCGCCCTCGGCCGCCGCCGCCGCGGCCGCCGCCTACGGGCAGCAGCCCGCCACCGCCGCCGCCGCGGCCGCCGCCGCCGCCGCCATGAGCCTGGGCCCCATGGGCACGGTGGTGAAGACCGAACCCAGCTCGCCGCCGCCCGCCATCACATCGCACTCGCAGCGCGCGTGCCTCGGCGACCTGCGCGACATGATCAGCATGTACCTGCCACCCGGCGGGGACGCGGCCGACGCCGCCTCGCCGCTGCCCGGCGGCCGCCTGCACAGCGTACACCAGCACTACCAGGGCGCGGGGACTGCCGTCAACGGAACCGTGCCGCTGACCCACATCTGAGCGCCCGCCTGCGCGCGCCGCCCCTCCGCCCCCATCCCGCCCCGCACCCCCGAGTTGGGACGCCTTGTTGTTTAGCTTTGCTTGCCTGAGACTGTTGCCTTGTACCGATGATGGGGAGGACAGAAAGTTTTGCCGTAGCTGTCGGGTTTTGTACAAAAGCAAAAAGAAGTCCGGAGCAGCGGAAATGGGACTTTCTAGAGCTCGCCTACCCCCTCGCCGCTGCCCCTCCCTCCCCTTTTGTAGGCTGGGAATCGCTGTGATGTTTGCAAAGAAAAAGCAGCCCCCCTCCTCCTCCTCCTCCTCCTCCTCCTCCTCCTCCTCCTCCTGGGTTCCTGGGTTTTTCTGTTGCATTTGAAAATGTTGTCGCGTTAGTTTACTGTTAGCCGAGGAGTGAGTGAATAGGAGAAACGTACTCTCGGGTGAGGCTGGCCTGAGAACTGCAACGCCTCCTCCCCCCGTCGCGTTGCACGGCTTTTCCTTGTGGGTTTTGGGGGGGCTGACCGCGCGCAGTGGCGCGGCGGCTCAGGCCAATGTTAATTTATAGCCAGGTGTGCGTGTGTCTCCCGCCTCGCCGCCCCTGGCCGCGGGACCGCTTCTGTCCAGTCCGCATTTAGGCTGTTGAGTTGGTGACTTCTGCCGTGATCTGTTTGATATTTCGTCGCGCTAATGTATTCGGATTTCGTTTGGGTGGTTGGGGAAGGGGCTATTTTGTTTCAGGTTTTTCAAGGTTTTACTCTTAATTCCTAAATGAGAGATCAATAAATTTTATAACCAACGTGATGGAGTCTTGGTAATTTTGCGGGCCTGGAACTATGTGCGGGTTGGGGAGGGGACCGCCACCAACTCGGTCTTAGAGCCTCGGTCCCGTCCCGGGGCGGGGGGAGGGGGGCGGGTGGTGGCGAGCGTGATCTGGAATGCTTTCTGACTCCTGGTAATCCCAAACACTCCAGCTCCCAGTCTTTTCTACGTAAACTCCAAGGAGCAAACGGTCGGTCCTGCGGGAGCGTGTGCCGGGAGCCGACACCCGCTCACCGGGGCGAGCACCCCGCGGCCACGCACTTGTTGATAGCGGCGAGCGGCCGCCGCAGGAGTGTCTGCCGCAGCAGCCACGCGGGGCGGGGGGCGGGGGGCGGCCGCGGAGACCCGCCAACCGCGGGGACACCTTTACCTTTGTGCACTGGGGCGGGAAGACACTTGAGCCGGGGCTGAAATATTTACAAAACGAAAACCTTTCGGAAATCTCAATTATCCTATTAAAAATAGATGGTTACAGGAATCCCTGGCAGGAAATCAGCGCATTTCAACCGTGGTGGCTGAAGCCGCGGAGCTAGCATTCAACACTGGAAGGTTTGCTGTTTGGTTGTTTCGTTTCTTTAAAGATTTTTATTTATTGAGAGAAAGAGCGAGCGAGCCAGAGCACTAGCGAGGGGGAGGAGCAGAGGGAGAAGCAGACTCCCGACCAAGCTAGAGCCCCCGACGTGGGGCTCGATCCCAGGACCCCGAGATCATGACCTGAGAGGAGGCAGACGCTTAACCGGCTGAGCCACCCGGGCGCCTCTAGGAGGTTTGGTTTTAAAAAGTACATCTGAGACTTGAAAAGATCCCTAAAACTCCTCCAATGGCTTTTTCTTTTTGACTTGTCAACCCGGACCACCTATTTGTTTTCCAGAAGAGGCTCTCTCGCCTCCCAAACCTCGAGCCCGCTTTCTGCTCCTCCTCCCTCCCCTCCCCCGCAATCCCTGACCCTTAGGCATTCCACCGTGCCCCCCAAAGGCCTTTCGTTTCGCGCCCGGCCACACGGCCCCAGTGTATCTGTTTGGGGCCTAGGAAGAAAACAAATAGAACCAGTGTTTTTTTACCCCCTCCTCAGCTGTTTGAGGTGATTTCCTTAATCCCTTTAATCCTGTTACCTCGCTATCCCAGAATAACTAAACTCGGTCTTTCCAATAAGCTTGGCCTGGTGCACTGTTTTTATCCTCATCCACTCTTGATCACAGGTTTCTTTGCTTGAGGTCTGCTGGGACTCTGGGCGACAGAATCTCCCATAAATTGGTCCGAATTCCACATTTCCAACCGGCTTCCTTTGTGCGGGCCAGCCATTCACCTGCGGGCCTGGGCGGGCCCCAGGGGGAGGGGCGGAGGCTTTCTGCAGCTTCGGGGGTCGTGCCCGCTTTTTACACATCACTGCCGATCCCGGAGACTAAGCTCACCACGCCTCTCCAAGAAAGGTCGGGTCTCCCAGAGAAGGCAGCGCCACCCCTCCCCCGCAAACGCTGGCACGGTCTCCCCCTCCCCAGCCCACCGCGCTCCAAACCCCTACTTTGCAGCTTGGGGCGGGAGGGCGGCCGGCGGTGATTTACAGACCCTCGCGCCTCGCCCTCCACCCGGAACTCCTCCTGGGCCTGCTGCGTCGGGACAGGGGGACAGGGTTCGGGCGAGGTCTCCGTACCACACCCACCACTCCCCATCCCGGGGTCACAGACCCGGAGCCCCTCCGGCCTGCTGGGTGCTGCAACCACCCACCAGGCCGCGGTCCTTGCAGCAGACCCACAGGCTGCCAGGTCGGTGAGCCTCGAACCTCACTGCTCCCCCGCCCCCCCCACCCCCCCACCCCACTCACACACCGTCGGGCCCCGTGCCCCGAAGTCCCCAGGGCGGGAGGAAACTCTCTTGTCATCTCCACCCCCCTATTCATATCCTTCACAGTGTTTGGGCCTCAGTAAAATACCTGGCCGTAGGTTACTCTGGGTTCAAATTGCTAGCAATTGTGGACACAAGTTTGGTCTGAAATGACTCCAGGAAAGGGAGGGTGAAAACAAGCAATTCCGCCCCACTGAGGGGGCGGTGCCAACGGGGGAATAAACTGACGCTGCTTCTTTCGGAGAGTCCATTGTGCTGCTGCCTTCTTAGAAGTGCCAGGGTCACCCTTTCAGCGGGTTTCATATACTGCTCACTCCCTCTCTAAGCATCCATGGCTTTGTGCTCCACTTGTCTGATTTCCAAATTGTCTCTAAGAAAAAGAGTTTTTCATCAAATCAGCACATTTGGAGGATTTAAATATACACGGAAGATTTTTTTTTTTTCTTTTTTAACTTCGGCAGTAGGGAAGAGAAGGGAACTGAGCCCGAGGGAAACTTCCATCCCCTAGGCCAGAGTTTTCAAACTAGAGCACCCCCTCCCTGCCCCCACTCCTCCCACACACACACACACACACACTTCTTGCAGGATAACTGCCCCTTCCTCTGTTGTGGAGATCCGAGTTCTGGTAAGATTGAACTTGAAATAAAAGTTTCAGCTCTTGCATGGTCGTCAAACCCTAACTCCTGCCTCTTCTAGCTTGTTTTACAAGAGGAAATTGGCCTCTAAGGGCAACGTAAGGGCTCAGGATCGCTAAGCTGGGGCACTGAAGAACCAGCCTCCCAGGCCTGAAGGGCTCTCTGATCCACACAAGAGGGAGAGAACCCCAGGAAATCCCAGCCCCAGCTGCCTCTTAAGCTCATAATGCAGCCGGGTCTCTACAGAAAAGAGGTAGGTAGTTCCTGACCCGGACACACCCCGTAGCCACCTCTTGGTGAATGGTGATGTGAGGTGCAGAGCCCAGGGTCCTTACACAGTGGAAAAGACCAGCCCATCTTTTAGCTTTCTGCTGACAGGAACAAAGCTACCTTGTGGTGGGAATTATCCCACATAGAGATTTTCTTCCCTGGCCTCTCCATACAACTCCCCTCATTAATCTCCCTTCTAGAAATCTACACGGGGAGAGGGCATCCCAAATACAGACCAACATTTATAAACAGACGTTCATCAGAGAACTCCTTATAATGGTAAAACTTACACAACCCAAATGTCCAATGAATAGAAAGAGGTTGTTTAAAATATGTTTTCAAAAAAGACCTCCTTGCGGATATTAAAAAATGTGTGTGGAGAGATTTTAATGACAGGGAAATGTTTAAAACACAAAGTGAACAGAGCAAGATACACAAAAGTACGTTCAGTATGTATGACCTATTTAACAATAAGGATATACAACTGGAAAAATATGCAAAAATGCAGGGTAGTATGATGAATACTGGTTAGTCTTCCTTTTATGTTCTCATACTTTCCAATTTGCTCTGATAGGATTGTATTCCTGTTATCACCAGAAAAGGCAGGTTAAAAATAATTCTCTCCCTGTCACAAATACAGAAATGTGTCTCCTTGTGAACGAAGAAAGTTCCAGCTTTCCCTTCATTTGTTTGGGGGCGAGGAGGGGGCGGGGAGCCCCCAGCAGCAGTAATCCCCCACTCTCCTCCTGGTTGGGGCCTGCAGTGAGCGCACCAGAGCAACCTCCCGCCAAGCGCCCTCCTCAGTAAGCAGGAGCAGGATCAGATTAGTGCCGGCTCCTTCATTCTTCAGACCCACTCACTGGAGAAAAAGACCTCCTTGCGAGCCAAGCTGAACAGCCAGGGCTGCGGGAAGCAGGGGCCACTGAGGAACCAGAAGGCACATAAACCCAGGAGCCTGAGCAACCCTCGCTACCCTCTTGGGAGAGGGGCAGAAAGTAAGCCCCTAGGTTGGGTCCCAGGCCAGGTGAAGGAAGGGCTGGATGAGTACCCACCCCACCAGCTGGATGGAACACAATATGCTGTGTCCCTCCTCTCCACGGCCACCATCCTCATCCACACAACTGACATTTCTTGGGGGACCACTGCCATGGCCTCTGACCTGTTCCTGCTTCCACTCCGCTCCCCACTGCTCCTCTACACACTTTCTCCATAGAACAGTTCTCTCCACTTTTCAAACACAAATCCTATCATTGTCGCCTCCCTTCTTAATAACCTTCCGGTGGCTGCCTACTGATTGCTCTTGGAAAAGTGTCCCAACTCCTCCAAAGCTTTGTATGATCCAACTCCTGCCCATCTCTCTGAGCTCAACTATTCCCTCCCTCAACCCCAGCCAGGATTCCTCTGGGCAATGTTTGTTGAGTAAATAAATCATAGTTCCTGATAGTTTCACATCTAAACCAACTTTAAAGTCCATTAATTGACTAAGATAAAGATTGCTGTGCACAGTACCTTTTTTTATCTTGTGGGATTTCCCCAAATCTGTACATAAGATGCAGATTCTCGGACAATAAAACCTAGCAAAAATATATCATTTCTTTCCTGCCTTGGGGCTTTTGAACTCACTGCTCCCTTTTCCAGGAACGTTCTTTCCTGAGCTTTTCCCTCAGTCCTCCAGAAGGTCTCAGTCCTAGCAGCACTTCTGGGAAGCCTTCCTTGATGCCTTCCTCCAGAAAAAGACAGCTCTCCTTGTTATAAGCTCTCATAGCACTGGGTTACTTCACAGCACTGATCCCAGTGGTCAATTTACATTTATTTGTGTGATTCTCTTCTCTACCTCCCTCCTCCTCTGTAAGTTCTATGAGAGCAAAGACTGTGTCACCATTTGTTCACAGTGCCTGTTCCATAGTAGGCTCTCAAAAATATACGTGGAGGGTTTACTGCATGTTTAAGGAATGAGGGCTGTGGGGGCTTGTGACTAATGGGATCAGTGCAAGCCCATGAAAATCAAGACTGAATTTGCCACCTTGGCTCCACTCCTTACCAGCTGTAGGCTTTGAAGACCTGACTTACTCTGAGTCTCAATTTCTTCAGGTGTCAAGTGGGAACAACGATGTCTCCGGTCTGCTGTGAGGATTCAAAACAAAAAAAGATGCTCTGAGAGCCAAGTATAGTGTCTGGCACACAGCCATTGTACAGTATGTGTTAGTTATGATTATCACCTTTGTGGGCAGCTTGTTGACTTTTCAGGGAGGAACTTATGCTCTCTGATCGGATTCTGTACTTTCCACCATCACAAGTGATGTTCCTCATTGCGGAGGCCAGTTCTTGCTATGGAAAGGAAGCAAAACAAGACATCGCCATTAAAAATAAACCATATGGCACCAAACACATAGACACAAAAGAAAAAACAGACAAGTTGGACTTGGGTCAAAACTAAACTTTTTTGCTTCAAAGGACAACCAAGAAGGTGAAGAGACAACCCAAAGGAGAAAAAAAAAATGTGCAAATCATATATCTGATAAGGAGCCTGTATCTAGACTACGTGAAAACTTTTAACTCAATAATAAAAAAATTGCCCATTGAAAATGGGCAAAGGCTTTGAACAGGTATTTTTCCAAGGAGAATATACAAGTAGCCCACAAACACATGAAAAGATGCTCAACGTCATTAGTCATCAGAGAAGTGCAAGTCAAAACCACAGAGGGCACCACTTCACTCCAACCAGGATGGCTAGAATAGTAATTTAAAAATAGGCAATAGCAAGTGTTGCTAAAGATGTAGAGAAATAGGATTCCTTATACGGTGCTGGTGGGAATATAAAATAGTAAAGCCACTTTGAAAAACAATCTGGAAGTTCCTCAAGAGAGTAAACACTGAGTTACCATATGACCCAGAAATTATTCTGCTAGGAAAAACTAAGAGAAATGAAAACATGTGTCTATACAAAAATTTGTATGCTACTGTTCAGAACAGCACTATTCCTAACAGCCAAAAAAGTAGAACAACCTAATTGTCTATTAACTGATTAATGGATAAATAAACTGTGGTATATCCATATGATGGAGTATTTTTCTGCAATAAAAAGGAATTGAGTGGCTGTATACGTACAGTTTAGTATACATATGTATATTACCTAGCTCTGCCAACTGATAAGAAGGCCTAGAAGCAAGGACCTCCCAGTAGGAACAAGCACACCTAGTATCCAGATCTTAGCTCCGAATATCATTCTTCAATGAAAAGAGCCAGGACTCTTAGGGAAAATGACTGACTCTAGGACTAGGGCCAGAAATATACAAAATGAGTCTGGAGCATCCAAAAAGTACAGAAAGGTAAGTAAAAATGCAAGGAAGGAAGGAAGAAAGGATCACAATGATGAAGATGTGTCAGAGGGACACAGGAGCCAACTAAAATAGCTCCCAATAACCAAATCTGAAACAATTTGAGCAAAAAAGTTAATAAAGTAGCATTGAATTATAATATAAGTATACAACAAATATCCATGTATCCGTACTGATGTAAATAATTAATACATAAATGAGGGGAAGGGAAGAGACAAATCAGTGCAGAAGTCTAAGTGGTTTACGTAAAAAAATAGTTTATGTAAATACTCTAGCTTCAAGGGGGTGGGAGTATAGCTCCCCACCCTTTAAGTGTGGGCTACTCATAGTGACTACCTTCCAAAGAGAATAGCATGGAAAGGGGGGAAAGAGTAACTTTGCAGCGGAGAAACCTGACAAACACTACTTCAGCCAGAAGATCAAGGTCAACACCAACAGTGATAAGTCATGTCAATAGTATGTATCATCCATGTGATGTGATGAAGATGGCACTTTTCCTCTGTGGTCTTCCTCCCCAAAACCCACAGTCAGTCTAATAATGAGAAAGGCATCAGATAAATCTTAATTAAGGCGTATTCTACAAAATATCTGACCAGCAACCCTCAAAACTATCATCAAAAACAAGAAAAGCCTGAAATTGTCACAACCAAGAGTAGCCTAAGGAGACATGACCTACTAAACGTCATGTAAATGTCATGTGGTATCCTGGATAGGATCCTGGAATAGCAAAAGGACTTTAGGGGGAAAAAATGAGGAAATATGAACAAAGTATGCAGTTTATTTGGGGATAACATATCAATATTGGTTCATTAATGTAACATATGTACCATACCAGTATAAGATGTTAGTGATTAGGGAAACTGGGTATGGCAAGTCACAGGAACTCTCTGTATTATCCTCCTGATTTTTCCATAAATCTAAAACTATTGTGAAAAGTAAAGTTTATTAAAAAAAAAAGAAACAAAGTACTGATACATACTACAACATGGATGAACCCTGAAAACATCAGTCACAATAGACCACATATTGTATGATTCCATTCATGTGAGTGTCCAGCATAGGCATCCGTAGACACACAAAGTTGAGAGGAAGTGGGGAGCGAGTGTTAATGGGTCCAGGGTTTCTTTGGGGGAATGATAAAAATGTAAAATTGATTGTGATGATGGTTGCACAACTCTGAATATACTGAAAACCATGTACACTTTACATGGATAAATTTTATGGTATTGAATTATGTCAATAAAGTAGCTATTTAAAAAAGTAAAAACCCAACACCCCAGTGGTGGATGGTGGTAGGAGAGGTGCTTGAGAGGCAACCAATCTAGCACCAGGGGCTGCTGTACACACCAGGCACTACCTCAAACCCAAATGCATTCCTCTAACCTAGGCTGTTGGAGCAGGAAGAGGCTTCAGAAATCATCCAGTGCAGCGCCGTCATTTTATATAGAGGGAAACTGAGGCCCAGGGGGACATGAACATACCAAGATTACAAAACTTGTTAAGGCCAGGGTCCATGAACTAGAATTTGGATATGCTGCCTCTGTTCAATGACTTTTGTAACTGTTTCCTAATCTGTCTTTAATAAGTTTTACTATGTTTCTATCTACCTCCACCACGAACGTCTTCTCAGTTGGAGGGTAGGCAGAAAAGGCAAATCATCATCCCAAGAAAAACAAAATAATCTTTTCAGTTACTAAACACTGAAATAAAATCTCCAATTAGGTTCTTGTGTTCAAAACTCATTTTAAAAGTGAGTACATTTGACCTTTGCACAATGTGGAGCTTCGAGTGCCAACCCCTACTCCTTTGCATGCCATCAAAAATGCACATATATCTTTTGACTCCCCCAAAACTTAACTGCTGATAGTCTATTGTGGACTGGAAGCCTTACCGATGATATACACAGTCCATTAACACATATATATTGTATGTCCTATGTATTATATTCTTATAATAAGTAATTATTATAAGTAACTATTCTTATAATAAAGTAAGCTAGAGAAATTATTAAGAGAATATTAAGAAAAATATAACAGAAAATATTAAGAAAATCATAAGAGAAAATACATTTATAGTACTGTACTGTACTTACTGAAAAAAAAAAAACCCGCATATAAGTGAATCTGTGCAGTTCAAACCTGTGTTGTCCAAGGGTCAACTGCACTTTGTGTGTTAAAGGAAATCTTCATTACAAAAAAAAGCTCCTGCTAAAAAAAAAAAGAAGCAATTAAGATCTAATTTATTTTTAAATATGTTGTTTTCAGGGCACCTGGCTGGCTTAGTCAGTAGAGCATGAGACTAATCATTTCAGGGTTGGGAGTTCAAGCCTCACATTGGATGTAGAGTTTACTTAAAAATAAAATCTTTACATAACTGAATAAATAAATAAATCAGTTATTCTTTATGGAAATGTAAATAAAATTTTAGAGAAGTTTAAATTGCCATGTATATTTTACTCTTAGATTTTTTTAAAAAACAGATTTTATTTAATCATGGGAGGAACAGAGAGAGAGGCAGAGACACAGGCAGAGGGAGGAGCAGGCTCCTAACAGGGAGCCCAGTGTGGGACTTGATTCCGGAACTCTGGGATCACGCCCTGAGCTGAAGGCAGACGCTCAACCTCTGAGCCACCCAGGCATCCCTACTCTTAGATTTTATTAACATACTTTCATATATGGATCTTGGAAATCTCTGATGAACAAAAATAAAACATGTGTAATATTTACTAATATTTATTATTCAAAACATTCACTGAACTTTAATTTTTATTTAAATATGAAACCATCAGGAACTTGCATCGGGGAAAAGCTTTGTCAAAGCCCATGATTTATTTACTCCATAAACATTTTTTTAAAAATTTTATTTATTTATTCATGAGAGACACACAGAGAGAGGAAGAGACACAGGCAGAGGGAGAAGCAGGCTCCATGCAGGGACCCTGATGTGGGGACTCGATCCCGGGTCTCCAGGATCACGCCCTGAGCCAAAGGCAGAGGCTCAAACCACTGAGCCACCCAGGCGTCCCCCCCCCCATAAACATTTTTTAAGGTATTCTACGCATCAGAAAGTATGCAAGGATCTGCAGACGACAGGAAGTCATGGGGCTCACAGTGTAGGGATGGAGGCAAGGTCAACAGGGGACTGTTCTTGAGACAGAATGAAATGGAAGCTGTTCTGCTGTAGAGCCAGGGGGTGTGAGAGAGCTGAAGAAGGGGCTGGGGAAGAGATCATTTAAGCTAAAGCTTACACCATATATAAGACTTTAATAGGAAGAAAAAGAATGATGGACATTTCAGGCTAATAGAACAGCATGGAAAAGATGGTCATATATCTTAGTTAGAGAACTTCATGTGGTTAAATAGCACGGCTGTAGAGAAAAGGGGTGGAGAGATGGTGTGGGAAAAGAGCCTGGAGAGGTGGGAAAGGTCCTACTCATGGGCTTGGAAGTGGCCGCATAAAGGTGTTACACCTTGATCCTATACCCGGTGACAACCACAAAAACGTTTCGGTCAGTGCTGTTTAAAGACCGAGCTGACTGTAGTGTGAAGGACAAATCAGAGAGAAGAGACTGGAGGCAGGGAGATTAGCCAAGAGGCTGTTTCGTTTTGGTTTAGGAAGAGAGAAAGACCTGATCGCGTATAGTGGCAGGAAGAATGAGAAGTGGTAGGAAGAAGAGATGGGAATCTCTGTTTCACGTTGCACAGAGAGGGAGGTGGCATTAACAGAGATGGAGAACACAAGACAAGGAGTCTCAGTCCTTAAGCTTTTAAAAGTGAAGAGAATGAATTTTCATTTTTTAAAAAAGATTTTATTTATCTATTCATGAGAGACAGACAGAGAGAGGCAGAGACACAGGCAGAGGGAGAAGCAGGCTCCATGCAGGGAACCCAACATGGGACTTGATCCCCAGTCTCCAGGATCACGCCCTGGGCTGAAGCCCGCACTAAACCGCTGAGCCACCCGGGCATTCCCAAAATGAATTTTTATGTTATATGTTTTATATGTTTTATATGTTATATATATATAGTTTGGTACTCTATCATTCTGGGTATAATCACAATCATGCATATTCACATCAATTTTTTGAAGTTTATTTACTTTTTTTTTTTTATTCATCTTTACACCCAACACGAGGCTCAAACTCATGACCCTGAGATCAAGAGTCCCATGCTCTGAGAGACTCCTAACTCTGGGAAACGAACTAGGGGTGGTAGGAAGGGAGGTGGGCGGGGGGGGTGACTGGGTGACGAGCACTGAGGGGGGCACTTGATGGGATGAGCACTGGGTGTTACTCTATATGTTGGGAAATTGAACACCAATAAAAAATAAATTTATTAAAAAAAAAAGAGTCTCATGCTCTTCCTACTGAGCCAGCCCAGGCGCCCCCATATTCACATCACTTTTGTTCAATCAAACTATTGCTCCATCATATTTAGTGTGGTTTTGTATGGTAATAAAAGCCAATTCTATCTACTAATATCACTCAATTGAAAAGACTTCTGTGTTGCTTTATTAATTGCTCAATTAGACTCCCATTGATTATTTGCAAGTACATAATTTGAAACAGTCAGGATTAGCCTGTGCACTCCATTCTAAAAAGACCTCTAAGGTGCCTTCTAACTTTAAGATTCTTCTCTGAGTCTCAATGTGCAGGAACAGGATATCTGTAATGTCAAAGCCCCAAGCAGATCAGCAAAATTTGGCATGGTAACAAGCTTCTGTGCTCACACCCTGGGTAGGATAGCGGTGTCAACACCTCCAGCAGAGCTGATAGAGCTGTCGTTCAGTCTGTCTGCAGGCTCTGTTTACATTCTGCAGGTTAGTTAGAAACACCCTCACCGCCACCAACCCCTGAAAAAGATCTCTGGGTCAACTTGACATCCTCTAGACTTTCCATGTACTGTATTTCTTCCTTTAACAAGCTCTCCTGCTATGTTACTTTATGTGACTTCTTTGAAAAGAATAAATTAGGCCAAGTGTGAAAGTGTATGAACTCCAGAGGTGTTGCCAATAATGACGAGCAGTGGGAAATCAAGAGGATTTGCAGGGTATTCTTTATACTGGAACTTGTGCCATTTGGAGAGGGCTCTGGGAAACCTGAAAGGTAGAGAGATCCACTAATGTTTGGAGTATTTCATGAGGTAAAACTGGGACTTTAATAGCTGCAAAGGGAAGCAAAAGTATTTTAGAGTGGGAGGTAATGGCTTGGGAAAAGATATACATAAATAACACACACACACACAAACCCACACAATTATCTGATTTATCTGATGATAAAGGAGGTCTCTTAACTGTTGAATATCCTCAGAGTTCTAGCCTTGGTCCCTGTACTTCCCGAGCCACCTCTACACTGATAACCCCACAAGTCTAGTCCATATGATTTTCCTGAGCCTCAGACCTTTGTGTCCACCTGCCTCTTGAAATATATTTACTGTGACGTCCCATGGACCCCCAAACTTTGACAGGACCAAACTAACTCCTCATTTTAATTCCCAAAGCAATGCTCTCTACTCTACTTTCCACACTAATTAAACAGCATCCAAAAAAAAACAGCATCCATGTCTGCCTGGACATGTCTTTTCCCCTCACGCTCCAACCCAACTTCCTACCATTTGCAGAATCCAGCCATTCTTCACTCCCACTGCCTTAGTTGGGGCATGTATTACTGACCCATTACTATGTAAGAAATCACTCCAATTGCCAGTGGCCAAAACAACAGATGCTTATGTTAGTTTGACCCCACCATTTCTGTGGCCTAGGAATCCAGGCATGGCGTGGCTAGCTCGGGGTTTCTCGCAAGGCTGCAGTCAAGGTGTTGGCTGGGAGTACAGTTGTCACAAGGCTCCACCGGGGTAGGATCTGCTTTCAAAGCCACTGAAGTGGCTGTTGGCCTGCCTCGGAAGATCCACTTCCCAGCTCAACCCAAGTGCCTGTGGAAAGGCCCTCTGGTCCTTGCTGGCTTTGGACCAGAAACATCAGTTGTTTGCCACGTGAGCCTCTGCATAGGGCAGCTCACAACATGGTAGTGGGTATGGAAAGTCACAATCTTTCTATAACCTGGTCTTGGAAGTGATAACCCATCACCTTTGCCATATTCTGTTCTTAGGAGGAGGGCATTACACAAGGGCGCGAATACCAGGAGGTGGAGATCATTGTCCACCAGGGGGCCCTTGCCCTTGGTCTGGAATAGAACTCCTGCACTAGCACTAGCACCCTCACTGACCTGCAGGCCCCCAGTATCTCCCCACTCCAGGCCATCCTCCACATTGAGACCCGAATGATATTCTTGCAAAAACAATCTTATTATGTGATTCCACTGCCAAAAAAAAAAAAACCTCTGTTGACAACCGGTGCTGCCCACAGGACAAAGTTCAAAGCAGTTGATGAGCCACTCAAGGCCTTCCATGATCTGTTCTTGGCTTCTGAACTCTCGGGCTTCATTTCCTACCACGACCCACCTCCCTACAAGTTCCCAGAAACGAACTAGGTTCTTTTCGGCCCTTCCAAAATTTCAGATGAGGTGAAGAGCGCATTCCTCTCGCTGCCTGGTCTAGTTTTCGGTCCCCTCGTCCTTCAGGGCACAGCCTCACAGGCACCTCCTCTGAGACGCCTGCCCTGACTCTCCCTGCCTTTGTACGCTCCAAGCTCTTCGGACATTGCTCTATTCGAGGAACTTGCGCAGTGCCCGGCACACACCACGAAACACTTGCTGAAGCTTAGCCATTTTCTTCAATGAAATCAAAGAATGCCAGCGCTGGGGGAAATTTTTAAAAAAGAACAAAAGGGCTTAGGTGGCTGAGGTTCAAATGAGGAAAGACTTGTGTGGCCCGAGGAGAGAGAGGAGAGGGCCTGTCCGAGGTCACGCTGCTGTTCTTCAGGGGAAGCGAATGAGCCTAGCTAGGCCTGCTCGCACCTGCTCAAGGGCTCTTGCCGCTGCCACCAAAGTGCCTTCACTACTTCCAGGCTCCCAGTGGTTCCTCCACCCGTGACACCCAGGATCCACTCAAGGTGGGGGAAATGGAAGTTTCACGACAGGCGACGCTTCTCCATGCCTCTCGGGGCCCACGGAGGCCCTCGCCCTGTGTCCACCTTGTGAGAAAGCAAACTTCCCTGATGGCAAGGCGGTGAGGACCACATTCTCACCTTGGCGAAAGGAACCTGAAGAAACTGAGTTCACTTTTCGGTTTTTGTGGCAGGGTCGAGTTTGCCCTTGGGAGTCTGTGGCTCCCTGAGGGGGGCTCTGGAGGGTTGCCCTCACCCAAGGGCAGTTGTAACCGCCTCCATTTTCCACAGGGCCAGCCAGGCCTCTCCTTTCTGGCTACGTGGGTTTCCATTTCCAGGGCTCTGGACTCCAGGATATTCACCAGCAGAAGGTTCTCCTTTCCTTCTTCTTCCCCTTCTACTGGATAAATCCTTAGCATACCAGAAAGAGCTGCCCAGAGATAACAAGGACTTGCCGCATGTGCCGCCTGAGGAGCTACAGCAGCAATGGCGACGCCGGTGACAGTCCAGTCCCTGAAATCAGCAAGAACGAGGAATCTGACAGGAGGTGCTGAGGAGGGAAATGCGGCACCAGCTCAAGAGGTGCTGATGGGGGGAGGGCCGGCCGGGGCAGCTGGCCCTACTCTCCAACCCTAAAGATACGGCTTAGGTCCTTGCTAGATACTGTGTCCTCCCCTCCATGGGCTCAAGCTACAGAGCCGGCGGGTAGGTCTTTCAGAGCTTGGGCACTACCACCAGATGGACTTCAAATCTCGGCTCCTCCCCAGGGTTGTCCATTAGTTGGCTCTTCTGGAACAGGCTTTGTTCACCTCTCTGAGACTCAGGTGGCCCTTCTGCAAAATGGGGGTAAAAGCAGTGCTTACATTATGGCGTTGCTCTCAGTTTAAGTGGGATGATGCAGGCAAAGGGCTTGTCACTCAGTGCCCAGAACAGGCTACCTTCATCCAAAATGCCCATGTTGCAAATGAACATTAGGCTATGGCCTCTAGTACATCTCCCCACGGAGCTTTCCAAGCCAGCTACTCTGCTTACTAGCTGTGTGACCTTGGGCATGATTCCTAACCCCTCTGAGCCTCCGATTTCCTTATCCGTAAAGTGGGAATAATAATGGTGTTGATTTTACGGAACCGTAATAAAGACTAAATTAAAAACTTAACACAGATGATGATGATGAAGATGGTGAGGATGGTGAGGATGATGAGGATGATTATATACTAAGCTTTCTACAGCTTCATGTAACCCAGGCTTACTTCCCTGCTGCAGTGGAAAGAGTACAGGCTTTGCAATAAGACAGATCTCAGTTTGCGGCATTTGGAGTGTAGATTCCAGAGTCTCAGGGCCCAGGGTTCAGTCCCAGCGCTATCACTTCCTAGCTATGTGATCCTGGGAAAGAACTTTAACTTGAAGTCAGAGATCCATCTTAGATCCTTTGTTTATATTTCAACAACACAGAAGCCATAGAAATATTCCTAGGTCTCAAATGAAATCTTAGCAGGATATTATTTTCAGAAGCAATTGTAGTTTTGTAAGCCTTTTCGTGGCCTCTGCATTAGTTTGACCTCTCTATGCCTTAGTTACGTCATCTATGAAATGCTGATTATAACAGCATCTACCTCAGTCAGAGTTGTATCGTGGCCATCCATTCCAAATTTGGTTCCAATGTCAAGCCTGATGATGCCAAACACACGCCGAGATGGTATGAAAAGGTTTATTATATACACAATGGGGTTTTTCAGGGGAGAGCAGGGCAGACTTTGCAAGTTGATCCAAAAGTGGCTTCAGAGAGCAAGGGAAAGAGAATGGCAGGGTTTTATCATGGTTGGGGGTGTGCAGAGGTAAGGGCTCCCGCACGTGGGCAGGGGCTTATGTGGTTTGCGTCTCCTGCCAGCACGAAAGGAGGGGGCTCCCAAGCTTTCCTATCAGCTTGCCCAGATGCAGGGAACGATAGAAAGGGAGTGGTGAGGCATAAAAGCTGCCAGTAATCAAACGTTAAAAATGGAGTTAGACTCCTTACTACATGTTGTAACCCAATAAACGAGATAACACACATAAAGCACTCAAGGAGCAGTGGCCGTTATCATTCAGACCACAAATCTTGATAGAGTCATTGGCCTGCTTTATTGCACATGTGTGATTTCTTCATATGGGGGGTGGGGGTTGCAGTGCCGTGGAAAGGGTACCTAACGGGCCATCAGGCAACTTGAGGTCTGCACTTCATTAGCCCTGTGAACTGAGCTGAGTCAGTTCTGTTCTGGGTCTCTGGTATAAAATGTGGGGGCAGGATGAGACGTTCTCTAAGGTTATCTGTGGGTCTAACAGCATCTGAAAGCCACAGTGGCCCTGCTACAGAGAAAAGAATCGGTTGTTGTCTTTCTCAGCCCACTTTCTACCATGTCTCAGATGTTGTCACACCGCCCGCTCTTCCTCATGTCTGTAAGAGAGATTTCTTTTTTTTTTTTTAAAGATTTTATTTATTTATTTATGAGAGACACAGACGGAGATGCAGAGACACAGGCAGAGGGAGAAGCAGGGTCCCCGCAAGGAGTCCGATGTGGGACTCGATCCCGGACCCTAAGATCAGGCCCTGAGCCAAAGGCAGATGCTCAACCGCTGAGCCACCCAGGTGTCCCCATAAGAGAGATTTCAACCAGCAGGGTAAAGAAGTGAACCAAAACTCGAGACTAAAACAACTAGCTCTAGCGTAAGTCCCAAGAGATCAACTATTGTGCCACGACTTTCCTGCAGTCTAAAAAAAAAAAAAAAAAAAAAAAAAAAGCGATGTACTCTCCTTGTCTGAAAGAACCCAAATTTCACCAGTCTTACAAAACACTCTTCTGCGTCTTCATTGTAAAGACACATTCGCTGAAAAATAACTTGTTTGGAAATGAAAAAGGAATGGAAGAGATGGGAAAGAAAAGTCCTAGAGATAGAGAAACGTTTAAAGCGTCTTCCCCAGAAATGAGAAGATCCTCTGTCAACAGCATAAACGGCTCTTTCCATCCAAAGAATGTTTCCACCAGTGAGCAAGCCAGCACTACCATGTCTGGAGGGGGTACCAGTCTGCAGGCCAAGACACAGAACTACAGCGAGTCTTTGATGGACGTTTCTTTGGGACAAATGAGGTTGAAAGACAATTTCCCAGGGGCTTGGAACTTGTTTGCTCAGAGCAATTCCCTATGTCTAAACTCTCAGATGTCCTCAACTCAGCCACACATAAGAACATTCTTGTCGACAGTGAGTTTCAATCTACTTTTGATCACTTTCATCAAGCTTGTCAGCACTTCGGTTGCAGTTCGTTTGGGGAGGATGGAAGGGCCTGGGCTATGAAAGAGCACAGCAGCCCAGGAGGTAAGCCACCCCCCAAGAGAGCATTGCCCAGGATGGCGCTTGCTAAATAATTAGGCAACCGTGTCTACCTCAGTCAGGGGCACTCAACCTTCTTTGGATCTGGGAATGTCGGAGGATATCTCAGTGTCCTTTCTGGCAGATGATATAACTGTTTCTCATTTGGATGGTTCTAGATACCCTTCAGCACTCTGGTGTCTCTCTTCACAAAAATTTGCAATGTATACTTTTCCATCCACCAGCCCAAGGTAGCAGCCAGAGTTGAACATCCTTGGCCTCCTGGGTGGGGTTTGACCAGTGCAGAGCCAGGTAGAAATCACTTCCTCATTCCAGAGAGCAAGTTTCATCTATCTAGAAGTCCATGGACAAGCGCACTGCACTTTCAACTCACCTTAAATTTGATAGTATTTAATTTAGCTACCCGGTTGAGCTTGCATTGTCAGGTCCTGATTCTGTCATCCGACATAGCTTTCCTGGCTGTTATTCTATGGAGGTAGCTAGGCCCAATTTTTTAAAAAAGATTTTTATTTATTTATTCATGAGAGACACAGAGAGAGAGGCAGAGACACAGGCAGAGGAAGAAGCAGGCCCCACGCAGGGAGCCCGACGTGGGACTCGATCCCTGGTCTCCAGGATCATGCCCTGGGCCGAAGGCGGCGCTAAACCGCTGAGCCACCAGGGCTGCCCAGCTAGGCCCAATTTTATGCATACATATGATATATATGAGATATGAAATATATATAATATATATGATACCAATTTCTCTATAATAATTTATATATATATAAATATATAATCTATATTTATCATATATAGTGGGTATAGAAGTAATATATGTATATATTACACTGGGATTGCCACTTAGAGTTAAAGAATTTTAAAAAAATATTTTTATTTATTCATGAGAGACACAGAGAGAGGGAGAGGTAGAGACACAGGCAGAGGGAGAGGCAGGCTCCATGCAGGAGCCCAATGTGGGACTCGATCCAGGACCCTGGGATTACACCCTGAGTCAAAGGCAGATGTTCAACCACTGAGCCAGAATTAATTAAAGAAAGCTAATTCCCATCACTGAGCAAATACCTGCTTCTAGTTCTATTTCCCTCATTTGGACAACAGCGTGAAGGAGACCTTGATTTCTAGTCAGGTTCACCTTTCAATCCTGTGTATTTATATAAGCTACCTCTGGACTCTTAAGCTTTTGATTCCTGGCGTGTCATCAGAACCTTATTCTTCTCATATCCGCACCATACTCTCTACCCACACTGAAGTAAATTCACCAGCACACTGGGCTCTTAGGCCCCTTGACCCAGGACCCAGAATTTCAGCACTAACCCGAAGGAATCATGTTAGCTCTAAAGAGAAGTGACTCAGATGGTGAGGGTCCCACACTACCAGGGCAGGCTGCTGTTAGAGGCTGGGGCTCCTTCTTCAAGATGGGCTATGGAGGCACTCTCAGAAGTTCTTTTCAGGGAAGGATTCTTTTTTTTTTTCCTTTAAAAAATATTTTATTTATTTATTTATTTGAGAGAAAGAGAGAAAGAGCACATGAAGGGGGAGGAGCAGAGGGAGGGGGAGAAGCAGACTCCCCGCTGAGCCAGGGAGCCTGATGCAGAGCTCCATCCCCCGACCCTGAGATCATGACCTGAATCGAAGGCATACAATTAACCAACGGAGCCACCCAGGCGTCCCAAGAAGGATTCTTAAAGGACTGAAAGAGTCAGCTTCTTACATAGTTAGACCTAGGTCCTTAGAGAGCTACTAGAAAACATCCTCAGGAATAAGAACTCCACCAGCAGAGTCGCCTCTAAGTCACAACCCCTCACAGCTACCCAGTTCAGAGTTGCTAGCTCTTCTAATAACTCTGAGCCAGACTGAAATCAAGACAGACATGGTTGCATGTCATAGATGATGATTATAAAATCTAGAAAGTCCATGAAATCGCAGAATCTGATTTCCATAGGGGTTGTTAAATTATAAAATCTAGACTATTTTTTGTCCCAAATATTAGCAACACCTTCCAGGTTTCAGTAAAAAGGGAAACTACTTGCTACAACTCTTGCTTCTCAGCAACGTCCTTTGAATCTACCAGTAGCTGCAAAATTCCAAGAGCTGCTCCTCTTGTGATTCACTGACCATATAATTGACCATGGAATTTATTCAGTCTTTTTTTTTTCCTAGTATCTAAACATATAGGAAAGAGTGTTTCTTTAGTTGTGCAGAGATTAAATGTAACAGCTTGGGTTATATACCCTGAATGTTAAAGCATTTTTATTCTCTCAAGTAGATAAATGGAAGGAAACTCTCTCTCTCTCTGTCTCTCTGTCTCTCTGTCTCTCTGTCTCTCTGTCTCTCTCTCTCATAGGATTCTATGGAAGGATCAGAGATGTCATATTCTAGTCCAAAGTCCTCCTCTTACAGATGGGAAATGCAGAGCCAGCAAGTGGATGGGATTTCATCAAGATCACACCGGGAGTTGGTGGTCAAGCCTAGACTAGACTTAAGGCACTCAACTGCCAGCTCAGAGTCCTTGCCTCCATACAGTGCTAAAAATTAATTTTAAAATAAATGTGTCCCATATCCTTGCTGATGACTCTGGGAACTCTGCTAGGGAGTATCAGTATTTCATCTGGAGTGAAAAGCATCACTTTATTTTTCCTCCCTTTCCTTTGGGCAAAATGAAACATTCTTTAGAATTTGTTTTGGGGGGTGCCTGGGTAGCTTAGTCGGTTAAGCGTCAGCCTTCGGCTGGAGTCATGATCCCAGGGTCCTGGGATCGAGCCCCATATGGGGCTCCCTGGTCAGCTTGGAGTCTGCTTCTCCCTCTGACCCTCTACCTACTCATGCTTGTGCTCTCTCTCTCAAATAAATAAAATCTTAAAAAAATAAAAAAGAATTTGTTCTGAGATATATCCACTCACTCATGAAAATGAATGTCTAGACAAATTTAAAAATTCAAATGTGTATGTGTGTGGGTGCTCAAAAAATACCACTATGCATACATAAAGAAAGATAAAACATCTACAATGCTGGTCCTGAGTTCAGAGGCTCACTACTCCTGTAACTGCATTTGTGTCTGGCAGACAATGAGTTCTAATCCTTGCTCCAAAACTGTGGTCACCATTTACATAATTTCATATTACAATTAATGTAATCCATATAACAATATACAACATGATAGATAATATCTAGTGTAAATAAAAAGAATTAAAACACTTTGCCCAGCTTCTGCAGAATTGAGAGCTGATGTTAAATTTTCTGGGTTGGTTTTCAACTGCTTTCTCAGTTAGGGATGTTCACTGACCCCAGAACAGCCCTGGACATCTCATCCATATGTTGGCAGAAAGGTCCTTCTCACTAGAGAACAAAAGAAATGTCTGCTTAAGAAAGCACTTTGCCTTCATGGGGCTTAGTTTCTCACCAGCAGCTACTGAGCACACTTGAACCGTTTCTATACCAGACCATTTTCAAATTGGATTTTTGTTATTATTTTTATTACTGGTGAGTTCTTTTTTAAAGATTTTTATTTATTTATTCATGAGAGACACACACAGAGAGAGGCAGAGACATAGGCAGAAACATTGGCAGAGGGATAAACAGGCTCCCTGCAGGGAGCCCGAAGCGGGACTCGATCCTAGGACCTCGGGATCACGACCTGAGCCAAAGGCAGACGCTCAACCACTGAGCCACCCAGGTGCCCCAATTACTGGTGAGTTCTGAGAGAGATTCTAGAGAGTAGTCCTTTGTCAGATATGTGGTGTGCAAAATACCTCTTCCCAGGCTGTAGCTTGTTTTTCATCTTCTTAATGGGGTCTTTTCCAGACAAAACTTTTTAGTTTTGATGACGTCCAATTAACCCCTTTCCTCTTAGATTGTGCTTTAGGTATCAAATCTAAAACATCTTAATTAAGCCCTGGGTTCCAAACATTTTCTATTGTGCTCTTTTCCTGTAAGTTTTATTGTTTTACATTTTATAATCAAGTTTGTGATTCATTTGAGTTAATGTCTGCATAAGGTGTGAAGTTGAGGTAGATATTAATATCTTTTCATCTATAGATGTCCAATTGTTCCAATATCATATGTTGGAAATGGTGTTGAAGGGGTGTGTGGGTGGCTCAGTGGGTTAAGCATCTGCCTTTGGCTCAGGTTATGATTCCGGGGTCCTGGGATCGAGTCTTGCATTGGGTTCCCTGCTCAGCGGGGAGTCTGCTTCTCCCTCTGCCCTTACCCTTGCTCATGCTCACTCTTTCTCTAATAAATTAATAAAATCTTTTATTTTTTAAAGATTTTATTTATTTATTCATGAGAGACACACAGAGAGAGGCAGAGACACAGGCAGAGGGAGAAGCAGGCTCCCTGCAGGGAGCCCGATGTGGGACTTGATTCTGGGTCCCCAGGATCACTCCCTGGGCCGAAGGCAGCGCTAAACCACTGAGCCACCCAGGCTGTCCCAATAAATGAAATATTTTCAAAAAAGAAAATGGTGTTGAATTGCTTTTGTACCTTTATCAAAAATCACTTGGGTTCATTTGTATGAGCCCATTTCTGACCTCTCTATTCTGCTCCATTGATCAATGTATCTATCCTCCTGCCAATACAACACTGTCATGACCACTGTAGCTTTACAGTGAGTCTTTCTATCTGGAAAAGTGATTCTTCCTACGTTATTCCTCTTTTTCAAGGCTGTCTAAGCTTCTCTAAGGGCCTGTGACTTCCCAAGGTTAATTTTGGAATATTGTGTATGTCTGGTAATAAACACGAGACCAGATTTTACTCAGTTTAATTCTGGTATTAAAATTCTCTCTTGCACTTGGGGTAGGTGGCTCTCATTATCCCATCCTTGGTAGGCCACTGCTCCATCCCAAGCTTCTTAATCAAAAGTGCCAACAAAAGCAAAAATAAACTATTAGACTATGCCAAAGTAAAAAGCTTTTGCACAGCAAAGGAAACCATCAACAAAGCAAAACAAAACAAAACAAAACACAACTTACTGAATGGGAGAAAATATTTGCAAATGTATAGCCTAGAAGGGGTTAATATTCAAAATATATAAAGCACTTCTACAACTCAACAACAAAAAACCCCAAAAATCCAATTAGACAATGAGCATAGGACCTGAATAGACATTTTCCCAAAGAAGACATACAAATGACAGCCCAAATGTACAATAATAGATGAATGGATAAAGAAGATGTGGTGTGGGGCAGCCCAGGTGGCTCAGCGGTTTAGCGTTGCCTTCAGCCTAGGGTGTGATCCTGGGGACCCGGGATCGAGTCCCACGTCGGGCTCCCTGCATGGAGCCTGCTTCTCCCTCTGCCTGTGTCTTTACCTCTCTCTCTTTCTCTCTCTCTCTCTCTTTCTCTGTGTGTATCTCTCATGAATAAATAAATAAAATCTTAAAAAAATAAGATGTGGTGTGTGTATATATATATCATATATACATATAATACATATACATATACATATAATATTACTCAGCCATAAAAAAAGAATGAGATCTTGCCATTTGCAACAACACAGATTGACATAGAGGGTATTATGCTAGGTGAAATAAGTCAGAGAAAGACAAATATCACAAGATTTCACTTATACGTGGAATCTAAAAAACAAAAGAAATGAGCAAACAAACAAGACTCAAACAGACTCTTTTTTTCAATTTTTAGATCTAATATATATTTTTTAAATTTATTTTTTATTGGTGTTCAATTTACTAACATACAGAATAACCCCCAGTACCCGTCACCCATTCACTCCTACCCCCCGCCCTCCTCCCCTTCTACCACCCCTAGTTCGTTTCCCAGAGTTAGCAGTCTTCGTGTTCTGTCTCCCTTTCTGATATTTCCTCCCCATTTCTTTTCCCTTCCCTTCTATTCCCTTTCACTATTATTTATATTCCCCAAATGAATGAGAACATATAATGTTTGTCCTTCTCCGACTGACTTACTTCACTCAGCTCAAACAGACTCTTAAATACAGAGAACAAACTGGTGGTTGCCAGAGGGGAGGTGGGTTACGGGGTGGGTGAAATAGGTAAAGGGGATTAAGAGGTATAAACTTCCAGTTATAAAATAAATGAGTCACAGAGATAAAATGTACAGTATAGGAATATAGTCAATAATATTGTAATAACATTGTACAGTGACAGATGGTAACATTGTATGATGCATAGAACTGTTTTTTAAATTTTATTATTATTTTTTTAGAATTGTAAAATCAATATGTTGCACACCTGAAACTAATATGACATTGTATATTAATTACACTTCAATTTAAAAAAAGAAAAAAAGAAAGTTTCTTAATTTGTGTGGGGTTTGTGGCCTCCAGACACCACTATTTTAGTGTGTGGGGTGCTGTCAGTGACTTTCTGTGGGGTGAGTTTTGGGGTCCTTAAGGGTCTTTAGTTGCTTACAGCACCAGGTGGGGTACAACATACACCACTATGAGGTAGGTGGCTGGGAGGTGATTTTGTCATCTTTTGGAAAAGAGTGTCATTGTCATATTGTCATCCCACATACATCACATCTCAACCCATCTGGGCTCTCTCCCCAACACACACACGCAGAAACATCCAGTCCTTTTTCCTGTTTGCCCATGGGATGAAGTGTTGAGAAAATGTGCCTTCCATGCCCAGCCCTGAAGAAGCCCTTGTCTTTCTCCTCTGGCTAAAGCCTGGCTGCCTGTGGACCTGCCGATCTGGCCCCCAGCCCTGTAGGACCCCATATCCCTTCCTTCTCACTCACCTGCTCCTTTCCTTTCTTCCCTCCCTCCCATCAGAAAATTCACAGAAAAACAGGAACATTTCCCTTAAAAAAAAAAAAAAAAAGAGGAAGGGGCCCCTGGGTGGCTCAGTCAGTTAAGTGTCTGGCTCTCAATTTTGGCTCAGATCATGATCTCAGCCCTGCATCAGGTTCCATGGAGCCTGCTTAAGATTCTCTCTCTCCCTTTCCTCTGCCCCTCCCTGCTCTCCCTCTCGAAGAAGAAGAAGAAGAAGAAGAAGAAGAAGAAGAAGAAGAAGAAGAAGAAATACTTCTATTTTCCAATTTTATTGATTTAATTTTAATCATCACTCTGGGTATACAGCGTAGGTGTGAAGATTTGGTCTCTAAAAGGTTAACCATTTCTTCACAGTCTCTTCTGGAGATGCGACCAACAGTTCAAGGTCTCCGGGCCTCCTTACACACAGGGAATTACTTGGATGGGTGGAATTCTCCAGGATCTCTTGGTTCTGATTCTGTTCCTTAGTCAACATGTAACAGACGATTATTGTCGGCCTTGTTTCTCTTGCGTGCTTTCTTGAACAGGTGATAGATATTTCAGAGAATTTCTTGGCCACACACATTTGCAGGGGCATCTCCACTTGCTTGGTCGTCTTCTGCATGTGGAAGGGCAACAGGGAAAGCACAGAGGGCATTTGGGGGAAGAGATGGAGACTGAGTGAAGGAGGATTCCTAAGAAGGGATGCAGGCTGAGGAGGAGGTTTGTGCCAGACAAGGACAGAGTAGGGCTCTTGGGTGAGGCATTAATGGGGACAAAGAGGACCATGAGTAGGGTCATCTGA
Organism: Canis aureus; assembly: GCF_053574225.1. Classification (NCBI taxonomy): domain Eukaryota; kingdom Metazoa; phylum Chordata; class Mammalia; order Carnivora; family Canidae; genus Canis; species Canis aureus. The sequence continues at coordinate 13,371,259 of NC_135649.1, forward strand.
CCTTTCCACTGTCTGGGCATGGGCCTGGACTGACATGGGGTCATTTTCCTCTTCCTTTCCTGAGCACTTGTGGTTGTGTTATGTTGAGGTTTCCCAGTGGTTTACCCCAAGTCTCCTACCTTACCTATATATACCTTCTGAAGAGCAATGAGGAACCCTACCCTACATCTTTGTTTGCTTATCAAGGCACTGCTCCAGCCTATGGTAGCCCTGTGGAGGCTTTACATCACAAAGCCCTGCTCCTGACACCTCCATGGGGAGAGGGTAGGCAGGCGGGATGCTGGAAAGGCCAAGATGCTATGGTTGAGGAAAGGGGTTTTCCTTAACACCTCATAAAGAGGCTCCCCAAACTGACCTGCCACCCTTCCTTCTCTCCATGCTCAATTCTGTTGGCCCATATTGCAGAAAGAAGGTGTTTTCTTCAAGTCATTCCGTACGGCCACCCTAGCAGTCAGTGATTCATTCCATTCTCTCCCACCCTTCTCATTGCCTAGTATTCTGGATGTCTTACCTAAAATTCCTCCAAGCTAATGTGGCCATATTTAAGGATCCATAGAGATGTGAATTATCCCACAAGCCTTTAACAATTTTTCTGATGCTTTTGTGTTTATATGGCCCTCAACCTTTACATTCTTAAATGGTTGAAAAAAGAAAAAGAAAAATACTTTATGACACACGAAGTGTCTATGAAATTCAGATTTCAGTGTCCATAAATAGTTTTATTGGAATACATATATCTTTCCTTCACTTAATATTGTCTATGGCTGCTTCTGTGCCAAAACAGAAGAGTTGAGTAGCTGGAACAGAGGTTCTAAATCCTAAAACATTTACTATCTGGTCTTTTAAGAAAAAGTGTGCCAACTCCTTCTTTATTCAGTTCCATTGATGTATTTGCCTGTTCTATGCAGTTTAAGCTCATTGTTCTTTATTTTTAGTTTCTGAAGGAAGAAATTGAAGCCACCAATTTGAGACCTTCTTTTTTTTCTTTTCTACTGCAGGCATTTACTGCTATACAAATCCCCTCATAGCTACTTCTTTAGCAGCTTCCCACAAATTTGTAAATGTGTTTTCATGTGCACGGTTCAAACTACTTTCTTTTTTTTAAAGATTCCATTTATTTATTCATGAGAGAGAGAGGCAGAGACACAGGCAGAGGGAGAAGCAGGCTCCATGCACGGAGCCCGATGTGGGACTCGATCCTAGGTCTCCAGGATCACGCCCTGGGCTGAAGGCGGCGCTAAATCGCTGAGCCACCCGGGCTGCCCTCAAACTACTTTCTTTCTTTTTTTTATAAATTTATTTTTTATTGGTGTTCAATTTGCCAACACATAGAATAACACCCAGTGCTCATCCCGTCAAGTGCCCACCTCAGTGCCCATCACCCAGTCACCCCCATCCCCTGCCCACCTCCCCATCCACCACCCCTAGTTCGTCAAACTACTTTCTAATTGCACTGTTGAGTTCTCTTTAACCCATGGTTCATTTTTTAAAAATGTTATTTAGAGTCTAAATATTTAGGGATTTTCTTTTTTTTGTTTCCTTTTTTTTTTTATTGGAGTTCAATTTGTGTTTAGGAATTTTCAAGAGATCTTTTCATCATTGATTTTTAATTTAATTTTCTGATTAGAGAACGGACTTTGAATGACTCGAAACCTTCTAAATGTACTGAGATTCATTGTATAGTCCAAAATATGGTCTCTTCTGGCTCATGTTTCACGTGCCCTCAACAAAATGTATATTCTTTTGTTGTTGGTTGGAGTGCTCTGGAAGAGTCAGTCAGCGAAGCTCATTAATAGAACTGTCAGGGGCGCCTGGGTGGCTCAGTCAGTTAAGCATTTGACTCTTGGTTTCAGCTCAGGTCATGATCTCAGGGTGGTGAGATCGAGCCCTGAGTTGGGCTCTGTGCTCAATGCGGAGTCTGTTTAAGATTCTCTGTCCCTCTCCCTCAGCCCCTCCCCTCTCAAAAAAGAAATATTTTTTTAAAAATAGAACTTTTAGATCTACTGTCTGCTTACACTTGCAGTTCTTCTACTTACACTTCAAGATTGAAATTTACATTGAAATTTTACCCATTCTTAAAGCTGAGGCAAAAAGAGCTCACATCTGAGAAGTATACAGACCTCAGTTCAAATCATGGCTCTTCCGCTCACTGTATGCATGCCCTTCCATTAGCCACTTCACCTATTTGGGCTTCAGTATCCGCATCTGTAAACTGGGCATAATTATAGTATCTTCTCTGAAAGTTCATCATAGGATTGTGTAAGAGTATCAGAGAGCTAGAGATTTCTCATTTGGGGAGTTTCAGAGGATAAGAATTGCTTCCCACAAATTTTCAGATTATTTGGAAGCAATCATCTTTATTTAAGATTGTTATTTGTCTAGCTATGTAGTCACCAACTATTTAACCAAAAGAGATGTAGATTGAGTGTTAAGTGACTGTAGAGCAATAATCGAATATAATATAAATAGACTTCAAGTAGAGGATAGTTGGTTGTTAAAAGCTCTTCTCCTTCACTAGCCTCACTCAAAGAAAAATTGAGAAATAATGAGTTTAATAAAACAACAACAACAACACTACTACAGGCATCATAAAGAACTAGATGTATGGGGTATTTTGTTATTGTTTAGTCTTCAGTCTGGCTATTACAGAAATATCCTGGCAATAAGTCATCCACTGCAACTTAGGTAAGAGTGCATTAGAGAGAAAACAACCAACCGACAGAATGTACAAGTGGGCTTTCAAAATGAGACTAATGAGAAGTTTCAGATAAAAGGTAGCTACTTTCTTTTTCTGCTGGAAAATAGCCTCTCAAATAGATCATCATTTTCTGATATCCAAGGAAGGTCTGTTCAAGGCCTTGAGCATGAACTTTATGTATTTATTTAAAATGTTAAAGAAAGATTTTACTTATTTATTTGAGAGAGAGAGCATGAGCAGGTGGTGGGGGCGTGGAGAGGGAGAAGTAGACTCCCCGTTGAGCAGGGAGCCCGATGCGGGGCTCAATCCCAGGACCCGGAGATCATGACCTGAGTCGAAGGCAGATGCTTAACCTACTGATCCACCCAGGTGTGCCCCTGAGCATGAACTTTAAAATCAGAAAAAAACTAAGGCTGATTCCATATTTGCGGCTCACCACTGATGTGACCTGACCTAGGCAGATCTCATATGCATGAAATGGAGCTAGTGATTCCTAGCTCTCTGCGCTGTGGCGAGGGTTGCATGAACTGATATTGCTTGGAGCCCAGCACTCTGCCTGCCTGATCTGGGGAAAGGAGAAGCTCATCTCATCTTTGGAAGGAGTTCTTTTAGCTTTCTAATCCTTCTTTTTAATAGTATCTGTTACTAGTGTTAACGGTCTCATGGTTGGGTTTTTAGGCTTTCTGCTCCTATGCAATGTACATCCTTTTAACTTTTTTTTTTTTTAATGATAGTCACAGAGAGAGAGAGAGAGAGAGAGAGAGAGAGGCAGAGACACAGGCAGAGGGAGAAGCAGGCTCCATGCACCGGGAGCCTGACGTGGGACTCGATCCCGGGTCTCCAGGATTGCGCCCTGGGCCAAAGGCAGGCGCTAAACCGCTGCACCACCCAGGGATCCCCTAACTTTTTTTTTTTAAAAGATTTTATTTATTTATTCATGAGACACACACACACACACACACACACAGAGGCAGAGAAGCGGGCTCCCTACAGGGATCCTGATGCGGGACTCGATCCTGGAACTCCGGGATCACACCCTGGGCTGAAGGCAGGCGCTCAACCGCTGAGCCACCCAGGTGTTCCGTCCATCCTTTTAACTTTTTTGATGTTTCTAGAATTAGTGTCTTCTAGAGAAAAACCATCTAATGCTATAGATTCATGGACTGCAAAATCATCTGGGCCCACACTCTCAGCCTGAAATTTCCTTTCTTTTTGTCAACTTCCTATCCTACCCAACTATTCAAAACTTACCACTCAAACGCAAGCCCCTGAACTGACCACCATGTCCCACACTCAGCAGATGACCTTGCCCAAGGAAAATCCCTTGGATTCCTCAGCAGCCTTCTCCTCACTTGTTCCCATGCTTATCTTTTCCTTATCAGTTCCCTCTTGGAAGAACTGGCTCTCCCTTTCCTAACCTGGGTTTTGGAGCTCAACCTTCCTGACTCCTTAGGGACTCCTTTCCATCAATTCTCCTCGCCTCCTCCGTATTTCAATCTCATGTCCTCTGCTGGAGCCTTCCAATAATCTTAGAAACATGATCAAATTTCTCATCACCATACCACCATGGCCAAATTCTTCTCTTGATCTAACATCCTTTATAGCTACTGCCCTAGCTGTCCCTCCTCCTATAGATGACCTTCTTGCAAGAGTTGCCTACATTCACCGTCTCTACTTCCTCACTTCTTACATGTTCCTCAACTATATAAATGTTCTGCCCTCACCAATCCACTGAATCTATTGGCATTCTGGTAACTGAGTTTCTTACAGTACGCAGATTAGTTAGGATGTAGGTCCTGTTGCTGTAACAGAAACCCAAGGTAAGAGTGGCTTAAACAAGATGGAAGTTGATTTCTCTCTCATGTGACCATCTGGAGGTAGGTTACCCAGGGCTAGTATAGTGACACTGCTCATTGAATTATGCAGGAGCCCAGGTTCCTTGTACCATGGCACTCTGCCATCATTAGGATATTACTCTATCTGTATGTATGGTCAAAGATGGTTCACCATGATGTCTAGCCAGTGGAGAGGGGAAAAAGGGAAGGGTAAGAATTGTCTTTTCTATTTAAGGAAACGACCCAGATGCTGCACACATCACCTCTGCTCATATTCCAATAGCCAAAACTTAGTTTTATGGCCAAACCTAGCTCTGCAATGGAGGCTGGAAATACAGTCTTCATTCTGGATGCTCACGTGCCCAGCTAAATAGTGTTATTATAAAAGGAGTGAATAAATATTGGGTAAGAGCTAGCAGTCTCTGCTATGCTAGCCACACCATCTTAAAGATCATGCTAGCACATGTGATGTCAGAGGCTGGTTTCTAGACATGCTCACTCTTCTAATCTACTCACCCTCAAATCCACTGTACCAGGTTTCAGAGCTCACTTGCACTACTAAACTTCTGTTGTGGATGTTGGGCTCTTTCTCAAGGTTGCATAGGAATGTGGCAACACAGGGTGATAGCCAAAAATAGGGAAAGCTCCATGAGAACGGGATTCTTGCCTAGCTTGTTCATCGCTGTATCTTTGGAACCTGGTAAAATGTCTAACACATAGTAAGTACTTAATAAATATTTGTCAAATGAATGGATACGTATACATGCATTTACTTAAGGTAAGATGGTAACAGGTTTTACCATCCTGAAGACTTTGAGAAGACCCAGGAACCAGCTTCAGTTTGGGACATTAGAAGATGTGAGAGTGATATGATGAATCCGATGATGTCACTCCCCTCCTTCAGATTTGTTAGTTCCGAGGCTCCTTCCACAGTTTGGCTATTGTGGACACTGCTGCTATAAACATCGGGGTGCAGGTGTCCCGGCGTTTCATTGCATCTGTATCTTTGGGGTAAATCCCCAGCAGTGCAATTGCTGGGTCGTAGGGCAGGTCTATTTTTACCTCTTTGAGGAACCTCCACACAGTTTTCCAGAGTGGCTGCACCAGTTCACATTCCCACCAACAGTGCAAGAGGGTTCCCTTTTCTCCACATCCTCTCCAACATTTGTGGTTTCCTGCCTTGATGTGGTTTATGTATACAATGGAATATTCCTCAGCCATTAGAAATGACAAATACCCACCATTTGCTTCAACGTGGATGGAACTGGAGGGTATTATGCTGAGTGTAATAAGTCAATCGGAGAAGGACAAACATTATATGGTCTCATTCATTTGGGGAATATAAATATTTTATTTATTTATTTATTTATTTATTTATTTATTTATTTATTTAGACACAGAGAGAGAGAATGAGAGGCAGAGACACAGGCAGAGGGAGAAGCAGGCTCCACGCAGAACCCGACGTGGGACTCGAACCAGGGTCTCCAGGGTCACGCCCCGGGCTGCAGGGGGCGCCAAACCGCTGCACCACCGGGGCTGCCCTCATTTGGGGAATATAAATAATAGTGAAAGGGAATAGAAGGGAAGGGAGAAGAAAGGGGTAGGAAATATCAGAAAGGGAGACAGAACATGAAGACTCCTAACTGGGAAACGAACTAGGGGTGGTGGAAGGGGAGGAGGGCGGGGGGCGGGGCTGAATGGGTGATGGGCACTGAGGGGGGCACTTGACGGGAAGAGCACTGGGTGTTATTCTGTATGATGGCAAATAGAACACCAATAAAAAATAAAGTTATTATTAAAAAAAAGACTAAAGTAAGACAGAAAAAAGATTTGTTAATTTTATCCTAATCTACTTTGTAAAACATAGTATTTGCCTAGATGATCATCTGGATAAAGGGATATGTCATGGGTGCAGGATTGGGGTGTTCTCATACCTGGATGCTTCTGTGGTGAGTAGTACCTTCTGGAAGAAATTTAGCTTGTACCACATGACGTTTTTCCAGTTTCCCTGAGTGACCATTAGGTTACCAGTTTCCAAACCTGCCTCCACATGAGAATAATCAGAGGCACTTCTTTAAATGATAAATTCTTAGGCTTTTACCAGGCCAGGAGATCATATCATTTGGGACCCTCGCTCTAATAGTGATTGGGAACTTCCAGGTAGTCATGAGTTTGGGTAATTCATGCAAAGAAGGAGTAACACTGGTTGATGTAAATAGGACAGGTCACTTACGAAGTCAAAATTGATAGTCACACATATGGATGGAGGTGGGGTCTGGATGGACTTGTCCTTTATAGAACTCTGTAGCTTTAAAGGTAATTTCTCAGAGCAAAAATTGCCTTAGCCAACTCTCTACTCAGGATTTTGATAAAAGGGCAACTCAAAATAAAGGTCCATATGTCCTTAATATGGAGGGGTGGGAGTTGGGAATGAAAGGAGTCTAGAACTTTGGATACTTTGTTTGAGTCATCCACATTCTGGTTTACAAGATGGGGTTGCCTTGGTTTGCTCTTGGGAGATCAGGCCAGGAGTAAATGGATAAATGATTAAATCATTCACACAGGGCAAAAGACATTGTCAATTATTCTAATTGCCCCCAACCCCATACGAAAAGTCATTTTTTAAAGTATTCCCCTCATGGACTCTATCAAGGATCTTTGCTCTGGAGAGGTCCAGATTCATGAATGCCTGAGCCCCTCTGAATTGACAAGAGAAGAATGGGAAGAAGTAGCTGTCCCCTACCTTCCAAGTGCTGAGTACTGAGGCCAAGGAGATTGCAGCAGAGCCTGACTTCCCCCTTTTTTTCCTCCTTTTTAAAAATAGGTTATGGATCTCATTTGTTTTCATCTTTGTAATTCAAGAGAGTAGCACGTGCAGGTTGAATAATGGATACATTCTTCTTCCTGGGCCTAGATAGGGACCAATTACAGTAGATCATCCTTTTTAGGGGATAGTGGCATTTTCTGGCAGTAGGTTACGAGTCTGGGTGACTCACATACACACAAGTGCCAAGTGAGACTGGCCAAAAGGTGAAGCAGGGCAGCAGATGCAGTCCTATGAGTTCAAGCAGTTCAAATCAGATCCTTCCTGAGCAGACTTAGAACTGTGTCTTTGATAGTATGGGCTTTCCAAGGTAGCCTTAGGCCAACAGCTACAATTTGGTGGTTCCAGGTGAAAGTAGCAATATCCTACTTTAACAAGGGCATCATATATTCCTTCTACACCACCAGGAATTCTCTTTCTTTTTTTTAAAAAAAAAGATTTTATTTATTTATTCATGAGAGACAGAGAGAGATAGAGAGAGAGAGGCAGAGATACAGGCAGAGGGAGAAGCAGGCCCCAAGCAGGGAGCCCGACGTGGGACTCCATCCCAGGTCTCCAGGATCAGACCCTGGGCTGAAGGAGGCGCTAAACCGCTGAGCCACCCGGGCTGCCCACCACCAGGAATTCTCTTGACAGATACTATCAGGTTATACATATGAGACTGATTGCTAATGCAATTTTTCAGGCCTGAAATATTTCCCAACATTTCAGAGTTGCCAAAAAAAATCTCTTGGAATTATAATGGCACCGCAGGCGCAGAGGTGCCTGATACAGTTCCTGCCAATTCCCTGAGTAAAATCCTGCTGTCAAGCAAATCATTTTGGCTGGGTACCTAAATACCCATTCCTGATCATTATGTGCCCTTGTTATAGAAGCTAGAAATACTAAATACTCATTCTTCCAGCCTTCCTTGAAGTTTGGCTGGCCATATAACACAATTCTATCCAGAGTTAGAAGCTTCAATCTGCTAGGGGCTCTGGGGGGAAATTTTTGCTTTCCTGAGAACAGATGATCTCTTTTCCCCCTTTTAACTTCCTTGAACATGCACATGATGCCCGGAGCCATGGTGGCCATCTTGTGACTATGAGGCAATAAGCATGAGGGTGAAAGCCAACATAATCACAATGATGAATATGGAGATAGTGCCTGGGCTCCAAGAGCATTGGTGAGCTTCTGAACCAAAACCAGCAACTGCCTGTCTTTAGACTTCTTGTTATATTTGAGAAAAAATACATTCACAGACTTTTCTACTTTACAGCCAAAGCATTCCTAACCAGCAATCCTTACGTGGTTCCCTGTGCCCTAAGGATAAGGGCCACACTCCTTAATGTGATAAATAAGACCTCACATGATCTAGCCTTTGCCTATCTCCCACGCTCTGCCTCCCCACATTTGCCCTTGCATTATAGGAGCTGGTAACACAAAGCTACTTCTGTTGCCATAAGTCTGCCATGCTGTCTCATGCCTCCTAGCTTTATGCTGACAGGATACAATTTTAGTATATGTGCTGCCGAAGCCAGCGCAATGCTGACAGGATACAGACCAGAACTGTCTTCCTCATCTGTGGATCCCTAAAATGTAGCACAATGACATATACTAAAGAAACTACACTGAAATGCTATTATCTGGCTCTCTTTTGATAACAAAATAATTACCTAATGGCACTTGTACATTTTCGGTATCACTTTGCATTCTCAAAGGAGTGTGCTAGGCTGATGTAGTGATATCAGAAAGCTCTCTAAAACATAATGGTAAGTTAACAGAAATCTCAGAAGGATGCACCGAGTATGATCCATCAATGTAAAAAACAAAACTCAATAAAACTATGTTTATCCATGTGTACATGTGTGTATCATAGATACAGGTATAGATACAGATATATAGGCACATAATACAAACAGGGAGGGAGCCTTGGACATATAGATACCAAAATGTTAACACTGGTACTCCTCAGGAGGGGCAAGGCCAGGGGAACTCTACTTTTTATTTTTTTTAAAGATTTTATTTATTTATTCATGAGAGACACAGAGAGAGAGAGAGAGGCAGAGACACAGGCAGAGGGAGAAGCAGGCTCCATGCAGGGAGCCTGATGCGGGACTTGATCCCAGGACCCCAGGATCACACCCTGAGCCGAAGGCAGATGCTTAACTGCTAAGCCACCCAGGCGTCCCAACTTTTTACCTTCTACAAATCTTTATGGTTTGAATTTTTACAGCATGAATGTATTCACATGTAACTTATGAAGTTAAAAACATAAAACTCAAAAGTCAGGAAGAAGCAGGAGAAAAAATATGGGGGATGGAAGCTAACAGATTTACACTCAAGTCCCTGCTCTGCCAGCAACTAGCTGTGGGGGCTCGAGTGATATACTTTATTTACCGCCCTGAGTCTCTGAGTCTCCGTTTCTCATCTGTGAAACGGTAATTTGTTCATTTGTTCTTTCATTCACTCAATAAACATTTGTTGAGCACCTACTTGAGTATTAAGCACTTTTCTAGGCACCGAAGATCCAATAATGAGCATATTAACCTCCCTCCTCGTGGAATTACAATTTAGTGAGGCAGGTAGATGATAATCAAACAGACATATTATGAATAGACGTGTAAAATCATGTGGATGACAGTGCTAGAAAGGGAAAATCTACTGGGTCATGACAACCTGTAACAGGAAAATGTGTTGTAATCAAGATCAGAGGAGGCTGCTCTGAAGGGGATAGTAACTAAGTAAGAGAGGTCTGCTTAAGACAGGTGAAGAAGGATATTACAGGAAGGAAGAGTAGCATGGTAAAAGGCCTCATCATGGCAACATGACTTAAGAGACGCCTGAGTGGCTCAGCTGTTGAGTGCCTGCCTTCGGCCCAGGCTGTGATCCTGGAGTCCTGGGACGGAGTCCTGCATCAGGCTCCCTGCTTGGAGCCTGCTTCTCCCTCTGCCTGTGTCTCTGCCCCTCTCTCTCTCTGTGTGTGTCTCTCATGAATAAATTAATAAAATCTTTAAAAAAAAAGAAAAAGAACATGCCTTAAGATTCTCAAATAAAGCCAGTGTGGCCGGTGTGTGTTTGTGCATGGGAGGCGATACTGGTATAAAATGAGGCTGGAGAGATTGGTGTCATACCACATATAGGTCGAGAGTTTGGTCTTCCCCCTATCAATAAGAGCTATGCGATGCCTTGGTAAACTTTAACCAAGGTGAAAGCATTATCAGATTAGAGTTTTATTTATTATTATTATTATTATTATTAAAAAATCTTAAGTAAAAAAAATTTTTTTAAGTAGGCTCCATAGCCAGTGTGGAGCCCAACGCGGGGCTTGAACTCACGACCTTGAGATCAAGACCTGAGGTGAAAAAAAAAAAAAAAAAAAAAAAAGACCTGAGGTGAAATGAAGAGTCAGATGGTTAACCAGCTGAGCCTCCCAGGTGCCCCCAGATTTGAGTTTTTAAAAAGTCATTTTGGTTGCTGTGAGGACAAAAAGTTAGGTAGGGACCAGAATGGAAGCAGGGAGACCACTTAGAGGCCACTGCATTGGTCCAGGTGAGAGATGATGGTGGCGCGGCTGACGGTCATGATAACGGAGATGGGGAAATGCACGCTGCCTCAAGAGAAGCTTTTAGCAGGTAGAATCAACCCAACCCAACCCGACAGATGGGTTGGATATGCTGACAAAGGTGTGGGAAGGGAAAAAGTGTGGAGACAGGGATGATGCCTATGTTTCTGGCTTGACCAACTAGATAGATAGTAGGGCCATTTCTTAAAGTTGAGATCATTGGAAAACGATTAGGTTTTGAGGGGAAAATGGGGGGTTGGGTTTGAGATACGCTGATTTGGCCTCCCTTACCCCCCTTACCTCCTTTACTCAAATACTTCATCAATGAGGCCTTCTCCCTCCACCCTACCTAAAATTTCAACACTCCTCCAATGTTGCATGTTCTCTTTTCCACCGTACTTTTTTTTTTTACCTTAGCTCTTCTTACTATTTAGATAGTTTCCTTTTTTCCCCTCACTTCTTGTGTTTGACTCATCAGAATATAAGCTCCGCAAGGAAGGGATTTTTGTTCATTTTATATATTATTTTAATCCTCAGCATCTAGAACTGTGCTGGGTATATAGTAGCTGCTCAGTAAATCTTTGCCAAATGAATGCATGAAAAAATTCAAGTATGAAGCCAAGTAGGCAATTGGAAATACTGGTCTGGCATGCTCAGAGAAGTATGGGCTATATAAAAGCATTTGTCACCCATCTGAGGATAGATACTAAGTAGCTGTGGGTATTGATGAGATCACACAGGGAGACGGAGTGAAGTGAGAAAAGGAAGCAAACTAGTACCTGCCTCAGAGGAATATTAGGAAGATTTAGATGAGATAATGAAATTTGAGGATTTAGTCCTCTACCTGCACCTGGTAGCTGTTCGAAGCATGTAAGCTCTTACTAGTGTTGTTATTACAGATTCGTGGGACTTGAAGAACAGCAGACTGAGTAGATGGCAGGATGTGGTCTCTCATACTCTCCCCAGTGAGCTCCCTACCTTTGTTAGGTGGGAGTCCCATGAGTACTGGTTGGGACAGATTCCAGGCTCTCCTCTATGACTGCATCTGGTTACCTAAGCTTTGTGAGCCAACCTGTAGATCAGTGTTGATGGCAATGCTTTCCTCACAGCACGGAGAGAATGTGCTTGGCACCAAATCTATTCCCAATCCCCAGAGTCTTACCCAGTGTTACTGGCACACAGTAAGGGCTCAGCAGGTCATTTGTTGGTGGAAAGTGCATTGGGCTTGGAGTCAGAAGATACTTACAAGCTCTTCAATCTTTCCCAAACCACGTATTCTCTGAAGACCATCATATCTAAGTCACAGGCTTGTTGGGAGCATCAAACAGAATTGTGTATTTTTTTAAAAGATCTTATTTGTTTATTCATGAGAGACACACACAGAGAGAGAGAGAGGCAGAGACACAGGCAGAGGGAGAAGCAGGCTCCACGCAGGGAGCCCAATGTGGGACTCGATCCCGGGACTCCAGGATCATACCCTGGGCCAAAGGCAGGCGCTAAACCACTGAGCCACCCACGGATCCCCCAGAATTGTGTATTTTTTAAAAATATTATTTATTTATGCTTTGCATAATTCCAAAGAAAATTTGTTGTGGCTCACAGAGATTTATCAACTTCAATAGGGGAAAAAATAGATGACAAAATGACACAAAGACAAAACAAGGGTGGAGAAGTAAGAAGGAATCAGAGCTAAGAACAGTATGAAAAGTCTATTCTGGAGGAGTTGAAATCCTAATAAAATAGTATGACCATGGTCTGCCTTCCTCTCTGATTTTTCCCACTCATTTTCTCTCCTTTCCCTTATAATCCTTTTCACTATTTTTTATATTCCTGTATGAGTGGGTGACGGGCACTGAGGGGGGTACTTGACGGGATGAGCACTGGGTGTTATACTATATGTTGGCAAATCAAACTCCAATAAAAAATATACAAAACAGGGCCGCCCCGGTGGCGCAGCGGTTTAGCCCCGCCTGCAGCCCGGGGCGTGACCCTGGAGACCCGGGTTCAAGTCCCGCATCGGGCTACCTGCATGGTGCCTGCTTCTCCCTCTGCCTGTGTCTCTGCCTCTCTGTCTCTAGCTGTGTCTCTATGAATAAATAAAATCTTTAAAAATATATACAAAACAAATTAATTAATTAATTAATTAATACAATTAGAAGTATAGAATAAAAAAAAATAGTGTGACCAGTCACAGCACATGGCAGCGGTTGTCCCCCTCTTGTTCGTCTCCTCCCACCCAATACAGGCCCATTGAGAGACTCATGTGGTGTTTAAAATAACAGTAACACTGGCCCCCACCTGCCTCCTCATCAAGATCCCCTGCGGTTCTCAGCAGAAGGGTGGGTTGCCCCTCCATGTCTGCCCGCATCCCCAGTACCTCCTTGGGCTGTTCCTAGCAGATCACAGTGGCTTATTTCCTTTGTCATCTCTTCTAGAAGTCTGGAGTGCTCCTTTAACCTGCTCATGGGCAATTCATATGTCTGTTCTAGCGAGTGATGGGGTTATGATGATCTTTTACCCTAAGGATTCCCCTAGTTTCACTCGTTTAATACCAGTTTAATTCCAAGTATTCCACTAGCAGCCTGGAAAAAAAGCCTTTTCAAACATATACCTGCCCCCGCTCAACCCTCAAGGGGGTTTTCCCCAACTCTGGGGGCTGTTTGGTAAGTGTAGGCAATGTATGGGTCTTATTCTCTTAGGGTTATGCTATATCCTAGATCAGCTACCCGAGCTTTGGAGTACCCCCAGAATTGCCCCAATATCTTCAAGACAATGATTCAAGGTCCAATCAAACTTTATTGAGCACCTACTATGTGCTAGTCACTAAACTAAAGAGGAGGAGTACAAAGATTAATAATAGTCCCTGATCTCCAGCAGCTCACAATTTAGGGTGGGGATTATAGGGCCTTGGTACAAAAATTGCTATGATTTATTGAGTGCTTGCTATATGTCAGGGGCTATTACTTACAGGTAATACCTCATATAGCCCTAAGAATAACTCTAGTAAGTAGATATTATTGTTATTTCTAGTATACAGATGAGGGAACAGGGCTCAAAGCGTTAGTAGAGTTACTAAGTTCACACAGGTGGTAAGCGATTCTAAGTCTGGTCTCCTGACTCCCCCGTTTGTGTTTTTTAACATTTGGCTGTACAAGGTTGTGTCAAGTTCTTTTTTTTTAGTTATTTTTTCCCAAGATTTTATTTATTTATGAGAGAGAGAGAGAGAGAGAGAGAGAGAGACAGACAGAGGGAGAAGCAGGCTCCGTGCAGGGAGCCCAACGTGGGACTCGATCCCGGGTCTCCAGGATCACACCCTGGGCTGAAGGTGGCGCTAAACCGCTGGGCCACCAGGGCTGCCTGGGTTGTGTCAAGTTCTTAACAGAAGTATTAAGTGTCCCGGGCATAAAGGGGAAGGAGGAGGTCAGGTTTATTGGAGGAGGAATTTGACCATAACCGGTTGATTGGATAGATGTGGTGAAGAGCATTCTGGGGAATGGGACTATACCTGGAAAGGCATAGAGGCAGGGAAATATACAGGGCACATTTGGTAAGATGTGGATAGAGTAGGACGGGGGCTAGAGGAGTGAGCCACATAATGGCAATGAGGTTGGAAACGGAGACTGGGGCCAGACATGGGGGAGGGTAGTAGGGCTTTGAACGCTCCCAAGTTAAGAAGATTGACTCTAACTGCCGTAGCCCCAACAAGGACACTCCTTGGGCTCACCATCTTGCATTGATTGTGTCCCTCCTGGCATCTAGACATGTCTAGGTTACTATGACCCACTTGTCACTTGTGGGCCACCTATTTCAAGGCCTTTGCCATGTGCAAACTCCTTGACCTCTTGCAGGACCCAGCTCATGCTTCCAGTGGGAAGTAGAGCTGCTCTCATCCTGATGGGTATTGTCACTGCTCCTTTTGGGGGACCGCCTGCACACTGGGCATTCTAAGTGCTCCCCCAGGGCAGATCACGTGGTGTGTTCAGGTCTGCATCCCCGGAGCCCAACACACTGCAGGCCTCTTGCCACCCAGGCAAGAGGTGGGGGGAGCGGTTCTTACTCATCCTGATAACCTCTTTATCACGACTCGAAACATTTAATACCACAGAGGGGGAACATAACAGTCCTCCCGCCTCCGCACTCACTGTGTTTTGTGGTTAACAGTGTCCACAACAATAAAATCCACTTCAACTTGATGAGCAGCTCAGGCTTCTATAGAGCTGGAGGAATGTGATTTGGGGAGACACAGCACTCATCCCATCAGGCTCCGGGCGCCAGCTGCACACAAGCCTGCACAAAACACTAGGGCTCTTCATGGTTGCTCTCCTGCCACCACTGCCCGGCTGGCTCATGTCGTACATTGCGGCCTTGCCATCTTCTTTATTACCCACTCTCCTCCAGGCAGCCAAGTGCTTCTTGCTGTACAGTGGCTGCTGGAGTGGCAGTGGGCAGGCGGGGACGTGGCTTCCCTCCCACACTTGTTCCAGCAACACAAAGAAAATCAGTGCTGACTCACTCCCTACCTTCCTTGACCCTCCTTCCTGGCTCTCTACTGCCTAGAAACGAGGCCCAGGAAAATGTGGCTGGAGTTAGAAGCAGCACTATTCTCCTGCTCCCCTTTATTCTCCATTCTGAGGGGTGGGTGCAGGCTTGGTACAAAGTAGGGCACAAGGTGAACAGGAACGAACCCAGTGCTTCCTAGATATCAGCAGGCCGTTTGCTCCTTGGGTCCTCACAGTAAACTCACTCTCCCTACCTTAGACACGAGGAGATAGAGGTTCAAACAGGGTAAGACCACCAGTCACTAGGGTGGGAGTTAGGATCTGCTCTCAGGTTACCCAGTTCAGGGAGTGCCTTTCACTACCATGCTACTGGGCATGGGCTCGCACTCGCAGTTCGTCCTCTGCACGTGACTCCGAGGTATGATGCCAATACTACAAGGACGCTGAGACTCAGGGGCCCTCTTTCCAACCTGTTCTAAGCAAGGAAAATGGCCTCCAGAAGAATGAGTTTAGTTCTGCTCCACTCCTGTCCTCACAATAGGTTACTGCCTACCTTCTTTTTCCGCCTATCCTCCCCTGCCGACACATTGACCAAGGTTTGATCCTTGCCTGAGCACCAAGGTAGATGGGCAGCTCGGTGTGGTGGGAAAGGCACAGTCTTATTTTCAATTTTTTTCAAAATGTGAATGACCTTTTTCTCTCTGATGATTCAAACCATGCACCTCACTGTAAAAAGAAACAGACAGACAGAAAGCCACAGAATTATAAAGAAGAAAAGAAATCACTCCTAAGCTTACCAGTCATGGCTACTGTTAACATTTTGGGCTATACTCTCACAGACATTTTTTTAAAGATTTTATTTATTTATTTATGTTTTCGATCAACTTTTAAAAAAGATTTTACCATTTATTCATGAGAGACACACAGAGAGAGGCAGAGACACAGGCAGAGGGAGAAGTAGGCTCTCTGTGGGGAGCCTGATGCAGGACTCGATCCCAGGACCCCGGGATCACGACCTGAGCCAAAGGCAGATGCTCAACTGCTGAGCCACCCAGGTGTCCCTATTTATTTATTTTTGAGAAAAGAAAGAGAGCTACTATCTGGTACAGCTAGAATTTGAACTAAGATCTATCTACTCCTAAACCCATGCTTTCCCTATCACATCTCCTCACTCATGAAACACTGCTATTAGCACGTGTTATGACACGGAGATGATGAAAACACTGTGGTACTGGTGCCAGACCAACAGGCAGACAGACTTCTACTCTCTTGTATTCTAGGGATGGTTTGGGGGCGCCTGCTAGATGCCAGGCCGTATTCCCAAGACTGCAGATAGAGCAGGAAACAAGACTGTGCCCCTTCTCTCCTAGAGCCTGGTGAGGAAGATAATCAACACAGCAGTAGATACACGGTGTGCTAACACGAAGTGCTAAGTGCTGTAAGGCACTACAGCTTTAAGGAGACAGTGCAGCAGAGGGCCTATTTTGCTCCTCCAAAGAAGGAAGGCCTCTTTGAGGAGGTGATATTGGAGCAGTGACCCAAATGAATTAAGGGAACAAGCTACATAGCTTTCGGGGAATAAGAGTATCCCAGGAAGATGGAGGAGCCAATGCAAAGACCCCTGATGCAAGAGCCCAGTTGGCATGTTTGAGAACAGCAAGGAGACCAGTGTACCTGGTATGCATCTTGCAAGAAGAAGAGCAGTAAGAGATGATGGTGGACACACGGGCAGGGAATTAGGTCGTGCAGAGCCCTGCAGGCTATGGTCAGCCTTTTGATTTTATTCCAAGTCCCAGGCAGCATACATAGAGTTTTGAGCAGAGAAGTGACAGGACCTGAGTCACCCCATGAGGAGTCCACTCTAGCTGCAGACTCAGGAGGGTAAGCGTAGAAACAGGGGCGCAAGCAATGAGGTGTGCGGTGTGGGGGTGATGTGCTATAACCACTTAGGGAAAACACGAGCCTAGATTTAATGAGCGACGGGGTCTTATAAGGCTGGGTTACGGAGACAAATACAACATTGCGGCTGGCTCTACAGAGTTCACAGGGGAGTAGATGGGGGTGTCTGTGTGTGCCAACAATCCCCTGGGAGCCAGCTGTGGCGGGCTTCTGTGCCATGAGCCCTGGAAGCTGGAGAAAGCTTCCACTTGCCTGGGTTCTGATGTGAGGAAAGGCTTCACAAAGGAGGTTGCATTTGGTTGGAATCGTGAAGGCCCCACAGGAGGCAGGTGGGAAAGAATGAGGAGGTGGAATGGGGTGCACATTCCAGGCAGAGGGAGCGAATAAGCAAAGGCTCCCAGGGACACCCTCTCGGGCTGCTTTCGAGAATCACCCTTTCAGTAGTTCATGCCACATCTGCTCAGAGTTGACTATAAGCGAACAAATCAAGGCAGCAGGTATTGCGGGGTTTATTCTAGACTCCTGCCCAGGAACTTTAAACACGTTAGGACACTGTAAAGTGCAAACACATCTAGTGCAACGGTAGGCCAACTCTTCCTGTAAAGGGCTAGATAATAAATATTTGAGGCATTGTGGGCCACATGGTCTCTTTTGCAACTACTCAACCCTGCCATTGTGGTGGGAAAGCAGCCGTGGGAAATACGTAATGAACAGGCAAGGCCGTGGTCCAATAAACCTTCAACTACAAAACCAGGCAGTGGGCCAGATTGGGCCCATGGGCTCTGGTTCGTCACCCGAGTGCTGGGCTCAATACCCCCAACCCATAGCCCACGGGTGCCTGTTGAGGGGGCTGGTGGCCTGACCTATAGTCATTCTGGTTGGCAGTTAGCAATCTCTTCTGGAGAAGACTGAGGCCACTAAGTTTCAGAGCAAAAGATGAAAATATGGGATTTTATGCCACAGAGGATGTTAATGCTTGTAAGAGGAGACGGGGCTGAGGTGCTGGTGCCTAAGCACCATGAACGAAATAAAGTAACAATTATTATAAGGTAGATAGATCAGAAGATAAAAGGCATAGGCTTCTGCTTTTATGTTTAATCTGGAATCCACATACAGCCCTGTCGATGTCTTTTTCTCCGTCCCTATTTTAAATTCAGTGTAATTTCAAATGAATTTCTTCCACTGCACTATTGAAATAGGATCACACCAATAACAACTGTATACCTGTCTACCTATCTCCATATCTATCATTCATTTTCCAACTATTAAGGAGCACAAAAGAAATAAATATTCATACCGCAATGACAATGATTTCAGGGCACTAATCTCTGCAATTCTCAACATGATTATGACAAAACCCTATTCTGTCTACAAAAAGGCGGGCTCTGCAGAATCCAGGTCCTGCTCTTGAAACGGACCACATTAGCTTCCATACTGGGCTATGTATTGATTAGTTGCCACAGTTTATTTGTCATTTTCCTTTTTAATTTCATCCTAGAGCATCACCCTTGGCTAAATGTCTTGAATGGCATCACTTGATCAGACATGCTGTCACTTCCAACATTTCCAGGGACTTGATGCCCAGAACAACGGATTTGCCTTTTCTCACATTGGTCATCAAGATGACCAATGGCTTTGCATTGGAGGTATTTTCTCTACAGTCTTTCCACAATGCCTCTCTGAGGAAAAGAAGGCTATTTTTTTTTTTAGGAAATCAGAGAGAATTGATTTGGGACAGGGTGAGAACTTTCAACATGGACAAATCTCCAAGCTCACATCATCATCACGTCCATCATCGCTCTCACTTACAGAGTGCTTGCTCTGTGCCAGGCACTGCTCTATGCATCTTTACATCTTTTAATTCATCAGAGCCTCATAACAACCCATAAAGTATTCTCTCACTTTGCTGAGGCACGAAGAGGTTATGTGATTTTTCCCAAGCTCTCATAGCTAGAAAGTGTCTGATCCAGAATCTGAACCCCAGCAGTCAGGCACGAGTCCACGCACTTTACCCTAAGGCACGCAACATAGCCTTTTGGTTGAGTTCTGGAGAGAATACAACTTAGTTTTGAATTATTAGCCACATTTGTGTTAAAAGTAATGTTATTAAGTTCGGTGTTATTTTTTTTATTTAAATTCAATTAGCCAACATATAGTACATCATTAGTTTCAGATGTAATGTTCGATAATTCATCAGTTGTGTATAACGCCCAGTGCTCATCACACCCGTGTTATGTCTTCAAGTTTTTCACATAGTTTAAGTTTGTTAGGCAAAAAGCAACTTTCCTTTTTTCCCTGGTGGAGAAGTATATCATTTCCATAAAATAAGCCCATTTCAAGACATATGAAACATCCCCTAGCATTCTGGGCCTTATTTCTCATAAAATGCTACTAAGAATTTTCACGTAAGTTCTTTTATTTGATGCAGACAACGTACAGATGAGGTAACTGAAGCTGAGTCACTAAACTCAAGCTGAGTCAAGCCTCACCATAATCATAAGTCAGTAATAAGGCTACACTCTTCCTTCTACCTGTGTCTCCTTCCTCGGGCACAAGCTGATTTAGAATGGACAAGAAGTGTCCTGTTCAAGAGATTGGGATTGATTGATTTACTACATTTGTGAAAATTACATTGCTGGTGTCTCTGGAAAGGATTATAGTTTTAAAGGTGCAAAATTATTCCAGATTACTTTGGAATCCAACTATTACTTATGCCTCAGTGCACAAAGAAGTTCATGCAGGGTTGGAACCTGGTCATCTGTGAGATCATATTTTGTGTATTCTGGAAACCCATGGAAAAGCCACGTAGCCCATCTGCTTTCTCCATTGTTATCTCTTTTCAAATTTTTATTTAGCTGTTATTTTTAATTTTTTGAAATTGTGATACTTGACGTATAACATTAGTTTCGGGTGCACAACCAAATGATTTGATATTGTGTATATATTGCAAAGTGATCACCACAAGTCAACAGCCATCACCACACACGGTTGCAATATTTTTCCTGTGATGAGAACTTTGAAGATCTTAGCAACTTTCAGATACACAATGCAGTATTATTAACTATAGTCACCAGGCTGTACATTATAACCTCAGAACTTACTTATTTTATATAATTGGAAGTTTGTGCCTTTTGACCACCTTCACCCATTTTACCCACTCTCCACCCACAGCCTCTGGCAGCCACTGTTCTCTGTATCTGTTTTGTTTTGTTTTAGCTTCCACAGATAAGTGAGACCTTATAGTATTTGTCTTTCTCCATCTGACCTCTTTCACTCAGCATAATGCCCTAAGGTCCACCCATGTTGTCACAAACAGGAGGATCTCCTTTTTTATAGCTGAATAATATCTCACATTCTTACTTTATTTTTTTATTTTTTAAGATTTTATTATTTTTAAGTAATATCTACACCCAACCTGGGGCTCGAACTCACAACTCTGAGACTAAGAGTCACATGCTCCACTGACCAAGCCGGCCAGGCGCAATATCCCACATTTTTAAAAATCCATTCATCTAAAAAAAAAAAACCCATTCATCTGTCATTGGACACTTAGATTGTTTCCATATTTGGCTACTGCAAATAATGCTGCAGATGAACATGCGAGCGCAGATATTTTTTCCAGTTAATGTTTTTGTTTCCTTTGGCTAAATACCCAGAAGTGAAATGGCTGGATCATATGGCAGTTCTATTTTTAATTTTTTTTGAGGAGCCTCCATCCTATTTTCCATAGTGGCTGCAGCAATTTACATTCCCACCAACAACACCTAAGGGTTCCCTTTCCTCCACATCCTTGCCAATACTTGTTATTTCTGGTCTTTTTGATAATGGCCATTCTAACAGGTATGAAGTGATATCTCATTGTGGTTTTGATTTGCATTTCCCTGATGATTAGTGATGCTGAGCACCTCTTCATGTACCTGTTGACCATCTATGCATCTTTTTGGGAAAAAATGCCTATTCAGATCCTCTGCCTATTTTAAAATCAGATTGTTTTTCTCTCTACTATTGAGTTATATATGTCCTTTATATATTTTGGAGAGAATACAGGGATCCCAAGCACCTTGACCCACTATAGCTTATATAGGGCAGAGGTTCCACAGTGGGAGAGGTAAGCCAAGGAGACCAGAGGCTCACATTCCTGTCCAATGCTCAAACCAACGGCTCAGGGGAAGAGTCCATTCATAAGAACAGAAAGCTTTGTAGCATTCCCCAAAGGAACTGACTTTATTTGGAAGAGTACATGGAAATTCAAACCTAAGAGCACTCTAGAAACAATGGAGATTTTCATGGTGAGCAAATAAGAGGAGGCTGGTAGCTCTATGAGAGGCACAAGCTAGACCATTGGCCATATTGTTTGCTAGAGATAACCCAGCTAAGAAGAGCCCTGCTGGAGTTAAAACAAACTTCAAAGATTTGCATCATGAAGCTAACCCAGCCTGAATTGAATTGAATCAAACCGTGCAGCAATTGATACCCTAAGGGTTGTTGAAAACAATAGAGAAATCTGCCAGAAATTAGTGTAGACTAACAGAAGAAGGCAGACAGCTTCGCAGAGAGAGCAGGGAAAGAGACCAGGAGAGCCACGCTGAAACCATGGTTATCACAGGGTGACTCTGCTCAGGCCCCAAACTGTGCCATCTTAGAAGTAACATCAGAGGCTTTGGTTATTTATTTTCTTCCCTTCAAAAATTATTGAAGAAGAACATGGGCCTGCAACCTTTCTTTTGTGTTTGTGTTTATTTGGTTTTCATTCACCACAGAAGCCACAAGGCGTGTCCAAAAAAAAAAAAAAAAAGGTAGGTTTTGTGACCATTTTGCCAATTTAACCTCCTTCCTAGAGGCCATTGCAGCACAGTTACTTAGACACCTTCAGCATTAGAAGGGCAGGAAAGTCAGCTAGAGAGACACAGGGCAGGTTGAGAGGGCCTGATGAGGTTCATTTTTTCACTCGATACTTGGTAGAGGTCTTGGTGCTTGGTTTCAGGCCTGCTTTGATGTCTTTTCTTTGTCTATTTAAGATGACTGCATTACCCACACCCTAAGTTTAGCTCAGAAAATAAGAGCAAATAGCAAGCATCATCTCCTTTGCAAAATTTCTTTCTTTGGAAGGTGCTGTCATACCTGAATGATACAGAGAGACCTCAAATTTGGTATGTCCAGGGAAACAAACCATGAGACTCTTAATGACAGAGAACAAACTGAGGGATGATAGACGGAGGGGGGTGGGAGATGGGCATTAAGGAGGGCACTCGTGATGAGCACTTAGTGTTCAGTGATGAATCACTGAACTCTATTCCAGAAACCAATATTGCACTGTATGTTCACGAATTAAAATTTCTAAAAAATTCAGTATGTCCAAAATTGAGCTCATCATCCCCCTCCCACCTCCACCAGTCCTGCTCCTCCTATATTTCTGGGACCGGAAGGACACAAAGCAGAAAACTGGTGAGTCATCAGAGACTCCTCCCTCTCTCAGCCACGCATCCAGTCAGTCACCCATCCATCTACCTCCCAAACAACTCACATGTCTCTGTTGTCTTTTCTTTTCTTCCTGGCCTAGCTCAGGCCCTCACACACTCTCCCTTGGGCCTCCACAGCTTATACCCCTGCCTTTAGTCTTATCCCCATCTAGTTTGTTTGTTTGTTTTCACAGAATCAAGTCCAAGTTTCTCAGTTCCTTGGCATGGCATATAGGGTTCTTCATTATCTGATCCCTGTTTATCATCCAAGCTTCACCTCTCAACACTCCACGCTCAGGCCAATCTCCATACTCTTGACCATGCCTTTCCCTTGGGTGGGACTGACTTTGCCCATATTTTTCAAGCAGCTAAATCGTACTCATCCCTTCAGGATCAGCTCAGGAGTTACCTCCTCTGGGTAGCATTCCTTGACCTTCAGGCTGCATGAATGGCCCTTCCTCTGTTTTCCCTCAGTTCTTTATACATGACTCCATCTCTGTACTGTACCAAAAGTCTTAGTGTACTTGGAGGCTTTCCCTGTTAGACTGTGAGCTCCTTAAAGACATGGCTTGT
Organism: Canis aureus; assembly: GCF_053574225.1. NCBI lineage: Eukaryota > Metazoa > Chordata > Mammalia > Carnivora > Canidae > Canis > Canis aureus. The sequence continues at coordinate 13,394,590 of NC_135649.1, forward strand.
GTCTTATTTTTCCTTCTATCTACAGTTCCTAGCACAGGACTTGACCCAGAGGGCATGCTTACCATCTGTGCTGCAAGAGCGACTCCCAGGTTATTGCTCGATCAATGTTTATCAACTTTAAACATCCTGATTCTTTTTTCTTAAGATTTTTTTTACTCTTAAGTAATCTCTCCACCCAACATGAGGCTCAAACTTATAATCCTGAGATCACAAGTCGCATGTGCTACCGACTGAGCCAGCCAGGTGCCCCAAACTTCCAGACTCTTGACATTTGATGATACAGTTGATAGATGGTTAAGATGCACCTCCTCTATGCTCCCAGGGTGCTCCCCTACCACTGGGATTATCACCCTCTATTTATATGGTCTTTGCTTGTTTATTTACTTTTCTGACTCCTCACTAAATGGTATCAGCTCCTGGAGAGAAGGACCCAGGTATTGTCTTGCTGGCTGCTGAACCCTTAGTGCAGAGCTTACGCAGTGTGCGTGGAAGGACCCTCTGGGCAGGCAAGCAAATGTGAAAGGAGAGACTGTGCTGGGTGGGCATGCCTAGTTCTTCTGCCCCATTACACCAGCCAGATGGAGTGTGGTGAAACTGGCAGCATGGTGCTAGCAGAAGTCCGCCCAATACAGACGCGAGCCCAGAGGAATGGAAGATCTCACCAACAACGATTACCAGCTAAGCTAGATTAAAACTGTGGTACTAGCTTTCCATATGGTCCAGTCATTGTCACAGAAAGCTTTTTTTCAGGACTTTTCTTCCGCGGCAGCTACTCAAGAGTTGAGAGTAAAAAGAGAATCTAGAGAGACAAAGTAAAAGCGTTCCGGGGAACTGTATTGAGAATTGGACTAGTCATTGCAGCATGGCCATCAGTTGTCCCCAATTTAACTTCAAACACAGAGTTTTCAAGGAGCATGCCTGTGGTCAAGTAGAGATGAAACCGCAGAATCTTGATGGAGTGCCAGCGTTCAGGAATTGATAAAATGTAAGACGCCTCCTCTCCCATGCTCACTCTTCCATGTCCTCCTCTCTATTAAGGCCACAGTTTTCAGCACACGAGCACCAGCAGCATTACAGGTATCCCTCTAAAAGCCAAGAAAAAGGAGCCAACCACTTTTCAGTGCTGCTTGTGTGAAAACACAAAGACATACTGAATATTGGTTGGTGCCAGGGTTATGTGAGTCGGCACACACAAAGGCGAGCAAACTTCATCATCCCTCCCAAGTGAGCCAGTGGCAAAGGGAAATACTATTTATTTGATCCGGCCCATGCTCACTGTCCCTTTGAACAAAAAGATGAGAAAAGCTTTGCCATAGAAGAAACTCCTTTGTAGTTGGGCTCTGGGATCTGTGAGTCTGTTAGAGACCCACCTTATCACCCACCTCCTAGATGTCCTAACGCTAATATAATTTATGAAGTAAAGGTTGAATAAAAGTACTTTCATTTGGGAAATTTCTTGAGATTTTCTTTTTTTTTTTAATTTTCTTTTCTTTTTAAACATAGGAATTGATTCATTGATCAGTGTAAAAGCCTAGAGTGATAGAGCTACAAGCCAAAGGAAGAGGCAGGAAGGATCCTCCCCTGGAGCCTTCAGAGGGACCTGGCCCTGCCAAACCCGTGGTTTCGGAATTACATCCTCCAAAACTACGGGGGAAGTTTGTACTACTTTGTTATGGCTGCCTTAGGGAAAAACACAATCCCTCATAATCCTTTAGCATAAAACCAATTCCAAGAACTGTGCTTGCATCCTTGTGGTACCCTTATCCTCATTTCAAATCTTCACTAGGAACTCGATGTGCGAGAAGGTAAAATTGCACACATAAATACTTTGAAATTTCCTGAGATTTCCAATGATGACCACAGACACGGTGAAGTGGGTTTGAGCCCTAAATCTGGATTTTGCGCCCTTAGAAGAAGGGAAGGTTCAGGAACGCTTGATGAGCACCCACTCTGAATCAGGTACAGAGCTATGCGCTTTACGCGTGTTCCTTCCTTGAACCCTTGAAATAACCCACTGAGGTAGGCATTCACATCCCTGTTTCCGAATAAAGCTATCAAGGCTCAAGGAGAGGAAAAAGGAAGAGTAAAAATCTCTCTGGTTCTATCACTGACGGCTCCCAGTATGCAAATCCAGCTCTGGCTCGCTGCAAAGTGCACATCCTTGCTCGCTGCTCCACCATCCCACAATCTTCATCACTGTCACTGGATGTTTGAGAGAACTGCATCTAGCCAGAGGTGATATGCAGCTTCTACAAGTCAATATTCAGGAAGATTATAAATTCAAGTGGCAATTGTTTTATGATGGCTTGTACATTTGCAATGCAGGTGTGACTGTGGATTTCCTACTAACCAGCAAAGAGTGCGTGTTGTGCTACTTTAATCATCACGATGCTTGAAATAAATACTACATGATTTCAACCCCTTCCCTCACATCTCAAAACAGAGAGATGGTGATGCACCATTCAATATATTACAGCCCATTTAGGCTTTTACCAAATTCGTTGAACCGTAAGTCAAACACTGAATGAAGGGACTTAATAGGTAAACACAGTTAAAATGCATAGTTTTCCTGAAAGGCTGCTGATGGTGGATGTGCATAAATTCATGCACGGGTGCCACTATTTTTTAATTTATCATCTGTGGAGTTTGTACCTCCAAAGGACATTTTTGGGGTCTCTAATTGGGAAGTGTTCCAGGATGAGTATCGGGGGTGGGAAGGATGTTCCAAACCCATACCTGTTCAGATAAATGGAGACATCATTAACAAAAAGAAGTAAGTGATCATGGCTTCTCTCGTTTTTCATAAATTACACTAAATAACCATAATGCTGCAATTTAGTGGTCCAAAGTTCATTCTATTCAGCAGGCCATCCATAGTCAACAGTTTAAAGAAAAGAGACCTGCTGAGAAAATAGTGGTCTAATCAGATGCCATAAAATCGAGCTGATGAGATGAGTCCCATTTCTTTTTTTGTAAGGGGATTCTAATGAAGCAATGCTCAGAGGGGATTCATAACTTTGGGCCCCCTGTTTCATTATTCAGGTCAGCTGTACCCAGTTCCAAACGAAGCTAAGGAAGCTAATCCCACAGGCTATTGGTGGGTATGCTGGGTCGTGCAGGTGACTTCTTCAATCCCAAATCTCTAGCAGCCAAATATCATATACACCCTGTCTTGGTTCTTAAACGGGTTTTGAGGAAGCTTTGGGGAAAAAAAGGTAAATGCAAGAGCATAGTAAGCAAATTAGAAGTACCGAAAGACGGTGCCTCAAAAACGAATCCATCCCCTGCTGGAAGTGGGAGACAAGAGGGCTCCATTCGGGTACTGCAAACGTACCAGCTTGCATGACCACGTAGACGCCTCCAAGGCTGGGGTGGACAAACACAGGCAGGTTCAAGAGGGAAGTGTCCACGGCATGTCTAGCACATCTTCCTCTCAGGAAAGAGCCTGAGGAGGGAGGGGAAGGCAGCATGACCATTAATCTAACATCTGATGTTCAGGTCCATGGGCCTCAAGAAATCATCCACCTGTCAATATATAAGTATCTCCTCTTGGGGGGGAAAACAGCCAGTAGTTCCTAAATTTATTCTATTTATACCTTCCCACCGGAATATAATGTCTCAAGGGAATTTTTTTTTTTAGGTTTTATGTATTCATTTATTTGAGAGAGAGGGAGAGAGCATGGGGCGGTTGGGTAAGGGAGAGGGACGAACAGACTCTGCAGTGAGCCCAGAGCCCCGCACGGGTAGGCTCGATCCCACGACCCTGAGATCACAACCTGGGTCAAAATCAAGAGTTGGATGCTCAACCTACTGCGCCACCCAGGCGTCCTTCACAGGAATTATTTTTAAAACAACTCCAATACGGCGAGTAGAAAATGAATATATGTCCTTTTGGCAGCACTGAACCAATTGGGGATGTATTTTTAATGCCCTACCTTCAGCACCGGAAGCCAGACAGGGGAATCAATCAGCAGCTTTTGCCTCCTCAGATCCCCGCCCCTATTACCTGGTTGTGTCTCATTTTCTTACCTGGGAAACTGAGGCCCTGGAGAGAGAGGAGCTCAAGTTGCTAAGATTGAATGAGGCAATGCATCCAAAGCTCTTAGGAAGGTGCCTGGTGTATAACAAGCACTCGAATGACAGCTAATGCTGTTATTACTATTACTATTACCATCACAGGCATGATCATAGGAGGAGGTGTATCACTTATTAATGGCCTTTTTAATATTTATTTTTATTTATTCCTATTTTGTTTTATTGTGGAAAGAACCCTGGACATGAGATCTACTTTTAACAAATTTCAGTGTATAATATATTATTGTTGCCTTTGGGTCCAATGTTGTACAGCAGGACTCTAGAATTTATTCATCTTGCTAGACTGAAACTTTACACCCATTGATTAGGAACTCCCCACTTCCCCCCCATCCCGCCCCAGGCCCTGGCAACCACCATTCCACTCTTTGATTCTCTGAATTTGACTACTCTAGGTACCTCAGGTAAGTGCAATCATGCAGCATTTGTCTCTCGGTGACCGGCTCATTTCACTTAGTATAATGTCCTCAAGGTTCATCCATGTTATCGAATATTGCAGAATTTCCTGCTTTTTTAGAAAGCTGAATAGTATTCATTATACATATATACCACGGTTTCTTTATCCATCCACCTGTCAATGGACATTTAGATTGTTTCCGCATCTTGGTTATTGTGAATAATGCTGCCATGAACATAGGTGGGCACATATCTCTTCGAGCTACTGATTTTAAATCTTCTAGATAAATATCCCGAAGTTAATCTTCTAGATAAACATCCTGGATCCTGGATCATATAGTAGCTCTATTTTTAATTTTTTTTTGAGGAACCTCCATACTGCAGTGGCTGCATCATTTTTGCATTCCCAGTAACAGTGTACAAAGGCTCCAATTTCTCCACATTCTTGCCAACATTTGTTGTCTTCTGTTGTTTTGATAAGAGCCATCCTGATGTGTGTGCGGTGATGTCTCACTGGGGTTTCAATTTGTGTTCCCCAGATTATTACTGACGCTCAGCACTTCATACATAACTGTTGGCCATTTGCATGTTCTTCTTTAGAGAAATTTCTATTCAAGCCCGTAGCCCATTTTTAATTGGGTTATCAGAGGTTTTTTTTTTTAAATATTACTTATAAGGATTTTTTGTATATTTTGGAAATTAATCTTGTGTCACATATATGGTTTGGAAATATTTTGTTCCAATCCATATGTTGCCTTTTCTCTCTGATGATTGTTTCCTTTCCGGTGCAGAAGTTTTTTAGTTTGATGCAATCCCACCCGTTTCTTTCTTATTTTGTTGCCCGCGCTTTTGGTGGCATATCCATGAAAACGACGGCAAGACCAATGTCATGAAGATTTCCCTCTGTATTTTCTTCAAGATGTTTTATAGTTTCAGATCTTGCATTTGAATCTTTAATCCATTTTGAGTTGATGTGTATGGTGCAAGAAAGGGTCCAATGAAAATTCTTTTGAATGTAAATACTCAGTTTCCCCAACACCATTTGTTAAAGAGACAGCTCTCTCCCCATCGTTTATTGTTAACACCCTTGCCAAAGATCAGTTGACTATATAGGTATGGATTTATTTCCGGGCTTTCTATTCTTTTCCATTAGTCTATATGTCTGTCTTTATGCCAGTACCATACTGTTTTGATGACTAGAGCTTTATGCTATATTTTGTAATCAGCAAGTGTGATACCTCCAGTTTTGTTCTTTCTCAAGATTGATGGACTAGGGCAGCCCTGGTGGCCCAGGCGTTTAGCGCTGCCTTTGGCCCAGGGTGTGATCCTGGAGTCCCGGGATCGAGTCCCATGTTGGGTTCCCTGCATGGAGCCTACTTCTCCCTCTGCCTCTGTCTCTGCCTCTCTCTCTCTCTCTCTCTGTGTCTCTCATGAATAAATAAATAAAATCTTAACAAAAAGAAAATAGAAAAAAATAGAAAAGTCTATTCATGGTCTTTTCTGGTTCCATATGAATTTTAGAATTGTTTTTTCTATTTATGTAAAAAATGCCTTTGAGATTTTGACACAGATTGCACTGAAACTGTAGATTGCTTTGGGTAGTATGGATATTTTAACATTATTAATGCTTGACATGGAATGGCTTTCCATTTGCTTGTGTCTTGTTTAGTTTCTTTCATCAGTGTTTTGTAGTTTTCAGTATACAAGTGTTTCACTTCCTTAGTTAAGTTTATTGCTAAGTATTTTTTTTGTGTTCTTGTAAATGAGATTGCTTTCCTAATTTCCTTTTCATAGTTCTTTTTTAAAGATTTTATTTATTTATTCATGAGAGACACAGAGAGAGAGAGGCAGAGACACAGGCAGAGGGAGAAGCAGGCTCCACGCAGGGAGCCTGACGTGGGACTCGACCCTGGGTCTCCAGGATCACATCCTGGACTGAAGGCGGCGCTAAACCGCTGAGTCACTTGGGCTGCCCAGTCCTTTGTTAGTGTATAGAAAAGCAACTGATTTTGGGGACAACCGGGTGGTTCAGTTGGTTGAGTGACTCTTGCTTTTGGCTCATGTTATGATCTCAGGGCTGGGGGATTGAGCCCCACATTCGGCACTCAGCATCTAGTCTGCTTGAGATTCTCAACCTCTCCCCTTGCCCTACCCCCAGCTCATGCTTTCTCTCTCTCTCATATAAATAAATAAAATCTTTTTTAAAAAGCAACTGATTTTTTATTCTAAAAAATTTTTTATTTATTTATTCATGATAGACACAAAGAGAGGCAGAGACATAGACAGGGAGGGAGAAGCAGGCTCCCTGAGGGGAGCCCAATGTGGGACTTGATCCCTGGACCCGCGATCACTCCCTGAGCTGAAGGCAGACGCTCAACTGCTGAGCCACTCAGGCATCCCAAAGCAACTGATTTTTTAATGTTGATTTTTGTATATTGCAACTTTACCAAAGTTGTTTATTCTAACAGTTTTTTTTTAAATGCAGTCTTTAAGATTTTCTATATATAAGATCATGTCATTGGCAAACAGATACAATTTAACTTCTTCAGTTTTTTTTTTAAAGATTTTATTTATTCATTCATGAGAGACACAGAGAGAGAGAGGGAGAGGCAGAGACACAGGCAGAGGGAGAAGCAGGCTCCATGCAGGGAGCCGGATGCGGACTCAATCCCGGGTCTCCAGGATCATGCCCCAGACCAAAGGCGGCGCTAAACCGCTGAGCCACCCGGGCTGCCCAACTTCTTCAGTTTTGATTTGATTTCTTGTTCTTGACTAATTGCTCTAGTTAGGACTTCCAGTACTATATTGAATAGGAGTGGCAAGAGTGGGCATCTTTGTGTTGTTTCTGATTTTAGAGAGAAAGCTTTCGATTTTTCATTATTGAGTGTGTTAGCTGTGAGCTTGCCATCTATGGTCTTTATTGAGGTCCATTCCTTCTATATTCAGTTTCTTGGGAGTTTTTTTTTTTTATCATGAAAGTGTGTTGGATTCTATCAAATGCTTTTTCCGCATTCATTGAGATGACTGTGTGATTTTTATCTTTTATTCTGTTGATGTGGTGTATCACATTAATTGATTTTCATATGTTGAACCACTCTTGCATCCTAGGGATAAATCTCACTTGGTCATGGTGTATGATCCTTCTAATATGCTGTTTGATTTGCTTCGCCAGTATTTTGTTGAGGATTTTTACATCTATATTTATCGGGGATACTGGTCTGTAGTTCCCTTTTCTTGTGATGTCTTTGTCTGGCTTTGGTATCAGGGTAATGCTGACCTCAGAAAATAATTTGAAAGTGTTCCCTCCTGTTTAATTATTTGGAAGAGTTTGAAAAGGATCGGCATTAATTCTTCTTTAAATGTTTGGTAGAATTCACCTGTGAAGTTGTCTGGGTTTTGTTTGTTAAGAGGATTTTTTCCCCTTTTCTTTTTTTTTTTTTTGTACTCTTAATCCCCTTTACCTATTTCACCCATTCCCTCCCACCCACCTTCCCTCTGGTAACCATCAGTTTGTTAATTAACCATAATTAAGAGTCTGGTGGGGTTTTTTTTTGTTTTTATCTTTTTTTTCTGTTTTGTTTCTTCAATTCCACATATGAATGAAATCCTACAGTATTTGTCTTTCTCTGACTGACTTATTTCACTTAGCATAATACTCTCTAGTTCCATCTATGGTGTTGCAAATGTCAAGATTTCATCCTTTTTTTAAAAATTTTTATTTATTTATGATAGTCACAGAGAGAGAGAGAGAGAGAGAGAGAGGCAGAGACACAGGCAGAGGGAGAAGCAGGCTCCATGCACCGGGAGCCCCACGTGGGATTCGATCCCAGGTCTCCAGGATCGCGCCCTGGGCCAAAGGCAGGCGCCAAACCGCTGCACCACCCAGGGATCCCGATTTCATCCTTTTTTATGGCTAATGTTCCTGTGTGTGTGTGTGTGTGTGTATGTGCGTGTGCACACGCGTGCATGCACACGCACACATACCACCGCTTCTTTACCCATTCATCTATTGATAGACACTTGGGCTGTTCCTATAATTTGGCTACTGTCAATAATGCTATATATATATAGAGAGAGGTATATATATCTTTTCAAATTAGTTTTTGTATATTCTCTGGGTAAAAACCCAGTAGTGGAATTACTGGATCATATGGTAATTCTATTTTTAACTTTTTGAGGACCCTCCATACTGTTTTCCACAGTGCTTGTATCAGATTGCATTCCCACCAACAGTGCAAGAGAGTTCCTTTTTCTCCACATCCTCACCAACACTTGTTGTTTCTTGTGGTTTTGATTTTAGCCATTCTGATAGGAATTGGGTGAGAGCTCATTGTGGTTTTGATTTGCATTTCCCTGAGTTTGTTGGGAGGTTTTTGATTATTGATGCAATACTAGTCATAGGGCTATTCACATTTTCTCTTTCTTCATGATTTAATCTTGGTAGATTGTGTATTTCTAGGTATTTGCCCATTTCTCCTAGGCTGCCCAATTAATTGGCATATAATTGTTCACCATAATCTCTTAAGAACCTTTTTATTTCTGTGGTATCAGTTGCAATGTCTCTTCTTTCATTTTGGATTTTGTTTATTTATGTCCTCTCCTTTTTTCTCAGTCAGTCTAACTAAGGGCTTCTTGATTTTGTTTATCTTTTCAAAAAGCCAACTCTTAATTTCATTTATTTTTAAAATTATCTTTCTATTCTTTATTTCATTTATTTCTGTTCTAATCTTTGTTATTTCCCTCTTTCTGATAATTTTGTGCTTTCTTCTTTTTCTTCTTTTCTTTATACTTCAGGTATAAGGTTAGATTGTTTGAGACCTTTCTTCCTTTTTTTTTTCCTTTCTTCCTTTTTAATGTAGGTGTTTTATTGCTATGAGTTTCCCTCTTTTTCTTAAGTAGGGCCCGAACCCATGACCCTGAGACCAAGACCTGAGCTGAGATCAAGAGTCACATGCTCAACCAACAGAGCTACACGGGCACCCCTGAATTTCTCTCTTAGTACTGCTTTTCCTGATCCTGTAAATGTTGGTGTTATGTTTTCATTTTCATTTGTCTCAAGGCATATTTCAATTTCCTTTTCAATTTGTTCTTTGACCCAAGGATTGTTTAAGAGGCATACCACTTTCAATATGTTGAAAGTTATATGGGATTTTTGGTTTCTAAGATCACAGTGACACTATTTGTGGCCAGTATGAGATCACCAAAGTGAAATCAACTTGTCTTGCCAGGTGACGTTTTTTCAGTACGGCTTGATCCTTAACTAAACTTAACAACAGCAAAGCAAGGGACAGACTAGTGAGGCATAGTTCAAATACAGCAGATTTCTTTTTTGGATATGACATGGCTTAGAAACCAGGAATTGAGGGTAGCCTATCTCTGGCCTTATTCATTTATTCAGCAAACATTGGCTGAATCCCTGCAAGGTGCCAGGCCCACTGTTAGGATGCTGGGGACAGTGATGAGCAAAACAGTTGCAGTCCTTGCCTTCATGAAATTTAGAGTCTGGTGGAGGAGGGAATGAGGGGAAGGGGAGGAGGCAGACATTGAACTTAACCTACATCCTTGAAACAATGTACATGACCCTGAAATGAACCAATCAAAAGGAAATCTCCCAAAGGAAATAATAGGAAAGGTTTCAGTCTGTCACTTCTAGGTCCTGAACCCTGGTACCTGTGGTCAATTCTTTGCTCACCAGACATGGTCAAAAGAAATCACTGAAGCTGCTCCTCAGTCTGACTTCTTCACCCAGCAAAGGAGGCAAAAGCATGGAAAGAAACTCTATGAGGGATGCCTGGGTGGTTCAGTGGTTAAGTGTCCACCTTCGGCTCAGGGCGTGATCCTGGAGACCCGGGATCGAGTCCCACGTCGGGCTCCCTGCATGGAGCCTGCTTCTCCCTCTGCCTGCATCTCTGCCTCTCTCTCTCTGTGTCTCTCATGAATAAATAAATAAAATCTTGAAAAAAAAAAAGAAACCCAATGAACTACTTCGACCCTTCCACTCCCCCATTTGAGGCTGAAGTTAAACACAGGTCACATGTGATATCCCTTTCCAAGTCTATGGGAGTGAAGAAGAGGTACTCTCTACTGCCCTCACTGGTGACTTGCTAAGGCCATTCATCCTCTCAGCACACATTTATTGAGCCCCTACTACAGTCCAGGAGATACACAGTGATCCCTGCTCTCACAGAGCTCACATCCTAGTCATTGCCCCTGCATCACCAGCCAATGGTGGTGATCTCATGCTTTGTGGGCCATGCTGTGCACAGTGGCTCATTTATGCCCTTAAAGGTAAGTGAGAGCTAAATAAAGATGACGGTAGACTGGAAGTGTATGCCAGGCAGAGAGAACAGCAAACGCAAAGACCTGGAGACAAGAACAAGCTTGGAGTGCATGAGCGGCAGAGGAAAGGTCAGTGGGGTCAAAGTCTAGTGAGTGAGAGAAAGATTGGTGGCAGAAATGGCTGGAAAGTTTTCTGGCTTGTGTACCCGAATACATGGTAGTGCCGTGACTAGGACAGGGACCATGGGAGGAGGAGGTTACTGAAAACAGCCACAGCTCCTTCCTCACTGCACAATTTTACCACATGACCATCCTAAGTTGAGGTCACTAAGGCAATTACCAACTAATAGGCAAGTTTTCAGTCTATTTGTGAATCAACTATTTAAAACTCAGAGTTTGTTGTGTTTATATGAAGAGTTTATATGAGGCCAGCAGATGGGCTGTTGTATTTGAGGTTTAATTTTCTTGGACTCACATGTGTGGCTGGAGTAAACCCAAAGTGCCATCCATTGGAGAGGCTCTGTCAATGTCAAGGCCCCGGAGCAGTTGTTGACGTCTGAATGCTGCCTGTAGCTCAAATAGTGCTCACCAAGTACCAGTGAGCTCCCTACATTCTCCAGACCCCTTCTAGTTGGGCAAGACCATGTGATTAATTCAGGCCAATGGATCATGAGCAGAAGTGATATGAGTCAGTCCTAGGCCAGAGCACCTGATCATTAGTGAACAACTCTTTTTCTAGATGGCAAAGAGGTTATGTGTTCCTGACAGTGTAGCTACAAGATGGAAGAGTCTAGGTCTCTGAGTGACTATGTGGTACAAAGCCACATTGACCCACGTAAGACAGGTAGTGTGAGAACAAAGCAGAACGTGTGTTATCTTAAATCACTGAAACGGTGGGTAGTTACCTCGGTGTAAGTTAGCCTTACTAATTACTAGTTAGTTACCTTGACTGGTTCAGTGGCTTTCTCCCTCTTGGTCCTCTCCCATGTACCATGCCCTATTTGGAAGAAGGGTCAAATTGGCCATAAATAATGCACTCCTTTCAGGTATCTAGCTAGGCTTGCCCTCCTATCCACTTCCTCAACATGCTAATGTCTAGTCTCACTTTCTCCACTTCCTGGCTGCACAGCTCCTTTCTGCCTACTTAGCTTCATGACATATTCACGTGCCCTTCTCTGGCTTATTGACTTTGAGTTCCACACTTACTCGTAACTATCTGCACACTCTTTTGCTCTGGACATCTTTGCAGCTATATCCAGAGTACTCTCACCGTCAACCCTAGCCCTGTGGGTGCCTCACTGAGCCCCATCCCCACAGGGTAAAAGGAATTTGGATGATAGTAAAGAAGCTCACCAGTGCTTTTTGCTGAGGAAGCAATACTGAACCTGAGGTATGGAAGCTAAAGGTAAGACTCATGATGAGAAATGAGGCCAGGAGGAGTGGGAACCAGTGCAGAGTGTGAAATGGCTCTGGCCCAAAGCTCTGAACGGTGTGCAGATGACTGAGGTGAATTCCCAGCCCACTTCCGTATGCGGTGCTAGCCGCATAGTGTAGAGGCAGGCCCCACAACTTTAGAAAACAGAAAAGGTAGGATATGACAGCTGTAAAACTCAAGAACCCAGATAACATGATTTCTGTGAGAAAAATTTCCCAGAGCCATAGGTTGACCTGACAAGAGCCCAGTTGTGCCTCGATGCCCTGGCAGATGCAGTAGGGATAGTCCCACCCTGGCAAGCAGAGGAAGCAGGAACCACTGGTGAGGATTCCTACAGCTGAGGGCAGTTTCTAGTATTGGGACCCAGATGGAAGTCTTGGCTGTGTTTGTCCCCATGAAGGGGATGTGTTTAAAGTCATACACTGAGAGCTGCTTGTAGTCTGCTGTGCTTGTGTCTGAACCAGTCTAGGGGCGGATCGTATCCATCAAAGGTGTGGGACCTCTTGCGTACAGTGTCATGGTAGCTTTTGTATAAGGAGCTCCCCCTCCACCCCCAGTTGAAGTCAGATGCTAAGCAAGACAGGAAAAAGGAAATAGATGGCCTTGGGGCCAGAAAAAGAGGGCACCATGAGATATTAGCTCTAGAAACCCTACTTCCACAGCTGGCTGGAACAGAACATCTCTAGTTCTACGCTGTCATCTCTCATTCCCTAACACAACCACTTTCTCTGTCATAGAGACATGACCTGACTTCTTTGTAAGAGGAGCAAAAGCCAATGGATATATTTTTTTTCTTTCCCTCTAGCTCATCATAGCACCTTGCATTTAGTAGTTGCTCAACAGTGTTTGCTACCCTGAGATGTTTTGATCTGAAGAGCAACCATCCCAGTATTTTTCCTTTTCATTCTTTCCTTTTCCAGGAACCCCAAACCATTTAATTTTGGTTTCTTTTTTTAAAAGCTTATTTATTTATTTGAAGTACTCTCTGCACCCAACATGGGGCTGGAGCTCAAGACCCCGAGGTCAAGAGTCACATGCTCTTCCAACTGAGCCAGCCAGGCTCCCTCATTTCACCTTGTTTAACTTTCTATCATCGCTTCTCGGCCTTTTGGCTAAGATCAAGTGTACTTTCTTTCTATCAACCCTAGAAATACCAAAACATTGTACAATGGAAGTACAAGATTTCAAAATGAATATATGCTTGCTCCTCTTCTTCTGTGGAGACTCATGAGGACCAGAGAGGACAGTCAATCAACTAACAAGCATCTACTGAATATCTATAGTGTGCCAAGCAGGCAACAGCTGCAGGATAGTTATAGCTCCTTGGAGGAAGCTCCAGACACAAGGTGATATTGTCATTAATAGTTTCCATGTCATTTGCTTTCCCCCCCATATTAAAATGCTGCTGGTTCTAATTACTCATGTCATCCTCGTTATTGGCTTTATGTTTCTCTGTGTCCTCATAAACAAGGCAGGTCTAGATATTATCACAGGTAACAGGCCAAGAAAATTCAATTTGCTTTGATTAGTTATCACTTGTAGAACAATTTCTGGTTTTCAGAAAACATATTCACAGCACCGTCCGTCCCTTAGGGTATTGTGCCAAGTACTTGATAAGACATGAAAAGTTGAGGGGTGCCTGGGTGCTCAGTGATTGGGCCTCTGCCTTTGGCTTGGGGTGTGATCCTGGGGGTCCTGGGAGTGAGTCCCACATGGGGATCCCCACAGGGAGCCTGCTTCTCCCTCTACCTATGTCTCTGCCTCTCTCTGCGTGTCTCTCATAAATAAATAAATAAATAAATAAATACATAAATAAATAAATCTAAAAAAAAAAGAAAAGTTGAAATATTTTAAGTTGAATTTCATGTTCCTCAGGAAACAACATTTTAATGCAAGATCCAGCAAACTCTATGACCCATGGGCCAAATCCTGCCCCCCCACCACCTGTTTTTATAAATAAAGTTTTATCAGAATACAGCCACACTTGTTTTAAAAAACAATGTCTATAGCTTCTTTCATGCAACAACAGTGGAGGATAGGTGAAAACAACTGAAACAGTTTCCCTGTATCAAACGCCTGATGTTTGCCATGGCTGTCACATTCATTATTTCACAATCCACACGACCCTTCTAACGGAATAATAGCTGGCATTTATTGTGCTAATCAGAGTTTTGTTCTTAATCTGGTGTTTGTAAATTTGGATGGGAAAAGATTACAACTTAATTTCTGTTAATCTCTAACTGAAAGCAATTATTTCTTCAATTATGAATGTAGGTAACAAAGTCATAGTAGCAACACCTGTGACTTTATCACTGGTAGAAATATCACACTTTTTAAAAAAAGAGTTCATTTAAAAGAAAAGAGTTTATTTATTTATGTGAGAGAGAGCACGTGTGAGACAGCTTGAGCAAGAGAGAGGGGCAGAGAGGGAGAAGCAGACTCCCCACTAAGCAGGCAGCCTGATGCAGGGCTTGATCCCAGGACCCTGGAATCAGGGCCTGAGCCAAAGGCAGACGCTTAACTGACCGAGACATGCAGGTGCCCTGATAATTTTTTTAAAAAATAAAGAGCAGATTTTACTTATTTATTTATTTATTTATTTATTTATTTATTTATTTGAGAGGGAGGGGCAGAGAGAGAATCCTAAGCAGGCTCCATGCCCAGGACAGAGCCCTTCAAGGGGCTTGATCTCAAGACCCTGAGATCATGACTTGAGCTGAAATCAAGAGTCAGACACTTAATCCCCTGAGCCACCCAAGCGTCCCTACAGATATATTTTCAAAGATTTATTTATTTACTTGAGAGAGAGAAAGGGATGGGGCTTTGATGCCAGTACCCTGAGACCATGACATGAGCAGAAATCAAGAGTCAGATGTTTAACTGACTGAGCCAACCAAGAGCCCCCCAAAATATTTTTTTTACAGTACACTGTAGTCACTGGAATCTCACAATACCATTTTGTTCCTTTTTACTTGGAAATAGTGGCAGATACTAGCCTGCTAAATGTTGTTATTTATTTAATGCACTACTAAGGAAGCACATATACACAAGTTTGTTTTTAAAATACACTGATACCTTTATTTCATTATAACTAATTTCCCCTTTGTAATCTAAAGTATTATATGTATACATTTAAAGCTATTGTTCTGAAAAGGGGTCCAGAGGCTTAGACTGCCAGAAGAAACCATAAAAAGGTTAAGAAGCTCTATGCTGAGTGCATTAATTCACTGAATACTCACAACCATGCTGGGTGATGGGTACTACGGCCAGCCCCTGACTATCCGCTCTTTACACAGGAGTACAATGGGGGGAAAAGAGATTGATTAAATTGCCCAAGATCACAGTTAACAGTGGAGCTGAGGTTTAAATCCAGTCTGAGTCCAGAGCCCGTGCTCTTCTTGGTCAATATTTTATACTGTACTACCTTTATTGTAAGTGTCATTATCCGTACTTTATAGGTGAGAAAAGGGATCCTTCCTATAAAGGAGGATGGTGGTGGCTGTTGTGAGTAGCAGAAAGACATGAACATTTCTTGAGCACCTACAGTGCCAGACTCTTTTCATGCATATGTCATTCTAGCCTCTTAAAAGCCCTCAGCATTTGGACAGATGAGTGAACTCAGACCTGGGGCAGGATGAGCAACTTGGTCAGGACCACACCCACTCCTCCCCTCCACCAGCTACCTAATTAGTATGTAAATTATGTCATGCCATCCTGTGGTCTTCCTTCCTTCACGGGTTATTCAGTGAAGGGAAAATACTGCAAGGAAATATTCATGCCCTCTTTCCTACTAAAGCCAAGAAATTGTTCATCAAAACAGGTGGGCTAAATCAGTGTGGTGCATTTTTATGAAAAATATTTCATGTGACATTTGAGAATTTCACAAAACCACATGTAAGAATTAAATTTAAAAATAAAGTAGTAGACTGATACTCATTACTATGATGAATGTTTCCAGTGAAAATATAATCCTGGCAAAGGATACTTTTGAGGAAAGAAACTGACATTACCGTAAAGACATCTTTTTTTAAAAAATTTTTTTTAATTTTTATTATTTTTTAATGGATGAAATATATTTGTTATATTAGTTTGCTAAAGGTGCCATAACAAAGTGTGACAAACTAAAAGGACATCTTTTTTTTTTTTTTTTTAAGAAATTGCTCGGGCAGCCCGGGTGGCTCAGCAGTTTAGAGCCGCCTTCGGCCCAGGGTGTGATCCTGGAGACCCGGGATCGAGTCCCACAGCAGGCTCCCTGCGTGGAGCCTGCTTCTCCCTGAGCCTGTGTCTCTGCCTCTCTCTCTCTCTCTCTGTGTCTATCATGAATAAATAAATAAATAAAATCTTTAAAAAATAAAAATAAAAAAGAAATTGCTCTAAATTATGGTGCAAAACTGTTTCGAGGATTTCCTATAAAACGGTTTAAGCAGTACTGACTTAACATCAAAAAGTATACTTTTGATCCCTTACTTGGCCTGATTCCCTGCGTCAACTTCAAATCAAGGCAAAGTTGGAAGTATTTTGTATCAGTTACGATTCACAAGTCGGGGAAGGAGCTCTGGATGGGAAAGTCTCTCTGGGTAAGAACCGCTTTGCTTAGATGCAAACTGTTTATAGTCACAAATCGTTCAGACGGGGCCTAGCTGTGCCTGGGCAATAGCGCCAACGTGGGCCCTTGGAGAATGCAGAAACCCCACCCCCAGAAAGCCGGTTCCCTAGCAGCCTGCGTCTCCCCACTAGGAGAGCCTCGTTTCCCAAGGCTCCGTGGCCACAAACCACGTTTCTAATGCAACTAAAAGATTCCTCTTCACGGACACTTAATGATGCCGAGTGTGTCATTACGACAAAAACAAACAAAACCTTGTGTCTTCAGAAAGGAAATCTGGGGCCTGATGGCCCAGAAAGGAACACAGAGGAGTGAAATGAAATGGCCCGGATTTGCAGGAGCCCTTCAGGCTCCTATGGGGCGGCGGGGAAGGAGCCCGGGCCTTGCGCTTGGCGACTGCAGCTCTGGCCGCGCGCACCCCGGGGCCCCTCTGAACCTCAGCTCTTTCGCTTGGTCAGTGGCGCTGGGTCCCCGCAGCAGCGGCCGCGGCCACTTATTTGTCCAATGCTGTGTGCCGGGTCCCGGGTGAGGTGCGGGGTGAGCGTGGCAAACGGTGCGCGTGGCCCGCGCCTGCGAGAAGAGCTGGGTGCCCGTGAGCTGCAGGCTGTCACCGTCCCTAAGTGGCTCTGCCCCCTGTCCCCCTTCGGGCCCTTCGGGCTGCTTTATTTCTACCCTGAACAATGTCTCTTGATGTTCTCCCGAGTCGTGTAAAAGATTTGTGACCATGCTCAGCGATCTGGAAAACACGAGATGGTCCAAATAGGAAAAAGAAGGCACCCCTAATCTTGTGCAAATGAGGCAATGCCAACACAGTCCCAAATGCTCGTTAGGCAAGATCTAAGGGAGCAGGGGCCGCTGCGGTCCCAGCGCACCTCCATGCCTGCGTCCTTCCCTCCGTCCGTGCAATCTGTCCCTCCCTGCCACCACCACACAGCGCCAGCCACCGGGGAGATGCGGACCCGGCGAGGGGCGCGGCCAGGCGGGCGCAGGACCGCAGGCGGCAGCGGCGCGGGGGGCGCCCTGCGACCGCGCGGCCACTCGGCTCCACCGCGTGCGGAAGGGGAAGCGACAATCTGTTGGTGGCGGCCGCGTCCGAAACCGGGGGGGGGGGGGGGGGGGGGGGGGGGAAACGTTCCTACCCTGGCCCTTCGGGTTCGGGGGCGCGCCCTCTCAGGCCGGGAGATGCCTTCATTTCCAAGGAAAGCGTGTGCTCCGCGGCCCCCGCGGCCCCCGCGGCCCCCCGCGGGCGTCCCCTCCCCGGCGGCGCCCCGTCCCCTCGGCGGCCTCCCGCTCGCCCGCTCCTCGCCGGGGACTGATCAATGCCGCCCGGCGCTCTTTGCTAGGCCCGCACGGCCTGTGATCGGCCAGCCCCGGGCTTCGGGGGGACGGCCTGGCAATTCAGGCCCACTGAACTGTATTTCCCCGGCCGGGGCCCGCCCCCCGCCTTTGTGCGGCGCCCGGCCCGCCCCCTTTGCTCACTCTCCCTTCATGCTTTGTTTGGCAAACACAAAACGCCCGGCCCAGCGGCGGGCCCTTTTCAAGCTCCGCAGCCAGCACTTGAAAACGCTGCGAGGCTCGGGCACCTGGGAACACCTCCAGGGCCCGGGCCCGCCGCCCCGCGAGCCGCCCGCGCCCCCCGGGAGCTCGTGGGGGCCGCGGGGGCCGCGCGGCGCGGGCCGCCCCACGAGCCACCCCGGATGCCCGGGCATCCCAGCTTCCTGCAAGCACCGGCCTTCCCTTTGAAAATCCGGGGCACTTCGGGGGCGGCGGGGGCGGGGGGGGGGGCTCCTTTGTGTTTTAAATGGCCCAGAAGTTCCCTTGACACAGAAGCGCTGAGGACCGGCGTGGAGGATGCACCACCAGCAGCTCTAACTGGTCACCAAGGGCTGCGAAGGCTCTAGCTCAATGACAACGACAATGACAACAGTAACCATAAGTGCGGTGACAGCGGCTCCCGTTTATTGAGCGCTTACTACGTGCCAGGTCACGCCCAGCGCTTGACAGGCATGATGACATTTGACCTTAATTTACAGCAACCCGTGGGGCAGCCTGGGTGGCTCAGCGGTTTAGCGCCTGACTTCAACCCAGGTTATGATCCTGGAGACCCGGGATCGAGTCCCGAGTCCCACATCGGGCTCCCTGCATGGAGCCCGCTTCTCCCTCTGCCTGTGTCTCTGCCTCTCTCTCTCTGTGTCTCTCATAAATAAATAAAATCCTTAAAAAAAAAAAGAATTTACAGCAACCTGGTCATATGATTAGGGCCTCTTGTACTAACTAACAAGGAAGCCAAGGATCAGAGAGGCTATAAAGCTTGCTCCTAACCCCTGCCATGTACTTCCTCAATTTAATCTTCTCTTTAATATTTAAATAGTAAAATCTTTGGGCTCCTAACAAGAAATGATCCCCCCACCTCCCCATTCCGGAACATGCAATACTACCAAGCTTTTGCCAGTTGTCTTCATAGCCTGAACTGAAGAAACTTTTTAGGTGTTATCATGCAGTAATTATGATTAGAGTAGCCACACTCTGTTGAAAAGTGTGCCAGGCACTTAACTATGTGATTAAATATATCCTGTCCTTCGAGCCTTACAACCATCCTCTGGGATGGGTTCCACTATTGTCTCCGTTTTCCATTAGGTTGGGGGAAAATCAGCAGATTCCAGTAACTCGTCCAAGGTCACACAGCCAGTAAGAACTCAGCAGAGCCAAGGCTTGTCTGAAGCCAACGCTTGTTCTCTAAACCTTTAGATGATACTGTCTTCAATTACTACTAATTATATTTTGATTTCTTCCTTTTTTTAAAAAAAAGAGAGAGAGAAGGAAAAAAAGCCATGTGTGAGAGTGGGAGAGGCAGAGGGCGAAGGAGACAGAGAGAATCTTAAGCAGGCTCCACATCCAGGACGAGCCTGACCCCCAACCTGGTGCTCGATCTCATGACCCTGAGATCATGACCTGCACCGAAATCAAGAGTCAGTCACTTTAACCGACTGACCCACCCAGGCACCCCTATTTTTAATTGCTACGATTCTTCAAAAAATGGCCTTTTGTTTTCCAAAAATTGCCTTTCAAGTTCACTGGCAGTCACTTGTTAAGTCTCTTGGAATTACTTTTTTCCTTGAAAAGACTAACATAGCTTCAAACTGCAATAACTCTGAAGGGAAACAGGGAGAATGGGGCTCCTTAACTGGGTAAGTCCACTCATCACCAGGTGTCTGTTGAAGGCATAGAAAGTGACCCAGGCCGAAGTCACATGTTTGAGAAGTTTTCGTCTCATTTTTGTAGCCAGCTTCAAAAGAGAAAACAGGGAGGCTAGTTTCCTGACTCTCACTTTGAGGATAATCTAGCACTGGAAGACTTCAGAGATCAGCTGGTTCAGCTTTTTCATGGTACAAACGGTGAAACTGAGGCTCAGAGAGGAGTGGGACTTGCTGGAACTCGGGTGTAGACTCCATGATAGAATTAATCTATCTGGTGTTAATCAATATAGTTCCTACAGGGACTCACTAGCTATCAACCTAGAGCTTACAGTGTGCCAGGCACGGAGCTAAGGGAAAGAGGGGTCAACAAGATTCCTACCTTCACAGAACCTCCGTTCTAGGGGGAGAGACAATGGAAAAAAGTAGCAAATCACAGCTGTGGTGAGGCCTATCAAAGTACGAGCCAACGGCTCGCTGAGAGGCTGTCATGGGAGGATTTAACTCACCCAGGGAGGTCAATACAGGCTTCTGTGAAGAAGCAATCATCGATTGGGATCTCAAGGATGAGCAGAAGATAGAAGAGGGGAAGGAAAGAGCATCCACATCAAAGGGAAAAGTGCATGCCAAGGCCCTGTGGTCTCAGGGGGTATGGCAGGTTTCAGGGACTGGACACTGGAGCATAAAGAACAAAGAGGAACGTGGTATGAGATGGGGCCAGCTCACACCGTGATGGGGCTGGAGAGGTATGCGTGTGGGGCCCAGCAATGACGGGCCTGGTAGGTGCTGCTGGTGATTTGAGTCCTTACCCTACAATCTCTGAAAAAGCCAGTGAAGAGTTTATTGAGCCAAGGGGTGACATGGCATTCTTAAAAGATCACTCTGGTTTCGGGGTGGACAACTTACTAGGGAGCATAGGAAGTCCTGGGAAACAACTAGTAAGCTATTGTAGGTGTCCACGCAGGAGATAACGAAGGCGGTGGACTATGATGACGATCCTGGTTTTCTACCAACTGGTTGTTTGACAAGGGGCCGCTCATGTAACTTCCAGGATCCTCAGTTTCCTCATCTGCATGTTGTTCCCGACACCACCCATCTACCTCTGGTGTAAGGGTCAGTCAACAGGGCACTATAGAAACGCAAGCCATTAATGAGCAATGATAAGAATCCAGATCCAGAGATTTTCAATCCTAATGAAATATTATCCGGCAGTCTCCATCGGCGCGTGATGACAAGGCTGACCTGTGCCTTTTTTCTGGTTAAGTGTAAATATACAAGGAATGCCAGAAGGCGCTCTCCGTGTAAAAATGTGAACCGTTACAGACGAGGCTAAAGTGTCCCTTGACTTTCACCCCAAATCCTGGTCCCTCCTGTCTCTTCTTACAGCAGTGTTTAAAGTGTTTGAAATTTGGTCTGTAGGAACACATGAGGGTGATACGGACCAGCCATTTGCACCTGAATGCATCCAGAGGCATAATATTGGGGTCATCTGGCAACACTTAAAAGAGGGCCCGTCTCTCTTAGGGGCGGTAGCTTTGTAAGGACACCCCGTGTTCACGGCTCCCTGTATCCCAGTATGGTCGGATGTCAGTTGGATCTCTGCAGGGCTGAATGAATTTTTTCTCTATGTATGTCATACATCACCAAAAAGGTGGTTGTTGTTGCTTTCGTATACACGTATTCTGTGTCTTGAACTTGATCGTGAGATGTGTGTGCACATGGCTCGAGCACCCAGGTCAAGTTCAAGACACAGAGCATCGCCAGCAGCCCCGAAACCCTGCTTGGGGTCCCCTCTGTGTCGCTGCTTGTCCCTCAAGTAAACCTCAAGTAAATCCTGACATCTAACAGCATAGATAAATGTCGCCTGTTTTTGAACTTAATACAAATGGAATAATACAGGATTCACCAAAAAAAAAAAAATTAAAAAAAAAATTAAAAAAAATACAGGATTCACCCTTCTGTGTCTGGGTTCTTCGGCTCAACATTAAACTTAGGAGATTCATCTGTGTTCTTTGCCTATAGCAGTAATTCATTCTCGGTCAGTGCTGTATAGTGTTTCATCGTACGAATATACCACACTATTTATCCATTCTGCTGTTGGACATTTGGGTTGTTTCCAATTTGGGGCTACTTGGTATATATATATATAAATATCTATTATGACCCCTGCACTGGGTTTTTCAGCTGGAAGCTTATACCAGCATGAGAGTGACATACCCACAAAACAAAGCTGATCATTTCACCCTCTCCAACATAAAAGACTTCTACTTGCCCCCTCATCCCTTCCTCAGAATAAAACCCAAATTCCTTAGCATGTCACTCAGGGCCTGGCCCCATGTATCCCCAAATAAATCCCAAGCCTCCTCTCTTACCACCAAACTCCAGCTACTCACTTCTCATCGCTCCTCACACGCACCAGGCCCCTTTCACAACTCCGTGCCTGTGTGCCTACTTTTCCTGTGATTTAGGTGCTTTCTCCTGTACCCAGAAAACCTCTGCTATTTCTTCAAGATTCAGTTCCAATGTCACCTCCTTCGCGAAGCCTTCAAGGGACACCCTTCTGTAGATTCTGGCCTACAAGGGGCTCACCTCATTGACTTGGTTCTTACTTAACGAACGCATAGTATTTAGTGCACGCCAGCCGCTGCCCTAAGTGCTTTATGTTTTTTAATATTTTATTTATTTATTCATGAGAGATCCAGAGAGAAAGAGGCAGAGACACAGGGAGAGAGAAGCAGGCTCTGTGCAGGGAGCCCGACGTGGGACTCGATCCCGGGACTCCAGGATCATGCCCTGGGCCGAAGGCAAGCGCCAAACCGCTGAGCCACTCAGGCTGCCCCCCCTAAGCCCTTTAAAAACATTAACTCACTTAATCCTCCAAACAGCCCCTATGGGCTAGGTACTGGGAAGACAGTACTCTTGCCATATGAGGAAACTGAGGCAGAGAGGGTTTAAAAATGACTTTCTTCCTTATGGTAGGTGGCCCTACAGAAGCTAGATCCAAACCCAGATGGGCCTACTCTGTCCCACTGCTGCTCTCACTGAGGTGGCCCTGTCCCCTCCCCCCCCACTGGGACAAATCAGCTGGTGCACCCAGCTGTCACCTCCAAGAGGCTGCCCACCAAGTGCAAGTTACTGTCCCATCTCTCTTTGTGCCATGAGGGGCTGAGAGAGCACTCACTAAATCAACGATCACGGTTGGGTGTTGGAAAGGGGGGCGACTCGGGAGAGCCTGGGGATTGCTAGGTGTGAAATACAAACAGGTTTACTAAGCAATGAACTCAAGGACATGTTAACCCAGGTAGAAGGGCGACGGGGCTTAAGTAAGACAATGGGCGTAAAGTGATTAGCGGGGCGCCTGGCACATGGCAAGTGCGCGTAAATGTTATTTCACACCACGCGGCTCACATTTAACAAGCAATTACCATGTGCCAGGCGCTACACTAAAGTGGTTTATTTAACTAATTTCATCCTCATGATAACACTGTAGAGTCCCTACTCTTGTCCCCATTGCATCGCTCAGGGTCTTAAGCAGGAAAACAGAAACTGCTGGAAGTGCAAGCAGCCGTGGGAACTGATGATAGAAGAAATTGGTGACCGAGGTGAGGGCAGAGCTGAGAAACCAGGAAGGATGAAGCAGCCACCTGGACAGTGGCAGTGGCGGGAAGCTCAAGGGACCCCCGGAGGGCACTTTGCTCCGGAGCCCAGAGCAAGCTGGGACCACAGGTGCCACTTGCTTGGGGACTAGGCGAGAGGGGAGCTTCCCAGCAGGAGCTGGAGCCGCAGAAGTGACCCAGTCCCTGCAGAAGAATCCACTTAAAGCAGGGATGGGGGGAGCCACCCTCCTGGGTCTCCCCGAACCGCCAGGTTTCCTGACACGTGGGAGTTTCAGTGCTAGAACCAGGAGAGGCCTGGACAAACTGGGGCAAGTTGGCCACCCCAAGTGGGACACGGAGAAGAAGGTGGAAGAAACTCCCCGGCTTCTCCCTTCCTCTTTCCTCTCTGTCTCCAGCAGCTCCCTCTCCAGGGTGGACCGAGGGGGAGGTCACTCTGGGAAACACCCTGCAGGGGTCAGTCCTCCCCCACCGCCGCCCCTTCCAGCCCCCCCCACATTCAACGATGATGATGATGATGATGCACGCAAAAAGCTAGGAATGGGCTCCAGGGTCCGCAGGCCCAGGACTGGCACAGCTGGGTTACAGGGGAGGAAACTTGGTAAACAAAGGCAAAAAAAGCCTTTGCAGACTGGCTGTTTGAGTAGCCCTGATTTCCAGGCTTCAGTTTGGGCCAAGTTGGGGCTGCGGAGGGTCATTTTGGCCCCAGAAGGGCTGCGATCATTCCACGACCATGCCACCTGTGGCCACCCACTCCTCTTACACGTGGGCCAAAGCCCAGTTCTGCAACAGGTCCAGCCTCACGCTGGACGGCCCTTGGCACCGGGGCTGCTGGGCATGGGGGTGGCCTTGACTTAGAGAGTCTGTGCCAACGTAAATTCGACCGCATCGTTAAGATATTGTTGAGTTTAGCCGATTTTTATTTTCCTAGCAAGACTGTTGTGATGAAGCAAGCAGTGCCTTGATTTACATTCTGGCACAAGCTCCTTATCTTGTCGTGGGCCAGCAACAAACAGTTCGGGAGCTGCCACCAAGTCCTTGGGCCACACTTTTGTCGGTGTTGTCTTTGGAGAAGCAATGTAGTGTGACCGTAGAGAAGAGAAACTCCAGATCAGGGCTTGATTTCTACTTCTGTCGCTAAGTGTGTAGACAAACCCTTTAACCTCTCTCTCAGGCCAGTTTCATCCTCTGTCAAAGGTACCAACCCAAGCTGCCCTGTTGACCGCACGAGTCATCGTGAGGCACGTGGGCAGGCCAAGCATCCTACCCATCTGAAGGCCGCTTCCCTTACTCTAGGGCTGAATCCATGATTGCCTAAAAGACAGGATATTATATCCTACATATCCCAAGTATCCAGCATACTTGGGATGGGAAGGTACAGAACTATAGGGTCATAGCCACACTCCGGGACAGAGGGCACTGAGGAATAGAAATAGCTCTCAGGAGGGATGGCCCAACTGCACTGGCCTCGACAAACTGTGTGTGTGTGTGTGTGTGTGTGTGTGTGTGTGTGTGTGTGTGTGTTGGGAGATAGGATGGGGTTAGGAAAGTGGAGAGAAGAATGGAGAGAGCGAGGAGTGGTGTGGTTGCGGGAGAGAGCTGTCCAAGGGAAAGAGAAGGCAGATGAGATGACTATAAGGGGGAGGGTTCAAAGATGCTTGGGAACTCCCGATGTGGGTGGGCATACCAACAGGTGAACGCCACGTGTAAGTTGCACTGGATCATGCTAAAGATTCAGTGGAAGTGGTTAGAAGGGCACACTTGCTGGAGCTCACATCTTAGCAGTGACACAGGGTTGGGAGCCAAATCGTCATGTCTTCCATGGCTACCTTGGCCTGGCTCACAGCCCTGGCCTCATCTAGGAGCGTGGCTGAGGGTCAGAGCCACCCACGTGCACCTGTGTGTTTGCTCCCAACAACTGGGCCACCCCTTTAAGAGTAGCTTTGTATTCCTCTGGTCAGAGGCCAGTCCTCTAGCTGCCATCCTGGGAAAGGACATAGGCCATCGGTGAGGACAGAGGGGGACAAAAGGGACCCTCTTGTGTCTCCAGACCCTGCAGCTTCCTAGCTGTTCCAATGGGCACAGATGTCTGTGGGCTCTGCGAACCTTGTCTGATAGCCAAGGAGGGCAGTGGGCCAGGTCAGGGAACCAGGACTTTGGCCAGCACTGTGTGCGCTGGACTGTTGCCCAGTATGGATCCCTCCTGCCAAAATCCACACCAAGGGAATGTCCGGTGGCAGATCCAAGGATCCCAAGCTCTCCAGGCTCATGATGTCCTCACATGAAAAACACTGTGCCTGTTCTAAGAGGACCCTTGTATCTCGTACTAAGGCCAGATGTCAGAAACTGGTGTCTTGAGGCTGCAGGGAACCAAAATGTCCTTGGGGAGCCCACAGCCCATCTGGGCACAAGGAATATGCTCGAAGCATGGGCGAGTTCTGGGGATGGACTCAGGTTGTCCCGTTGCTCTGATAGATCTGTTCCATTTGGTGAGATCACATGAAGCTCCCATGGAGAACTCCAAGTTGTTGGGCTTCGGACCTCAAACAGAACTTGCCAGCCCTTTCTCTACATCCTTTCATCTCTGGTTTTATATTGGCTTCCTCATGCAGTCTCTCTTCTAGCTCTTTCTATTTGATGCCTCATGCTCAGCAATTCTGGAGGCTCACCCCCACTTACCTTAGTTCCCTAAACTGGTCTCCTCCCTGCTGGCACTGAACTTGTTTTTGAAAGCTGTCCCAGAAAATCCCCCCATTGGCTTAGGTCCAGCACTTGGCAATTCTGGGGTAGGGCAGACGGGCTCTTTCTGGGCAGCATGCTGACTGACCCAGCTCCAGCTTCTCTTGCCTCCCGCTTTTGCAGAGGCAGCCAAGGATGGCAGCAAGAGTTGGAGCAACAGCTCTGTTCACATGACGTGGTCGTAGACAAGACATTGGCTCAGCTATGTCATATGATGAGACATGGCCAGCGGAGACCGGTGGACTGCAATGGAACAAGACTACCTGGGAGGCCCCAGGGGTTGGAACTACTATGTCCTTGTGGGAATAACTCTAGGTGACAGTGTACTCCAATGGGCAGAGCGTGGGCACCAGGGTAGGCTGATAGTGGGCAGCAGGGCTCCAGTGTCCAGGCTGGGACCTAAGAGAAAGTCCTAGGAAGCATGTTCCCAGGTCCGAAAGGCCCAGCGCACTAGGGCAGGACAGCATGACGGAGTGAGCATTGGCTTTGTTTAGAGCATGACAAAATAGACATTAAGTCAAAAACTAACAAAAGACAAAGACAAAGAAGGTCATTATATAATGATTAAAGGGTCAATTAATCAAGAGGATATAATAGTTGTAGATGTATATGCACTTAACATTGGAGCACCTAAATATAGTAAGGAAATACTGGTGGATTTTAAGGGAAAAATAAACAAAAATACAATAGTAGGGGAATTCAATGCCCCACTCTCAACAATGGCCAGATCTTCCAGATGGAAAATCAATAAGGAAATATTGGACTTGCAATATACTTCATACTAAATGGACCTGATAGACATATACAGAACATTCTATCCAACAGCAGCAGAATCTATACACCTTCTCCTATGTAATGGAACATTCTCTAAGATAGAGCATATGTTGGGCCACAAAACAAGCCTCAACAATTTGAAGATAGAAAGTGTACCGGGTATCTTTTTCTGACCACAATGGCATGAAACTAGAAATCAATAACAGGAGGAAACTTGGAAAAATCACAGATTTGTAGAAATGAAACCACACACCCTTGAACAACCAATGGATCAGAGAAGAAATCAAAAGGGAAATAAAATATATCTTGAGGCAACCAAAATGGAAACACAACATAGCAAATCTTCTAGGAGGCAGCAAAAGCAGTTCTAAGAGGGAAATTTATAGCAATCAATGCCCATTATGAGAAAAAATAAAGATCTCAGGCAACCTAATTTTACCCCTCGAAGGACCAGAAAACGAAGAACAAACTAGGCCTATGACTGTGGCCGTGGATGCTTGGCTCAGGTGGGGGGTAGGGAAGGGCACTGCAGATGAGGTCAGGAGAATGAGCAGCTGGGGTGGTGGGAGAGTTGTCACCACAGACATTGAATCCCCCATCAGAAGGACAAAGTGTGGGGTTTAAGGGAAGCCAGAGAGTCAGGGCCCACAGTCTTCAATAAATGTTGGGAAGTGACCAAGAAGTTGACTGATGAATGGAAAATGTCAGGGTAGAGACTAATAGTTTGAAACAGCAATTAACAGCCAGAAAAAAAAAAATCCTGCCTCCAGGCCCAGCGTACTCACTGGAGAGGCTTCGGAGGAAGCAGATTCCTCCAGTTTCCGGTTCCCCCAGGCCTGTGAGACACAGTCCTAACCCCTTAGCATGAATCCACCACAGTGCCTTTCACAATCTGGTCCTAAACCCACCTTTTCAGCCCATTTCTTCTACCCATCCTCTCAGGGCATGTTTTAATCTACACAATCAGTTATTTAACAATTATCTAGGGGCTCCTGTGTGGCTCAGTCGATTAAAGCATCCGACTCTTGATTTTGGCTCAAGTCATGATCTCAGGGTTGTGCTTCAGCTTCTCTCTCTCTCTCCTTCCCCCTTCCCCCCCTCAAAAAACAATTATTATCTAACCCTTTTGAGATAGAAATTTATTAACTGACACCTGTCTACATGGGGTGGTGCTTAAATGATTTTAACAGTACTCGACAGAACGTTATTGCTTTTGAAAGGTGACACCAGGGCAGCCCAGGTGGCTCAGCGGTTTAGTGCTGCCTTCAGCCCAGGGTGTGATCCTGGGGACCCAGGATCAAGTCCCACGTCAGGTTCCCTGCATGGAGCCTGCTTCTCCCTCTGCCTGTGTCTCTGCCTCTTTCTCTCTCTCTGTGTCTCTCATAAATAAAAAATAAAATCTTTGAAAAAAAAAGAGTTGCATGTTCTACTGACTGAGTCAGCCAGGCACCTGTCTTTTAACTTTTACACTAGAGTTAAAGGCGATCTACATACCACCATTACAGTATTAAAGTACTTTGGATTTGACTATATACTTAATTTTAACTGTGCGTTTTATACTTTCATATGTTTTCATGCTGTTACTTAGCATCCTTCCATTTCAAATATAACTCCCCTTTCTTGTATGCCAGGTATAGTGGTGATCAACTCCTTTAGCTTTTGTTGTCTGGGAATATCTTTATCTCTCCTTCATTCCTGAAGGACAGCTTTGCTGGGCTTAGTATTCTTGCTTGGCAGTTTTCTTCTTTCAGCGCTTTAAATATATTACCCCACTCCCTCCTGGCTTGCAAGGTTTCTGGTGAGAAATCCACTGACAGTTTATAGGTTCCCTTTGTATGTGATGACTTAATTTTCTCTCGCTATTTTCATAATTCTCTGTTTTTCTTTGATTTTGGACAATTTGATTAGAACGAGTCTCAGAGTAATCTTTGAGTTCATCTTGCTCAGAGTCCTTTATGCCTCACATATCTCTGGATGTTATATCCCTCCCAAGATTTGGCCTGCTCTCAGCCATTATTTCTTAGAATAATCTTTCTGCCTCCCCTCTTCTTCTTATAGGACTCCCATAATGCTATATATTCATTTTATTGATGGTATTTTATAGGTCCCATGTGCTTTCTTCACTCTTTATCCTTTTGTCGTTGTCGTTGTTCCTCTAACTAGCTAAGTTCAAATGACTTGTCTTCAAGTTTGTTAATTCTTTTTTTGGCATGATCAGTTCTGATGTTGAATCTTTATTTATTATTTATTTATTTATTTATTTATTTATTTATTTATTTAGGTTCTGTGACTATATTCTCCAGCTCCAAGATTTCTTGGTTTAAATTTCTTTTTCAGATTTCTCATTTTGTTCATGCACCGTTTTCCTGATTTCATCTAGTTGTCTGTCTGTGTTCTCTTGCATCTCACGGAGTTTCTTTAAGATGACTGTTTTGAATTCTTTGTCACCAGCTCACAGATCTCCCTTTCCTTGGAGTCAGTTTTATTAGTTTCCTTTTGTGGTGTCATGTTTGCCTGATTGTTCCTGATCCACATAGCCTTGTGTTGGTATCTGTGCATTTGAGAGAACAAACCCTTTTCTAGTTTTTGCAGACTGGTTTTGGCAGGTAAAGACCTTCCTCTGATGGGTCCCTGGGCTGATGTCATTGCCTCCGTGGTAACAGGCATGTGAGTTTGGAGCCAGATCACATGGCTGCTACATGATCCACAGTGGGGTCCTTGGTTTGTATACTTGTTACCAGGGGCTTGGGTGGGTGTGAATTCTGATCCTTAGTAGGATGGAACTACTTCTAGGACCTTGAGCAGTAGGGCTGGTGATGGGACAAGGGGTCCACTTCAAGGTCCACAGTTGAATCAACAGACTGCACAGATGAGTGTGGTTCCTGCTGGGTCCCTGGGAGGGCCCCCTCTAGGTCACAGGGTGGGCTTATTGGGCGGGGCCCTGCACTGCAGCTGAGAGGGGCTAGAACTGAGTCACTACACTTCATAGTCCACTGCTGGGACCAAGGTCTACAGGCCCACCTTCAGGGACATGGATGGGTGTGCCTCCTGCTGGGTTCCTTGGCAGGCAGGACCGGTCCTGCACTTTGGCAAAGTAGGGATAGAGCTTAGTCACCAGGCTGCTTCAAGATCTGCAGTCAGACTGCAGTAGGTTAGCAGGCCTACCTTTGTGAGCACAGAGCAGCATGTCTCCTGCCAGGTCCCTAAGCAGGCAAGACAGCCCCCAGACTGCAGCTGAAAGGGGCTGGTGACAAGTCACAGGGCTACTACTTTAGGCTCCACCATCAGACCAAGGTCATTGGGACTACTTCCTGTGGAACTTATAGACATGTCTCTTGGCAGGTCCCTGGGCAAGCAAGACTGCCCATAGAGCATGGCTGGGGGGTGGTGCTGGGGCTGGGCACAGGCCTGCCTTAAGATCGGCAGTTGGACAGAGACCAGCAGGCCTGCTTGGGGGGCAAGGATGTATGTGTGTTGCTTACCCCAACCCTGGGCAGGAAGGACTGTGTCTGGGCTGCAGTTGGGAGGAACTAGAGCTGAATTACAGGATCTTTTTAGGATCATCAATGGGACAGAAATTGGCAGGCCTACCTCCAGGGGCTGGGATGGACATGACTCTTGGCAAGTTCCTGGGAGGACATGACTGCTCCTGGCCTGTGGCTGGATCTCTCAAAACTCCCCCAAAGGCACTCTTGTCCATGACTGCTGCCAAATTATGTCACTGAACAGAAAGACGAGCAGGGGACCTTCAATTTTGCCATCTTGCTGACTTCCTCTCAGCATCTTCTTTAAGACTACTACCTTATTGGGATCCCTGGGTGGCGCAGCGGTTTGGCGCCTGCCTTTGGCCCAGGGCGCGATCCTGGAGACCCGGGATCGAATCCCACGTCGGGCTCCCGGTGCATGGAGCCCGCTTCTCCCTCTGCCTGTGTCTCTGCCTCTCTCTCTCTCTCTCTGTGACTATCATAAATAAGTAAAAAAAAATAAAAATTAAGACTACTACCTTATTACCTCCACCTTCATTCTGCCTCACCCTCAGTCTTGTTAAGTGAGAAAGAAAATTGGAGCTATTCGGTACAACTTCCTCAACCCTGTTTTCCTCTTCCCTACCACACACAGTATTTATGTTCAGCCACTCCATTCTTTTCTATCTCATGGAAAAAGTATGTCTTATTAATTCTGCAGGCTAATTTCTTCTCTTGTACCCTGAATCCCCTTTCTGCTCCATGACACAATTCCTTCTCTTTCCTATTACCTTCAACCTTTCCCTGAATGACATGTAATATGTTTCAGTATTCCCATACTAAAAAAATAATCCCATATACCTCTAAACAAAAAGCATCTTGGAATGTGAGTGTCCAGTTCCTTTACTATACTGAGTTCCAAGGTGACATGCTAGCAATCCTCAAAGGTTGCTGCTATATTCTAATAGCCAGTTAACTTTTTTGGAGGGTGGTTAGAATTAAATACTCTATTCTACTCAAGAGAAAAATTTTACCAGGCATTTTCTTGTTCAATAGCATTTCTAGCAGAATCTCACCATCAACAGTTCAGTTAAACAGACACTTATCGAATGCCTATTACATAAGAGACATCGTCGATAGTTTCTCCCTTGCCTCTGTGTCTGTTTTGTGATCTGTATTAGGAAACCATTTTTCATGGCCTTTATATAGCTAGTCCATAGTCTACCCACAAGGATAATAATAGCTTTAGCAGATGCTCTTAATGCTTTGCCCCATATCTATCTGGCTGCCTTGGAAATGTGGGGGAGTTGATGCCCGCGTGGGATGTGACACGGTATATAAATGCCCATCCTCCCTGTGCTCTGATGTGGTATTTCAGAGGCAAGTCATATTGGCCTTCTCAATGGGAGTTCCCAGTAGGATTGAGCCCCACTTGTCCATAGCAGTAACCTGCTCATTGATGCACATATTATTGATTATTGTTATCCCTTCCTGCCTCAGTTTTCCCAATTTCTGACTTAGTTACCTCCCCCCCAATAAATGCCCTGCAACCTAGTAGTCCTTGTTTCAGGGTCTGTTTAAGGCATTATCCAAACTGAAAGAGAGGCTAACACTAAATGAGTACCTACAATGAGTCAGGCATTGTTATATTCCCTTCACAGTATTTTTTTTTTTTATAAAGTGGAATTTTATTTTTTTATGATAGTCACAGAGAGAGAGAGAGAGAGGCAGAGACATAGGCAGAGGGAGAAGCAGGCTCCATGCACCGGGAGCCCGACGTGGGATTCGATCCTGGGTCTCCAGGATCGCGCCCTGGGCCAAAGGCAGGCGCTAAACCGCTGCGCCACCCAGGGATCCCCCCTTCACAGTATTTTATCATAGTGGTTAGGAGTGAGATTAGATTAGTTAAAACATGTAAAATTCTTATAACATGACCTAACACATAGCAGGTACTCAGTAAAGGTCAGTTATATGGTATCTCTAGGGTCCAGTCGGAGACAGACACTGCATCAGTTTTAGGAACAGAGAGTGTAGTATAAAGAATTAGTACCTAGGCATAATAAAATTGTTTCCTAGGTAACTAAAAAGGTAAAAGGAGAACTCTAAAGGTGTCACATAGATAACAACTGCAAGAAGCCACAGCTGTGCCTCAGGGAACAAAGAGAAGAGGCTGAAATTATTAAAACTTGGGAGCTTAAAGCAGGAGCCCTAAGGAACTGAAATTCAGACCTCTGAGATGAGGGCTCTGCTCAGAGAGTACTGCTGACTCTGAACTCAGAAGAGTGGCCCCGTGGAGCTGAGACCTTGATTTCTGAGGAGGCTAGAACTGGTGTTTCTGAGAGGAGTGTGAAAAGGCTGTTTCTACAAGTGCTGAAAAAATGAAAAGCTGGATTCAGCTTTTGTTTCCAGAAGGAACCGCAACTGCTGGACTGAAGAATTGTGGTCAGGGTGACATACATTGGAAAATAAAACCTACACGAAGCACCCAGATAGGAGCAGAGCCCTTCCTCCTGCTTCAGACTTGCAGCTTTCCTCTAATGTCTCCCTGGGCAGAGCCTACCAGAAAGCCAGCTGGCAAAAAAAAAAAAAAAAAAAAAAAAAAAAAAAAAAAGAAAAGAAAAGAAATGTGGTTTGTGGGGTTCTGTCCCAGTATCACAAAGCAGAGTATAGATGGATGGGTTGCAGGGTGAGAGACAATCACCTAATAACTGATGCACATGGTCTCTGCAACAATCCTTTGAGGCAGGTACTACTATTATCCTCGGGTTTATCTTTTTAATATATTTTATTTTTTAGAGCAGTTTTAGGTTCACAGCAAAATGGAGTGGAAAGCGTAGAGAGTTATATCCCTGGGCTTTGATGAGGAAACTTAGACTGTGAGTTAGTAGTCCAAGATCACACAGCTCGTCAGTGGTAGTGTCAGGATTATAATCCGGGTCTCAGATTCCAGAGCCCACAGCCTTAGCCACTCTCCACCTAAATAATACCTGTTTCCTTCTCCTTTCATCCAAGCTCACATGCTCTTCTATGTCATCAAAGTATTCTACAACTCAGACCTTTCATGCCCTCGGGTAGGACCACTCTCTTTTGTCTCCTTCTTTTCCAAATTAGGTGACTGTCTTCTGCACCTTGGGATCAGAGCAAGCAAATGAGATGTTTATCAGGACAGGACTCAGAACCGCAAATGGTGTTGATGACCTTAGTGTTCTGTTGGTCCCATTGACAAGCATGACAACCTGGTGAGACCGTTAAACACTTTGTTGGCACCTAACTGGCATTTGCTCTAAGTAGTAGGCAGAAGATGGAATTAGAGATCATGAACGCTGCTCCAACATTTAGTAAGGAGGAGAAATCCAGGTATATTCTAGTTTTCACTCCCGAAAGACTAGATGATTATCCTACTCTGGGCAAGCTTCCTCATGACAAGCCGCTTGTTCTCTGTTGACACTACCTTCATCTAGATCCAATTTCTCTTTCGCATCATTCCAAGGCCTAATGCTAGGTCAGAAGTCCTGGAATTGAGTTTGAAGGGTACGTGTGGGGTCACCAGAAGGTCACTAATACCTCTCAGCATGTTGGGGAGTTTTGAGACAAGCGATTGTCCAGTTGTAAAGCCAACACCTGATAGCCTTCGTGCTAGAGGGTGGAGGTCTCTGCAAGGAAAACTGCAGCTGGAATCCTTCTCAGGGGCTGCCCTTCAACAGGAAGTCTGGTTTCACTCAGCACAGCAATGTTCACTCTGGGTCTGGACAACTCACGTGTGACCACATTTTAGAGACCACAGTTATCATCATGGCCTAAAGTTGTGATATTTCACGGTGTAGGAGTTCTTCCTTCCTTCCTTCCTAACAACTTGGAAGCATTCTACTTGCCTAAGTTTCCAAAGAGGGAATCTCCAACATGACAATTTGGACAGTCTTGAGCTTGGCTTGTGACAGCCTCTGCTCTGGGGATCTGCTTTGTAGGGGGAGGGCCTGGATGTCATAATGAAGGCTATTCAGAGACAGTGATGTGCGACTGACATTCTGAGTTTCCTAACTAGGAGGAGGATTTGATGAAATTTATGAGTAGGACAACGTTGTTCTCATCATAGTAACCAGAAACCTGGGCCATCTAGACTTTCGCAAGCAGTGGCCATTAGTCAACTACAGGCATTTCATGGCAATGGCTCCCATCTTTAGCAGCCCATGACTAGTGCAATGTAGCTATGAAGGCTGATACTTTAACAGCAAGAGAAGTGAACAGTCCCTATTGTCTGCCACTCTGAGGTAAATAATAGGTCCTGGTACCGTCGATCCTTTCTCAGTATTTGCCCAGATCTTCTCTTATTCACTTGATCAGGATTCAATCTCCCAGATCCTCACCTAGAGCCAAATCCATCAGGTGGGGAAATTTCTTGGAGCACCACAAGATTTCTGATATGTCGCAAGACCTAGAACAGTCAGACTAGTGCCATAGTTTGAATCCCAGGGGCCAAAAGTGAAGAAGAAAATCCTATTCATAATAGCCAGAAACAGCAAAAAAAAAAAAAAAGAAAGAAACAAAAAAATGGCTACAAACCTTAGCCATTAGAGAACATCATGAACGAGGAGCTATGAGGAACTTGAACAGAACAGAAACTAGTTGGGGAATAAGGTGAGGAGAATTGGGTTCCGGTAGAAAACAATTCTGAAATTCTTGCATTTACATGCTGTTGTCTGGATATGACATGGAGAGGGTGGGCTGGCTTGAATGTACAGAGTCAGAGCAGGTAGCAATGACAATGTAGGGCTGAGGAGTTTCCATTAATATGGCCCATGTAGTTCTTCTAGGTAACCCAAAAGCTGCTCATTTGCAGGTTGGAGTTGAAGATAAAACACAGATCAGCCTCTAGTTGGTGCTGTGAATGAATTTACTGATGACATTAATGTCTCCTGTGAAATAGGGCCATTCTTTCTTTTAATCTTAGTAAACTTTTAAAGAGTGTGGCAGGTGGAGCAGGTGTTCCATGGCGGCTTTGGTGCCACCAGAGCCCTCTGCGTACTGTGGAGACCACATGGGGAAACTCGGGACAACTTTCATCTTCACCGTCTCCTCAACCAACTCCTTTCACATCAGCCTCGAAAGGTGCAGCATCCCTCCAAAATTCTCGTGTTTGCTCTAGTTCTTTTTTGGTGACTTTAACTGTTCCAAAAAAAAAAAAAAAACAATATATCATTGTTTCGATTGCCCAATATAGTCCTTCAGAAGCTAACTCTTGTAAGGGCATACTTCCTACCTTAAACCCTTACCATAGAAATGGTGGAAACTAATATTCAATTGTTGCTTTATTGCCACTGAAGGGTTGTAATGATATGTTACTCTTGGAAATAAAGTAAAAGATGTTCTCACATGGAAATGATGATACAGCAGTAGGTGAAAATTTAAAGACCAGGTGTTTGATTTCGGTGAGAGAGAGAGAGACAGAAAATATCTTCTCAGCTTCACCTGTTTGACTATAGTTGACTGAAGTAGTAAGATATTTACCAAAGTTCTACCATTACTGAGGAAGATCAAATCACTAATACAGACACAATGAGCAGTTTCCGGTAAGGAGGTCTGGCAATTAGTCTCTCCTTTCATCCATAGAAATTTGATTTGAATTGTTATAGCTGTGAGGGTAGGCTAGCTGTAACACACACCCCTATGTCATTTTTTAAAGGTTTGACTTATCAGCCATGACATATTTTTTGGAGAGAAAAACAAATCCCAAATACTTAGACACCATTGAGTGAAAAGGAGAGTTCACCCTCAGTTGGTTTCTACTGTTTGGCTAATTGCTTTTTAAAAATTTTTATTTATTTATTCATGAGAGATACAGAGAAAGAGGCTGGGAC
The DNA here is from genome assembly GCF_053574225.1 of Canis aureus. Classification (NCBI taxonomy): domain Eukaryota; kingdom Metazoa; phylum Chordata; class Mammalia; order Carnivora; family Canidae; genus Canis; species Canis aureus. The sequence continues at coordinate 13,431,035 of NC_135649.1, forward strand.
ATAGGCAGAGGGAGAAGCAGGCTCCCCATAGGGAGCCCGATGTAGGACTCCATCCCAGGACCCCAAGGTCACAAGCTAAACTGAAGGCAGATGCTCCACCACTGAGCCACCCACATGCCCTTGGCTAATTGCTTTTTAAAAACTTTCACAAAAAAAAAATAAATAAAAAATAAAAAAATAAAAACTTTCACAAATTTAACATTTAAAAAGTACTATGTGACGTAATAAGGTATTACTATGATACTTGAAATATTACAGCATTTTAAGCCCAGAATCTGAAAGTGTGTGACCAACAAATACAAATTTTTTTTTATGGCAGTGATTTTTTTCTTTTTTTTAATTTTTTTAATTTTTATTTTATTTTATTTATTTTTATTTTTTTATTTTTATTTTTTTATAATAAATTTATTTTTTATTGGTGTTCAATTTACCAACATACAGAATAACACCCAGTGCTCATCCTGTCAAGTGCCCCCCTCAGTGCCCATCACCCAGTCACCCCCACCCCCTGCCCTCTTCCCCTTCCACCACCCCTAGTTCGTTTCCCAGAGTTAGGAGTCTTTATGTTCTGTCTCCCTTTCTGATATTTCCCACACATTTCTTCTTCCTTCCCTTATATTCTCTTTCACTATTAAACAAATACATAATTATTCAGCCAAATTTTCAAGTACACCATGGAGGTTACTGATAATAAGTATTCTTTATTTAGTACTTAGGTACAAATATTATGATCCCATTTCACAGATGATGTAATAAACCTCTAGGGAGGTTAAATAACAAATCCAAGGTCATACGTCTACAGGGAAGTGGCTTCTTCCTCAGTTGAGACTGCCAGATAAACACCCAGCCCTGACCAATTCCTTGATAACACGCTTGTGAGATTCTAAGCAGAGGATTCAGATAAGCTGTACCCAGACTTCTGACCCACAGGAACTGTGAGCTAATAAATATACGTTGTGTTTTAGCTGCTAAGTTTGTAGTAATATAGTTATGTGGTAATAGAAAATTAATATACCTAATATTGAGTGTTCTACCTAAATTTACTTAATACTTCCAACAGCTGTTTGTTGGAGACTCCTTTGCATGCTCTATGTACATAATATTCTCTGTTCAAATATTTCACTTTCTCCTTTCCAAACATCTGATTTTGTTGTCTATATTGTCCATTTTCTTTTATATTAAATTCCAGTCTTTTTAAAATAAATTTATTTTTTATTGGTGTTCAATTTGCCAACATATAGAATAACACCCAGTGCTCATCCCATCAGGTGCCCACCTCAGTGCCCATCACCCAGTCACCCCCACCCCCCGCCCACCTCCCTTTCCACCACCCCTAGTTCGTTTCCCAGAGTTAGGAGTCTCTCATGTGCTGTCACCCTCACTGATATTTCCCACTCATTTTCTCTCCTTTCCCCTTTATTCCCTTTCACTATTTTTTATATTCCCCAAATGAATGAGACCGTATAATGTTTGTCCTTCTCCGATTGACTTATTTCACTCAGCATAATACCCTCCAGTTCCATCCACGTCGACGCAAATGGTGGGTATTTGTCGTTTCTAATTAAATTCCAGTCTTACCTTCACTATTTTACTCTTACTGTGGGGTTAACGTTTTCTGTTTTTAGCTTTAAAGGTAGAAATTAGATAATTCATTGTTTACCTTTGTTTACCTTTCTAATCTAGGCACTAATCTAGCTATAGATTTCCCTCTAACCTCTTTAGCTGCATTCCATAAAATTTAAAATACTGTAATTATCATTCAGTTCAAAACATTTTCCAATTTCCTTTGTGGTTCCTTCCTTGACTTTTCAGCTGTTTAAGGTATATTGTTAATTTCCAACTGTTTGGGGATTTAAAACATTTTTAGTATTTTTTCTGTTATAGGTTTCTAGTTTAATTCTGTTATGTTCAGAGAACGACCATGCTTGGGTAGCAGGAACAAGGAGTAATCCTGCAGACGCTGTTGGTTGAGCAGCGTTCCCTGTTGAGACAATACTGGAATTTGTGCTCCCAGGCTAAGATCCACTACTGCTGGTAAATGAGAATGTTGTGGTTGTTACAGAGTAAGTAGCAGATCTGGTAGTAGAGCCAACAGCAAAAGGAGGGGATGCTGGCACCTGGTTTGGTGGGGGCCCTGGTGACCACAGCATTAATACGGTTATTGATACCCAGCTCAAAGTCCTCTGCGATCACTGTAGATTGTGTGGAAGCAGTATTACTCAGGTTTAACTATGGTACATTTATTCCTAAGGAAAATCTAGTTCCTCCTGGGGAAGAGATGATGGAACTGATGCTATGAAGATGAATCCTGTAGTATGTGTAGCTGGAATTGGGTTACTGAGTGAGAACAGGGCAGAAGAAGGTGTACTTGCAATTGGTTGAGAGGGAGTCCCAAAATTAAGCCCTCCTGTACCATGTGTAGAAAAAGTAAACCTTATCATTGAAGTGGTAGCTGTTGTCTTTGCAGCACCAAAAGTGAATCCACCTGTAGGGATACCAGCACATGATTTTAAACTCTCAGTGGCAGCTTCTGCTGTCACCACCAGCAGTGCTCACTCTCTAGGCCCTAAGGGAAATTGATAGGCTTTTAAGACTGCATAGGCACCAAAGAGGTGGTCCGGATACACATGAACTAGAAAGAAGCAGCTTCGTCACTGGGTAGTTTCCATGTCATGTAGTCTGGGATTTTTTTGATCCAGTCTGACTCCCAGTTTATATAGGAGAAACTTAATGCTCAGAGGGACAAAGTGACTTGCACAAGGTCACATCGCTGGTAAGCAGCGGAGCTGAGGCCTGAAAGCAGATCTGCCAATTCTAAATCCAGTTTCACAAATAATAATGATTTTTGCATGGGTTTTATAATCTAAATCAGAAGGCAATTCAAAGAGAGTTATCGGGATCCCTGGGTGGCATAGCGGTTTAGTGCTTGCCTTTGGCCCGGGGCGTGATCCTGGAGACCTGGGATCCAGTCCCACGTCGGGCTCCCTGCATGGAGCCTGCTTCTCCTTCTGCCTGTGTCTCTGCCTCTCTCTCCCTCTCTCTCTCTCTGTGACTATCATGAATAAATAAATAAAAAATCTTTATTTATTTATTTTTTTTATTTTTTTTATTTATTTATTTTTTTATTATTATTATTTTTTTGGTGTTCAATTTACTAACATACAGAATAACACCCAGTGCCCGTCACCCATTCACTCCCACAATAAAAAATCTTTAAAAAAAAAACAAAGAGAGTTACCAAAACAGATAGCATGGCTAAGAAAAGTGTATAATCATCTAGGATGATGACTTAGAATGACATCACTTACTTAACACGAGATTCAGAAAAATTTCACCTTTACCTAAAAATTAGCTTTGTTATTTTATATTCATATTTTATAAGTTGGCCTGTGGGTTTGTATCTCTAGACATTCCTCTAGGGTCCTCTCTCTCTCCATTGTCATGGGGATCTCTGAGAAACATCAACAGCTGGAATAGGAACAGCGACTTCAAGGTGGCTTTCATCACTCCTTTTTCAAATTTGTGATTATCATGCAGTTAATTGCAATCTCTTGTTCCCTAAAGATTATGAAGCACTCTTTAGCATCTACTTTCTTGTTATACATCCAGAGTATTAGACCCCAGTTTGAGGTCAAGGCAGAATTTTTAGGTTTATCCTCAGTTAGCAGATGAAGAAAATGAGAGGTAAGATAACTTGTTCCAGGTCCCACAAGCAGTCAGCAACTAAGTCAAGATTGGAACCTGGGTGCCCCAATTCCAAATCTTGGGCTCTGCCGTCAGCCCACTTAGAAAGTGCTGCAGACTCTTTGTCTTCCTGCATGGAAAGGTGTGCACATGCAACACTTTAGTCTAGCCTACCTCTCCACAAAGCCACAACTGGTCTTTTCTGGGCTGCATTATGACTTTCACAGATCCTAGGCACTTTTTTTTTTATGGGCTACTTCCTCTATGAAAAGTGTTAAAACTTATATTTTACTACTGCTTTGGTATAAAGGTTAATATGTTGTATGTTAAAATATTTTCTTTGATGTAACCAATTTTCTTCAAACTTTAGAAGAAATTAAGACATTATCATTGGAGATGACACAAAGAAATGGAAAGATATTCCGTGGTCATGGATTGGAAGAACAAATATTGTTAAAATGTCTATACTAGCCAAAGCAATCTACACATTCAATGTAATCCCTATGAAAGCACCAACAGCATTTTTCACAGAATACAATAAACAACCTTAAAATTTGTATGGAACCACAAAAGACCCCGAATAAAAAAAAAAGACCCCGAATAGCCAAAGCAATATTGAAAAAAACAAAACTGGAAGTATCACAATTCCAGACTTCAAGTTATATTACAAAGCTGTAGTATTCAAAACAATATGGTACTGGCACAAAAATAGACACATAGATCAATGGAACAGAATAGAAAACCCAGAAACAAGCCAACAATTATATGATCTGTTAACCTTTGACAAAGCAGAAAAGAATATGCAATGGGATGCAATGGGGAAAAGACAGTCTCTTTAACATATGGTACTGGGAAAACTGGACAGCTACATGCAAAAGAAAGAAACCGGACTGCTTTCTTACACGGTACATAAAAATAAACTCAAAATGGATTAAGGACCTAAATATGAAACCCAAAACCATAAAAATGCTGGAAGAGAACACAGGCAGTAATTTCTCTGACATTGGTGGTGGTAATATCTTTCTAGTTATGTCTCCTGAGGCAAGGGAAACAAAAGCAAAAATAAACTATTGGGACTACATCAAAGTAAAAAGCTTCTGCACAGCAAAGGAAACAACCAACAAAATTTAAAAAACAGTCTACCAAATGGAAGGTATTTGCAAATGACATATATGAAGAACTTCTACAACTCAACACCCAAAAAACAAATAATTCAACTGAAAAATGGGCAGAAGAAATGAACAGACATTTCTCCAAAGAAGACATCCAGATGGCCGGCCAACAGACATGAAAAGATGCTCAACATCACTCATCATCAGAGAGCTGCTAGTCAAAACTACATGGAGCTATCACCTCACGCCCATCAGAATGGCTAAAATAAAAAACTATAAAAACAAGTGTTGGCAAGCTTGCAGGGAAAAAGCAACCCTCCTGCACTGTTGGTGGGAATGCAAACTGGTACAGCCACTGTGGAAAACAATATGGAGGTTCCTCAAAAAGTTAAAAATAGGACTACCCAACAATCCAGTAATCACACTACTAGGTATTTACCCAAAGAATATGAAAACACTAATTCAAAGGGATATATGCACCCCTATGTTTATAGCAGCATTATTTACAACAGCCAGGGTATGGAAGCAGCCCAAGTGTTCATCAATAAATGAATGGATAAAGAAGAGGTGGCATATATATATATATATATATAGGAATATTACTCACCCATAAAAAAGAATGAAATTTTGCCATTTGTAACAACATTGTTGGATCTAAAGAGTACAATGCTAAGTGAAATAAGTCGGTCAGGGAAAGACAAAAACCATATGATTTCACTCATATGTGGAATTTAAGAAATAAAACAAATGAACAAGGGGGAAGAAAAAGAGTCAAGCCAAAAAACAGACTCTGAACAATAGAGAGCAAACAGATGGTTACCAGAGGGTGGGTGGAGTGATGGGTGGAATAGGTGATGGGGATTAGGAGCACACTTGTCTTGATGAGCACCGGGTAATACATGGGACTGCTGGATCACTATATTGTACACCTGAAACTAATATAGCACTGTACATTAACTACACTGGAATTAAAATTTAAGTAGACATTATCATTGGGCCCCTAAAATTACTGTGAACCCCCTAGGCTCCATGCCTCCTGTGCCTAATGCAGAAGATCACCCTGGGAAAGGAGAGAAAATGAGTGAAAATATCGTGAGGGTGACAAAACATGAGACACCTAACTCTGGGAAATGAACAAGAGGTAGTGGAAGGGAGGTGGGCAGGGGGTTGTGGTGACTGGGTGATGGGCACTGAGGGAGGCACTTGGTGGGATGAGCACTGGTGTTATGCTATATGTTGGCAAATTGAACTCAAATAAAAAAATAAAAATAAAAATAAAAATAAATAAATAAATAAATAAATAAATAAATAAATAAATAAAATTAAAAAATAAAAAAAAGAAGATCACCCTGGTTATGTTTCTGGGGAGTGAGAGGCAGCAAGATAAGGAGGACTTGCAAGACCAGGAGTTCTGAATCTGAGGTTCACAGACTCTCATAACTGAGCCCAACTAAGTGGCATTGAAAATTCTGACCATATGTAGAGGGGTGCACTTTTCTGAGGAGAGGGTGCATGGTTTACATTAGATTCTCAAAGGGACCCATGATCCAAAAACAGATTAGGAAAAAGAAGACCATCTGTTGGAATGGAGGTGCATCAGGGAATCCAGGGCAAGGCTGTGTTGAGATAACTCATCCTCTGTATTTCTATGGAGTAGAGGGACTTTTTTTTTCTTTAATTGGAGTTCAGTTTGCCAACATATAGCTTAACACCCAGTGCTCATCCCATTAGAGGGGCGGTTACATGGGTTTCCATGCTCCTTGACTCCAGCATAGACACTACCCCCTTCCCCACGACATATAGACATGGTCAAATCTGCAACCCCGTGCTACAACAGCCCTGAAGGAATGGCCGGGTGAAGAGACCTTTGGAGGTTGGTATCCGGGAGCCCAGAATTAAGCCTCAAGCCTATCCCCCCACCCCCTCCACCAGCCTCTGAGGATAGCACTGGGTGCAAGGAGAGGATTTACCCCGAAGTGGGAAATAGCCAAAGGCCATGAGCTTTGCCAGGGGGACAGTGGCTGATTGTTGGCAGAGTGAGACATCAGGTGGTGCCACTGACAGGCCCTCAAGCCAGGCCTTGGCCAGTTGTCCTAAATCCCTCAAGAGAAGGCCCCATCAGCTAAAGGGGCCACGACACCCTTTAGGAAGTTAATCAAGAACCGCAGACATCGGCAGGGAGAGAACTCACTGGCACGTTGGCAAGAGCGACAGCGATGGAGAGAAAAGCCTTACAGAGGTGAAGGAGCAGGGGCGACGAAGTGGCAGCTGCTGGGCAGGGCCATCAGGAGGCTGGCTCTGGTGCCCGCTGCAGAATGACACAGTGATGCCACCGTCACAAGAAAAGGGCACCGACTGGAGGGCTTGAGGGCTCTGTAACTCTCCCAGGACGTGAGGGGTCACAACCCCACCCCCACCCCCACCTCACTGGCATGGCCTAGTGGGGGAGGCGGCCGTGGGAGCATGCAACCCTGCGGGAAGGAGTATTTTATCACTGACATTGTTTGGAATGGCTCGCACATGATGAACATGAAAAGCAGACCGACTTTTAGGCGGTTTTATTATTGTTTTTGAATTCCCCACAGGGAATGTACCCCTCCCCCCCTTATTGCCTGCACCTGGGGTGGACCTCTCCCACCAGCAGCCCCCCCCCTTGGTACACCACTGCCCCATTCACTGGGGCCCCAGCAATAATGGGGATGAAATTAGCCTCCTACTCTGAACAAACTGCAAAATAACTCTGACTCTCCTGGAGAGAAGGCCCATCCATTTGTAGTTCCTCCCACGTAGGTCCCAGGAGGCAAGTGGGCCAAAGCAGAACATGCTAGGCCAAGCCCTGGCCGCAGTAAGGGCAGCCACCGGCAGGGAGAACTCCTTTCCGCTCTACTCTTGTAGTTCATTTCAAACATAAAGGACATTGATCTATGTGGGTTGCAGAAAACACTTACATATGGGTATAATATCACATGCTTGGTTCTTAAGTGCTTAGAGTGGAAAAATCCAGAGCAGCCCTTTCATAATGTATCTAGCAATTTCTTTCATCCCCAAGTCAGCCTTCTCTTCACCCTAATAAAGATGTCACATAGAAGTTTCTTCTAACCTGAGGGCGAAATGCTTGTTTTGTATTTTTCTTCTATCAAAATTGCCTTCCCTCCCGTTTTTACACTGCTTCTCTCCTCTTGCCTCACCCTGGACGTGTAATTGGGGGGGGGAGTCTATCTAAATGAATGCTGTGTCTCTTTAACTCATATAGCAGAAAGCCAGAAATCTTTGTTTTCTTTCCAGAAGGATATTTTTGGGGGGATGAGGGGAGGACGAAGCTCATTAGCTTGTCAATCAAATGTGTACTTGCAAACACTTGGTTCACATCAAACAACACCGGCTTGGATGGGAAACAAATGTATTGTGTTCATGACATTAGTTTTTTTTTTTTTTCTTATGGAAAGAAACGCCAGAGAAAGCTATCCATGCACGTATGTTAAGCTACTTTTGTTTTTATGACATACTCTTCTTTTTAAAAATCTCTTTTCTTCAGACTTACGAAAATAATAAATTATTTCTTTCCATGTCCAAGTTGATTCCCTAGTGTTTGATTATTGTTACACCAAAAGGAAAATAAATACAATGTGTGTCATTATAGTAATTCAGTGCAAATTGGGCATAACACAAAATTACATTATTAACAGCTGTTAAATGACTATAAAATGTAATTAGACACACTCAATTCACTACTCATGAACTGGACCTGATTTCTAAAATATCAATTTAGAACTTTGATTATTCATGACAAAAGAGAACATATTTGGATTCTAGGTTTAAATTCCTGGTAATGGATGTATTCCCCTCGGACCTTTAGTGGGATTCCGAATGGGAGGAGGAGGAGGAGGGAGGAAGAGGAGGAGGAAACAGTCGTTGAAGCACAGAAGGAAGGGGATTGTGAGTTATCATGGGGGTGCCGGCTGGGTTCCCACTGAATCCCTGCCAGCTGCAGTGAGGCATGAGTTCCTTGGTTAAATTTTAACTCTCTGCTTACAATGAAGCAACAAAGCCCCGCACAGATACTTCTACTATAGATGTTTATGGCCATTGCTCACTTTCTTAGCTGCCTTTTCAGCACATCTTGTTATTCTGTGTGATAAAAAAAAATACAAACTAAGATACAGTGAAATCAAAACAAATAAAACAGAGCCAGCCAAACTCTATGAGGATGCTCATGGCCTGTTCTCTGCCCCACTGAGGCAGAAGGGAGACAGAATGACATGATGGCCAGTAAGTGCTTTGGGATCTGCAAGGGGAACGTAACTGGTTCTCCTTGAAAACTCCTCACTCCAGTCCTCCTGGCCCTCCCTTACCTTCTCCCTCTGATTTCCAGCTTCTCCTCTCCCTGGCCAGGGCTGCCTATTTACTTCCCAGAATGTTCCTTAGCTAGAGTACTTTCTCTTCCTCCCAGATCTACATGTGCCCTGCCCCCTTTCCCCCCTGCAGCTTTGACTAAATCCCCAACAGGGGGTTCCCTGAAGCCCTCAGACTGAGTCTCTTCAATGGTAGCTTCCGATGAGAGTGGGTATGGCTAGTGGGTAGGCAAAACTGGGTTTGCATCCTGGTGCCTCGCCTCCGGGTCGTGTGATTATGGGAAAATCGCATGACTTCTCTCAGCTCCAATCTCAGCATTGGTGAACTAGACACGATAACCATACAGTTTCCTTCTCCAAGAATCCCAAGGCCACGAGTGGTTCTGGAATTCAGAAATTTGGGGATTTTGAAAAAGCACAGGGCATGTTTTATGTCCTACAGAACACCTCCGAGGGGGTCTGGGATAGGGCCTGAAAACAAACACCTTAGTCCTTCTACCGTGAAACAAATGAATAACTACATGAGGTGGGATAAAATGACAAGTAGCCTCACGTCAGTTCGTGAGAAGGTTCAGGTCAACCGTTGCTGCCAAATTAGCTAGGCCAAAACCCCATGCGTCAGCTATGGGTTTTTAAAGCTTTGCATTTTAAAACTGCAGATAAAGGATGGTGTACCCGTGAGGATTAAGTGAAGTGTGTATGACACCTAATATGGAGGCAGCACATTCTTAATGCTTCGAGAAAGTCAACTCTCATTATCACGGTCATTTGTGTACTTGGCTTTAACTCCTTATGGGCAGTGAGGTCTCGCAGAGGCAGAAGCTGTGTCTTAAATGGCTAAGCCCTCACGCTTGCATTGTACTTTGTAGGGTGCTCAGTACGTGATGCTTCAACAAAAGACATCATCTCATTGCTTAACTACCCTTCCATTCACAGAAATGTCAGAACTTATAAAGAGGTGAATAATCTAAAGACTAGATGTGAATTCCTCCAAATGAAGTTTACAGTCTGGGCCACGGAGAGGCAAAAGAGATCCAAATGAAGCCACGTGGGTTTTCTGCAGGGAAGGTTAGCTCACTTCCTCTGTCGTGGCAATCATACAAACGTGACCAGCTTCCAGACGGAGGCGAAAGCATGTGGTTGGGATGGAGAACACTCTCCTCCACCTGGCAGGAGCCAAAGCAAGGGCAAGAGAGAGGCATGTGACCCAGGGGTCATGTGAAGCTGGAGTGGGAACTGAGGGGAAGCAGCTGACTCCTGGGTGGGATGAGCACTTTGGTGGCACGAGTTGGTGGTCTGAGGGCAGTCACCTTCCAAATGCAGCCAGCACAATCAAGACTAATTGGTCTTTGTCGGCAGTCTCAATGCAGGGCCTGGTCTGAATAGGTCTCCTTCCCTCAGGCTGACACCCCTAAGAGGATTCAGCACTTGTGAGTAATTTGGCCAAGCCTAGCTTGGAGCAATAAAACCTTTAGAGCCTTTCCAAGATCTTTCTACAAGGAAGAAAGATCCTGTAGGCAGGTTAGAGGCGCTTGTCTTCCCTCAGCAGGGGTAAAGGCCTCAATGGACCACATTTGGGATATTCATACAGATGAAGAGAGAAGAGATCCCTAAGGAGAAAAATGAGCTGTCTTCTAAATTGGCTGAGATATGGTTTATTGAATGGCAGGTCACTTTGCTTGGATGACCAGCCATTTGTCATATGTGACTAGAGGCCTCTGGGAATCGGGGACTGGGTAAGAGAACGAAGTGGACGGGAGTTGTGGCCCAAGGGAAACGGTTTCCAGCATGGATTCATTCATTAGCTTCTCTAATGTCTGCTTTTCAGTCTTTTAACCTCAAGGCCACTCCTGAGTTCAAGATGGTCCCAAAGTGTGACCTAGTCCTGAGAGCAGGCCACAGGGCCTACCAAGAACTGGTCAGGGTAGGGTCTTTGCTCCCGCAATACTCCCCACAAAAAGAAAGTCGTAGTCAAAGAAGCTCTGTAGCCGCATGAGGCAAGTTGGATTCATTCTGAAAATGATGGTCTCATATCTAAAAATATGCCTCGAAAGTCATGGGCCTAGATGCTGATACTACAGTTTTCGCAAATGTGCCGGAACCTAGCCAGCCCATCAGGCTCTGGCCAATTACATCAGGGATGCTGCCACTGTCAATACCTTGTAAAACAGGGACACCTCTGTGGCCCAGAGGTTTGGCATCTGTCTTCGGCCCAGGGTGTGATCCTGGAGACCCGGGATCGAGTCCCATGTCGGGCTCCCTGCGTGGAGCCTGCTTCTCCCTCTGCCTGTGTCTCTGCCTCTCTCTCTCTCTCTCTGGGTCTCTCATGAATGAATGGATAGAATCTCTAAAAAAGGAAGAAAAAAAAAAAGAAATTCTGAGACCAATTGAAAAAAAAAAAAACATTCTAAAACCCGTTCTGGGAGACTAGCTCAAGTCCATACCACCTTCTTGAGAATCTCTGCCACAGCGACAAAACTGCATATTTGGAGGGTGAATTTGATGTTTAGAAAGAAACCATGTGACCCCAAACCAAAAATTAAGTAGGTAGCCCAGGAAATATGATTTTAAAATAGAGTAATGAAGAGGTAATGCTTTTCTTTAGTGGCTAACTAAGCCCACAGGGAAAAGAGTGAACTTTCACTGAGTTCCTACTATGTGCCAGGTATCTTAATATGACTCTAGTTTTATTTCATCTTTATTTTATTTTATTTCATTTCATTTCATCTTTAAAATAACCACCTTGAAGTAGGTATTATTACTCTTATGTAGAAAATGGGGCTCAGGGATGCCTGGGTGGCTCAGTGGTTGAGCATCTGTCTTCAGCTCAGGTCATGATCTGGGGTCCCAGGATCGAGTCCCACATCGGGCTCCCTGTGAGGAGCCTGCTTCTCCTTCTGCCTGTGTCTATGCCTCTCTCTGTGTCTCTCACGAATAAATTAATAAATAAAAATCTTCCCCAAATAAATAGGGCTCAGAGAAGTTAAGTAATTTATCTGCAAGGTCACATAGCTTGTCAGTGGGAGAGCTGAGATTTATAGCCATTACTTCTATTTGTCTGCAAAACCAGTGAGTGCTCTATTATAGCACTTTGAAAGTCATTAACATGAGGGGAAAGGAGTGGCACTTCCAACCCTGATACGCTCACAAAATTTCTTTTTTTTAAAAATATTTTATTTATTTAATCACGAGAGACACGCAGAGAGAGGCAGAGACGTGGGTAGAGGGAGAAGCAGGCTCCCTGTAGGGAGCCCAATGCGGGACTTGATCCCAGGACTCCGGGTTCACAACCTGAGCCAAAGACAGATGCTCAACTACTGGGTCACCCAGGTGCCCCTACTCACAAAATTCCTTTATCATTTCTCACAGCAAGTAAAGGAAGGTGTAAATAGCCATAAATTATGTTTTGAGATAGAAGATTTCCAGGAACATTAGGAATGAACCAAGCATGAGTAAATCAAACAATTTTAGATGCTGAAGAAGAGCCTGTTATTTAATGAAGCTGGGAATTATTTAACAAATGCAATAAGCCTGATGGAGGTGACTTACTGTTCCTAAATTAATTTATATTTTGACTTCCAAGTACCACTTCCAGCAGTAGTGGCCCCCAGGAGCTTTTCATTCTAGTTGGGAAGACAGAGTCCCCCAGCCCTACCCAAATCCACTAAATGTATAAAAAGCAAGTAACTGGGATGCAACCTATGAAGAAAACAGGTAAAAAGTTGAGATAGAAAATCAAGGCATCTACTCTAGGCTTCTCTGAGGTAGTGACAGGAGAACGGGCAGGAAGTGTGAGGTCAAAGAGCATTCTAGCCACAGGAAACAGTCTGTGCAAAGGCACTGAGGCTAGAAAGCAGGTCCTATGTTTAAGGGGCAGAAAACAGGCCACTGTAGCAGGAATATGATAAATAAGAGGAAGCAGAGGCACAAGATGAGGTGATAGAGAAAGAAGCAGATCATGCAGATTTTCTAAACAGTGGTAAAGATGTTCAGTTCTTTTTTTTTAAGATTTCATTTATTTATTCACTAGAGACACACAGAAAGAAGCAGAGACACAGGCAGAAGGAGAAGCAGGCTCCCTGCAGGGAGCCCGAGGTGGGACTCGATCCCAGGACCCCGGGATCACAACCTGAGCCAAAGGCAGGTGCTCAACCACTGAGCCACCCAGGTGCCCTGTAACTAATATTTTAAAGAAGTCTTCCCTGAAGATGTGATTTTTGAGATCCCAAAACAAGAAACTCAGACCCGTCATCGTCTCTAGCAATTGGAAAATACTACCTGTGTTAAACTGGTATTTCTCTTCTAAACTTCTTGTTAAAAATAATTTCTATCCTTATTCATGCCTTAAATGTCAGTCGCCAAGCTAATAACTTTTAATAAAATGATCTAATTTCACCTCTTCAAAAAAAATGTTACTATCTACAGTCATGAGACTTGATGAGATTACCTAGGGAGAGTGTATATAGTAAAAAGAAGATGAAAACAGACCAAATCCCGAGCAGAAGAGAGGGAATCAGCAAAGAAGGCTGGGAACCATGTAGAAGATGAACAGAGAGTATTGACTTCTGACCTAAATGACATGAGCACCCCCACCACCTCCTCTAGATAAAGGGGGATTGGTACTATCATCCACCATTACTGCATTGGACCTTGATGGTTCTTTTTTTTTAAGATTTTATTTATTTATTCATGAGAGACACACACAGGGGGGGGGGTGTAGAGATACAGGCAGAGGGAGAAGCAGGCTCCATGCAGGGGGTCCGCCGTGCGACTCCATCCCGGGTCTCCAGGATCACACCCTGGGCTGAAGGCGGTGCTAATCCACTGAGCCTCCCGGGCTGCCCAACCTTGGTGGTTCTTATAAAGTCACAGGCCCTCGTTTTTGTGCTTGATAATCAGCACTAGGCCCTGTCCTCCGATTACTGGTCCTTGGGGGTCAACTCCTCTGCCAAATAACCTGAGAAGCTCTCTGGACTGTCGGGATGCTGCCACTCTGAGCCACGACAGGAAGCTGCCTTCAGAGACAGAACATGAGAGACTCCTAACTCTGGGAAACGAACAAGGGGTGGTGGAAGGGGAGGTGGGCGGGGGGCTGGGGTGACTGGGTGACGGGCACTGAGGGGGGCACTTGATGGGATGAGCACTGGGTGTTATGCTATGTGTTGGCAAATTGAACTCCAATAAAAAAAAATAATAATAATTAAGAAAAAGGAAGCTGCCTTCACTGCTTCACTGTTCACGGGCAACACTGATGACCGTAGCCAAATCCACAGCCTGGGGACTTAGAGCCAAGGAAGACCCAGCACCCGCAGGTAGCTCAGAAAGTGGGTATTTGAAACACCCGAGGGAGCTTGCCCTCTAACTGCCTTGAGGAGTTCATGATGTAAGCAAATAAATTGTGTCATATCCACTTAATGTTTGTCTCACAAACTAAACCTGTCCCCCTTGAAGCAGGGACCATGTTGTGACTTGTTTCCCACGTTATCCCCAGTGTCCTGGGGCCTGCACATGCTGATTGACTGACTTATGAGCCATCTCAGCGGTGGGCTTGCAGCGGGTCGGTAGCTGCGCTTGCTGGAGCAAAGGCCAAGTCTATACAATTCCTGGCTGCCCGGAGACCACTATTTTAGGGGACTCTCAGTGGGCACCAGAGCACGTGAATTCATCATGTTTAGCATAAGGGAGGTGAAGCTATAGAGCTGAAGACTTGGGTTGTCCTGTTACGCTCACACCTGCGTTTCCCAGTGGGCCTCAGCCTGTAAGCTCACGGGGAGCGAAGCCAGGTCTGCCAAGATTACAGCAGAGTCTGCCCTCTGTGTTCAGACGTGGCTGGGGCGGGCGCAATGGGTTTCTCTTAGTTGCTCGTGCTCCTTCCCCGCTTCAAAATCTGCTCAGCCCGAAAAAATGAGTGGGAAATATCAGAAAGGGAGACAGAACATGAGAGACTCCTAACTCTGGGGAACGAACAAGGGGTGGGGGAAGGGGAGGTGGGCAGGGGGTGGGGGCGACTGGGTGACGGGCACTGAGGGGGATGGGATGGGATGAGCACTGGGTGTTATGCTATAGGTTGGCAAATTGAACTCCAATAAAAAATAAATAAAAAAATATTAAAGCCAAAAAAAAAACCCAAAACAAAACCCAAAACAAAACAAAACAAACAAACAAACAAACAAAAAAACAAAATCCGCTCAGCCCGCATGAAGCAGGATTTGCCAGCCACCAGATACAGCAAGTGGTTCGCCAGCTTTGGATGCGTATACAGCAGGCACAGGTTGGGCTTGGTTGCCTTTCGGTTAGACGAGAGCAGCTCCCCAGTGCAGGGGGTGCACAGGAGCCCATCTCCAAGCTGGGTGCTCCAACACCCACAAAATGTCCTCATTCCAGGGCAAGGCCTCTGCTTGACAGCTGGGAGTCTGGGGCATAGCACCTGGCCAGCCCCTCCGTGGCTGGGGTGAAGGAGCTCCTGTGGGGCACCTACACACCCCGAGAGATTTCATGATCCCTGTTTGGCCTCCCCGGAGGCATTGCCTCGCAACCTATTTCGAATTACCTACCTCCACCGCCATAGTCACTTAGGGAAACGTGAGGTACCATCAGATCCACGTAACCTAAGGGTCATCATCAGTCACTGGGCATCATGAAAGTGTCTAAGTAGACGAAGAAGCAGCACCTAGTGGTTAAGAGCATAGGCTTTAGAGCCAGACAGAACTGGGTTCAAATTCTGATCGCACTATTCGCCGGGCTGTGTGACCCTGGCGTACTTACTCAACCTCTCTAGCTTCAACAGCTTCATATTGATGGGTGACAAGAGGAGCCTGCGCCTCCCAGTGCTGTCGAGAGGGTGAATGACATCATGCGTGGACAACACTCAACGCAGTCCCTGCCACAGAGTAAATGCTGTGTATACCTTTTAGCTATTATTCTCATAAAAGCAGCGGTAGGCGTAGTGGTCAGGAGCCAGCCCGGCAGCAGTTTGCCTAAGACGGAACCCTGGCTGTGCCTCGTCCTCGCTGTGTGACCTTGGGCAAGTCACTTGACCTCTCTGAGCCTCAGTTTCCCCGCCTGTCAAATAGGGGTAGCAAATGCTGCTACCTCCACGGGTTAAATAAGTAGGTTCCGTGTAGATTTGAAGAGGTGTGCACAGGTTGGGGGGAAAACAAACAAACCGAAAAACCAGAAACAGTCCCATGGAAAGTAAGCGTGGGAATCACCACGTACTATCTGCCCTGAGACAGTCACCCTGCACCCGGGCGCGTAAGCAGAGGCTCTCATAAGTCCTGCGGTAAAGCAGCCCTTCTAATGTTATGTAACGCCACATTTCTCCAGGTCCTAAGATCTGGGACACTTATGTCACACATATTAACGCCTGGTAGGCCAGCACCCAGAAGCTACTTCGAGCCATGCCCAACGCAAAGTAGTTCTTCCAGAAATGTTAGCAATCAGTATTTATTGTTCTGCACGAATCCACTGGGAGGATGGTGTCACAGTGAGGTGGGTGGCGGGGTCTTTCATTTTTTCCATTTCTTTAGTTTAGTTCGAGTAGGTAGGCCTCTCCAGGCTCTGTGGGGGAGGGGACACGGGGCTCTGTCGCTTGCTCATCCTTGCAGTCGCTGAAATGAATGCACCGCGGCCAGCTGGCCACAGTCAAGTAGGCCCGGACACCTCTGCTTCTGTTCCTTAACCCTCTATTGACCAGGCTCTGAAGCACCAGTGATTTGCATCTAAGGTCACTGGAGAAGCCACCAAGACTAGCAGTGCACCCTGAGGTCACTTGCACTTGAATTGCTCAAGCCTTATTTCCTTTCCTTCACCCCCACCCCCCATCCCCCACACTGCAGGGTGCATAACCTCACCCCAGCAGGAAAGGAAGAGTGCCTTTTCCTCTGGGATGGCCACTAACGGACTCTATCACAGAAAATCCAAGCACAGTCCACGTCTCTGGGCTCAGACCACAGACTGGGCCAATTAAGAGAGATTTCAATTTATTTTTTTTTATTAAAAGATTTTATTTATTTGTTCATGAGAGACACACACAGAGAGAGAGGCAGAGACACAGGCAGAGGGAGAAGCGGGCTCCATGCAGGGAGCCCAACGTGGGACTCGATCCTGGGACTCCGGGATCAGGCCCTGGGCCAAAGGTGGAGCTAAACCGCTGAGCCAACCGGGCTGCCCGAGATTTCAATTTCAAAAGTTCTTTCTAGCTCCAGCACCAGCATTCAAAGCGGGCAGAGATGTTCATTCTCACGGTTTAGGATAGGAAACCAGTCTAGAGAGGTTAAGTGACTTCCTTAAGGTCACACTAATAGTGAGGGGCAGATCTAGAAGCGGACAGCATCTCCGGATTTCCTGGCTTCCCTCCAGAGAGCCGCACTACTCTCCCGAGAGCCCCTGGTATTCTCAGCCCCGCAGCCCCCGAGTGTGCAAACAGGTCGTTTAAACAAGCAGATCGAAACCAAAAAATCAGAACACTCGTTCTCTCGGTCTTAAGGCTTCCTCTGGCCAAACAGGCTCGTTTCCTGGTCTGCATCCACCCTCTCGTGTCTGTGCATCTTCTCTACGTTGGGTCTCTTCTCATTTTTTCCTGTTGCTTTTTTTTTCTTTTAAGAGTTTTATTTATTTATTTATTCATGAGAGACAGAGACAGAGAGAGAGAGAGAGAGAGAGGCAGAGACACAGGTAGAGGGAGAAGCAGGCTCCATGCATGGAGCCCGATGTGGGACTCGATCCCAGGACCCCAGGATCATGACCCGAGCTGGAGACAGATGCTCAACTACTGAGCCACCCAGGGACCCCTCTTCCCATTTCTTAATGCACCTTGTGTGTTTATCTCATCTATTACCTAACCCCCACTTCGTTCCAACGCCCAAAAGTTGGGGTGGAGGGAAGACCTTCACGTTGTTCATGCTGTTCCAAGATGTGTCTTTTGCCTGAGTCTCACACCTGAACTCGAACAGCATTTCCTTCTGGTCCTTTGACTCATTTTCTCGAACGTAGTGGATCTTAAACTTGGGTGTGCATTCAGAATCACCCCCCAAAGCCTGGTGAAAAACCTACTGCTGGGTCCCGCCCCATGCTTTCTGATTCAGTGGGGCTGGGGTGGGGCCCAAGATTTGGCATTTTTCACAAGCTCCCAGGTGATGCGGAGACTGCCGGCCCAGGGGCCGCGCACTGAGAACCACTGCTCTAATGAACGAGTTCAGAACTGCCACCTTCATGCTCCTACCAGCTTGGTGCCAGTGGAAAGTGGGCCGCAAATAGCCCTAGCTCTAAAGAAGCCTTTTCCTTTGAATCAGAAACCAAAAAACTGTTATTGATTTGGGGAAAAACCTCATCCAAAAGTGATTTGCTTTGATTGTGCTGACTGACAAGCATCATTTTCATGGCACATTACGAATTCCAAAGCTAATGAGTACACTGGAGCTTCAGTAATGAGCCAGTGATGGGCGCAAATAACCACAGCCTCGTTTAGGAGAGATGACATCTAGGAAAGTTTCCTGTGGCATTTTTCTACTCTCTGATCAAGAATACTCCCTGTTGTTTGGTTTTCGGTTTGCATTCAAGTCACTTAGGAATGAAGCGAGCTGAGAGGGAGTCTACGTAGCGTACCTGGTGTGCAAGAGGTCTTGGAATCAGGGAGGCCAAGTTTTAGTTCTGGCCCTACCAGTATCCAGCCTCATGGCTCTGGCGAGCCTCTTCCCCTCTCTGGGCCCTACTCTGACAGCTGTCAGATGGACTCCCTAAAAGCATATGTTCTGCGTAGATTTTAAGAGATGGGGTTAGTTTGGAAGGAAAGAAAGAACACAGCAATTCAGTGGTAAAATATGTTTGGGAATCACTTCATTCTCGAACACTCTCCTTAGAAAGTCACAGTGCACCTCGGCATACCAAAGGCTCTGAGAAGTCCCGAAGTAACACAACCCTTAACTCAGTTTCCTCTGAGTATATGACCATGAGACATCACCTTTTCATGAGACTGGGGAATGCCTGGTACATGGGGGCGGGAGGCATTCCTACCACCAAATCGGGGCATGAGTGACTTTGCTATTCCATCCAGCTCTAAGTTGAGATTCTCGGGTGGGGAGAGCCTCACATGGGGACAGTAGTCTGTAAACTACACATCACTTTGCAGTGTAGTGTCTTACAATGTTCTTTCAAGCTCATAAAGGATTGTTAGTAAGGTATGTTGGACACATAAGGAAACGGGTGCCCAGAGTGAACTAGTGATTTGCCCAGCGTTATACGGTCAATGAGTAGCAGAGCTAGAACCTGCCCCCAAATCTTATTCCCAAGCTCATGTTTTCTTCCCTAAAGATGTCCACACAGTGCATTTTGAGTGCCTCAGAGCCCTCGGGCACTTAGGTCAACCCCTCACTGTCTTGATTGATTTACCTTTGGAGTAAGTCTTGAAATTGGGCGGTGTGTAAGTCTCCCAACATAATTCTTCCTTTTTTTTTTTTTTAAATTCTTCCTCTTGAAAAGTTGTCCTTAAAAAAAAAAAAGCAAGAAAGAAAAGAAAAGTTGTCTTTGGGGGCGGGGGGGGGAGCGCGCCTGGCTGGCTCAGTAGGAAGAGCATGGGACTCTTGATCTCACGGTTGTGAGTTTGAGCCCCACCCTGGGTGTAGAGATTACTTAAAAATAAAATCTTAAAAAAAGAGTAAAAATAGGGGATCCCTAGGTGGCACAGCGGTTTGGTGCCTGCCTTTGGCCCAGGGCGTGATCCTGGAGACCCGGGATCGAGTCCCACATCGGGCTCCCGGTGCATGGAGCCTGCTTCTCCCTCTGCCTATGTCTCTGCCTCTCTCTCTCTCTCTCTGTGACTATCATAAAGAAATAAAAGAATTAAAAAAAAGAGTAAAAATAAAAAAAGTTGTACTTGGGTATTCTAGGTCCTTTTGCATTTATCATACATTTTAGAATCCGCTTGTTAATTTCTAGGAAGAAGAACCTAGAGGGATTTTAAATAGAATCGCATTAAATCTGTAGATCAGTTTGTGCATGAATGGTATCTTAACAATATTGAGTGTTCCAATCCACAAACATGTTATATCTATTTATTTCAATCTTTAAAAATGTTCTTCCAGTGATACTACGTAGTTTTCATTGGGACATTCTTTGTAAATTTATTCTTAAACACTTTGTGCTTTTAGTGCCATCTATGGTGAATGGTATCACTTTTAAAATGCTAATTTTCAAAAGATCAGTTGCTAGTATATAAAAATACAATAGATTTTTGTCTATTGACCTTGCAACCTGATTAAGTTTATTTACCCATTTGTATAGCTATTTTGTAGACTCCTTACGATTTTCTGCACTCACAATCATGGCAGGTCAAATAAGGACAGTTTTACTTCTTCATTTCCAATCTGTACGTCTTTTGTTGCTTTTTCTTGCCTTTGTGCACTAGTTATAACTTCAAGTACAATGTCAACTGGAAGTGATGATAACAGATATCCCCTTTTTTTCCTCATTGTTAACAACATAATAGTCAGTATTTCACCACTCAAATTTATATTCACTGTAAGTTTTTGGGGTTGAAGGCCTTTACCAGATCTAGGAAGTTTTATCCATTCCTAATTTGCTGAAATATTTTACCACGAATGGTAAATGGTAAATTAAATCATGAATGCTGAATGATCTTAGATTAGCTTTCTACTGCCATGTAATAAATTACTATAACCTAGTGGTTTACAACAATACACACTTATTTATGAGTTCACAGAACTAAAGGTTAGAAGTCACGTGGAGTGGCTGGGTCCTCTGGCCAGATTCTCACAAGGCTAGAATCCAAGTGTTGGCATTTGGATTCTCATCGGGAACTTGGGATCTTCTTCCAAGCTCTGGGGATGTTGGCAGAACTTAGTTCCCTATTGTTAGGGGTCTCAGGCCACTCACAATAGGCAGCTTATATCACAGCAGCTTGCCCTACTTTTGCTTTTCATTATCTTTTGCCTGGGCTATTGAAATAGTGACCTATGTGGCCTCTTCATATTAGTCTAACCCCAGGTCCCCTCTTACTCATGCTGAAATTTACATCTGATTATGTCACCCTTTAAAAAAAATCTCTGATGACTTCCCACTGCCCACAGAAAGAGGTCTTTTCTTTCTATGGCCCCGACCACCCTCTCCAGTTGCCAGTCATAACCAGCCTGTGAGGTCCTACGATGTGCCATGAACTTTGACGTTTGTCCCAGCTCATGTTATTTCCTCTACCTGGAATATTAGAAGTCATCTCCCCATGCCCCAGCACCACACATAGTTTTTCCATCTGGAGGGTTCTTATTCATACATTCAGGCTAACTTTAGATGTCCCCTCCCCTGTAAGGCTTCTTCCTTGATTGCCATTGGCAGAACCGATCATTTTTTTCCTCCCATACATCTAAATGTTTAATTTGGGGCACGTGCTTTTGTAGTTAGTTGAGTGTCTGTCTCCTAATAACCTCCTCCTAGTAATCCTGAGGGATGAGACCATATTATATTCATTTTCTGGGGAAGAGTACTCTGGACTAGGCACTATGGAGGGATTATAGGTTCAGAAGTGAGGACAACAGTCAGGAGGGAAATTCTGAGCACTAAGGAGATGATCACAATACAACTGTGATATGGACTGGGCCAGAGGGAGGCACAAAGTGCTGTTGGATATAGAGAAGGGAGAGGTTAATTGTTCTAGGGTGAGGATAGAGGTAGAAGGAGTTAGGGAAGGCTTCACAGAGGGTATTCCATTTGTACTGGAGGTAGGGAGGAGAAATAGCAATAAAATTCTAGTAGAAGCAAAGGCCCAGAGGTCTCTAAGTGTATAGTGGATAGCTAGAGGGGAGTCTCAACCCAAGAACAAGTAGAATTAAAAAGCTAAACAGCAAACTTCTACTTATTTAGGACACGTGCTAATTCCACTAGTGGTGGTTTCCTAGAGTGCTGCACTAGGAATGATTTTAAAAAGTTGAGACATTAATTCATATGCCAAAAAAAAAATTCACCCTTATAAAGTGTGCAGTTGAATGTCTTTAGTATATTCACTGAGTTATGTGTTGATCACCACAATCTAATTTCAGGATATTTTCATGACCCTCAAAGAGAAACCCCTTACCCATGAAGCAGTCGCTCCCCATTCTTTCCTCCTCCCAGCCCCTGGCAACCACATAGGTGGAATCATAGGATATGTGGTCTTTTGTGTCTCGCTTCTTTCACTCCACATCACATTGTCAAGGTTCATCCGTGTTGTAGCATATGGTACTGGTACTTCGTTTCTTTTTGTGGCCGAATAATATTCTATTGTATGGGCATACCACATTTTGTTGGTTCATTCATCAACTCCAAGAAGGATTTTGAGGCAACTCTGAGAGCTGTGGCTACGGATGCCGCCAAGAGAAGGCTGCAGTGCTTCGCTTGTGCCACAAATGTGTCCCACTAGTACAGGCGTAGGTTATTTGCAACTACTGCCCAATATGTGGTGGGATTCAAGAAATCTAACACACTGATAGAACTGTATATTTGAGGAAACCTGGTACCTAACAGCACATCTTCTAAGAGATGTCCAGATACGTGCAGGATCCTAGTAAGTCAGAGCTAGAAGAGTAGGCAGGGATCATCTGACCACCCCCCACTTTGTTTTCTCTCTAAAAAAGTAGTCAATGCCACCAAGAGCCTTTCTTAAATTACATTCTTTCTTTTTACACAGTAGCCTGGGCACATCTGAACACTGGGAGGCATTTTATACAGACCAGGGGAGAATGCCTAAGGAAGCCCTACTGGAAATGGAGATGGAAGTAGATGTGCCTCTGTGGGACTCCTAGAATCCTTCTAGTGCTAACTCAAGGGAGCTTCTGTTACTTCTGTTATTTGCAGCGAGATGCCAGAAACTCGTGGGAACGTTTCTGTGGCCCAAATTGTTCAAGCTGAGGAAAGTCCTCCCTCCTTAGAATCAAGTATGTGTTTATCCAAATGAGCCCCTAGGACAGGGATTCAGATGCATATTCAGAGATGCTTGTTTATCAGTGGTATGTAGAGAATGTTGTTCCCCACTTACAAGATCCAGAAATCCTGCTTAAATATCCACGCTTACCCACGTACCCTTCACTGGCCGTCCTTAACCTTCCCTTGGAGGGCTTATGATGAATAGAAATGTTATGATGTTTGGATGGGGGAAAGTGAATATAATGTAAAGCTGTTGTTTGAAGAGCTAAACTACAAGTGCAAATGATACACTAATTTGGAAATGCACAATGTTAAACCATTGGGAATACCTTGGGAAAAGTAATCTCCATTGTAAAAAGGCCCGGTCCAACTGGCCTGAAGGCAAAACCCTATCAAAAGATCCTGGTTGTGTGCCTCTGATTATAATAAGACATAAATAAAGACACGCAGAAACACGAACCAACTTCTTAAAAACCAGATCGAAAGTGGTGAAAAGAAACAAAACTGCATTTAAAAAGAAATCATCTTTATTTTAGTGCTAATAAACTTGGTTTTCTTTTGCCCTGAGCAGTTTCAAATGAGGGTGGGAATAGGGCAAAACCCAGGCAAACTTTCTCAAAAACAAAACATGCCTAGGCCTTCTTCCCTTCTTTGAAAAGAGAATCAGTCTGACTCTATGCAGACACCTGCTACCTGGCACTCAGCCAACTTGCTAACCAACCCTGTGTTTCAGCCCAATTAGCTAAGCACGCGTCATCCAGAACGCGTTAATTATTCCTGGTGATTTCCCAAAGTTTCCGACGGGATTATACAGGGAAAGGTGGACATAACCTTCTTTCACAAGGATCTTTACTAAGGAAACCCCACTGCATGCATTCTTGAAAATCCCAGGGACATCCCTAAAAACGCATAATGTCAGAGCTGGAAGGAACCTCTGAGAGTCTCATTATGCAGGCCCCTCATCAAAGGGAGAAACCGGGGTGCTCCACAAAGCCTCCAGTAAGCTATGAGCAGAGAGAAGATAAATATAAAAGTGGAAAACGTCTAAATGAAGCCACTGTTTCAGACATACTGCAGGGATGGAAAATGTTTGTCGTGGAATTTTTGCAAATCAAGTGATAAAAATCCACATTTTGCCCTGGTTTACTGGGTACAAAGAGCCAGAATTAGATAGGTTGGGGACAGATCATTTCAAATCCTTGCCTGCTAAATCTTCTCGGCAGCGCTCTTGTGCCTCACGTAGGTCCAAGGCCATCACGACTGCAAGCACAGGCAGCTCTGAATCTGTCTTTGCCTGGGACATGAAGGTGTATTTGGTGGGAGGACATGACCAGGGTGGGGTTTTGTTTTTGTTTTTGATGTCAAGCCCCAAAAATGAGTGATATGGTTCAAAATCGCCTGATTTTCCTTCCAAAAAGGAAAGAAGATAATGACAGCCAAACAATTAGAAAAGATACACACTGGAAATTTTATTCTGATTTTAATATTAATATTAATATATTATATTATATTATATTATATTATATACAACATTCTCTACATACCACTGATAAACAAGCATCTCTGAATATGCATCTGAATCCCTGTCTAGGGGCTCATTTGGATAAACACATACTTGATTCTACGAGGGAGGACTTTCCTCAGCTTGAATTATATAATATTATATATTATATTACTATTACTATTAATATAATATTAATATTATATATTAATATATTAATATTCCCTGAATATTAATACTAGCTGTCATTTATGGAGCACCTATAAGTAAGCGGAAGACATTGGATGGAGCATATTCCCTGCTTTATTCCATTGAATGCTCCCAGCCACCCTGTGGGGTAAATTCTAGAATTATTTTTCACCTTACAGATGAGGCGAATGTAGCAGAGAGAGAGGTGAGGTGACCTGGCCAAGGCCAAACCTCTTCTGAGTGGCACAACTAGATGAACTTTTTTCAACATTTACAATTTGTTGCTCTGGATTCCCTGTAAGACCTTCTGAGGTCTCTAAAACATGACATTTAAATAATGCGTTAGCACAAAATATTGGTTCGGCAATCTTCACAATCTCTAGAATGGTTGCGGTGTCTCCCAAGGTTCAAAGTTGACTGAGGTTGAGGAAGGAAAAAGGAGTCTTACATGTATTCATCCCTTATGTCCTAAGCTACAGACACACCCTTGGTAGATTTTGTGAGGCTCTCATTGTGCATTATGTCACTTAATTACCAGCAGAGCCAGATAAAATGTCACTGCTCACATGCTGCAGATGAAGAAATAGATCAGAGACCTCATGTAACCCGTCCGAGGTCACACAGGAAGTTCAGAGGCAGAATGGTGATTTGAACCCAGATTTCTGAGTCCAAGTTCAAATTCTTTCCACTACACCATGTTGCCTCTCATACACTCAGATAAACTCCACATAATGTGCCCTACGCCCCACAGCGCTGCCTACACACAGTAGGTACTTCATCCAGTGGCTGCTCGAATAGAGAGTCAACAATTACTGTGATACAGGTAAGTGTCTGAAATCCCTGACAGGTTTCAAACTATTTTTGGTTTCACAACAATCCTGTGGGGTTGGTTCTATTATCTTCATTTTACAAATAAAGAAAGGAAGGCTTACAGAGGTTGAATAACTTCCCCAAGGTCATCCTACCAGGAATTGGTTTTTTTATCTGCTGCCAACTTCTGACTCTTAACTTCTGGCATTCTATTCAAGGAGTGATAAGGAATCTAGCTCTCTTCCCCTGGTATCCTCCTAGATGGTCAGAAGGAAGACAAGGAGGAGAAGCCAGTAAATCCAAAAGGTGTGGTTCTGCTCTTCAGGCAGTGGGGGGGTGGATGGAAGCAGAAGCAGAGGGAGCAACGAGTGCCTCAGTGACAGAACAGAGACCCTTCGTGCAACTCTCACCAGCAACAGATAGTGGTCTAGTCCAACCGCACCCCTTTTGTTGTGTGTGTGGCCTTCATTGTTAACTTGAGCAAACAGAAGTCAGAGGGTCTGTTCCTTCAAGTCAACATGGATTTCAGGGAAAGGCACAAGGGAAGTCTCCCCTCCGCCCCAACCAAGTAGCAGATTGGTCATGGAGAGTGCCTGCAATTCAGCAACTCATTTGAGGTTATTCCCCTTTGCATTCCTATCACTTCCTTCAATTCCATCCTTGTCTTTCCAAAATCTGCCGGAGAGAAAGCAAGATAGGCACAGACCTGGTGTCTTAGGAACATTGGCTAGAGAGTGAGCAGAGCCAGAGGAGAGAGTTGGCTTAGAGATCTCAACGGCAACAGACAACACTGTCCTCATCAAATTGATCAAAGTGTTGGATTTAATTATACAAATATAACAACTTGGTGGCCTTTCATAGCGCTTTCCCTGAGGACTGTTGGGTCGGAAAGCCAATTCATTCTGTTGCTTGATTGCTTTAGACTATTAGAAACCGTTCCCTTGGGAAGAGCAGGAAATCAGTTATGATCTTTTGTCTCCCGTCCGAGGTACAGGGAAGTCACTATTCTAGTGAATGAGCTGCAGATTTCCCCCTGATTTCACTCTCAATTCCTCAATTAGGTGATTATTACCATGAAAGCTGCTGAGACTTAACAGATGGAGGCTGCCCTCGGAAGAGGCCAAGGGACCACAGAAGCTTGTAAATGATGGCACTGCCCCCCTAACATCTGGACGGGCAGTTACCTCCTAATTCTTATGGCCCAGCTTCCCTTGGCTTTCTGGCCAGGAACCAATGCATGAGTATGCCTTCTGGAAAGCAGAGATGTTCACTGGGCTCTAATAACTCTCTTCCGATGACTGGTCATGGACACTTCTGCTCTCCTACCTACAAAGATGACAGCCATCCCTTAAATAATCAACCACTCCCACTCCCAATTCATAGCTCTGCAGATATAATCTGTTTGTGCCTACTGTCCATGTGGAGCTAAAGGCACCTAGTAAACACACAGACATCCTCCTTTCCCCGTAGAGACCGAGTGGAGTCCAGATTGCCTAGCCCTTGCGTGGTTTAGGCTACACAGGAGGAAGGGTCCTTCTATTTTTTTTTTAATTTGAGTGTAGTTCACACGTGATTGTTACATTAGTTTCCGGTGGACAACCCAGTGATTCAGCACGTTTACATATTATGCTATGTTCACCCCAAGTGTGGCTACCGTCTGTCCTGACACGTTGCTATGACAATGTCGATGTCTATAGTCCTTACGCTTTATCTTGTGTCCCCATGACTTCTCCATTCTATAGCTGGGAGCCTGGGTCTCCCACTCTCCTTCACCCATTTTGCCCATCCCCCCACCCACTTTCCCTCTGGCCATCATCATTCTGTTCTCTGTTGTTTATGGGTCTCATTGTCTTCTACTTAATGTGTCTCATATTCCTCCCATGGGAGCAGAAGGCTCATTTCTTTTCTTATTTTTAAACTTTCAATTAATTTGTTTTTAAGTATGCGCTTTGATGGTTTTTTAATGCATCAGCAGAGTTGTACACTCATCACCAGGATTTGATTTTAGAGCCTTTCTATCACCCCCCAAATATGTCGCATGTCTGTTTGCCATCATTCCCCATTCCCACCCCCACTAAGATTTCCTCCTCTATAGATTCGCTGTTTCTTACCATTTTGTATAAATGGAATCACATAACACATGGTCTTTTCTGACTGGTTTTCCTCACTTAGTATAATATTTTAAGGCTATAGAGCACGTATATCAGCAGTCCATTCCTTTTAATTGCTGAAGTCTTCGAAAGCTATTTCTTAGTTCTTCCTCCCCCAACTGCCCCAAATAAAAAGGTACCAAATATGAGATCCTGTGCGATCCAGCAACTGCTCACTTCTCCAAAGTCATCTCTCACCACTCCCGACAGCTTCCCACCCCGCACGCTGCAAACGTGGTGGCCTTCTTTCCGATCCTCAAATGTGTCCTGGCCCAGTCTGCTGCAGTGCTATTGAACATGCTGTCCCGTTTCCCTAAACACTACCCCGTCCTACAGGCCCATACAGATTCTACTTGGTTAATTCCTACTCATCCTTCAGATCTCTGTTTAAACCATACTCCCCCAGAAGAGCCTTCCCTGGCCCTTTGGACCGAGTCCAACTTTTCTCTCATGGGCTCTCCTAGCATCTCCATCAGAGCTCTTACTATATGTGTAATTGGTCCATCATATATGTAATTACTTCTTTAATGCTCACCCCACCTCTCTTCCCCACCCCTCCCCTACTTCCACCTCCATCCCCTTCCAGCTCCCACAGCTCTGAAGGTCACAAGGGCTGGTGCCACGTCCGTTTGGCTACCCACTAGCCCAGGACCAGGCACACGGTGGGTGCACAGTAAATATTTGCTCTCGCCCACCTGCCTGCCTGCCTGAGCCCTTGCCTTTGACACTGACAGATACTAGATCTTCAACTCTCCAAGTCATGGCAGGAGGAATCTGCACTTTATACGCCGTAGAGTTTCCTAAATGTGTCAGACTATAAAGATGTGCTGTTTTCAGCTGATAGCATCATCGAGTTGAAGATAAACTCCACCTGACAGCTAGAATGTAGTCGGTACAAAGTGTTCGGGAGGCCAGCTACACAGCCTGGAATGGAGGGAATGTGGCTATGTGATGAGAACTCCCGTACACTTCTCAACTTTTCAAGTAGCTCCTGGGGAAGACCTGGGGGCAACCTTGTTCACCGAGGTGCTCACTAACACTTTCATGTCATGCCAATTCCAGCGCGCTGAGCGGCACTTTGACTGGCTGTTTGTTTGACTCTGCTTTCAACACCTCTCTTGAAAATATGACATATGTCAGAATGAATCCAAGTAGCCTTCTATCCCGCTTTCACGGCCACACAAAGCTCTCCACCCATTGGGCACACTGAAAGACACTTGATGCTGTTTGAGAACACTTCTCTTAATCTGCTGATAACCTTTTCTGTCTGGCTGGCAAGACCTAAGAAAACGTTTCTTTTCATTTGAGCCCATTTAAAAGAAAACAACCAAAAACCATCAACTGTTAAAAACGTGTCTCTTTGTACTTGTGAGCCTTTACTTTTGGGTCTTGGCAGGAGATTCTTAAGGGGCAAATGGACTAAATGAATGAATGCCAATCACAACAACAGTGGAGGAGAGTAATAATTCAATTCAACAAGCAGTTACTGAGTGCTTACGATGTGCGGGGCCCTGCACGCAGCCCATGGGGGATAGAGATGAATAAACGACAGCTTCTGCCCTCCAGGAGCTCATGATCTGGAAGAGGAGACAGACGTGCACATAAATAATGCTAATAAGGATGATGCTGGGGAAACACTGGAATAGAAGTGCAAGCAAAGGGCTATGGGAGGGAGTATGAGGAGGGGAAAATTAATCACAACATCGAGAGAGATTTCTTGGCATAAAAAGGGATAAATATGATCCCTTGCTTTATTCTAACAACTTCAGAGGGAAAGAATGCCATCAAGACTTTAGATGATTCTGCGTGTATCTAGATGGGGCCACTGGATGGTCTTGGAGGCCCAGACCCACTTTAATATTTGGTCCCAGGCACTGAGGGGGGCACTTGATGGGATGAGCACTGGGTGTTATGCTATATGTTGGCAAATTGAGCTCCAATAAAAAAAATTTGGTCCCAGGTAAGGAAGGGAGAAGGCAACTTCCTGGGGCCCAACAAACCCCAGAACGAGTAGTTCTGCTTTACGCATCAGAATACAGATCCTGCTCTCACTCCCTGATGCCCAACCACCAGCCAAACAATCACACAATCCGTGAAGTTGCGGCACTGGTTGGTTCCCTGCCACTAAATTAAAGTCACCTCCTCCTTTAAGTTGCCCTAGAACCACCTGGTTGGGGGGTCATGGGCACAAGTGAAGGAGCACGCGCTCCTGGCTGTGGCCAGCCTGCTTCCAAGGTTCTCATGGTCCTCTGGTACAAATATGACTTCGCTGCCATATATACCTGGCCTTGGAAAAGGTCAGAGACTCACTGACCTAGGAGTGCAAAGATGGGACAGCTTTCTGCAGAGCCAGGGACATCTGTATTTAAACCTTTACCACTGGGAGAATGGGGGGCCTGCTAGGGGCCACCACTGGGCTTTACCCAAACCTGGCACGACTCCTGCTTATTTAGCCTGAGGGTGGAAAATAGTTTGCAGCTTGGTGTGAAATGGTGGTTGTCCCATTTAAGGGGAAAAAAAACCCAACCTTTAAAGATTTAAGGATGAAAGCACTCTACAAACTGGGAACAACAGCTAATCAACATTTCAAAGAGGTGGGTAACTGTAATAAATACTGTGAATCCCAGAACCCCAGGATGTGGCCTCTGATTACACCCTCATGGTCCCCGCATCTCTCTGCTGTACCTTCTCAGGGCAGCATTCAGACAGGGGAGTGCACGGGCTTTGGGGTCTTGGGGGAATCCAGGCTGGACTACTGTTTCTATCACCTCGTAACTAGATAAATGCATCTGGGCAAGTGGTTTAAACTCTGCGCCTCACATTCTCATCGTTACAGACAGGTCCAAGAATTGTTACCTCCCAGAGCTGTTGGGAGGATTAATTATGGAGCTAATGCACATACAGAGCAGAGCACGGTGCTTGATACATAATAGGAAGGTAATGTGACTTCCCCCACCTTTTTTTTTAAAAGATTTATTTATTTGAGAGAGAGAGAGAGAGAGAGAGAGAGCATGCACCCAAGCAGGAGGGGCAGAGGGAGAGAGTGGACTCTATGCTGGGCGCAGAGCTCAATGCGGGGCTCGATCCCACCACCCTGAGATCATCACCTGGGCCAAAACCAAGAAACAGACACTTCACTGACTTCGTGACCCAGGTGCGACCTTTCCTTCTGCTCTGTGTGGAAAGGTGTCACTTCTTTTACCCTATTGCCTCTTTCCCCTCTAAAACTAGCCATTGTAAGACAGTGAAGCATGATTTTCATATTTTCTGTGGTTATTCGTTGAAGTTCCCTGAATTGGAAAAGCAGATTCGGTGAACAGTTTATTTTCCCTAAAGCGCTTTTTTTTGTGAGGTTTTCCCTCTAGAGGTCATGATTTCGCAATACCAATAAAAGGTCCAGCTTAATTAAAGGAATGACTGGGGATCTGCCAGCAGCTAAGGTAGCTGCCGTAGATTTTTCTCAGAATCCCAGAATACACCCCTTGGAAGTGGTTGCTGGTTTTGCCTGTATTTAATACCTCCTCTCCATGCCTACCACACCCCCTCCGCTGTCTTTGCTTTTTGGGTTTTTGGTTTTTTGTCATATGAAGGTCAGAGTAGAAGTACTCTGTTCTCTAACCCAGAGGTCTCCAAGCAGAGCCTGTTGAAAAGGTGCATGAGATCTGTCCAAGCGATGAGTTACCTCTTTGGTCCAGGAGCAGGGCAAACAGATGTGAGGCAGGCAGGGGAAAGGGGAAGGGGATGGCAGTGGTAAGAAAAGCCTAATTAGCAGCCCTGTTCACTTGTTTCTCCATTCTCCTGGCTTTAAATAAATATATGCTGGGAACCTAAATTTATTCTCTGAAAAAGACCATGCCCCTAAATTCCACACTCATATACCTCCAACCCAATACCTCCACTTGAATATCTAATAGATAAATAGACCTCTCTAATTTGGTCTTATTCCTCAAAATCTGCCATGATAGTGGTTCCTGGCTGGCTCAGTCAGTAAAGCATGTGACTCTTGATCTCAGGGTCATGAGTTCAAGCCCCACATTGGGCAGGCATGGAGCCTACTTAAAAATCTGCCATGATAGCATGGCATTCAGTGTGTGGGGGTGTGGGTATGTGTGCCTATGAGCTCCCTTTCCTAAGTTCTCTCCACTGGGGACACAGCCATCTGGGCAAGGAGTTTCAAATGAGTTTGGGTTCTCTTATACTCTCATCTCAATTTTGGGCTTCTGCTGCCTCTGACCAAAATTCTTTTCTAACCTTTTCAGTCTGAAGCTCATTGTCTTTCTCAGAGAAGACAACAACTTTGGAGTTCTGCTGTTCTTGTCTTCTATCAACAGGATAGAAGAAGGCATAGTGCCTTCAATTCCAAGCAAGATCTCTCTCCCCTGACTTTGTTCATACTCAGAACATAACTAATGAAGCCTCATGCGTCCATCCTAGACATTTCCTCCTAGCCTCGGCTCATTGGAGACTTTGAACCCGCCTGACATTATTCACATCAGCTGGTGATCCTCTTCTGGTTCATTCTGCATCTCATTTCCTACCACTCTCCCCACACTGATCCAGCCACAAGCACCTCCTTGCTGTTCCTTAAAGATGTTGAGCATATCCTGAAATTAGGGCCTTTGTATGTTCTGAACCCTTAGCTTGGGATGCTGTTTCCCCAGATCTTTGCAGGATTTGCTCCTCACTTCATTGTGTCTCTCTCTAGTTGTCTTCTCATTCGAAAAGCCATCCCTAATACCATCACTGAAACAGCACACACATATGCCCACCCCTGTGGTCATTCTATGCCCTTACCCTGCTTCACTTTTCTTAGCAATTATCACCATCTGACACATATCTTTGGTTACTGTCTTGTCCCACTAGAATATAAGTTGCACAGGGACAAGGATTTTTGTTCATCACTACAATAGTGCTTGTCACATAATAGATGCTCAATAAATGTGTTAAAAATTAATGAGAGGCTCCTGGGTGGCTCTGTCAGCTAAGCGTCTGACTCCCGGTTTTGGTTCAGGTCATCATCTCAGGGTCATGAAATTAAGCTAACCCCCACCCCACCCCCACCCCAGTCAGGCTCTACGCTCATCAGGGAGTCTGCTTAAGATTTTATCTCTCTCTCTCTCCTTCTGAGCCTTTCCTGCTCACTCTTTCTTTCTAACTGA
Organism: Canis aureus; assembly: GCF_053574225.1. Classification (NCBI taxonomy): domain Eukaryota; kingdom Metazoa; phylum Chordata; class Mammalia; order Carnivora; family Canidae; genus Canis; species Canis aureus. Next base: position 13,463,903 of record NC_135649.1, read on the forward strand.
ATAAATCTCAAGAAAAAATCAGTGATACCTAAATACTTCTCCAAAACATTGTTCCATGAGACCTACTTATAATTTTTCACCCTTCAATATGATTCTGAAGGCCCTAACAACAAATAATTCTTTTTTAAAAAAAGATTTTATTTATTCATGAGAGAGGGGGGGGGCAGAGGGAGAAGCAGGCTCCATGGAGGGAGCCCGATGTGGGACTCGATCCTGGGACTCCAGGATCACATCCTGGGCCCACATCCTGGGCCCAAGGCAGGCGCTAAACTGCTGAGTCACCCAGGGATCCCCAACAACAAATAATTCTGCTTGAGAATAATGATTAGAAAAGTGACTGGAAATAAAACTTAGATCTTGGAATTTCTATGACTTATGTTATACACAAAGCCGACCTGAAGGTCTAATGTGGGGCAATACATGTGGATCACAGTACTCATTGGAATTTAGTGGGACAAGCCTAAAGCCTGGAGGCAGAAGGGGCTGCTCTATCTAAAAGGAGCATATCTTGGGGAGCCTGAGTGGCTCAGTTGGTTAAGCCTCCAACTCTGGATTTTGGCTCAGGTCATGATCTCAGGCTCATGAGATGGAGCCCCACTGTCAGGCTCTGTGCTCAGTGTAAAGTCTGCTTGAGATTCTCTCTCTCCCTCTGCTCATGCTCTCTCTAAATAGATAAATAAAATCTTTTTTAAAAAGGAGCATATCTTCTTGAAGGAGAGTTAAAGCCATAGTGTATATTAAATTAACATTCACTTAAATCTATAAGTATTGACATGGAAAGAAGCCCGTGGCATTCCATTAAGTGAAAAAGGCAGGAAATGAAATAACATGTACAGTAAGTTCCCTTTATACACTATTGGAGAGACAGATGTCTTGAGTCTAGAGGGATTTTATTTTTATTTTTTTCTAAAGATTTTATTTATTTATTTATGAGAGAGAGAGAGAGAGAAAGACGGAGAAGCAGAGGGAGAGGTAGGCTCCGTGCAAAGAGCTCAATGTGGGATTTGATCCCGGGACTCCAGGATCACGCCCTGGGCCGAAGGCAGATGCTAAATTGCTGAGCCACCACCCAGGGACCCCTTGTCTAGAGGGATTTTAATATTAATATGGTTACCTCTGGGTAGTGTCATTTTATTTTAGATATTTTAAATTTTATTTTTGTTTCTGAATTGTTTGACTTTCTTTTAAAGCAATGGGTGTGGATCATTTCCCCCAAATAATGCAGTTTTATTTGAAAGGGTCCACAAGGCACTGGGAAAAAGTGGTTGCCTCTGGAGAGTACCTGGAGAACTAGTTAAAAAAGAAAAAAGGAAGTAATCTTAGTTTTCATTCAATTTGTGTTTATATTAGTTGATTTTATACCACGTGCATGTATTATTTTAAATAAATATCTTATTATCCAAATATGGATTATTCTATTTTTACACTTACATCATTTTAAAGAAATGTATGCATATAGTTTATATATTTATTATTTCATTATGATATAGTATTTTGAAAGAAATATTATTTTTTAAGAAATGCATGGATTTGGAAATCTTTTAATCTGAGAATAGATATTATAGGTATTCTATGTGAGATGTTATAGGCCACATAACCACAGAGCAGCTGAAAAGTTATTAAAACTGTGCTGCCAATTTCCCAAGCCCAGAAAAAACAACTGAGGGACTGTGGCTTTACTCCTAATTCTAACCAACAGGGGGAATCATTTGGGAAGTAGAAGTGATAAAAACCTAAAGAGAGAAAGAGTGAAAGTCTTTGACCCCCAGAAGGGGGATGGCTGAGAAAAATCTGATGTCCAAGTCCATAGTATGAGACTCTCTAAAAAGACAATTCAAGAGGGTTGGGAAGCTCTCTGAAATGCTACTCTGACTGCAACTATAAATGATCTGGATAGAGGAAAATTTGGGAAGATTCTTAAGTCGGCCAGAGGATTTGTACTGGAAATCGTAGAGAAACCCAGATTTTTAAACATGAATTCTTAAGTGGAAAGAGGCCTTTTTTTCCGGTGAGGGGGGCAGATAGTAACCAAAGAAATATGTCAGATGGTGATAATTGATAAATAGACTGAAGCAGGGTAAAGGGGCAGAGAGTAACCCAACAGGAATGAGTATATGTATATGTTCTTTCTGCTATGGTGCCAAGAAGACAATTGGGAAGACACCTGAATGAAGCGTGAGGGCAAGCTCTGCAAATATCTGGCCATTTCAGGCAGACAGTTCAGAAAATACAAAGGCTCTGATGTAGAGATAATGCTTGGCATCTTTAAGAAATAGCAATAAGGTGAAAGAAACTAGTTCAGAGTATAGGTAATAGTAAAAGATGAGCTCCAAAAGGTAGAGGAGAGCCAGATCATAGAGGGCCTCATAGGCTATAACAAGAACTTTGACTTTTATTCTAAGATGGATCATTATTGAGCAGTCTTGAGCAGAGAAGTGGCACCAAGTGACTTATGACTTCTCATAAGTCTGTGTTGAATAGATGATTGGAGACAAGAATGCAAGCAAGGGGTGCCATTGTGGAGGTTACTCTCGTAATAGAGGTAAGAGATGTTTGTGTCTCAGACAGGGTTACTTTCTAGATATACGTTGAAGGCAGGGTCAACAAGACCTTTGATGGGGTAGATGAAAAATGTTAAAAAAGAGATAAAAGCCAAGGATAACTCCACAATGTTTGGTCTGAATAAGTAGGTGAGTACTGATTCCATTTATTGAGATGGGAAAAATTGGAGGAGGATCATGCCTTAGAGAGATCAACATTGATATTAGACATACTGAGCTTGAGATATCTACCAAAGAAGACATCCAAATGGCCAACAGACACATGTAAGATGCTCAACATCACTTATCATCAGGAAAATGCAAATAATTTTTGCTTTTGTTTCCCTTGCCTTCATAGATGTATCTTGCAAGAAGTTGCTGTGGCCAAGTTCAAAAAGGGTGTTGCCTGTGTTCTCCTCTAGGATTTTGATGGATTCTTGTCTCACATTTAAATTTCATCCATTTTGAGTTTATCTTTGTGTCTGGTGTAAGAGAATGGTCTAGTTTCATTCTTCTGCACGTGGCTGTCCAATTTTCCCAGCACCATTTATTGAAGAGACTGTCCTTTTTCCAGCAGATAGTCTTTCCTGCTTTGTTGAATATTAGTTGACCATAGAGTTGAGGACCCATTTCTGGGTTCTCCATTCTGTTCCATTGATCTATGTGTCTGCTTTTCTGCCAGTACCACACTGTCTTGATGACCACAGCTTTGTAGTACAACCTGAAATCTGGCATTGTGAAACCCCCGGCTCTGGTTTTCTTTTTCAATATTCCCCTGGCTATTCGGGGTCTTTTCTGATTCCAACCAAATCTTAAGATGATTTGTTCCAACTCTCTGAAGAAAGTCCCTGGTATTTTGATAGGGATTGCATTAAATGTGTAAATTGCCCTGGGTAGCATTGACATTTTCACAATATTAATTCTTCCAATCCATGGGCATGGAATATTTTTCCATCTCTTTGTGTCTTCCTCAATTTCGTTCAGAAGTGTTCTGTAGTTTTTAGGGTATAGACTCTTTATCTCTTAGGTTGAGTTTATTCCTAGGTATCTTATGCTTTTGGGTGCCATTGTAAATGGGATTGACTTCTTAATTTCTCTTTCTTCAGTCTCAGTGTTAGTGTATAGAAATGCCACTGACTTCTGGGCATTGATATTGCATCCTGCCACACTGCAGAATTGCTGCAAGAGTTCTAGCAATCTTGGGGTGGAGTCTTTCGGGTTTTCTAAGTACAGTATCATGTCATCTGTGAAGAGGGAGAGTTTGACTTCTTCTTTGCCAGTTTGAATGCCTTTTATTTCTTTTTGTTGCCTGATTGCTGAGGCTAGGACTTCTAGTACTATGTTGAATAGCAGTGGTGAGAGTGGACATCCCTGTCGTGTTCCTGATCTTAGGGGAAAGACTCTTAGTTTTTCCCCCATTAAGAATGATATATGTTGTGGGCTTTTTGTAGATGGCTTTTAGGATGTTGAGGAATGTTCCCTCTATCCCTACACTCTGAAGAGTTTTGATCAGGAATGGATGCTGTATTTTGTCAAATGCTTTCTCTGCATCTATTTTTCCCTTGTTGATATGATCTATCACATTGATTGTCTTACAAGTGTTGAACCAACCTTGCATCCCAGGGATAAATCCCACTTGGTTGTGGTGAAGAATCTTCTTAATGTACTGTTGGATCCTATTGGCTAGTATCTTGTTGAGAATTTTTGCATCTGTGTTCATCAGGGATATTGGTCTATAATTCTCCTTTTTGGTGGGGTCTTGTCTGGTTTTGGAATTAAGGTGATGCTGGCCTCATAAATAGCAGGGAAATACAAATCAAAACCACAATGAGATACCACCTCACCCCAGTGAGAATGGCGAAAAGTAACAAGACAGGAAACAACAAATGTTGGAGAGGATGTGGTGAAAGGGGAACCGTCTTGCACTGTTGGTGGGAATGTGAACTGGTGCAGCCACTCTGGAAAACTATGTGGAGGTTCCTCAAAGAGTTAAAAATAGAGCTACCCTATGACCCAGCAATTGCACTGCTGGGGATTTACCCCAAAGATACAGATGCAGTAAAACAGCAGGACACCTGCACCCCGATGTTTATAGCAGCAATGTCCACAATAGCCAAACTGTGGAAGGAGCCTCGGTGCCCATCAAAAGATGAATGGATAAAGAAGATGTGGTCTATGTATACAATGGAATATTCCTCAGCCATTAGAAGCGACGAATACCCACCATTTGCTTCGACGTGGATGGAACTGGAGGGTATTATGCTGAGTGAAGTAAGTCAACTGGAGAAGGACAAACATTATATGGTCTCATTTATTTGGGGAATATAAAAAATAGTGAAAGGGAATAAAGAGGAAGGGAGAGAAAATGAGTGGGAAATACCAGAGAGGGAGACAGAACATGAGAGACACCTAACTCTGGGAAACGAACAAGAGGTGGTGGAAAGGGAGGTGGGCGGGGGGTGGGGTGACTGGGTGACGGGCACTGAGTGGGGCACTTGATGGGATGAGCGCTGGGTGTTATGCTGTATGTTGGCAAATTGAACTCCAATAAAATATACATAAAAAAGGAAAATTCAAATCAAAACCACAATCAGCTATCACTTCACACCTATCAGAATGGCTAGAATCAAAAAGACAAGAAATTACAAGTGTTGGTGAGGATGTGGAGAAAAGAGGAACTCTAGTACACTGTTGATGGGAATGTACATTGGAATAGCCACTGTCAAAAACAGTATGGAGGCTCCTCCAAAAGTCAAAAATAGAAATACCATATGACTCAGTAATTCCACTATTGAGTATTTACCCCCCAAAAAACCCACTAATTCAAAAAATTAAAGCATCCCTGTCTTTATTGCAGTATTATTTATAATTGCCTAGATTTGGAAGAATCTGAGTCTATCCATCAATAGATAATGGATAAAGGAGATATGAGGGGGGTGTGGATATGTGTGTGTATACACACACAACAGAATATTACTCAGTAATAAAAGAATGAAATCTTGCCATTTATGACAACATGGATAGATCTAGATGGTATTATACTTGTGAAGAAACTCAGAGAAGGCAAATACCATATGATTTCACTTGTATGGTGAACCTAAACACACACACACACACACACACACACACACACACACAAAAGAAGAAAGGAAAAGCAGAAATAGACCCATAAATACAGAGAACAAACTGATGGTTGTCAGAGAGGAAGGAGGGTTGGGGGGGGTGGGCAAGATTGGTGAAGGGGTATGGAAGGTCTGGGCTTCTGGATGAATAAATGATGGGAATAAAATATACAGCATAAGGAATATAGTCAATGGTATTATAATGGCATTGCATGGTGACAGGTGATAGCTACACTTGTGATGAGCACAGCATAATATACAGGGTGGTCGAATTACTGTGTTGCACACCTGAAAATAATGTATCCTTGTATGTCAACTACAATTTTAAAAAGAGAGAGAAAAAAGATATCTATTGGATATTTCAAGTGTAGATGTTGAGTTGGAGGTATATACATGCATGTGAAATTCAGGGGCATGGCCTTGTTTAGAGAATAAATTTAGGAGTTCCCAGCATATATATATTTAAAGCCAAGAGAATGGAGAAACAAGTGAACAGGGCTGCTAATTAGGCTTTTCTTTTTCTTTTTCTTTTTTCTTTTTTTTTTTTTTTTTGTGTGTGTGTTGTAAGTCTAGTTCGGATTTTTTAATAATAAATTTATTTTTTATTGGTGTTCAATTTGCCAACATACCCAGTGTTCATCCCGTCAAGTGCCCCCCTCAGTGCCTGTCACCCATTCACCCCCACCCCCCGCCCTCCTCCCCTTCCACCACCCCTAGTTCGTTTCCCAGAGTTAGGAGTCTTTATGTTCTGTCTCCCTTTTTTCATATTTCCCACACATTTCTTCTTCCTTCCCTTATATTCCCTTTCACTATTATTTATATTCCTAATTAGACTTTTCTTACCACTCCTATCCCCTTCCCCTTTCCCCTGCCTGCCTCACATCTGCTTGCCCTGCTCCTGGACCAGAGAGGTAACTCATCGCTTGGACAGATCTCATGCACCTTTTCAATATGCTCTGCTTGGAGACCTCTGGGTTAGAGAACAGAGTACTTCTACTCCTTTGACCTTCGTATGACAAACAAAACAAAACAAAACAAAACAAAACAAAACAAAACAAAACAAGAAACAAAACAGCAGAGGGTGTGTGGTAGGCATGGAGAGCAGGTATTAAATACAGGCAAAACCAGCAACCACTTCCAAGGGGTGTATTCTGGGATACTGAGAAAATCTATTACCCCCACCCTGCATTTTCAAAAATGACAAAGTTAGATTGTGAACATGATAAATTTGTGATGATGTTTATATCAAGTAAGACTGTCAAATGGAATAGTAAAGGGGTGGTTTAGGTGAACCAAATAGAATTTGTAGTGTTTGCCATACCAGGAAGGATCTTTGGGACCCAACATGGGTTCACTAAGAACAAGGCATGTTTGAGTAACTTTAATTCCTTCTTTGACAGGGTTTCCAGATTGGTAAATATGGAAACATGGTGGGCGGAAAATCTGGAGAGCACCCAGGCATTTGTAGGGACTCTTACTTAGGCATTGAGTTAGAAGTAATCTGCTGGTGGTGTGCTATAGAAGTCTTTCTTGATCAATGATTTCACTGATGATTTGTATATATAGAAAGCCCACTTACTAGATTTAGATATGACATAAAGTTGGGAAGACTAGTCAGCATCTTGGATGACTGAATTGAGATCCTAAAAATAATTTTACTTAATAGAATGATGGACAGAATTTAACACAATGGAATTCAATACAGTAAATACATGATATTGCACTTGAACACAAAAAGAACTCATGATAAAGAGCTTTAAGTTTTGACTGAATATTCTCCAGTGTGATATATAATCTTTCAGGGAGTGGTGCCATGATGAAAAAATATATATATCAGGATAAAAGGATAGTGATGGAGATGGGGCTGGGGTTCTTTTAGACACAATGGTCAGCGAAGGCCTCTCTAAGAAACTTATACTTGAACAAAATGACGTAAGGAAACAAATCTTGCTATTATCTGAGGGATGAATATTTCTGGTAGTGGGAAGAGAAAGGATAAAGACCCTGAGACAGGAATATGTTGTGCATGTTTGAGGAAAAGAAGGCCATGTGGAGGAGATTAAGTTAGAGAAGAAGCCAGGGGCTTCTTACAAGAAAATTCACAAAAGCTAGGAATATTTAGACTGAACGGTGGGGAAGGGGGATCGGGGAGCTTTGCAAAGAGGAGGAAGGGGTATTTATAGGTTTGTGATGTGTAGGATAGTTCAGACCCATTCTGGAAGGCAGCTCTTGATGCCCATTGAATCAATGAGTTGAATCTACTAGAAGAAAAATTTCCACCCAATGAAAAGTCTATCAGAGCTATTCAAGATGGATTGGGCTGTCTTATGTGACAGTGATCTCCATATCACTGGAGAGATCTGAGCTGACAAGAGGCTACCTCCACACTTAGAGGGAGGTAAGGGGCACAGAAAAACCTGGAAGGGATATTCCAGGCTCAGTGGGGGACTAGATTTGATGATCTTTAAGGCCTAATTTGATTCTTTAAGGCCTAAGAATCGGTTTCCTGAAATAACATTCCCTTGATACAAATTATGATTAAGGGAAATACGTGCCCACTGGTGGATCCAAGATTATGCACAATGTTCAAACTATATTTAATAGTCAAGACATTGAATCTGAATGTCAGAAAGCATCTGCGGGTCTTTTCACACAAAATATGAGTGAAAAGGGTCTAGGAGGCATCAGATTTACTGCAGTTAATACTATGTTTGGCTATTGGGATGCCTGGGTGGCTCAGCAGTTGAGCATCTGTCTTTGGCTCCGGGCGTGATCCCAGGGTTCTGGGATCAAGTCCTACACTGGGCTCCCTGTGAGGAGCCTGCTTCTCCCTCTGCCTATGTCTCTGCCTCTCTCTGTCTCTCATGAATGAATAAATAAAATCTTTTAAAAAAATACTATGTTTGGTTACAGGGAGGTCCCTAAGCCTAAGTTACTAGTGATAACTAAGGATAGGATAGTTCCCCTACCTATGCCTTTTTCCCTTAAACAACTGAAGTATCATTTAGGAGAAATAGAACTGAACTAAATTGTCACTAAGCCAAACTTTTTTAATCAGCTTTGGCTGGCCTCTCTGCTACCCAACAATTAGCATGTTACTCATGTAAGGGAAAAATGGGAGCAAGGAGAGTTAGGAAAGGCCACTGCCACTCTGGACTCTCGGCAATGGCCATCCCCAGCTCCAGGCACAGGAGCATTCCTAACCATTCTAGCTTAGATTCCCCTGATGGCAGCATTGTAAATAATCAGCACTATTTGCTTCTGTTTCAAAACATGTCCTCCTCATCATTCAAAAACTCATTATTCCTCAATGCTGAGCCTACAGGGGCAGCTCAATTATGAGGTCATTCTGAAAGAATTCTGAAAGAAAAAAAAATGCATCTGCCTGAACAGTTAGAATGGGCTGTTAGAATGGGCCTGAATATATCAAATAACTGTGCAGTTCTCCACTTCCTTCTGGATCAACCTCAAAGATAGTTTTTAAAAAAAAAACAATTATAGAATTATTGTGTTAAATTTTTAAAGTTTAGTCTTCAGCGACTTAGACAAATGTGCTAGAGGTCCATGGTACACTTGAAGTGATCAAATAGTGGTCTCCCAAATGTGGAGGACCAAGGAATGAAAAGAAGGTCATTTAATATTAGGTTGAGAAAAGTAGAATTAAGCAGGTGATTTTTTTCCCGGCTCCCTTCACCCAAAAGAGACTCAACAAAATGTATACATTTAAATTCTCCTTTTGGATTGAGTAAATGTTTTCCTTTGCTAGTATGGTTGATAAAGAAGGAAGCACATGGTTACTTAAAGAATAGAAAACATTTTTCTTTCTTATTAAATATAGAGAAGTATAAATAGAAAAGAAAAGCTCACAGAAAAGGACTTGAGCAAGCAATTCACAGTTGAGGAAATGCAAAGGACCTATGTACATAAGACAATATGCTCAACCTGAGTGGTGATCAGAGAAATACAAATTATAACCCTGATGAGATACCATATTGCCTAAAAGGCAGGAAATTTTTAAAAGACTGATAATATCCAGAGGGGATGAAGTGCTGGGCAAAATGGCATTCTCATGTATTCATAAATTAGCACAACTTCTTTGGAGGAGAAATTGGAAATATCTGCCAATGTCATCAGCAAAATATCCTTTGACTCAATTTCACTCCTAGGAATCTGTCCTCTGAAGATACTCATGTAAGTGCAGAAAAAATATACACAGAGGGTCAGAATCATTGCAGCAGTATTTGAGAATAAGATATATATTCATCAGTGAGGAAATAGTTAAATAAAATATAGTACATACTCTGGAACACTAATGTTGCCATCACAGAAGGTTAGTAGATCTACATTACAGATGTGCAAGAAGGTTCACAATTTATTGATACATTGCTTAGTGAATACAGCAAGTTGTTTAATTGTATTCATTGTTAACTATACATACGTATATACACAATTCCTGTGTATATACAAGTGAAAATGTAGAAAATGAGTAAAAGAATAAGCTTTCATTTTACAGCTGTACACACGTCAATAAATTAACAGCTGACATTTCTTGGGCACTTACTATATACTAGAAGCTCTCACAATGTTTTATAAGTACTAACCCATTTAATCTCCATAACAACCCTAAGAGGTCAACACTATTGTTACCCATATTTTAAAGATGACATAACAGAGGCGCAGAGACGCTAGAGAGCCTACCCAAGGTCAATGCGGCTAGTCTGCAGTCCTGCTCCAGAGCCAGTATTATTGCGCATTATTATTTTTTAAAAAATTAACATACATTTCTTTCATACATTTTAATCTCCCACAATTCCTACACTCAAAAGTAATCATAATAACATCCCTCCATCGTTACAGTTTTATTATTACTCTTTTTTATTATTTATTTTTCTTATTTAAATTCAATTAATATACAATGTATTATTAGTTTCAGAGGTAGAGTTCAGTAATTCATCAGTTGCATATAACACCCGGTGCTCATAACATCCCGTGCCCTCCCTGATGCCCATCACCCAGTTCCCCATCCCCTCACCCACCTCCCTTCCAGCGACCCTCAGTTTGTTTCTTATGATTAAGAGTCTCTTGTGGTTATTTCCCTCTCTGATTTTGTCTTGTTTTATTTTTTTTTCTTCCCTTCTCCCATGATCCTCTGTTTTGTTTCTTAGATTCCTCATATTAGTGAGATCATATGATAATTGTTTTTCTCTGACTTATTGTGCTTAGCGTAACACCCTCTAGTTCCATCCATGTCCTTGCAAATGTCAAGATTTCTTTTTTTGATGGCTGAGTAGTATTCCATTGTGTATCTATATACCACATCTTTTTTTTTTTAAGATTTTATTTATTCATGAGACACAGAGGCAGAGACACAGGCAGAGGGAGAAGCAGGCTCTATGCAAGGAGCCCGATGTGGGACTCGATCCTGGGTCTCCAGAATCAGGCCCTGGGCCGGAGGCGGTGCTAAGCTGCTGAGCTACCCAGGCTGCCCAATACACCACATCTTCTTTATCCATTCAGTGGACATCTCAGCTCTTGTTTGGCTATTGTGGACTATGCTGCTATGAACATTGTGGTGCATGTGCCCCTTTGGATCATAATAACACTTTGACATCTTTTCTTCCAGTTTTTTCTATGCACTTGTAATGAGATCACACAGGATATACAGTTTCGTATTCTTATTTTTTCAATTTATATTATTTTACACACTCTTCCCATGATATTTTCATGATGACTCAAAGAAAATTCCCGATCTTTATAAATATATTTTTAGGGATGCATAATATCACATCATTTGCATGTACTGTATTTACTTACACATCCCCCCACCATTATTTCTAACATTATAAATGATAACATGACAAACAAGTCTGTGCATAATTTTTAGTCTACTTCCCTCCAGACAGACTCTCTCAGAAGGGTAGTGACTGGGTCAAAGGAAACACACATTTTTAAGGCTTTTGTTACATATTGCCAAATTTATTTTCTTTTTCTAAAAAGATGCCTTTTCTGGAACCTCAGTACCCTTCTACCTGTAATGTCCTAGTGCACTTACTTGCTACAGCAGTCTTTCCACATCCATATTTTATTTGTACTTGATAGACATATACATTGCGAAATGATTACCACAATAAGGTTAGTTTACACATACATAACCTCACATAGTTAGCATTTCAGGCATATATTTTTTTTAAACAATTGAAGGGCAAGGCTTAACCTGAAGACCTAAATCTCTAATGGCAGCATTTTACAGTACAGTGGCAACAAGAGAGAGAAGTGTTGAGAGTATGGGAACTTGCTGCCACCTCTTCTCACACAACTAAGTTTTAGGCTGCTGGATTGCTTATATTAATGAGTCACTGATATAAATCTCTCACAGCTCTTGAGGGTTCTAGAATTTCTACTGAAAAGGAGCACTAAAAACCCTTCAACTACAAGACCACTTCTCCTTCACTGTAGCCACTCACTTCCAACGTCAAGGCCCAGATCTAGTCATCACTAAGTACCGGCAGTCCTCGCTGTCCGTGGCAGTGGAGGATGTTGAAAATGAGGGTCAACTGAAACAGTGCAAAGCAATCTTAATCAGTGGGGGAAATTGCAGTTGTTCTTTGACATTTAATTTTTTTGTCAAAATGTTAAAAAAAACTTCACTGCCCATTTCATTATAATTATATAAGGGAATGAAAAAATTGTGAAACTCGTATTTGTTTAGTACACTATAATTTACAACATTAGAAATGTTGACAATTAAAGTGCTTTATTTCTTTGTAAGAAATATATCAAGGGTAGTCTTAACAGTGCTTGCCTTCTTCTTCTCATAACTTCTAATACCAAGAGAACATCTTTTCATGCCTTGGTGAATTGCCATACTCCTTTCAAAGTTTGGATCAGCTTCCCACATTTTATCCTTTGCACACTTAATATTGTGAAATATCACCATGGATTCCTTCAGTGTGACCTCTTGCTGGTGTCACTTCCTTTGGAAAATCTATTCTTTTTGCCACAACTTTCACTTATGTTAGAAACTTCACCTTCACGAAGTTCCTCTGTGTAATTCTACATAAGATCCTCTGCATATCCGGGAGCTCTCGAATGGTGGCAGTGTCAACAATACCATGATCCCACAGGCAGCTGTTTCTTCTATAACTCCATATACCTTTGATTTGAATTTCACTTTAAGCATTATATGTTTTTGTTTCTTTGCTGCACTTTCATCTTTGTTGGCCAATTCCTCCCTTTGTTTGAGTATCCGTTTTTATCAGTCATATGGGTTTATCACTGTGAACAGAGCGGGTGACACACAAGTGTAGGCTTTGCTCTCTCTGTGCACGAACTAAACAACATGAATCACCAATGCCAATCACCAACAGACTTTGAAGGAAGTGACAGGAATGGTCACTGATCAGGATGTGCATCCGTTATTAGGGAGTGAACTGTGGACTGCAAAGACCAATGAGCACAATCTGTACTTCATGCAATTGCACAGTTAATATGTGATGATAACTGAAATTTGAAGCATGTTGTTGGGTGCTGCTGTTATTGAACTAAACGCTGGTAAATCCATGGGTATGGAAACCACACGTCTCACTCCCTTGCAGTTTATTCTGAACAGAGCAGTCAGAGCAATCTTTTAAAAGCAGAAATCGGATCTGACAGTGCCCTGCTCAAAACATATCAGTGACTCTCATTTTCCTCAAAGTAAAAGCCAAAGCCCTTCCTGTGATCGACAAGGCCCTCAGGATCTGCCCCTCCTCTACTACTACTCTTGATCTTCCTCCCTCCCCTCCATCCACACTGGCCTCCTCGCCATTCTATGAACACACCAACCACTCTCCTGTCTCAAAGCCTTCCCGTTGGCTGTCCCATAGACCTAGGTCTCTCTTCCCACAGATGTCCACCTTTCCTTGCATTTTTAAGGTTTTTGAACAAAACTGATTTTCTCATAGAGACCTACGCTAACCACCCACCTTAATCCTGCAACCTGCTTCCTGCTCCTAACACCAGCATGCCTGATCCACCTTGCCTGGCTCTGCCTTTTCTTCTTCCAGTAGCACTTATTACTATCTAACATACTACACAAGTTGCCTAGTTTTAAAATATAAATATTTTAATTTAAACTATAAAATATATTTAATTTAAAATATAAATATTTAAAATATTTATTTATCATTTCTCTCCCCTCGCAATAATGTAAGTTCCACAAAGACAGAAAACTCTACATGTTTGATTCACTGCTGTTTTCCAAGTAGCAAAGATAGTGCTTAGTATATAGTAGGTACAGAGTAAATAAATCTTGACTGTATAAATAGGATAAGCCAACCACTATTCCCAAGCATGTTTTTCTCAAACCACACGTTGCAAATATTTTTCAGAAAATAAGATCACCCTAGGTATATGGCACAAGGATTGAGTTGGGGGGATAAAACCCAAAATAGATACAATGTCAAGCTGTGCCTTGCAGAATAGCCTGAGATAAGGTTAACCCCAGGACATTTATTCAATTAAGTGAGAACATGAAACTTATCACAGTTGCTTTTTTTTTTTTAAAGATCTTATTTGGGATCCCTGGGTGGCGCAGCGGTTTGGCGCCTGCCTTTGGCCCAGGGCGCCATCCTGGAGACCCGGGATCGAATCCCACGTCGGGCTCCCGGTGCATGCACACCCTCAGCCTGTGTCTCTGCCTCTCTCTCTCTGTGTGTAACTATCATAAAATAAAAAAAAATAAAGATCTTATTTACTTCTTCATGAAAGACACAGAGAGAAACAGGCAGAGGGTGAAGCAGGTTCCTCACGGGGAGCCTGATGTGGGACTTGATCCCAGGATCCCTGGGATCATGACCTGAGCCAAAAACAGATGTTCAACCACTAAGCCACCCAGAAGCCTCACTTTTTAAAAAAAGATTATTTATTTATTTATTTGAGAAAGGGAGAGGGAGAGAGAGAGAGAAGGAGCAGGGGAAAGGTAGAAGTAGACTCCTTGCTGAACAGGGAGCCCAATGTGGGACTCGATCCCGGGACTCTGAGATCATGGCCTGAGCCAAAGGCAAATGCTTAACCAACTGACCACCTAGGCACCCCCACAAGTTGCTTTTAAGAGCAGCAAAACTCATTATTCTCTCTTCTAAGAGTTCCAGCCATTTCCTAAATGAACACACCTGTGATTTAAATCTTTTACCAGCTAAAATAGATTTTGGGAAGAGATGTGAATCTTTTCTTAAGCTGGGTCTACTGATTCAAATCCCCAAAGGTATGCATAGCTCCTTTCTAGTTTACCTCAACCCTTAGTGAGGTCCATGGACACTACCAGTATGCTTAAAAGGAGTGCCCCAAGAGTCTTTGACAGCCATCTTCCACACATAAACAGATGGTGGCTTTTCTACCTTTAAGCAAAGGGACTCCTAATCCTCTTCCATTGCTGTTGTTCTAATTATCAGAGAGCATTTCCTCATTCATAATCTACCTGCAAGTGAAGGTCACTTCTCTTCCTCCTACAGAGATTAACTGATCTTCATCTTGATTCATATATTCAACTCTAATTCATCCTTTTCATCCCCGAACTGAATAACACCAATTCATTTTACTTTCTTCATATAGGTCTTATTTTCCAGCCCTTTCAAAGGTCTTTTTCAAAAAAATAATAAAATAATAAAATAAAATAAAATAAAATAAAATAAAATAAAATAAAATAAAATAAAAAAAGATATTTTTCAAAAAAGTTCTCCATCCACTGCATAGGATGATCTTTTTGATGCAGGCCAGGCCAACTTCTCCACTCACTAAGTGATTTCTTGTGGTAGCAAAATTTAGCAGATACTTGTTTATGTATCTGAAGTGTAGATTATCCCCACTCCCTGGGCAACAGTCTGCTCATTCAGAAATGCCTATTTTTGTCTTGAATCAAACTCTCTCTTTCTTGGTGTTAGAAGACACCTAGTTTTGCACCTAAAATATTCCCGAAAACATATCCTGAAGTCCAGTGTTTTCCCCACTTGGAATTTCAGAAATGATTCTGGGAGAAGATGAGGTCTCCATGAGAATATTTTAATTTTATGTTGTTTTGATGCTTATCTAAACAAGACCTTTATGTAGGCATGCTATGAATCATCTGGATGGCCACCTTATAATAAGATTGACCTATGACTCCTGGGCTTGACTCTGTTTTTGATTTAAAGATCAAGGAGATTCCAAGCAGTGATACTTGGATGGTACTGGGCTTATGGGTAAAGAAGAGAAATAAAGGCCAGATGTGTGTTGTAAAAGCAAAGGTTTCATGCTAGTATGAATGGGCAAAAAGGAGGGAAGGATGAGTTACCACTCAGTAGTAAGCATCCCATTTTTTAGATTTAAGCTAATTTAAATAGAATTCCTGCCACTTGCAACCCAAAGGGTCTAAACTAATGCAACTTCTAAATAAAATGTGTAAAGGTTTAAAAGTAGACCTACTAAGAGAAAAGACTTGAATCAATTCTAGGGTCTATCAAACAGAATAGGTGGAATAAACAATGGTATGTATATTCTACCATGGGATGCTCATCAGTTGTAAAAAAGAATGAGGAAACTCTTACTACACTGATATAGAAAATTCTCCAGGATATACTATTAAGCAAAAAGTGCATGATGCAAAACAGTATATATAGTATGCTGCCATTTGTGTAAGAAAGGGGTACAAACACAGATATTTACTTTCGTATCATAAAGAATCATTGCCTATAGGGTTGGGGGGCAGGGTAAATGGTACTATAGGTGAGACCTAAGCCTTTTCTGGGATTCCTTGTTACATCACTTTGACTTTTGAACCATGTAAATGCATTACCTATTCAAAACCATAATAACAGCAAACATATCAACAGATTATTAGAGGGAGATATCTGTTTCCAGCGAGCTAGGAAATATAACCCCTCATTAATTTTTCCCTCAGACACTCTTTTCTGTAATCTATTTCTAGTATTTGCTATTTTTTCCCCGTTACAGTTGAGTACAGTTTTCTACCTGAGAATGTCCAGAGCAGCTGGTTGCCTCAACAAACTCATCTCTTCTGAGAACAGTTTGAATAAATCCAACCAGAAAGTAAATTATGTATGTTTTCAACCTTCAGTTGGAATTAGAGTGAATTAGAGTATTTAGATAAAATTTGAATCCCATTAGTCCAGTTATTAAAAGGATAGTAATATTATATCTTTGTTGATCACATTTGAATAGGAAGGGACTACCAAAATATTTTTCTACACTGAATTAATTGTCCCCAACCAAGGTAGATAATAGTTAAGTCTAAGTCAGCTGTCATCATTTCAACATAACTTTTGCCTTTTTGTTGATTACTCAACATTTGGATTTCTTGGGTAAATCTTGCTTTGTTAATAACACCTTTGAACAAAATTTTACAGTATTCTTATTCATTTGGAGCTTTGACTTCATCTACAGTAAGTGTTCTTAACCTAGGATCCACAGATAGAAGTCAGAGGACCTATTAACTTGAGTAGGAAAAATTACAGCTTTACTTCTACTAACCTCTGACTGAGATTAAGCAGTTCCTTTTGTTATGGTATAAGCAACAGACCAAAGTAATATCAGCAACACCTATGACTTGGTCACCAATAGAAATCACAGATATTTTCCTATCACTTTAGACTTGTAGATATTTCAAAATATCATTATGTTCATTACCACTTCAAAATTATAATAGTTGTTAAACCTACCAATAGATCTTATTTACTAAGTTCATAAAGATAAATCTGTATCTCTATATAAGACTGTATTACAGATTTTCAAATAGTTCGATAACTTTTTCCATGTGATTATCTTCTTGGTAGTCCCACGTATTTCATTTTTGAAATAAGTGTAAATCTCCATGACCTTGGATTAGGCAATGGCTTCTAAGACATGACACCAAAAGTGTAAACAACTATAGAAAAAGTAGATAAATTGGACTTCATTAAAATTAAAGACTATTATGATTCAAATGACACCATTAAGAAAGTGAAAAGACAAGCCACAATATGGAAGAGAATACTTGCAAATCATATATCTGACAAGAGACTTGTTTCTACAACATATAAAGAATTCTTACAAACCAATAATAAAAAACGACAACCCAATTTTAAAATGGGCAAAGCATTTGAATATACATTTCTCTAAAGATATACAAGTGGCCAACAAGCACATGAAAAGGTGCTCAAAATCATTAGCCATTAGGGAAATGCAAACCAAAGCCACAATGAGATACTACTTTACACCCACTAGGATTGCTATAATTTTTATTTTATTTGTTTTTTAATTTTTATTTTTTGTATACTTTCTATTGGAGTTTGATTTGCCAGCATATAGTATAACACCCAGTGCTCATCCCGTCAAGTGCCCCCCTCAGTGCCCGTCACCCAGTCACCCCATCCCCCCACCCACCTCCCCTTCCACCACCCCTTGTTTGCTTCCCAGAGTTAGGAGTCTCTCATGTTCTGTCTCCCTCTCTCTGATTTTTCCCACTCAGTTCCCCTCCTTTCCCCTATGATCCCTTTCACTATTTAAAAAAAAATTTTTTTTATTGGAGTTCAATTTGCCAACATACAGCATAACACCCAGTGCTCACCATCAAGTGCCCCACTCAGTGCCCGTCACCCAGTCACCCCCACCCCCTGCCCTCCTCCCCTTCCACCACCCCTTGTTCGTTTCCCAGAGTTAGGAGTCTCTCATGTTCTGTCTCCCTCTCTGGTATTTCCCACTCATTTTCTCTCCTTTCCCCTTTATTCCCTTTCACTATTTTTTATATTCCCCAAATGAATGAGACCATATAATGTTTGTCCTTCTTCGATTGACTTATTTCACTCAGCATAATACCCTCCAGTTCCATCCACGTCGAAGCAAAGGTGGGTATTTGTCGTTTCTAATGGCTGAGGAATATTCCATTGTATACATAGGCCACAGCTTCTTTATCCATTCATCTTTTGACGGGCACCGAGTCTCCTTCCACAGTTTGGCTATTGTGGACATTGCTGCTATAAACATTGGGGTGCAGGTGTCCTGCCGTTTCACTGCATCTGTATCTTTGGGGTAAATCCCCAGCAGTGGATTGCTATAATTTTTAAAAAGTCAATAGCAAGTGTTGGCAAGGATGACAGAAATTGGAACCCCACATTGCTGGTGGCAATGTAAAGTGATGCAGTCACTTTGGAAAACAGTTTGGCAGCTCTTCAAAAGGTTAAACATAGTTATCACATTTACCAGCAATTTCTACGTATATGCCTAGGAGGAAGGAAAACACATGTCCACACACAAACTTGTATACAGGTGTTCATAGCAGCAGTTTTCATAATAGCCAAAAGGTGGAAATAACCCAAATGTCCATCACCTGGTGAATAGGTAGACAAAATGTGATATTTCCATATACTAGACTTTGATTCTGCCAAATAAGCCAAACACAAAAAGACAAATATTGTATGATTGGGCATACGTGAAGTAACCCCAACAGATTCATGGAGACGGAAGTAGAATAGTGATTACCAGGGACTGGGGGAGAGGAGAATTGGGTATTATTGTGTAAAGGGTACAGATGATGAAAAATTCTGGAGATGGTTAGTGGTGATGGTTGCATAACAATATGAACATACTTAATGCCACTGAACTGTATACTTAAAAGTGGTTAAATTGGTCAATTCTAAGTTATGCATATTTTACCACTATAAAAAAAAAAGGAATGAAGTACTGATCCATGCTATCGTGTGAATGAACCTTGAAGACACCATGCTAAGTGAAAGAAGCCAGACACAAAAGCCACATATCACATCATCCCATTTATATGCTATAACCAGAATAGGCACATCTATTAGTGCTAGAAAGTAGACTGGTGGTTGCCCGGGGTTGGGCAGTGGTCTGTTTCTCCCTGACACTTCTGCTCTCCAAGAAGGCACTGCTGCGGAGGTGACATCTCTCGATCTCTTTTGCTTGCTTGCCCTCCAAACATGGAACCTACCACCAACCTATGGGTGAGTTGGAGCAAGAGCCATTGGAGTCTGTCATGACAAGGGCAGAGCCTTTGCCCTACAAGTGGGAGCTGAATACAGGAAGGGAGCACCAATCCTCTTGGCTGCAGCTCCCTGAATAGTGGCTCTGCAACATGGGGTTGGGGTGATGAGCCTGCCTTTTTTCTTTTTTAAGATTTTATTTATTTTTAAATAGAGAGACAGAGAGACAGAGAGAGCATGCATGAGTAGGGGAGGTGCAGAGGGAGACGGAGAGAGAGAGAACCCTGAGCCAACTCCGAGCTGAGTGCAGGGCCCAACGCAGGGCTCGATCTCACAACCCCAAGATCATGACATGAGCCAAAACCAAGAGTCGGATGCTTAACCAACTAAGCCACCCAGGCACCCCAGAGCCTGCCTTTCTGGTTGTGAAATAGTAGCCCTGGACTAGAATCTGGGGCAGAGGGAGCCCTCATCTTCTTAGCCACATCTAGGGACGGAGCTGCTATAAGTGACCTGGGGTAGGGTAGGGGATGGGAGCAGGTTTGGCTTAAATGACACAGAGTCTCACTTTTCTTACCAAGATTTAGTAGATTTTCTTGAATAAACATTTCTCCATTTTCTTTATGCCTTGAGACAATTTCCGGAGACTTTAAATATTTGTGTGTGTGTCTTAAAACATGATTTTTACCCTAATGGGTAAATGGTTGTTTTGCAGGGGGAATGTGCCAAACTTCTCCCACCACCATTCCAGAAGTCTCTCTTCCAATTTTTTTTAACTTATTTTTTTCTTGCCTAATTACATCAGCCAATATGTCCAGAATAATGTTAAATAGTAATAGTAAACAGGCGGGTCTTGTTCCATACTTTAAAGAGGAAGGAAGGTT
Source organism: Canis aureus (assembly GCF_053574225.1). NCBI lineage: Eukaryota > Metazoa > Chordata > Mammalia > Carnivora > Canidae > Canis > Canis aureus. The sequence goes on from NC_135649.1 coordinate 13,484,401, forward strand.
TAATTTGAATGACTCTGTCAGAAGGACAAACATTATATGGTCTCATTCATTTGGGGAATATAAAAAATAGTGAAAGGGAATAAAGGGGAAAGGAGAAAAAATGAGTAGGAAATATCAGAAAGGGAGACAGAACATGAGAGACTCCTAACTCTGGGAAACGAACTAGGGGTGGTGGAAAGGGAGGTGGGTGGGGTGTGAGGGTGACTGGGTGGTGGGCACTGAGTGGGGCACTTGATGGGATGAGCACTGGGTGTTATGCTATATGTTGGCAAATTGAACTCCAATAAAAAAAAAAAGAATGACTCTGTCATTAAAGCTTAATTGCACCAAAAAGCCCTAAGGGACAGAATTTTGGGCCCTCTGCCTTAAGGAGCCATAATCAGAATTCAGAGTCCCTAAAGCATGCGAGGTACCCTGCACGCTGAGAAGAGTAGCTCCTTGTTTAGGGTGGTTTGTTCACAAGCAAAGGGAAACCGTTCCAAAGGGATTTCTTGCTTCTGGTTTGACCTCAGGTGACTTCTCTTGGCTTAAACGTTAGGTCCTCCGCTAAGCACATCTTTTAAGTGACCATGGCCTGGGGCTGCCAATGAATAACAGCTTAAGAGACCCTGCTTAACAAATATGTCCTCTCTCTCCTGTCTAATCAGCCTATTCTCCACTGGTTCATTCCCTTGGTCAACAACATGCTCAGGTTTTAAGTAGCCTGAAATGACCTTCCCTTGTGGCTGCTCCTCTTGAGTTACCATCATCTCTCCCTTTTGTTTCATGGTCCATGTTGAAAGGGTCCCTTTCTCTTTACTGCCTCTACTGACCTACCTTCACTTGCTACTTAACCCCTCATTTAACTCATCCCAAATTCCCTGAGGTCTCTAAAAGTGACTTCCTAATGGCCTCATCTCTGTCTTCATTTTCTAGATCTTTTTACTGCAATTGACCCTATGGACTACGTCTTCCACTTTCAAATTATTTTGCCTCCCTCGGCTTCATTGGCAGTGTGCTCTCTATCCCCCTCTGTCCATTCCTTCGGGTTCCTTTGCTGGAGTTCCTTTGGAGTCGTTCCCAAATTCTCAGTAAGTATGGCTTGGCTTCTCCTGTATTATGTCCTGGTGACATCCACCTCCCAGGGACCCTGGGAAAGCACTATCTGTGCTTTGCAATTAAAAAGAAAATAAATAAAAAACATTTTTGGATCCTAAACATATGACTTGCGATCTGATATCTCTCCTGAACAATTCCTTGTTTCTTAACTGCCTCTCAAACATTTCTATCTCGGTACATCCTCCAGAGAAGAGAAATGAGCACTTGCCACATGCTAGATATTGTGCTAGGTACTCTATGTATATGCTCTCATTTAATCATCTCACTAATCCCAAAGTAGATATTATTGCCCCAAATCTATAGATACGGAAAATGAGAGTCAGAAAGAAAAATTCCTTACCAAAAGCCAAACCCACGTGTTTCCAATTTCTATCACCATGTTCTTTTTGAAAACTCACGACTACAAGTTATGGGCAATATATTCTAAAACCAAACTCATGATTCCCCTCTACTCCAAAACCAATTCTTCCTCCATCTTTTTGTATTTCTGCTGATGATGCCATCATTGCTCCATTCAGCCACACTGGAAATTTCAGAGTCCTCTTCAACTTCTTTCTCTTCTTCTCTGCCCACATCCAACCAGTGATCCTGTGTGGCACTGCCTTTTGATTCTCTCCCATCTGCCCTTCTCCTTTGTAAACCAATTTGTACCACCCTGATCCATGCACCTCAAGTGCCTACGGAACTGATTTTGTGGTATCTAACTTTGCTTACCTTCTACTTGTACTGTCCAATCCATTTGTCCATCTTCCTCTAAGGCAAGTTCCATCGGTCTCTGTTTTCCCATCTGGAGATGAAAGGATTGGTTGTATTGTAAAAGAGGCTCCCAACTTTTTCACGACTCAAGACCCCCTTTTCTTTTGTTTTTAATTTGTGGAGCCCATGATTAGAAAAAAAAATTCTAATGTTAAAATTTTCATTTGCTAAGAAACAATTAACTTGTTTTCCCATTAAAAAAAAAATAATCGGGGCACCTGGGTGGCTCAGTCGGTTGGGCATACGACTCTTGATTTCAGCTCAGGTCCTGATTGCAGGGTCATGGGATCAAGCTCCTGATCTCAGGGTTGGGCTCCGTGCTCAGCAGGGAGTCTGCTGGAGATTCTCTCCCTTTGCGCCTCCCCCTGCTCCTACTCTCTCTCTCTCTTCTCTCTCTGTCTCTCTAAAATAATAAATAAATAAATCTTTTTAAAAGTAAAAATAAATAATCAGACTTCATAACTGCCAATTAATGCTTCTGATCAGTGCCCCAGTTTGATTAATTCTAACCCCAAACAAATAACATTCATGCTGCAGTTGAAATGTACAGCCTTATTATGGAGAGGTGCATGGCTCCCTGTAGTCTTTCTGAAATCTTGACAACCCCTCGAGAACCCTCGGTGTGATTGCCATGCCTCCTGGATGGTGACCACTGGGTAAGTAATCTCTAAGGAATCTTTCAGCCCTGCCAGTCTGTGATTCCTAAAGTACAGCACTGATCATGTATCTCCCCTGTTGATTATCCTGTAAGGGCTCCCCATTGCCTCCTAAATTAACTACAAACTACTTAGCCTGGAATTCAAAGCCTGCCACGCTCCAGCCCTAACATAATGTTTTTTTAAATTGTGAGCTGACAGCCGTGCTTGCATGAGCAACAAACTATTAAGTGCAAGCATACATGCAGAGTTTACTGTTCTAATCACAAATAAAACTGACAACAAAGTTAATCTGACACATACTTAATGATATACCTAATGGTTATTGTGTTGGGTGGTAATTAGTCATAAATGGTAAGCAGTTCGCATAAATGATTGTAATTAGTATTACTTTTCCACACTCAGACCAATTTTTCCAGTTTCCTTCCATACTATTAGTTCTTCAGCATCCCTAATCAGCATCCGTGCTGACAATTTTCGCTGATACCATGTACCATTTAATCATCATCATCACATACATGCGCACACTCTTCCATACATTATGAGACAAAAGGTCTTGGCTCTTCCTCTCTAGCAGCTGAGGTTTTGCTGTGCTCCCACCCCCACTGCCTCCTGGGACTGAGGTCCCCATGATAGGGTCACGTGCTTTGTCTCCTTTCTCCTGCCCAGCCCCCAACCCCAAGCCCAAAGCCTCTTCTACTCATCCCTATACTTGGGGTGTTCTGAGTGGCTCATCTCTATTTCAACCCCAGAAAGCTGGTAGCTGCAGAAACTCATTCCCTTACAGCTATATTGTTTTTGGAGAGCAGAGGAAAAGCTACATTACATTTCCTGGGTTGTGCTGATGCAAGAGGAAAGGTCAATGAGAGAAGGGCCTTTCAGGGTTGTCAGTCCCGGATAGAAAGCATAATAAAGGGAGGTGGCAGCCGCTGGGGGCTCAGAGAGGAGAGATGTATTTACATCAGAATATGGTCATGGCTAAAACTTCATAATTGCAAACACAGGTATTAAAATGAAGGCAAATAAGATCTCAATTATGCAGTTATTTGAAAATATTCCAGGTATTTCTTAAAGTCTGTACTCGTCTTTGCTATATTATGTGCAAAGGCTCCTGAACCAGAAGTCAGAAGAGCAGGAGAGCAGTACTGCACAGGTTTCCCTTACTGGCTCACTGTGGGACAGTGGGCAAGCCAATGGCCTCTCTAATTGTGCATCTGTAAAATGGGTTTTAATCCCAATGGTGCTGCTGTTTGACTAGGTACCCAGTCTTAAAACCTCGGAGACATCCTCAGGGCCTGCTGCCATGCATACCTCATCTCATTGGCCACCAAGTCCTGTATACGCTGGTTCCTAAATAATTTGAAGCAACCTGCTTCTCTCTATCCTTACCGCCAGCATCTGAATTGAGGCCCCCATCATCTCTCATCTGGACCACTGTGATAGCCTTCTAACTGGTCTCATTTCCATTCGTGCTATTTTCAAATCCATTCTCCTCATGGCACATAGCATGATCACTTTGTAAATTTATTTAAAATTTGCATAACATAAAATGAAGCATTTTAAGCATGCAATTCAAAGGCATTTAGTACATTCCCAGTGTTAGGCAACCATCACTTCTATTTAATTCCAAAACACCTTCATCACTCCAAAAGGAAATCCCATACCCATTAAGCAGTCACTACCCATTCTCCCTTACCCCAGCTCTGGAAACCACTAATCTGCTTTCTGTTTCTATAGATTTACCAATTCTAGATTATTTAATATACATGGAATCATATAATATGTGACCTTTTCTCTTTGGTTTCTTTTGATCAGCATGTTTTAGAGGTTCATCCATGTTGTAACATGTATCACTATATCATTTCTTTTCAAGGCCAAATAATATTCAATTGTATGGGTATACCATATTTGTTTGTCTACTCATCAGCTGATAGACACTTGTTATTCTTTCCCATCTTGAGGCTAAAGTGAGTAGTGCTGATATGAACATTTGTATGCATTCATTTGCTTAAATATGTTTTCAATTCTTTTTTTAAAATACACTCTTAAGTCTTATATTTATTTAAAGATTTTATGTATTTATTCATGAGAGACACAGAGAGAGAAGCAGAGATACAGGCAGAGGGAGAAGCAGGCTCCATACAAGGAGCCCGATGTGGGACTTGATCCCAGAACCAGGATCACACCCTGGGCTGAAGGCAGACACTCAACCACTGAGCCACCCAGGCGTCCCTATGTTTTTAATTCTTTTGTAGGAATGGAATTGCTGGTTCCTATGGTGATTCAATGTTTAACATTTTGAAGAATCAGCCAAAGTGTTTTCCAAAGCAAGTACACCATTTCACATTCTCACTACCAGCATGTTGGCTATTTATTTATATTCACTGGGGAAATATCTATTTAAGTCCTCTGACTACTCCTCAATCAGGTTGTTTGTCTTTTTGTTGTTGAGTTATAAGAGCTCTTTACGTATTATGGATACTAAATCCTTTACATATGTGATTTGCAAATATTTTCTTCTATTCTTTAGGTTATCTTTTCACTATCTTGATAGTGCCCTCTGAAACATATAAAGTTTGAATTTTGATGAATTCTATGTTATCCATTTTTTCTTTTGTTATCTATGTTTTGATGTCATATCTAAGAATCCATTGCCAAATCCAATGATATGAAGATATATCCTACATTTCCCTCTAAGAGTTTTACAATATTTGTTCTTACATTTAAGTCTTTGATCCATTTCTAGTTAATTTTTATATGTAGTCTTAACTAGGGAGTCCAAATTCAATCTTTTGCATGTCACTATTCAATTTTGCAAGAACCATTTGTTGAAAAGACTATTATTTCCTAATTGAATGGACTTAGCACCCTTGTCAAAAATCAATTGACAATAGATACATTAATCTAGACTCTCATTTCTATCCCACTGATCTATATGTCCATCTATATGTCTGTACCACACTGTTTGATAACTGTAAGTTTTGTAGTAAGTTTGAGTCATCCAATGTTATTTTTGTTTTTCAAAACTGTTTTGACTTTTGGGGTCCCTTGCAATTCCACATGACATTTAGGATCTGTTTTTCCATTTCTGCAAAAAAAAAAAAAGCCATTGAGACTTTTGATAGGGATTGCATTGAAGCTGTAGATTGCCTTGGATAGTGTCACCATTAAAGCAATATTGTCTCCCAATCCATGAACATGAGGCATCTCCATTTATTTAGGTCTTTATAATTTCTTTCAAATATGTTTTGAAGGGGCACCTGGGTGGCTCAGTGGTTGAGTGTCTGCCTTCAGCTCAGGTCGTGATCCCGGGGTTCCGAGATCAAGTCCTACATTGGGTTCCCGCAGGGAGCCTGCTTCTCCCTCTGCCTGTGTTTCTGCCTCTCTCTGTGTGTCTCTCATGAATAAATACATAAATAAATAAAATCTAAAAAAACAAATATGTTTTGTTTTCAGAGTATAAGTTTTATACTTCTTTTATTAAATTCATTCCTAAACATATTATTCTTTTTGATGCTATTATAAATGAAACTGTCTTCATAATTTCATTTAAAGATGACTAAGCACTAAAGTATGAAAATTTAACAGATTTTTGGGTATTGATTTTGTATAATACAACTTTGCTGAATTCATTTATTAGCTCTAATTTTTTGTGGATTCTTTAGGATTTTTTATATATAATTTCATATCATCTGAAAATTGACTTTCCTTTCTTCCTTTCCAATATGAACACTTTTTTTCTTTCTAATTGCCCTAGCTAAAACTTCCAGTACAATGTTAAACAGAAGTAGTAATAGTGGGCACCCTTCTCTTGTTCCTGACCTCAAGGGAAAAGCTTTCAGTCTTTCACCATTGAAAGACCATTATATTAGTTGTCTGTTTTTCATATAGAGCTTTTATATTGACAAATTTTCCTCTATTTCTAGTTTGTGAGTATTTCTATCATGAAACCATAGTGGGTTTTGTCAAATGTCTTTCTAGTGTTAATTGAGATGTGCTTTTTTCCCTTTGCCTATTAATGTGGTGTAATACACCAAATGATTTTCATATGTTGAACCATTCTTGCATTCCTAGGATCAACCTCACTTGGTTATGGTGTATTAAACTTTTAAGATGCTGCTGGATTCAGTTTGCTGATATTTTGTTGAGGATTTTTATATCTATATTCATAAGGGATATTAGTATATAGTATTATTTTCTTGTGATGTCCAGTTAGAAATGTTTTTATTTGAACTCCAGTTAATTAACATACAGTATAATATTAGTTTCAGACGTACAATTTAGTGATTCAATACTACCATACAATACCCAGTGCTCATCACAAGTACACTCCTTTACCCCTATGCCCTATTTAACCCATCTCCCCACCCACCTCCCTTTCTGGTCACCATCAGTTCTCTACAGTTAAGAGTAGTGTTTCTCAGAATGCCTGGGTGGCTCCGCAGTTGAGCATCTGCCTTCAGCTCAGGGCATGATCCCAGGATCTGGGATCGAGTCCTGCACTGGACTCCCTGTGGGAACCTGCTTCTCCCTCTGCCTAGGTCTCTGCCTCTGTCTCTCTCTGTGTCTCTCATGAGAAATCAATCAATCAATCAATCTTTAAAAAAAGAGTCTGTTTCTCAGTTTGCCTCTCTCTCTCTCTCTCTTTTATTCCTTTGCTCACTTGTTTTGTTTCTTAAATTCCTCACCGGAGTGAAACCATATGATATTCATCTTTATCTAACTACTTATTTCATTTAGCATAATACTGTCTAGCTCCATCCATTTCATTGCAAATGGTAAGATTTCATTCTTTTTAGTGGCTGAGTAATATATGAGTAGGTGTGAATACATATGTATATCTATGTATACACACACACCCCCATACACACATACCACCTCTCCTTTATCCATTCATCTGTCAATGGACACTTGGGCTGTTTCCATGATTTGGCTCTTGTAGATAATGCTGCTATAAATATCAGGGTGCATGTATCCCTTCGATTTAGAATTTTTTTGTATTCTTTGGGTAAACATCTAGTAGTGTAATTGCTGGAACATATGGTAGTTCTATTTTTAAATAATTTATTCACTAACTTATACTTATTTTAGAGAGAGTGTGCATGTGAGCAGGGGAGGGGCAGAGGAAGAGGGATAGAATCTTAAGCAGACTCCACATTGAGCTCAGAGCTCGAGATCATGACCTGAGTTGAAACCAAGAGTTGGAGGTTTGACTGACTGAGCCACCCAGGTGCCCTAGTAGTTCTATTTTAACTTTTTGAAGAACTCCATACTGTTTTCCAGAGTGGCTACACCAGGTTGCACCAACAGTGCAGGAGGGTTTCCCTTTCTCCACATCTTTGCCAATACCTGCTGCTTCCTGTGTTGTTGATTTTAGGCATTCTGACAGGGTAATCTGATATCTCATTGTAGTTTTGATTTGCACTTCCCGGATGATCAGTGATTTCGAGCATCTTGTGATGTTTTTGTATGGCTTTAGTATCAGGGTAATGCTGGCCTAATAGAATGCATTAGAAAGTGTTAATTCCTCACTTACTTTTTGTAAGTTTGAAAAGGATTGATGTTAACTTTTCTTTCAATATTTGGTAGAATTCACCAATGAAGCCATTTGGTCATGGGCTTTTCTTTTTTTAGGATGTTGTTTACTGATTCAGTCTCTGCACTTGCTTTAAGTCAATTCATATTTCGTATTTATTTTAAGTCAGTTTTGGTAATTTGTGTGCCACTAGAAATTCGTCCATTTTATATAGGTTATCTAATTTGTTGGCATATAATTTTCATAGTACTTTGTTATAGTCCTTTCTGTTTCTTTAAGGTCTGGAGTAATAATGTCACTTTCATTTATAATTTTAGTAATTTAAACCTTCTCTCCTGTTTTCCTGATCAGTCTAAAATAAAGGTTTCTCAGTTTTGTTGATCTTTTCAAAAGAGCCAACTTTTGATTTCATTGATTCTCTCTATTGTTTTTATATTCTTTATTTTAATTATCTGCACTCTAATACTTATTATTTCCTTCCTTCTCGTAGCTTTTGATATTAGCTTGCTCTTCTTTTCCTTAAGGTGTAAAGTCAGGTTATTGATTTGGGATCTTTCTTCTCTTATAATACAAGCAGCTATAAATTTACATTTTGTAAATTTATAAATTTACATTTTGTAAATTTATAAATTGTAAATTTATAAATTTACAGCTATAAATTTCCCTCTGAGCACGACTTTTCTTTGACCCAATACATGTCAGTATGTTGTGTTTTCTGTGTGTGTGTGTTTATTTGTTTTTATTCATCTCAAAGTATTTTCTAATGTTACTTGTAATTTCTTTTGCAACTCAATGGTTAAGAGTGTGTTAATTTTTACATTTAGAGAAATTTGTGTTTTCCTCCTGTTATTGCTTTCTAGTTTCATCCCAGTGTGATTAGATTCTTTGTATGATTTGAAAATTTTCATTTATTGAAACTTCTCTTGTGACTTAACGTATAACTTACCCTAAAGATTGTTCCACGTGCACTTGAAAAGAATTTGCTTCCTCCTGCTGTTAGACCGTATGTTGTATATATGTCTGCTAAATCTAATTAGTTTTAAAGTGTTGTTCAATCTCCAGTTTTCTTATTAATTTTCTACTTGTTCTATCCATTATTCGACATGGGATATTTAAGTCTACTAACTACTATTGTACAGATGTCTATTACTCCTTCAATTCTATCAGTTTTTCCTTCATATATTTTGGGGCTCTGTTATTAAGCTCATATATGTTTATCATTGCTATATTTTCTTGATGAATTATCCCTTTGATGAATTATGTACGTAATGCATCCTTTGTCTCTTGTGGCAATTTTTGACTTAAAGTCTATTTTGTCTGATATTAGTATAGCCACACCAGCTCTTCTGGTTACTATTTGCATGGAACATATTTTCCCTTCCTCTTATTTTCAACCGATTTGTGTCTTTGAATCTAGTTACTCTTCTATGGTTGGATATTTGAACTATGTTTATTTGTCCATTCTGCCAATGTCTGCCTTTTACTTGGAGAGTTCGGAGAGTTTAAACCATTTTATCTAAAGTGATTACTGGGGCACTTGGCTCACTCAACTCTTGATCATGGGGTTCTGAGTTTGAGCCCCAAGTTGGGCATAGAGATTACTGTTAAAAAGTTTAAAAATGAATAAATACTGATAAGACCAGACTTAACTTTTGCCATTTTGTTAATTGTTTTCTGTAGGTCTGATACTTTTTTTCACTCCTTAATTTCTCCATTACTACCTTCTGTTGTGACTGATTTTTCCCCCTAGTGTACCATTTTGATCCTCTCTGTTATTTTCTGTACATTTTTAGTTTATTTCTCAGTGGTTACCTTGAGGATTACTATGAATATCTTAATTTTGAAACAATTAAGTTTAAATTAGGACCAACCTCCTTTCAACAGTATACAAAATTCTGCTGCTTTACAATTCTTTCCACTCTTTATGTTACTGTCACAAACTTTATCTATCGGCATTGTGTGTCCATCAACAAAGACTTATAATAATTTTAAACATTTACCTTTTCGTTTTTTTAGTTTTTAAAAAGATTTTATTTATTTATTTATGAGAGAGAGAGAGAGAGGGGCAGAGACATAGGCAGAGGGAGAAGCAGGCTCCCTGCAAGGAGCCTGATGCAGGACCCTATCCTAGACCCTGGGATCACAACCTGAACCAAGGGCAGACGCTCAACTACTGAGCCACCCAGGTGTCCCAGTTTTTAAAATTTTTAAAACGATTTTATTTATTGATTTGACAGAGGGAGAGCACAAGCACAAACAGGGGGAGTGGCAGAGGGAGAGGGAGAAGCAGGCTCCTCGCTGAGCAGGAAGCCTGATGTGGGGCTGGATCCCAGGACCCTGGGATCAGGACCCAAGTTGAAGGCAGATGCCTAACCAACTGAGCCTCCAAACATTTGGAGCCAGCCCCAAATATTTGCCTTTTAAATCATATAGGAAAAAAAAGAATTTAAAACCAAAAATGCAATACTATTCTCTTTTCCATTTATTTTTATGACTATCTTTACTGCTCCACCTTATTTCTTTGTTTGCTTTCTTTTTTTTTTTTTTTTTTTAGGATTTGAATATATCTTTTTTTTTTAATTTATTTTTTTATTGGTGTTCAATTTACTAACATACAGAATAACACCCAGTGCCCGTCACCCATTCACTCCCACCCCCCGCCCTCCTCCCCTTCTACCACCCCTAGTTCGTTTCGCAGAGTTAGCAGTCTTTACGTTCTGTCTCCCTTTCTGATATTTCCCACACATTTCTTCTCCCTTCCCTTATTTTCCCTTTCACTATTATTTATATTCCCCAAATGAATGAGAACATATAATGTTTGTCCTTCTCCGACTGACTTACTTCACTCAGCATAATACCTTCCAGTTCCATCCACGTTGAAGCAAATGGTGGGTATTTGTCATTTCTAATAGCTGAGGAATATTCCATTGTATACATAAACCACATCTTCTTTATCCATTCATCTTTCGTTGGACACCGAGGCTCCTTCCACAGTTTGGCTATCGTGGCCATTGCTGCTAGAAACATCGGGGTGCAGGTGTCCCGGCGTTTCATTGCATTTGTATCTTTGGGGTAAATCCCCAACAGTGCAATTGCTGGGTCGTAGGGCAGGTATATTTTTAACTGTTTGAGGAACCTCCACACAGTTTTCCAGAGTGGCTGCACCAGTTCACATTCCCACCAACAGTGTAAGAGGGTTCCCTTTTCTCCGCATCCTCTCCAACATTTGTTGTTTCCTGCCTTGTTAATTTGCCCCATTCTCACTGGTGTGAGGTGGTATCTCATTGTAGTTTTGATTTGTTTTGTTTGCTTTCTAATTATTGTTCAGTGTCCTTTCATTTTAGACTAGAGGACTCCCTTTAGCACTTCTTATAAGGTAGGTTTACTAGTGAAAAACTCAGCTTTTATCTTGTTATATCTTAATTTTTTCTTCATTTGTGAAGGATAGTTTCATGGGACATAGAATTTTTAGTTTATAATTCTCTCTTTTAGCACTTTAAATATGTCATACCAGTGTCTTCTGCCCATCATGGTTTCTGAGGATCAATTGGCTATTAATCTTATTGAGTACCCTTTATATATGATGACTTACTTCTGTCTTGCTGACTTCAAGTTTTACTCTTTCTCTTTTATTTTGACAATTTGACTATAATGCATATTAGTGTGGATCTCTTTGAGTTTATACCAGCAGTTCTTTCTGCTCCTTTTTTTTCTCTTCCTCTGAGACTCTTATTAACAATATACTCATTTGTTTGAAGGTTTCCCTCAGGTTTCTTAGTCTCTGTACATTTTTCATTATTTTTTCTTTATGTTCCTCAGATTTGATAATCCCAATCGACCTATCTTCATGTTTTATAATTATTTTTTTTATTCCTGGTTAAATCTGCTGTGGAACCCCTCTTGACTTTTTCATTTTAGTTTTTATGCTTTTGAGTTCCAGAATTTCTATTTCCTTCATTTTTATAATTTTTATCTCTTTATTGATATGCTCTATTTGTGAGACATTGTTCTCCTGATTTCCTTTAGTTTTTTTCCATGGCTTCCTTTAGATCTTTTAGCATATTTGTGACAGTTGCTTTAAAGTCTTTGTAGAGGAAGTCCAGCATTGAACTTTCTCAGGGGCAGTTTCTGATCATTTATTTTTTTCCTGTGCCTGCAACCACTAATCTGTTCCTTTTTTAAAATTATTATTTCAAGAATATTATCTAAATGAAATCACTCAGCACATTTTTCTCTAAAAAGAAAGTTGATATTAGTTGAAAAAAATTAAAATGTACCATTGAGAATGATGGCCAAAGTAAATGGCTATAAAACTCACCTGGAGTAAAGAAGTCAGGGTATCCCTCAGAAGCCTAAATAGAGGATATATTTACCATGGATTATGGCAAAGGAGAGGGGAAAATCGTGGGAAGCAGTGGCAGTGGTCTTTGAAGTGGATGGGGAAATAATATCGATAGCAGCTACCATGTGTTGAGCAATATGTTGTGCTAGGCATTGGTCCAAGGGTTTTATGTATACTATTTCTTTCCTTCCTCCCAACAACCCTGTCTGGTAAGTCCTATTATTGTCCTTCTTTAAAAGTGAAGACACTGAGTTTCAGAAAGGTTAAGTAACCTGCCCAGTTTTATACAATTAGTAAAGTTCAGAGCCACATATCAAATCTGCTTTGTATGGTCATAGGGCAGGTGTCCACATGAAGCTATTGTTTCACTGTAGAGGCTTGGATCAAGAAAGCAGAGTGGTTTTCTATAAAGGCTGTGGGCTTCTATCAGTAATGCCAAGAGACAGGGGGACAATAACCTAGAAAAAGCAAGAGGGGCACCTGGCTGTCAGTAGAGCATGCCATTCCTGATCTCACCCATGTTGGGTGTAAAGATTACTTAAAAATAAATAGTGTAATTTGGTATCAAAAGTTCTATGATAGAATAAGAATCTTTTTTATTTAAGTTATCCATTCTTTGTGATTTTATACACACACACATCTCCTGATTTTATTGACTGTCCTCATCTAAGTAAGAGGAAGGATCTCTTGTTTAGATGATGGCCTTAGAGATGTAACTTTAATTCCTTACGTACCTTACCAAAAGTGTCACATTCTGTCAGTAGTTTTACACAAGGGGCTAGGATATTTTTTCTGTAAAAAAGGACCAGATAGTATTTTTAGCTTTGTTGACCATATAGTATTTGACTCAATGACACTGCTATTACACAAGAGTAGTCACAGACAATACACAAATCAATGAGTACGGCTTTGTTCCAATAAAACTATCTTTGCATACTTTTTATGGCTGTGTAGTATTCCATTGTGTATATATACCACATTTTCCTTATTCATTCATCTATTGACGGACACTTAGGTTATTTCCATGTCTTGGCTATTTTAAATTATGCTGCAATAAATAAGAAGTGGCCCTAAATTGGCCCATAGTCCATAGTTTGCCAACCCTGGTTTTAGAGCATAAGAAACTTCAATGGTTTCAGGAGAATAAATACAAATGGAGGACAGGTCAACAAAGCGGATTACACTAACTTTGGCTTATCTAATATTAAGATTGCTAGGTTTGTGAACTACTGACCCCATTTAATACAAGCAAATAGTTGTGGTATTTACAGGGTGACAAATTTCATTGCAATCTATGTCTCAACTGCTGAAGAACCACTTCTTTGAAAATACCAGGCTCTATTGAATTGCAGGTTGCAGACCTCCAAAATCAATGTTAAGTTGTCACTTGATACCATTCAATAGTATCCCAAATTTGGTAAAAAAAAAAAACAGTATGCACCTGAATTACCAAGACCTAAACAGACATCGTCACTGACTATGATCAATGAATTCATATTCCTTGAATTCACAACTGGCCTTGAGTAACAAGGGATAATAGAAACCCATGTGGAATCGCAACCAACTTTGGGAACCCTATAAACCTTGCTTGGAATTATTTATTCAGTGATTGCTTTCTCCACTAGCAGGTTCATTTGCCACTGGATCCTAAGCACCTAGCCTAGTTCCTAGCATATAGCACATGCCCAAGAAATATTTTTTTAAGATTTTATTTATTTATTTATGAGAGAGAGAGAGAGAGAGGCAGAGACACAGGCAGAGGGAGAAGCAGGCTCCATGCAGGGAGCCCGACATGGGACTCGATCCCGGGACTCCAGGATTATGCCCCGGGCCGAAGGCAGGCATTAAACCGCTGAGCCACCCAGGGATCCCCTGAAGAAATATTTTTAATGGAATGAATCATTAAATATAGAACTCAGAATTTCCCATACTTTATATATTCTCATTAAGTTAGACTGGTAGATGGTAGTGAAGCCAGTAAGAAGAAGGGAATGCATTTTCTCTTTTTTTTTTTAGACTTGGTTTTAGAGAGAGAAAGTACACATGTGCAAGTGGGGAGTGGGACAGAGAGAGAGAATCTTCAAGCCAACTCCCTGCTGACAGCAGAGTCCCAAGTGGGGCTCCATCTCATGACCCATGGGATCATGACCTGAGCCTAAACCAAGAGGCAGTGGCTCAGTGGACTGAGCTGCCCAGGCGCCCCAGGAAATGCATTTTCAATATTGTTCAATTACTGTTGCATAGAATTCACAGCACAGAAGTATACCCAGAGCAACCGCACCTTCCATGCACAGGAATGACTTCCAATTCATACACAAATTGCTTATGTTTAAATGTTACTTCTGAAGTACATGGGCCATTCTTTTAGGTTAAACTCATCCTATACCCATCCATCCATCCATCCCATCTCTCCAAAAGAAACTAAGTCATAAACTGTTTGCTTAGTCAACTGTTGCTCACAGCCAGAGCAAAGGGAGCCATCCATCCAATCCCACCCAAATGATCATGTGTCCATATTAGCGAGGTCAGATGCCTGAGGTTTGCCTTACTTGAAAGGGGGGAAGCTAGGTTCTAGCAAGCAACCCAGGTGGCAAATGGTGAAAAGAAGAGATGCCAGTGGGTAGTACTCTCCAAGGAGGCTCTGGCAGGATGGATTTGAAGTGGTAAGGCTGCAGGGCACAAAACCAGGATGACAGTTCCTACAATGAGATAAATGACGGCACCCACTCGTGAGAGAACCACAATGGCTCCTGCCCAGGGTGGCTGCGGCCTGCCCACCGGACAGGAGGAGTGCTTGACTAATTGCATGCTGCCTGTCTCTATATAGCACTGTTTGTTTATTGAAGGTCCCCTTCTTTGTCCTGAACAAATTGACCCATTTGCTTCACTTTGTGCATTTAATTTTCATCTGTACGTTTGCAAAATACCCCATCGGTGTTCATTATGGTAAATTAATATTAGTGTTTCTGTAAGACAACCATCAGCCCTCATTTTCACTAACTCTTACCCACCTCTCCCCCCATCCTTGACTAATAGATATCATTTCAACAGTTTGACTAACTGCCGTGTTATAAAAAAAGGCAGTAATTTATACTGATGTAATGGCCGTGATAAAAATCATTTGTGTGCTGATTTTATAAATTAGGGTGGAAATGTGAGTGCCTCTGAAAAATGAAGTGCTACCACATGGATTCCACTGTTGCTAATGCTTCATACCTTTCTGCTTCATTAAACCAATTTCACGGGGAGATGAGTTAGAGGAAGAAGCTGTGCTGCTTATGAGACGCAACAATGGTTTATTGAAAGAAATGGGGCTAAGATTAAATTAAGTGCTACTCGAGAAATATGGAAATACAAAAATACTCGGGCTTCTAGATGAGTAATTCAAAAATACGATAAGTTAGCTCTTTCATACTCCAAAAACTGGCTCATCATAATTGCACAGAACTGAATTCACAGCTTACTAATTAATATTGAAGAGCTTCTTGAAACTACCCTTATGAGTGGGAGGACCCAAGACTGAATTTATCCCATTTCCATTTTGAAATCATGTGAACTCAGAACTTTCTTTTGGATCTATTCTGAGAGAGTTGGATCTTTAGAATGCTTCCTCAGTGGTTTACTCATGCTGGAGAAGTAAATGCCAATCTCAGATATAAGAGGAAGAAGCAAGAGGAAGGCACGTGGCAGACAGTAGTCAAGCCATTCACCAGCAATAGGTAATTACCAAAACTCACTGGGTTGATCTGTTGTCTCTGGATTTCAGGTGAGCACATCACCAACTCAATCTGGATTTATGCTGGCCAACATCTTGCTGCCCCTTTTTGGAGAATGCCCTAAAATGGAGGTGGAGACCCTGAAAAAGATAGCATTGGTTGGGCATGCCCTTAGAGCAGGTACCAAGAGATTGGGATGGAGTCATTTCCACTGTTCATCTAAATTGCCTACTATTTCCCCCATTCTGATGAGTTTGAAGTTTTCACTTTCTAGCAACTAAACCCTATTTGTTCCCTGAGTTGTGAAGGATATAAACACAAAGGGATTCATTCATTAAATAAGAGGCTTATGAATACTTAGTGAGTTTTTTTTTTAATGCAGAATTTCAAAGTGCAGCTGAGGAACTGCCACTTTCCTCTCTCATCACAATGAGATCTCTGTGTATAAGTGACCCAAGTCCTGGGGTTGAGTCCAGCTCTCAGATTAGCACAGAAAACACGTACAGACGTGACTTTCAACCCACCCCCTCCCATAGATGATAAAAGGAGTTCCCAAAAGTTGTGCCTCCAGGATGGGAGGGAAAGATTTCAAGATTGCAATCCTGAGGACTATATACCAAGAGCCAGAGCCATATCCCCACTCAAAAGAGGAAGTCATTGATGTCAGGTCTGCTGCTATCATCCTAAACTTTGGGCTTCAACAGACTTGATTCAAATAGTTAACACAGCATGTTTACAGTTATAGCAAACACTGTTCATCACACTTTTACAGAGAGAACAGAGGGACTTGTGGCAATACCTTTTCAAGGCTCATCCCTGCTACTAGCTGATAGGTATGTTCACAATCATCAGGAAGGGAAGGCTTACAGCCCAGATGCCCCTCAGCTTGATCGTGGTTTGCAAAGCCTGTATCGTGGTTTGAGCATTACAAAAGGCATGTGTTGAGCTCATGATTAAAGAATGAACTTGAGGAAAATAAAGTTTTAGAGAAGTGTCTGCATTTGGGTTAGATACTTCCAGAACGGGGCATAGTTAAGAACTTGGTCTTCAAATAACTGATGATTTTAAGCCTCATCTTCCTGGTCCATAAAGTAAGATCTCTAAAGTTTATACTTTGAAAAAATAAATAAATAAAAAATAAAGTTTATACTCGCCAGAAATTTCTATTGTCTACATGGTCTTCTCTATTAGAAACTGTCTAGAGGAGGCCCCTAACAAGCCTGATGCTAATAGTTACAAAGGAGTTATTTTCTGTCCATGGCTCATAAAAATTACATCAATGTCTAATGTTTTATGTAAATGACACAAAATAGGTTTGAAGGCTCAGGATCACAAAGTTTTAAGGACAAAAAGCATGCATGTGTATTCGGCTGGAGGGAAAAAGGAGAGTCTTAAAAGATAAAGGTGGCTGCATTCACATCCTTCCCTTGTCTGTTGCCCTCCCGCCCAACAATCTAAGATTCTCCAGTCCCAGAGGGAACCTGAGTCTGGGTAAAGTATCCTGTTTTCTCGCACAGCGGCAGTCTATCTCTTGTCCCCACTGTGGTTGGAGCCCTGGAGAGGATTGGCAGTGCCAGGAAGATTCAGGATCCCCTGGGCAGACTATAGGAAAAGCATAGGTTCATATTTTTCACATACTGAAATTGGGGGAAACCGTAAGCCCCTTAAGAGATTTGCTTAAAAATCATACCAAGCACCAAAGAGCAGTTGACTGGGAAATAGGACCCACAGTTCCTAGACTTCGTCTGGGCCAGGGTGTGGGCCAAAAGGTGGCAAGATGAAATGGCTAAGAACCATTGATTGGTAGAAACAGACCGGGCTTAGGGATCCCCCCATATCATGTAAACATTATGGTCATTTGCTGCTCCTTCTGTCCATCTTCTACTAAGCATTACTCTTTCAAGTCAATTTTAATTTATCTCTGAGCCTATACTTCAAACTAAGAATTCTGTTTAGGCTTTACCTCTTCTCCTTTCTTCCCTTTCTGTGCTACTCTCTTTGCAATTGCAGTGGACTTGGGTGCGTGTGTGTGCTTATGTGTGTGTGTGTGTGAGAGAGAGAGAGAGAATGAAAGTGAACATGGTAGCAAAATAGCAGTGAAGGCATTTTAACCTTATATATTACTTCATTTAGTAAGGCACATATACCTACTGAGGATATTAAATCAGTAATTGGCAATGCGTGCATTCATATGGCTACCATTTTGAAAAAACAGAAATTGCTGAGGAAGTTTAAGAACCTACCTTCAGATGCACAGTTAGCATCGCAGTCCAAAAACAGTGGGTCTCAAACTTGAGCAAGCATTAGAATTACCTGTATGGCTCGTTAAAAAGCAGATTGGTGGGCCCCACCCTTAGAGATTCCAGATGCCTAGGCCAGGGGTGAGTCCTTAGATTTTGCATTTCTGACAAGTTCCCAAGTTATGTTGATACTCCTGGTTTGGGAACACAAAACAAGCCCCAGTGCTTTACCCACTTGTACTCAAATGCTTTGAACATTAGAACCACCTAGGGCTCTTTTGAAAAACCCAAAACCCAAACCCAAAGCCCATTCTGCACCTTGTATCAATTAAGTAAAAAAATCTCTGGGGGTAAGACCATATATCAGTATTTTTCCAGCTTCCCAGCCGATCCCAATGTGCAGCCAAGTTTGAGAGCCAGTGCTGTAGAAAGCAAAGGTGATTTCTTACATTTTTGTTTTCGTTTTGTTTTAGCAAGACGAGAGAATATAATTACCTCATGTAGACACAATGCTGATTTTTTTCACATGCTTTCATGTCCAAGTAGTATCAGCAGATGATTTGCCACAGTTCCAAATATTTGTGCTCAATGTCAGGCAGAAGGTGTGGGTGACTGGGAAAATTTAAAGTACAGTCAGTCCCAGAGAGACTAGAAATGTGATAAATCAAAGTCAGGCCTTGGAGCTTCCAGAAATCACCAATCAGAACATCCAAGAGGGGGCCTTAAAAGTAGCTTTTCTGATAACTGCTTAAGAGTTTATGCTTTCTTTTAAGCCAACGGAGGTTCCTTAGGCCCATCCACTTGGATCCCCCCGCCTCCAGCTCAGTTTTTGGAACTATAAAAGCGTTTTTTGTTCTTGCCTAGGTTCTCTCATTGCCAGTACTGGCACTAGAACAGTGGTTCCCCAAATTGCGCATAAGTATCACCTGGGGAGCTTCAAAAATACTAATGCCCATTTCCAACCCACCCACCCTCCAAAGATTGTGATTTCTTAGTCTGGGAGGGCCTGGGCTCTGGAATTTTTAAAAGATTTCTTGATGATAATGATGTGCAGACAATTTGGGAACCACAGGGTTAGAACAATGAATCCTGTTACTGCTCCATTCTGCTAGAGTTTCTGCTTGCCTTGTCCACCCAATATGGACTCCAAATTCTTCACCTCTGGGCACTATCTGCAACACAACTGAAGACATTCTTCCACTTGGGGCTTGAGGAGTTAGGTGGTAATGACTGAACTTTTACTGTGGAATGGGAAAGGTGCCTCAGTAACTGAAACATCTAGCCCCTTGCTGTTTAATGTATGGTCTGTAGCCAACATCATCAGCATCACCTGGGAACATTTTAGAGCTGCAAGTGCTTGAGGCCCATCCCATACCTGCTGACTTCTCAGGTGATGTGTATGTACATTGAAGTCTGAGAGTTACTTAAAACATTTTTTAAAAAGGGGTGCCTAGGTGGCTCAGTCAGTTAAGCATCCGACCCTTGATCTTAGCTCAGGTCTTCATCTCAGGGTCGTGAGCTCAAGCCTCACCTTGGGGCCTATCTAAAAGAAAAGTCTGAGAATTACTAGTCTTCTTACCTCAGGTACTGTCCCTGGAAAATGGCTTTTCACTCATCTGGGATTGTCGGATTCAGCAAATAAAAATACAGGATGATCAGTTAAATTTGAATTTCAGATAAAGGACAAATAATATATAGTATTTCCCATGACATATTGTCATCCTGTATTTTATTAGGCAAACTTATAGCCCCTCACATTCAAGGACTGATACTACAAAGATACCTATCTCAGTTTTCCTCTGGGACCATGACCATGTTCTCTTGCACTTCATGTCTTTCAAGTCATTCCAGATAGACATTTGGTCTGATACAGACTGGGTCTTGAGACCCAATCCCAACATAGGTGCTTGACGTCCAGCTTTGTGCCATGCTAACTCAAGCCTCATAAATGCCAACTGGTCAGCTCTTACATCATGTCTAATACCTCCTATCATTGGAGCTATGCCATTCCTTATCCAAATGTGGCTAAAGAAATAGCATCTCTCCCAGTTTTGCCTGAATCTTCTTTCATCGCCTGGATTCTGAGTCATTCATTGAGCTTCCTCTGTGCACCTTACAATGTGTTGCCTGGTCTAGACCAATTTTGTAGTGTAAAGGTCACTTCTTGGGGTGGGGGCTGGGGAGTGGCTTTTACACCAGTGGCAGAGATTTCACAGTCCCTGTGTCCTCAGTTGTTCCATGGTAACACTCCAAGTATAGAATCCTCTTCGTTCTACAAATCCAGATATCCCAGTTCCTAACTAGCTAATGTACAGACCTGTTCAAAATTGAAACTTAACGAGGATGGTTTCATCTGTAAAATGCCTGAAGCTTCCTATCCGGGTATACACACTGCCATGTGAATATGCTTCTTGCTAAGCTCAGTTCAGGTGGGAAGTAGCATATAGGCCATTCATGTCTAGGGATAAGAAAAGAAACCCTCATCAAGTTGGCTGCACCCGACAAAACCACTTCAGTATGCAGAAGTCTGTGACTGTGTGCTATTTTGTATATCACATGGTCAGCCATTCCCGTTTCATTTATACACTCATGCAGTTAGTCAGTTCCAAATATTCTTTGGGAGGAGATGATAAGTCTCCCTCCCCCAAATGCACCTTCCCATATTGTTTACACACAGCCTCAGAGAATCCTACCCATGAGGTCTGTAGCCTCAAGACTGAAAATATTTGTTCTATATGATGAACAGGGGCTTGGCTCCTACATAAACATTAGCATCATTTCTATTATCATCATAATAACCTCATAAATTTGTATAGTGCTTGATGGTGAAACACTTTCAGATCCCTTATCTGAGTCCTACAACTCTTGGGACTAGGTGTTTTACTCTCTATTCTACAGACATCTTAAGGCACTTTGCCATTAAACTCTACGTTATTATAATCAAACTAATTATTTGACATTATGTGGCCCCCCCAAAATCCGTATCATCTGAATTAAGATTTTAAAAATCAAATATCAGTCCCTGAGTGAAGAGATCCACCCTCCCCATTTGGGTGAGTATCCTCCATCCCCTGAGGGTCCAGATAGAACAGAAAGGGGAAGGAGGGCATGAAAGACACAAAAATATAAAGATAAGCTCAGAATACTGGAAAATATTTCATAGACTGAAATTTTAAAAAGGATATTGTCATTAACATTTTTTATTTTTTCACTTTTACTGAAATATGTAATGTTATGAGCGCTGATATTTACAATGGTAGAATGCTATTAGCACAGGAATTTGTTTAAACAACCATTAGGCCAAATTCTCTTTAATTCTCAAAATAAAACAGTTTAAAAAATGGCTTAGGAAGTTATTTTCAAAATAACACATCTACTTTAAAAATACACTTTAACTTACTATGACACCTGATAATGTGTCATCTATTTAAATTACAACTACCATTATTGAACAACAGATAACAAGAAATTGGCACTTTAAAATTTCACTGTTATGTCAATAATACTTTTTTTAAGTTAATACCTTTGACATAGGTTTTAGTTGTTTGCAATCTGTTACCTTCTTTGTTTTATTATGATATACTAGTTTATTAAAATATATGTAATCTAAAAAAATATCAAAAAAATAAAAATGAAATATCAAATTGATGTAGGTAGCTAAACATCATCATAGAAAGTAGCAACAAGAGGGACATTGGATAACTGGTTGCCTGCTTGCTTTTCTAGGACATGGTCCCTACTACCCTTTATTTCTTCTGTCCTTACCAGTTTTTTCACCTGTAACTCTCTAGTGGAAAGAGTTTTCGGGATGGAAGGGCTAAAATTCAAATCCCATGTTTGCCAAGTGAAATTAGGCAAGTCACTTAAACTCTTGTTCTCAGGTTTCTCATATTTATTTTTTAAAAAATATTTTGTTTATTTATTAATGACAGAGAGAGAGAGAGAGAGAAAGGCAGAGACACAGGCAGAGGGAGAAGCAGGCTCCATGCAGGGAGCCTGAGGTGGGATTTGATCCAGGATCTCCAGGATCACACCCTGGGCTGAAGATGGAGCTAAACTGCTGGGCCACCGGGGCTGCCCAGGTTTCTCATATTTTAAATGGGGTTAATAAGAGTAGCGACTTCAAAGGGTTATTGAGAGCATTAGACAAAATTATGTATGTAAAGCACTCAGTGAGGGAGTGAGCAATAGGCACTCATGAAGTAATAACCCCCTGTCCCCCAACAAAAAGAATCGTGCATCTCTTAACAGCACTCTGTTCCCCAAATGCCTGAAATATGGAAAAATGCTATTTCTCACAGTGTTCAAACACTATAAGCTACTTTAAAAAACTGAAGTTAGGGGCACCTGGGTGGTTCTTGGTGTCAAGTATACACTTGATTAAGTGCCTCTAGATTTGGGCTCAAGTCATGATCTCAGGGTGGTGAAATTGGGCCCTACAATGGGGCTCCACACTTGGCATGGAGCCTGCTTGGGGTTCTCTCTCTTCTTCTCCCTCTATCCCACCCCACAACCGCTTGCATGCTTTCTCTCTTCCTCTCTCAAAAAAAAGAACTGAAACCATTCAGAGTATATACTCTGAGCACAGTGGGATCAAACTAAAAATCAATAACAGAAAGATAACGAAAGATCTTCCAAACATTCGGAAATTAAGCAATACACTTCTAAATAATCCATGGATCATAAAGTTTCAAATAAAAAATTTAAAATATAGAGAACTGAATAAATAAAATCTTTTAAAAAATAAATAAAATATAGAGAACTGAATGAGAATGAAAATACAATCTATTAAAACATATGGGATTCAGCTATATCAGTGTGGAAAGGCAAATGTATAGCACTAAATGCTAATATGAGAAAGCAAGATACATCTCAAATCAATCATCTAAATTCCTATACCTTAAAAAAAGAAGAGCAAAATAAACCCAAAGCAAGCAGAAGGAAGGAAGAAAAGGATAAAGCTGCAAACAAATCAATAAAACTGAAAATAGAAAAACAGGAGAGAAAAATCAATGAAACAAAGCACGGATTCTTTGAAAAAAAAATCAATAAAAGACTGAGAAAGATGAAAAGAGAGAAGACACAAACAACATCCGGCACAAAGCAGGAATAACACTACAGAGCATGTATCCATTAAAGGAAAAATAAGAGAATGCTACAAACAACTGTAGGCTCATTAATTTGATAACTAAGATGAAATAGAAACAATTCCTTGAAAAGCACAACTTACCAAACTTCAGTGGAGTTGAAATAGGCATCGTCTTTGGTCCTATGACCATTAAAGAAATTGTATTTAATTAAAAACTCCCCCTAAAAGATAATATCCAAGCTCAGATGGTTTCATTGGAGAATTCTACCAAACATTTAAAGGATTAACACCAATCTTACACAAATTCTTTCAGAAAATAAAATAAGGGGATCTCTGGGTGGCGCAGCGGTTTAGCGCCTGCCTTCGGCCCAGGGCGCGATCCTGGAGACCCGGGATCGAATCCCACGTCGGGCTCCCGGTGCATGGAGCCTGCTTCTCCCTCTGCCTATGTCTCTGCCTCTCTCTCTCTCTCTCTCTCTCTCTCTGTGTGTGTGTGACTATCATAAATAAATAAAAATAAAAAAGAAAATAAAATAAGAAGCACTTTCTGACTCATTTTCTATGGCAAGCATTACTTTGATTCGAAAACCAGACTTAGTACAAAAAAAAGAAAGAAAAAAGGAAACTGCAGACCAATATCCATTAAGAACTTTAATTCCTCAAAAAGTATTGACTCCAATATAGCAATGTATAAAAATATTAGCAACTCAAATACAGCAACGTACAAAAAGAATTACAAACAGTGACCAAATGGGATTTATTAACCAAGGCTGGCTCACTATCCCAAAATCAATGAAAAAAATCAATTGATGTAACCTCTATATCAATAGCCTGAAGGAGAAAAATCAAATGACCATATTAATAGTTTCAGAAAAAAGCAGTTGACAAAATTCAACTACCATTCATAACTTAAAAAACAAAATGAAATCTCTTAGCAAATTAAGAATGAAGAAAGACAACCTCAACTTGATGAAGAGCTTCTACAAACCCACAGCTAACATCATTCATAACGGTGAAAGGCTGAAGGCTTTTCCGCCCTAAAATTCAAAATAAAGCAATGATGTCAACTTTCACTACTCTTACTCAACATAGTACTAGGAGTTCTAGCCCTGTGACAGGCAGGAAGAAATAAAAGGCATATAGATTGAAAAGGAAGAAATAAAACTATATTGCAGATGACATGATTGTATAAATACAAAATCCCAAGAAATTGATACAAAACTCTTGCAACTTAGAAATTAATCCATTAAGGTTGCAAGATACAAGACACAAAATATCAATTGCATTCCTTATGCTAACAATGAACATCTAAAAACCAAAACGGAAAACCAGTATAATTTACAATCACTTTAAGAAAAATGAACTAGGGGATCCCTGGGTGACTCAGCGGTTTAGCGCCTGCCTTCGGTCCAGAGTGTGATCCTGGAGTCCCGGGATCAAGTCCCACATCAGGCTCCCTGCATGGAGCCTGCTTCTCCCTCTGCCTGTGTCTCTGCCTCTCTCTCTCTCTCTCAGTCTGTGTCTCTCATGAATAAATAAATAAAATATTTAAAAAAGAAAAAAATAAAAATGAACTAGGTGCATATCTAACAAAACACGTACAGACTTGTGCACTTGAATTACAAAACATTGATGAAAGAAATCAAAGAACACCTAAATAAATGGAGGAATATATTGTGTTCATGGGTTGGAAGACTCATCGGAGTAAAAATGCCAATTCCTCCCTAACCAATCTATAGATTTCATGCAATTCCTATAAAAATATCAGCAAGGATTGGTAGATACAGACAAGCTTATTCTAAAATTTATATGGAAAGTCATAGGCCCTAGAGTAGCTCAAGCAATCTTGAATAAAAAGAAGAAAGAAGAGGGAGGAATCACTCCACCTGATATTAAGGGTTACTCTATACCTATAATAATCAAGACAGTGTGGTATTGGCCAAAGAATAGACACATAGATCAATGGAACAGAATAGAGAACTCAGGAATAGATTCATACCAATGTGCCTAACGGATGTTTCCCAAAGCTGCAAAGCAATTCAATGGAGGTAATAAACTATTCCCAACAAGTGATACACATGGGCATCCATAGGCACACCTTATACAAAAATGGGTCACAGACTTAAATGTAAAATACATGACTTTCAGGGGAAAAAAAAAACACATAGGGGAAAATCTTTGGGACCAGAGATTTGTATACTTGACACCAGAAGCACAAACCATAAAGGAAACAAGTTGAAAAATTGGACCTTATCAAAATTTAAATATTTTGTTCCGAAAATGCTATGAGCTAGTTTAAAACATCATTCTTGTATAATAAGCAAAATGTTAACAGAATCAGGTGTTTCCAGACATAGCAAAATAGAACCTGGTTTAGTTCACATGTGGAGCTGTGAGTCCACTTTCCTTGGCGGTTAAGTGTGCAAGATATGTGCTCTCGTAGGGCCCGAGTCACTTCCAGGGCACGCATTTCCTGTGGCTAGGACTTTTCTAAAGGTAAGTCAGCTGGAAACAACATACAATGAACATGCACATAGAATGCTGGGCTTTGGAAAAGAAACACATTTGGGTAAAAGTGAGTAAAGAACTTTATAGTAACCTTTTTTGCAATTCTGACCTTACAGTTGATTGAGATTTCAAAATATGGATAAAAATGTCCCTGGGTTTTAAAAACCCACTGATAGAATCAAACGGCTTTGATTTCAACTGCACTTAAATCTCCTACTGCAGTCAAGGAGGAGACCAACACTCAGTGGCAAAATTCGAAACCCAAGGCTGGCCTCTTTATGACAGAGACAAAGTTGATTGCAGTGAACATTCTTGGCATCAGCTCAAGAAGTTTTGAGTTTCTAGATCCTGAAAGGGAAATGCTCTTAGGAGCCTTTCAGATCATTGATGGGGATAGTATTGAGGAGGTGCGGTGTAGACGGGGAGAGGGAGGGGAGAAGAGCTGCTGCCTGGCCTCTGGAATTGGTCTTAACTAACATTTATTAAACCTACTATAGCAAGTGTGTTCACTAGTTTTTTTTTGTTTGTTTGTTTGATGTAATCCTCACTACAGTCTTGGAAAGAGCAAATGCAGGAGGATAATTCAAAACTCAAGGGAGGTAACTCATGTCTGTTGAGTGCTTGCTGTATGTACTGGGCACTCTGCTGTGCACTTTATGCCTTAGAACAATGCAATAAAGTAGATACTATTATCATTTCCATTTTACAGATGAGGCAACAGAGGCTTTGAGAGGGACTTGTCAGCTCACTCTCAGGTTCTGTGTGTGTGTGTGTGTGTGTGTGTTGCATCCTGCAACAAAATATTCCCAATACAAATTCTGCCCAAGATCCATCCTCTAGCAGTTAAAAGGACAGATGAGCAGCTAGCCATCAAGCATCTACCAAGGGCAGCCGGCTGGAACTGGTGGTGGTCCCAGGAAGCCCAGTGACAGGGCTCGCTGTAGCTCTGAAGCAGGGAAAGCAGCATGAGGTTGGCACAGTGTCAAGGGGCGAGGGAAGGGAGGACAGAACCAGAGCCCTAACCAGCATTTTTGGCGCCCGGGGCAAGAAGCGTGAAACTTGCCTTCTCTTCAATGGAAGCTGCTCTTGGAAGGGGGAGGGGCAGCCCTGTGCACAAAAGGTCCCCTGGCTGGTGCGCTCCCAGCCCTTGACCTCGGGCCTCTCGCTCCATCCATCTCTGCGACTGCCAAGGGGGCTGGCCTGGGGCCAGGGTGAGGCTTCCAACAGAGACCAGAGAGGTGGTGGGAGAAAAATGCGGTGCCCTCTAAATTTCTGTGCCCCAGTGACCCCACCCTAGCCGGAGCTCTGGAAAGAACAGAAACAGAATGTTGAGTTGAGAAGGGAGGTGAAGGAAGTCACAGAGGGGCTGACTGGAAGAACAGGGAGAGGTCAGGGGGCCATCAGTCACAGCAATGGGGTTGAAAAAATCCGCCAAAAGATGGAAAGTTTCGGTCATTGGCAGGCATTGCAGAGTTCAAGATCTGAGAGGTGAAGCAGGCAATTCCGAGCGGTGGCAGTAGCTGATGAAGTAGACAGGAGGCCCGAATCACAGGGTCGGGGGGGGGTCAATGAAGCAGGAGGGCTATTCTTTGATTCTACAAGCTTTTATTGAGCACCTACTATGTGCGAGGCTCTGCAATTAGGCACCAGTGATATAGTAGTGAACAAGACACCGTCCTTACCTTTCTTCAAATGTGGGGGGCAAGTGGGGAAATGGGTGAATGGCAAGCAGACAAATACAATACAATGTTAAGATCCCCCAGGACCTCTCCAGATGCTGGGGCAATGGCTCTTGTGCTTGAGAAACTTTCAGTTTATGGAGATCTACTCTACTTCTTCTTCTCTCTCTCTCTCTCTCTTTTTTTAAAGATTATATTCATTTATTTGAGAGAGAGAGAGGGAGAGAGCACAAGTCAGAGGAGAGGCAGAGGGAGAGGGAGAAGCAGGCTCCTCTATGAGCAAGGAGCCCAAGACGGGGCTCGATCCTAGGACCACTGAGCCAAAGGCAGACGCTCAACTGAGTGAGCACCCAGACATCCCAGGAGATCTACTCTACTTCTAAGAAGAACTTAAGAAAGGGAAAATTTAAGTACAAGCAAATAAGTTTGTAACACGGAAGAAGAAATTATTTGCTCTGATTTCTGAGGGAGAGGGTAGGAAAAGAAAAATCAAGAAGGGTTTCATGAAGGCATGGCATATGACAATGAGCAGGGTTTTAAAGGATGGAGGTGGGACTAGGCAAGAATTTTAGGCTGGAGGAACAATTGTGAGTACACATGGTAGCAGAAAAGCACAGATGTATTTGAAGAATGAGGAGTAACTGGGCATGTTTGGAGGTGAAGCTACTAATGGTATTAGCAATGGTGAGACGGTAAGTTAGGGAAGTGGTTTAGAAGGAATTTCCTAAAAAAAGAAGAAGAAGAGGAAGAAGAAGAAGAAGAAGAAGAAGAAGAAGAAGAAGAAGAAGAAGAAGGAGAAGAAGAAGAAGAAGAAAGAATTTCCTGATGCAAGGTCTGGGTAACCGCAGTCAGAAGAGAGAGGCAGAAAGATCTATTTGTTTTTTTAATTTATTTTTATTGGGGTTCAATTTGCCAACATATAGCATAACACCCAGTGCTCATCCCATCAACTGCCCCCCTCAGTGCCCGTCACCCAGTCGCCCCCACCCCCCACCCACCTCCTTTTCTACCACCCCTTGTTCACAGAAAGATCTATTTAGAAGCTATTACAGAGGGGCACCTGGGTGGCTCAGTGGGTTAAGCGACGGACTCTTGATTTCAGCTCAGGTCACGATCTAGTGGCCCTGGGTTCGAGCCCCACATCAGGATCCACACTCAGCACCATCTCCTTGAGATTCTAGCCCTCTGCCCTTTCCCCTTCCCCCTGCTCACACACTCTCTCTCTAAATAAATAAAATCTTTAAATATAAAATTGAAGCTATCACAGACGTTCAAGTGCAAGCCAAGGTCCAGATGTAAGACAGTGGGAATGGAAAGGGAAGGGGAGTGGTGGGGGGATACAAGAGGCTCTAGAGATGGGCTTCACAGGCTGTATCAACCAAATAAATGTGGGAAGAATGAGAGAAGACATATCTATGCCAGACCCTTCTTTCCAACTCAGGATGTCTTCTTATTGACTTCTGAGTTAAGAACACTTTCCTCACTTAAATACATAAGAAACCACGGAGCTAAAGAGATGCAATGACATTGAAAACCAGCAACATACCCAACCATGTGCCATAGTCCTGGCAGAAAGTCCTTAAACAAAGCATGGGTGGGTGCCGAAGCAGCACAGCTGGGCCAGGAAAAAATAAATTGTTTGTAAGTAATAATAACTTTTAAAATAATAAAATATTTTTAAAATGTGGTATACCCACGCACACAATGGAATTTTAGCCATAAAACATAAGGAAACTGGGCAGCCCAGGTGGCTCAGCGGTTTAGCACCGCCTGCAGCCCAGGGCGTGATCCTGGAGACCCGGGATCGAGTCCCACGTCAGGCTCCCCGCATGGAGCCTGCTTCTCCCTCTGCCTGTGTCTCTGCCTCTCTCTCTCTCTCTCTCTCTCTCTCTCTGTGTGTGTGTCTCATGAATAAATAATAAATAAAATCTTTTAAAAAATAAGGAAACCCTGCCATTTGTGACAACATGGATGGACCTGGAGGGCATTATACTAGATGAAATAAATCAGACAGAGAAGACAAATATTGTATGATCTCACATATACCCCACTGAACTCAGATACGTAGAACAGACTGGTGGTGTGAAATGGTTGAAGGGGATTCAAAGGTACAAACTTCCAGTTATAAAAGAAACAAGTCAAAAAATAAAAGAAACAAGTCATGGGGCGCCTGGGTGATGCAGTCGGTTAAGCAACCAACTCTTGATTTTGGCTCCGGTCATGATCTCAGGGTCATGAGATCGAGCCCCACCTGGGGCTCCATGCTGGGCGTGGAGTCTGCTTAATATTCTCCCTCTCCCTCTGCCCCTCCTTGCCTCAAAATAAATTAATATATTAAAAATGTTTAAAATAAACAAGTCACGGAGATGATAATGCAGTATGGAGACCATAGTTAGTAATATTGTATTGTATGCTTGAAAGTTGCCAAGAGAGCAGATCTTAAAAATTCTCATCACGAGAAAAAAATTTGTAATTACGTGTGGTGCTGGATGTTAAATTAGACTTATTGTGGTGATCATTTTGCAATATATACAAATATTGTTATGTTGTACACCTGAAACTAACATGATGTTATATGTCAATTATATCTCAATACAAAAAGATAAAAATATTAAAATAATAATACTAAAATAATAATACTTAACAGTTATTGACCTTGTTCTTCGTGCTAACTCCCAGAGAGGCGCTTTATACGCAGTATCTCACTTAATCCTTCTATCTCAGGGAAATGTCCTTACTAAGGTTTAGTCCACGCAGGTTTTAGATCACACAGCTAGTATGTGGCCATTGGAGATTTGAACTCAGGGTCATCTTCCATGCCATCAAGACTGCTTTGGAAACAAGCCCACTGACCTATGCTGTCAGAAACAAGGACCTAGCCCCAAAACAGAAGAAGGCAAGCAACCCTCTCTCTGAGTTAGCCAGAGTTTTGTTTTATTTTGATTTTATCTTTTTTATGCACCTGTTCCATGTAAAATTTGGAGCCATAATTACCAGGAGACAGGCGCCAAATCAACCGAGAATCTGTTAGGTACAGCAAGAGCTGAAAGTATTCAGACACTAAGTAGATACACAAAAAGCAAGAGCTTTCTTATTCATTAGCGATATCCTGTTAGAAATAATAAAAACAAAATAACAAAAACAAATCCCGCTTCCAGCAACAACAATACATTTTAAACAACTAAGAAAAAAATCTTACTAAGAAATGTGTGTCTGGAAAAAAAAAAAGAAATGTGTATATGGGATGGCCTATATGAAAAAAGTTACAAGCCAGGTAATACAGAACCAAAAGCTAAACCATAAATGTTGAAACCATGCAAAGTAATCTTAATAATCCATGGAGAAAATTACAATTGTTCTAGGACCTTTACAAATTTTTATCAAAACACTAAAAATTCTCTTACTGCCCATTCCATTATAAGTTTATAAAGAAATGGGAAAAAATTAAATTACTATTTTGGTAGTACACTGCCATTTAAACCTTAGAAACACTGAATATTAAAATGTTGCATTAAAAAAATAAAAAAAATGTTGCATTACTTTGTAATAAACTTACCAATGTTAGTTTTCACAGTGCTTTCCTTCTCCTCATAACTTACAATACAAGCCAGCGAGCTATATGTTCTACACCTTAACAAATTGGCAAACTCCTTTTAAAGTTCTGGATCAACATTCTGCATTTTATCCTTCACACTTTCAGTGTGGTGAAATCTCTCCAAGAATCCCCTCTACATGTGGATGTTTGCTGGTGTCACTGTCTTTGGGACATCTTTATTCTTTTTGTCACGACAACTTTTCCTAACACCATTTATGTCAATAATTTCACCCTCATTAAATCCCTGGGGCTGGGACACCTGGGTGGTCAGTGGTTGAGCATCTGCCTTCCACTCAGGGCGAGATCCCCGGGTCCTAGGATCGAGGCCCGCATCGGGCTCCCTGCGAGGAGCCTGCTTCTCTGCTTGTGTCTCTGCCTCTCTCTGTGTGTCTCTCATGAATAAGTAAATAAAAATCTTTTTTAAAAAATTTCTCGGGCTGCATTTCTAGGATCTCTCCAATTCCCAAGTTTAGCTATTTCTTTTTTAACCTCACTTATGTTTCTAATCTGTGTTTCGCTTCTAGCAATATCACTTTTGGTTTCTTTGCTGCACTTTTTATCTTTCTTGTCCAATTCATTCTTTCAATGGTCCATTTTATAAAATGTTATGTGAGTTTATCACTGAGAGACAAAGAGGCAACACAACCACACAGTTTTGCTCAGCGAACAATCACCAATAGACTTTGAGAGAAATGATACAACTGCTCACTAATGACACTAAGCTTTTGTTACTCACATGGTGAATTTGTGGACTGAAGAGAGAGCCTAAGTTTGTACTTTATGCAATAACTCAGTTAATACACCACGTTGACTGAAATTCAATCGTGTTGTCAGCAGCCTGGTGTTATTTAATTAAATCATGGTAAGTGAAAATCGTGAATATCAGAACCATGCAAAGAGAGGACTGCCTGTACTTTACGTAAAGGCCCCAGCCCACTTTAATAAATGGAGAGATACCACACTTAGTTTTTACAAAATACTTACTGTGTGTCATGTGCTGTTCTAAGTTCCTGTTTACACAGGTGTTAATTTACTTAACCTGTACACAAACCCTACAAGTAAGTACTAATAGTATTTTCATTTTACAGATTAAGAAACTGGAACATAGGGGCACCTGGACATCTCAGTCAGTAAAGTGTCCCACTCTTGATTTCGCCTTGAGTCATGATCCCAGGATCGTGAGATGAAGCCCTGCATCAGGCTCCGCACTGGGCACGGAACCTGCTTAAGATTCTCTCTATCCTTCTGCCTCTGACCCTCCCCTTTGCCCCCCTCCCAAAAAAGAAACTGGGCACAGAAAGATTAAGTAACTTTCTAAAAGTCACACAGCTAAGAAATAGCAATGCCAGAATCTGAACCCAAGTAGTCTGACTTCCAAGGCTGAACACTTTACCAATACCTGTGCTGCCTCATATAACTAGAGGGCCAAGATGTTGATTTTTCCCATAGTAACTTATAAGTTTAATGCTATTGCCATAACCACTTCAGCAGGATTTTTATAAGGAGAACTTGAGAGATTCTAAGTTCATTTAGAAAGCAATAGGCTAGAGAAACTATTATCTTCTAATATTAAAACACAATTTAAAGCTACAGTAATTAAAACAAAGCAGCACTAGAACTAGAGTTGAACGACAGACAGATCAAAGGAATGTATGGTGGCCCAGAAAAAGACCGTCACATCTTTAAATGTTTTTTAGTCTAAGAGTAAGTTGTATCCCAAATCAGAAAGAAAATGAAATATAATGTACAAATGGTGTTGGGTGAATTGGTTAACTATGATGAAATAAATAAAATTGGATCACTTCTTCATATTTCACATAAAAATCAATTTCAGGTGGTTTAGAGAGTGGAAAAAATGAAACCATAAATGCATAGACAAGAATAAAAGTGAATTTTTTAAATATCTTGGGGCTAGAGAGGACTTTCTTAATATAAAAGAAATAGAAAAAAGATAATATAGTCAACCATATTCAAAATGAAAACTTTTGTAGATTAAACACGCAATGAACAAAATTAAAAGACCTAAAAAACAAACAAACAAAAAACAAAATTAAAAGACTTACCAAAAACTAAGATTTTTTTGCTTTGAAACAATGTAACAGTGTTTGTAAGTATTGTGATTATGTAAAGAGGTTGTAGAAGGAAGCAGGGAAAACTTACAGCCCAATAGAAAAAAAAAGGAAAGACCAAAAGTAGATGGTACACAAATGAAATATAAAAATCTAATCAATGGCTGACTCCAATAAAAAATATACATATAAAAAATAAAATCTAATCAAGATATTTAAAACGTTAAACTCTATATGTAATAGTAGAAATACAGATTAAAATAACATATGTTTTTGGCCTAGTAATTAGAAAGACATTTTTGTTTGTGTGTATTTTATCACAACATCCACATTTAGTGAGGGTGAGATGAAACAGTAACCCTCACTAAGCCTGCTAGGAGTATACATTGATACACCTTTTCTGGAAAGCAATCTATTAAATTTTTTTTTAAATTCACAACTTTACTTGGTCATCTATCTTCTGGGAATCCTTCCTAAGAATGCTGGTATTATTTATAACATGGACAAACTGAGCACAACAGGACTGCTCACTAAGACAAAAATAGTTAAACAAAATGGGCCACAGTCTTTCAATTTTGCAGCCATTCGTAGTGCTGTTTGCAAAGAATATATAGAAGAATGAGAAAATGCTCAAATATACTCAGGAAGAATTAAGGAGAGGGCGTTCAAAATTACACGCTAGGCTCCCAAATTTTTAAGACAAAAGTAAACATTTGTGTAGAAAATAATACGTGGAAATATAACCAAATGTTATCCCTGGGTGACGGGACTACAGGTTACTTCCATCTTCTTCTCAACTTTCTGCATTTTCCAATTTCCCTAAAACAGACATGTATTTTGTTTATAATTAAAAGAATCAGGATGCCTGGGTGGCTCAGTGGTTTGGCGCTGCCTTCAGCCCAGGGCCTGATCCTAGAGACCCAGGATCGAGTCCCACGTTGGGCTCCCTGCATGGGGCCTGCTTCTCCCTCTGCCTGTGTCTCTGCCTTTCTCTGTGTCTCTCATAAATAAATAAATAAAATATTTTAAAAAAATAAAAAATCATCAACATTGTTTAAACGTTTTTCTCTGCATCCATCCACCCATCCTTCCTCCCACTCACCAGTCCTTTTCCTCATCTCCAAGTCTTAAAAGAAACTTGTATCGTATTCCTTCCCCTGTCCTAGGCTTGCTTCCCTTGCTGCCAAGGGACATCATTCAATCAGTTGATTATGTTCCTTTTAAAGCTCTGTCTCGCCCTTCACGTGGCCCCTCTCTCTCGACCCTTAACATGACCACGTTCCTACCACCCCAAGTGGCTCTCACTTAACCTTGCTTCTTTCTGCCACCACTTTTCACCTTGAACAGCTTGGAAGTGTGGTCTACATTCACTGCCTCCGCCTCTTTACCAACTACTCCTTAAACCTTCACCATCCGGCTTTCAAATGGATTACTGACATGCTTTTCTGGAACGATCACTTCTAATTGCCTACTCCAAGTGCTTCCCACCCGTCCTCCACATTTCCACTCAGTAGGCAGCATGTGCCGGTGCTGATCAAGCTCTTTCACAGAACCGTGGCTTTGGTGGCAGACATTGCCCTTATCTCCTGGCTTCCTGTCCCCCCTGTCCCACCTTCATCCTTCCTCCACCCATCCCTACATGACATGACATTTGCAGTCTCTGCCTCTCCTCTTTTCTTCTCTCTCTAGACTCTTGGCAACTGAGGCTTCTCTTGCAGACCTTTCCTCTCTCTTAAGTTCAAGGCTCATGTTTCCAAGTCCCTGCTCATCCTTTACCGCCACCATGACTGGCATGGATCTCCAATTCCACCTGTGGACAGTCTAAAATCTCTCACCTCCCTAAACCTACTCTTCTTCCAGACTTGTCTGTTTCTACAAATGGTACCATCTAAGTTTCCCTTCAAAATACTTACATGGCTTTGAGAAACAGTCTTTTCCACACGCACTGCCCAAGCCTCAGCTCAGGCTCCTGTCATTTCTTCCTGGAGAGGTGAAGACGGCTGTATCCTGCATCTTTGTATCGGATTGATGGACCTCCTTCCTGGCTGTAGGAACCATGAATGGGAAGCTCCCCATTACCCATTGCAAGTACGTTATTAGAAATGCAGCATAGGGATCCCTGGGTGGCTCAGCGGTTTGGCGCCTGCCTTCGGCCCAGGGCGTGATCCTGGAGTCCCAGGATCGAGTCCCACATCGGGCTCCCTGCACGGAGCCTGCTTCTCCCTCTGCCCGTGTCTCTGCTTCTCTCTGTGTGTCTCTCATGAATAAAAAAATAAAATTAAAAAAAAAAGAAATGCAGCATAGATAACTTATAACTCTTCGAGGATATATTTCCTTACTTAGTCATGTTTTTTTTTAAATATTTTATTTATTTATTCATGAGAGAGACAGAGGGAGAAGCAGGCTCCCTGTGGGGAGTCCAATGCGGCACTCGATCCTAGGACCCTGGGATTACGACCTGAGCCAAAGGCAGACGCTCAACCACTGAGCCACCCAGGTGCCCCCTTCTTACTTAGATTTATTTGAAAGACAGACCACAGTTTCCAGAAGAATTTTGGCATAGAGGTAGAGGAACAGCCTTCCAATCAATTCCATAACTTATGACATGACACAGGGATGGGTTGTATGTGTGACACCAGGGGAACTTCCCTTTTTAGCTAGCAATTCTTGCTAACTAGTAATTAAGTTTTGAAGAGCATTATTTAAAGTGGACGGATGCACCCTCTGCATTTTCGTGGTCTTGGGCAAAACCATGGTCCCCGCACTCTAATGAAGGTTCCGCCTCACAGCGACTGGAATTTTCTTCCTCCACCAGGGAGCTGGCCTTGCACACAGGCTGACAGTTGCAGTCACCAGCAATAGACCTAACAATGATTACCTTCTTTGGGGCTACACAAAGAAGAGGTTGCAGAATGAATTCCTAGACTTTTCGTGAAGAAGAAAAATACAGGGATGCCTGGATGGCTCAGCGGTTGAGCATCTGCCTTTGGCTCAGGGCATGATCCCAGAGTCCCAGGATCAAGTCCCACATTGGGCTTCGTGCATGGAGCCTGCTTCTCCCTCTGCCTGTGTCTCTGCCTCTCTCTCTGTGTGTCTCTCATGAATAAATAAATAAATAAAATCTTTAAAAAAAAAGAAAAGAAGAAAAATACACACATACATGGGGTTTTTCCTTAGTATGATCTTTGTATTTTCCCCTGGTACAGGCCCACTCCTCCACCCACATTATTTACTCCCCCATCTCCCTCTCCACTCTAACCATCTAACCTATAGTAACGACTTACTATGTGTCCTCTCATATTTTTCTTCCTGGCCAAATAATTATATACAAATTACACACATAGCTTAAAACATGTATTTCATAAAAATGAGATATTTAACACACTTTTCTGCATCTTATTTTCATGCATATTTGTAAAGCTCTATTTCATTATTTGGGGTTTTTTCATTATTTTTTATGTCTGCATAATATTCCATTGCATTAGTATAGAGTTGACCCTTGAACAACCTGGGTCTAAACTGGCTTATATACAGCTTTTTATGGAAAAATACAGTACAGTATTGTTAATGGTTTTTTTTTTCTCTTGTGACTTTTTTAAAATAGCATTTTCTTTTCTCTGGCTTACTTTATTGTACGAACACAGTATATGATTCCTATAGCATACCAAATATGTGTTAACTGACTGCTTACATTATCAATAAGGCTTCCAGTCAACAGTAGGCTAAGTTTGGGGGGATTAAAAAGTTATATGTGGATTTTTGACTGCCTAGGGGATTAGTGCCCCAACCCCCAGGTAATTCAAGGGTCAACTGTATTACTAATTTTTCACGCATCCTCTCTATTTATAGCATACTCTTTGTTTTCATTTCAGAGGGGGGGGGGAAATGGGGGTGTGGTGTGTGTGTGCGTGTCCACAAACAATGCTGCAATAAACGTGCTTGTATATAGAGACTTGTGTATTGTGCTTTTATTTCCACGGGACATATTCTCAGGAGCAGGATTGCCTAGGTAAAGCATACTGCAGGATCTTTCAACATCCATTCAGGAAAAAGTACTATCACCTGTCTGATATTTTTAAAATAATTTTCACAAAAAAATAAATAGCAATAAAAATAAAAATAATTTTCACCTGTCTGGTGGATGTAACCCGACACCACATTATTACTTTAGTCTGAGGCTATTTGACCACTAGGGAATTTGAGCATCTCGTCCTAAATTTGCTTAGCCTTTTGGATTATCATTCTGTGAATGTGTCTCTTCACATCCTTTGTGATCTTTATTTTGGGGTGCTCACCCCTTCTATTTAATTTGCAAGACCTCTTTGTATACAGTAGATACACCTTCTATCTGTCCTTTGGGTTACAAATAATTTTATAAATCTATTACTTGTCTGGAGGCGTTGTTGACAGTTTCTTTTGGCATATACAAGTTTTAAATTCATATAGTATCTGGTAGCTCCATCTTTTCTTTTACAGCTTCTTGGTATCCAGTCTTGTCTCCTGCTTGGTCTGTGTAGTCTGCAGGAATTTCCTGCAAGATTTTTATTACTTTGTTTATATTTCAGTCTTCATCTGCAGTTTATTTTAATATATGTTGGAAGATAGTGTCCATGCAATGTTACTTTCCTCTAGGAAGACGTCAGATGTATTATCATTTATTAAATCACCTTTTTCCACAATAAATTAAAATGTCATTTTGTGGGACTAGATATCCAGACACATTATAAAGCCACTGCAATCTAATTAAATCAACATACTATTAGCATTGGACCAGACAAATTAGATAAATTTGAAAAGAGAATCATATACTTGCTGCATGGAAAGACTCAATTTTCAGAGGAGTTCTCTCCCTCCTTTGAGTCCCCAAAGAAGAACATGGGGAACCTCAAAGGGATATTATAAGGATAAAGGAAACAAGGCATGGAAAGCACTTAGCGTGACGCCTGGCACATCGTATGCCTGTAATTAATAAGCCTGACGTTATGGCCAATCTCTTGACACCTATTTTGTCTTTGTATGTCTGCCTTTTGCAACTCCACTTGGAGCTCCTGGAGGGCAGTCGTTGTGTCTTAGCTCCCTCGGCACCTAGATTGCCCCTACAGAATTAACCAGGATTTATCCTTGTAGACAACAGCCACGTGCTGTGGAAGTCCTAACTTTACCTACTCTGCAGAAACTAGGCTGACTGAGTCCTCTGTCTTCTGGGATGGACCCTACCACTAGTTGCAAGGCACTGCTGCTGTGGGTTTCTGCTCTGCTGGGACATGCTCAGAGTCAGTGGTAGCTCTTATTCATTGAGCCTCCATACTCTGGGCACTTCTACGGATACACTTGCCTCTGCTTTGTCTTGCTAATGCTCAGCAGTCCTTGGCACAGTGTAGATACGCAGTGAATTACTCTGGGTAACTTTTCTTTATTTGTACAAAATCCACAGACTCCTGGGATAGGAATGTATATTTTTATGAGTTATCTGAGAATTACTTGACAAGAGTTTAGTACTTTTTAAAAAAAATAATTTATCATAAAAATTTGAAAAGTATTTCTTTTATGCCACCTGTTGAAGAAAAAAGATGAAAGAAGACCCCTGGATAAATTTGTTGAAAAAGCTGCCTCTTGCATGGAAAAGTAAAATTTTGATTAACATGAACCCTATTAACGAAGTCTTCAGTGAATCAATTTCTAGTCTAAGCTTCGGAGGTGAGGGGGGGAAGAAGAAAACAGCAATCTCAAAACCTTCAAGACTACATCAAGAATTCCTTTTTAAAAAATAGGACTTCTGAGATATTCTGTAGGACTCCCAGTTAAATTTGAGATACCCAGAAGTCTTTCAGTATAAGTATGTCTGAAATGTCGCACAGAGGAATACTTACACTAAACCACTATTTATTTCTCTAAATTCAAATTTAATTAAGGGCTCTGTATTTATATTTGCCAAATCTGGCAACCCTATTAAAAATCTATGTTTCATGGGACACTTGGGGAATCACAACTCTTTCATCGTGGTGCCCCAAGTCAATGCTCTGAGGACTTCCTGCACACACAGTTGGTGTTCAATAAATGTTTGTTGAGCCCATTACATAATAGTGATTACTAATAGTTACTTTTTGGTCACTGAGTTGTTTAATGGCATGGAAAAGAACTGATGTAAACTTAGAATTCTGACAAAAAGGCAGCCACAAAAGGGCGTTTGTGATTAACCCTTTATTAACCAAATAGGAAAAGCTCACCCATTTGGGAGAGCATCTCATGGTGCTGCTGAAAAGCACTTAAAATTTATCCTGGCTTATATATGTGAGGTTTCTAACTTTTGGGCTTGGTGCTTCAATATCACAACTTCTATATGTGTGTGTGTGTATGTGGGGGATGGTTAGAGGCAGGGGGCAGGAGAGGCAAGACAAGAAATGGAAGGCCAATGAATGGAAAACAAAACACTTGAAAACTTTTCTTCCTGCTACATTTCATGGAGAGTTAATGGCTTTTTTAAAGTACTTTCAAAATCAGAATTAGCCAGTGCAGAGTAGCAGGCACAAATATGGCCTCTAGTGTTCTATTAATGACGGGATCAAACGAAGAAGCTCTTCTACATGCTCTTTATGAAAGAGCAGGAGAACCAATGTGATGTTTAGTTTCTTGGAGGAAACTGAAAAAAAAAATAATCCCATATTACCACAATACAGCATGAGTTCAATGCAAATGGAAAAGACTGGTGGCTTATTAATAGGCTCTCCCTGTAGCAAGCTGGCCTTCCCGGCTTCAGTTTGAAATTGATTATTTTAATACAGAATTCCTGAATGAAAGAGGTTCTTGGCCTTTTCCTGGGCTGTTGAATAATGTATGTGGGAGAAAGCAAATAGCAGCAGAGGGTCTCAGCTGCGGGAACAATGGTGCACACCCAGAGCTGAGGGGGCACGTTAGTTTATCATCGCCTTGTCAATCCTCCTAGCCTGGGAATCGCGGGGCAGCCTGGAAAGCAGCAGCTGCCCGACGTGTGGTGAACTGACCGGGGCACTTTAAAGAGACGACTCCATTTACCCATCTGAAAACAAGATATTGATTTTCCTCCAGCTCTGGAGAGAAAAGAGCCGTCCTGAAAATATATGGGGACCACCATTTACCCAGGCTCCTCCCCCAGCAATCACACCACCCCAACTGTTTCCTTGGCTTCCTCTCCACAAAGTTCCATTTTTCCCTTCTTCACCTGGGGGTGAGAAGAAAGCACACCCCCTTTCTCCCTTCTGTGAATACATTGCTCAGAGTACTTTTAAGCTGAAACTGGGAAAGT
This sequence comes from Canis aureus, assembly GCF_053574225.1. NCBI lineage: Eukaryota > Metazoa > Chordata > Mammalia > Carnivora > Canidae > Canis > Canis aureus. The sequence continues at coordinate 13,524,967 of NC_135649.1, forward strand.
CCGTAATGACTGGCATCTGGGGATATAGTTTATGAATTAGAAATCAATTTTTTTTCATCCACATGGAAGTCACATTACAGCAAACTTCAGACTGGCACTTTACAGCTCTCATCTCAAGCTGTGTGCATCTTAAGTCATTAAGGCAAAAATTGTAACATCCTAGAACAATAACAACCTTCAACTCCTCAGATGTCCTTAAAGGTGAAATTTGTCCTTCATACATAAAAGCCTAAAAGATCGTAGGACCCAGATCAGATGTGAAAAAAAAAAAAATGAAGCTCGTTTTGTCATAGTAAGCATCCGTAAGTACTCCTTAGACCTGCAGGAGTTTAAAAGCAATGTGCTGAGAGCGTGGGGATAAATGTAGCTCTGAATTGAGGCAGCCAGAAGACCAAACTCCTGGGAGGTGACTTGAACTACTCCACATGCTTCAAAAGACCAGAAGCGTATTACTCGAGGTCAACCCCAATTTCTTTAATGGTTCATATCTTCATGGCTTCAAAAATCCTACCATGCTGACAAGACTATGGTTGATGTGGCACATCTTTCTCTAGACAGGGAAAAGGAGTGGGTAAGTGAGAGACCACTCTCCAGTCCTCACTAAGACTCAGCCAGAGATTAGCAGGGCCTCCCAATACTGGATTTTCGGTATGGCTTTTTTTTTTTTTTTCTGGAAAATTCCTTGTCCCTACCACCACCGTGGGAAGTCTCACAGAAATTAGGGAACACCGAGAAAAAGGATTAGGGGGAGAGAATAAAGAGGGAGAGGAAAAACAACTCTTAGAAAGCGAATAGGAAAACTCAAAGGTAGGGTCAGAGATGGCAAGTGTTGGCCTTAACCCAGTGTGTTCGCCCCACCAGGATCCAGAGAGGCAAGCTGAACCTTGTGAGCCGCCCCAGTTGTTGAGCTCTCTGTTATGCTAAACAAGCACCGGAGGTGGACTGGCCCAACCATCTGCTAGAGACATGCATAAATCGAGGGAAGGTAGAGCAGTACAGCATGTGTATAATGCGGAGTACATGGGAAAAAGCAAAAGCGCGTCATTAAAAAGCAGCAGAAAGCAACCAGAGAACAGAACGCGGTGGGCAGAGATTAGTGTTCCAATTATTATTAATGTTAATAACCACACGCGGGGAACTTCAGGTTCTCTTGTTATTCATCAGACACGACGCCTCCAACAGTGCGGGGTTGGGGAGGGCTAGCTTGGCCGCTGGAATTTTTATCATGTATTTGATTTCATGACACCTTCCCCACCTGAGCAAGCGCTGGATGGCACAGAGTCCCTCTCCTTTCAAGAGCAGGCGTTTCCCAGTATAACATTAACCACTTTTTAAAATATAGAAAAGCAGAAATGGAGAAGAAAAAAGAAATCCACGCAGACACAATCCCTGTCAACATTCTGATCTCTGTTTTTCTGGTGTTCTTTTGCGGATTTTTCTCTCCTGCCTTTACTACTCAGTACATGTCATTGTCCTTTCCACTGAACGTATAGGCAGCTTCAAATTAAGGGATAATCTTTGAAATTTGCTCATTTGAAGAGCACATGTGTATTTGAGAAGTTTTAGTGGACTTTAAAATTAATTTTGTGTTTTAGGATGACCTAATATGGCTTGGCTATCTAGGGACATCCTTATTTTGAAGGCAGAAAGGGGAGGTGGGGGGAATAGCAGAATGGGAAGGGGACATCAAATGAAGAGAGTGTGTGCCAGAGTTGAGCCATTCTAAGGGGCAGTCTACATCTGGGTATCCCAACTGGCAGCTCATCTTATTTTTTATTTTATTTTTTTGAAGAGATTTTATTTGTCTATCTGAGAAAGAGAGAGGGAGAGAAAATGAGCAGGGAGTGGGGGAGGGACAGAGAGAGAAGCAGACTCTCCGCTGAGCAGGGGCTCAATCCCAGGACCTCAAGTTCATGACCTGAACTGAAGGCACATGCTTAACTGACTGAGCCACCCAGGCACCCCGGCAGCTCATTTTAAACTTCAGATATGCTTTGTCTGGATCATAGAGATTTTTTTAAATGTTGCTTTTGAATGACTCTAGATATGGCATATACTCTCTAGTTTGCCACAAGCCCCATCACTCTTTATTGCATTGGACTCCTCTGTTCCCTTGCATTTCCATCTCTGCCTGGCTCCTGTAGGCATTTACACTTATAATCCCTGCTGTGATTTTAAGATATTCTGGAACACCTCATGTCCTCACAGAATCCTTTAAACCAGTGATTAGAATCAACTATGGGTGATTTTTCTTCCCAGGGGACATTTGACAATGTCTAGAGATATTTTTAATGGTCATAACTGTAAAGGGGGTTGGTGCACTGCTGGCATCTAGTGAGTTGAAGCCAGAGAAGCTGTTAAACAACCTACAATGCAAAGGAAAGTCCCCCACAACAATTACCCAGCCCAAAATGGTAGTGATCCTAAGATTGAGAAACTCTGCTCTAAACCAGGGCTGGGCCATTAGAAACGACAAATACCCACCATTTGCTTCGACGTGGATGAAACGAGGGTATTATGCTGAGTGAAGTAAGTCAATCGCAGAAGGACAAACATTATATGTTCTCATTCATTTGGGGAATATAAGAAATAGTGAAAGGGAATAAAGGAGAAAGGAGAAAAACATGAGTGGGAAATATCAGAGAGGGAGACAGAACATGAGAGACTCCTAACTCTGGGAAACGAACTAGGGGTGGTGGAAGGGGAGGTGGGCGGGAGGTGGGGGTGACTGGGTGATGGGCACTGAGGGGGGCACTTGACGGGATGAGCACTGGGTATTATTCTGTATGTTAGTAAATTGAACACCAATAAAAAATAAATTTATAAATAAAAAAATAAAAATAAAAATAAATATAGGAAAAGAGATATGAAACAAAGTAGAACTCATTAGAGCTTAATTTAAGCCAACAATGTACTTGACAATGTTTTCTAGACCAAGTATAGATTTCCATACTGTTAAGAAAGTAGATCTTATTACAATAAAAATTAAGAAAAAATAAAATAAAATAAACCAGGGCTGGGACTTAACACCATTGGTCCCTTGAAAACTGCAAATCCTACTGAGAGAAGTAATGTTCTGTGCTGTTGGCTCTTTACTTCTGAGTATGAAGGAAGAATTTGTGCGTGGGATTAACCGGAGTGCAGGAGACAAAGAGGAGGAAAAATAGGACATGAAGGACCCCAGTCACAAGTTCAAGGGGTTGTCTTTCACCATTAAACGGCAAGATTGGGACGCCTGGGTGGCTCAGCAGTTGAACATCTGCCTTCGGCCCAGGGCGTGATCCTGGAGTCCCAGGATCGAGACCCGCATCGGGCTCCCTGCATGGGGCCCGCTTCTCCCTCTGCCTGTGTCTCTGCCTCTCTCTCTCTATCTCTCTCTGTGTGTCTCTCATGAATAAATAAATAAAATCTTAAAAAAATAAACAGTTAAGATTGCTCCAGGCAGGGGACTCACATTAAACTTCTCTTAGTAGAAGAAGCCCCACCATTAATAATCATGTAACATAAACTAAAGGTGATTACTTCCTCTGTGAGAGGCACTGTACTCGCTGGCTCATATACATGATTTCATTGCATCTCATAACAATCCTATGAGACAGAGGAGGAAAACAAGGGTCAGAGACATTAAATAAGCAGCTCAGGGGATCCCTGGGTGGCTCAGCGGTTTAGCGCCGCCTTCAGCTCAGGCCGTGATCCTGGAGTCCCGGGATCGAGTCCACATCAGCCTCCCTGCATGGAGCCTGCTTCTCCCTCTGCCTGTGTCTCTGCCTGTGTCTCTGCCTTCTGTCATGAATAAATGAATAAATAAATAAATAAATAAATAAATAAATAAATAAAATATTTTAAAAAATAAGCAGCTCAAAGTCACCCATCTAGTGAGTAGTAAAACTGGAACTTGGAAATTTGTGTCACTGACTCCAGAGATCAAGGTCTTAGCCAAGAGTAGGGCTCAAGGTTTACTGAATATGTACCTTGAGCTAGAACACTGCATAAAGTGCTTTACCTAAATTATGTCACTAAATTGTCACAAAATCCCATGGAATATGTATGATCAACCCCATTCAATAAGTGAGGAACCTGAGGATTAGAGAAATCTTAGAATTAGATCTTCTTCACTGTTGGCTGGACTTCCTAAGTCTACAGTTAGTCAAAGCATGAAACTTCAGTCCCTCATGCTCTCACATGGAGGCAGTGACATGGACTGGATAGAGCACTGAACTTAGACCAGAGAACCTACTTTGAAGTCCTGGCTGTGCCATAGTCTTAATGGGTGCCTGACCTCAGCCAAGTCCCTTGAACTAGGCGCCCTACACAAGTCTCAAGGGAAAAAAAGAAGCCAGACCATGACCCCTGGTTTCCTTCAATATATTTAGAGGAAGTCCCTCTGCCTGAGGACAGAGCAATGAGGAAATCTGGTCAGTCCAGTAAAAACACTTTCAATCAAAGGGGATGAGCCAGAAATACTGAGCTGCTCTATCTCAAAAGGCAGCCATGAGCCCTTAATGGCTTCCAAAATAGAAATATGCATGTTAATCCTCTCTCTATTCCTACTCCATTATCACATCGTGTTACCTTAATCTGAGCATCTTTCAAAGTCAACTCCTTCTACTAACAATGTCTAAAGAAGTCTTGGTTTTCTAAAACATAAATTGATGATGATATCTACCTTAATCTTATAGTAATACTATCTGGGGTTTTGGGAAGTTTTCCCTTGTCCAGTAATAAGAATATCCTCTGGGTCTTTTTACCTATATTATCAGGGCCTCTTCAGTCATTTTGGGCTGAAGATAAATTGAATTGTAAATGGGGTGTCTTTTGGGTGATCCAACAGGGTCATTTGTTAGTTTATCATAGCAACTGCCCCAAACTCAAATTTGCAAAGATATAACATGATTGAAAGGAAAGTGTCATGATCTAATGCTGAAACAATGAACTTCCTTTGCCTAAGTAGTTTTTACAATTTTTTCTTTTAGTTTTTACAATTTCACAGTTTCTAATATCACTACATTTGCCTTGAATTTTAAATTATCCTTCAGTGTCTCAGGGCAACTTGGCACACAATTTGGGAACCACATACAATGAAATTTACATGCCCCTCCAGTTTCAGACTCAGGTCTCTATTCTTGCCTCCCATGGGTACACGGTATTAATGTTTTTTGTATATAATTCCAAAAACTTCTATGCATAATCAAATGGAAACACACTATACCTAGTGTTCTTTTTTTTATACCTAGTGCTCTGATCGTGCATTTTTTGCTTCATAAATCCTAAAGATCATTTCGTAGCAGTACATATAATTCCTTGTCTTTTTTAATAATTGTAAGGTAAATGGTAATTTATACAACATTGCTATTGATGTACATTTAGTTGTTTAGCATTACTAGCAGATTGTAATGAATATCCTTCTACATATATCTTTGTCCACCTGCAGGATGAATTCTAGAAACAATTTCTGGATCAAGTTATGTGCATTTAAAATTTTGAAGGATATTAAATTTGTTGTAATTAATTTCAATTAATTGGTGCAAACACGCTCCTAAAAAAAGTTTAGTCAAGAAGGGAAATTTCCAGATGACATATTAGGAAAGGAGACGGGATGACCTAGGGCAGAGAGGCTACTTAAATAGGAATAGAAAAGACAGGCATCAGGGGACTCTAGCAAACAATGAGTCTGTATCAGGGGTTTTTAACCTTAGGGGTTTTGTGGATGGAATGCAGGGTGCCTTTGTAATTAAGGAGAGGGAAAATCTAAATCTTTATTTTCACTAACCTCTAAATAAAATTTAACATTTCTTTCAAGTATGAATGTAGGCAACACTCCACAGTAGTATTAACACTGCTTGCAAATCTGTCACCAAAAGCCATCACACATGGTTTCATTTCACATTACTATTGTTGCAGATACCTTGAAATATACGTTATGCTCATCAGTTCTTTTATATTTTTTTAAAGATTTATTTATTTGAGAGAGAGAGAGCAGGGGGAGGGGTAGAGGGAGAGAGAGAGAGGGAGAATCTCAGACTCCCAGCTGAGCACAGAGCCTGACATGGGACTCAATCTGATGACCCTGAGATCATGACCTGAGCCGAAACCAAGAGTTGGGTCAGTCAACCGACTGAGCCACCCAGGTGCCCTGCTCATCAGTTCTTTTAAATAGTGGCAAATATTAGATCCACGACTAGATCTTGTTACTTAATGCATTAATAAAGAAGCACGCATTATCTTATATCACAAACTTGTCTTTAAAATGTTATAATAACTGTATTCCAATATAATGCGTGATCCTGTATATTTTATTTTATGCCATCGTATTAGTTCTCTGTCAATGTGTAACAGATGATCCCAAACTTAGTAATTTAAAACGACAGGCATTTATGATCTCACGGTTTCTGTGGGTCAGGGGTTGTGACACAGCTTTGCCAGGTCCTCTGCTTCTGGATCTCACAAAGACTACAATCGAGGTGTGGGTTAGGGTTGTGGTTGCATCTTGAGGCTCAGCTGGGTATTCATTTGTAAGCTCACGTGTTTGCTGACTGAATCCAGTTCTTTGTTGCCCTTTGGACCAAGGGTCTCAGTTTCTTGTTGCTTTCTCTCTCTCAGTCAGAGCTGCCCTCAGCTCCTAGAGCATAACTGACAACATAGCCTTTGCCACAGAGTACCTGACAACATAGCCACTCGAAGTCAAGTCAGCAAGGGAGGGAATCTGCTAACATAACAGAAGTTAAAATCCTATGTAAGATTCCCAGAGTGGTTGAGTGAGGAGTGCAGTTACTGACTCCCTAATAAACAACTACGTCCCTGGAAAAACATTATTTGAAGTCATCACTTAAAGTCTCCAAAAATTGTCCTAAGGGCATAGAACAGAGACAAATACATTCAAGAAAATCTGCTAAGTCATGATAGGCAACTTTGTGGCCTTTGAATCATCACCTGTTCTTTCTCCACCAGCACGATTTTGGAAGAAATTACTCTGAGAGCTCTACTCTTGGCAGGTGCATTCAGAAAAATAGGGACCAGTCTCCCCTCAGCTTTCACTCTAGGGCCATGGTGTCTCTCTAGGAGGGGCTGGCCCCAGCTCTGTTTTACAGAAAATATTTTAGGCAAGCACAGCGGAGAAGTCTATAGTCCATTCCTGTAGCCAGCCTGCATTTGTAGGGCAGAAGCTCTATTCCAGGCACAGCCGGCCACGGGTACTGGGCCCTGATCTCTCCCACCCCAGGTCCCTGGTAATGTGTAGGTTCTGGGCAGCCCGGGTGGCTCAGCGGTTTAGCGCTGCCTTCAGCCCAGGGCCTGATCCTGGAGACCCGGGATCAAGTCCCACGTCAGGCTCCCTGTATGGAGCCTGCTTCTCCCTCTGCCTGTGTCTCTGCACCCCCCCCCCCGTCTCTCATGAATAAATAAATAAAATCTTTTTTAAAAACTGTAGGTTCTATGTCAAGAGAAGAACCAAGAAGACTGCTACCCTAGGAAACACTTTGCAACTTGGTCTGTGAGGTCAGTACTATTCAGATAGATGAGCCGTTAAATAAAATTATATCGGTGTGGTACATTTGTTACATTTGTTACATTTGATAAACCAATATTGATACACTATGATTAATGAAAGTCATTAGTTTACATTAGGGTTCACTTTTGTGTTGCATACTTCTATGCACTTTAATAAAAGCATAATGTCAGGTATTCACCATCATAGTCTCGTATAGAATAATTTCACCATCCTAAAAGTCCCTGCCTCTACCTATTCATTCCTCCCTCCTTCTGAATCCTGACAATCGCTGATCTTCCTATTGTCTCTATAGTTAGCATATTGCTAAGAGAAAGAAGCCAGTCTGAAAAGGCTGTATGATTCCAACTCTATGACATTTGTCAATTATAGCTCAATAATGCTGGAATAAAGTATTTTAAAGGGACTTAATCAATCAGATTCTCAGAGATAGAGCCAAAAAATCCACATTTTGAAAAGATTATTTATTTGAGGAAGACAGACAGCACAAGCTGGGTGGTGGGGCAGAGGGAGAGGGAGAAGCAGGCTCCCCACTGAGCAGAGAGCCCAATGCGGGGCTGGATCCCAAGACCCCAGGACCATGACCTGAGCCAAAGGCAGGTGCTTAACTGACTGAGCTTCCAGAATCCACATTTTAATAGCCTCTTCAGGTTGAGTCTTATACATATTCACATTTGAACTAGCAACATACGGGCTCTAGCTCTGGCAACTGACGTATAGATTTGAAACCTGGCTCTGAAACTTTCTAGCTGAGTAATTGTGGGCAAGTTACTTTTAAACACCCCCCCACCCAAGCTTTAATGCTTTCAGGTGTAAAATGGGAATATTAATAACTCTTACCTCACACAATGGTTTTGATGATGAAATGAGCTATTATATCTACAGCCCTTACTACTATTGCTAGCACTCAGTAAATGGTAGCTATTATCTATAAAGCACAAGTACTGCATCTAGTTTTCCTTTATTTTGCTCACAGAGGTCCCAATAAATGTTTACTATTATTTAATATTTTATTTATTCATGAAAGACACAGAGAGAGAGAGAGAGAGGCAGAGACACAGGCAGAGGGAGAAGCAGACTCTATGCAGAGAGCCCGACTTGGGACTCGATCCCGGGTCTCCAGGATCACGCCCTGGACCGAAGGTGGCACTAAACCACTGAGCCACCCCGGCTGCCCCAACTGTTGACTATTACTATCATAGGTTAATAAGGGCCGGTGAGAGGCAGTGTGGTATCATAAAATGAGCACAGGAGCTAGAGTTGGATCTGGATTCAAATTTCAGCTCTGCCTTTATAAGTTATGATCATGAACAAGTCATAATCTGCAAGCCTCAATTTCCTCATCTACCAGATAGGAATGAGATCAGTACCTACAACCCGGAGTGGTGAGAATTAAATGAGCTAATACATTTAAAGGACATGGCATACAGTGAGACTTACTACAATATTTTTCCATTTATAATTTCCTGAATGGAAACTTGGATCCTTTTACTATATGGTCCCTTCTAACCATGATTTCTGTGTTTGTAAATCTCACCGCAAGCCTGCTTATTTAAAAAAGATGAAAGACTGTAGTTGATAGCTTATCATTGTTTCTTTTCCTTTCTTTCTTTCTTTTTAAGATTTTATTTTATTTATTCATGAGAGACACAAAGAGAGAGGCAGAGACATAGGCAGAGGGAGAAGCAGGATCCCCATGGGGAGCCCAATGCAGGACTCGATCCCAGGAACCTGGGATCACGACCTGAACCAAAGGCGGACATTCAACCACTGAGCCAACCAGGCGCCCGTGTCTCTCTTTTTCTAATTAATAAAAGCTAAATGTTTCTACACCAGAACTTCAGAATGATCCAGGGCTCCATGAAACAATAAGAGCAGATATGTCTGCATCATCAATAAGCCAGAAGCTCTAAATAAATCACATCAATGTTTAAGAAGTCATTCTTCTACCTTCTCTTTTGCACATTCAGTCAACAGCAAAATGCACTTTTCATATCTCTGATGTTTCAAAAATTGCCAGTTACCAGAGAAAATAGCCTCCTCCGACCAAGCAGACTTGGGTATGATCATCTTCTGACCAGTTCCTCTCAGACTGGGCAGCAGGACCTTTATGTGAAAGAAACCAGGAGGACTGCAAGGCTCAGACATATACTTTGGTCCAGACTGTCAAGGTACTGAATGTGTTGGCAGAAGAACTATCTCGAGACATTTAGTTTGTCAAGACTGGTGTTCAGTAATGAATGTTTCGGAGAGTGATACTGTTCAGTTAGCATCTACCTAAGGGAGAAAATGAAATGTGTATTCAAGCCCCCAGAACACAAAGCAATGTTTGGTTCAATGCTATTTGGGTAGGAGAGACCTTACATCTTATGGGAACTGTGAAGGTTAGGAGGAAGTATCACAGGAGCTGAGAAGCATATCAGACTCTGCAGGAGCAGATGTATTTTGAAAAAAACATTTAAGATACTTATAGGTTTTGTAATACAATTTAAAAGCAAAAGAAGATTCACAAGATATTCTTGCCTCGGGCCAATATGTGGATAATAGAGTAAGAAAGTATGACTGCGGCCATGAGTTGAAACAGGTCAAGAAGCCCTGGTGAGAAGTTAATCATATAGGCTTAGAATCTGACAGTCATCCCATGCAGTCAATAGATATTTGTTGAGTGTGTATTATATGCCAGACCTTGTGCTTGGTCCTAAAGAGACAGCAGTGAACAAGGTAGATGATACCTACCTTAGGCAAGATAGCTAACCTCTCTAAATCTCAGTATTCTCATCCCTAAATCAGGAAAAATATTCATTATTCCTCTCTCATAGGACTGCTGTGAGGATTTAAGGAGGGCAAAGCATATAAGGTGTTTTGCATTGTCTGCTACAGAGTAGACACCTAATAAATGAAATAATTAGCCTGCTGGGGGGATAAGTGGGTCATCAGCTCAGCTCTGAAAAATGTATAGCGTTTTGATAGGCAGAGACAAAAAGAAGACATTCAAGTAGAGAGAACAGCATTAATTAATTAAGTCACTCATGCAAAGAAACTTTTTGAGTGTCTATGATATTGGCATTCATAGGCATATTTCACTTACATGAATTCAGCAATACACAGTAGGAGAGAGCTGTTTAAATAGTATGGGCAAATCCTCCCACCATTACACTCAATTAATATATACCCCGGATCAAGTGTGAGATGAGAGGCATGAATCTGTTCTTCAGGCTCCTAGTGTGAACAGCTTGCTTTGCTGAGTGTCATTCTTTTGTTTAAAGATATATGTTTTTCATACAGTATGGCCAACTGGAAGTGCAAACCAACTACTTAAACTGAGGATCAAAAAGAACAACCCAGCGATCTGTATCTACACTGAAAAAAAGGCTGGCCATGCTGGACATTCTGAGAGAAGGCTGTCATTCTCTGCTGTGGCACCTCCCTAAGGCATCATCAAAAGTAACTCTATGTGCTTTTCATTTTGCATATTGACTCTAGGACCCATCTCATGTGTAAGGAGTGACTTCACTATTGCGTGCTAGGCACCATGCTAGATGCTGGATGTGATAAATGAGACAGACATAGCCTCTAGTAAGACACAAAAGAAAGGGTTGTTGAGCTTGAGGTAGGGATGGACAATGAGCAGGTACTTTTCCTGGCTTAGAGGATCTAGTTAGAGAAAAGTCAGGAGATATACCTGGAAAGGTAGGTTGGTGTTAGGTGGCTGAAGATGTCAAATGTAAAACTAAATGGTTTTGGAGCTCTTGATGCTATTCCTTCTTCAAGTGGATTGAGACATGTTCAAAGCAGTAATTAAGCAGCAGAAGATGGAGCTTATGGCAGTTCTCAAGATAAAGGAAATTTTTTTTCCTCCCAAGAAACCACTAGCAATGGCTGATATAATCTGAATAAATAAATTAATACTATAGCTGAAAGCTTGTCTCCCACCGTATACAAAAATTAACTCTTAATGGATCAGTGACCCAAATATAACAGCTAAAACTATAAAACTCTAAGAAGAAAACAGGTACACATCTTCATGATCTTCTATTTGGCAGTGGATTTCGACACATGACACTGAAAGCATGAGCAACAAAAGAAAAAATCGATAAATTGGACTTTATCACAACTTAAATTTTTTGTGCCTTGGAGAACACTATCAAGAAAGTGAAAAGACAAACCACAAAATGGGATAGTATATTTTCAAATCACAAATCTGATAAGGGTCTAGTAAGCAGAACTCATACAACTCAACAACAAAAAGACAAACAACTCAATTTAAAAATGGGCAAAGGACTTGAATAAACATTTCTACAGAGAAAATACACAGATGGCCAATAAGCATATTAGATGTTTAACATACATTAGAGAAATACAAATCAAATCACAGTGAGATACCACTTCACATCCACTAAGATGCCAATAATAAAAAGAGAGACAATAACAAACATTGGCAAGGATATGGAGAAATTGGACCCTCACACAATGCTGATGAAAATGTAAAATGATGTAGAAAACAGTGTGATGATTCCTCAAAAAGTTGAACATAGAGTTACCATGTGACCCAGCAATTCCACACTCTATGTATATAACAACAAAAACAATAAAACAATGTACATTGTTTGTTTTATTAAAACAAAAACTTGGGATCCCTGGGTGGCTCAGCGGTTTAGAGCCTGCCTTTGGCCCAGGGCGCGTTCCTGGAGACCCGGGATCGAGTCCCACGTCGGGTTCCTCACATGGAGCCTGCTTCCCCCTCTGCCTGTGTCTCTGCCTCTCACTCTCTCTCTCTCTCTATGTCTATCATAAATAAATAAATAAATAAATAAATAAATAATAAAAAAATAAAAAAATAAAAAAATAAAAATAAAAAAATAAAACAAAAACTTGCACGCAAATATTCCTAGATGCACTATATGTAATAGTCAAAAGGTAGAAACAAACTAAATTTTCATCAACTGTTGAATGGAAAAACAACATATGGTATATTAATACAATGGATTATTACACAGCCATAAAAAGGAATGAAGTTCTAATACACGCTGCAGCGTGAACACACCTTGAAAACATTATGTTAAGTGAAAGAAGCCAGACGCAAAAGTCATATATTGTATGATTACATTTGTATGAATTATCGGCAATAGTCAAATCTATAGCAGATTAGTGATTTCTAGGTTCTGGGGGAAGTTGAAGGTGACTGCTTAATGTACAGAGTTTCTGCCTGGGGTGATGAAAATATTTTGGAAGGAGGTAGAGGTTTTGGTTACACAACATTGTGAATGTACTAGATGCCACTGAATTGCACACTTTAAAAAGGATAGATAATTCTGTTTTATGAGTTTTATATCAATAAAAAATGTATACAGGAAAAGAGTAGATGAAAAGATGGAAAAGTTCAGAAGACATTCAGAAGCTATAAAAACAACCAAATGGAAAGCCTAGAACTGGAAAATACAATTTTTTTATTTTTTATTTTTTAAAGATTTTATTTATTTATGAGAGAGAGAGGGAGAGACATAGGCAGAGGGAGAAGCAGGCTCCCAGCAGGGAGCCTGATGTGGGACTCGATCCCTGAACCCGGGATCATGCCCTGAGCCAAAAGCAGGAACTCAACCGCTGAGCCACCCAGGAGTCCCAAAAATACAATACTTAAATGAAAAATTCATTGGATTTTAAAAAATTTACAGTAAACTGGAATATAATGGAAATAAGAATCAATGAACTTGAAGATAGGTAATAAATTCATCCTAAATGATGTAAAAAGGGAAAAACACTGAAAAAATTTGAGAGGCTCAGTTACTTTTGGAGCAAAATCCAGGACTCCAAGATATGTGACATTGTAATTCTAAAAAGGGAAAAAGTCGAAAAAAAATATTTGAAATCTGACCAAAAATAGCAGCCCACAGATCCAGGAAAATTAGTGACCTCCCAAAAGAAAATCTCACTTAAACTTAGCGCCATAAACAAACTGCTACAAAGATAAAGTCTTAAAAGCAGTTAGGGAAAAGAGATACATTAAGAACAGAGAAACAATAATTATAGATGGCTTCATATCAGCCATTGTGTCATATCAGACACAGTGGAGTTCTGAAAATCAAGGAATAACATCATTAAAGTGCTAAAATTTTTTAAATGCTGTCAATATATAAGGAAGAAAAAGAAAAATCTACATCCAGGAAAAATACCTTGCAAAACTCAAGGCAAAATAAAAACAGTTTTAGAAGGACAAAAGCTGAGAAAATTTGTTGACAGCACATCCAACCTATAAAAATGCTAAGGAAAGTTTTTCAGGCTGAAGGATAAAGATAATAAGATGGAAATTCAGATATAAGTAAGCAATGAAGGGCACTGGAAATGTTAAATAGGTAGTAAATACAAAATACAATTTTTCTTTCTTTTGTTAAATTTCTTAAAGGCAATTGAATGTTGAAAGCAAAAATTAACAAAAATGTATTTTGAGTTATAAGTAAAAGTAGAATATATGACAATGAAAGCACTAAGGACAAGAGGGATGTGTAAGTGTAATTATTGTAATATTATTACACATTAATTGGTATAACTTATTTCTGTGTAAAATGCAGTTAGCGATTAGTTACTGTAATCTTTACAACAACTAAAAAACCTATAATACAAAATCTATTCCTAAAAAGCCAAGAAATGAAATAGAATGAAATACAAAAAATGTTCAATTAATCCAAAGAAGATAGGAAAGAAGGAATAAAATAAATAACAAAAGGGGGGATTAGGAAACAAATAAAGAATAGACTTAAACACAGTTATATCAATAATTCAATTAAATATAAATGGATTAAACACTTCAACTAAAAGATGCTGATGGACTCTAAAAAAATCAACATCTAACTATATGCTCTTTTTTTTTAGATTTTATTTATTTATTCATGAGAGACACACAGAGAGAGGCAGAGACACAGGCAGAGGGAGAAGCAGGTTGCCTGAGGGGACCCTGATGTGGGACTCGATCCCAGGACCTCAGGATTACATCCTGAGCCAAAGGCAGACACTCAACCACTGAGCCACCCAGGCATCCCTAACTATATGCTCTTAACAAGATCACACTTGAAATATAAAAACACAATTAGGTTGAAAGTAAAAGGATGGAATGAGATATACAATGCAAACATGAAACGTAGGGAAGCTATTGAGGCTACATTAATGTCAGACAAAGTAGATTTTGAAACAAGGAGTACTGCCAGAGATAAAGAGGATCATTTGTTAATAAAAATAGGATTAAGGCACCAAGAATATATAACAATCCTGAATGAGTATGCAAAAATAGAGTTTCAAAATACATGAAGCAAAAATTTGCGAAAATAAAGGAAGAAAAAGAAAAATCCACAATCATAGCTGGAGATTTAAACTCTCTTCTGTTAATAATGGATAAATCGAGAAGACAAAGTAATCAGAGAAGATGCATAACATTTGAAAAGTACTATCAACCGGGCAGCCTGGTGGCTCAGAGGGTTAGCGCCGCCTTCAGTCCAGGGCGTGATCCTGGAGATCCAGGATCGAGTCCCACGTCAGGCTCCCTGCATGGAGCCTGCCTCTCCCTCTGCCTGTGTCTCTGCCTCTCTCTCTCTGTGTGTCTCTCATGAATAAATAAAAAAAAAGAAAACTACTAACAACCAACTTTGGCCTACACCAACCAAGATAGACCTAATTCTGGGCCATAAAATGAGTTTCAGATATTTTAAAAGATTTAAATCATAAAAATTTGTTCTCTAACCACAGTAGAATTAAATTAGACATCAATAACAAAAACATAAATGGAAAATCTCCAAATATTTGGAAATTAGAAACATAATTCTAAATAACTCATGGTTTAAAAAGAAATCATGAGTGAAATTAAAAGATAAACTGGGTAAGAAAGCACAATATATCAAATTTTGAGAGTTGCAGCTAAAGCAGTTGTAAATAGTAATTCTGGGTATTATGCTGAGTGAAGTAAGTCAATCGGAGAAGGGCAATCATTACATGGTTTCACTCATATGGGGAATATAAAAAATGTGAAAGGGATTAAAGGGGAAAGGAGAGAAAATGAGTGGGAAAAATCAGAGAGGGTGACAACACATGACAGACTCCTAACTGAGAAATGAACAAGGGGAAGTGGAAGGGGAGGTGGGCGGGGGGATGGGGTGACTGGGTGATGGGCACTGAGGGGGGCATTTGACGGGATGAGCACTGGGTGTTATACTATATGTTGGCAAATCGAACTCCAATAAGAAAAAATGTAAAAAAAAAGAAAAAAAGAAAAGAGGTTTAAAATGAATGATACAAAACTCTACTTTGAGAAGCTGTAGAAAGAAAGTAAAGTAAATCAAAATTAAATAGAAAAAGAGACAAAGAACAGAAATCAATAAAATAGGAAAAGACAAAACATTTGAGAAAAATCAAGAAAACCAAAAGTAGGGTAGTTTTTAAGATTAATACAGTTGAGGGGGATCCCTGGGTGGCTCAGCGGTTTAGCGCCTGCCTTCTGCCCAGGGCGTGACCCTGGAGACCCAGGATCGAGTCCCACATCAGGCCCCCTGCATGGAGCCTGCTTCTCCCTCTGCCTGTGTCTCTGCCTCTCTCTCTCTCTCTCTTTATCTCATGAATAAATAAATAAAATCTTTTAAAAATTAATAAAATTGATAGAAGCCTAGCTAGAAGTAACCAACACAAAAAGACACAAAACACAAGTTACAAATTTCAGGAATTATAGAAGTGGCATCACTAGATACGCTATAGATACTTAAAAACTACAAAGGGAATATTATGCATGACTCATGATAACAAATTCAACAATTTAGACGAAATGGAAAAATTCTTTGAAAAACAATTTACCAAAACTAACACAAGACTGGAATCTTTTAATAATGCAAATATCAAAATCAATTCAAAACATAAAACCTTATCACAAAAAAGTTCCAAGAGTCAGTGGCTTCACTGGAGAACACTCCAAAAACTTAAGAAAAAATTTTATACCAATCTTAGGCAAACTCTTTCAGAAAATACAGGCAAAAACTTCTCTAAACTGGTTTTATGAGGCCAGCATGACCTTGATATCTAAGTCTGACAAAGAAATTTAAAAGAAAGAAAACTACAGACCAAAATCACTCATGAAAATTGGTGCAAAAATTCTTAACAGATGGGACGCCCGGGTGGCTCAGCGGTTTAGTGCAGCCTTCAGCCCAGGGTGTGATCCTGGAGACCCGGGATCGAGTCCCACGTCAGGCTCCCTGCATGGAGCCTAGTTCTCCCTCTGCCTCTCTCTCTCTCTCTCTCTCATAAATAAATAAATAAAATCTTTAAAAAAAATTCTTAACAGAATATTAGCAAATCAATACAACAATTTTGGGACACTTGGGTGGCTCAGTAGTTGAACATCTGCCTTTGGCTCAGGTTGTGATCCTGGGGCCCTGGGATGGAGTCCTGCAGGGAGCCTGCTTCTCCCTCTGCCTATGTCTCTGCCTTTCTCTGTGTCTCCAATGAATAAATAAATTAAATATTTTTTAAATACAATTTTATTAATTTTTAAAAAGATTTTATTTACTTACTTGAGAGAGAGGAGGGAGTGAGAGGAACAGCAAAGGAAAAGGACAAGCAGACTCCATGCTGAGCGTGGAGCCCAGCACAGGGCTCGATCCCATAACCCTGAGATCATGACCCGAGCCAAAATCAAGAGTTAGTTGCTTAACTGACTGAGCCACCCAGGTGCCCCACAGCAATTTTATTTTTAAAAAACTATCCTGACCTGCATTTCCCTGATGATAAATGACGTTGAGCATCTTTTCATGTGTCTGTTGGCCATCTGTATGTTTTCTTTGGAAAAATGTCTATTCATGTCTTTTGCCTATTTTTTCATTGGATTATTCATTTTGAGGGTGTTGAGTTTCATAAGTTCTTTACGTATTTTGGATACTAACCCTTTATTGGATAAGTCATTTGCAAATATCTTCTCCCATTCTGTTGGTTGCCTCTTAGTTTTGTTGATTGTGTCCTTCGCTGTGCAGAAGCTTTTTATTTTGATGTTGTTTTGCTTTCGTTTCCCGTGCCTCAGGAGACGTACCTAAATTACAGTGAGATACCACCTCATACCTGTCAGAATGGCTAAAATAAACAACACAAGAAACAACAGGTATTGGTGAGGATGTTGAGAAAAAGGAACCCTCTTCCACTGTTGAACCCTCTTCCACTTCCACCAATGCAAATTGGTGTAGCCACTGTGGAAAAGAGTACGGAGGGTGCTTGAAAGTTAAAAGTAGAACTACCCTACAATCCACCAATTGTATTATTTGGTATTTACCCAAAGAATACAAAAATACTAATTTAAGGGAGATCCCTGGGTGGCTCAGTGGTTTAGCACCTGCCTTCGGTCCAGGGCGTGATCCTGGGGTCCCGTATCGGCTCCCTGCATGGAGCCTGCTTCTCTCTCTGCCTATGTCTCTGCCTCTCTCTCTCTCTCTCTCTCTCTCTCTGTGTGTGTCATGAATAGATAAGTAAAATCTTTTAAAAGAATACTAGTTCAAAATATAAAATACTTAGGAATCAATTTAACCAAAATTGTGTAAGAGCTGTACATTGAAAATTGACACACATTGTGGACAGGAATTAAGAACCTTAAATAAATGGAGAGATACATGTTCACAGATCAAAAGTCCCAGCATTGTTAATATTTTAATTTTCCCTATAGTGATTTATAAATTCGCCACCATCAGAATAAAATCACAGCAGGCTTTAACAGTTACAGAAAAGATTATTTAAAAATTTATATAGGGGCACCTGGGTGGCTCAGTTGGTTAAGCATCTGCCTTCGGCTCAGGTCATGATCCCAGGGTCCTAGGATCAAGCCCCATCAGGCTCCCTGCTTGGCGGGGAGCCTGCTTCTCCCTCTCTCTCCACCCCTCTACCCCTTCCCCCACTCATGCTCTTTCTCTCGCTCTCGCTCTCTCTCAAATAAAATCTTGAAAAAAATAAAAAATATATAAAATTTTATATGACTATGTGAAGGGCTCTAAATAAAAGCAAAGTTGAATAAGCTGCACTAGCTCATTTTAGTACTTACTATAAAATTGCAGTCATCAAAACAGTGTGGTATTGGCATACGGCTAGGCAAATAGATCAATGGAACAGAAAAGAGCAGGAGTTGGCAAACTTTTTCTGTAAAGTTAGTAGTTAGTAAATATCTTGCATGCTGCAGGCTGTACAGTCTTTGTCACAACTACTCAACCCTGTGGTAGGTGAAAGTAACCATTGACAATATTTAAATGAATGAGTGTATGTGTTCTAATTAAACCTTACTTATGGACTCTGAGACTTGAATTTCATATACTTTTCACATCATGAAATATTCTCCTTCTTATTTTTCCCCAATCATTTAAAAATGTTTTAAAAAATTTTCTTAGTTCATGAGCCATACAAAAGCAAACACAAAAGGGAAATTTGCTAGAGGAGAGTGGAATGATTCATATCTCCCCAGAAAATTAAATAAGAAGACCGCATTACCTTGGAGAGATTTTAGGCTAAGATATCCAAAATGGTAGGTTATGGTAAAGAATGGGAGAGAACAGAATGAACCACTGAATGAGGCGGCTGTGGGGAATGTCTTGGAGGAAACACTCTCTCCCTGCCATATGACCCACTAGAATTGACCATGGGGAAATATGGAGGGTTAGCAGGTCACTTTGGGCTGGATCTTTAGGGGTTATTAAAGAAATACCCCTTTTCTCCAACTGTAGCATCTTGTCCTCCCTGCCCCTACAGAGGTGTCATGAGCAGTGCTTTGTGATGCCCAAGCCACCTCAACACAATCATTGGCTAGGGGATCTCCCTGATGACCAAACAAAGCTGAAGGCGTGGCTCCTCACTGGTCAGCAGGCCTGGGGCAGACCACTGAGAGGCTTTAACATGGCTGGTAAGATCTGTGCACCAGAGGAGACTAGCACAAGTATGAAACAATCAAACAAAAGCATGAAACAGCCAGCCCCAAGAATCAGAAAAAAGAAGAGTTCTTGTCGACCAAAGCCCAGAGCCAGTGGCAAGGTTAGATGATCTTACTCATGCTCTTCTTCTTCCCCAGAGATCTCCCCAAGCCCCCTGCCCTACCCTTGCCTGACACAAACCCCTTCCTCAACCCACATCTCTACTCATGGAGCCCCATTCCTATACATTCCCATTCTCTTCCCCCAAACAAATCCCATGCTGACTCACTCCATTGCCTTTCCAGGTGCAGAAGAAAACCACAAAGCCAAAAAGACCTCTTCAAAGGAATTTGAGAAAAAAAACTCCTCGAGCATCCCCTTCTTCCTTAAGAATGCCTAACACAGCAATAAGGCCAACGATATTCATCTGTTACCACAAGCTGAGTGAGAAACAAAATGAAAATGAGCCGAGAGGGAATAAGAAGCACTGGAAAATCCAAACGTTCCAAGTAACATCCTGTACAGCTAGCAAATGCCAAGCATGGGCTAGAAACCTTGCATCTTCTGAAGCAGCTGTGGAGAACTGGTCAAACACATAAAGATCAAATCTGGAGCAACAGGGTACACAGATTGATAAAAGGAAAGTCAACAAGTTGTGAAAAGGCAATGTGTTTGTGTGTCTATGACAGATGAAGGGGAAAAAATGAAGAGACAGGCATGTGAGTAGAGAGGGAGGTGAGGTCCTGGACGGTTGGGGGCCAGACTGGCAGGTCCACAGTTAGCCAGACATTGGGGATAAGGACTGCATGAGGACTGAGAACTAAACACAAATATTCTCAGCAGTTTGTCCCACAGGCAAGAAGAAAAAGAGCTTTGGTGGTTCTATGTGTGTTTGGTGTAGAGACGGGGCACAAAGTCAGAGCTGAGATTGCCAGAACCCAGATGGGAAGAGGGTTTAATGCGTGGTGGGTGACAATGACACTCCTCCTAAAACAGTAGACAACAAAAGCACCTTCAGGTCACCTAACCACCTCCGGGTGACGTATGCCATTGTGGTGTGCATTGTACCCCACCCAGTGCTGTAAGCCACCAAAGGCCTTCAGAGAGACAAAATCTCACCCTATAGAAAGTCACCAACAGCACCCCCACACACTAAAATAATGGTGTTTGGAGGCCACAAATGCAAGAGCAATTAATTAGGCTATTTTCTTGTTACGAAGGTTTGGGTGGAGGAATGGCCTACCATGGGTAGGGCAGTGGGAATGGTCTGCCCACCTGCAGGCAATAAAAGGAAACAGCAAAAAAACAAAACAAAACAAAACAAAAAACAAAAAACAAAGAGGAAACAGTGTCCACAGAGAATTTTAATATAAGAACAACAAAACCCAGTAAAAGGCAATCTTGTTTTTATTAGCACCATAATCAACCATTTCTAAATTTTAATATATATGTAAGGTCCAAATTAGCCAATTTTTAGAATGCATGTTTTAATAATCATCTTATTCTACAAGGAAGTTACTTTGACAAATTCTTGTCAAATAGTTGGTCCCAGGGAGAGGCTGTTCTTTTCTAAAGTAAGTTCTTAACCATTTAGAATCATTCGAGCTTGCTTTGAGCACACTTCCAGACTGCGATCCCTGTGGCCATATATAATACACATAACCCATATTTTTAAAAATATTTTATTTATTTATTCATGAGAGACACACACAGAGAGAGAGAGAGAGGCAGAGACACAGGCAGACGGAGAAGCAGGCTCCATGCAGGGAGCCCAACGTGGGACTCGATCCCGGGACCCCAGGATCATGCCCTGGGCTGAAGGTGGCGTTAAACCATTGAGCCACCCAGGGATCCCCACATAATCCATATTTTAAAAGTAGATTCTAAATTTAAAATTATAGCACAGTGATTATAAAGACAAAGACCAACTTGAGTTACTTCGGCTGAGATTCCATGCAATCAATTTTTTTTACTGACGTCTAAATTGGTGAAGCAAAGTGCAATTCAAAGAATAAAGTTTTAGAGTGTAATGAAACTTTTACTTTGTTTGAAAATAAATATTTTCCTGAATTTAAACAATATCTTTTTAAAAGATATTTTTTCATTTGAGAGAGAGAGAGAGAATGAACAAGAGCAGGGGAGGGGCAGAGGGAGAAGAAGACTCCCTACCAAGCAGGGAGCCTGACCCAGGGACCATATGCAGACCCTGATCCCAGGACCCTGATTCCTGGACCCAGAGATCATGACCTGAGCTGAAGGCAGATGCTGAACCGAATGAGCCACCGGGGCACCGCATAAACATCTTTAAACATGAAATGCATTCCTTAATTGTTCATTATTTTAATACTACATTAAAAATCAAAATAACATCTTAGATCGGTTGTATGATTTAGTAGCTGCCTAAATTGTAACCTTTGCACGTGTTTTGATCTCAAAATCTCCTTATGATTTTTACAGTGATAGTTATGTATAAAATGTTCCATATGGGCATCTGGCTGGGTCAGTTGGAAGAGCATGAGATTCTTGATCTCGGGGTTGTGGATTCAAGCCCCTTGTTGGGTGTAGAGATTACTAAAAAAGTAGACTATGTAAATTCAAAATGTGCAATTTGGTGAGTTTCAATATACATAAACATCTGGTAAACCATCACACCAAATCACAATCGTGAATATATCCAACTATAATCCCTTAAAGTTTCCTCATGCCTCTTGATGATCCCTCCTCCCCCTCACCACCTCCATCCCCAAGCAACCATTAATCTTCATTCTATCACTACACATTAGTTTACATTTTCTATAATTTTATATAAATGGAATCCCAGAGAACATCCTCTTGTGACTACCTTCTTTCACTGGGTATAATTATTTTGAGTTACCTACACTGTGTAAATCAGTAGTTCATTGCTTTTTATTGCTGAGTATTCCACAAAAAAAAATTTAGCCACACACTGTCCATTCACCTGTTGTTAAACAGGTGGTTGCTTCCAGTGCTTAGCTATTACAAGAAAGGTGCTAGAAACATTCATGTACAAGTCTAGGTACGAATATAGGGTTTCCTTTCTCTTGGGTAAACACCTAGGAATGGCTAGAACACATGCAGGTGTTTAACTTTTTAAGAAACTGTCAAACTTTTTTTTCAAAGTGATTGTACCACCAGCAGTGTATGAAAGTCCCAGTTCCTCTACATTCTCACCACTTGACATGATCAATCTTTTTTTTCCTGAATGTAAATCCATTTTTATTTATTTATTTATTTATTTATTTATTTATTTATTTATTTATTTATTTATGATAGTCACAGAGAGAGAGAGGCAGAGACACAGGCAGAGGGAGAAGCAGGCTCCATGCACCAGGAGCCCGATGTGGGATTCGATCCCGGGTCTCCAGGATCACGCCCTGAGCCAAAGGCAGGCGCCAAACCGCTGCGCCACCCAGGGATCCCTGTAAATCCATTTTTACCTTTGGTTCCGTCTTATCCTTTCTCTACCACACTCCTGTTATTTTTTTAAAATTGTAGTTGACATACAATGTTATATTAGTTTAAATCTATAACAACCCTACACATTATGCAATGCTCGCCATAAATATAGTCACCATCTGTCGCCATACAAAGTTAATTACAATATTATTGACTATATTCCCTATGCTGTACTTCTCATCCTCATGACTTATTTTATTTTAAACATTTTATTTATCCATTCATGAGAGACACACACAGAGAGAGAGAGAGAGAGACAGAGACAGAGACAAAGGTGGAGAGAGAAACAGGCTCCCTGCAGGAAACCTGATCCCACATCAGTATCCTGGGATCATGCCCTGAGCCAAAGGTAGATGCTCAACCACTGAACCACCCAGGTGCCCCTGGTCCAGAGATTCTTTTTTTTTTAAAGATTTTATTTATTCATGAGAGACACACACACAGAGAGAGAGAGGCAGAGACACAGGCAGAGGGAGAAGCAGGCTCCAAGCAGGGAGCCTGAAGTGGCACTCGATCCCGGGTCTCCAGGATCAGGCCCTGGGCTGAAGGCTGCCCTAAACCACTGAGCCACTGGGCTGCCCCGACTTAATTATTTTATAACTGGAAGTTTGTACCTCCTAATCCCCTTTACCTATTTTTTCTCATCCCCCACCCCCTCCGCCTGGCAATCCCCAGTTCTATATAGTTATGAGTCTATTTCTGTTAGTTTGTTCATTTGTTTTTTAGATTCCACGTATAAGTGAAATCATATGGTATTTGTCTTTCTCTGACTTATTTTACTTAGCATAATACGCTTTAGGTCATCTATGTTGTGATGAATGACAAGATTTTATTCTTTTTTATGGCTGAGTAATGGAATATTGGAATATTACTCAGCTATAAAAAAGAAAAATCTTATTGAGGTATATATGTATATCCATATGTATATATGTTTATGGAATATATATGTATGGGATATCCATATATATACCACATCTTCTTTATCCATTCACCAATTGATGGACATTTAGGTTGCTTCCATATCTTTTTACCCAAAGAAAGTGAAAACAATAATTCGAAAAGATACACACACTCCTATGCTCATTGCAACATTATTTACAAAGCCAAGATATGGAAGCGATCTTTTAAAATTTTATCCATTCTAATATAAGAGTCATGGTGTCCCATTGTGGTTTTAACTTATATTTTTTAATTTAATTTGCCAATATATAGTACATCATTAGTCTCAGATGTAGTTTTCAGTAACTTATCAGTTGCATATAACACCCAGTGCCCATTGCATCACGTGCCTTCCTTAATGCCCATCACCCAATTACCCCATCCCTATACCCACCTCCCTTTCAGCAACCCTCACTTTGTTTCCCTGAGTTAAGAGTCTCTCATAGTTTGTCTTCCTCTGATTTTTTCCCATTCAGTTCCCCTTCCCTTATGATCCCTTACACTATTTCTTATATTCCACATGAGTGAAACCATATGATAATTGTCCTTCTCCTATTGACTCATTTCATTCAGCATAATACCCTCCGGTTCCATCCATGTCAACGTAAATGGTAAGTATTCATCCTTTCTGATGGCTGAGGAATATTCCATTGTATACATAGACCACATCTTCTTTATCCATTCATCTGCCAAAGGACATCTCAGCTCCTTCCACAGTTTGGCTATTGTGGACATTGCTGCTTATAAACATCGGGGTGCAGGTGTCTCAGGTTTTCACTACATCAGTATCTTTGGGGTAAATCCCCAGCAGGGCAATTGCTGGGTCATAGGGCAGATCTATTTTTAACTCTTTGAGGAACCTCCACACAGTTTTCCAGAGTGGCTGCACCAGTTCACATTCCCACCAACAGGGCAAGAGGGTTCCCCTTTCTCCACATCCTCTCCAACATTTGTGGTTTCCTGTCCTGTTAATTTTCCCCATTCTCACTGGGGTGAGGTGGTATCTCCTTGTGGTTTTGATTTGTATTTCCGTGATGGCAAGTGATGCAGAGCATTTTCTCATGTTTCTGTTGGCCACTTGTATGTCTTCTTCGGAGAAATGTGTTCATATCTTCTGCCCATTTCTTGACCGGATAGTTTCCCTTTAGGCTGTTGAGTTATAGATCTTGGATACTAGTCCTTTATATGATATGTCATTGGAAAATATCTTCTCCCATTCCATAGGTTGGTTTTTAGTTTTGTTGACTGTTTCTTTTGCTGTGCAGAAACCATTTATCTTGATGAAGTCCCAATAGTTCATGTTTGCTTTTGTTTCCCTTGCCTTTAGTGATGTGTCTTGCAAGAAGTTGCTGTGGTTTAGGTTGAAGAAGTTGTTGTCTGTGTTCTCCTCTAGGATTTCGATGGATTCCTGTCTCACATTTAAGTCTTTCATCCATTTTGACTTTATCTTTGTGTATGGTGAAAGACAATGGTCTAGTTTCATTCTTCTGCATGTGGCTGTCCAATTTTCCCAACATCATTTATTGAAGGGACTGTCTTTTTTCCATTGGTTATTCTCTCCTGTTTTGTCAAAGATTAGTTGACCATAGAGTTGAGGGTCCACTTTTGGATTCTCTCTTCTGTTCCACTGATCTAGGTGTCTGTTTTTGTGCCAGTACCACCCTGTCTTGATGATCACAGATTTGTAATATAGCTTGAAGTCAGGCATTGTGAGCCCCCAGCTTTGGTGTGTTTTTTTTTTTAACTTACATTTCTATGATGACTAATGTGTTTAGTTGCCATACATATATTTTCTTTTGTAAAGTTGTGCCCTTTTTATTAAATTGGCTTGTTCCCTTATTATTAGGTTTTCAAAGTTCTTTACATGTTCTGGCTATGAGTCCTGTGGTGGATATGTGACTTGCAAATATTTTCTCCCAGGCTGTACTTTGTCTTTTCATTCTCTTAACAGTGTCTTTCTCATAACCAACATTTTTAACTTTGATGTAGCCTAATTTATCCTTTTTTTTTCTATTCTGAATGGTGTTAGAGTTTCTCTGAATTTTTGTAATCTCCCTGTTTATATCTTTCACCAAATTTTGAAAGTCTTCAGTCATTATTTCTTCAAATATGTTTTCTGTCCCACACACTCCTCTCCGCCTGAGATTTTGATAATAGGAGTGTTAGACTTGGAATTGTTCCACAGGTCCCTAAACCCCTGTATATTTTTTTAGATACCTTTTTTCCTCTCTTGTTCAGATTGAATTATTCCTATTGATTTTTCTTCAAGAACTTTTACTCTTTCCTCTCATCTTGATTCTACTTTTGAGCCCAAGCAGTGAGTTTTTATATTTTAATTATTGTATTTCTCAGATCTAGAATTTCCATTTGTTTATTCTTTATATTTCCTACTTCTTTGCTGAGATTTTTCTTTGTCTTTCCATTTATTTCAAAAACATTTCCCCTTTCTTATTACAGCATTTCAGAGCTGCTTTTAATATCTTTATCAAATAATTTCAACAACTGTATCATCTTGGCATTTGACATCCGTTGATTATCTTTTCCCATAGAGTTGAAATTTTCTCTGGTTCTTAAGATGCTGAGTAATTCTGGATTCTCTCCTGGACATTTATCCAATTGATCATTCCATTTTTGAAGAGAGGCATGCGAAAATCTCCTACTGTAATTATGGATTTATTAAATTCTCTTTTTATATCTAACAGTCTTATTTTCCATACTTCAAGGTTATGTTGTTAGGACAATACAAGTCCGTTATTACATCTAGTTAATGTGTTTTTAAGCAATGTTCCTCTTTATCTTTATTAACATACTTTCTCTCAAATTCTATTTTGTTAGATATTATTTTGCTTCACTAGCTTTTTTTGGTTAAAATTTAGATGGCATATATTTGCTGTATGTTTTTAATATCAGTGTTCTGTTGGTTTGGCTTTAGGTATCTTGCAAACAGCATATAGCTTGACTTTGTTTCATAAATAATATGACAGTCTCTTCTACATAACTAAATTTAATCTGTTCGCATTTATAGTGGTTGCTGACATTTTTAGAAATATCATGCTTTTTGTTTAGCATCACTTTCTTTGCTTCATTTTTCTCCTTTCCTGCGTTTAGTTGGACTTAGAAAGTTTTCTATATATTTTTTCCTCTCTAAATTTTGAAGCTATAGAAACTATTTCTTTTTTTAACTGGTTATCCCTAATATTTTAAGGACATATAAAGTTACACCTTTTTCTGACACAGTCTAAAATTATTTAGAATTGTCAATTCTGAATATGACAGATTTTATACTACTGAATATGACAGATTTTAGCATAACTACAAACTGAACAGTCCAATATTATTTATTTTGTCTGAAGTATTAATTTTACATTTCTTTAAACATCAAAAAAAGAATTGGACTCTGCACTCAGCACAGAGTCTACTTGAGACTCTCTCTGCCTCTTCCCCTCTCAAATAAAAAATAAACTCAAATCAGTCTTTTATTTTTGGTAGTTTTTAAGGTATTATCTTAATCCTTAATGTTCTGCAGTTCTACTTTGATGCACCTAGCTATTATTTTCATTTATCCTGCTCAATACCCAAAGTACACTCCGGAACTAAGGACTCGGGTGTTTCTTCAAGACTGGAATTCTTTTCTATTATATCAGCAAATACTATTTCCCTGCAATCTTCTTCACCATCTCTGGAATTCCTCTCAATATAGTCCATTTTCTTCACTGTTATATTTTTTAAAATATCTTTCTCTTTTTGTGCTACATTTGGCATTCTTCAGTGCTGTCACTTTGCTATTTTCTTTTTTGTGTCCAATCCCAAGTATATACTCCCTTAAGTTTGCATTTAAATGACTTTATTTTCCTTTCCAAGATTTCTAATTGGTTCTTTCGTATCCATCTGGTCTCATCTTTCATTTGTTTATTTTCTGTTTGCTCCATAATTTCCTGCTATTTTTATTTATTTTTTAAAGATTTTATTTTTAAGTAATCTCTACATCCAGCTTGGGGCTCAAACTCACAGCCTTGAGATCAGGAGTCGCACACTCCACCAACTAAGCCAGCCAGGCAGCCCTTTAATTTCCTGCTATTTTAAAATTAAAGTTATTTGTATACTTCTTTGAGCATCCCCATCATACTTAACAAAATCTTTGATGGGCTTTTCCAGAAAATCATTTCATCCTGAATGAATTCACATTCTGATTGTTTATTTCCATGGTGGTCTTTCTTAGTGCCAATCTTTTTCATGTATTTTAAAATCCTTGTGTGGAGACTCATTTGAATAGCATATAATTTTGTTCCTCTCCCATCCTGTCTATGCTCCATGCTTCCTTTTATCGGCATTCTGTGCTGATCCTACATGATTCCCAGGACTGTAGTCCAGAACCAGGTCTTATTGCATATTGTCAGGACTTATTATTATTATATAATAATACTGAAGATCTGTTAAGCCAGTGGCAACTTGATTCAGTTGCTTATAACAAAAGTTTTTCCTTGGTCTTCTACTCCCTAGGTTAACAGCTTCCTTTAATATTCTAGCCCCCAACACAGAGCAAAGTGTAGTAAACTTTCCTGAGCTCTAGATGCATATATCCACTTATCTATCTGACCTCTCCTCTGGGTATATGATAAGCATCTCAAACTTTATGTGCCTAAAGTTGAACTCTTGATTTTCACTCTCACTCCAAATCCTTCTCCAGTGTTCTTCACCACAGTAAATGGCACCACCATCTACCCAGTTGCTCAGGCAAAGAAAAAAAAAACATCCTTTAGGTTGGAGTCACCTTTAAACCTCTTTCCTTCACCACTCTACATCAAATCCGTCAGCAAGAATGGCCAACTCTTTCTTCTTCATAATGTACCCTGAATCTAGGCACTTCTTACCACTTCCATCACTACCTCTATGGACAAAGATACCATTCTCCTTTGTCTGGATCATTTCAATAACTATTCACTAATGATAATAGTGAGTAGTCACTAATAATAACTACTCAATAACTACTCACTACTTCATGCTTCTGCTCCTGACCCAGTCAACATTCTATCAGATATTCAGAGAGTTCACTTCATGGTGCAAATCTGATTATATCATTCTTCTGCTTAAAACCCTCCAATGAATTCCCATTTAGAATAAAATCTAAGTTGCTCCTGTGGCCATCAAGTCCCTACCTGATCTGCTTCCTGCTTTTTTCTCCAAACCTACTCCTATTACCCTCCACCATTCTTACAATGTATTGTGGAGATTAAATGTCATCATGTGTGTAAAGTGTCTACCATAGAGTTTGACACGTGTACATTGTTCACTAGATGCATAACTATTATCATAGTTGTGTACTAAAGTTGTTGAGATGAGGCATGGGCTGGAATGATGGGACATGAGCGGAGAACAATACAAGTAAAGTCACGGAAAGCAGAATTTGGTGAAGTAATGTTAGAAGGAGCTAAGAAGAGAAGCTCATGGAAAGGAATTGACATACTATGCTTTTCTGTAATTACTCTCCACTCCTTCCTGCCCAATACACACACCCCCTACCTGAGTCATGTGGGTTGAGTAACCTACCTTTCAGTCATTTCATATTAGAATTAACCATTGGCCTGCAAAAGCTTGCAGATTTTGATGCTTTATTTAAAAAGCTAGGTTTTTTTTCCCTACATTCCCAGAAGGGCCAAACTATGATGGCCAGTCACAAAACACAACCCACACTTCTACTATACCAATCTGTTTCCTTCAATTGGAGTTATTTAAAGTAGGAGTTAAAATGTAGCTTTTGAAGGCAAAATCCTGATGGTAGATATGCCTTTCCTGTTATAGGTCCTGCTTTGGCAGAGCACCAGTCATTTATTAACAGCACACTGGTATTCTCAAAATCCTGCTGATTTTGACATATAATTTACAGATCTATAAATCATTCGAAAGAGATTTACCTTTTGATTCTACTAAAAATAAGAATAAACTGATTCTTGCTCACTGGTACTGTTGATTCCTACACAGTGATCTATTGTTCATCAGTTCTCACAAAGGAAAGTTTACACGGAGAACTGTTTGAGTAAAAATTGTTGGTATTTGATTGCTGGAGTCTTTTGTATTATAAATTGGTCTCATCAGTTATGCACAAGATAAAACTCTCCAAAAAAGAGGCTTTCAAAATATCTTTTTCAATAGTATTCCTGGAGTCACAATATCAGAGTTAAAATAGCCCCAATATGTTTTGGTTTGAAAAATACAATTATGCCAAGCTAACTTTAGAGGAAATCCAGGCCAGCATGTTTAGAGATTATTTCCTGATGTTGTGAGAAAGTGGGCAGGTACCCAAATCTCTGACCCAGCTCAATCCCAGGCTTATCATTAAAGCAGATAATTGCACACTCCTTTTACTTCAGCGAAGGGGGGGCTCAGAACGGAATCCTTCCAACCAAAAATGACTGGCTGGAGCCATCTCCGATTTTGTCAAGCCAGCAGTCAGCATGACACATAAGAGAATATTGTTGCATTAGTTGGTATTAATATTTACAGAACTGATCGAAAATTAAAGAAAAATGCTAAGCTCTATTTCCAAAATGTAAAAAAGGCAAAGGCTAAGTGGGACCTCTTGCACAGCTACACTCTGGAAAGTTGTGGAAAGAAGGTAGGATCTATCTTTTTCATTAATAACATCCAGGCAAAGCCCTCTCTAAAGCCTGACATAGGAGATGGTGATGTTTAGGGCTAATGGAGGAGGAAGAACTGGGTTTCTTGTTTGTTAACTAGGTATGTATCATCACGTGAGGAGGAGGAAAACTGGAACACGTCCAATGGGCTCTCATTCCTTTGAGACTAATTTTACCTTTGCATTGTCTCTGCTAATATTGAAAGTCTAAATTCTGTAATTAAATTCCAGTTAAGCAGTGCCAAAACACCTCTCTAGCTCAGTTTTTTTTTTTTAAAAAAAGATTCTATTTATTTGAGAGAGAGAGAGCACTAGTGGGGAGTGGAGAGTAGGGGGTGGGGGGAGGTGCAGAGGGAGAGGGAGAGACAGGATCTCCACTGAGCAGGGAGCCTGATGCAGGGCTCTATCCCAGGACCCTGGGATCATGACCTGAACTGAAGGCAGAGCGTAACCGACTGAGCTACCCAGGCGCCCCTCTCCAGCTCAGTTTTTAAAAATAGGTTAAAAATAAATTTAACTGTTTGATTCAAATAAATACAATTCCTTGTTTGAAGGAATCAACGCATGAACAAATTCTAGATGCACTTGGGCAGTGAATGTTCACTTTCTTTTGTGAGAAGTGGTGAACACACAAACCCTGAGACCAATGCTGAGTACATCATCATTGATAAGACCCAGTCCCTCGCCACAGGTTGCTCACAGTCTATTGAGGAGGGAGAGGGACAGGATGTCATTGAAACGTTGCACAATAGTGCAGTGGTAAAGGGATACACGTGTGTCATGGGAGCACAAATGAAGGTCATTGGAATCCAGGCTGGATATGTCAGGGATGGCTTCCTGAAGAGGGAAAAACAGGGTAACAGCACAAACCAGAGCCCAGAGGTGACAACCAGAGTAAGTGTAGGTAAGATCAGAGCAGTTTGATGTCTCTAGACTGCAGAATTGAAGCAAGAAGTGACAAGTTGCACTTGGAAATATTTATAAATATGCATATATACACAGGTTAGCACATACACATATCTTTCCTTGCTCTGTCACTTAGAGAACCTAGAAGCAATCACATGCTTGGAACAAAGAACAATAAAAGGAAGCATTGCTCTCTGGAGAAATGGCTCATTCTAGAACTGGGGGAAGAAACATTCAAGAGAATACTGGAGTATCTTATAAGCACCGGAAAATAAGAAGGTAGTCCAAAGAAATGAAGAGAAGGAGGGAGGGAAAAATATAAGGAAGGAGGGAGGGAGGGATAGGATCGAGATGGCCAAACAGGTCATTCCTGACTTTAGTCTCCCTCACAAAAAGACTGATTAATAACTATCCACGGACAAGATTACCTTTTTGAAAATTCCAGAACCAGGAGGTGAGGCTGAAGTACCACCTTTGGATCACAGAGAGTAAGAAAAACTGTATTAGAAGGGAAAGGGGAGGGCAGCCCAGGTGGCTCAGCAGTTTAGCACCGCCTTCAGCCCAGGATGTGGTCCTGGAGACCTGGGATCGAGTCCCATGTCGGGCATCTTGCATGGAGCCTGCTTCTCTCTTGGCCCCCCGTCCCTCTCTCTGTCTCTCATGAAGAAATACATAAAATCTTTTTTAAAACATAAAATCAAAAAAAAGAAGGGAAAGGGGAAAGGATTCGTTTGGACTGCATCGCCCTCTCCCAGGACAGTACAGTGTGACACCAAGAGGATCCCCTTGGGCCTATGGTTTCTCCACTGGGAAAAAGAGAGCCCAAGGTGGACATCCAGCTTCCCCAGCATTGCAGGATGCACCCTGGGAGGCCCACTTGGATCTTGCCCCACAAGGATCACTGGGGGAGTCGCTGAGACTGGACTACTGGGGAGATGGAGAAGGGGTGGTACTCAGAGGAATGAGCCCACAGACCTTGATGGACACATTCCTTCTTTTTTTTTCAAGATGACGGACCACATTCCTATTGGCAGCAATACTCAAGTGGCTCTGCCTGTGTGCAGAGCCAAACCACTGTACCTACGTGGTCGGAGAGCTCAGTTGGCAGATCTGCCTGGCTTGGGTCTCAAGCTAACAGTCAGTAGCAGCCCTAGAGCTCATCCTATAGCTGTGCTGAGGCAGAGAGCTAAGTCAGAAGCTGTGTACACCTGGAGAGCATAGCCTCTAGCCTGCCCAACCAGGAAGGCTGGCCAGAGACCCCAGGCAGCCACAAAGCCGAGGGACTTTTTCTTTATATAATGTCCTTCTTTGTCTCTTGTGACAGGTTTTGACTTAAAGTCTATTTTGCCTGATATAAATACAGCTGACCTTATCTTTTTTGGTTAACATTTGCATGAAATCTCTTTTTCCATCCCTTCACTTTCAGCCTATATATGCCCTGGAATCTAAAGCGAGTCTCTTGTAGACAACATGTAGTTGGATCTATTTTTTTTAGATTTTGTTTATTTATTTATTCATGAGATACACAGACAGAAAGAGAGGCAGAGACACAGGCAGAGGGAGAAGCAGGCTCCACGCAGGGAACCCGACGTGGGACCCGATCCCGGGTCTCCAGGATCAGGCCCTGGGCCGAAGGCGGCGCTAAACCACTGAGCCACCCTGGCTGCCCTGGATCTATTTTTTTTTTTTTATCCATTCAGCCACTCTATGGATTTTGATTAGGAAATCTAATCTGCTTACATTTAAATAATACATAGGGAAGGATCTACTATGTTCACTATGTTCATTGTTTTCTATCTCTTTTGTCCTTCTTTTCTCTCTTGCTGTCTTCCTTTGTGTTTCATTACCTTTTTTGTGTTAATTATCTTTGATTCCCTTTTCTTTTTGTGTAACTTCTATAGGTATTTTCATAGTGACTATCATGGGCCTTAAATAAATAATCATATTGTAATAACAGTCTAAGCTGATAACAACTTAACCTCAATTGTATACAGAAACCCTATACTTTTACTCTCTCCCTACACTTTATGTTATTGATGTCACAATTTACACCCATTTATGTTGTATGTTTACTTACATTCATTATTATATTGTCCATTTATATTATCCATTAACATACTTTTATAGTTATAGTTGTTTTTTATTTTTTTGTCTTTAACTTTTATACTTGAATTAAAAATGATTTATTCACCACTGTTAGAGTAATATGGCATTCTGTATTTGTCTATAAAGATGAGTTATACTTTCACATGCTATTGTGCTTTTGTTTAGCATCATTTTATTTCAACATGAACATCCTTTACCGTTTCTTGTAAGGCAAGTACAGTGGTAGTGAACTTCCTCAGCTTCTGTTAGTCTGAGAAAATCTGTACCTCTCTTTCATTTCTGGGTGACAGTTTTACTGAATATAGTATTTTGGTTGGCACGTTTTTAAAATTTCAGCATTTTGAATACGTCATCCCACTGCTTTGTGGCCCACAAGGTCTCTGATGAGAAGCCCACTGACAGTCTCATGGGAGTTTCCCTTGTTCATGACAAGTCACTTTTTTCTTGCTGCTCTGAAAATTCTCTCTTTGTCTTTGACTTTTGACAATATGATCATAATCTGTCTGCGTGTAGTTTCTTTGGATTCATTTTACTTAGAAGTTTTTGGGCTTCCTGGATCTGGATATTCATTTCTTTCCTCAGACTTGGAGAGTTTTCAGCCATTATTTCTTTAAATAATTGCTTTCTGGTCCTTTCTCTCTTCTCCTTCTGACAGTCTCATAATACATATATTGCTCCAATTGATGGGTGATCCATACGTCCCTTAAATGTTTTTCATTCTTTTTTCTTTTTGCTCCCCTGTCTGGATAATTTCAAATTACCTGTCTTTGAGTTTACTGATTCTTTCTTCTGCTTAATCTATTCCACTGTAGATAGAACCTTTACTGAATTTTTCAGTTCAGTTATTGTATTCTTCAGTTCCAAGATTTTTGTTTGGTTCTTTTTAAACTTTCTGTTTCTTTGTTTAAATTCTCACTTTGTATGTATATTGTTCTCCTTAGTTCATTGAGCATTTTCATAGTGGTTATTTTAAATTCTCTGTCAGGTAATTTTATACCTTTGTTTCATTAAAGTCAGTTTCTGGAGTTGTATCTTTTTCCTTCACGTGCATCATTTCTCCTGTTTCTTCATTTCCCTTGACTCTTTGTGTTGATACCTATACATTAGGAAAAATCCCACTTCTCCCAGTCTTCATAGATGGGTCTCTTAGAGTAGAAAATCTTCATGAAAGCAGAAAAACTGCTTAGAGATTCTATGACGGTCCAAACCACTGTCTATGCTTTTAGTGTCCCCCAAACATCTGGAGTATATCAGGTCTGTCCCATCACTGCTCTAAGACAGGTGAGACAAAAACCAGTCCCTTAGGTAGCACTCAGAAAAGCTGGAACATTGGATGTGCACTCCAACTTTCTCCCTCCTCATTGGCAAGCTGGGAATTGGGGGTTTTCTCTCACTTGTTCTGTGCTGAGAGGAAGAGCTATGGCAAGTACTAGCGTGGTAGTTCAAACCACTGTCTTTGTTGTCAGTAACCCTGGGCATTTGGAATACGCTGGGTCCTATTATCACTCTGAAACAGGTGAAACAGAAGCCAGTCCTTCAGGCAGCCACCAGAAAAGTTGTAATGATTGACATTCAGTACAACTCTTTCCCTCCCCAGGGAAAAGGTAAAAGTTGGGGGGTTGCCCACGTGCTCTGTGCTGAGCAGGAGGAGAAGCAGTGGTGAGTGCCCACGTGAGAATTCAAATGGCCATCTTTGTTATGTGTGGTCTAGCCTATGCCAAGTCCTAGAGCACTCTGAGAAAGGAAACAGAAGCCAGTCCCTCACACAGTACCTGGAAAAATCAGGATGTTAGATATGCTGTCCAATTCTTTCCTTCCCTAAGGAGAAGCTGGAAGCTGGGGTTTTTAGCTTGCTTATTCTGATGAAGCTGAGGGAAAGAACTGTGTAAGTGCCCACACATTCGTCCAAACTGCTGCCATTATTCTCTGTAGGCTCCTGGGATCTAGAATATGCTGGGTCCACTCACCATTCCAATACAGGAGAGACAGGAGCCACTTTTTTTGGGTAACAGCCAGATAAGTTAGAATGTTGGGTACGTAGACCAACTCTTCCTCTCCTCAGAGAGAAACAGGAATTTTTGTCCACTTGCTCTGTGCTGAGCTGAGGTGAGAAGCTGTGGCAAATGGATACATGTGAGTTCAAACCACCACCTTCCTTCTCTGTAGCCCCCAGGGTTTTAGCACCTGAAGCCCTGTCAGTGCTCTGAGACTTGTGAGAGAGAAGCCAGTTTGTTGGGCAGCACCCAGAAAAGTTGGAACAGTTGAAGCACAGTCCAGCTCTTTCCCTCTCCAGGAAGACTGAGAGCTGGGAGTTCCCTATGTTGCTGTGCTGGGGACTATGGCGAGGGAGTGTCTCATGTTTTCCTGCCAGTTTTAATGTGGCACTTGCCTGGGGTGTAGGAGCCTCTCAACTAGTTTCTGGATTTCTCACAGAGAGTGGATCCATGGAGATACAGAAAGTTTAGAGTTTCCTCTTCTGCCATCTTGCTGACATCTTTTTGTAAGTTCATCTTTGTATCCTGTGACTTGAACTTGGTTTGTTTTTTGTTTTTTGTTTTTTGTTTTGAACTTGGTTTTCAGTTCTAGGAGTTTTTCTGTAGATCCCTTGAAAATTTTTATGTAGATCATCACATCAAATACAAACAGATATTTTTCTTTTCCAATTTGTATGCCTTATATTTTCTTTTCTGGCATTGTTGAGCTGGATAGGTCTTCCATCACTATGCTGAATAAGAGTTATGAGAGCAGATATCCTTATTGCCAATCTTTGGGGACAAGCATTCTCTCTTTCATTATTAAGTGTGATGTTAGCTATAGTTTTGTAGCTGCTCTTTATCAAGTTAAGGAAGTTGCCCTCTGTTCTTTATTTATTGAGAGTTTTTATCAGAAGTAAATTGGATTCTGTGAAATGCTTTTACTACAATTTATATGATTTTTCTTCCTTAACCTGTTGATGTGATGGATCACAATAATTGATTTTTGAAGGTTGAGCCAGCCTCGAATCCCTAAAATAAGCTCTATGTGGCAAAGGTATATGTTTCTAGTTTTTTATATATTCTCGAAATCTACTTTCCAATATTTTGTTAAGGATTTTTACATCTATATCCAGGATAGATATCAGTCTTTACCTTTCCTTTTTTTTTTCGCCTGGTTTTGATATCAGATTAATCAGTTTTGTATACTGATTTGAGAAATGTTCCTTTCTCTTCTATTCCTGGAAAAGTCTATGAAGAATTATTATTGATTTTTTAAAAAAACCTATGTTAGAATTCTCAAGTGAAATCATCTGACCCGGGCAGCCCTGGTGGCTCTGCAGTTTAGTGCCGCCTACAGCCCAGGGCGTGATCCTGGGGACCCGGGATCAAGTCCCATGTCGGGCTCCCTGCATGGAGCCTGCTTCTCCCTCTGCCTGTGTCTCTGCCTCTCTCTCTCTCTCTCTCTCTCTCTTTCTGTCTCTCATGAATAAATAAATAAAAATCTTTTTTAAAAAATCATCTGACTCTGGACATTTTTTTTGTGAGTTTTAAATTACAAATGCAATCTCCTTCATAATTACAGTGCTATTCAGATTATCTATTTCACATTGGGTAATTTGTGATAGTTTTGTTGTTGTTGTTGTTGTTGTTGTTGTTGTTTTCCAAGAATTTGGTCCATTTCATCTTGAATGTCAAATGTATGTGTTCATAATTGTATTATCCTTTTGATGTCTATTGGTTCTCTAGTGACATCCCCTCTTTCATTCCAGATTTTGGTACGTTTTTTGTCTTCAGCTCCAAGTCCGGGATATATATGTCAACAAGAAAATCCAGAGACCTCACCACCATGTCATTCTTCACATCCCAAGGTTCCTAGCTGGTCTGGCTTCTGCTCTCCACCTTTCAGTGTCTTCTTGCATTTATTTTATAACTAATGTCCAGGAATTTTAGCTGATATTAGCAGAAGGAATAGGGGAAAGTATGTCTATTCCATCTTTCTCTTTCTAGAAATGGAAATGCACCTCGGTGGTTTTGAGTAAAGGAGTAATAATGTCTGCTTTGTGTTTTAGAAACATCACTCTTGTGACAGTAAAGAATTGATTAGAGGAGAGCAAAAATCAAGGTCAAAAGTTCAAGTAGAATGCTCCTGTGGCCCTTAATGAAGAGGGTCGGTAGGGATTTGGCAGTAGGCAAGTCTCTTCTCCTCTCCAATGAGTCATATCTTAGCAGCGGTCTCTGGAGACATAGTGTCCTCTACTACCCAACTCTGTGGTTTCCACTGCCTCCAGAGTCTGGCCCAGGAATATGGATTTTGTATAAGCTACTCAGGTGATCTATTGTATAGCTAGGATTCAGACCTGCTTTAATCAGTTCGGGCTGCTATAAACAAAATACCACAGACTGGGTGGCTTTAATCAACAGACACTTATTTCCTACAGTTCTGGAAGCTGGGAAATCATGATCAAGATGTTGGCAGCTTTGATGTCTAGTAAAAACCGTTTTCCTGGGGCAGCCCGGGTGGCTCAGTGGTTTAGCGCTGCCTTCAGCCCAGGGCCTGATCCTGGAGACCTGGGATCGAGTCCCACGTCACGCTCCCTGCATGGAGCCTGCTTCTCCCTCTGCCTGTGTCTCTGCCCCTGCTGTGTGTTTCTCATGAATAAATAAATAAAATCTTAAAAAAAAAAAGTCTTCCTTGTTTGTAGATGGCTGCCTTCTTCCTGTGTGCTCACATGGCCATTTCTCAGTGTGTGCCCAGAGTACACTAGCTCTTTCTCTTCTTATAAGGGTACTAATCCCACTGTGAGTCTCATGAGTGGGTCTCACACTCATGCCCTAATCTAAATCTATTTACCTGCCACAGCACCCCTCTCCTAATACCATCACATTGGGGGTTAGGGCTTAAACATATGAACTGGGGGGAATACAAATATTCAGCCCATAACAAGACTCCTTTGTCTCTCAGTCAAGGTCTCTCACATCTGGCTACTATTCAAATGACCTGCAAAGCTTTATCCTAAATTCTGAGACCTGTGTCAAATCAAATTTTCAAAGGGAGAGAACAAGCCCCATTTACTCATCTGTAAAATGGACACAATAATGGCATCTTCCACATTAAGGTTGTAATGAATATCAAATAAGATAGTATATATAAATCATCTGTCATTGGGTGCTTGGCAATTATAACTTTTTCTAAAAGCTCCCCATATGATTCTAATGTTCACTCAGGACTGATTATCACTGACTACTCTATATGGTGGGCAATTCAGGCTAAATCGGCAAAGAGAACTAGAGTCCAGTAGGCAGAAGGGAGTGAGGTTTAAGGCAAGATTTGGGGGTCTGTAGCCTTTGGTTTTGCTATGAAAAAGATCGATTAGGGACATGGAAATTCCCATGCTGATCTTCTCTTACACAGTGTGAGCTCACAAAGGTTTTGCACATTTCCTTATGTAAGGGCACACAGCTGACAGATGGGAGAGCTGGGCCTTTAGCGGTTCTGTCTCGGAAATCAGGCGTCTTCCCACTACCCACCACTGCACTCTAAACTGTTCAGTGGTCATCATTGCTTTTCACCACAAGAAGACTCTCCCTTGAAGACTTTGGCCAACAGATCTGTTGGTCTAATTTCTGCAATGTTCCTTAGGGCTGAGAGACAAGAGCAAGTGGCTAAGTCTGTTTATGTTTTATAAGGCTCAAGGACAAGACCCATCCGTGATGCTCTATGTGAAAATAGTCATCTTGGCAAATAATAAGCATGTAATTTTGTTCTGCATAGAAAAACTTCACCTCTAGAGATGGGGTGATAGAGAATAAAAAACTAAAAGCACATGTTTAAGAGTCACTCAGACTGGATTGGATAGACGTGAAGTGCCTAGCATATGGTAAGTCTTGCATAAGTGGAAACTGTAGTCACTAATATCTGTGATGATGCTCAGATGCAACTGTCTCTGAAAAAGGAATGGCTCCAGAAGCCTGAGGAGGCTGAGAGCAGAGCAGAAGGCTACAGAAGGCTGAGAAACTACTGGTGTCCAACCCCAGCTTCTATCACTTCCTCAGTGTATGATCTTAGACAGAAAGCCACCTAACCTTCCAGCCTCAACTGCTTCATCTGCAAAATGGGTACAGCGATGGTACCTACCTCATTAGGGCTGTGGTGCAGATCAAATGAGATAATGTATGTAAATCACCTGCTATTTACTGGGTGCTCAATAAATGATAGTTATGATTACCCTTTCAAGGTGAAACAATTTCCAGCCAAAGCATTAATATCAGTGATTCCCTTTATTTGATGAACCAATCTGCATCTGATTAACTCTTTGTAAGCATCTCTTGGGGTAGAATTGTAATGTGTCCTTCACTCTCATGAGGAAGATTTGGCTGGAATTCTGTACCGAGGAAATTAATGGCCTCTGCGAATCTATTTGCATAAGTACTTGTGCTATCACAGTGACATTAAAGAACGCATCCCGATCTGGTCCTGTCAGCACAGAAACAGAGCTGCAGGGACGAAAACACACTTGAGGCCTGGCGATTAGTTGCCCTAATACTTATTCCCCAGAAACCTGCCTTATTTTGCTAAGAATGACTGGAAAGGTTATGGCAACAAAGTGGCTGTGGAGGAGGAATATCTCAGGAAAGATGTCCAGTTTCTGAATGACAGAAATTCCGCCTGGGGAGAGGAGATAAAAATCCAGCCCCCCAATCCCTACTGCACACATCACCTCTAGCCTTTCATCCTAGGACCATGACCTTCATTGGTTGAGGGGACACTCTGTGCCCCTCAGGAGGGACTTGACCCTCTCAAGGGTTGCAAGACAGAGCCACCCACATCCAATTGCCCTGGTCCAAACAAGGGGATATATCCAAACATAATATAGCCCCTCATTATTCTTCATTATCTCTATAAAGAGCAAAGGTGCACTTCTACAAATATCAGGCCTGGCCTTAAAC
The DNA here is from genome assembly GCF_053574225.1 of Canis aureus. Classification (NCBI taxonomy): domain Eukaryota; kingdom Metazoa; phylum Chordata; class Mammalia; order Carnivora; family Canidae; genus Canis; species Canis aureus. The sequence continues at coordinate 13,565,362 of NC_135649.1, forward strand.
CTACAGCAGTAAAAAGGCATCCACACTATCAAAGTCTAGTGGCGCTGTAGTTAGAAGTCCTTTTTTTTTTTTTTTTTTTTTTGTTGTTGTTGTTGTTGTAGTTAGAAGTCCTATGCCGAACTTAAATCCATTTCTGTCATTTCCTGGCTATGTGACTTTTGGTAAATTTCTCAATTTCTCTGTTCCTTAATTTCTACATTGCAAAGTGAAAGTAATAAGAGAATCTCTTCATACCTCTAAGGTTTAAATGAGAGTGCTTAGTAAATGCTGGATATAGCAGAAGCTCTTAGCAACCCATAGCTATGTTTATTATCCACCCAAGTTGCATTAAGATAAAGTGGATAATTGTTTTAGTTATCTATTTTGGGGAAATTAACATGTATTATTTTTGAAATTAAAAACATAATTTTTAAAATCCTAAATATAAATTCTATTGTTAGACATCTTTTATTACTAATCCAAATTGTTAGACATCCACTATTACTATTGTTTACCATTCACCATTACTATTATTTGCATTAAAAATAATGCATAATGATAATCAATTACTAAAAATTTAAACATAAATGAACAAATGGAAAAATTCTTGAAGTAAGTGAAAGAGAGTAAAGATACAAAAATATGGCAAACCAAACCAGTTGAGCAGGGTCTAGTGCATACCCAAATGCTATGACCATTGGCCAATTACTTAATCACTTAACTGTATGTATTTTCCATGCCCGTTTCCCTATCTGAAAATTGGATTATAATAGTACTGATCTCACAGGTTTCATGAGAAATAAATTATATATCACATGTAAAAAATAAGATAAAGTGGATAAAGTCAAAGCATCTTCCTACTTAGGGCTCTGGCCTTGAGGTTGAATATACTCAAGTTGTTTTTCATATTCAAGAGTATTTCATAATTTAAGCTGACAAATAGCTAATCACAAATTGAAGCGTTGTCCTAAATTTGTTTTTTATCAAAGTGGATGCTTGAAATGTTGGAGAAAGTATACTCTCATATATCGCTGGTAAAAAAGATAATCTTTATATCTTGTCTGAAGAGGAATCTGGTATTATCTACTAAAATCAAAAATATAGATACACGTCAACCTAGCAATGGCACTCTTGGGAATCTATTACATAGAAATAAAAGCACTGAGGGGGGTCACCTGGGTGGCTCAGTCAGTTAAGTGTCTGCCTTTGGCTCAGGTCATGATCCCAGGGTCCTGGGATGGAGCCCCCACATTGGGCTCCCTGCTCAGTGGGGAGCTTGCTTTTCCCTCTCTCCCTGCTTCTCCCTCTCCCCCCTGCTCATGCTCTCCCTTGCTACCTCTCTAAGTCTCGAATTTTAAAAATCTTAAAAAAGAAAAGAAAAGAAAATCACTGGGAGTGGAGGGAACGTTTGTGAGAAGAGGTATGGCTGAGTTAAGTGCACAACCAAACCATAGCCTTTTATATCACCATTTAACAGATTCAGGTGGTCTCTATGGTGGACTCTTGAGTGAGAAAGGCAAGGCGTGGCAGTATATTTACTAGCATGCCACTGTTCTACGCTAAATGTCCAAAACATCCCTTATCTGTGTGTAATGTAAATGTCCTCTATGATTATGCAAGCATGCGCTGCTGGGGGTCTACTCCAAAGATGCAGGTGCAGTGAAATGCTGGGACACCTGCACCCCGATGTTTATAGCAGCAATGTCCACAATAGCCAAACTGTGGAAGGAGCCTCGGTGTCCATCGAAAGGTGAATGGATAAAGAAGATGTGGTCTATGTATACAATGGAATATTCCTCAGCCATTAGAAATGACAAATACCCACCATTTGCTTCGACGTGGAGGGACCTGGAGGGTATTATGCTGAGTGAAGTAAGTCAGTCGGAGAAGGACAATCATCATATGGTTTCACTCATTTGGAGAATATAAGAAATAGTGAAAGGGATTATAAGGGAAAGGAGGGGAACTGAGTGCGAAATATCAGAGAGGGTGACAAACCATGAGAGACCCCTAACACTGGGAAACGAACAAGGGGTAGTGGAAGGGGAGGTGGGCGGGGGTTGGGGGGTGACTGGGTGACTGGCACTGAGGGGGCACTTGATGGGATGAGCACTGGGTGTTATGCTATATGTTGGCAAATTGAACTCCAATAAAAAAAATATATATACATATAAAAATAAAGAATAATTTAAAAATATGATTATGCAAGCATGTATGGAGGTATGGACAGTTATTCACATCAGTTACCTTTGCAGGGACAGTATGGAATGTAAGAAGCAAAGGCTGCACATTGTTTAAAGAACGATGTGCAGAGTGAAAACTTGTATTCTATCGTCCCATTTAGGTAAAATTGCGCGTGCGTGTGTGTGTGTGTGTGTGCACCCGTGCATGCATGGGCACATATGTACCTGCAAATATGCAGGATGGTCAGCAAGATGTTACCGGCATATGTCTCAAATGGGATGAAAAGTAGAAAAACATTCACTTATTTGTCTACTTATGTATTCGTTTACTTTACACAAGTTGAACCTGACAATTCCCCTCAGGGGACATTACATCTTAGTAATGTCAGAGTTGCATCTCAAGATTTAGAAACTGTCTCAGAGGCCAATGATTTCCCCTCAGTACCCTCGATGGGCATCGCCAAGCTTCTCTCTATCCCTCTAGCACACTCCCTTCTTCCCCACTTCAGGGCCCAGGTAGCTCTCATGCATATCCTCTTGTCATTGGCTCAAACAGCGTCTCCTCACCTCTGTGACTAACTTAGGTCCCCTGTTCCATCTCCCAGGAGCACACTGTACTTATGTTTGCTGAATAACATCCTACAGACACTGTTTGACACCCACGTGTACTCAGTCTCACCTGGGGGTGTGTGGCCTATTGCCTCTGGAGAACTTCAGCAAAGCTCAGTTTTGGTTAGTTCCACTAGAGCCACAGAGAAACCCAGAAGTTGCATTAGCAAGGCTGCCATCCATGTCCACATTTAGCAACTTTTTTTAAGTGGAACCAAGTCCCCTGCATCCTCTAACAGCAGCCTGGGTGACAACAAGGCAATAGCAGGGGTTCAAAGACCTTCAGAAACTTAACCTTTCCTCCCATTCAGCAAATACTTCATGAGTGTGTAGCAGGTACTGTGTTGAGCCTTGGAGAAACAAGAGTGAGTAGAAGTTGACGTGGTCCCTGATCTCATGGGGCTCGCAGAGTTGGGGAGGAGACAGCCACAGAGGAACAGGAGTCCACAAATGAATAAATAATGACAAGTCATGCAACTGCAAAGAAGTAACAGTATAGGGCAGCCCGGGTGGCTCAGCGGTTTAGCGCCTCCTTCAGCCCAGGGCCTGATCCTGGAGACCTTGGATGGAGTCCCACATTGGGTTCCCTGCATGGAGCCTGCTTCTCCCTCTGCCTGTGTCTCTGCCTCTCTCTCTCTCTCTCTCTCTCTCTCATAAATAAATAAAATCTCTTCTTATAATAAATTTATTTTTTATTGGTGTTCAATTTGCCAACATACAGAATAACACCCAGTGCTCATCCCGTCAAGTGCCCATCACCCATTCACCCCCACTCCCCGCCCTCCTCCCCTTCCACCACCCCTATTTCATTTCCCAGAGTTAGGAGTCTTTATGTTCTGTCTCCCTTTCTGACATTAAAGAAATATCAGTACAGGGAACTAGCAGAGCAATATATTTAAAAATGTGACTAGTTCATATGTGTGCTATTTTTAATGTAGATAGATGTAGCTATGATTGATTCATTTAAAGTGCCATTAGATTCTTAGCTGCTTTTTGCCCAAGTGTTTTTTCTCAACCACTACATTCTAAGAGTACAACCATCATCATTGTGGCAGTTGGGAGGGTGGATGAAAATAGCAAACATTAAAAAGCAGCTTTCACACATGTCCATGCTTGGAGAGAACCCATGGTCTTTCTAAATGAATACTGCATTGCTGTGCCGCAGACCCAACATGGATTTGGAAGTGATTACTGACCAATTTTTAAAAATTTATCAAGTGGTCCCCAAGATTAGCTGTTTGATTTGCTTGGTAAAGATGATTGCTATTTTAACAAGAGGTGTTCATACTCAAAAGAATTTTAAAACACTAGTCTAATAAAAAGCTCTCAAGTCATAATGCATGCTCACCCCCCCCACACACACACACACACCCCTGGTGAGCATCTAGCAAGAATTAACAAGCAGCAACATGCCTATGAAAGAGAAGAGTTGCAGACTTAATATCCGTGCTGCCATCACTCATCTCCCAAAGCAAGCTAGCAGCAAGACGAAGGAAAAACCACCACCCCTCCCCCCACAGTGTGGGCTAGGACCGGATCCAGTTTGCAGAAGGATCCTGCATATGGGGTGGAGGACTGCCCCCACATTTTAGCCTGGGGAATAGGGAGCCTAGGTACAACAGCCTTGTGCTGACCCCATGCGGACTCTGCAGGGGATCCAGAAGGAATGCAAAGTTCAGTCTGTGTCCTCAGAGAGCCTGCAACCTACCTGGGAGTCAAGATCTGCTTATAGGAAAAATACAGGACTAGAATATCTCGTTTATCCGAACATACAGCAGAACCAGAACTTTGGTGGAATCAGAACTCCATATAAATTGATCGCCCAATTAACTGAGATTTTCTGCTAAGTGTTCATCCTATTTATTTGGATAGTTTGCACTGGAAGAGGCTTCTAAACGTATTACGAGTTTGTTTTATTCAATGGAACTTTCTGGGCATCATTTAACCTTTTCTTGATGACTCAGGGTCATCAATATGAACACCCTTTATTGTACCTCATCTGCTTTTGCATTATTCTGAATTCTCTTTCTTTCCACATCTGGCTGTCAGCTGTCACTGCTCACACAGTTGGTGAGTCTGTCTGTCCCAACCCTCGCAGCTCTGGACCGATCATGGATAATAACAGCAAAAACTGCATTGATCCCCTGCTATATGCCAGGCCCTGTGCTAAGTGCTTTGCATGGATTAATTCATCAAATCCTCAGTGCGACCCTTGAGGCAGGCACAATTATTATCCCCGAATTGTAAATGGGGTAAGCAAGGCCCAGAAAGGTCAAGTCATTTGCCTAAGGTTACACAGCTTCATGTAGCAGAGCCAGAATTTGTACCCTGATCTGATCTCAAGATTTCAAGGTTTTTACCACCATTTTAGTGCTTTTCAAACCTTTCTGACAGTGAGAGACAATCAAAAATATATTTTTTCTCACCATACAGGAGACAAAAACATGTAAAATAAAATCACAACTTCTAACAACACATTTCTTGTGTGGAATACATTCTGATATTCTATTCCATTATCATCATCATCATTATATCACTAATGTTGGTTGCGACCCACTGAAACGATTTCCCAGCCCATTAATGGGTCACAACTCATGGTTTAAAAAATCCTGTAGCACATTTTATAGCTAATCTGCAATGGGGACTGGGTTACCACTGGCCATATGACCCCTTAGCGTAAACCAGAAAAAGGTGCCTCTTCCTTGAGATGCTTAATTCCATCTTCCAACAAATTGTCAAAATATATTGATATTGTTAGATTAAGACACTTTACTGGCATCTGCCAGAAAATGGTTAAAAATAAATGTCTTGATATCAACATGATGAAGACAAAATGATGTTGTGAGTGCCCAGTGCACAACTGTACACTTTAGCCCTGGTAGACAGAGAACCCAGGTGACGATATGAGTTAAAAGGTGAGTATTAAATGAGTCAATTTTCTCAGAGGACCCGCATACACAGGATTTGTCGCAGATCTTTTGCTTTCTCCTTTCTCCTCAATTCCCATAGGATTGTCAGATAAAGTATAGGATACCCTTTTCAATTAGAATTCCAGATAACCCATAAATAATGTTTAGTGTAAATATTCCTCCATACAATATTGGGGATATACTCATACCAAAAAATCACCTTTTGCTTATGTGAAATTCAAATGTAACTGGGAATCCTGTATTTGTATTTGCTGAATCTGGCAAACCTATTTCCAACACACGGGTGGACGGATGTAGGTCTTGCCCCTGTGCCTTCCGAATCTGGAGCAGTTATCACACGACATGGGGGTTGGATGCAAGTCTGTTATAGCAGCTCCAGAGCTGTCACAGGTTAGGGCCAAGTGGGTAATCCTGAGAGGAAGACAGAATTAGAGAACATCAGTTATGTGAGTTTATGAAAGCACTGTGGGCTGGGGGGATTGTGGGAGACTCTCGGAGGACACCGGCCTAGAAGGATAAGGAGGTTGGAGACAAATTCTAGGATCTGTTTCATGAGAAAAAGCTGATGCTCCGGTGAACTAGGCAGTGTGTGTGGTGCTTAGCAGGAGATGAGTTTTGTTAAAGCAGGGGCTGAGTCATTTCAAAGATCACCTAGGCAGGGGCACATGAGAGTAGTCAGGAGAGTCTTTTTGATAGCGTTTCTGTAAGATGGATGGAAAGAACTAGACCGATACAGGAAAATTATGATGGTACTAGACTTGCTAAGTGCCAGGCAATGTAATAAGCATTTGATACGCATCATTTCAATTGACTCTCACAAGACAGGCCCATTATCGTCCCATTTTATGTCTAAAGAAACTGAGGCATAAAGTGGATCTGATGAAACATGGCCAGGGTCACATAGTTTATAAGTGGGGGGGCTGGGCTTTGAACCCGGATGTGTCAGGTTCCGGGTACACTTCACCCCCACACTACGCTGCTAAAGGTGATGTGGGAATAAGGGAAAGGAATGTTGTAAAACACAGCTTCTGAGACACCCTAAGTACTGTGTTGTGTCAGGGACAGAGAAACATGAGCTGATGCAGGTAACAACCCTGAGATTAATGAGGTGTCCTATAACACTATATCCTTGCTGCTTTGTCCCAGCAAAAAGCAAAACACACTTTTTGAAGTGAAGTGACATGTCTATGGCATCCCAAAGGGTAATAAGTCCCATATTTTTTTGGCCCTCTTTTCTACCCCTTCCAAAAACTAGAAGTAAGTCTTGCCCTGACCAGAAAAGAAGAACCCAAGAGTCCCAGCCCTCATCCTCGGTATTGCACCCACAGGGTTTAAAGTCCCACATAAATACAACAATCATTTGGGGATCACAGGAGCCATTCTACTGGTAAGCATTCTTTCCCCGGCAGAAACAACACAAATCCCAAACAAAAAGCAAAACCACCATTTGTGGTCTTCTTTTAGATGCTCCTTCTTGCTGGCTGGGCTACTCATCTGTAATCTATTCAATCAGAAACTTGGTACTGGGTTAACAGATAACACAGCTTTAATTTATTTGCCAAAACACTTGGCCTCCAAAACCTTATTATTATTTATTTACGCACCATTGTTAGGATACAATGCCTGTACTTTGTGATGGGAGCATTAACCACAGACGGGTCTGTTATCAACGTTTGAGGACTGGTTGTTACTGTGATTATTTGTTGCTGGTTCCTTTGCTCCCAAGCATCCCCCTTCACAGGACCAGCTGAGCTAGGCAAAGTGAGGGCAGAGAGTGAGCTGAGGCACGCTCTGTGCTGTGCTAGTAAACCAGCTCTCCCAGCAGTGAGAGAAAGAAACAGCCCCATTTGTAGCATTTGTTCATTTCTGTGGTGTCAGCACACCCGGGGTGGCCATTTTAAGCTACCAGTGTGACCCCACCGAATGTGAATTTGGGAACAGATACTAACAATAGCTCTCCAGGGCCTGCATAAACCAAGCAGGGAAGTCTGTATGGCGCATCAAAAAGGAGTTGGGGACTGGTCAGACAAATGACACTTTCTCCATACAATAGGTTACCAAGTGGTGGTTGAAAATGCTCCTGTGGATCTATAGTTATTTACTTATAAATTTTCTAAGCTTTTGAAATAAGTAGACCCATATTTTTTACCACGGAAAATAATCAGCAATATGCTATTATTAAGAGTTTTTGAAGTCATCCAACAATATTAGTAGGATCCCATTGTAACTTTTTTTTTAATTTTTATTTATTTATGATAGTCACAGAGAGAGACAGAGAGAGGCAGAGACATAGGCAGAGGGAGAAGCAGGCTCCATGCACCGAGAGCCCGATGTGGGATTCGATCCCGGGTCTCCAGGATCACGCCCTGGGCCAAAGGCAGGCGCTAAACCGCTGCGCCACCCAGGGATCCCCCATTGTAACTTTTTAAAAGGTGTGTGCTTGCTCACAAACAGAAAAATTATTTAATGTTAGTTTTTTTTTTTTTTTTTTGCTTCTTATTTTTTTTTTTTATTGGTGTTCAATTTACTAATATACAGAATAACACCCAGTGCCCGTCACCCATTCACTCCCACCCCCCGCCCTCCTCCCCTTCTACCACCCCTAGTTCGTTTCCCAGAGTTAGCAGTCTTTACGTTCTGTCTCCCTTTCTGATATTTCCCACACATTTCTTCCCCCTTCCCTTCTTTTCCCTTTCACTATTATTTATATTCCCCAAATGAATGAGAACATATTGGAGAGGATGCGGAGAAAAGGGAACCCTCTTACACTGTTGGTGGGAATGTGAACTGGTGCAGCCACTCTGGAAAACTGTGTGGAGGTTCCTCAAACAGTTAAAAATATACCTGCCCTACGACCCAGCAATTGCACTGTTGGGGATTTACCCCAAAGATACAAATGCAATGAAACACCGGGACACCTGCACCCCGATGTTTCTAGCAGCAATGGCCACGACAGCCAAACTGTGGAAGGAGCCTCGGTGTCCAACGAAAGATGAATGGATAAAGAAGATGTGGTTTATGTATACAATGGAATATTACTCAGCTATTAGAAATGACAAATACCCACCATTTGCTTCAACGTGGATGGAACTGGAGGGTATTATGCTGAGTGAAACATTATATTTAATGTTAGTTAAACAATTACCAAAATATTAATGTTAGTTTTCTGTGGGTGGTAAAATTATTATTATTATTATTTTACTTTCTTCTGTTTAATATTTCTATTTCACAATTTGTTTACAATAGGCACATATTACTTCTATATTCATATATATATATTTCTAATTTTAAAAGTAGGAACTTGAACACCTTGTTATTTCCTGAGTCCTCTTTCATTCCTTCACCCCCTTCTCCAGGTAGAACTAGTGAGCCGGGGATGGGACATCGGCTTGAACCAAAGCACACCAGGAATACATCCCCCCCCACAGGTCTTACTCTACTTTCCTGAATACCACTCAGGGGACAGGGGTCACTTGTCCAATATTACAGAACCAATGAGTGGCAGTGCCCTACCATAGAATTCTCAAGGCCGGCTGCTCAGGCGCCAGGTCTCCCCACAGCAGCTGCCTCTTGACTGCACCACAACAGGTTATTCTAGTTCAACCCTTTACAAATAAGAAATGATAGAGACAGAGCAATTCTGGGGGATTTAAGTTCTGGGTAGGTAGATTTGAGTTCTGCAATCTGAATCACAGCACCCACACACTAATTTCTTGTCATTATCTTCTGAGAAATAGGGATCTCACACCTCTAGTTTGCTAGGCTAACTGGTGACACTTTTGCCTGTCAATTACACCATGATTAAATAAACTTGGAAGTCAACCCCTGGTGTAAATGAAGGGCAAGAGTGTTTGCCATAGCCGAAAAAAACAAACCATCATAAATAATATTGTTTCTACGTGAAAACATGCTCAAGGTTTCCAACTGACTCACATACTAACGTCTGGAACATGACATGATTCATTTGTAAATTGGGGGCTGCCAATTGGGGACCAGGTGGTCTGATCTAAACAGATCAGAGCCTTATGCTTCTCATATGGAAATATCTTTGCAGACATGCTATTGTGATCAATGAATAATTTTAAAGCATTTGGGAAATGTTAATTATTGATCCTGGCTTCCCTGACCAAAGCAGGATCTACAAAATGCCACACAAATTCAGCTCGGTCTCTATGCATTACCAAATAACTGTGCTGATTGCCTTTTTCTCTGGCTGGCTATTTTCAAACAGTTTGGTAACAGCTCTGGTTTATTCATAGAGAGCTCGATAAAGTCAGGAATCAAATGCTATTACCTAGAACACATATATAAAGAATGAGAATGCCTTTAAAGAGAAATCCATCTTCCTCTTTCCCAATCAACAGAAGTGACTCGGGTATTATTAGAGCTGCCCGGTTGTAATCCACCCTCTGGGATGCCACTTCTTGTACCTGGTTATTACTATGCCTCTGTCCCCAACTTTCCAGTTTCTTCCTTCAGAGAACTCCAAAAACCATGTTTTGAAAGATGTTTCCCCAGGAATAACAACAAACTACTAACTGCTTTGTTTTGGTGGGGGAAGAGCTGTTAGTTTATGCTTCAAATGTGTGCCTTGAAATGTGAAAGCTTTCCGACCTGAGAGAATATGTCATTTATTTCAGGACTCTCATTGGGCATGCGTCTGGTCGTGGCAAATGATGGCTACATTCTATGAGACACCCCACAGAATCTGTTTCTAGACCAAAGAGGAGACCGTGAGGACCACATTCAGTTTGAAGACAGTACAAAGCTCAACAGTATGAAACCAGGACTTTTTGGCTGGAAACCAGAAGGCCCAGGTTCTAGTCTTGACTCTATAATTGCTTAGCTGTTTCCCCTAGCATGTCCCCTCCCTTTTCTGAGGCTCAGTATCCTCATCCAGAAAATTAGAGTTCTTCTAACTCTGTGGAATTTCACGGAGGAAGCATGGGAGCCAGTACATCTTGAATGTGATCTAATGGGGAGGCCATCTGGTTAAGCGAGGTTATCCATCAAGAGGCTCATCTTCCCACCCGAGGGCAGTCCATCAGATGTGGCCTTGCAGGAGCAGTCATCAAAAGTTCCCAATTCCTTTTTATCCTAGATCAGGTGACAAAAGGGGCAGCTGAGAAAGTGCAGCCAGTTCTTCCTTGAAGGGAGGGAAGCCCAGAGGGTGCTAACACTGAGCTCAGAGGAAAAGTGCAAAACACAAGACTTGTGGTAATTTCTGAATTGGGTCAGGGATGGGTGGAAATCATTTCGATTGTCTTTCTTCTTGTTTCAGGTTATGTTGGAACAGATTTAATCTCTGGATGATTTCCAAGTCTTTGAGAGACGACTTTGCCATGATTCTGTTTTAACTATCTCCCTCCCAGACCAGGTGATGTTCCTTAAGGGCAAGAGTCAAGCACAGCAATGCTTTCAGAGCATTTGCTAAATAAATGACTGAGTAGGCATTCCCAACAAAATTTTTTTAAAAACCTGATCTTAACAGAAAATAAATCAGCACAAAAGTTATCAAGTTGCTTGAAATGCTTTCTGGAATGAGGTACGAAATAAAATTAATGAAATTGATGAGATGAAATTCTTCTCAACAGTTTTCGATTCTCAAACTACAATGTCCTTAAGTTGGTATTATTATACTATTTGTGAGATCTGAAAACTCAAGGCAGAATTTTCCAACATTAATCCATACCATGGATACTTAAGTGAAAGCATGGCCCATATCTTAAGTTGAGATACCTCTGTACAGAGTTAGTCATTTACAGAAGGAATTCAGCAGAGTGATCAGAAACTTAGAATTCTAGAATTTGTTCTGCCAAGTAGCTCTTGGGCTAATTATATAACCTTTCTGAGCTACAGAATCATCATCTTGAAAAGGAGAATAATAATAAATCCTACTCAGGAAGCTGTTACAAGGAGTCAATCTGAGAAAAGGCATTACAAGTACAATGCCTGGCATATAGTGAGTCCTCGTTATTGTTGCTGCTGCTGCTAAGAATAAGAATAATAAATAACAACAACAAAACAGATATATATCAACTATTTAGTCCCTTTAGTTATTTGCAACCTCCTTCTAGTGTTATCCATACATGAGAAGGCAGGGTGGTCTACTAGAAATTGGTTAATTACAACATAGGATCCTTGAGCTCTAAGAATGAATACAAAGCATATACTTCGTTATACAAAATTCTAACATTATTTGTAAAATAGACTAATAGATATTCTGCTGAAACATACTCTTTTCCAGTCGATTGCCCATTATTAACAGGCTTGTTTCAGTTGAGCTGTGTATTAAGAATTACTTGATCTGATGGTTTCATATCATGGAGAAATAGGTGTTATTTACTAGGCTTACCAGATTTAACAAATAAAAATACAAGAGGCCCAGTTAAATCTGAATTACAGATAAACCAAAAATTTTTTAGTGTAAGTGGATCCAAAATATTGCATGGGGCAGACTTAAACAAAAGAGTTACTCATTGTTTATCTAATATTCATATTTAACTAAGCACTGTGTATGTTCTGGCAAACCTATTTTTATACAATAATTTGTCTTTACAACTTCCTAAATATATGTATTTGATGACTTTTTAAAATTTATTTATTTATTTATTTATTTATTTATTTATTTATTTAGACAGAGACAGAGAGCATAAGGGAGGGGCAGAGGGAGAGGGAGAGAGAGAATCTCAAGCAGACTCCACACTCAGTATGGAGTGACTCAAGCAGACTCCACACTCAGCCCCCCTGATGTGGGGCTTGATCTCATGACCTGAAGATCATGACCGGAGCCGAAATCAAGAGTAGGATGCTTAACCAACTGAACCATCTAGTCACCCCTGATGATATTTTATAAAGAATATCCATTTAGGGGCGCTGGGGTGGCTCAGTTGGTTCAGTGACTGACTGGATCTCAGCTCAGGCCTTGATCTCAGGGCTATAAGTTCAAGCCCCATTTAGCAGTCGGTACCACTAGTTTCTATCACAAAGTCAACTAATTATATTTTTTTCAATGTTATAGTATTGACTCCTTGTTTTAAGAAATTTTAACAAAACTTCCATAAATGCAAGTAATACAGTTTTTACTAGCATTAGGCACAATTGCCTCAACAAACCACCAGCAACTCCAAAGGAATCCATGGTTAAGTATAAACTCTGACTAGGCCACTTTGAAATGAATCTCATGTTGGAAACCAGAGCTCCAAGCCATTCCATTGAGGAACATTTCTGCTAGTTCACAAAGGTCATATTTACCTGTAGCTAGTGGCATTTCCTTGTTCTTAGATAAGATACAACAAAGGGAAGTGTTCGGTTCCAGGTGAGTGGGAAAGGGTGTAAGAAATAGGAAGATAACAGTGTTTGGTTCAGGTGGGAATGTATCAAGCAAAGAGTTCACTCTGCTACACAATCAAGGGGCAACTAACTGGCCATAATGCAACTATTATCACCCATTAAAATCTTGTCCTCTTTCACTCGGATTTCTATGTAGAAAATTCTGACTGCATAAGCACCAGAACTTTCCTTTCCAGAGGGGGGGGGGGTGCAGTGAGGTTGATATTTATATTCAGTGTTTATATAAACTTAAAAGAGGCTCAACAGCATGTTCAACAGCATGTCCTGGCTGTGTCCTCGGTAGTATCTCTAGTTAGGAATCTGTACGGGAGGAGTTAAAATAATTATAAGTCTCCAATGTACTCATGCTCATAATTGAAAATTAGATAAACAATAGCTTTGCAGCAGCATCTACAAGACAGAGAATAACAGAAAAGCAAACACAACCCTGTAAGAAAAACACTCTAGGACGACAGGCTGATCTCCCTTCACAATACTGCTGTGCCTCTAGAGAAAACTGCCAAGGTTTTAGAAATCAAGTCATTTTAAAATCATAAAATGGAGCTCACTTTATAAAGGTGATTCTACAGACTTCCCCAAAGCAGATGCCTACATCTGTTGTCTGGACAAATCTGAACAAAATCAAGTATTTAAAAAATGCTAGGAAGGACTTCCCAATGTCCTTCCTACTTTTTCCGGAGTGTGAGGTGGGGGTATGTTCAGAGAACAGGAACACGAGCTAGGTAAGTAAATACTAATAAAGGTCTTCAAACGTCTTATCAGACTAGGCTCTATTTCTCCTGCACATCACTCCCGAAAGTTCCAAAGTGTGTTTTTTGATGCAATTGTGAGGAATCTTAATGTATCATTAACTGTGGTAATCCGTTTGCTAGACGTGGAGCTATGACACAGCAACTTCCTTATCCCTGCTCTACACAACTGTCCTTAAATCTTGTCAAGTTCCTTTGAGACAAGAAGCCATGGTATCCTTTGGCCTGGAGATGTCCCAACTATACATACCTATGAGAGAAGCCATTTGTGTATGCTTGGGAAAGAACAGGATTTGGGGCCAAAGACCTAGATTTCAGTCCTGGCTTTGTGACTTCCTGGCATTGGAACCACAGAGAGGTTGCGTATTCTCTCTTACACCAAATAGCCTTCTCTGTAAAATGGATGGTTCTAATCCAATGAGAAGCTGCCCATGGAAGTGATCTGTAAATGGTAAAGCAGTATAAGAAGGTTATCGATTGTTCTTATTAAAGATCTCAAGATTGGGGACGCCTGGGTGGCTCAGCGGTTGAGTGCCTGCCTTCAGCCCAGGGCGTGATCCTGGAATCCCAGATCAAGTCCCGCATCGGGCTCCCTGCATGGAGCCTGTTTCTCTCTCTAGCCTATGTCTCTGCCTCTCTCTCTCTCTCTCTCTCTGTCTCTCATGAATAAATAAATAAAATCTTAAAAAAAAATAAAGATCTCAAGATGGATTTTCCTCCTTGTGCTAGCAGGGTGGGAACAGGGCAGGGGTGGCCTTTGAAGAGGCTTCTGGTGGTTTGCAGAAGGCCATGGTCTGGAATGTTAAGCATCATTCTGGCTTAAAGACAGATGGATTGACCCTGCAATTCTTATTTACATGCATCCCCTCAATGACTTTTCATGAGTCTAAACTAGAAAGTCAGCTTCTTTTTGGACAGAGCGCCTTCCTGAGGAGTTGAGCCTCCCCCTCTTCTGACAAAAGCTGCATCTTCCCCAAGAAGGAATGAAAAACGCAGACAGGCTCTTCAGTTCCATGTAGCCTGCATCTTCACAACTGTTGCCAGGTCTCACTGGCCAAATATTGGAGGCCATTGATGAGTCGGGCCAATTCCAATAATAATGTTGCTATAACTGCTAGCATTCTCCTTCACTGAGTGTGAAACTGAATTAAATAGCTGAAAATCACCACCCCACCTAGGAAAGATTTTTCTTACTTTCAACCACACAGTTACACGCAAAGTCAAGTATACAATAGGCAGTGTTATTTGTGAGGCACAGTGACATATTAGCTAATGCTAAAAGCAAAAAGGCACCCACTATAAGAATGCAATGCATTTTTTGAGTATTATGGGATTAATTCTGAGTATAATTTGGAACTGGAAGCATTATTTTTAAAAGCACAATTACCAGTGCTCAGGGACATGTAGCATTCATTGTATTCTCCTAACTGCCAAAAGTACAGAAAGTAAAAAGCAAATTCCTTTTGCAGTCTCAAGAACTTGAGTAAGCATAAGGTTTCAAAGTTCTCTCTCCAATTTAGAAACTTTTAGGTACCTGAAATAAAACTGAAAAAGTTTCCACTGGCCATGGGAGGTACTCAGTGAGAATTTTCTTTTGGTAGTCCAACTGATAGACTTCAAATGTTTCTATCTAGAATCAAGACAAGTCATTTGATACTGTGGGATACATGTTATATAATAATTGTCATGATTGTGCCTGTGGACAAATGGCAGATATTTGAGTATTATTTGATTTGTTGGCTTCCTAATTTCCATCTCAGAAAGAAGTATAAGAGGGGCACCTGGGTGGTGCAGTCGATTAAGCATCCAGCTCTTGGTTTCTGCTCGGGTCATGATCTCAGGGTCGTGAGATGGAGCCCTGGGATTGGACTCTGTGCTCAGCGGGGAGTCTGCTTAAGATTCTCTCTCTCAAAAAAAAAAAAAAAAAAAAAAGATTCTCTCTCTCCCTCTCTCTCTGTCCCCTGGCCCACTCTCTCTCCCATAAATAAATAAATAAATAAATAAATAAATAAATAAATAAATAAAAATAAATGTTTTTTAAAAAGAAGTATTAGAAACTAGAATACATGTATTTTAATGTGCTTCTATAGTATTTGTTACCATTTTCTTTTTTTTTTAATTTTTATTTACTTATGATAGTCACACAGAGAGAGATAGAGAGAGGCAGAGACACAGGCAGAGGGAGAAGCAGGCTCCATGCACCGGGAGCCTGACGTGGGATTCGATCCCGGGTCTCCAGGATCGCGCCCTGGGCCAAAGGCAGGCGCTAAACCGCTGCGCCACCCAGGGATCCCCTGTTACCATTTTCTTCATTGAATGCCTATTAGATTGTCTTACTGGCCTTCCCCCTGCCTTCCTTCCCTGGATACTACCCCACCTTCTTCATGGAGGGGTTATGGGAGGGGGGCTACCAGCAGCCATGTCTGTACAGTGTGACTCCCCCATCCCTTGACCACAGGTGACTGACTCAACTGTGGGCAGCCGACTATGAATTTGCAATTGAGACGAAGAGAAACTTGGGCTTAACCTGAGTAGCTGGACCTATAGTGCCAATGCGGATGCCAGGGATAGCCATCTACTGTCATGCAGCCTGGGGAGCAGAGAAAGAAAGATTCAAGTTGACATGCAGAGAGGGGCAGGGACGAGAGGGAGTGAAAGAAAAGTCCCAACCACTAACCCAATGTCTGGCCCCAGGTCATTCTTGAAGTCCAACTGCATTATCCCCTGGGTTCCTTGAGAACCCCAGGGTCTGTATAAATTCTTCCTTTTTGCCTAAACTACAGAATGAATGTCTCTGTTACTCACAGCCGAGAGTTCAAATGACTGAGCATTCAAGCTTTAATTTTGGCATTCTTCACTTTTGAAAGAGGTACACTCACACCGAAGCAAAGAGTTTACACTCAAGGGTTCACCCGGGCAGGAATGGTCCAGGCATAGCACAGTGTCTTGCTCACATACTGTTTGCTGAATGAATGAATAAATGAATGAATGGAGGCATGTGCTCCAAATCACCAGGTATGAGCTTTAGCTGAGTTTCACAAAAGGCTCAGTGCCCACGAATTTAAGACTATCCATTTTCTAAATCTCACTGGTCAAAGACAGAAGTCTTAAAACAGCTATACTGAACCCTTAATCTACTGCTTTCAAAGCTGGTTGAAAGGCAGACCGGTAGTTACAAACATGGCACTGGGGTCAGGCTGATTACATTCGAATCACAGCCCCGCCCTCAGACCTCTCTAGGCTTCACTTTGCTCATCTATAAAATGGGGACAAGAACAGTACATAGCGCTGACACTTTGAGGATTACAGGAGATAATCCACAAACTGTACAATGTATATAGTAAGTGCTCACGAGATCTTGGCAACCGTTATGATGATTTCAGGGTCACTTTTATCTTTTATTTTTTATTTTTATTATTTTTTTATTGGAGTTCAATTTGCCAACATATAACATAACACCCAGTGCTCATCCCATCAAGTGCCCCCCTCAGTGCCCGTCCCCCAGTCACCCCCACCCCCCGCCCACCTCCCTTTCCACCACCTCAGGGTCACTTTTAAAGAAATAAGAGCAATCTGCTCAAATCTCACTTGGTTTACTACTTTTCTTTTTAAAGATTTTATTATTTATTTAAAGATTTTGTGGAGAGAGCACAAGCAAGGGGAGCAGCAGGCAGAGGGACAGGGAGAGGTGGGCTCCCCGAGGAGCAGGAAGCCTGACATAGGGCTTGATCCCAGGACCCTGAGATCAAGACATGAGCCAAAGGCAGACAATTTAACCGACTGAGCCACCCAGGCACCCCTCACTTGGTGTACTCCTTTGGATGAGCTGCTCTTCTTATCATTGACCCAACTCTTCTTTCTGACTTCTTCCCAGCCACAGTCTGCAGGACAGCTTGGTGGCAGACTTCTTCTGGATCACCCACCTTGCTATCCATATCTTTGCTTTATCTCGTGACAGTCCTCTAAGGGCTCCCAAACATCCTGTTCCCTTCTGCTCTCTTCAATCAATTCTTCAGGTTTTAAGTCTGTGATGCAAAAAAATGTGGTACCAGGAGAGCCAACATTACTCAAGATATTTCCCCCATCACATGATTTTCTGCCATTTTTCAAATCTATTTAAAATGTTCTTGACATCTTTATGTTGCAGCACTATCTATTAAAGTAGGTATGGGTGAGGGGCACCTGGGTGGCTCAGTGGTTGAGTGTCTGCCTTTGGCCCAGGGCGTGATCCCACAGTCCCAGGATCGAGTCCCACATCGGGCTCCCTGCATGGAGCCTGCTTCTCCCTCTGCCTGTGTCTCTGCCTCTCTCTCTCTGTTTCTGTGTGTGTGTGTTGTGTGTTTCCCATGAATAAATAAATAAAATCTTTAAAAAAAATAGTTATGGGTGAAATGAGATATCTTAAGTTTCCTTCAAAATAATTAGGAAGGGGGGTAGATTAGGGGAGAGATGAAACAAGCATGGTCATGAAAACTGGGTGATTGGTACCGAGGGTTCATTGTATTAATCTACTTTTTTACATGCTGGAAATTTTCCATAACAAATAGCCATGCCCGGAAATGTTCTTAGTCTTCCCTCTGACATTTCTTTACCTGAACTGTATATAATTGTATTCGTACAAAATATAGTTTCTGTTTTTACGTATGGTGCTACCAGAAATGCTTCCAAAAGGCGAAGAAGGCCCGTAAAACACTGAAGATGAGAGTGCAAATGAGATATAATTTTACATTGGTTTCATTCCTGTTTTGAGACTAATGAATGAGACAGGTAAAAAGTCCTGGGAGAAACCATCTCTTTACTGGGGATTTGAGTGGATAATTTTTCTGTTTACAACCAAAATGGTAAAACATGTGCTGTTCTGTGATACGGGTGCAATGGGTCAGCAAATGCCCTTTAAAAGACACACATGCAACAGAAGACAAATCAAAAGCCACATGAAAAACTGCCTCCACCTCGGATCAGGAGGTTTTTTGTTGATGCTTTGTAGTCAACGCACCAAAGGTATCATAGCAACAGTAATGGGATGCTACTAACAAGAGCCTCTTCCCAATGTTTAACCTTGGTTGCAAGCTTCACAGAAGGTTCTTGCCACAGCATTGCTGACAACAGCAGGCATCAGCTATGCAGCCTTAAATGACCAAGGACCATGTCGGAGCATCAGGAAGTGGCTGCCACTCTCTGATGGGGCCAGTCATTCAGGAAAAGGAGATAAATTAGGAAGAAAATAATTATAAACTGTACTGCGATCGGTGCCTTTATATGACCATCAATGCTGATCATCTGTCGTCAAGGCCCAGTGGAATTGGGGAATCGGTTTTCTCATGCAGCCTTTTCACACAAACACTCAGGCCTTCAGCTATATTGCTGGTAGTGAGGGTCCACAGCCACACTCTTCTTCTCACCCCCCCTGGAGCAAACACATGGTAGAAAGCCAGCTGGTAGGGTTAGGGGACCAGGGTCGGGCCAAAGACGGGAGCAGAGCTAACTGCTCCCCATGGGGATCCAGCCCTGACCTTGGCCTCATTAGCTCTGGGTTCTGGCCCAGCTAAACCAGCCCAGATGGCTTTAGGAATAAGGTAAAGATCTACTTCAGGAAAAAGTGGACAAATAAATTAACAGCTTGCTAGCCTTAAAGTGATGTTCGGATGGATCTGTATGGTGAAATCTTCTAAGAACTTTACAAGGTTCTGACGTTCTACCGTTATTTCAGCTCGAGATGATTAAATCAAGTTTATTTTTCTCCCAAGAGAAGTAAGACGTTTTTCTATGTCTGAAAAATCAGAACCACCAAGCCTTTCCTTTGAATAAAATTCACCTGTCCTGATACACTTTTCCCAGGAGGGAACAGAACTAACCTTCAGTGAGTATTAGGTTACACAACCTATCACATTTCGTTCTCCCCCTAATGCCTCCACCGGCTACGTGATATTATCCTGCCTGGCCCTGAAAACCGAGGCCGAGAGAGGCT
Organism: Canis aureus; assembly: GCF_053574225.1. Taxonomy (NCBI): domain Eukaryota; kingdom Metazoa; phylum Chordata; class Mammalia; order Carnivora; family Canidae; genus Canis; species Canis aureus. Next base: position 13,585,133 of record NC_135649.1, read on the forward strand.
ACCTGCTTTGGCCGAGGTCGTGCATCTACTAAACAGAGGAGGAGGGATTTGAACTTCAGGCCGTCAGCAAGTCCCCGCAGCCCCGCCGCATCCTTTCCTGCTCAGAGCAGCAAGAAGCAGGGACAGGGCGTTTTTGCCGAGAACAGAACAGCCGTGTGGTTTAAAACCTGGTTAGCGGGGACCCCTGGGTGGCTCGGCGGTTTAGCGTCGCCTTCAGCTCAGAGCGTGATCCTGGAGTCCCTGGATCGAGTCCCACGTTGGGCTCCCTGCATGGGGCCTGCTTCTTCCTCCGCCTGTGTCTCTGTCTCTGTCTCTGTCTCTGTCTCTCTCTCTCTCTCTCTCTGTGTGTCTGTCTGTCTGTCTCTCTCTGTCTAATAAATAAAATCTTTAAAAAAAAATAAAAAATAAAATAAAATAAAACCCGGTTAGCGCTCCTGTCAAAGTAGGACATGACATCGGGAAAGACAGTCTGGAGCACCTGAGTGGCAACAACTGACCGTGTCTCCCCGCGGCCCCCAACGTGCCATCAGCAACGCTCTTTAGCAAAACGGCCCCCAAATTTATCAGCAGAGGATCTGAAACCTATTTCTGTGGCTGGGGGCAACCACCCGGGTCTACGTGGGTGTAGTTGGAGCAACCTGCTGCATGGTTTCTGCGAGCATGTGCAAGCGCAGTTCAATGACCCAGTTCACAGCGAGATGACAGCTCGGGTGCTGGAGGGCAGGGCAGCCTGGGGGCCCGGGGCGGGCGGCAGAGGCAGACGACACCTGTGCGAGAGGAACGGCTGGCAGTCCCCGGGCTGGAGTAATAGCTTGGTATTTGCGCTTCCCTTTATGCTCTTTGCCTTTCCATGGGGAAAATCCCTCCACTGCTTCTAGTCTATGTTTCTCAATCTCAGCAAGACTGACATTTGGGGGGCAGCCCTGGTGGCTCAGCGGTTTAGCACCACCTTCGGCCCAGGGCCTGATTCTGGAGACCCAGGATCGAGTCCCATGTCGGGCTCCCTGCATGGAGCCTGCTTCTCCCTCCGCCTGTGTCTCTGCCTCTCTTTCTCTCTTTCTCTCTCTCTCTCTCTCTCTCTCTCATAAATAAATAAAATCTTTAAAAAAATTATTAAAAAAAAAAAGACTGACATTTGGGGCCAGATAAGTCTTGGCGTTGGGGGCTGTCCTATACACTGAAGAATGTTTAGCCGCAGGGCCAGGGCCAGGGCCAGGGCCAGGGCCAGGGCCAGGGGGAGGCACTTGCCTTGGGCACAAAATGTAAGGGGACACCAAAAATTTTAGTAACGAGGATTAATACTACTTTAATATAGGGATCCCGGGGTGGCGCAGCGGGTTAGCGCCTGCCTTTGGCCCAGGGCGCGATCCTGGAGACCCGGGATCGAATCCCACATCGGGCTCTCGGTGCATGGAGCCTGCTTCTCCCTCTGCCTGTGTCTCTGCCTCTCTCTCTCTCTCTCTCTCTCTCTGTGACTATCATAAATAAATAAAAAAATTAAAAAAAATACTACTTTAATATATTCTTAGATCAAAATTGATGCCAAAAAATCCACGATAAACAAAATGTCAAAACTGAAAGAAGGCAGGATTGCTCTTGCTGATTTTTCCCTTTTGTCTGCAGTGCCAAAGTGGCTCAGCGTGACGCTGTTAGTGGTCCTCTTTTTTTTTTTTAAGATTTTTTACTCAGCCATTAGAAATGACAGATACCCACCATTTGCTTCAACGTGGATGGAACTGGAGGGTATTATGCTGAGTGAAGTAAGTCAATCGGAGAAGGACAAACATTATATGGTCTCATTCATTTGGGGAATATAAATAATAGTGAAAGGGAATAGAAGGGAAGGGAGAAGAAATGTGTGGGAAATATCAGAAAGGGAGACAGAATATAAAGACTCCTAACTCTGGGAAACGAACTAGGGGTGGTGGAAGGGGAGGAGGGCAGGGGGTGGGGGTGACTGGGTGACGGGCACTGAGGGGGACACTTGACAGGATGAGGACTGGGTGTTATTCTGTATGTTGGTAAATTGAACACCAATAAAAAATAAATTTATTATAAAAAGAGATTTTATTTATTTATTCATGAGAGACACAGAGAGAGAGGCAGAGACACAGGCTCAGGAAGAAGCAGGCTCCATGCAGGGAGCCCGATGTGGGACTCGATCCCGGGTCTCCAGGATCACACCCTGGGCCCCAGGCGGTGCTAAACTGCTGAGCCACCTGGGCTGTCCAGTGGTCCTCTTACTGCCCTGTTTAGCAGCACCCTTGACATCTCCTGATGTCTACCCACTAAATGCCAGTAGCATTTCCCACCCTAAACCCCAGTCATGACCACCCAAACCGTCTCCAGATATTTCCAAATATCCCCTGGGGGACAAAAGCACCCCCAATTGAGCATCAATGCTATAGTCACAGAGCTATAGGAATCCCATGCATTTAAAAAATTGAGAAGTCTGAAAAGCTAAGGCGCATGATAACACTGTTGTGGCTAAGGGCAGGACTCTGGCATCACAGTCATGGCATTAAATCTCAGGTTGGTAGATGTGTGATCTTTTCGTGCTTCAGCTTCACCACCTGTAGAGATGATAATAAAATCTATCTGATCGAGGTGTGAGGATTTAACAATGACGGGTGCAAATCATTTAGTATAGTGCTGCCTGGTAAGAACTCAAAAACATGAGTCACTATCTTTACTGGTAAGTAATCAGTGGGCTGGGCATACCGCTCCCTTCAGTTTCTGGGCCACAGTGACAGGATTGCTTATTTTTCTGATCAAGGAGAGGTTGGTACCAAAGGAAAGGAGGACCTGATATTTCCAAATGGCTTAAGTCGTCAGCTATACAAGTGCAGGTGGCTATTCTCCTTTCAGAAGGAAATATTTGTTCTATAATTAAACATTTCAGTATGCAAGTCTAAATGTTTCCCACCACCAGCTTTGAGCTTTGACAGACCTGACTGCAACTCAGAGGAAATGTTTGTTACAAAGGCTAAAAAGTTCCACCCACCAGCTTGCCCTTACTCCATCACTTGAACCAATGAGCCAGAAAACTTCAAAATACAAAATACAACTAGAATTTTGGGGATGGCTTAGAAAACTAATAGGGACCAATTTACTTTCATCTAAATATAAACCAAAGTACTGAGTCACTGAAACACCCTTAAGCCCTTGAGTACCCATTGCAAGGAAAATCATATTTTCTTGCTTTTGGCTTTTTTGGTTATTCATAATACCTTGAATGTAGTAGGCAAAAGATATTTTTTTTTTGCTTTTCTTTTTTTAATAATTTTTTTTGTTTTTAAAATCTATTTATTCATGAGACACACACACACACACACACACACACACAGAGGTGCAGAGACACAGGCAGAGGGAGAAGCAGGCTCCATGCAGGGAGCCTGATGTGGGACTAGATCCCAGGACTCGAGGATCACACCCTGAGCCAAAGGCAGGCGCTAAACCACAGGCTGCCCAAAAGATTGCTTTTCTCTGTGCCCTTTTGTGTCTGGCTTCTTCAACTTAGCCCAGTGTTTTCAAGATTCACCCATGTTACACCATGTATCAGCACTTCATTCCATTGCAGGGCTGAATAATATTCTACTGTAAGGATATTTTACATTTGGTTGATCCACTCATCCATCAATGGACAATTGGGTTGTTCCCACATTTTGGCTCTCATGAATAATGCTGCTTTAAACATTTGAGTACAAGTTTTTGTGTAGACATATGCTTTCCATTCCCTTGGGTTTCACCTACAAGTGGAACTTCTGGGTCATGTGGTAACCTATGTTTAACATTTTGAAGAACTGCCAGACTGTTCTCCCAAATGGCTACACCATATTTTACATTCCCATCAACAAAGTAAGAGAGCTCCAATTTCTCCATGTCCTGGCCAACACTCACTATATCTGATTGTTTCATTTTCGCTACTCTTGTGGGTGTGAAATAATCTCTCATCGTGGTTTTGATTTATATTTCCTTTATGACTGATGATGTTGAGCACCTCTTCATGTGCCTCTTGGCCATTTGTATGACTTCTTTGGAGAAGTCATGGTTTCATTTTGATACGCCACAAGGTGTGGGAAACATTATGTGGCAGGTGGGACCATCTGGAATAGAAATAGGAACCCTGATTAAGTGTATATTAAATGCCCACCAAGCCCTTCCACCATGTTACTGAATTAATGATTAGCTTAGCCTATAAGAAAAAGAAAACCCATGTTTCTAATGGCAGCAAAAATTATTCTATTTGTGTGGCCTTAGCTAAGAGTTAACAAAAACTAGCTAATGGGGAAGGTTTGTTTATCATTAGTGATAACTTCCTCATATCTAAACCCCAAAATTCCAGAACACCTTATTAAAACCCAGATTCTTCCAGGACAGGTCAGAACACTGGTGTACACTCTTGCAGACTCTGGAGTAACTGCAAAATCTAACATAAGTATGTCCTTTATTTCTGTATTTCTCAACTTAATTGGGTGAATTCCACTGCACCTTTAGTTGACCCCCTGAAAATGTTTTTCTTCCATGTTTGGAAGAGAACCTACATATTTCTCTTCTCTGAAAACAAACTATCAGAACAATACGAATGTACAGCCCATCTATATTGGATCATCACATCAGGATCCAACATTTGATTCATTTAGGAGGATTTTCAGTATTGCAATTAGAGGTCTAGGGCTGAGATGACTACCCATCTCTGGAAGAACTCTGGATAGCCTGATAAATTCAGACATTTGGAAATACTTGTTCAGCAGTCTGTGACAAATAGGAACGGCAAAGGAAAACAGGACTCCAAGAGTCATTAATCTAAATTAATTAACCCAGTGACATTGTCATAGAATTTTAGCCCTACTGCAGAACCCAAATGAATACAATTCTTCAGGTAGGTAAGCTTTTTTTGTGGTGGGATGTTTATTTACAATGAACTGAAGAAGAGGGTTAATCTAATGGGATGCAGGACTGCATTGGATGGCGAAATGCTTTGTGACCAACATCCATTTGAGGTATCAATTAACTTTTAATTCTTGGAGGGAAACAAAAGCAGCCTTGCACAAAGACTAAATTGGGGGTGGTATAAGGGGCATAGAGCTCATGGAAACTTAGGCCTGCTACCTTTTTGTAGCAGGGAAAGGCCTCCTTATCTAACACAAAGGGATTGAAGAGTAGGGAGGGAGAAGGGTGAATTGGTGTGTGGCCTGTTAACTCAATGATGTTTCTAAAGCCTGAATGGAAGAGTCAAAGCCACCCAAGTCAAAACAGCGCTAAGTCAACAGCTTGGCCGAGACAGCATGACCTGAATGGAAATGCAAATGGTTCAGTCCAATAACTGCCTTGGGGTGTCACTTGGTCCACCAGCTCTTGCCTCCCTGGAACCCTTTCAACTGCACACAGAACAAATCACCTTACGAGACCCGACCCTATATCCAGATTCCAGGGAAAACCCAACATGTACCAATTCAAATTAATGGAACACAAAAATTATGAAGTGGTAGTCCCAATTAAAAAAAAAAAAGAACATTTACTCTGCTCAAGGTTTCCCTACAGGGTCCTTTTAATCCACTAGCCATGTGATTTTGCAAAAGCACCAGCTGTGGTCCTGCAGACAAGTCTCACGTTCAACAGGGAAGAAAATTCTTTCCATGAAGTGCTGTTGTGGACATGTCCAGCTTCCAACCACCAGACAACACGGGAGTACATAATTAGTTTGTTTTCCAAAGGGGGAGCCACCTCATGCTTTTCTTCAAATTCAATCAAAACATACACGCTCTAAATAGAAACACGTTCATTTGAAACCCCTTTGCATGAGCAGCTGTCTGGGCCAGGCCTGGCCGAAGAGCCTAATTCTATTCATCTCTGCACTCCAGCTAGTAAAAGCTTGGCTTTGTTCACTCCCACCAGCAGAGGCGGTCAGACTCAATTGGGCAAGAGGCCTTAATGATCTGAGGCAGGTGTCCTCAGAGGCTGCCCAGGTGAGGGGGTCAGCCTGTGTACCATGACTCACTCACTTGTCCTTAGTTTACAAAGCCCTGCCCCGCGCAATTAATTACTGCCATTAGTGTGCTCACCCACACAAGTGAAAGGAGTCTGCTCAGGCCTGCTTGGGGCTTTTGCTACTATTCAAGAGCTCAGAGGACAACCAAGAGCCACTATTTTCAAAAGGAAGCAGGGGCGGGGCAGGGCAGGGGGTTGAAGCACTCTCTAGAAACTCTACAAAATAAAATCATAATAATATGAAAGAAATACACAGCTGCTAAGGGCTAATAAAGTAGGTTGCCAGAAGCACAAAGATGGCCTCTGGGCAAATGCTCAACAAAACTAACAGACTCCTATTCTCAAGTTCCCAAAAGTCAGGAGAAAGTTATATTCCTGTCCGTAATGAATTTTAAAATGTCAATGCAGGAGACAAGCCAAATGGACAGAGGATAAGAATCACCCCTTATGTTCATTTCATGTTTTTCATTCTCTAAGCCTCGGCCCACATATCACCTCATTTTATCCCCCACAATCTGGAGAGGTAGGGAGGTGAGAACCAATAACTCCACATGATGGGTGAGGAAAGTTCAGAGGTTAAGGGACACACCCACAATCACACAGCTAATGGATGTGAGAGCCAGGGCCAGAACTCAGGTATAAAAGCAAACAGAGCTGAAGCCACAGACACAATCAAAGTTGCAGAGGTGGTATCACAAGTCCCAGAGGAGTGCAGCTGGATGCAACCTAGGTCAAGCTTTGCCAGACAGGAAATTGGCTTTCCATGGCCTGGAAGGAAGATTGAGCCCTTTTGCACAAAGAGCTCCTTGCCATTGGCATTGGAACCCAATTTGTGATGCTCTGTTTACTCTGGCTAGACGGGCTTCACGGTGTTTCTAAAACAGACCTAACAGGACCCCAGATCTTCTCACGGAGGCAGAAATTCTGCCCAATAATGTTTTCTGAACCCTGTCAAGTCTTGCACAGAGAGATCCTTCTTTAGAAGTAATCAGTTTTCAGCTCTGTGTTGGCTTCAGGATCCATTTGGGTGCACATTATTTTATTGTAACCTGCCTTATTCCAGAAAGAATTCCAAGAGGCTGAATTAGCATCCAGGCAATCTTACCTAAGGTGGGATCATTTTTCACCATAGTGGTGTCTGTCCAACAGGCACTGAAAGGGAACAGCTGCTTCTCTGTAACCTAGTGGTCAAGAATCAGTCTTGGGGTTCAAATCCCAGCTCAGATATTTGTGATCTATGTGGCCTGGGGTTCATGACTTAAATCTCTCTGAAGCTCAGTTGCCTAGTCTATATACTAGGAATAAAATAAGATTAGATTAGGGACGCTTGACTGGCTCGGTGGTTGAGCATCCGCCTTCGGCTCAGGGCATGATCCCGGGGTCCTGGGAACGAGTCCCACGTCAGGCTCCCTGCATGGAGCCTGCTTCTCCCTCTGCCTGCGTCTCTGCCTCTCTTCCTGTGTCTCTCATGAATAAATACATAAAATCTTTTTTTAAAAAAAATGGATTAAATTAGATCATGCATTAAGACCATTTAGTCTAGTGCCTGGTGTACAACGTGTGCTCATTAAATTTTAGCCATTAAAATTATTAGCTGTTTTGCTTGGACATTTAAATGAGTTATCAGGGATGCCTGAGTGGCTCAGCGGTTGGCTGAGGGCACCGAGTCCCACATCAGGCTTCCTGCATGGAACCTGCTTCTGTCTCTGCCTCTCTTCCTGTGTGTCTCTCATGAATAAATAAATAAAATCTTTAAAAAATATAAAAATAAATGAGTTATCAATCATTAAATAGTGAACAGTGACTGACGCATGGCAAGTGCTAGGTGTTATCTGCTATAATAACAGTAATATGTAAGTTAGTATTATATTTAATCAATAATATATTATATTAATGTTAATAATACATGTATATAAATAGAGTATAATAACAGAATTGCTGTTGTTATTAATATTATTATCTCACTCTGCTACTCTCCTTACATCTTACACTGTAGTCAAACTCTTCTCTTCCTTTAATTGGGCTGAATTCCCATTCTTGGTTTTGTCTAATAACTTGGTTTCCCTTTCAAGACTCAGATCAGGAAACATTTCCTCAGGAAGTTTCTGAAAAGTCCCAAGGATGAGAATGGTGCCCCTCCTCTGTGCCCCCCGTTGACACCCTGTGTGCTTCCCCCACCACAACACTCACCACACTGTCTCCCACACCAGACCAAATGCTCTCCTGGCATAAGACTATCTCTCTCATTCCTCCCCCCCTCCACTTTTTTTTTTTTTTCATTCCTCTCCCCTTAAGGGGTAGCAGAGCACAGGCACAGATCCAGTTGTTGAGGAAATGATTCCTGATGGCAATCACAGTTTTGATTATGATTACCAATGACAAAGTAGCTTGTCATTTTGTCTGAGAAAACCTACCGAAGGATCCCAGAGGTAAAAGTTATCAGTAGTCAGGCTCTGGAAGGGAACAAGGAACACAAGTTTGCGTCCTGACTCCTTAGGATGAATGCCACCTGTCTCTTCCTCGGGTAGCAGCCGGGGTGCAATGCTGGTGAAACCCAATCTGTCACCCCAGATTAAGGGACAAGTAAACCAAATCAAACAAGTCTGCATTACAACAGAGCTAGGTACTAATAAGTTAGCTGAACCTGGCTAGTCCAGTTGACAAGAGTCAGAAAGTCACCATTCTGAGGCTCAAGAACTAAGGACAGCATTAGCTCTACCGGCAGCCAGCTGGAGCAGTGCCTCGTGGTCCGTGGCTCTTCCACCTGCCCCCACACAAATATCCCAGCAAGCATTTCTGGGAGGCCTGCTAATCCAAGTCTCAGTAACAATCATTTGCCAAGCAGCAAGAACTCTGCTCAGCTATAGTCCTTAAAATTCCTCTCTCTGTGTCTCTCATGAATGAATAATTAAAATCTTAAAAAAAAAAAAAACTCAAAGAGAGAATGAGTTCCTGGCTGGCTCAGTCACTGGAGCAAGGGATTCTTGATCTCAGGGTCATGACTTTGAGTCCCACATTGGGCAGGGAGCCTACTTAAAAAATAAAAGGTTTAAAAAAAATAAACTCAGAGAGAAGAGCTACTGTTCTTCCCATTGTACATATGAGGTCACTGACTCAGGATAAATGACTTGCCTAAAGGCAAGGAGGCAGGTCAAAGCCAGGTAGGGATTTCCAATCTGGAGCTACTGAAACCAAGAGTCCCCCTGACAGGCCCTAAAGCTCCTATTTGTCACCATGTCACAATGCTGCCAGTTGAGTCGCTAGGTCAGGCACTGGAAAGGCTACACAGACAAGTGAGGCCATAGCTTTTTTCTCCAGGAGCTCTTGATCTAGAAGGACACACAAATATATTCACAGACTACATCATGACCAGCACTAGAACAGAATTCATAAAATGGGACAGGATCCCCAGAGAAGAGAGTGATTAGGTATAACTGGCAGGAATTGGGGGAAAATGATATCTTTTGACACAACTAAATCTCAAAGGCTGGGCTTCTTCCTCAGACTTTACAAACCTGATTTATTTTGCTCTCATTCAACCCTCTTCCCCACTTCATCTCTCTCCCTTCCTTTAGCCTGTGAAGTAGGCATAGCATCTTTAAGCCGCCCATCCCTTCATTCTTCTTACTGGCATTTCCTCGGCCACATTCCACTCATTGTTGGAGAACAGATTTGAAAGAGGGATGGGGGTTTGGATTAGATGACTTTCAAGATTCCTACCAACTGTGAGAGCTGAAGATTCCCTGAGGAAAGTGCTCAGAGGCAGAGAAATCCTCAAGAGCAGAAATCAGCAAAGATCGACCCAGCACAACCATGAACTCACTTTTTTAAAAAGCTTAATTCCATTATAGTTCACATACTGTGTTATATGAGTGTCAGGTGTGCAGTCTAGTAATTCAACAAGTCTATGCATTACTCAGTGCTCATCATCAGTGTACTCTTTTTTTTAAGATTTTATTTATTTATTCATAGAGACAGAGAGAGGCAGAGACACAGGCAGAGGGAGAAGCAGGCATCATACAGAGAGCCTGACGTGGGACTGGATCCAGGGTCTCCAGGATCACGCCCTGGGCTGCAGGCAGCGCTAAACCGCTGAGCCACCCGGGCTGCCCCGTCAGTGTACTCTTAATTCCCTTCACCTATTTCACCCCCCACCTCCCCAACCATGAAGTTGCTTTTTTTTTTTTTTTTAAGAGAGAGAAAGCACTGGGGAAGGGCAGAGGGAGAGGGAGAGGGAGAGAGAGAATCTCAAGCAGTCTCCACACCCAGTGTGAGGCCGACCCAGGGCTCCATCTCAGGACCCTGAGATCATGACCTGAGCCGAAATCAAGAGTTGGACGCTTAACCAACTAAGCCACCCAGGCACCCCTGAACTTACTTTTTAAAACTTCAGAATTGCTTTGCTGTTTTATATACAACCAGATCTCAAGCTAGAGTTGCCAACAGCTTTCTCTCAGTTTTTAAGCTGTGTACAATTTTTAATCACTTTCATAATTTAAAATGTTCCTTACAATCTTACAAGTGGGGGCCCTCTTTATGTTCAAGTGCAAATGTGATTCAAATCAAGGCCAAAGGTTGAAACAGTTAAGTTAGAAATCAGCCCTGGGTTCAATGCTGCTGTTAAGTGCAGCAACATGCCCTTGCTCTTCCCCAACCCTCAGGTTTCTAGTCTAGTCCTGCAATCTGGGGGCATTTAAAACAGAGACCCAGAGATGACAGTCTTTTCATTCTTGTCCAGGCCCCTATATACACCAAGTTAACAACAGAAATGTTGACAACTAGATAGTGATTATCTAATTCTAAAATGTTATCTAAATCCAGTAATAGGATTAAAGGTATTCCAACCACATGTCAACCCCTAGCAAACCCCAGTTGGCCAGTGGCCATTTCCATGGGCTGCTCTTTCCTTTAAAACAGCTCATCCTCACACGTAACAAAACAAAACAAAAAAAAGAGCCAAATTGGACCTTGTCAAAATTAAAATGTTTTGTGCTCCAAAGGATACCATCAAGAAAGTGAAGACAGACCACAGAATGAGAGATAATATTTATAAATCATATATCTGATAAAGGTCTAGTATCCAAAATATATAAAGCATTCTTGTAACTCAAAAATAAAAAAGACAGCCCAGTTGAAAAGTGAACAAAAAATCTGATTAGACATTTTCCCAAAGAAGATAAATAAATGGCCAATAAGCACATGAAGATGTTCAACATCATTAATCATGCTCTTGATCTTGAGGTTGTGAGTTCAAGCCCCACGTTGGGTATGGAGATTACTTCAATCAATAAAACTTTTTTAAAAAAAGGAAAATGCCAATCAAAATCACAATGACATACTACTTCACACATATTAGGAAGGCTTTAATAAAAAAGATAGTAACACGTGTTGGTAAGGATACGGAGAAATCGGAACTGTCATACACATTTCTGGTGGGACCGTGAAATGGTGCTGTCACTCTGGGAAACAGTTTGGCAGTCCTTCAAAAAGTTAAACATAGAGTTAACACAGTTCCCATATGACCTAGCAATTCTGGTCCTAAGTGTATACTCAAGACAAATGACAACATACGTCCACACAAAAACCTGTCCATAAATGTCCATAGCAGCAGTATTTATGACAGCCAAAATGTGGAAACAACCCAAATGTCCATCAAATGACAAACAGATAAACAAAATGCAGCATATCCATGCAGTGGAATAGTAGTCTGTCAAAAAAGGACTGAAGTATTGAGGCATGCTATCACACAGATGAACCTTGAAACCATTATTATAAGTGAAAGAAGTCAGACAGAAATACTCCATATTGTATGACTCTATTTATATGAAACATTTAAAATATTTATTAGGTAAATCTAAAGAAACAAAATAGAATCATAGTTACCTAAGGGGTGGGGGATTGAGCAGTCACTGCTAAGGAGTACAGGGTTTATTTTTGGATTGATGAAAATGTTCTGGAAATAGATTGTGCTGAAGATTGCACAAATTTGTGAGTACACTGAAAACCACTGAATTGTACGCTTTAAGTGAGTAAGCTTTAAAGTGTGTGACTTCTATCTCAATTTTTTTTAAAAAAATAGCTCCATACCCAAGAGCCAGGGTCTGTGGGGGCAAAACTGGACCAGGGATGCTGACAATCTTTCCATGTGACAGAAAGACTCACATTCAGCTGTGTTAGCAGGAATTTATTGGGTACATATTGTGACAGATTAATGGAAATCACAAAGAGAAGCAATACAGTCACTTCTGAGTTCTAATTACTGGGGGCTGAATTAGGTCCCTGAGCCATCTGGAAGGATCCCTCCAAACTATCCAGCTACATACCCCGATACCTCTCCAAATTCCCTGGCCTTCAGTCACTCTGGACTGTTGTTCTTCTGTGAAAACTCCATTTCCCCCTCACTGTCTTTGTTCATGCTATGCCCTCCTCTCAAACTAACGAGATCCAATTTATCTTTGAAGTGTCACCAGATGCAAATTCTCTCCTATGAAGTCGTGCTTTGGTACATTAAAAAAAGACTCCGTAAGTATTTGTTGAGTGACTGAACAAATGAACGGCCTCAGTTATTCATCCCTCTGAATGGAGTTGAAGGATTAAAATTGCCCATAGTTAGCGTAAGCCCTTGTTGAATTTCTCTAGGAGTTGCTGAGGCACTACAGCGGATAAGCAAGCAGGCCTGGGGGGAGGTTATGATCCTGGAAGGGAGCTCCAATTCATATGAGTTTCTCATAGAAACAACGGAAGAGCATGGCCAATCTCAGCCTTAGATCCACTGGGACACAGGATGGAAGACGCTCCCATACAGACCTGGCTCCCAGAAGCTTAAGTGACATTATGCAAATTCCCACCTCATTCTCTCCCAACCAGGCAAGCATATCAGAATGCAAGTGAATGACAGCAACATTTTCATAAGGATGACTTTAGACTAGGTCTAATTCACTAAAAGGGGCAATCATTCACCAACTCCAGACTCTTACATATCAGTAAGATCATATTACTTGCAATCCAATTCCCAACTGATTGTGACACACCAAGGTGCAGCCACACAGATGAGGACCACTGGTGCATCAAGAGGTCACATTTCTGGAGAAGAGCCAGAATGGCAAACTTGTTATGGAAACAGCCACAAACCACAAATGATCTATTGGTACAAAAAAATGTGTCTAAAGAGCATGTAAAACATAACTTTACAGATTATGCAGAACCCAACCCCATAAAACTGTATTTAGTCTAGGAGACGGTCTATCACAGAGCCTTCCCTCATCCTGCCTTACAATGTCTCCTCGTGTTTGCTGCAACAAATTCGGGGGGGGGGGGCAGGAATACTATTGAGGCCACAGAATTCAAAAGGGCTTCACTGGGGAATTTCACCTAGAACACTTGAGACGATTTTGTAGGAAGACAATCAACTGGTGATATTTTTAAAAATTTATCCCAAAGATAACAGTTTTGCTGTCTTTTTCCCTCTAAATGTTACATTACCTGCTAGCAGGAATAAGAGTTAACCAAACAATTTATTTGTCTTTTCTGCTGCCTTCAAAGCACAGTTTCTTCTTTCTCGAGCTGTCATCTCATTCAAAATCAGCAGCTTCAAGTCTGCGGTGGCATTATACAAGTCAGCCCCCCTCCCTTAAAAATGCACAAACCAACCCGTTTGCACAGAATTTGGCATCTTTTGATTCTTCGAGACTTGTCATTTCACAAGATGGTATAGCCTCCAAGCTCTGGCTTGATGATGGCCAAAATCAAATGTGCACCGCCCAAGTTTTGATCCCAGATCCACAATACGGAAAGTATTTCTACACTGGCTTTACAATGGGAGATTGCAACCATCATCAGAGCCCTGCTTTTTTCCTTTTTCATCATCAGTTAAGAATTGAATACTGAGGGCAGCCCGGGTGGCTCAGTGGTTTAGCACCACCTTCGGCCCAGGTCATGATCCTGGAGACCCGGGATCAAGTCCCACGTCAGGCTCCCTGTATGGAGCCTGCTTCTCCCTCTGCCTGTGTCTCTGCCTCTCTCTCGCTCTCTCTCTGTCTTTCATGAATAAATAAATAAAATCTTAAAAAAAAAAGAATTGAATACTGAATGATTATTAATAGGACTAACCCTTGTAAAAACAAACACAGCAGGACTCACTCCTCTAAATGTTGATATTATACCTTAAATAAAAAAAAAATCCTACAAGCTTCATCTCTGATGATCAATCTTTGACCAATACCATTTGCAAGGCACAAAAGTATGAGTTAAAAATCTATGCATCCTCGTTTCCTTATATTTCTGGAATCCAAAATAATGTTTTCTGTACATCTTATATACTCTGAGGCAATATATAAAGTTAAATACATAAGATTTAAGATGTTTGCATATTATTTAAAAACAAATTTCTCCTTCGTAAGCCCTGTGGCATCTGATCACCCTGACTTCTATCTTAAATCTGCTCGGTAATTAGCTACTGAAGTAACCCCACATATTAATGTCAGAAGAAAGACAGCCCCGAACTTCTCACATTTTCCCACTATTCACTATGTTTTTTTCCTCACTTGAATTTGACCCAATATATTTTCTAAGCCTTCTTTAATTATTTCCCCTTCACTCTTCCCTGTTATAAACTATAGCATTTCTGTGATTCTAAATAAAGTTCTTATTGCTAGTTTCTTCAGTTGACTTTCTAAAACAGATATTTGTGAACATTCACCCAAACTTCTGCTTTTTATTGTGGGCATGCTTTAGAATCTAGTCTAGAGGTTTTCAGATTGCTTGCATATTTTCAGGCATTAACTGTGTAGAAGATAGTTTTTCTGCCTCCTTTTCCTTCAAGTGATGGAGAAAGGGCCAAAGGAGGATTAGAATGGCTATATTTGCTTAAGAAATCAGACAAGCACATCATGCCATGACATAAATCAATGAGGTCTGGATTTGTGAAGTGTCTCAAGTTACTTTTTAAGAGGATGACTTTGAAAAAGCAAAGAATACATTTTATTGGGAATCTTTCCCTTGGTTTCTTAGACCTGAATATGATTTGGATTTATCTGTGGTCATTTATTTAACAACCCAATAAGTAGTAATTGAAGGCTTCCTATATGTAAACCCCCAATGTGGGGGACATAGAGATACTTAAAACATGGGGCCTGGCCTTAAAAAACTTGGTGTAAAGAATACATATACAGAGGATTAAGGGAATTTATTTATACAAATCTTAGAATGGTTCCTGGCACTTACTAAGGGTTATATATATGATAGATGATAGATAGATAGATAGATAGATAGATAGATAGATAGATAGATAGATAGATAAAAATAAGTAAGAAAAGGCAAATTTTGCTAAACAGAGACACATTGCTGATGGGGAATTGAAAGAGAAGAGATTTATTCTGGCTGACTCTTTCTGGCAAGGCATTGTGGAGGTTTTAGCATTTAAGTAGAGCT
This sequence comes from Canis aureus, assembly GCF_053574225.1. Lineage (NCBI taxonomy): Eukaryota > Metazoa > Chordata > Mammalia > Carnivora > Canidae > Canis > Canis aureus. The sequence continues at coordinate 13,600,553 of NC_135649.1, forward strand.
TTAAAGTGTGGGTAGGACTTCCCTTGAAAATCATGTTGGGGGCAGCCCCGGTGGCCCAGCAGTTTAGCGCCGCCTTCGGCCCGGGCGTGATCCTGGAGACCCGGGATCGAGTCCCACATCGGGCTCCCTGCATGGAGCCTGCTTCTCCCTCTGCCTGTGTCTCTGCCTCTCTCTCTGTCTCTGTCATGAATAAATAAATAAAATCTTAAAAAAAAAAAGATTTGAAAATCATGTTGGAAGGGTAGAGAAGTAGTATTCACTGGTGCCAACACAATTCAAACAGGGAGAGAGGTAAAGCAGAATGTGGAATACTGGGACTCTGCTCCCTTCCACCTCTGACCCACCCACTTAACCTGGGAGCTCCACTCTGGCTGTTGTAGTTATTCAGTTCCATCTGAGTTTTCCTTTGAACTACAGATGCTGCTGTTACAATGAAGTTTAAAAACTACTGGGTAAGATTATCTTAAAGGGCCCTTCCAGCACTAACCTTCTATGAGTCACAGACCATAAACAGAAAGACCTTGTTTCACCAAGCACCTCAGCAGAAGAAGCAAGCATAGGAAACTAACATTTATTGAGCATTTACTGTGTACCTAGGGTATGGCACATATTACTATTAAATCCAAACAGCAAGCCTTTTCAGGTAGACACTATTATTATCCTCACTTTACAGGCAAGAAAACTAATATTACAGCACGTAAATAACTTTCCCAAAGGTATGCAGCTAATAACCTGGTGGAGAAAGGATTCAAACTCAGGAAGCACAGGGCCAAAGGGCAAACTCCTATTTACTATTCCGTGCCACCCTAAGCGCATCAGCGCTCACACATTCAGAGCAAGGCTGGAAATATACATGCTTATGCCAACCATAATGTCACAGCCATTTTGGGCACAAATACTTATGTTAGAACCATCTCTAGAACTGGAAGCACTTTCTTCTGAATGTCCTCAATTTCGGCCAATCCTTGCCATCGGAGTTGGCAATTTTTGAAAACAGCCAAAAGTGACTGGAAGTCAGGTTTCATGAAAAAGTACATGATCAAACTGGGCAAGGTCAAGACGGTCAACAGTACGGTGTGAATAAGAGGGTGTGAGGCAGATGTCCCTACACAATGCACGAATCAGCTCACAAGTAGCATCGCAAAGACAATGATATAGTCAAGTTGTTGGAAAGTACATCTAGGTCCCCAGGCTGACTACCTTGAAAGACAAAACTCTTGACCGTGTAAAATCTAGTGTATTTTTTTGTTTGTTTGTTTTTTTTAAAGTTCTCAGCAGCATCCTTGGAGGAACAAACCCACATCTCCCCTCTGCCTCTCAGCAGTTGAACAAATATGGTCAAGTCTCCTAACATCTCTGGAACAACAGTTTTCTATAAATTGGAGACAATAATGCCCAACGTGGAGAGCTGTTTTAGAGATTCCCCCTGAGAAAGGAGAGAAAATGAATGAAAATATCAGTGAGGGTGACAAAACATGAGAGACACCTAACTCTGGGAAACGAACAAGGGGTAGTGGAAGGGGAGGTGGACAGGGGGTTGGGGTGACTGGGCGATGGGCACTGAGGGGGGCACTTGGTGGGATGGGCCCTGGGTGTTATGCTATATGTTGGCAAATTGAACTCCAATATAAAAAAAAAAAACATAGAGATTCCCCCCAAAAATGTATAAAGCAACTAGTACCTTGCCCGAACCTAAACGGCCACCCCAAAAGGAACAGCCAATATTGTTCTGAACCATCTATTAAATAATCTCTGCAGATTTGGGAATTTGAGATGGTTTTTAGTTCAAACCAGATATGTTTTGGAGTTTTTCCCCAAGTGCCACAGCTGAGTAGTTTATCGTCATATGGCACAGCATGTTTAAGCACGGTGAGTAAGAAATGAGTATGCCGAAAACAAATAAGGCTCCTTAAAAACGTTTATTGAAAATGCAATCCATCCCCACAGTATTTAACTCATTCAAGCTGCTAATAAATACCCTTCTAGTACCTGGGAAAGCCTGGTTTCGAGAGAAATTTTCTGACCACAATAATTGCATGTCTTTCAGAGCAGTCGTCTTTCAAAACAACTACAAAGTTTCTATGCTGGTAAGAAAGCAGGTGAACCGGAGAGAGAAATGTAAAGCTTTGTGCATACAGCTTGTTTTCCATGACATGGGAGGTCTGCTTTTGAAAGCAAGCAAAGTGTTCATTTATTAAGAAAAAGCAGTTCTTTGGGCTCCTGCTAAGTGTTTTGGGGCTCAGCAATTATCCAAAACTCAGATTGCAGATTCAAACCTCCCTCCCACCTACTCCCCCACCTCCCTGCAAAGCAAGAAATCTTACTGTGCCTGCATGACGCCTTCATCCCTGCAACCTTGCCGCATGTTGGGCCGAATATTATGGGAAACAAGTCACAAAAGCGAAAAGCTGAAGGCAGGTGCAGGAACAAGACGCTGTGCTCCTCGGAGAGGGCCTTAGGTAAGTAGCTACAAGAGTTGTACATGCCAATCAAAGACGGGCAAGGGTCAAGCTCCCTTTTGTGCACAAACAAAGACTAATTGCATGTTCATAGCTGTAGAGTCTGCGGGCACTAATTCGAGAGAGGAACTATAAAAACCTTGGACTCCCGCCTCCCAACAGTAGCCAAGGCAAAGCGGAGGGCTGGAGGAGCCTGGTGGCTGTCAACCAGCTGGGCCTCTCCCTGCCTTCTCCACAGCAACCGGAGGCTCCCACGTGGCTGCCATTTCAGAAATGAAAATAAGCCATTTTGTGGAAACTGAAAGGATAGCTGTGTGTACATAACGCCAAGCCAGTGAGCAGCAATGGAAAAGGCTCCGAGCCACTTAGCTTCCTTTGAAGCACAATGCCCAATACTGTTGGCCTTGCTTTTTCATTGAATCGACCAAATTAGCTGGCTCTTTTGACATCTTGTAGACATGGCTGGTCAGTAGTTGTCCTTTTCTCACATTCATAAACAAAGGTCTGTTAAGGTGGTTTGGTCCCGTAAGGAACCATTCTGAAGCAGGTTCCTGTTCGGCCCGAGCAACTGGAGCTTTTGGATTTATTAGCAAGAATAGCTGATGTTCGTAGAACTCTCTCAGTTCCCAAATACATGCATTCGTTCAATCTCTAAACATCTCTGGCCACTTCTGCCACGGGCAAGGCCCTGTGCTTGGCTCTATGGAGAAAATGAACATATTAGCCAAGAGGGAACCCTGCTCAGTAAGCAGGGTGGACCTGGCCATGCCCATTTCTGAAGAAACTCAGACCCAAACAGTGAAGTGACGTCCCCCACCACACAGCCTTGTGGCAACAAAGCTGGAAGAGAATCCAGATCCTCCCACCTCTGCTCAGTGCTTAGCCGCCTGTACCCCCGGCCTTGCTATCAGTGTGGGTAAGAAGCCCTCCAGCAAGGGCAGTGAACATGCTAGAACATAAGGATCCTCAAGTTGCACCTTTTCTCACTGCAAAACAAAACAAATCCCTTTTTTACCGAACTCCATCAATAGAGTGGATAAAAATGGTGTTGCTCTGGGCAAATTGCAGGAGGGGACACTGGTATAGTGGATCCCAGCTCTTTCACTGACATGTTATGTGACAAATACTGAACAAATCATGTAATCTCGAGGCCTTAGTTCCTCCATCTGTAAAAGGAGGGAGTTGGAGCCCCTAAAGGCTGTGAGTTCTAAACTGGGCTGATGATCACAGACCCAGGGGGATCTTGTTAACATATACATTTCAGGCCCTTCCTCATACTTTATAAATTATAATTCCCAGGGAAGAGGACCCAGGAATTGGCCCTATAACAAGTTCCTCAGAAGATTCTCCTTCATGGCTAAGATCAGGACTCCTGCATGAGAAAATGTTCAGTGTCTGGGCTGGCCCAGGAAAATCCACACGTTCCATTAAGTTTTGAGAAAGAATTCCAAGGAGATGGGGCCTAAAAAGGCAACTCATTTGTTTACTCATTATGTGTTCCAACAAACAGTGTGAACCATTTTCTCTTAGCTGGTTTCTGTACTGGCCCCGGAAACACAGATGGGACTAGTAGAAGAGTCCTTGTTCTTAAAGAATCTCCAAGTCCATTTGTAGAAATAGGTCTGTCAAGGAATTAGCACAAGAAAGTGGTAGGTACTTTAACAGGGAGAAGAAGACTATGATGGGAACATGGGGAGAGAAGCTGGAAGCACGCATCGGTATGGGTAGATCACAAAGCACCCAGGAAGAACTTGTTCACCATGGCAGAGGCTGAACTTTATCCTGTAGACAATGCAAGACCATTGAAGGCTGAGAAAACATGATCCAATTGAGATTTAGAGGAGATTCCTCTATCTGCTGGGCGGTGAGTAGGTTGGAAGGAGCCAGAGCAAGGGAGACTAGTAGAGAGAAAGATGGCATTAGACCACAGGAGACACAATTGGGACCTGAACTAGAGCACTGTTAATTTTACCTACTGTATACCCTAGAGCAGGGCAGGGCACATGGAAGTGCTTGTTAAATGAAATAGAGAGGCCAGGCACAGTTCCAAGCATCTAACAATTGTCTTGCTTAATTCCTGTAACAACAGTCCTACAAGGTACAAACCATTAGCATCATAATGCTTAAAGAAACTGAAGCCTACAGAAGCTAAGAACCTTGTCCAAGTGACACGGTAAGAAATTAGTACAGGTAGGATTCAAACTCAGGCAATCTGACTCCGAAAGCCATGTTCTTAACCGCTTTACTCGGCTGACTCTAATGAGTTCTGGGCGATTCGTGTGGGAAGGAAGGAAGGAAGGAAAAATGGATGAAGGGGGAGATGGGGGGAACAGAATAGGCAGGATTTGTCAGCAGCTGGAGGTGGAGGGTGATGGAGAGTAAAGAGTTAAGGATGATACCCAGCTTTTTTGCTTAGATAGCTGGGAATATAACTGGGCGAGTAGGTCAATCCATTTTCTTGATTAGATAGAAGCCAGACTCAATGCTATCATCCAGAGCCCTGGGAATTTGAAGACAGGGCAGTGAAGGAACTGCATAAGGGGTGGCTCAGTGGTGAGCACCTGCCTTCGGCTCAGGTAGTGATCCCAGGGTCCCAAGATCGAGCCCCACATCGGGCTCCCCGCAGGGAGCCTGCTTCTCCCTCTGCCTATGTCTCTGCCTTTCTCTGTCTTACGAGTAAATAAATAAAATCTGTAAAAAAAAAAAAAAATGAGGGATCCCTGGGTGGCGCAGCGGTTTGGCGCCTGCCTTTGGCCCAGGGCGCGATCCTGGAGACCCGGGATCGAATCCCACGTCGGGCTCCCGGTGCATGGAGCCTGCTTCCCCCTCTGCCTCTCTCTCTCTCTCTCTGTGACTATCATAAATAAATAAAAATTTTAAAAAAAAATGAACAAGGCACTGCAGAGACTGTGAACGGTGCCACCAAAGGCCAGGTGAAGCAAATGCTGGGCAGCTCTAGGGCCTCCGGAGTTTGCTCCGGCAGTGCCCAGTGTCAGGAATGGAACCAGGGCGTGGCAAAAGATGATGTCAACAATATTACAAAACTTATTCTGATCTCAGGCTTCTGAAAATGAGCTCAATTAAGAACTGTGGTAGAGGGGCACCTGGGTGGCTCAGTCATTTAGGCAGCCGACTCTTGATTTCGGCTCAGGTCATGATCCAGGGTCCTGGGATGGAGCCCCGAGGCAGGCTCTGCGCTCAGCGGGGAATCTGCTTGAGGATTCTCTCTCTCCCTCTCCTCCCACCTCAAACAAATCTTTTTTTATGATTTTATTTATTTATTTGACACATATATAGAGAGAGCCAGAGAGTACAAGCGGAGGGAATGGCAGAGGGAGAGGGAAAAGCAGGCTTATGAAGGCCTTGATCCCAGGATCCTGGGATCATGACCTGAGCTGAAGGCAGACGCTTAACTGACTGAGCCACCCAGATGCCCCTAAAATAAATAAATGGAAAAAAAATGAATTGTGGTAGAAACACATATGGGGTAGGGGCCAAAACGAAGGCATAATGCTATATGCTACTTCTTAAAGCTCTACCAACAGTTTCCTCTCCCCGGCCAAGGTACTACTTAGATGTTCTGGCAAGTTCCCTGGTGGTGCTCACCTAAATGACTATGGTGCAAGTAATGGAGGACTAGGGTGAAAGTTGTTTATGAGTTTGAAGCAAACGCCAGTTTACAACACTCGGCTGGGGAAGTCAGCTTCCCAACCATCTCCAATTATCAGACCTTAAGGTAACTATAGACACTGATCAGTAGGCGGGGCCAGGGTTTGGTGCAGAGCAAGTCCAACTTTGAAGCCCAGTTCTTAAAGTTCAGCCAGGATCAGAACCCCACCACCACAAGGAACTGGTTAAAACAGAGTGCTCAGCCCTACTGCCAGGGGTTCTGATTCAATAGGTTTGGAGTGGACGGTGTTTCTAGCAAGTTTCTAGGTGACGCTGATAGTCCAGGACCACTCTTTGAGAACCACTGACAAGAGCAGTTATTAAACTTTTAGGTCTCAAGGATTCTTCAAATTCTTAACAATTATTGACAATTTCAAAGAGGTTTTGTGTGAGTTGTACTTCTACAGGCACTATATTAGAAGTTAAAATGGATATTTAAAATATATTTATTAATTTACTTAAAATAACAATAAATATATTACATGTTAACACATTTTATGAAAATTGACTATTTTTTTAAAAAGTGAGTTTAGGGGATCCCTGGGTGGCTCAGTGGTTTAGCGCCTGCCTTTGGCCCAGGGCATGATCCTGGAGACCCGGGATCAAGTCCCACATCAGGCTCCCTGCATGGAGCCTGCTTCTCCCTCTGCCTGTGTCTCTGCCTCTCTCTCTGTGTGTGTCTCTCATGAATAAATAAATAAAATCCTTAAAAAAAAGTGAGTTTAAAAAGTGGCTTTTTTTACATTTTTGTAAATATCTTTAATACCTGGCTTAATAGAAAACAGCTGGATTCTTTTATCTGCTTCTCTTTGTTCTGAAACTTATTTATTTTTCAGGCTTTATTGAGATATAAATGACGTGTAACATTATGTAAATTTAAGGCGTACAACTTGATGATTTGATACATACACATATTGTGAAATGATTACCACGATAAAGCATAAATCTCGTGTGTGTGTGTGTGTGTGTGTGTGTGGTGATAACATCTAAGATCTACTCTGATAGCAACTTTCAAGTATATAATAACAGTATTGTGAGCTATAGTCACCATGCTATACATTAAATACCCAGAACTCACTCATCTGATAGCTGGCAGCTTGTATCCATGACCACCAATGTCTCCCCATTTCCCTCACCTCACAGCCCTTAGCAACCACTATTTTACTCTCTGTTTCTAGGAGTTCATCTTTTTTTAGGTTCTACATGTAAACTACATCATACAGTATTTACCTTTCTCCGTCTGGCTTATTTCACTCAGCATAATGCCCTCCAGGTTCATCCCAGTTGTCAAAAATGGCAGGATTTCCTTCTATTTTATGACTAAATAATATTATATGTGATTTATGTGTATCATATGTATTCTTTATCCATTCATCCATTGATGGACATTTAGTTTGTTCCCATGTCTTGATATTAGGAATAATGCTGCAATGAATATGGGGTACAGATATCTCTTCAAGATACTGATTTCAATCAGAAAGGGAGACAGAACATGAGAGACTCCTAACTCAGGGAAACGAACAAGGGGTTGTAGAAAGGCAGGTGGGTGGGGACTGGGTGATGGGCACTGAGGGGGGCACTTGATGGGATGAACACTGAGTGTTATTCTATATGTTGGCAAATTGAACACCAATAAAAATAAATTTATAAATAATAATAATAATAATAATAATAATAATAATAATAAAGCGGGCGTGCCGACCGGGAAAAAAATATAAAAGATACTGATTTCACTTCCTTCGGATATATACCCAGAAGTGGGATTGCTGGATCGAATGGTAGTTCTATTTTTAATTTTTTGAAGAACCTCCATACATTTACTATGGTTGTTGTATCAATTTATATTCCCGCCAACAGTACATGAGGGTTCCCTTTTCTCCACAGCCTTGCCAGTCCTCATTATCTCTTATTTTATTTTATTTTATTTTATTTTATTTTAATTTTTAAGTAATCTCTATACCCAACGTGGGGCTCAAACTCACGACCCCAAGGTCAATAGTCACATGCTCTACCAACTGAGCCAGCCAGGTGCCCCTCTTGTCTTTTTGATACAGCTATTCTGACAGGTGTGAGATGCTATATCTCATTATGGTTCTGATTTGCATTTCCCTGATGATTAGTAGTGTTGATCACATTTTCATGTATCTGTTAGCTATTTGTATATCTTCTTTGGAAAAATGTCTATTCAAGTCCTCTGCCCATTTTTTTTTGAAGATTTATTTATTTGAGAGAGAGAGAGAGAGAGAGTGGGTGTGCGCATGAGTAGGGGAGGGGCAGAGGGAGAGAATCTTAAAGCAGGGAGCCTGATGCAGGGCTTGATCCTATGACCCATGAGATCACAACCCAAGCTGAAACCAAGAGTCAGATGCTCAGCCAACTGAGCCACCCAGGAGCCCCTGCCCATTTTAAAAATCAGATTATGGGCAGGGGCGGGGGGTGATTGTAATTGAGTTGTATGAATTCCTTACATATTTTGGATTATTAACCTCTTATCAGAGAAATGATTTGCAAATATTTTCTCCCATTCCATAGGTTGCTTTTTCATTTTTTTATTGTTTCTGTACAGAAGCTTTTTATTTTAGCTTGATGTTGTCCCACTTGTTCATTTTTGCTTTTGTTGCTTGCATTTTTGGTATATATCCAAAAAATCATTGACAAGACCAATGTCAAGGAACTTTTTTTTCTGTTTCCTTCTAGGAGTTTTATGTTTCAGGCCTTATATTTAAGTCTTTAATCCATTTTGAGTTAATTTTTGTGAGTGGCATAAAACAGGGGTCCTGTTTCATTCTTTTGCATATGAATATTCCAGTTTTTCCAGTATCATTTATTAAATAAATTATCCTTTCCCCATTGAGTATTTTTGGCTTCCTTGGCAAATGTTAGTTGACCACATACACATGGGTTTACCCCTAGATTCTCTATTCTGTACCATTTGTCCGTGTGTGTTTTTATGCTAGTACCATACTGTTTTGACTACTGCAGCTTTGTAATATAGTTTGAAATCAGGAACTGTTATTTCTCCAGCTTTGTTCTCCTTTCTCAAGATTGCTTTGGCTGTTCAGGGTCTCTTGTGGTTCCAAACAGATTTTAGGATTTTTTTTTATGGCTGTGAAAAATGCCATTGGAATTTTGATAGGGATGGCATTGAATGTATAGATAGCTTTGAGGATTATGTACATCTTAACAATATTAATTCTTCCAATCTGTGAACATGGGATATATTTCCATTTTATTTGTGTCTCCTTCAACTTCTTTCATCAACATCTTACAATTTTTGGTGTACAGATCTTTCACCTCTTCAGTTAAATTTATTCCTAATTAAAACACAAAACAAAAGATAAAAGAAAAAAGAGACAAACCAAAAATCAGACTCTTAACTACAGAGAACAAATGGTTACCAGAGGAGAGGTTGGGGGGTATGAAATGGGTGATGGAGATTAAAAGCACACTTATCATGATAAGGACTGAGTAATTGTTGAGTCACCATATTGTACACCTGAAACTAATATAATAGTGTATGTTAAGTATACTGGAATCAAGAATTAATTAATTTAATTAAAAATAAAGCTCAAGTAAAAAATTTCTTAAATTTATTCCTAAGTTTTTTATTATACTTGATGCTATTATAAATGATGGATTGTTTACTTTGCTTCTTTTTCAGATAGTTCATAGTTATCATATCTGCTTCTAATTTCAATCTCTGGCAATATATTATTACTGATGTATATGAAGGAAATCCAGTCTCACACAAATATGTGTTTTTGGAAAAGAAAGCAGCATTTTAATTACCTTTTGAGACAATTGTGGATATTCTTCTTTGGTATTAAACCAAAACTCAGAAAGTGATAGTTTCTTAAAGGTCATCTGCAATGTGGAGTTTGAAATCATATCAATGAACTTTACATATTCTGTTATACCAAAGTCCACTGATCTGTTTTGTATTTTTTAAAAATTTTTATTTATTTATTTGACAGAGAGAGAGACGGAGAGGAAGAGCATGAGCAGGGTAAGGGGTAGAGGGAGAGGGGGAAGCAGACCCCCTGCTGAGCACAGAGCCCAACTTGGGCCTCGAACTCAGAACCCTGAGATCACGACCTAAGCCAAAGGCAGATGCTCCACTGACTGAGCCACCCAGGCACCTGTCTTGTATTTTGCATTAATCTTTGATTTGTGCATGATATCATAATATTGTACATTGATCATTTCAAAAATACTGATTTCTGAGTTGTGAAGATCTTCCAAATATTTACACTTTTGATTATACAATATTTAAAAAAATCACATCTGTTAATATCATCACTAGTAGCATCAGAAAACTGTTTCACTACTGGGAAACTGTCAAGCAAATAGTGGTGGACACAGTTTTCCAAAAATTCTAATTTTGCTTGAAAGCTCCAATTTCATCATTGGCAACAAATACTGTCAGCTGTTTTCCTTGTAATGACAGACTTACTTTGTTCATTTTTGAGAAAATATCTGCCAAATGTCCAAGTCTGAATAACCATAGTTTTTCCATCAGTTGTCCTTTCAAGTAAAAAAAATGGTCTTCCATGGGGAAAAAAAAAAGTAGCTCATTCAGTATGCAATTCAAACAACTGCACAAATGATTTCCCTCAAGACAACCATTACATTTCAGTGTGCAGAAGTGATTTCTGCATACAAGTACTTAAGAGCCGAAATTTAATAAAATGAATATTTTTTGTACTGCTTCATCAAGGACATTCTTAAAACTGGCTTTTTTCACCCGTGAGTGGTGGTGAAGTGTACAATGACTGCTAGCATAGCGTAGTGCCCCTTCCTTGATTCATGCTAACATGTCAGAAGCTTTATCCACTGTTGCTTTTGCACCTTCTGTGCAAATGTCAACACAATGAAAAAGGCATAGAAAGTCTTAGTATTATCATAAAAATACTTTTGGTTTTGCAAACCCCCTTAAAGGGGGGAACCCTGAGTCCATGGCCCATGTTGGCAGAACCATTGAGCAAGTGCATCCTGCATCCAAAGTTTTATCTCACTCGCTTGCTCGCTCACTCACAAACCTTCATTAAACACCTGCTGTGTTCCAGGCCTCCCACAGCATAGTTATGTTTTCCACCATTACAATCGGCTATCCAGATCAAGTTTAGAGGCTAGAACTGAAACTGAACTCTTTCTCCATACTTGTATGGGGAGGGGGGTCCACTAAGGTGACTGCAAGGGTGGTATTTCCCAATACAGCCTTCTCTATCCAGACCCAACACAGACTTGATGACTTCCAGGAAGGGGAGGACAGTTAGCCACAACCCTAGCATTTCACTCTGTCTTACTTTATACAATAAAGTAAGTCTATAGGCTTTGTATATGTTGTATGTATTTCATATATATGTACTTAATATTTGGTATATATACATATATAGACTATATATATAGACTACATATAGCAGACTACATCGCATATATAAAGTCTATATATGGGTAATCTATATATTTTGAATCATCAAAAAATGGGAATATTTTTATAGCAATTATGATGCCAGTTACCACACATTATTAACATGTTTCTTTCAGAATCATGCAGATCAAAAAAATAAGTAAAATAGTGCACAATAAATACTTTATAAGTGTAAAATAAAATACATATGTCTCAGGCACTAATCTAAGGATGAAGGTCAGTTTATTTATTTATTTATTTTGTATTTTTTTTACTGAGTTCAATTTGCCAACATATAGCATAACACCCAGTGCTCATCCCGTCAAGGACCCCCCTCAAGTGCCCGTCACCCAGTCACCCCATCCCCCCACCCACATCCTTTCCACCACCCCTTGTTCGTTTCCCAGAGTTAGGAGTCTCTCATAGTCTGTCACCCTCACTGATATTTCCCACTCATTTTCTCTCCTTTCCCCTTTAATCCTTTTCACTATTTTTTATATTCCCTAAATGAATGAGACCATATAATGTTTGTCCTTCTCCAATTGACTTACTTCACTCAGCATAATACCCTCCAGTTCCATCCACATTGAAGCAAATGGTGGGTATTTCTCGTTTCTGATGGCTGAGGAATATTCCATTGTATATATATTTATATACCACATCTTCTTTATCCATTCATCTTTCGATGGACACCGAGGTTCCTTTCACAGTTTAGCTATTGTCGACATTGCTGCTGTAAACATTGGCGTGCAGGTGTCCTGCCGTTTCACTGCATCTGTACCTTTGGAGTAAATCCCTAGCAGTGCAATTGCTGGGTTGTAGGGCAGTTCTATTTTTAATTCTCTGTGGAGAGGTCTCCTGTTAATTTAATATTTCTCCCCATATAAGTTAGGGATCTCTTGCTTCTTGCTGCTTTAAGGATTTTATCTTTGGAATTTGCAAGTTTCACTATTAAATGTCGGGGTTTTGAACGGTTTTTATTGATTTTTAGGGGGGGACCTCTCTATCTCCTGGATCTGAGTGCCTGTTTCCATCCCCAAATTAGGGGAGTTCTCACCTATGATTTGTTCAAATATGCTTTCTGGTCCTCTGTCCCTCTCGGCGCCCTCTGGAACCCTAATTAAACATAGATTTTTCCTTCTGAGGCTGTCATTTATTTCCCTTAACCTTTTCTCATAGTCTTTAATTATTTTTCTCTTTTTTCCTTCCTTGCCATCAACTTGTCTTCCATGTCACTCAGTCTTTCTTCTACCTCATTAACCCTTGTCGTTAGGACCTCCAGTTTGGATTGCATCTCATTTAATTGATTTTTAATTTCGGCCTGATTAGATCTAAATTCTGCAGTCATGAAGTCTCTTGAATCCTTTATGCTTTTTTCCAGAGTCACCAGTAGCTTTATAATAGTGCTTCTGAATTGGCTTTCTGACATCGAATTGTAATCCAAATTCTGTAACTCTGTGGCAGAGAGGACTGTTTCTGATTCTTTGTGGTGAGTTCTTCTTTCTAGTCATTTTGCTCAGTGCAGAGTAGCTAAAACGAGTTGTACTTGTTAGAAGTGCAAACTCTTCTCTCTGTAGTGTTCCAGCTGTTCTCTCTTTAAATCTCAGGTTGAATTCGTAGGTTTTCAAGATGATTTGAAAGTTATCTAGGTAAGTTGGTGGGGACAGGTGACTTGGGGACCCTACTCCTCCGCCATCTTGCCCCGCCCCCTACAGGTCAGTTTAATCTCACACTTCTGTGGCATGTTTAGCATAAAAGCCTCATGTCTATTGGGGCACCTGGCTGGCTCAGTTGGTAGAGCATGTGACTCTTGATCTTGGGGTTGTGAGCTCGAGCCCCACATTGGGTCGAGATTACTTTCCAAAAAGCCTCAAATCAGGGAGCCCAGGGGGCTCAGCAGTTTAGCGCCGCCTTCAGTCCAGGGCATGATCCTGGAGACCCGGGTTCGAGTCTCACGTCAGGCTCCCTGCATGGAGCCTGCTTCTCCCTCTGCCTGTGTCTCTGCCTCTCTCGCTCTCTCTCTCATGAATAAATAAAATCTTAAAAAACAAATAAATAAAAATAAAAAGCCTCATATCTATAATGATGGCTTACTGCAATTAAAAATAGATCCGAAAACTGGGGCACCTGGGTGGCTCAGTGGGTTAAATATCTGACTCTTGGTCTTGGCTCAGGTCCTGATTTGAGGGTCATGGGTTCTAGCCCCACATTGGGTTCTATGCTGGGCGTAGAGCCTACTTAAAAAATAAAAAAAAATATATCAGAAAAAAGCTGGACATGGATTTTTCAATTAGTGTGGCAGAAGGCTTAAAACCTATCATAGTAGAAGCTGCAGCCAGTCTTCATTATAAGAAAGACACCTCCAAATTCCAGAGTCTTCTAAAGTCTTAATGACAGGCTTTCTATTCTTGCTTCTGTTCTAAAATTTTTTCTCATTAGATCTTCCCCTTCCATCCTCCTTGCCTCCCTCGCCATCTGATGCAGCTACATAAAGCCCATCCAACTAGTTACTTTGACACAGTGAATTATATTACTTTCAGCAAAGGGTTGCAATTTTTCTATTAGTGCAAATGTGAAGTATATCTTGCACATTGTTGACACTCTCATTATTGATACCTACTGTTTCATTAAAATAAGACAGAAACATTTAAGTACAAATCCAGGAACTTCTATTTTCTGGGGCAATGCTCCATGGTCCATTTGTTCTGGAATGGGATAAATGCTGAAAGCTACAAGGTATCATCAAAAGTTTATTTACATTCATTGTCTGCTTGTTTCCCACACAAATATATTCTGTGTTTAAAATGTATAAAGCCAAGCCAGGCCTTCTCACGCTGTTTGCAATAAAATATGGCTTACCACGTCTCTCTGAGGAACCACTGACAAATAGGCTCTTGTTGTCCAACTTTCGCTCTGCTGAGGGTAATGATTCAGTGGTTCAGAAGGTTAATTCCTAGAGATAGTGTTGTCTTTGGCTTGAACAGATGTTGGTAGTGCTTTAATGTGGTTATCAAACTAGACTGCCCTTCATTCTTTGCTCTCGGGAGCCCAGGGCATTGTTCCACAAGGCATTCCAGCCCCCCTCTATGGAGATCCAGCAGAGCTGAACATACCACAGCATTACTCCTGCCAGCACAGGCTCCTCTGGGGTCACTGTGGATATTGACAATATACAGCACAGAAATTGATAATGACAGACTTGATCTTTAAAAGATCTGTAAATATTTGTAAGTGCAAAAAAAGATTTAGAATGTCTTTTGATGCTCAGATTCAATAATTTATAAAACTACTCATTCATTAAATGTTCAAATCCCTCAATAGTTCAATGGACCAGCCTCTCAATGCTTTACTATATGTTCTAATATCTTTTTGTCCATATCAATCTCTAAAATGGAATAAATGCTTGTATAATCAGGGTGTTTGTGCTCACTAAATGGAATCAACATTAGGCAAGAGTCCAAATACCAAGCAAGTTCAATTTTGCTGGTGCTCATATGTAATAATAAAATCCACCATCACTAGCTGAGTGGAAGAGAGAATCCCCTAACCTAAGAGATCATTTCTACCTGAGTACAGATTCTTATTTTTCTGGAAAATTGCTGTCAGTGCAATACCATTGAAATGGTGGCAACCCAATAGCACAGTGCTGTTTCAAAATCAAACTTGTGGGCACCTGGGTGGCTCAGTCAGTTAAGTGTCTGACTCTTGATTTCAGCTCAGGTCATGACCTCAGGGTCATGAGATTGAGCCCCATGTTGGGCTCCGCACTGGGCATAGAACCTACTTAAGATTCTTTCTCTCTAAAGGAAAAAAAAAGAATCTTTCTCTCCTTCTATCCCTCTCCTCTAGCCCTCTCTAAAAACAATATTAAAATAAAATAAAATGACTGTCAAAAAATTAAAAAATCTAACTCGTGGTGGTTGATAACTTACTATGTGTGCTTAGGCACTACACAAAAAGAAATACAAGAATTTCCTGCTCTTATGGAATTTAGTCATGTTGGGGACCCCAGGGTTACATCTATGAAACAATTCAAGAGCAATCAGTAGGAAAATGACTTAGTGTTAAAACAAATGGTATGGTTCTAGATGACAGGTGCCAGTAAGGAAAGTGATGGTGATAGTAATTGATATTGATGTTCAAACACAGCTTTATTGAGGTCTTACTCTGAGCCAACACTGAGTTATGCACCGAGGCTACAAAGATGAGTAAGACAGAGTCCTGCTCTCAAGGAGCTCATGGTTCAGTGGAAGAGACAGTCTTGTAAACCAGTCATTTCAGCACAACAGTTAAGGGTTAAATAGAAGTCTGTAAAGAAATTCTGGGGGAGCCCAAAGTGCCTGAGGGGGTGGAGCTTGGAGAAGAGCCTCAGAAAAGTATGCATCATGCAGGGTTTTGAAAGACAAGTAGGAGTTCTCCAGCATAATGAGGGGAGGGGATGACAAGCAAGAGGCTCAGTGGTATGAAGCATCCGGGCCTATTTGCAAAAGTGAGAGAGTTACTGGAATTAATTACCCTATTCTTAATTTTAACGGAGAAGGTAAATTAGGTTCAGGGAGGTTAACTCATTTGTCCGAAGGCCCCACAGCTGGGAAATGATAGAGCAAGGACTCAAGTCTCCATTCATCTGAGTCCTCTGTAGTGTTCTCAATTAACCAACTGCCTTCATAAAGACCTGGAGACAAGTACGAGCCAATGCAAGGCATCCATAAAACCCCTGTGCAGTATGAGTTGGCAATAAATGAGCTTCTACATAAGTAATAAACAATCTGCAAAATCCCATAGCAAGGGAATCTACTTAAGATTTTGCATATTTCGGGGCACCTGGGTTGAGTGTCTGCCTTAGGCTCAGGTCGTGATGCTGGGGTCCTGGGACAGAGTCCCACATCAGGCTCCCAGCTGGGAGCCTGCTTCTGCCTCTGCCTATGCCTCTGTCTCTCTCTGTGTGTTTCTCTCATGAATAAACAAAATTTTGCATATTTCATTGCAGAAATGTTAATTTTCAACATTTGCGCCACCATTTTGGATAGATTTGGATATGGTCAACGGAAGAGAGAATACCTACCTGGAAAAGAGAAGAAGGAAATGAGAACGGAATTATTAACAACTTTATTTCAACTGTAAGGACCTATAGGAAACCCTATCAGGACAGGGACCTCAGCAAATTAATCTGTCAAGCAAGTCCCATCCTTTCTCTGAGTCTCAGTTTCTTCATTTGTAAATCAGGTAAGCTACACTTACATAAAACACAAAAAATATTTATTCTTATTCAACATATGACACAAAACTGAGAAGAAACATTAAGTAAGAGAAAAACCTTCTCTAGAGAAAGGGATATGGCAGAAAGGGCCTTAGCTTTCCCATCTCAAAAGTCTAGGGATTGGTAGGACGCCTGGGTGGCTCAGCGGTTTAGCGCCTGCCTTTGGCCCAGAGGGTGATCCTGGAGTCCCGGGATCAAGTCCCACTTTGGGCTTCTTGCATGGACCCTGCTTCTCCCTCTTTCTGTGTCTCTGCCTCTCTCTCTGTGTCTCTCATGAATAAATAAATAAAATCTTAAAAAAAAAAAGTCTAGGGATTGGTCAGAAGGCTCCCTGGGACCCTACTCCATTCTGACACTCTGAAGGCTCCCTGGGACCCCACTCCATTCTGACACTCTAGGCTTCCATAGTTTTAGACATGTTTGGTTCTCATGAGGGTACTGCCGTCCCCTAGGGAACATTCACCAGAAAAACTGGAGGGCACCTTTGATTGCTACAGTGACCAAGGGAGTCATTATTGGCATTTAGTAGTCAGAGACCAGGAAACCAGACGCAACCTCAAATGACAAAGAACTGCCCCACATCACACATGATCTTTTTCACCCCTGGATCTATTGAGGAATACTTCATAAATAAAACTATATATATTTAAAGTGTACAAACATGGTGATTTGATATATGTATATACTCTGAAATGATTACTGCAATCAGGTCAATTCACATATCCATCACCTCACATAGTTACCTTTTCTCTTTCTTTCTTTCTTTCTTTCTTTCTTTCTTTCTTTCTTTCTTTCTTTCTTTCTTTCTTTCTTTTGTGAGAACATTTAAAATCTACTCCCAGCAAACTTCAACTATACAATCAACTATACAACTGCAGTCACCATGCTGTATATTACATTCCCAGAACTTATTCGTGTTATAACTGGAAGTTTGTACCCTTTGACCAGCCTCTCCCCATTTCCCCCTCCTTTTAGCCCCTGGTAACCACCACTCTATGTTTCTATGAGCTCGGCTTTTTTTCAGATTCCACATATAAGTAAGATTATATAATATTTGTCTTTGTCTGACTTATTTCACTTAGCAGCCTGCCCTCCACGTTCATTTGGACCAAATGGCAAGATGTCCTTTTTATGGTTGAATAATATTCCACTGTATAATCTTTATCCATTCATCTACTGACAGACACTTAAGTTGTTTCCATATCTTGCCTATCGTGAATAATGCTGCAATGAACACAGGAGTGCAGATAGCTCTCCAAGATACTGATTTTATTTCCATCACATATATACTTAATCATGTAATTGCTGGATCATGAGTAGTTCCATTTCTCATTTTATTGATTGATTGAGAGAGAAAGAGAGAGAGAACACAAGTGGGGGGAGCAGTAGAGGAAGAGAGAGAATCCCAAGCAGACTCCGTGCTGAGCATAGAGCCCAACCCAGGGCTCAATCCCACGACCCTGAGATCATGACCCCAGTCAAAATCAAGAGTTGGACACTTAACCAACTGAACCACCCGGGTTCTCCTTTAGTTTTTTTAAAGTTTTATTTATTTAAGTAATCTCTGTACCCCCACATGGGGCTTGAACTCATAACCCTGGGATCAAGACTTTTGTGCTCTTCTGACTGAGCTAGCCAGGTGCCCTTCTATTTCTAATTTTTAAGGAATCTCCATACTGTTTTCCATAGTGGGTGTTCCAATTTACATTTCCACCAAGAGTATGAGAGGGTTTCCTTTCCCCCACACCCTTACCAGCACTCATCTCTTGCCTTTTTGATAATTGCCATTTTAACAGGTGTGAGATAATATCTGATTGTGGTTTTGATTTGCATTTCCCTGACGATTACTAATGTTGATCACTTTTTCATGCATCTATTGGCCAGTTTTATACCTTCTTTGGAAAATGTTTATTCAGGTTCTTTGCCTGAATTTCCAATTGGATTGGCTTTTTTGCTATTGAGTTATATGAGTTCCTTACATATTTTATCATTTTTTTACGAGAAAACTATTTTTATTAGCCCAAGCTATGGCAACATTAAGCTGTAAGTTCTTTTATTTTTTTATTGAAGTTTGTTTTGCCAACATATAGTATAACACCCAGTGCTCATCCTGTCAAGTGCCCTCCTCAGTACCCGAGTTCCTTACATATTTTAGATATTAACCTCTCATCATCATCTTGCCCTGTGATTTTGGTGTCATATCCAAAAAATCATTGTCAAAACCAATGTTAAGGAGTTTTCTCCCTGTATTTTCTTCTAGGAGTTTTATGGTTTCAGGTCTTAGATTTAAGTCTTTAATCCATTTTGAGTTAATTTTTGTGAGTGGTGTAGGACAGCAGTCCTGTTTTCTTCCTTCACATGTGGATATCCATTTGTCTCAACACCATTTATTGAAGAAACTATTCTTTTCCCATTGGTCTCACACATCTCTTTTGAAGGTCTCATCAAGCTTTCGTGTAGTGGGAAACCCTTTTTATAACTATTTGAATATTGAACCTAACTCCATCTTACATACACACTGGTTTTAATAGATGCTGCATTTTCCAGGAATGCAATGGTACATACACCCAGGAAAGATCACACTATACTTTGTTTAGTTCAGTACTTTACCAAAAGCTGCCCACCATTTCAAAACATCACCAGCTGTGAGGGGCACCTGTGTGGCTCAGTCGGTGAAGTGTCTGCCTTTGGCTCTGGTCATGATCTCAGGATCTTGGGATTGAGCCCCCATCAGGCTCCCTGCTCGGCAGGAAGTCTCCTTTTCCCTCTGTCCCTCCCTCTCACTTGTGTGCTCCCTCTCTCTCTCTCAAATAAATAAATAAAATCTTTTTTAAAAACCATCACCAGCTGTGATAATCTTATGGCATTTTGGTAATTTGGTCACGGATACACACCAGCTCTGCAGGCAGAGCTATTTACCTTCACACTGAGTCTACATGTAGGTGGAAGCATCCAACTATTTCATTATATCTTATACTATAGTTGAGTATGAGCCTTTGTGTATGGAAAAAAATTTTATTACAATTACTTTCATTCTATATTCCCTTTATATTATAGTTATTTTGTTTCTTTATATTTAATTAGGAGTGTAAGTATATTATCAAAATGGGTCTCAAACTATATTGTGCATATAGACCACGTGGGGATTTTGTTAAAATACAGAATCTGATTCAGTGAGCCTGAAAATTGGCCCAAAATTCTGCATTTCTAACAAGCTCCCAGATGATGCCAATGATGCTGCTGGTCCATGAGCCAAACTCTGAGCAGTAAGGGGCTATCTTATCAATGCATTTATTTTCAGAGTGATAAAGAGGTCATTACAAAATAGGTGTTCTATCCAAGGGGTATGGGGTTTGATGTGGTTCAGGACCACTGCATTGGGCAGAAACTCAGAGATCTGAAAACACTTGAGGAAATGAGGTGAAAGGTATCATTTCTCCATGTATGGTCTTATTAATCCTCATAGAACCCTGTGAGACAGGAATTATTCTTCTCTAATTTCCAGATAAGGAAACTGAGGCTCAGAGTGTAAGATATCCAAAGCCAAGACTTGAACTTAGTTCTGTCCAACTACAGAGCCCTTGCTGGGTCCTCGGGAGAAGCTTCTTTGTAAACTTGCTCAAGGCTTCATACCTTGTGCTCTGTCCCATTGCAAAAGCCCCAAGACACTAAATGGCTCAAACAAGACGCATCCTGTTGCATTCAGCAGGTAGGAATTCATGAGTTCCTTCCTCTGCCCACCTGCTGGGTAGTCGTACTCCGTTTCTGGATCTGCCACCCTCTCTTTGCCATAGGTAGAGGAGGCTGCTTAGTCCCCTGTGGTTATGACTGCCCTTCCTGTCCCCTTGCAGGGGGACCCATAATGCAGGAAAGAGTTAGAGGAAGAAATTGGGACCTAGAGAGCTTGTGCCACTTGCCCAGCTCAGAACCCGCCAAGCAGAGACTGCAAGAAGATCAGTCTGCCTTCAGAGAACATACTCCCCACTTTTACATTAGAAACTTAGGGCAGAAAGAGAAACTAGAGCCTTGCTTTTAGACAAAACCTCCCTTTCCAAAACCCACTTGTTTCTCCTTTGCTGACTGTCCAAAGGGGCTGGAAGAGACTTAAAATGTGTCTACCGAACGTCTGAAGAAGCTCTTAATGGGTTAAAAAAAAACAAACAAGAGCTCCATGATTAGGTTTCTATAAAGTCAAACACCTACTGTAATTGTTTGGGTTCTTTTTTATTATTCCCATAGAATTAGCTGATGGGTTGTTGGCACTGCTTAGATTGACCCATGGCTCTTGTGATTCTGTGCCCATGATTCAAAATCAAAAAGGACATAAAGGATAAGAGATTTTGACAAAAGGTCTTTCTGAGTTCAGTGAAATTAACCATCTCCCAGTTCCTGAGAATAGATGGGAAATAAAGTGGTGGAGAGCTGCCCACTGCACAAATCCAGGGGACACCGGACCCATTGTATTATGCCCTAGGGGTGCCAGTCATGCACAACGCATGAAAATGCTATCCCTTGGAGTTGTGCCATGGTACAGCCTTTGGTAAATTTCAAAAAGCCTGGCTCCTGGGCAGGATAACGATCCTTGTTTTGTGGAGCCTAGAGCTTATCTAACTGAAGGTGGCCCTCTTATAAAGGATGAAAATTTAGAAATAAACAATAAGGTAGAGGCATCTGTTCAGTAAAAGATGTACTATAACATTCATAGTATATATACGTGACAGCTCCAAACTAGTGAATCAACTCAAGTGACTAAATAAAGCGCAGTACATCTTCAAACTGGAATACGATACAACAATAAAAAAGAACAAGGTACTGATTTATGTGACAATAATGAACCTCACAGACATCCCTCTTGGGGTAAAAGAAGCCAGACACAAAAGAGAATAAGCTATATGATTTCATTTGGAAACATGTGAAAACCAACTCTATGCTGTTAGAAACCAGGCTAGTGGCTATCTTTGGGGTAGAGTGACTGAAAGGGAACAAGTGCAGGATTTTGGAGGTGCTAGTCATTTTATGATTTTTTGATCTGAGTGCTGCTCACCCAATTATATGACTTTGTAAAAATGCTTTGAGCTGTACACTTATGATCTTTTCCTTTTTTTTTCAAATTTTTTAAAAGGTAGAGGGCCTTGGAAGAGGCCTGTGTTCCAATCCACCACGGCCCTGGGACAATTAGTAAGACAGGGACAGCTGTTCCCTTCAGTGTCCATCCCCCACAGCAGTACCAGGAACAGAAGAAGACTGGGAGCCTATGAGCTGGCCTTCGGAAGAGGGCTTTGAAGAACCCTAGCTCTGTCTTAGGCTCCCTGTTACCTAAGGCCTCTAATGGAAGCATCTCACTTAGGCCTACCCACCAGAAATTCCCCTTTATTCTGAATTTTCCAAGCCCTGTCTTCACCCATTCTTCCACCACATAAGGACAATACTTATCTGTTCCATGTGGCCTGTCCCCTCAAGCCACGCTTTCTGCTCCCAGGGATCTCTGAAGACATAGGCCATAAGCAACAGGGAGAGCTAACAGTAGGAATTCAGAAGTAAGTGGGTCTTATTAGAGTCCAGATCTATACTTCTAGCCACCAAGCTATGCTACTACAAGCACAAAGGTACTACCTGTCCAGCCTCACTTCCCACTGCATTTCTACAAGCTCAGGGGTCTGCTCTCTCTGCTGCCCCAAAGAAGCAGGAGTCCAGCGGCTGCTATATAGTTGGAATACAAGCTATATACAAGCTATACAGATTGGTAAACACAAGCAGAACACAAACCTGAATCTAAAAATACTTTCAAAATATAACGAAAGCAACATGAGTGCGTTGGTGGTACTGGGGCCTCCATGGGCCGTGAGTACATATATGTGTATACACTCATATGTTTACATGAATATGTATGTATGTGCTCGTGTGTGTGGTCAAATGTGTTGTGTTTGGCCCCAAATGTTTCAGTGCCTATATCTGTATATGTGTGTGTGTTTCTGTTCTGGTGAATGTGTGGATATAACTGTTGAATGTGTGCTTACGTGTTCAGGTACATGTGTGCATGTGTGAATGTTCTATGGTTATACATATGTGTGGTGTACATATTGTGTATCAATGCCCATGTGTCCATGCTGACATTTGGATGAAGACATGCGTCTAGACATTTGCATGCTACCATTGCGTACGCAGGTTCTCTGCACATCTCTCTGAGTGAGGCAGTGTATTTGGATGTCTGTATTTGTTCAATGTATGCCCACGTTTGTGTGTCTATGCATTTGTGTAAATGCTTGTATGCACTAGGTTTGTGTGTTTCTATGAATGCTTATGTGGGTGCATGCTTGTGCACATGTGGCTTGAGTTCATAGGTACCTGCATAACACCTGTACATGTGTAGAGATTTAGGTGTATAACTGTGTGTGTGCTTATGTGCATATTTTCTTGCTTGGTGTATCTGTCCACACAGATCTGTAACACGTCTATGAGATATCTATACATAAATCTGTATGTGTGTACAAAATCCACATAAATATTTACATATATCTGTGTGTACATATAAAAAACACCCAGCTGCATAGAAATCTCTAGCTTGGGATCTCATTTCATCAGACCATACTGCTGCAAATCACACCCACTCATTTCTTGAAGATTTTTCGTTCCTGGCACACTGTCACTCCTTCCAACATTACTCCTGCCTCAATTCCTGGCAATTTCAAAATACAAACAGATGATTCTTCCCACACCCTGGCTTCTCAGTTCCTTGAACTCCACCCCTCCGACGGTTGCATCCTTGACCTTATCTCGCCACTCACTCCCAAAGGTATACTTTTATGTGTTAGTTATCTGCTCTGCACAACAAAACATTCCAAAACTTAGTGGCCTAACACAACTACAATGTATTATTTCTCATGATTCCATAGATTGGTTCTTCTATGCTCTCACTTGGGCTCACTCATGCCCCTGATGGTGGGTTGGCTGAGCTCTCTCCATGTGATCTTTTATCCTTAAAGCACTTGTTCTTTGTTTTTCGTTTTTAATGTGGCGGTGGCAGCATACCTACAATGCAAAGTAGAAGTCTCCAGGCCTCTTGAGGCTGAGGCTCAGAGATAATACATCATCACCTCCTCCTCGAAATTTCTCATGGTCAAAACAAGTCACAGGGTCAGTCCAGGTTCAAGGGACATGGAAGCACTCCAGTTTTGATAGGAGGAGCTGAAAAGAACTTATAGCCATTTCTAATCAACTACACTTAGGCCTGGCCATGATCAGTAACTGCAGATTGTTCACAGTCTCAATATCATAATCACCCTCCCTGATCATACCCCCTCCCAATGTTTTCATTTCAATCCCTCTTACACTACAAATCCAGGAATCTGTCAACCCAGTGAGACTTCCAATTCATTGATCCTACCAGCTTTTCACTGTCTACCTATCTGATGCTCTCTCTTCTCCTTACCCACCTTACATCATTTTGGTCACATATTAGAATCTTTTGTGGCACTTATATAGCAATGATCCTAGTTAAATCCCATTTTTTATCTTCTCTGTGCCTGCACCTACCTGAACAGAGTTGGTGAAAAATCACAATGATTTCTCTGCTTTCACTTTAAATTCATAACTATTAAATAAAATAAATTCATAATTATTGGGGGATCCGTGGGTGGGTCAGCAGTTTAGTGCCTGCCTTCAGCCCAGGGTGTGATCCTAAAGCCCCGGGATCAAGTCCCGCATCAGGCTCCCTGCATGGAGCCTGCTTCTCCCTCTGCCTGTGTCTCTGCCTTTGTCTCTCTCTCTGTGTGTCTCTCATTAATAAATAAATAAATTCTTTTAAAAATAATAAAAAATAATAAATTCATAACTATTAATCTCAGGTGGG
Source organism: Canis aureus (assembly GCF_053574225.1). Classification (NCBI taxonomy): domain Eukaryota; kingdom Metazoa; phylum Chordata; class Mammalia; order Carnivora; family Canidae; genus Canis; species Canis aureus. Next base: position 13,625,200 of record NC_135649.1, read on the forward strand.
ATGTTAAACTTGCCCCCAAACCATATTATAGTCTCTAAGTCCATTTATTTTGAAAATCTATTTGAAGAGCATAGCATGCTTTCTTCTCTAAATGCCACCCCTATGCTTAGCTGATGACTTCGCCTCCTGTTTCTCTGAGAGCATTTCAGCATCTTTGCCCATATATGCTATTTTCTCTCTTGTTACTAGGAGATTAATCTCAGCTAGGAGGCTCTCCACCTGTGCATTCAGTCCCATTCCTTCTACCCACTCAAGGCCATGCCTTCAGCTAATTCCTCCTTTACTCCGCTCCATCATTAACTTTCCCCTCTACTCGATCCGGCAATTCTGAACCATTCCAATCATCTTACAAGCGCGCCAGGATTTCTCTCAATGAAAAAAAAATTCTCTCTCAACCTCACTTTCCCTCCAACTCTTTGCTCCATCCCTTTGCTCAGCAGTTATCTTTACTCCCTGTTTGCCTTTCCTCCATTTCTTCTTGAATCTATTTCAATCAGGCTTTTTCTCTCAGCACTCCACTCTGAACTTAATCTTTTCCAGCTCACCTGTGACCTCTACATTTTCAAATACAAGACTCAGTTTTCATTCCTCATGCTATTTGACTCGTCAGCAATATTGATCAATCGATGGCTTTATTGATTGGTCCTGGAAACCCCTTCTTCACTTGCTCTCGGGACACCACACTCTATCCTCTCTCTTTTCTTATTTTCCTGAAAAATCATCTCCTTTGCTGGCTCCTTCTCATCTTCTGACTGAACTTTGTGGTTGCCTCAGGGCTCAGTGCTTGAGCTTTTTCTTTATTTATATTCACTCCCTTGGTGATTGCATCCAGTCTTATGCCTTTAAATAACCATCTATTCTCCAACAATTCACAAATACATTTATCCCCAGATCAAACTTCTTCCCTGAACTCCAAATTTGCACACTCAAGTACATACTTGTGTCTCCATGTGGACATCCAATTGGCATCTCAAACTTAACGTGTTCAAAACCCAGCTTCCAATATTCTAGTGTAAATCAGCTCCTTCTATAGTATTCACCAGCTGTTAATGGTAATTGCACTTATGGGTGTTCGCGCCAGATGTCTTAGAATCATCTAGACTCCTCTCTTTCTCTCACAACCCTGACCCAATCCATCAGCAGATTCTGTTGGCTTTACTTTCAAAATGTATCCAGAACCCACCACCTCTAACCACCTCCTTTCTGATCATGGCCCAACCCACCATTGTGGCCTTCCTTGGCCACCCTTACCTAAAATGTAAACCCCCTAATCATTTTATCCCCTACATTTTCTCTTGAACATTGATCACTATCTAACCAACAATACAGTGGCTTTTTTTCTTTTTTAAATCTTGTTCGTCTTTCTCATCCACTAGGATGTCAGATCCACAGGGTCAAGGATTATTTGTCTGTTGTGTTCAATGCCCTAGCCCTGGTTCTTCAAAGAGCTCCACTCACATAATGTAATGTGTGCTCAATAAATATCATTAAATACATAACTACACTAAATGAATTAATCCATTCATATGTGTTCAGAGGTTAGGTGTATTAAACGAATTTTCCACTTAGAATATTTTCAACTTGGGGCACCTGGCTGGCTCAGTAGATTAAGCATCCAACTCTTGATTTCAGCTGAGGCCATAATCTCAGGATTGTGGAATCAAACCCCATGTCAGGCTGCATGCTGGGCATGGAGACTGCTTAAGATTCTCTGCTTCTCCCTCTCCCTCTGCTCCTTTCCCCTTCCAAAGGAATAATAAAAAAGTATTTTCAACTTACAATGGGTTTATCTAGATAGAGCTCCTTTGTAAGTGGAGGAAGATCTGTATGTCTATGTAGACCAAATTAGTAAGTGTGGCAAGGCTGAAATGTAAATAATAATAGTTGGTATTTACTGAGTGTTTATGATGTGCCTAGCTAAGCAATTTTCCTACAACATCTTAAATTACTTTTCCAATTTAATCTTACTCATGAGGCAGATATAATTTACTGTTTAAGAACATTCTCTGGATCCAAGGCTGCCTGCATTCAAATCCCAGCTCTTCCACACACTAGCTGTATGAGTGGACAAGTCACTTACCCTTTGTGAAATTCATTTTTCTCATCTGCAAAACGAGGGTAACAATAGTACCTACTTCATAAGATTGTTGTGAGGATTAAATTAAAAAATACATAGAAAGCACTTAAAACAGTGCCTAGCACTTAGTAAGCACCATATAAACATTTGTTAATACTCCCAATTTACACAATTTACAGATTAGTAAAATTGAAGCTCTGAAAGCTTGAATTTGGCAGTAATAAAAGCATAATAATTTTCATTTGCCAAGTGCTTACTATGTGCCAAGTAGGCCCTTTTCATACATTATGATATAGACAGATATGCATACACATATAAAAATATACACATAGCTAGACTTATAAGTATGTTTGTATATACACACATTTTAAAATAACAAAATTAAAAAGTTAAGAAACTTAAAAACAAGAAAACAATAGCTATGTAAGGTGGTAGATATTTTAAGTAGCTTGATTGTGTTGAATCTTTCATAATGTATATGTATATCAAATCATCAAGTTGTACATCTTAAATATACACAATTTTATTTTTAAAATATTTTATTTATTTGTTTGAGAGAGAGAAAGCACAAGTTGGAAGGAAAGGCAGAGGGGGAGGGAGAAGTGACTCCTTGCTGAGCAGGGAGCCCGATGTAGGGTTCGATCCCAGGACCCCGAGATTATGACCTGAGCCGAAGGCAGATACTTAACCGACTGAGACACTCAAGTGCCCCAAATATATACAATTTTATATTGTCAGCTACACCTCAGTAAATCTGGGGAGAAAAAGGAAAGAAACCTGCTCAGGATTGCATAGCTCTAAATGGTCTGAGGCCTAAGCTGGTATGGTCAACCACCTAGCACAAGTGTGGGTTGTGTGCTATGTCAGTATGTGCTTGTGCATGTCTTCATGTATGATCCATGTGTAAGGACATGTGGCTGCATGTGGCTCTCTGTTTCTGTAAGTGTAGGTGTCTCTATGTCCAGGTCAAAGTGGGAATGCTTTTAGAGATCATTCTGGTAATTCCCCACTTGCTCTTCTGCAGTACAGCCAGCAGAGGGGGCTCAGGAATTTTTTTCTCATCTTGAAGAAGCCAAGAGTATACATTATAAACAAGCTTCCTTTAAAAAATGCCAGTTCTTGAAGGGGATACTTATGGTCTATGACTGGCTTTTCAAACTCTAAAGACAGAAATCAGGCAGTCACTCAGGTCTCAAATATCTCCACTATCAGGGCCATTAGTGTCTGAGAGCAGGCACCCAGCTTCCAAAGGATGCTAAACCACGGAATTGCCCAGCATCATTTCCTTGGGTCCTGCAACACTGTGAATGGCCCACTCGCTGTGCTCTGGCTACCCAAGGTTCCGCCTCCACAGCTCCTTTACAACCATCCAAGTACTCTGTTTCCCTTTCCTTCTTCCCCACTCTACTGCGTTCCTCTGGCTGGCTGTTCAGATGTAATTCAATTGACACTGGACAATACCCACAAGGCCAGGCTTTATCTCATTTAAACCTCCCAACAAGCCTTGGAGGAAAGAACCACTAATTTACTCTCCTTGTTTAGCAAAAGAGAAATTGATACTCACAGAGGAGGGTGCCTTGCCTAAGGTCATAATGTCAATAAGGGGCAGAAGCAGAAATTAAAGCCAGGTTCCTCTGAATCCAGAGCCTTCTCTTTCCATTACACCATGGCAATTCAATTGGTGGGACTGCGATTTGAACTCAAGTGGTGACAGACTCCATATCAGAGCTAAATTCTACACCCCAAATTCCCAAACCTTAATCTGCATCAAAATCACCAGAGGGTGTTATTTAAGAAAAAACAAAAAAACACAAAAGGCACAGAGAGTCTGAGTCTGCATCAGGCCCAGGAATTTGCCTTTGTAATAAAGACCCCATGTGACTCCTGGATGCAGATGGTCCTCTCGTCACATTACAGGAAACCCAGGCTGCTTAGAAGGCCCCCTCAACCTCCCTCAAACATCACAAATTCTTGGCCAGCCAACTCAAGAAAGCATCAGAACCGTTCCAAATAACCATGGTGACCATTGATGGAGCACTTGCCTCATGCCAGGCACATTCCATTTAGGTTTATGATCTATTTTGAGTTCATTTCTGTGAAAGATACAAGGTCTGTGACTAGGATTTGTTTTTCATGGATGTCTAGTTGTTCCAGTACCATTTGTTGAAAAGACTTTCACCATTGAATTGCCTTTGCTCCTTTGTCGAAGAATAGTTGTTTATATTTGGGTCTATTTCTGAGCTCTCTATTCTGTTCCATTAATCTATTTATCTATCCTTTCATCAACACCACACTGTCTTGATTACTGTAGGAGCCTGAGTCATCCAACTTTGTTCATCTTCAGTATTTTGTTGGCGGTTTTAGGCCTTTTGCTATACCTTTTTGTTTGTCTATATCTACAGTTTGCCGTGATTTTGTTTGGGATTGCATTGAATCTACGGGTCAAGTTGAAATCTATAGGTCAAGAATTAGATCTTAATAATATTGAGTCTTTTAAACCATGAACATAAGATAATCCCTCCATTTATTTAGATCTTTTTAAATTTCTCTCATCAGAAAGATCTTACAAGTATTTTACTAGGTTTATATATGAGAATTTGAATTTCAGTGATATTGTAAATGGTATTGATTTTTAATTTTTTAATTCCAATTGGTCTATAGGAAAGCAATAGCTTTTATATATTAACCTTACATCCTATGAGTAATCACTTTTTAGTTCCAAAAGGTTTTTTGTCAGTCCTTTAGAATATTCTATGTAGATGATCATTTCCTTTGTAAACAAATACCCAGGCACTTAATATACATTATACCATTTAATCCTTAGGACATCAAGTCCTATTAGCATCCCCATTTTGCAGAGAAGGAAACTGAGGCTTAGCTACCTTAATTCAATTGTTTCAGGTCACAAAGCTTGGAAGTGGAGGAACCAAGATGTAACCTAGGTCTGCCAGTGTACATAGCCTTTGATCCTGCACCCCACGACAGTAAGCTACATTAAGTAATTTGCTGGACCAAAAGGTAATAGAGAGCTGCATGTAGTAGGGGGCCAATCTCTGCCCCTGATCCACTGTGTGTCATTGGGCAAGTCACCAAATCCAAAAGAGCAAGTCATTTATATCACAGATCTGTAGAACATTGGTCTAAGCTTTTTTTTTTTAAGTTTTTGTTTTAGAACAGAATTTAAATATACACGTCCCCAGTGAATATATAGAAGTAGGTAATAAGCATGAAATGATGCTTACATTATTAGTCATTAGAGAAACGCAAATCAAGATCACTAAGAGATGACACTGTAACACAAAAGGATGGCTATAATTAAAAGGTAAAAAACACAAGCTTTGACAAAAATGTACAGAAATTGGAACCCTCATATATTGCTGGTGAAATTGTCAAATAGTGCCACCACTTTGGAAAACATTTTGACAGTTCTTTGAAAATTTAAACATAGTTACCATGTAACTCAGCAATTCCACTACTAAGTATATACTCTACAAAATTGAAAACACATGTTCACACAAAGCCTTGCATAATATTGTTCATAGAAGCATTATTTATAATAGCCAAAAACTGGAAACAATCCAAATATCTATCAAATTATAAATGAATAAACAAAATGGGGCCTATGCATACAATGGAATATTATTTGGCAATAAAAAGAATAAACTACTCATACATGCTTCAACGTGCATGAACCTTGGAAAAATCTTGCTAAGTGAACGAAGTCATTCATATAAGACTACATATTGTATAATTCCATTTACATGCAATAACGAGAATTGGAAAATCTATAAAGTATATTAGTGGGGCTCCTGGGTGGCTCAGTTGGGTAAGCATCTGCCCTCAGCTTAGGTCATGATCAAGCCCTGCATTGGCCTCCCTGCTAAGCTGGGAGCCTGCTTCTCCTCCACCCTGATTGTGCTCTCTCTTGGTATCTCTCTCACTCTCTGTCTCTCTCAAATAAATAAATAAAATCTTAAGAAAAAATAAAGACACCTGCAGATTGAAAGTGAGGGAATGGAGAAACATTTATAACGCAAATGGATGCCAAAGAAAGTCAGAATAGCAATATTTGTATTGGCCAAAATTGACTTTAAAACAAAGACTGCAACAGGAGACAAAGAAGGATACTATATAATCATAAAGGGGAATCCCAAATTCATGAACCCAATATGGGAGCACTCAAATACATAAAACAATTAATAACATAAAGTATCAATAACAAAATAATAGTAGAGAACTTTACCATCCCCTTATATCAATGGACAGATCATCTAAACAGAAAATCAACAATGAAACAATGGCTTTGAACGACACGTTGAGCCAGATAGATTTAACAAATATATTCAGAACATTTCATCCTAAAACAGCAGAACACACTTTCTTTTCAAGTGCACATGAAACATTCTCCAGAAAAGATCACATATTAGGCCACAAAACAAACTTAGATCAAAATCATACCATGTATCTTCTCTGACCACAGTGTTATGAAACTAGAGTCAACCACAATAAAGATCTGGAAAGAAAACAAATACATAAAGGTTAAATAACATGTTATTAAACAATAAATAGGCCAATCAGGAAATAAAATAAGAAAGTTTAAAAGTACATGGAAACAAATGCAAATGAAAACAAAATGGTTCAAATCCTTTGGGATGCAGCAAAAGCAGTTCTAAGAGGGAAGTTTATAGCAATATAGGCCTAACTCAAGAAGCAAGAAAAATCTCAAACAGCTTAACCTTATACCTAAAGGAGCTAGGAAGAAAACAATAAACAAAACCTAAAACCAGAAGAAGGAAAGAGATAATAAATATTAGAGTAGAAAAAAATGAAATAGAACCAAAAAACAAAACAAAACAGTAGAACAGATCAATGAAACCAGGAGCTGATTCTTTGAAAAAAAATTAAATTGATAAATCTCTAGCCAGACTCATCAAGAAAAAAAGAGAAAGGACCCAAACAAATAAAATCACAAAAGAGAGAGGAGAAATAACAACCAACACCACTGAAATACAAGCAACTAAAAGAGAATATTATGAAAAACTATGTATCAACAAATTGGATAACCAGGAAGAAATGGATAAATTCCTAGAAGCATATGACCTATCAAAACTGAAACAAGAAGAAATAGAAAATTTGAACAGACTGATTACCAGCAAAGAAATTCAACTGGTGAGCCCTGGGTGTTATTCTATATGTTGGCAAATTGAACACCAATAAAAAATAAATTAAAAAAAATAAATCCTTGATGCAAAAAAAAAAAAAAAAAGAAAAAAGAAAAAAAAAGAAATTCAACTGGTAATCAAAAAATCCCCCCCCAAAAAAAAAAAAATCCCAACAAACAAAAGTCTAGGACCAGATGGCTTCACAGGCAAATTCTACCAAAGAGTTAAAGAAGAGTTAATACCTATTCTCAAACTGTTCCAAAAAAAAAGAAAAAGGAAGAAAAACTTCCAAATTCATTCTATAGGCCAGTATTGCTCTGACTCAAAACCAGATAAAGACACCACTAAAAAAGAACTACAGGCCAACACCTCTGATGAATATAAATGCAAAAATCCTCAACAAAATACTATGAAATCGAATCCAACAATACATTAAAGTAATAATTCACCACTACCAAGTGGGATTCATTCCTATGTTGTTGCAAAAGTAGTTCAATATTCACAAATCAATCAACATGATACATCAGCAAGAGAAAGAATAAAAACCAGGGTGCCTGGGTAGCTCAGTCAGTTAAGCATCCAACTCCTGATTTCAGATCAAGTCATGATCTCAGGGTCGTGAGATTGAGCCCCATGTCGGGCTCCAGGCTCAGCATGGAGTCTGCTTGAGATTCTCTCTGTCTCCCTCTGCCCCTCCTCCCACTCACATGTTTGTTCTCTCTCTCTCTAAAGTAAATCTTTAAAAAATTATAAATAAAAAAGAATAAGAACCATATAATCATTTCAACAGATGAAGAAGAAGCATTTGACAAAGTATAACATCCATTTATGATAAAAACCCTCAACAAGGTAAGGTTAGAGGGAACATTTCTCAGCATAATAAAGGCCACATATGAAGAACTCACAGCTAACATCATCCTCAATGGGGAAAAACTGAGAGCCTTTTCCCTAAGGTCAGGAACAAGAAAAGGATGTCCACTCTCATCACTTCTATTAAACATACTGGAAGTCCTAGCCACAGTAATCAGACAACAAAAAGGAATAAAAAGACATATAAATCAGTAAGGAAGAAGTAAAACTTTCACTATTTGCAGATGACATGATACTATTTATAGAAATCTCCTGGGGCAGCCCAGGTGGCTCAGCGGTTTAGCACTGCCTTCAACCCAGGGTGTGATCCTGGAGTCTTGGGATCGAGTCCCACATCGGGCTCCCTGCATGGAGCCTGCTTCTCCCTCTGCCTGTGTCTCTCATGAGTAAATAAATAAAATCTTTAAAAAAAAAGAAATCTCTAACAACTCCACCAAATAACTGCAAGAAATGATAAATGGATTAAGTAAAGTCGGAGGACATAAAATCAATCTACAGAAATGTTGCATTTCTATATGGCAAAAATGAAGCAGAAAGAGAAATTAAGAAAATAATCCCATCAAAAATTTACAAAAATAATAATATACCTAAGAACAAACCTAACCAAAGAGATGAAAGACTTGTACTCTGAAAAGTATAAAACACTTATGAAAGAAATTGAAGATGACAAAAAGAAATGGAAAGACATTCCATGCTCATGGATTGAAAAAAAAACTATTGTTAAAATGTCTGTAGCACCCAAGACAATCTATACATTTATGCAATTCCTATCAAAATGCCAACAGCATTTTTCAAAGAACTAGAACAAACAATCCTAAAACTTGTATGGAAGCACAAAAGACTCCAAATAGCCAAAGTAATCTTAAAAAAGAAAAGCAAAGGTGGAGGCATCACAATTCCAGACTTCAAGTAATATTACCAAGCTGTAGTCATCAAAACAATATAGTTCTACCACCAAAATAGACACAGATCAATGAACAGAATAGAAATCCAGAAAGAGGGATCCCTGGGTGGCGCAGCGGTTTGGCGCCTGCCTTTGGCCCAGGGCCTGATCCCGGAGACCCGGGATCGAGTCCCACGTCGGGCTCCCTGCATGGAGCCTGCTTCTCTCTCTCTCTGCCTATGTCTCTGCCTCTCTCTCTCTCTGTAACTATCATAAATAAATAAAAATTAAAAAAAAAAAAAAGAAATCCAGAAGGAGGGCAGCCCCGGTGGCACAGTGGTTTAGCGCCGCCTGTGGCCCAAGGTGTGATCCTGGAGACCCGGGATGGAGTCCCATGTCAGGCTCCCTGCATGGAGCCTGCTTCTCCCTCTGCCTGTGTCTCTGCATCTCTCTCTGTGTGTGTCTCTCATGAATAAATAAATAAAATCTTTAAAAAAAGAAACCCACAATTATATAGTCAGTTAATCTTCAACAAAGTGAGAAAGAATATCCAATGGGGATAAAAAGTCTCTTCAACAAATCGTGTTGAGAAATCTGGACATAAACATGCAAAAAAAATGAAACTGGACCATTTTCTTACACAATACACAAAAATAAATCCAAAATGGATTAAAGACCCAAATGTGAGACCTAAAACCATAAAAATCCTAGAAGAGAGCACAGGCAGTAATTTCTCTAACATTGGCTGTAGGAACACTTTTATAAATGCATCTCATGAGGTAGGGAAACAAAAGCAAAAATAAACTATTGAGACTACATCAAAATAAAAGGCTTCTGCATAGCGAAGGAAACAATCAACAAAACTAAAAGGCAACCTACAGAATGGGAGAAGATATTTGCAAATAACATCTGAAAAAGTGTTAGTATTCAAAATATATAAAGAACTTAGACAACTCAACACACAAAAAACAAATAATCCAATTAAAATATTAGCAGGGTACACTTGGGTGGCTCAGCAGTTGAGCGTCTGCTATGAGCAGTTGAGCATTTGGCTGTGTGTGATCCCGGGTCCAGGGATCCAGTCCCTCATAGGGCTCCCTGCGAGGAGTCTGCTTCCCCCTCTATGTCTTTGCCTCTTTCTCTCTCTCTGTGTCTCATGAATAAATAAATAAAATCTTTAAAATAAAATATTGGCAGAAGATATGAATAGACATTTTTCCAAAGAAAATATCCAGATGGCTAACAGACACATGAAAAGATGTTCAACATCACTCATTGTCAGGGAAATACAAAGCAAAACTACAGCGAGACATCACCTCACACCTGTCAGAATGGCTAAAATCAAAAACACAAAAACAACAGGTGTTGGTGAGGATGTGGACAAAAAGGAACCCTTGTGCACTGTTGGTAGGGTTGCAAACTGGTGCAGCCATTGTGGAACACAGCATGGAGGGTCCTCAAAAAAACAGAAATAGAACCATCCTACAATCCAGTAATTGTGCTACTGGTATTTACCAAAAAACACAAAAACACTAATTCAAAGGGATGCAGGCACTCCTATGTTTATAGCAGCATTATTTACAATACCAAATTATGGAAGCAGCCCAAATATAAAAAAGATGTGGTGTCTGTGTGTGTGTGTGTGTGTGATGGTATATTATCCAGCCAAAAAAAGAATGAACTCTTGCCATGTGCAACAATATGGATGGAACTGGGGGGTATAATGCTCAGTGAAATAAGTCAGAGAAAGACAAATACTGTATGATTTCACTCATATGTGAAATTTAAGAAACAAAATGAACAAGGGAGAAAAGAGAGAAACCAAGAAAGAGAATCTTTTAAAGTTTATTTTTTTAAAGTAATCTCTACACCCAACATGGGGCTTAAACCCACAACCCCAAGAACTAGGGTTGCACGCTCTTCTGACTGAGCCTGCCTGGTGCTCCAAAGCTAAGTATCAAGACACTTAGCTATAGAGAACAAATTGATGGTTACCAGAGGGGGGATGGAGTCGGGGATAGGTGGAATAGAGGACAGGGGTTAGGGAGTGCACTTGTTATGATGAGCTCTGGGTGATTAAAATAATAATGTAAAAACCATAAAAAATAAAAATACAATGCTTAGCTATTAAAAATGGGGCAATGTAAAAATAGATTTTAAGACACAAATTGTTATGAGAGACACAGAACATTATATGATAAAAGGGTCATTCCACCAAGAAGATATTAGCATTTATGCACTAAACAAGAGCAACTAAATATTTGAAACAAAAACTGACAGAATTAAAGGGGAAAATAGACATTTTGACAATATTTGAAGACTTTGGTATCCCACTTTCAGTAATGGATAGACTAGCCAGAAAGAATATCAGCAAGGGAATAGAAAACTTGAAGATAACTAAACCTAACAGACCTATATAGAACATTTTATTTACAACAATAAAATACACATTCTTCTAAGTGCATGTGAACAATTTTCCAGGATATACTATATTAGGCCACAAAACTAGTTTCAGTAAATTTTTTAAAAAATGAAATCCGGGGATCCCTGGGTGGCGCAGCAGTTTGGCGCCTGCCTTTGGCCCAGGGCGCGATCCTGGAGACCCAGGATCGAATCCCACGTCTGGCTCCCAGTGCATGGAGCCTGCTTCTCCCTCCCTATGTCTCTGTCTCTGTCTCTCTCTCTCTCTCTCTCTGTGTGACTATCATAAATAAATAAAAATTTAAAAAAAAGAATCGCTGAAAACTTTTTAAAAAATAAATAAATAAATAAAAATAAAGGGATCCCTGAGTGGCACAGCGGTTTGGCGCCTGCCTTTGGCCCAGGGCGCGATCCTGGAGACCCGGGATCGGATCCCACATCAGGCTCCCGGTGCATGGAGCCTGCTTCTCCCTCTGCCTGTGTCTCTGCCTCTCTCTCTCTCTCTGTGACTATCATAAATAAATAAAAATTTATAAAAATAAATAAATAAATAAATAAATAAATAAATAAATAAAAATAAAAAATGAAATCCTACAAAGAATGTTCTCCAACCACAATGATGAAATTAGAAATCAGCAACAGATAGAAATTTGGAAATTCACAAACATGTGTACATTAAACAACACATTTCTAAATAACTAATGGGTCAAAGAAGAAATTCAAGGGAAACTGGAAAATACAATGAGATAAATGAAAATGAAAATACAACATAACAAAACTTACAGGATGCAACAAATACAGGGAGACTACAAGGATTATACCTATAAAAAACAGCAATAAACAAAAAGAAAGATCTCAAATCACTAACCTAACCTATCACCTTAGGAATTACAAAAGAAAAGCACATTAAACTCAGAGCAAAAAAAAAGGGAAAAAATAATAAAGAGTGATGATAAACAAAATACAAAATAGGGGTCCCTCAGTGGCTCAGTTGGTTAAGTATCTGAATCTTGGTTTCAGCTCAGGTCATGATCTCAGGGTGGTGGGATGGAGCCCTATTTCGGGCTCTGCACTCCACATAGAGTCTCTCCCTCTGCCCCTCCCTCTACTCTCTCTCTCTAAAAAAACATATAAGGGGCACCTGGATGGCTCAGCAGTTGAGTGTCTGCCTTTGGCTCAGGTCATGATCCCGGGGTCCTGGGATCGAGCTTCTCCCTCTGCCTGTGTCTCTGCCTCTCTCTGTGTGTCTCTCATGAATAAATAAAATTTTTTTAAAAGCAAATATATAAATAAAATATTTTAAAAAACCACAATACTGGGCAGCCCCAGTGGCGCAGTGGTTTAGCGCCGCCTGCAGCCCAGGGCGTGATCCTGGAGACCCTGGATCGAGTCCCACGTCGGGCTCTCTGCATGGAGCCTGCTTCTCCCTCTGCCTGTGGCTCTGCCTCTCTCTCTCTCTCTCTCTCTCTCTGTGTGTGTGTGTGTGTGTGTGTGTCTATGAATAAACAAAAAAAAAGAAAAAAGAAAAAAAACCACAATACTGGGGTGCCCAGATGGCTCAGTCAGTTGGGTGTCTGCCTTTGACTTGGGTCACAATCTCAGGGTCCTGGGATTGAGCCCCACATCCTGTCTCTTGCTCAGGTCAGGATCTCATGAGTTGTGAGATCAAGCCCCATGTTAGGTTCTACACTCATCAGGGAGTCTGCTTGAAGATTCTCTCCCTCTGCCCCTCCATTCCATGAGCTCTTTCACTCTCTCAAGCAAATAAATAAATAAATAAATAAATAAATAAATAAATAAATAAATCTTTATTTAAAAAAGAAAGAAAAAGAAGAACAAAGTTGGAAGACTCACACTTCCCAATCTTAAAATTTATTACAAAGCTACAGTAATGAATACTATGCGGTATTGCAGAAGGATAAACATACAGATCAATGAAATAGAATAGAGAATCCAGAAATAAAGCCACATACCTATGATTAATTGATTTTCAGCAAGGGTGCCAAGTGCATTCAATGAGGAAAGAATAGTCATTTCAACAAAAGGTGCTAGAACAACTGGATATCATACAAAAAAATAAATTTGGGCCTCTAATTCATACCATACAAAAATATTAACCCCAAATGGATTAAAAATCTAAACTTTAAAACTGAATCTATAAAACTCCTAGAAGGAAACATGGACATAAATCTTCAGGGCTTTGGATTAGGCAGCTTTGTTTTAAACATGGCATCCAATGCACAAGCAACAAAAGAAAAACTAGATGAAGTGGATTTCATCAAAATTAAAAGCTTCTGTAGATCAGAGAACAGTATAAAGAAAATGAAAAAACACACAGAATGGGATAAAATATTTGCATATCATGTTGATGATTTAAGAAAAACTTATATAGAGGGACGCCTGGGTGGTTCAATGGTTGAGCGTCTGCCTTCGGCTCAAGGCATGATCCCCGATTCAGGGGATCCTGACTGCGAGGAGCCTGCTTCTCCCTCTGCCTGTGACTCTTCCTCTCTGTGTGTGTCTCTCATGAAAAAATAAATAAAATCTTTTTAAAAATTATAAAAAAAGAAAAATTGATATAGACAACACAACTCAACAATAAAAAGACTAAAAACCCAACTAAAAATGGGCAAAGGATCTGAATTGAAGATATACAAATAGCCAATAAGTATGTGAAAAGATGCTCATTATCATTAAGAAAATGCCAATCAAGAGCACACCAAGATACCATTTCATATTTGCCATGATGGCTACAGTTAAATAAAAAGAAAACAGAAAATAACAAGTGTTGACAAGGATGTGGAGAAATTGGTATTCCTAGTGGAATATAATATTTTCTAACTGCTTTGGAAAAAAATTTGACAGTTCCTCAAAAAGTTACACATAAAGTTACCATATAACCTAGTAATATATAATATAAAAAATTATTGTTGTTATTCAAAGCATACAAAAACTGGCCATTTGTCTTTCTTTAACATTCTGGAACTGCTATATATATATATATATATATATATATATATATATATATATATATAGAAAATATGTGTCAACAGAAAAACTTGTACCCAAATGATCATAGCAGCATAATTCATAATAGCCAAAAGTAGAAACAATTCAAATATTCATAAACTTATGAATTGACAAACAAAATGCGATCTATCCATAAGATGGAATTCTATTAAGCCATAAAAATAATGAAGTACTGATATATGTTACCACATGTGTGAGCCTTGAAAGCATCATGCGAAGGTGCTTGGGTTGCTCAGTCAGTTAGGCGTCCAACTCTTAATTTAACCTCAGGTCATGATCTCAGGGTCATGAGATCAAGCCCTGAATTGGGTCCCATACTCAGAGGGGAGTCTGCGTGAGATTCTCTCTCTCTCTCTCTCCTTCTCCTCTGTCCCTCTCCCCACTCACATTCACATGTACCCTTTCTTTATTTCTTTCTCTATCTCAAATAAATAAATCTTTAAAAAAAAAAGAATGACTGTATCATGCTACATGAAAAAAGCCAAATATGTAAGGTACATATGAAATGTCCAGAATAGCAAATCCATAGAAACAGAAAGTAGATTAGGAAAAAGGGGTAGAATGTACTTGCTCAAGGTTGCATGGCTACTAAAGCAACAAATTCAAGATCTGAAATCACATTTTTCTGAGTGGCTCCTCACAACTCTTCTGTCTTCATACGTTCATCCACCATTCACCTGACAAATATTGATAATGTACCTAAAGCATGCTAAACACCAAGAATAAAAATCATAAATGAGACATAATAAACCCTACCTTCAAGGAGGTTACAATAGAATATGGAAGACAGATGTGAAAACAATAAATAAGTGTCCACTCAAGACTAAAATAAGGACAATTGTAGAGGTACCTCAGAGAAGGGAGGGTTGCATTAGTTCAAGCCTTCTGAAAAGCTGAGGCCAAGACAGGATTAAGGGAGCAAGGATTATATTAAAGGGAATGCTTACATGAGAGAATACAGGGAGGAAGCCAGATAAACACAGGGACAGTCATCAGACCATGATACAAGTCTGACGTGAATGAAGAAAAGAGGGAGAAAAGATTGGGTTGGTAGCACCCTAGACTGCCGTGCAGCCTAAGGGAAGTCACAAAGCTATTGTGGGGACTCCTTAAACCAAAGTCACTAAGAAGAGCCACGTGTCCCAGGAGCAAGTCTACCTTAGTCATCCTAATGTTTGAATCGTTCACTGGGAGCACCCCAGGAAAACATGGCTTGGATGCAAACCTGGAGATGGATTCCATAGCATGGCAGCTGGGACTCTCGGTCATTTATGCTCCCTGTAGTTGGAAGTCCTCACGGTGTAGTCCTTATTGTCATCCGCAAGGGTTAAGTGTCAGGGAAAGCTTTTTCTGGCATTGGTAATTTATAACTTAAGTTCTAAGATTATACTCTGCATATGAATAGAGACACTATAAGGGAAGAAAAGCAAACACCACATAGAAAAAAAGACTTGGATGAGCAATTGTGGTTCTTGCAAAGGCTTATGCTAGCTATAGGACTTAGTCCTTGGATGGACATTCAACAGAGTTTTTCTTATTCTAGCTATGCCCTCAGTGTTTTACACTTATAATCTAGTATTTATTAAATGTGCTACAAAATAAAATATAACTATATTATCATTGAATGTCGCATTGCTCACTATAATTCAGCTCATCACTTAACAGATGGAAACTTTGTAAATTAATATTCGGTCATTCCAGGCAGAGTACTTCTAAAAGATTTGTGAGTTCATTTACATGTTTATCTGCTCTTTTCTCCTTGAGGGTAGGACTGTTCTTCCGCCTGATGATTAGAATGAATTGGATATTTTGAACTCATCCATCAGATTTGGAAATGATATCTTAATTGGCGAAGGTGTTTAACAGTTAATTGAACATTTCTACTGCGAACTTCCATTTTTCTTAAGTACAGAGATAGCACAGGAGGGCCATGGACAAGTAAAGAATGTCACACAAACATCTTTCTGTATCTATCTTGTTCTCTGCAATATTCCTGCTTCCTTGCAAACTCCTATGCACACAGTAGGGCACTCAATTAACATTTCATGATTTCATTTTCTATGAATATTTAAAATGTTAAGTATCTGGGAACAAGTATATCTTTGTTACATGTGGCTACTGAGAAATTTAAGGTGATTTTATAATAAGCTTTTAAAATCTGAATGTTACCAATTCATGTAGGTAGAGTATTTGATGTTCAGATCCTTTCCAAATGCATCATCAGACATTTATATTACATTTTCCTTCCCCTTTCCCTCTTCTTCTTTCCAAACCCTCACCTTACAGCTGCCTAGAAGTTGTAATAATACATAGAATCCAGTCTTAAAGTCTAAACACACAGTTACTTTCTTTAACCCAGAAGAGAGAAAAGTGTCTTTTATTGTGGAACTCTTTTAACCATGAAAAATAATTCTCTATATCCTTACTTAGAAAGTTCTGGCCTTTGTTCATCTTTAATCTTTCCAGAATTGGTGCCAACCAAGAGGCATTCATGTTTCTTCTGATTTGTGCGAACCCAAAGGTATTATATTTGTTCCAATTTTCAAATAAGTGTTTTAATGAAACTATTTTTTGGGAGTTGCTAACATGCATATTAATTTAGTACCCATAACCAAATTATAATTGCACCATCACCTGAAAAAAATTGTTATTCAAAGTATACAATAAACTGGCCATTTGTCTTTCTTCAACAGTTCCATTCTGGCAGTCTATCTTTTGCATTATCCATTTATTTAATTGGCTTTTTCCAGATATTATTTACTTGGAGAAGTCTCAATGCAACAGGAAATAGGTATTTGTTAGTCTGGGTCCACCAAGAAGGAGAAGATACCAAGAGGGATTTATTGAAGAAAATATATACAAGGGAAAATACACTATGTGTATGGAGAGAGCCAGAAGAGGCTCAAGAGCTGTCAGACAGTAATACCTATCTAACACTGTAGAGGGAAGGAAGGAAGGTTGAGTATGAAAAGTCTTACACTAATTTTCTAATAAAATTCCAACAAGACCAACAGAAAGTTCTGGAGCCAAAGTCACCCTTTAGAGGAGTTCTGTATCTCCCAAAAGTGGGTCTGCTTTAGTATCCTTGGTGAATTCACTCATTGGTTGGGAGTAGCTCATGGGAAAATTGGTCTCATGCAAAGCAGTGGAGGATTACAGAGTTTAGCGACTGAGATCATCATTCAATCAGGCTCCTTGAAGTCAGAGATCTGAGAGGTGTCTTTTGTGGTCACCACAGTACTCTTAAAAGAAAATAAAGGTCTGCATCTCATACTTCACACTCCTTACTAAAAAGCACACAAATAGGAAGTAAAGTCTCATTTAGGGCAGAGATGACTTTCCCGAGGCCAGAAACTCACTGATTCATTCAGAACATACTTTAGGGATACAATTAAGCACATAGTTTACACAGAGTCACATTCAAATCCCACCTGTCCCACCGGATGGTTGCAAGTCACTTAAAAACTGAAGAAGTCTTAAAAACACAAAAAAGCTGAAGTCTCCACTGTCATCTCGTTGCCCAAGAAGACTGGGAAGGCTTTATTACATGGAGATAATGATGACTTCACTTACCAAACTGAGACTATTGGGAAAATGAAATAAACTCTCAGGTCCCATGAGTGAAGGTATGGCTTGACCTCTAGTTTTTTTTTTATATTGAGAGAGAGAGAGAGAGCATGTGTGTGTGCATACACACATGCACATGCATGCGAGTCAGTTAGGGAATAGGAGGGAGAGGGAGAATTCCAAGCAGACTCCCCACTGAGTGTAGAGCCTGACATGCGGCTCAAATCCACGACCCTGAGATCATGACATAAGAAGAAATCAAGGGTTGGACACTCAACTGACTGAGCCGTCCAGGTGCCCTTTGGCTTCTAGTTTCTCGACACAACACTCATTCCTTCCCCTTCCCCAGTCACTTGATGCAAAGTCTTAAAGAAAGGAGGTTTTTTTTTTTTTTGTCATCTCTTTGCCCAAGAAGGCTGGCTTTTTCCCCCCTTGACCTCAGCTACTATTTATTTTTAAATAGTACCTTAAAAAAATAAAAAAATAAATAAAAATAAAAAAAAAAAATAAATAGTACCTTCCCTGCTAGGACCAGTAACCCCCACCTTGGATTTAGAGAATCACTCCTCCCCTTAGTCTAAATAGTTCCCATGGAAGTCACTACAATCTAACATGGTTGTACACTTATAGCAAGCTGAATCTATCAGAGTCCTTCCTGAAAACTTTTAAAGTCAGAAGTAAGGAGAAAATCAGTGAAAATCAGAAGATGTAATTGTCTAGCACACTCTTAACAGCCATGATTTCTGTCAGGAAGAGAGAGTGGCTCTCACTCTCATCAAGAGAGGATGAGTCTGGCCATATACTGCTTTAATTAATGACAGAGAATCTCATTTGCACTCAATTCTCTGAATCAAGTTATTGCTGTGGGTGAGTTGGTCAAACTGTTCCATGGATTCTGATGTCCATTCTAATGTAGTTTGCTCTCACAACTAAATGTCTTAACAAAAATAACTAGGATCCAATTGCTGGCTCCCTTCACTGTTCCATGTTCTTTCCCAAGTAAGAAACTACAAGCCAGTGAACTTCCCTCAAAAGAAACAAGCGTGCATCTGAAATCAATATAACATTCTATGTCAACTACACTTTAATAATATATTTTTTAAAAAAGAAACAAGTATAGGTTTGGTTCTTCTGTCATGGTCTTTTCCTTCCCCCAAATCTTACAGAGTCAATTAATTAAGAGCATAGACTTTGGAGTCTTACAGACATGGGTTTGAGTCCCAGTTCTATTTATTGGCTATATGATCCTAGGCAAGTTAATTAAACCATCAGAGCGCCAATTACATCATCTCTAAAGTGGAAATAATAGTTACCTCAAAGTGTTGTTGTGACTGTTCGTTGAGTCAGTGAACACAAAGCACTTTACATAGTGCCTAAACAAATCAAGCCATAGTGGGCAAATGAAAAGAAGTAGTTGTACTTCTCTGTGCATGGGAAGAAATAAAACACCAGCTGGTCACCTTTAAGCACAGTGGAAAGCTTCAGAGTTGGCATCTACCTTTCTGACAGGAGGCCTCCAATGGGAAGATCAAGGCAGATCAAGGATGCTGTCTATAAGGCTCTCAATCTTCCCCCTCTGTACTCAGAGTAATCTAGTTACAACCGGACTCACTTTTGAGTGAGAGAAAGACTCACTTTTGTCCACTAACCACCTGTCAGCTTACCCCCACCTGGGTCTCCTGAGGTCAACAATACTGAGCAATTTAGACCCTTTCTAATAAAAATGAGCATTAAAAAAAAAAAAACCCTAACAAACACAGTCAATGAGGAAAAATTCTTCCAGAAGACTGTCAACTAATAACTGAAGAAGGAATGATAGAAATAAAAATATCACCATTTTCCTGGCCATAATGAAATAATAGATTCAAGCCAAAATCAATGGATTTATAAACCACTGGGGTAAATTACTGATGGAAAACTGGATATTCCCATGATGCCAAAGTATCACTCCACTGATTGTGTTAATCACTAGGAAGAAAATGTTACAATGGAATAATTAGTCTGTCACCACCTAAATCCACTGTTGAATCTTGTTATCATTGATAGTGGTACTTATGAGCCATTTACTATGTGCCCCTTGATGTGTACACCATAACCTCTGAATTATTCATGCAGAAAAATATTTAACCAGAACCAGATCAAGCCCTTAGTTCTAATATAGTTTTTTATGAAATACAGGGGATAAAATAACAAGTTAGGGGTGCCTAGGTGGCTCAGTCAGTTGGGTGTCCAACTCTTGATTTTAGCTCAAGTCATGATCTCAGGATTACGGGATCGAGTTCCACATCAGGCTCCATACTCATCAGGGAGTCTGCTTGGGATTCTCTCCCTCTCCCTTTCCCTGCTGCCTCTCCTCCAACTTGTCCTCACTCACTCTCTCTCTCTCAAATAAATAAATAAAATCTTTAAAAAAAAATAACAAGTTAAACAACACCATGAGGAAACAATGAGAAAAACTCAGAAAGTGGGGCATTCCACAGGGCAGCTGACTTGGTATCTGAAAGAAATCAATGTTATGTATGATCTTTTGTGTTCTGCTCACTAAATGCATATGTGGGATGGGAGGTTCACCCACACATCCTATAAGCAACTCTCCAAACACCACTGGGTGTGCTATATTAAACTCAATTCTGACACTATTTACCCAGAAATAGGATCAGATATCACAGGTTAAGGGTTCAGTCCTACAAGACCATCCCCATCCCTACAGTTGTTACCAGTACTTGACCAACTGACTATATCAATCAAATGTTCCCATGACCCCCATCTTGGGTTTGATCAATTTCCCAGAGCAGCTCTCAGAATTTAGAGAAACATATTACTTACTAGGTCACTAGGTTATTACAAAAGGATATAACTCAGGAATAGCTGGATAGAAGAAATGCATAGGGCAAGGTCTGGGGAAAGGGCACAGAGTTTCCATGCCCTCTCCAGGCATGCCACTCTCCTCAGATCTCCAACAACCTGGAAGTTCTCCAAATCCAGTCCTTGTGAGTTTTTATGGAGGCTTCATTACATAGGCAAGATTGATTAAATCATTGGCCATTGGTGACTGATCCAACTTCCAGCCTCTCTCCCCTCCCTGGAGGTGTGGGGGGTGGGAATGAAAGTTCCGACTCTCTAATCACGTGGTTGGTTCCCATGACAACCGGTCTCCATCCTTAGGTGCTTTCCAAAAGTCACCTTATTAACATAACAAAAGACACCTTTTTGCTCTTGCTTTGGAAATCCCAAGGGTTTTTAGGAGCGCTGTGCCAGAAACAGAGACGAAGACCAACTATATATTCCTTATTATAAATCACAATATCACACATGGGGGGAGAAGGGTGGAGAGACAGCAGGAATGTTCTAGATTAAAAGAGACTTAAAAGCTATAACCACCAAATGACCCTTGATTGGAATCTGGTTTGAATAAACCAGCTATAAAAACTCATTTTTGGTACAATCAGGGAAATTTATATGCACCCTAGACGTTAAAGGATATTAGGGAATTATTGTTAATTTTGTTAGATGTGATAATGGCAGGGGAAAAAATGTCCTTTTTGTTAGTGATGCGTGTAAAAATATGCAGGGGTGAAATATGATGTATGTAATTTATTTTGAAATATTTCAAAAATAGATTAAGCAACTATACTGAAATTATTACAACTGTTAAATCTAGATGGTGGTATATGAGTGTTCATTGAGCTATTCACTCTACTTCTCTATATGTCTGAAATTGTTCAAAATAAAATCGTTTTAAAATAAAGACTTTTTTCATGTATCCAAAAGCTGAAGGAATTCATTACCAGCAGAACTGGAATACAGGAAATGTTAAAGGAAGTCTTTTAGGCAGAAAGAAAATGTTACCAGATGGAAATCTGGATGTACACAAAGGAATGAAGGATACTTGAAATGGAAAATATATGAGTAAATATAGAATTTTTAACTTACTTTTAAATTCACTTTAAAAGATAATTGAGCCTTTTCCACTTGGACCTGGACTAGAGATTATACATGGCCTCTGGCAGATTGAAAAATTAAAATTTGTCAAAATTTTTAAATGGACAAATAACCAGTAAAAAGATGTATTCTCACTTCTCTTAGAGATTTGGAGGCTCTGGGAAGCCTGGTCCTTACATTTCCTCACAGCAGCAATTGTCTTGAGTTGAATGATGACTGGCCTTGATCTCCTTTTATAAAGGGGGAAACTGCAGAATAATGAGACTGGTATTTGCTTTCTTGGACAAAGAGAACAACAATTTTATAGTTAAGGAAAAAAATCAGATGAAGGAAGATAGGCTTTAGAAATACAAGAAAAGAAAGACCAGAGGGAGGCACCAGAAACTGTTCCACCTACAAGCTCATGGCTAGTCTGCTAGGACACCAGGCTTAAGAAGCAAAATGGCTTTCAAGGATGTAAACCCTTCAAGGAAAATGAAAGTCTCTTGGTTTTTTCTGGGAGTTGTTTGCCTGCACTGAATATTTAGTATGACTTGTTGGGGTTTGCAAGAGATAGTGCTTTAATTTTTTTCTTTTAATATATGTCTCATGGGTTGGAATAGGTGATATAGTTTCACTATATGCTGTTCTAAAGTGGGGGTTAGCACTTTCAAAAGAGGGTGGGATTTTTTAAAGCCATTTTGGAAGACCTCACAGAGGTGAAAAAATATATGAGACAAACAATTGTTTTCTCCTCCTTTTTCTCAAATTTGGAAATTTGTTCTTCTGTGGGATGGCCATAAAAATCGTGGAACTCTTTAATGGCAAGGTTAGGGGAAAGAATGACACTTTTATTGCCTTAGAGAGTGAATGCTTAAAAAAAACCTTTTTTTTGGACCCATTTTCTACATGTGTGAGTGATGTGAGGAAAGCATCACAGGGATGCTTAACATCTCAAGTCTTGTGCTTTGTCCTTCTCTGCGCTGCTTGCAATCTTATCATGAGCAAGCATAGAGTCACAAAGTTACAAGTGTTTCTCAAACTTAGTGGTCTGTACTTGCATATGTAAAGTGGAGAAAAAGAATTTTCCGTTAAATGAAGGGGAAATACCCACAGCTAACATCATACTTAATGGTGAAGGACTGAATTCCTTCTCCCTAAGATCACAACACAGGGCAAGGTGGTCTGCTCTCACCAGTTCTATTCAATCTTCTAGTAAAATTCTAGCGGAGGCAATTAGACCAGAAAAGGATATAAAAGGCATCCAGACTGGGAAGGGAGAGTTAAGACCACCTCTATTGGCAGATAACATGATCTCGCATAGAAAAAGCCATGAAGAATCCACCAAAAAGCTACTAGAGCTAATAATGAGTTTAGAAATCTTGTATGATACAAATCAACATACAAACATTAATTGAATTTCTATATACTTGCAATGAACAATCCAAAAATAAAATTAAGAAAACAATTCCATTTATAATAACATCAAAAAATAGTTAGACATTTAACAAAAGAAGTGCAAGACATGTCCATTAGAAATCATTGAATGAAATCAAAGGAGACCTAAATGAATAAAAAGACATCCCCTGTTCATGGATTGGGAAATTTAATATTATTGAGCTGACAATACTCCTCATATTGATCTGCAAATTCAACACAGTCTCCACCAAAAATCCCCACTGGCTTTTTTTGCAGAGAATCTAAATCTGATCCTAAAATTCATATGGAAATAGAAGGAATTCAGAATAGCTACAATAATCTTTAAAAAGAACAAAGTTGAAGAACTCACACTTTCCAATTTCAGAAAACTAGAGGAGTTAACACTGAATAGTACTGGCATAGGATACATATGGGGATCAATGGAATTGAGAGTCCAGAAATAAACCCTTATGTCCATGGTCAATTGATTTTTTGACAAGGGTGGCAAGACAATCAAAGGAAAAAGAACTGTTTTTCAACAAAGATTGCTGTGACAACTAGATATCCACATGCAAAAGAATGAAGTTGAATCCCTACCTAACACCATATACAGAAAGTACTCAAATGGATGAAAGACTGGGGCACCTGGGTGGTTGGTTGGGCATCTGACTTCAGCTCAGGTCATGATCCCAGGGTTCTGGGTTTGAGCTCTACATTTGGCTCCCTTCTCAGTGGGGAGTCTGCTTCTCCCTCTGTCTCTGCCCCTCTGCCCCTCACCCCACCTGCGTGCACATGCTCTCTTTCTCTCACCCCCCCCCCAAATAAACAAATAATCTTTTAAAAATGGATGAAAGATCACAATGGAAGAACTAAAACTGCAAAATTCTTCAAAGAAAACAGATATAAATCTTCATGACCTTGGATTAGGCAATGATTCCTTACATTGGACATCAATACTGTAAGAAAAGAAAAAATAAAGTAGGCCTTCTCAAAATCGAAATATTTTGTTAATTGTTAATCTGTTAATAAAACAGAAATACTTAGATTTAGTATTTATTAAAATATTACAGCTCAGTAATAAAAATACAAATAACCCAATTTTTATAATGGACAAAGAATCTGAATAAATATTTCTCCAGAGAAGATAAACAAATGAACAACAGGCACATGAAAAGACACTCAACACCATTAGTCATCAGGGAAATGGAAATTGAAACCACAATGAGATACCACTTCACATTCACTAGAATGGCTATAATCAAAAAGACAACAATTAAGGGGAGCCTGGGTGGCTCAGTCAGTTAAGCGCCTGCCTTCAGCTCAGGTGGTGATCCCAGGGCCCTCCCTCTCCTCCTCTCCTTGCTTGTACTCTCTCTCTGTCAAATAAATAATAAAATCTTTTTAAAAAGACAACAATTACAAGTGTTATAGAGGATGTGGAAAAATGCAAATATTCATACACTGGTGGTGGCATGTAATATGGTACAGCAACTTTGGAAAACATTTTGGTAGTTCTTAGAAGGGTTAAACATAGAGGTACCATAAAACCCAGCAATTCTATTCCTAGGTATCTACCCAAGAGAATTCAAACATATGTTCACACAAAAACTCGTACACACACACACACACACACAAAACTCATACACAAATGTTCACAGTAGCATTAGTCATAACAACAAAAACTCTAATGGCACTGCACTTGTGCAGAAAACAAATGTCCTTTTTGTTTAAAAAAAAAACATATAGAAATTATGTACAGGTGAAGCAGCATTAGGTCTATAATTTATTTTAAAATGTTTCTAACACAGATGAAGTGAATATAATAAAAAGGTTTACCCAAGTTCCCAGCAATAGGTCAAAAATTCACTCACAGGGGTGCCTAGGTGACTCAGTCAGCTAAACATCTGACTTGGTTTCTGCTCAGGGGTTGATCTCAGTGTCAGGGGATCGAGCCCCAGGGTGGGCTCCATGCTCAGCGGGGAATCTGCTTAGATTCTCTCTCTTCCTCTCCTTCCATCCCTTGCCTGCTACCCACAGCTTGCAGGTGCACACTGTCTCTATAAATCTTTGAAAAAAATTTACTCAACAGATGCACTCTAGCTATTAAGTCTGGCTAATATGATCTCAAATATAAGTAAATACCTCAAAGCAAAAGACAAAATAAAAATAGTGATAAGCAAATAAACCAGTAAACTTAAAACACAAATCACTCTTAATCATGTGACCAGGAAGTGTAATGCCTCTGTTAAAAAGTATTTCTTGACGGCAGCCCAGATGGCTCAGCGGTTTAGCGCCGCCTTCAGCCCAGGGCGTGATCCTGGAGACCTAGGATCGAATCCCACGCCAGGCTCCCTGCATGGAGCCTGCTTCTCCCTCTGCCTGTGTCTCTGCCTCTCTTTCTCTCTGTGTCTCTCATGAATAAGTAAATAAAATCCTTTAAAAATATATTTCTTGGGCAGCCCCGGTGGCGCAGCGGTTTAGCGCCGCCTGCAGCCCAGGGTGTGATCCTGGAGACCCGGGATCGAGTCCCATATCGGGCTCCTTGCATGGTGCCTGCTTCTCCCTCTGCCTGCGTCTCTGCCTCTCTCTCTAGCTGTGTCTCTATGAATAAATAAATAAAATCTTAAAAAAAAGAAAAAATGTATTTCTTGAAATAGAGTTATAACATAAGGGGAAAGTACAATACTAATCCAGAGCTCATTTTCCAGATTAATCCAATACCACAGAGAGGGAATAAGAAATAAAGTAAAAGTATAATAATTTTTTCATCTTGTCGGGTGAAGTGGGAAGGAGAGACAAAATTACCGTTTAACTTTTTTAATTAATGCAGAAATATAGGTTCAAGTATGTTGTTAATCATTTAAAGGAAAATGATAGAACAGAAATTTGAAGTAGAACATTTAATTAACTAAAGAATAAAAAACTGGACAGTATGAAACTTGTTTGCTCTAGCAAAATTGAGAAAATAAAATTAAGGAAACAATAGAAAATCATACTAAACTGAAAATATTTTTTAAGAGATAGAAGGAATAGGGAACAAAGAAGTTATTACAATAGATGCAAATGTGCCAATTTTCCTTATTGAAACACAAAAACTCTCAGACTAAGTAAAATAATTTTTAAAATCTAGCTATCAATTGTTCACCAGAGGAATACCTAAAGTAATTTGATATAGTAAGGACAGTTGTTAAAATAAGAGATAAGAGGGGGCACCTGAGTGGCTCATTGGGTTAGGTGTCTGACTCTTGATTTTGGCTTGGGTCATAATCACTGGGTTGTGAGATTAAGCCCTGCCTTACACTCCACACTGTGTGTAGAACCTGCTTAAGAGTTTCTCTCTACTCTCCCTCTGTCTCTCCCATCATCAAATAAATAAATAAATAAATAAATAAATAAATAAATAAATAAATAAATAAATAAGTGAGTGAAAAATAAAATATGGGAAAAGATATACCAGGCAAAAGCAAATAAAATGGACACAGGAGGCCATATTAATGACAAAGTTGACTATAAAGCCAAAAGGATAAATGAGACATAAAGGGATATTTCATAATAATTAAGGGTAAAATTACAAAGAAGATATTAGAAATACATAGCTAATTCATAAACCTATAATCATATGGGAAATTTTAAGAGGCCTCTCTCAGAATTTTACGATGTCAAGTAAATATGTAATAAATAAATGTTTATACATTGGGTAAGCTTATTTTTAATTAATGTAAAAAGAATTTTATATCCTGAAGACAATGTTTTCTCAAATATTCTTAGAACACTTCTGAAAAAGATACAACACCTAGAACACTTTAATCAGCCTCAGAGAGAAGCTAAAAACTCTAAAGCTTTACATGCTGTATTGCCTGACCACAATTTAAAAAGTAACACAAGAAATTAGTATTAAAAAGTAAGTGTGAATTTTTAACCATTCAGAGGAAATCAAAACTGAATTACAGACAATATGAAGACCATAGAAAAGGATCAAAATATATAAGATGCAATAAAAATCAGGCTCAGAGGAAAACTGATAGCCTTAAACTATTCTACTGTTAAAGAAGAAACACTGGAAGTACATAAGCTACATATTCCACTAAAAATGAACTAGAAAAAAAATTGGGAAGCCAGAACAAAGTATGGTGACAAAATCAGTTTAAATTCAACAGAAACTAATATATTCCTTTAAAGACATAAAAGATATGATTAGTAAAATCAATGACTTCCTTTAGAAAAACAAAGTGACTAGATAACAAAACAAAACCATATACTATAAGAAATGATAAAGTGGATGCAGAAGAAACTTTCCAAGGTAAAAGAAAACAGTACACACAATTTTATGCCATTGAAAACTAGATAAAATGGACCATTTTCTGGGCAACCATAAATTAGCAAAATCAACTTAAGCAACAAATACTATAAAGTAGAACAATAATCACAGAAGAATTCAAACATCTATCACCAAAAAATTGTTTTAAATCTTGCATTCTTCAAATGTTTGGGAAATGGATAATTGTTGTGTTATATAATTTATTCCAGATTGTGGAAAACAGTTTATTCAATAAATTTGGAAGATTTTGTAACACTTGTGCCAAAACCTGATGAAGAGTGGCACCTGGGTAGCTCAGTGGTTTAGCATCTGCCTTTGGTTCAGGGCATAATCCCAGGGTCCTCTGATTGAGTCCTGCATCAGGCTCCCCACAGGGAGCCTCCTTCTCCCTCTGCCTATGTCTCTGTGTCTCTCATCAATCAATAAATAAAATCTAAAAACAAAACAAAACAAAACAAAATCTGATAAAGATAATACGAATCCAATCTCACAAATGTAAATGCTTATATAATCAAAGCCAGTAGTGCAATAAGAGAACAATACACTATACCCAAATAGGTCTTTAATTTAGGAATGTAAGAATAGTTTAACATAAATAAGTTCATTGCATTAACTGGTTAATGAGATTTTTAAAAATAAATAAATAAACAGATCATGGGGCACCTGGATGGCTCAGTTGGTTAAGCATCCAACTCTTGATTTTGGCTCAGGTCATGATCTCAGGGTCCTGGGATCCAACCCCACTTCACATCGGGCCTCTGCACTCAGCAGGGAGTCTGTTTGCCTCCATGCCCCTTACTACCCTCATGTTCTCTCTAAATAAATAAATAAATAAAATCTTTAAAAAATTAAAAGGTCATCCCATTATGTGACAAAAAGACATTTAATAAATTTCAATAGCCATTCCTGATTATAAAACCTGGGAAATGTAAGAATAGAAACATCTTTATCAATAACAACAGTATCAGAAACCAAGGCAATAGCATGATAAAGGTCAGTGCTCTATAAAAATTAAAACCAAAACCAAGACAAGGATGTCACTGCCTCCATATTGTTCTCAATCTTTTATCTAATGCAATCAGACAATAAAAGGAAATGAATAATAAATGTTTAAAAGGGAGAACACATGATAATAAGAAAATAAACTATTAGAATTAATAAAGGGTTCAGTAAGGGGGCCAATCATAAGCTTTGCATTAAAACAGTCACTTTTCATCATACCAAAAACAACCTATTGGTAGGTGTAACAAAAAGAGAAATCTTGGGCAGCCCCGGTGGCGCAGCGGTTTGGCGCCGCCTGCGGCCCAGGGTGTGATCCTGGGGACCCAGGATCAAGTCCCACATCAGGCTCCTTGCATGGAGCCTGCTTCTCCCTCTGCCTGTGTCTCAGCCTCTCTCTCTGTGTGTGTGTCTCTCATGAATAAATAAATAAAATCTTTAAAAAAAAAAAAAAAAAAAAAAAAAAAAAAAAAAAAAAAAAAAAAAAAAAACAAAAAGAGAAATCTTATTCACAATATCAATAAAAATTACTCTCATTCTCAAAAACAATAAAAATTATGAAATACCCAGGAAAAAAAGAGATAATAAGAAAAGTATGAGACCCATACCAAGAAAATGATAAAGTCCCAGAGAAGTACACAAAAAAGACCTAAATCTTGCATGGGGTACTAAATTTGGTAAAGATGTTAGACTCCAGAGATCATCTATGAGCTTAATGTAATTCCACTCAGAATTCCATTTTTTTCCAAAATATAGACAAAATAAATTACAGATTTATCACAGACATTTTAAATAAGTATAATAGCTGTAACTTACTGTGGACTTACTCTGTACCAGGCATTGGGCTAGACTCTTTACAATCATTAATTTTTTTTAAAGATTTTATTTATTTATTCATGAGACACAGAGAGAGAGAGAGAGAGAGTTAGAGACACAGGCAGAGGGAGAAGCAGGCTGCATGCAGGGAGCCTGATGTGGGACTCGATCCCAGGTCTCCAGGATCAGGCCCTGGGCTGAAGGCAGTGCTAAACCGCTGAGTCATCGGGGCTGCCCTACAATCATTAATTTGTTTAATCCTTGGAATGACTCTATTTTTAAGCCCTTTTTACAGATGGGGAAATCAAGGCACAGAGAGGTAAATGATCTGCCTAAGCTTACACAGCTGGAAATTCATAGAGCAATGACTCAAACATAGCCTTTCCTACTTCAATACCCGTGCTATTTTTTAAAGTTCTTTTTGACAAAAGTTGCATATATTTAAGATGTGTGATATGATATTTTGATAGATGTATATGTTGTGAAATGATGACCACAATCAAACTAATTAACATATCCATCATCTCCCAGTTACCTCTGTGTGTGTGTGTGTGTGTGTGTGTGTGTGTGTGTGTGGTGAGAACATGAGATCTAACATCATTACTGTGAACCTTGCCTAGGCTTAAAACCATGCAAGTATCAGAAGAAAGGAGAGATTTTTTTTAAAGATTTTATTTATTTATTCATGAGAGACACAGAGAAAGAGAGAGAGAGAGGCAGAGACACAGGCAGAGGGAGAAGCAGGCTCCACGCAGGGAGCCCAATGTGGGACTCGATCCCAGGTCTCCAGGATCAGACCCTGGGCTGAAGGCGGCGCTAAACCGCTGAGCCACCAGGGCTACCCCAGAAAGGAGAGATATTTTTGTGTTTTGTTTTTAATCATGGATTGGAAGGTCTTTCTTTGCTTGACATCAGGGCCAGGAAATAACAAGGAAAAACCTAACAGCTTTGCTTACGTACGTCAAAACTTAAAACTTTTGTATAGAAATTAAAAAGACACCAGAAACAAATATGCAAAAAAAGGACAAACAGGAGTAGATATTTGCAATGTTTATGACAGTTACTAGCTACACAATGCTGAAAGTTTCTATGTATCAATTTTGAAATAACAGCAACAGAAAAACCATCAACAGGGAGTTCACAGCAGAAACCAACAAAGTAAAAAATAAAAAGTAAAAAATAAAAATAAAAATAAAATAAAATAAAATAAACCAACCAACTCTCAAGAAACAAAAGGATACTCAATTTCATCAGAATCAATACAATTCAATTTTATGTAACCCTTAAAAAGGTAAGGTGGATTTATTTGTGCTCACATAAAAAAAGTTCACAAGATGTTATGGAGTGAAAAAATAAAATTACAGAGTTCTGTGCAAAGTCTGATCCCTATCTATAATAATTTTTTAAGAGTTTATTTATTCATGAGAGACACACAGAGAGAGAGAGAGAGAGAGGCAGAGACACAGGCAGAGAGAGAAGCAGGCTCCATGCAGGGAGTCCGATGTGGGACTCGATCCCGGGACTCCAGGATCACACCCTGGGCCAAAGGCAGGTGCTAAACCGCTGAGCCACCCCGGGATCCCCTATCTATAATAAATTTTAAATGTGGGCACTTTGTGATTAGAGCTTGAAGGGTATACACTAGCTATTAGTGGGAATTTAGTGGAATAGGGTTATAAAGTTGGGGAAGGTGGAGAGAGTTTCATTTTCTGTTGCATGTGATTTTGCAGGGTTTTTTTTTTTTGCAATGTCCATGTGCTTTGATAATGTATCTGTATTAATTATTATAATCATATTGACTAAAAGTAATATACATTGGAAGATCTCCTGGATCACGAGGAGAAAAATATTATGCATTATATATAAAATATATATATGAAACAAGCATGAAAATGTGAAAAACCCAAGGTAAAATAATGATGCTTATATTTGTATTAGGGGAGAGGAATGCAGAAGAAATACACTTAGCTGTAAATGGCTATCTCTGGAATTAGGAGTTGCAGAGGTCTTTAAATTCTATTTAATATGGTCCATCTCAGTATTTTTGGGCAAGTGGAGGAAAACTGCACCTGTTAGTCCTGCGTAAACTAGTGAGAATTTCATTAACCTGGGGATGAAAAAAACAAGGTTCTGATGCTAACTGTGTTCCTTTTCCCCTCGAGGTTCCAGTTTTCTCATCTGTAAGACTTGGTTAACTCTATCCAACTCCTAAACATCTCCCAGTTCTAACAAGCCATCATTTCCTGATTCTACATATTTCAAATTGCATTCATTAAAAAAACCCAACACTCTCAGCATTTGCAAATTGCCTAAAAAACGATAACCTCTCCTGAGAGGAAAATCCAATGTAAAACTTGAGGAGTTCACTAGGGCCATCCTCAGTGCCTGTTGCATACCCATTTCGATTGCTTCACCAGACAATAATCTATATTCTGATGGTTGGAAACAGCCAGCCAGTAGGGGCTGGTTTTTTTGCACAATGCACAGAGGCAATGACCTCTGGTGGTTTCGTGATCTAAAAAAAGCACAGGTCAAATTAGAAAGGTTTTTTTGTTGTTGTTGTTATTTTGTTTGTTTTGTACTTTTGTAAATACACATAAGTTAGACATTCAATTCCTCCTTTGACATGGTTCTCTGTTTTTACCAGTTCACAACCCCCCACACACCCCGCCTCCACCCCATTCCAGCCCTCTGCCCCATAGGTTCCTCGTTAGCTGCATTCACTCTCAGAGAGATTGTAACGTTCCTGAAAGAACACCAAACTACAATTCTGCTCACCATTAATCCTTGTCTTCTCCAGCCCTCCACAGTACAATTGCCTCTCTATTTCATTCATTGCCCCCCCATCTACAACCTGCACATATTTGCAGTCAATCGGAGAAGTAATTACTTTTGTACGGGAGCACCACAAACCAACTCTTATTTCCACTAGACACAAATATCAATTAAGCATAAAATTCAATTTAGGATTGAAGTGCTGCCGAACCTCCCACCAAAAAAAAAAAAAAAAAAAAAAGAGAAAAAGATTCAGTCCTCTTCGTTAACAGGATTTCAGGCCTCATTTTTTAAGAAGGGGGGTGGCGGGAAGCAGGAATCCCTTCAAACAGTTTAAACTGCCCTATTTTTTATTCTTGGAGCAATTTTCTTGGTGCGAAATTCAGGTTAAAAGCTGCAAAAATGTATCTAAGAAATACAGAAAATGATGTTCAACATTTTTCAGTAGCCCAAAAGATGTTTTTTGTAAATCAGATAAAAATTGCTATTAGAAGAGTATCACTTGGATAATAATGGTGGAGACATATTCAAGGTAAAGGAGGGCTGGTAAGGATTAATTCCACAAAAGTAAGAAACTTTGTTCTTGTGATTGACTTCACTGGGGCATGCAACCACTTGAAATGCATAGGCTAACAGAAATCAAATATTGCAAAAAAAAAGTGAGAATCAGATTTCATCACATAAATAAATAATTTTTCCTATGTTATAATTGTCTTTCAAATACTTAAAATTTAACAAAGTCAACTATCCTGGCAAACACGAGAGAATCCTCCTAAACTAAAATTGCATGAGGATATTTTGTCTTGGGAAATGGTCCTCCCCTTACTGTTCCAAGTTCTGTTATTCTCTTAATGACCTGTTTTTCATTTGAAGTTAGGTGTGTGTGTGTGTGTGTGTGTGTGTGGGTGTGCGTGCGTGTGTGTGCATGTATACAATACATCCACAGGGAGACAAATGCCCACATACCTGATACAAACAAGGGCGGGGGGGGGGGGCTGGTCCTTGACCAGCCTGTCTTCCTTCTCTTATTAATATAACTTCTAATCACACACCAGAGCCTATCATCTTGAACCCTGAAAAACAAAATACATTCATCGACGTTTGAAAAGTAACCCCCAAGAAATGCATTCCTAAATCCTTTAAAATAAACAAATTAAGTGTCCAAGAATAGGAATTCAAGGAGATTTAAATTTGAATTAGCTTAACTACTTTTGACAAGTTTACACATGAAAGACACCAAGATTGTATGTACTACTTGCTGCTTTAAGAAGTTTCATTCTGTCTGTCTATATAAAAAGTTTCGGCCAAAGTTAAATCAATCTCCTCTACTGATTTTCAACATTAGACAAATACCCAGCCCTTTTTTTCTTTCTTTTTTTTTTTTTTTTTTTTTTGAACCCTGCTTTCAGCCTGACTTTTTCCCCAATTGAAATTCAGGCCCTCAATGGTTGGTTTTTCTTGGTTCTAAATGTTGATAAAAAAGGGTTTTCTCTACTCCCTCAATTTGATGTGACAGGCTTCTGACATGAATAATGGAAGCATTTCTTTCACAGGCAAATCAACTTAATTTAGCAAGCCTTTATACTCTCAGTGGGCAAGCCACAATCCCCGAGATTCCATGAGAGCCTTTAAGTTAGACGAAATCTTTAGAATTTGCAGAAAATGTATAAAGTAAACAACACTTATTTTGTCACAATACTTGAATAACTTTTATGCAGGAGTTACAGATGAATATATTACTTCCTAATCAGATCTTGATTTACAAGCAATTTACAAGCTCAAGGGAAACTAGCCCTCAGTAAGAAAAATAAGAGAAGTCTCTACACAAATAAATTTTAAAGCCTAAAGATTGAAAACAAAACACAACGAAAAGCTGAGAATACAAAAAAACAAACACCCTCTCCCTCTGAACAGAAAAGACACAGAAAAATCAAGATACCTATACATTGCAGGGCCGAGTGGAATTTCTAACAACAGCCTAAGAGAACTATTTTTGAACAATCCTTTTAGGCAGGATCTTGGGAGAACTGAGAGGGCAGCACTTCCTAGCCATCAGACTAAAAGGAATAGATCCCACAGTCATTTCCACCTCCAAAATCAGGATCCAGTTATTCCCCCTGAGAACATTTCAGGACAGGAAGAAGACATGTTAATAATGCATTAGTGAAAGAGGGATGGGACTCAGAAGAATAAAACTAAGACATATGCCTTCTGAGTTGCCCATGGAGGAATGATTAAAATATGAAGGAAACCAGCCTCGGAATGCAACATATTTTGCATTATAACAGTCTCTAACAGAATATGGAGGTTGGCATTTGCCCCCTGGCCTTCTGTATCTTTTTTTTTTTTTTTAAAGGTAAAATAGAAAGAAAGGAAACAACACAGGACTGGGAATCTGGAGACCTGCTCCCAGCTCAGCAAGAACATTTCCTGAGACCTTAGGTAAGTCTCTTCCCCTCTCTGGGACTCAGTCCTCTTCTGTTCAACCAGAAGGCAGAAGTAGGTGATCTCTAAGTTTCCTTCCCATTCTAAAATGCTCTCTTTCCATACCCCAGTGACAAAAGTCTAGACAGATAGTGATAAAAGGACTCAATTATTACATATAATTCATAAATCTTAAAGAGTGCTTTACAACTCTGGGATTGGGGCTTGAGCAGGTTCAGCAGATCTACCTTGAGCTTCCTTCCTCTGGCAGCTTTCCATAATTTACCGTCAGCAAATATATAAAAAACAATGTGCTTGCATCTGCCAAGGAAAACCCCAGCAACTGAGAGTTTCTTGGAGCAAAATTGGTTCTTTTTATCCTCAACTGTTTTTCTTATCAACTTCTGAGAATATTTGTAAAATGGTAAATGATAATTTAGAAGAGCATTTTACCTACCTGTACACTTTTTGCAGGACTCCTGATGTACTACAATTTTCAGCGTACAAATAAAAGCATAATTCTGCCCCAATATTATAGTATTTGAATTACGACAGTTTCTGTTTTACCATTATTTAAAATTTTTGTGAAGACGCATATGTTCAAGTAAAAAAATAAACTGGCTTCCGAGTGTCAGATATTTTATCTTATATTTCAATCTCATTTTACATGTTAAGGTTATGGGATTTATAAATTAGGAGGCAACTGTGACAGTTAAAAAGATGCTCTAAATTTCATATAATAATGAACTGCAGTGAACTATTTTCAGATAAATATTTTTTCAGAGAATAAAGAACCATGTTTTTAAAAAAAAAAAAATACACACTCTATACATCTTTAAGCCATTCTCCACCCCTTCTCGTAATTAGCTAATCAGCCAATTAGGAGTTCCAACAATTACAAACATCAGGGAAGACAGAAAGGAAAGAAAAACAGGAACCTATCAAGGTAGAAGAAAATCCTTTTACTTTAAAGAGTGTCCACCATTAACCTCTGAAGAATTCTACTCCACCTTGGCATATCTGTTATTCCCAGTCTCGACCCCTCCCGCCTTCTCTCCCTATTATAATTGTTAGGTCAGTTAATTGGCTGATTAAGGATACACTGGAATTTTTATTAACTGGCAATTAGAGTCAGACCCAAGGCACAGAGAATCCCTTCTGATTGGGAGTGTCACTTGAGTTGCAAAGATTAATAAAGTCAAATGGGGTTTAAAGTATGGTTTGGTTAATTTAGCCTTCTTGTATGGATAATTTTAGCATCATCCATAGCTTTAGTATCTATCGTCTCAGTTGCTTTCAAACCAAACCGCATTTGAGAACAGCAATCATTTAGTCTCCAAACAGGAAAAAAAGGGGAGAATATTGTATAATCACAAGCCCAAGAGATGTTTCCATCTGTTATAATAACAATTCCTATATTTTATTCATGACATTCTTATTCCCTTTCTATCCAGGTCCACTGCAACAGCAGACCCAAGTTTCCCCTTCAAAAAATCCACAGGAGTATATGTGGCATGTCCTCATCCCCTTGGCCTAGTTAAATCCTCTCACGGTCTCTTTTCATAACTTCTCTAAGACAAGGTGACCCTTGTGAAGATCCATTACACAGGGTGCCCAGTTATGGCCAAGGCAAATACTCCCTTATAATCCCAAAACAGTTTGTGATATTATAGGAGAATGGTATCCTTGTATTAAAATTGTGACCCGATAAGGCAAAATGGAGCATATCAATAATCACATGGACAAACAGCTGCAGAATGTACATGTGGAATTGGCTGGATAGTCCTAGAAAAATGATAGAGGCAGTATAAAGTAATTGCTAAACCCAAGAGCTTTGGGTCAGATAAGGCCCAATTCAAAATTCTGGCTCTACCGGGTACTTAAAAGTGTGACCTTGGGCTAGCTACTCAGCCTGTGTGAGCTTTGCTTTTTTCCATCTGTAAAATGAGGTTAATAACAGAAGCCATCTCATAAGTTTAATGGGAGGATTATGAGATAACGCATGCAAAGAGTTTATCTCAGTGCACGAGCACATAGTAATTGTTCAATAAACAAAAGCTATTATTGACGTGACTGTCTTTCCTCATTCAATTTACTGGCTATTTGAATAAACCAACAGGCTTACAGGAACATCTGCTATTCTGTAGATAGTCTTAGAACTTAGGAAAACCTATAGGACAGAGCTCAGAGAACACAAAATCCCAGTGTGTGAAGGGTGGAAAGAGTATGACCGTGGTAAACCCAGGACTGGGGAAATGTAACATTCCTGGGATCTAGGTCTAAATCAGGTTGTCAGGACTGGGAAGGCCATGGGGCTGTCCAATTGCTGAGGCCTGCAGGTTATTCACAAAACCTACTGCACTTTCAGAGTTAGGCACATGGAGAAATTATACCAGACAACTTGGTATCCCATGAGCATAGAGGTTCAAAGCATAGATTGTGGAGCCAGACTGCTTAGATTTTAGTTTTGTTTTGCTTTTAAAGTTTTTAGTTTTTTGGGATCCCTGGGTGGCGCAGCGGTTTGGCGCCTGCCTTTGACCCAGGGCGCGATCCTGGAAACCCAGGATCGAATCCCACGTCGGGCTCCCGGTGCATGGAGCCTGCTTCTCCCTCTGCCTGTGTCTCTGCCTCTCTCTCTCTCTCTCTCTCTCTCTGTGACTATCATAAATAAATAAATAAATAAATTTTAAAAATAAAGTTTTTAGTTTTTTAAAGTAATCGCTACCTTCAACATGGGTCTCGAACTCATGACCTCAAGATCAAGAATCACAGGCTCCACCAACTGAGCCAGCCAGATGCCCCACACTGCTTGGGTTTTAATTTCTGCTGTTACCAGCTGTGTGACCTTAGGCCAATATAGTTAACCTCTCTGTGCCTCGATTTCCTCCTCTGTAAAAATAGGGGATGGTATTAGGTCCTAATTTATAATCCATGTTATAAAAATTAAGTGAGTTAATATTTGTAACTCTTAGAAGAATACCTGGCAAAAATTAGCTTTATATAAGTTTTTGTTAAGTTA
Organism: Canis aureus; assembly: GCF_053574225.1. Lineage (NCBI taxonomy): Eukaryota > Metazoa > Chordata > Mammalia > Carnivora > Canidae > Canis > Canis aureus. Next base: position 13,662,901 of record NC_135649.1, read on the forward strand.
AATAAATAAAATTGCTAATGCAGCATTCACTTTGCCCTCATGTCACTAGCACCCTGCCCTCTCTCTGAACAGCAAGAGTTTAGGAGACATGATAATGTATTTGATCCTTGCAGCAGCTTTGCAAGATGGCAATGAGATGACCAGAGGCCAGAAAAGGAAGACAGAGATGGAGACAGGAGTCCAAAAGCCAGAACTCACTTTTCTCATTACTGGCTTAATACCCCACTAACACACAGGGACATATAGTATCTTTTGTTAGTCCTTTAACCTGAGAGAAAAACGGCAACAAACAGTGGACAAAACTGGAAATGCAGTGAAGTCTATCTTCGAACCTTTGATTCTTTCAGAACTCTCTCTCAACTCAGAAGTTGCTTTCTCGTTTCCCTCCAACACAAGTGTTAAACCCACTCCTGTAAAAAAAAAAAAAAAAAAAATCAAACAGAAAGACAGAATGTTAGAGTTGGAAGGTCTATGTCCAAGTTTTATGCCCTTGTATTATAGATGAGGTCACTGGTGCCCACAGAGAGGAAATGACTTTAGTTAAATGATCAAATTCATACTTTTTTCCAATCTCTTCAGATTCAGTATCAAGTTGCATTTAGAGAAGAACAATGGACCGCTCTCATCCCAACATTTGCCGTTTGGATTCTTTGTAGATTGGCATGCCTTCCAAGAGTTCAAGCCAAATGCCACTTCATGAGTTCTGATGTGCTGTTTGCATGGGACATTCCAATGCAAATTGAGTGTCTTGGTCATAACATCTTGGTCTTGTTCTTCTCCCAGATTTGCATCACTAATATATGCAAGTGCCATATAGTCCAAGGGCATCTGGGGGATAAGACTACATAGGAAATGTTGCCCTTTCATGATTCTGTTTTCTCAATGGAAATTTAGTTACTATGGCAAGTTTCTCCAAAGCAGCATTTTTACTCCAATTGTGAACCTGAAGGATTGTTCATCACATGACCAAGGAATAAGTAGTGTATTGCATGTAGTAGCATGGAAGCAAAGAAGAGGTAGAATTTAGAGCTTAAAAAAGAGGTTGTAGGGACACTGGGTGGCTCAGTGGTTGAGAGTCTGCCTTTGGCTCAGGGCATGATCCCGGAGACCTGGGATCGAGTCCCACATCGGGCTCCCCTGCATGGAGCCTGCTTCTCCCTCTGCCTGTGCCTCTGCCTCTCTCTGTGTGTCTTTCAGGAATAAATAAATAAAATCTTTAAAAATTAATTAATTAATTAAAAAATAAAAAAGAGGTTGTACACTGTGACAACAGTTGATAACATGCGGCGACTAGAGTTGATAACATCATATTGTATAATTGAAATTACCTAAGACAGTAGAACTTAAATGTTCTCAGCATAAAAAATAAAGGCACATAAGTGAGGTAATGGATGTGTTAATTAACTCGATGAGGTGGGGGGAACCCTTTCACAGTATATACATAACCCTTTCACAGTATATACAATCATCAGGTTGTACGCTTTAAATATCTTACAATTTTATTTGTCAATTATACCTCAATAAAGCTAGAGAGAAAAAAAGAAAGATAGTGCTTCCCCTCATTTTACACATGAGGAAACTAAAGCCCAGAGAAGACAGAGCAAGTTAGGATTGACAACCTAGTCTCCCAACTCCTGGTTCAGTGTTCCTTCCCCAGCAAAATTTGGTGTACAATTTTCAGTTTATATGAAATTTTTCCAGCAATAAATATGTGAATCAAAGTGGAGGTGAATCATGTTATCACAGGGTACATCCCTGGGACTTAGTCTAACTTACATCCACAGTCCCTTCTGTGTTAAACATGTTGCTTTCTTTTCTTGGGCAGAAAAATACTATAATTTCAGTTAAAACCTTTCCAGGAATTCCAAATATGGGAGGTGGATTTTGCTAGGGAATGCTAATAAGAGGTCAAATAGCACATAAACCCTCTATGTGTCAGAACAGAAACTTCCCAGAATTATTTACTCAGCACTCTACCTTTTATCATTTGAAAATGCTTTCAATTAAGAAGAAGGTTCTTTTTAGGTAACCATACTGCATTTAGTGAAATCCAATCACATAGCATTTTAATAGTACATCTCTTCCCCTAATTTTCGTAGTTATCTGCTGATCTTTATTTTCCAGTGAAAACCATACATTAACATTGCAGTTTTGAAGAAAATGAATAACATTTCTTGTTATGTTATAGGTCAATAGTTAATGCAGCCGAAGTTTCATTTCTCTCCCATTAAAATTGCTTATTTGCCTCATCTCGATGTATATCAAATGGTAATAAGATACGGAATATATAAGGTTGTGACCCATGCCAGTAGGTTTTGCTGTTTCTAGGGTTTTCTTGTTAATTGGTTGCATTGTATGTCAGATCTGATTCTTCCACACCATTGTTAAGGCTGATGATTCTTCAGAACACCATTGAAAACAGAACTAGAAGGAGTTTCACCAAAACAAGGAGCTAGAAGTGAAATTTCCTAAAGACAGAGCAACGGTTTTTACTTTTTACTTTACAGTTGGGAAAATAAAACACGTTCCATCCTGGGAAACTTGACGAGTATGAAAAAGAGTATTTTCCTAGGAAAAAAAAGAAAAAAACTCCTCAATTTGAAATTCTGCACTGATTTCAAAGGTTTTAGAACACATTTCTGGAAATAGAAAACTGACATGAAGAAAATACTCTTGTCAGCTTCAAGAACTACGTGCTCCATGGGGCTATGTATACTTTACTTCACCTAAGAAATGCCCTCCTTAGCTATCGAGCATAAGATATTTTGGGGTTTTTTTTTAAGGTTTTGTTTATTTATTCATGAGAGACACAGAAAGAGAAAGAGTCAGAGACACAGGCAGATGGAGAAGCAGGCTCCATGTAGGGAGTCCGACGTGGGACTTGATCCCGGGACCCCAGGATCACGCCCTGAGCCAAAGGCAGGCGCCAAACCGCTGAGCCACCCAGGCATCCCCATAAGATATTTTTGTAAATGAAATTGTATGGTAACCCCTCCAGAGGAGCTCACTTTTTGAACCAATGGGATAATTGTTTTGCAATGTGAATAACCCCTAATTTATCTATTGTTAGTGGTTGGATTTTTGTTCGTTAAATTTCTTTTTTTTTTTTTTTTGTTCATTAAGTTTCTTAAAAGAGAGCCAGCCTACATATTCTTATCTCTCAGCACTTGAAGGATAGGACTTAGGGAAAGGGACAAGGCAAAGTAAGGACCCTGGCCAGGAAGTCAGAAGACCATGGCTGAATTCATCTCCAGCACTTACTAGCCAAAAGACTGTGGTCAAACCAGGATACCTTTCTCGGCCTCAGTTTCCTTTACTGGTGTCAGATAAAGAAACCATAAGAATCAAGTGTTACTATCTATGCAAAAACACTTGGTAAACTGTAAAATGCTCAACAAATAAAGCTGATAATTCATCATAACAATTAATTAAATGTTTCCTACTCCCCCTTCCAAAGCCAATGATGGAAATGAAAACCAGTAGCTATATAACAGGAAAGTCTAACCTCAAAGTACATAATTTTAATCAAATAGCCTATGGTTGGAGCCCTGGCTTGAAAAGGAAATCAACGTAGTCAGGGAACGCCAGAAAAGCCATGTTCAGTCAGAGCTAACTTAGCCTGTGTGGAGTCTCTGACACTGGCAACCATGGGGCACATCATGAAGGTGGAAAATAATTTCCCTGAGACTGACTCAGTGCAGAAAATCCCCAGGTGATCAGTGAACTTCAACTCTGTTAGGATCGATTTCAAATTTAATTCTGTATAATATGTTGGGAGTAATTCATTAGATTAACTGACTTGAAAACATTTGATCCTTTAAGGCTCAGTTCAGTTAACCTCTTCCATAACCAACTCCTACATCTCTTCAGTTGGAATTAAACTTTCTCTAGTGTGTGCCCCTAATACAAGTGGTATGCCACCCGTATGGCACTCACTAAAAGGTTTATCTTGGAGTGTCTGTGCGCGCACGATGCATGCGCACACATGTGCATGTGCCCACATGCATATATATTCATATTCTTGTGTACTGCCTCACCCACAAGAGTATAATCTAAGCTCCTGAGGTCAGGAGCCATGTCTTTTTAAAAAAAAAAAAAAAGATTTTATTTATTTATTCAAGAGAGACACACAGAGGGGAATCCTTGGGTGGCTCGGCGGTTTAGTGCCTGCCTTTGGCCCAGGGTGTGATCCTGGAGTCCTGGGATCAAGTCCCACATCGGGCTCCCTGCATGGAGCCTGCTTCTCCCTCTGCCTGTGTCTCTGCCTCTCTCTCTCTGTGTGTGTGTGTGTGTGTCTCTCATGAATAAATAAATAAAATCTTTAAAAAAAAGAAGAGAGAGAGACACAGAGAGAGGCAGAGACACAGGCAGAGAGAGCAGCAGGTCCCATGCAGGGAGCCCCATGTGGGACTCATCCTGGGACTCCAGGATCACGCCCTGGGCTAAAAGGCAGGCACTCAACTGCTGAGCCACCCGGGCGTCCCAGGAACCATGTATTGGTCATCATTATATATCTTTCACAGCATCTAGCACATTGCCTTACATATGGTAGTTGCTCAATAAGTACTGCCGATCATCAAAGGTAATGAGAATCATACGTTCACTGTTAAGAGAAGTATTTCCTTTTTTCTGTGCTATAAAACTATTTCAACCTTTAAGGGGTTCCCTTCTTTTTGAGTCCTGTAATTTAGGAAACAAGTCCACGGAGTAAGAGGTAACTGTAGGCATATTTTGAAAAAAATGGAAAAAATAGTACTTAACATAAAAATCACAATTACTGTTCATGAAGCAAAGTAGTTGATGATCCCAGATCTGACAATAGGAATTCACATTCTGGATGGAGCTGAGTATGGTTGTTGAATCCCTCAAGGGAAGTCAGTGTGCTTGAGTTATCATAAGTTCCATCCCATTTGGAGGCTAGGGCCATTTAGGACAGTGTTTTCCAATACAGGAGTCACTAGCCACATGTACTTTACTGAGCACATGAAATGTGCCAAGACTGACTCAAGGTACACAATAAATACAAACACATAAAATTTCCAAGACGTAGAACAAGTTTTAAAAAACAGTATAAAGTATCTCATCAGTAATTTTTATACTGATTGCATGTTACAATGAAAATATTTTGGATATACTAGGTTAAATAAAATACATTATTAAAATCAATTCACCTTTTTCTTTTTACTTGTTCAATGTGGCTACTAGAAAATTTAGAATTACACGTGTGGCTTGCATTACTTATTTTTTTATTTTTTTTAAAGATTTTATTTATTTAGTCATAGACACAGAGAGAGAGAGGCAGAGACACAGGCAGAGGGAGAAGCAGGCTCCACACAGGGAGCCCGATGTGGGACTCGATCCCAGGTCTCCAGGATCACACCCCAGGCTGCAGGCAGCGCCAAACCGCTGCGCCACCGGGGCTGCCCTTATTTTTTTTAAAGATTTATTTATTTGAGAGACAGAAAGTGGGGGGTAAAGGCAGAGGGAGAGAATCTTCAAACAGACTGCCCTCTGAGCAGGGAGCCTGACAAGGGGCTCCATCCCAGGACCTTGAGATCATGACCTGAGCCAAAATCAAGAGTTGGACCCTTAACCAACTGAGCCACTCAGGTGCCCCATGGCTTGCATTATGTTTCCATTGAATAGCACTAAAATTGGAAACCACCCTCCAGAAAAGAATCTATCATTAAAACAACCTAAATACTAATAATTAGCACATCCATTAACTCTTCTTGAGACCAACAGGACCCCAAAAACTAAAGGGCTAAAGCACTGATACAACATTATGTCTTCATCTCTGAAGTACCTGAGTCTGCATCCAAGCAAGAAATAGGAGTACCAGATGAAGGCCTTTCAATTCTATAATTTTCAGGAGTCATAATGAGAAAAGGCATTCTTGGAGTTTTCTGAACAAAACCTCAATACTTACCAACTTGACTTGTGCTGACATGATGCCACAACAAACCGAAAAGGTAAAATAAAATCCAAATGCTTTGCATGAGGTAGCACAGTGCCTTGCATCTTAACAATGTTTGTTGAAGTGAATTGAATTTGGAAGAGGTTGTCTAATTGGATTTGATCTCTTTTTAAACTGAAGTCAATGAACCAGGGTATGTCCATACACAACGCTAAAGCTCTCCACTGAGTCTATTAACATGTATTGAGGGTGGATACTGTGTTCTCTTGGCCCTTTATATAACAACTACAGGATCCCTGCTAGAGCACTAGCCGTTACGGGGGGGGAATGAGGTATAAATTTAACCCTCACTGAAATAAATACTGTCCTTCTATCCATGTTTCACCTTAAGCAGGAGGGCTCCTGTGGCATTGCCCCTGGAGATAGCATCATAACAGACCCTTCGACTATTGCACACACCTGTGGTAGCTACATTTTATCATACACAAAGATTTAAGCACCAGACAGCACCTGAAATTAGAGTACTAAAAAGAGATTTTAAGAAATAGGAAGAACTGGTTATTAAAGAGTTGGCAGGGGAGGGCGGGAGGCATTTACAATGTGTAAGTACATCAAATCATTACCTTGTACGCTTTAAATATCTTTCATTTGTACTTGTCAATTATACCTCAAAAAAAAAAAAAGATCTAGGAAGAACCGATTTTTAATCAAAGGGAATGTAAATACTGAAAGAGCAGCCCTGTTAAATTACACAAATTCCACTTAAAACATGAAAAGCCAAGACCACTATCAACAAGTCTATTTAGTTAATTCAGTTAAATATAAAAAGAAGAACATTCGACCCAGGCATTTGGCATTGTGAAAACAGACTAAGCAGTTGATTGATCGATCTATTTTTCAACAGGTTGTGTGGACATCCTGTAGGCACAGACTTAGTCTGAGGCTATTGCCTTAAAAGAGGTAAAAAATCCAATCAGATATAGTAAAGTGGAGATGGTCACAGTGACCCGGCAACCTCTGTTCAAACTTTACCCATATTAGGACACTCTTATACTGGGTTGTTTTGAATGAGACCCCAATGTATTTATGTATTTTTTTAGTCTTCTTTATCACCTTGTGTACGACTGAGCAGTTTTTGAGGAGACAAGCCACTGTTACAATGTTGTCAAGGCCCTTCTCGTTTTCTAGTTCAAATCCTTGTTCATGCTGTTTGCTAAGTACTTGTTCCCTGTGACAGCTTTCAGCCAAACAGAACACTCTGAATGCTGCATTCCAAACCACTCTGTCCTGCTGGGCTCTGAGTGAAACAAGCTCTTCAAACTCCATCATGTGAACTTTTCACAAGGAACAATCTCCCTCAGACAATTCCATTCAGAGATACTATCCGTGAAACTGGGACTCGGGGAAGGGGTGACATCACAGGCTTCCCCTTCTGGCCAGGGTCATGACCACCAAAGTTGTATTTAAGAGGCTCCCACGTGGTGCAGCACATGATTTTCTTAACGATCTAACATTTCCCCCAACTTTCCCATAAGCTTCCAATTTAAGATATTTAAGATATTCACACTTAAACACAAAATTGGGTACTGGTGTCAAGAAAGCCTGGGATTTCAAGAAGAATGAGAAATTTGCAACCAGAGTCTCTATTACTATTAGGGGTAGGAGGGTAAATATAAAACATACTATATAATATGTGCCATATGTGGGGCTTTTTTGGCAGTGTTGAGAATCATAGAAATACACGGTACTATATCCAACCAAAAGGGTGGAAAAGAAAGAGAGGGAGGGAGAGAGAGAGAGAGAAAGAGAATGAGAAAATTAGATTGCTTTAAATGTCTAAAGCCAAGGTTTGGACACCAAAGCTTTAAAAAAATGCAGGATTATTCCACCGAGATGGACAGCCAGTTAGCTTGCAGTTAGGTAACAACAGAAAGAAAACAGCACACCAGGCTATCTTTTGAGGAATCTGGGCTCATTTTCAGAAAGACCTGCCTGGTAGCTCCTGAAGAAGGCTTTGGACTCTCCTAAAAGATGTTTAAGATGAAGACAGTAAGTCATGGATCCAGGATGGTTTCCATTCTAGTTCTCACCAGAGTTGGGGCAGGTAAACTGGGTGGCTTTCCAGGTCCCCCTCGTAGTCCAATGAGTCTATGAACTCCTCTCTGTGTAACAGCCTACTGCTCAACTTATTATTTTTGAAAAAGAATAGTGCCTGAATAAGGGGGCATTTGCCTGTCAAAGGCCCCATAAGCATTCAAATTTGTTTTTTTAATTCTTGACCTGTGGAGGAAGATGAAACCAAAAGAGAGAGCTAAGCCTGGGAGTCCTTGTTCCAAGGGGCTCACAGGGACTCAGCTAGTCAGACATTAGGTTATCAGAATGAAAGTATCATAGAAAGAAGGTAATCGCTACCACTGTCTATTGAATTAAATCACAGATCAGAAAGTGCCAGAGCTCGTGGAGACCTTAAAGACCATCTAACATAACTAACTCCTTTATTTCATATACCAAAAGGAAAAAAAGGGCTGACTTGCTCAAAGTCACATATGGGGAAAGTCAAAACTTAAACCCAGATCTTATGGGCTTGCCAATGATGCCTGACACACTACAATCGTACCTACAAATGAGGAGGAATGTTGATTATTTATTATGATGTGCTACACTTCTTTGAGGAAGCACATATAATGCCCCCTAGAATAAAAGTGCTCCTGCAAAGTTTTATTTCGAGCTTTCCTGCCCACAGTATAATTTTATGACAAAAATAATTGTTTTGTTAAAAAGTATAAAAGTATGGTATAATGTTGAATGTCTTTTTAACCTACACGTGAAGTAATGGAGATGTGCATACATCCCCCCCCGGGAAGAGACTCCGATGGGATGAGACTTCATGGTTTACAGTCTAGTGGGGCAAAAAGACACAAACTGATAATTCCTTGATGAGTCCAAACTGAGAACTTTGGGGAGAGGCATTTAACCCCAACTTGGAAGGGAGAGGAAGGTATGAAGATTAAAAAGGCCTGAGGCCAGAGATGATAGAAAGGAAACTTGGAGTAGTCCAGTTTGGCTGGTGGCTGCAGTGCAGTGGTGGTAAGGAGTGACCTGTATTCCCTGAATGCACAAAGCCAACAACTACCCCCAAATAAACACAACGCTGTAAAGATAGTATGCTCACTATGCCAGAGTGGCTTTACAATACAAGTTTCCTAGCCTTAGTCAATCATCAGCATATTAATTAAAAGATCTCAGGGAGGCACAGTGAACAATGGACTGGAACCTGCTATGGGGTATTAGTCTTACCAGTAAGTCACTGAGCCCTCTCTGGTGAGCTCAGTTATCCCATCTGTAAACTGAATAGTTGACGCTACCTTAGAAGATCTCTAAGGTCCCTCTTGGTTCAGAATTTAGGAAGGATCCCACCATGCATTTGCTACTAGAGGAAGTCTGTCAACCTCCATGAAGGCCCCGGCTGATCAACAATCCTCCCCTGAGCCCCTACTCAATTATCATTTCATAAATGGCAAAACAACCTCACTGCAATGTTTCCTAACTCTCAGTTCAGAAGGAAATTTGACTAGCAAGCAGTGGTCTAATGGATAAAATACTCAGCTAGAAGTTAGGAAATCAGAGCCTTTTCTCAGGCCTATAAAAGGACACCAATGAGATTTCATTTAATAACAAGTTTTCCACTGTTTTCTCCTAGAAGGAAAATTTATGAGATATATTATGAGATATGCCAAGTTAAGGGCACCTGGCTGGCTCAGTCAGGAGAACTGAACTCAGTGCGACTCTTGATCTCAGGGTTGTGAGTTCAAGCTCCATGTTGGGTGTAGAGATTACTTAAATAAACTTACAAAAAAGAGAGATGCAAAGTGATGATAAAGATAATAAGTACAAATGGAGAGAATCACTTTAAGCGGGCACAGAAATTTCACCATCAATGATTAATTTTAAATTTGCTCCTTAAATCAATCACAAATCTCACAATGGGGTCCCTTGGGTTCAGACTTGTCTATGGTTCTCTAACCACAGTACCGTGGAAGGCAGGATGCCAGTGGCATCACGTTAGGGTCATAGGATTGCTAACTGCCTCAACAGCCACTTCTTAGGCTTTTCAATATAGGATACATACACACATATATCCGTGTGTGTGTATGTGTGTGTGTGTGTGTGTGTGTGTGTGTGTATACAAAGAAATTGGGGCATCCCGGGTGGCTCAGTGGTTTAGCGCCTGCCTTCAGCCCAGGGTGTGATCCTGGAGACCCGGGATCAAGTCTCACATCGGGCTGCCTGCATGGAGCCTGCTTCTCCCTCTCCCCCTGCCTCTGTCTCTGCCTCTTTCTCTCTCTCCATGTCTCTCATGAATGAATAAATAAAATCTAAAAAAAAAATTGGCTCCTAGAAACAATTGCAAATCTCACAATGGAGGCATAGCGGCTTCACACTTCACTCTGCATCACAATCACTGAGGCCCCCTCCAGAAAGCAGGTCACTTCAGGGATTCTCCTATTGAGATTTTAATTCACGTGGAGCTGCTAATTTCATACATAACTCAGTATATTCTCAAGGGAGGTGGTCATGAGACCACTTTTCAAAAAGCTGACTCTAATAGTTAGGAATAAGAGTAAAGACACGCAGAGGAGAAATTACCTAGAAATTAGAGCATGGGCTTCAGGTGCCCTTCCTGGGCAGTAAGTAAACAGAAAGGGAGAAAGGAAATAGGTAGCTATGCCTGAGTTTGGATGGGGGCTTACTCATCCACTCACTTAATAATAAATATTCACTGTGTGCCCATATGGATTGGGCAGTGTGCTAGGCACTGGGAATTACAGAAGAAAACAAGACGAATGAGGTCCCTTCCTCATGCTGACGTGCCCTCTTACGACTCTCCTTATCTACTTGTTAAAGTAACTGTGGTTGCACAGTCAGTCCTGCAGCCCCTAATGCCCCGATGATTCCACCGGAGGAGGGCTCTGGAACACAAGAAGCAGGAAGAATGATAGAAGGGAAGGAGGCTTCCCAGAGAAAGTCCTGTCAAGATAAACACCGCCACAACCGTGATTAACCAAAAGGCAATGTTCCCAGTAAGAACATCCTACAGGGATACCCTGTGCTATCCCTGCTGCAGTGTCCCATGCTACTGCTGCTGCACACCCAGACATCCTGCTCTCTTCCTAAAGGACGTGGTATCATCCTCTGCCCTAGGATAGAATCTAAAGTACTGGACCAGGGATGCCTGGGTGGCTCAGCGGTTTAGTGCCTGCCCTTGGCTCAGGGCGTGATCCTGGAGTCCTGGGATCAAGTCCCACGCTGGACTCCCTGCATGGAGCCTGCTTCTCCCTCTGCCTGTGTCTCTGCCTCCCTCTCTCTCTCTGTGTCTCTCATAAGTAAGTAAATAAAATCTTTAAAAAATAAAAAAGTACTGGACCAGGTATTTAAGACCTTCAAATATACTTTGGCCCCTGCCTCCTCTTATCTAGTTCTGGTGATCCCCTGAAAACACTTAACGGGTTCCCTCCTTCTCAAACTTTGTCAGATATCCTTCCTCTACTGGTATTCCCCGTGCCCTCTCTTTCTACACATTTTTCTGGCCCCAGTTCAAATGCCGCTTCCTCCAGAAGGAATGTCCCTCTGGGCAAAGAGGGCCTTTGTCCTCTGAATTCTTCCACATGGTCCTTAGGTGATTTTCCTACAATTGGAACTGCTTTTTTCACTACATTAATCTGTCTTCCAAGTTAGGATGTGCTTCTTGAGGAAAAGGATATTTTTTTTGTTTACATCCCCTCTCAGGACCTAGCAGTACCTCTGTAAGTACTTGTAGAGTGCCTCAAGAGCAAATTTTTATTCTATCAGGGAATTCACTTCATTTTGTTGTCCTATTTCAATGCATTAGTTGAGTACAAATCTACTCCAAAGGCCATGCTAATGAAACAGAAGCAATGTCCTGATATGAACCTAAAAGCAAGGTATTACTCATCTATCTACAATTATTTTATATGCTGGTTTTGGAAAAAGAGCCTGGGAGAGATATGTACCTTTTAACTTCTTCCCACCCCTTCCATAACCTCACTGACCCCTCCTGTGCCTCCACACCTACTCTCTTTCATCTCCACTCCACCCACCTCTCTTCAGAACCACTTTGGCCCTTTGGGTGTCTCTAGGACATTCGTTTTCAAATCCTTTCCATTCTTACCCCCTCCCCATTTATTTTTCAGGCCTGAGGAGGTAGATCTTTCATAAGTCCAGTTGTCTCGCGTACCCCTCAGGCAATTTCAGGAACTCCAAGGCTGCTCTAATATGCAGAATGATGATCCTGAGTACTTATGAGCTAAACACACTTAAAATACAAAATCTGGGATACTTAGACAAGTTTCAACTGTTAGAACAGTAGTCTCCTGTTCAAACACAGAGATTCTACTTTCTGACTTCTAAATTGATTCTCCTGCTTTTCTAACATACAGGATTTTAATGTTTTACTGGCTTCTATTCATAGAGAAGGGAGAACGTTTATTGAGTACCTTTAGGTGGTAAGTACTGGGCTAGGTACCTAGATTGCAGACGTCATCTTATCCTCAAGACTAGTTGAGGAGACACACAGCTCCATTTCATGGATGAAAGCCTGAGGTCAAGAGACATTAAGTGATCTGCCCAATTATCATGCAGCATAGTTGTGGGACTGGGATTTTACTGTTGGTCCTTGGTAATACAAAGCTCATGCTCTTTTAGTTATATTATGCTATATCCTTAAATAAAACCCAGTTCATTCTGACTATTCCGTCTTCCAATTCAAAACAGAGATCACCAAAAACCTGAAACTGCAGGATAAGGGACTTTATACATTCCTAAGAAAAGGGAGCACCACTGGGCCACCAGGAACACCATCTTTGGTCTCAGGATCTCAATCATTGGCCTAATTTTCCTCAAGAGCACTGAATTGACTCCATATCAAGTATTCCCTGTCCAACCATCACAGCAGCCCTTGACACCATCACATAATCATCACCATCATAAGCAGCTACTTAAAAAAAAAAAAAAAAACCACACCGCCTAATGTGCGTCACTCGCATACTCTGTACAAATTAGGTGCATGGCCAAGTGGAGGGAAAATAGCAACTCCAAGTTTCACATTTCGATCAAATGTAACTTGCAAAATGGTTAAAGCACAGAATCAAATAACAGAGGAGAAAAGTATCCTATAACCAAGTCAAACACCTGTTAGTCCTTCCCGTTCAAGACGTTTAAAGAAGGTCACATTTATTCATTCAACAAACATTTATTGGGCACCAGCAAGTGTGCTAGGTGCTAAGGAACAGGACTGTGAACAAGATCAACCAGGCTCCCGCTTTGAGCAGATCCGTCCGCTTGTCCTGATCTTGGTAACTACTACACGATGCTTGTTCGCTGCTAGAATCATATTTCGGGGAAAGTCAGAGTCATACGTGGGCTCTTGTCGAACACCTTAAAAGTCTCGGTAGGCAAACGTGACAGAAAGCTCTGTGAGGCTCTGGAAGGGCGAGGCGGAGCGGCGCATCGTCACGCGGCGGCCGGGCCGCTCCCACTGTCATGGCGGCCGGCGGCCCGCGCGCCGCGTGCTTCAGAGCATCCGGTTGCGCTTGGCGGTCGGGGAGTCTGTGACACTGTCACCGCACCGGGCCGAGGTGCGCTTGCGGGTGCCCCCGCTGTCCGGGCGCGGGGCCTGCTCTTCGGAGGTGAAGGGGCTCGAGTCGTCGTCGAGGAAGCTACTTTTCCGGCGCCCGCCGCCGGGCACCGCGCCCGCGACGCCGCTGGCCTGGGGCGGGGAGCCGGGGGCGCCGGACCTCACGCTGATGCTCGCCATGGCTCCGCTCAGGCCATGCACGGCGATGGCCTCGTGGAACGGCTGCAGGTCGACGTCCACGGCCGAGCCGGACTCGGGGGCCGCGGCCTGGCCGGCGGCCGCGGCGGGCGGCTTCGGGGGCGTCCGCGGGGCGCGCGGCGGGGGAGGCGCGGGGGGCACTTTGCCACACAGGAAGCTGATCAGGTCTTCGCGGAGAATGGTGCTGCGGCCCTGCTTCGCCCACTCCAGGACATCCCGGATGCGCCGCTGGTAGCCCACCTGGACGCCCAGGTCAAAACTTCGTTGGTGGGCGTCCCCGCTCTCTTTGTACAGACTGGTCACGGCCATGGCCGCGTTCTGGAAGGGGTCCCACATGGACAGTTCTGGCTGTTGGCACCCAGCATCCTTGTAGAGCTGGGCCACGGCGGTGGCCGAGATCTGGAAGAGGTGCCACAGCTTCTGCTGCTCGCTCCGGAGCCCCGCCGCCTCGGCGCTCGCCTCCTCCCGCAGCTCGGGGGCCAGCTGCTCTTGCTGCTCGGCCTCGGCCAGGCACTGGCGCTCCCACTTGGAGAACCACTGCTCGGCGACCTCGGCCTCGCCCTCCTTCGGCGGCTCCTCCATCCTCGCCGCTCGCCGCCGCCGCCGCCGCCGCCGCCTCTTGCTCCTGCACCTCCGCCTCACCTCCTGCTCGGGGCTCCCCTCCTCCTCCTGCGGCCGCCGCCGCCGCCGCCGCCTCCTCCGCGTGCGCCGGCGGGCGGTCGCGCGGGCGGCGGGGCCCTGAGGCCAACTGTTCCGGCGCGCGCCGCCCGCGGCCCCGGTGCACGCCCCGCCCCGCCCCGCCCGGCCCGGCCCCCAGCTACGCGGCGGAGGACTCCGCAGCCGCCGGCGCCGCCTTGCTGCCCCCTTCCGGCCCCGCGGTCCGCTCCGAGGGCCCCCCCAGGGCGCCGCGGCCTCCCTACAGCCGCCGCCGCCGCCGCCGCCGCCTCGGCCGCCGCCGCCGCCCGGCCCCAGCCCCCGCCCCGCCGCGGCTGCCGCACCAGGAGCTCGCAGGGGGACCGGCCGCAGCGCTGCCTCAACGCGGCGCTTGCCTACTCTTGGCCCCCTTTTCACACATTTTGGAGACTTGTCGGCTTCATCCAATGAGCTGATCAAATTTTACATCCTATGTTGCCAGAGAGGATTATGGGGCAACTTCATGGTGTCGATCACATCCAGGGCGCCGATCCGGGAAGGCCGGGGGGTGGGGTGGGCCGGGGTGGGGGTAAAGTGGGAAGATCCCGGCCCCCGTGAATAGGCAGGCACCCTGAATCCCAGCAATGCCCTCTACACAGGACGTACCCACGAAAAGGGCCGCCCGCTGCTCGACGCAGTATTTTGTACAGGAAAAAAATAGAACTCTGCCCCCCACCCCCCCGCTTCCTGGGCCTCAGTTTCCTCAAGTGCCAAATGAGGTTGTTGAATTAAGTCCCTGGAAAGCACTTAGAGCCGTGATGTAGAACTTTCCTGCTGTCGCTGCAAAGCACCTCTTCTGGGCTGCTTGCATGCTTAACCAAATTCTAAGAGTCACATCAGAAATGGTACTGATTCCCCCCCCCCCCCAAGGATTCTTGTAACGTTTTGCTGTCTTAAAAAAAAATGGGTTGGGGTTCTCTTTGGTCTCCTTTCAACTACTGAAAATTCTAAGATGAAGAAGTAAGGAGAGAGAAAATAGGAAAATAAAATCCCAAACACCGTATTCTCTGCTCTATTGTAAAAATTCACTGCCTTTCAGGACAAAAAAAAAAAAAAAAGAAAAGAAAAGAAAAAGATCTTACCTAACCCAACACCCAAAAAATGATAGCTAAGTAAAACATCATGATAAATTCAAAATTAAGCTAAACCTATGTGATACTAAAGTCTTTTCCTTGGGTTCATTAACAACCCTCTTATAATGATGCAGTTCTTTTTTAGTGCACACAGTTCCAAAGCAAACTGTTAAGAGAAAAAAACATTATCACTGAGCTAAGAATAACATCAAAAATGGGAGAAACTAACATGTAATTTTTTTTTAAATTAGGAAGAAAGTTAGAATTTCACAGTTTTTGTTGTTGACCATGTTTGCTAGGTATCCATAGAGCCTTATACAGGAAGCTGAATCTTCTAGCAAAATATGTTTAAGAATTCCCAAATATGAGAATTAGTATATAAAATAAAATGATCTAATCATTAAGCTTTATCATCTTCCTAAAAAGAAATACATGTTTCTAAGTTAAATATAAAAGAGAAGAAGAAGAAGAAGAAGAGGGGATTGTGCCCTTTCTCTGCAAACCAGGCTTTTTCACGATTCATTAAACCCTTTTTCCATATGTGTAATTGGACTCTTCTCATTTACATAAACGAGGGATGAGGCAAAAGACCTAACATCAGCCCAAAAGGAGAAATCCATCTCTCAGTCTCCGATGTTAAAAAAATATATTGTAGAAAACTCCCAAGAAGGCAGATCCCCCTCCTCCCCCACACACCCACATATACCAGCCCCGAAATAGTTCATGGCCAAGGAGATACTGAGTTTGCCAGAGCTTTGGGGGTTGTTCTGCACACGCTGCCTCACAGTTATCATCAGAGGCACATGTTTTTATTTCATTTTCTCTAAGTAAAGACCTTGGACTGAAATGACTGACAGTAGGACACCATATCCTATTTTCTCCCCTCATTTCTGATTGGGTTAAAAACCAAGAAGAAAGACTGCACTGTCTTTGAAAGAGCACAACCCTCTGCTTGGGCTTGAGTTGTCTGGCTGGTATCCTCCATTCAGTTGGTCTCAGCACCTGATTAATTAGTTAATTAGTACTTAGAGCTGACTAGCCCCAGTCGGCAATTTTCATGCCCTGCATGGTGAAATGTTGAATCCAGCATTGAAATTTCTGTGTCACACACCCTAATTATTATCACCCCACTACTTTTAAAACCATTGCACCAAATTATTATAATAGACAGAGCCAGACAACTGTGTGGGAATATGTTCTTTCTGAGAAATAATGGTAGACTTCTAATATTTTTCACTATTGCCCTTAACACATTTAAATAAAACAATGAATGGGGAAAATTCTAATTCAATTAGCCTCCAACTCCTTCTACAAAGAAAATGATTTTATACGAGAGAGATGTTAGGAAAATTGCACCAAGATTTTTTGACGCTTTATCAGTTCTTCGATGGCAAAGAGTACATTTACAAGATATCCTATCTGAGATTAATTTTGTTCCCATATTTTTTTCCATGTCAGGAATAAAAATCAGAATAGATAATAGTAACAAAATACAACCAAAAAAGAACCCTAAGATCATTTTAACTAGCTGTAAGAAAACGATGCTCTGTGTGTGTGTGTGTGTGTTTGAGGTGGTGGTGGTGGGGGGGACTTTGGATGTTTAAAAATACTGTGCTGACATGGTTTAGGAATGAGTTTTCTTTGGGAAAAAATACTCCTTGGCCGCTGCCCCATTCTTCCATAAATTTGATGTCATGGCGAAGGTTAAATATCAACTAGGGAAAAACAGTTTTAGAAAATAAGTTAGGACACAAACTTAGGGGAATCTAATTTTTGCCATTTCTCAGTGTCCCATTACCAAAAAAGGGCCCCAGTGTGTCAATGCTTTTCAGTATGACTGGTAGCTATTTTCACCTGAAACAATCCTTATATATCAGTAGTGGGCTGCCTGTAATTGTCAGAGCTAAATGGTACACAAAACTGGATACACAACCACACAGATCAGTAAATGGGTCGGATTGAAAGCAAAAGTAAACACCAACCTTAGGAAATGAAAGAAGTTAAAAGATAAGTGTTAAGGACCTTATTCTTTTTGGAGAATAAAACAAGATTTAGTAGCTTTCCACTTAATTTAAATGAAAAGAATCACTACCTTACATATTGCAGTGATAATGTAATGGGGAAAGAAAACAAAAAAGTCTTTGTACAAATGACACCTCCTATAGTTGTTGTGAAGAAACTTTTCCCCTTGGTATCTGCTAACAAATTCTAATTAATGCTGCACATTCCTTTACTGAAATCATTTAATGCGTAACAAGGGGGGTAAAAAGAAATGCTGAATGCTCGTGATTGCCCTGTTAGAATTATGGGAGTGAAAGCCTGGGGCCCCAAACTTACTGTCTATTAAAGCCAAGCTTTGAAAAAGAAATGCAACCTACAAAAGCTGTCAATCTCCCTTGCCCCTAAAGCCTGGGTTCACATGGATTCAAGTGACAGCCCTCCTCCCCCATGCACAATACATCAATCTGTCTCTCCCACAAGCACCCACAGCCCATTGTGCTGGCCGCAGGTGCCTATTATGGCACCCATGGCTGCCTCCCACAGCTCCGCCCCTGAGAAACAGGAACTGCAGACAATGGAGCCCTGTGGGAAGACAGAGGTGGGTGTTGGGAGGGATAACAGACAGATGGTAAAGGGTATAGGGTAGTAAGGTAGTTTCAAAACAAATGTCAAACATTCAAAATTATTGCTTTCTCGTGTCTCTCCTTTTGAATTGCCTTTGCTTCAATCACCATCTGCCATAATTATAAAGATACTTACCTGTTATGATGAATTCTTGCTCCCCTTTTTGGGTAGTGGTGGATGGAATGACCTTCAATACTCTACTCCTCCTATTTAGTCTCTAGGTTTCTCAAGGTCACAGACTGAGGAGTTTTAGTTAAGTGACACCAGGATACCATAGAGGGGAAAGAAGGAATCTTTCTATAGTTTTTGCAAGGTTTGTGGTTTCCCTTTGAGCTTAGTTTTGGGCTCCTTAAGGGACATGGGTTATAAAAATTAGTTACTTTGGGTAATATACCTATGAAATCAAAGTCCTATAAGACTTCTGACAAACGTCATATCAGGCAGGTGAAAATTCTTAGGCCATTTCTTTTTTGGTGAGGAGTCACATAAAGGGAGATGAGGTGCATTTAATAATAAAAGTACTAATACTTTCTCACTCAGACTTTTGCCTATTTCCAAACATGCCAACCAAAATAAGTAAAATTGCGATACAATAATACTAGATACTATTCACATGCAGTGCCAGTATCACAGCAAGCACATTTTAAGCAATTCATTTCATAAAATGTCACTTGCCTGTGGTGGTTTTTCACCTTCTGAGTTGTGGACCAATTAAGAAGTAATAAATGGAAGAATTAAGATATATGTCAAAAATATACATATTGGTTCAAGTAAATTTGATTTAGTTGCTTTTACCCTTGCTTTATCATCACAATATACCACCTTATTTCCTGTTTTCGAGATTTGTCATAAACTAAAAGCAAGCTAACAATAATTTCATTACGACTTCTACTACCTGTCTCAAACAAACAAACAAACAAACACCAAGAAAAATCTGGCACAATTCTAAGTCATGGTCAAGAGGATTGGTAACTTGTTGGAATGAGGGTACCGCTAAAATAATGCCAGGGACTACGACCAGCCAGTTTTCCTGAAGCAAACAAGAGGGTCTTGGTTTGCTGTCAAAAACTACAAACTAAGCTTTAACTAGGGACTGTCAGGGATCCAAGTGAGCTCCTGGCCAGGGAGAGCTTAATTAGCAGAGTTGGTTTGGGTTTTTAAATTACAGAAGAAAACAACCAATACAGTATGAAAGCAGACAGTGGTCTAATGTAGCACAAAATTCACTATTCCATTATGTGTGTGTGTAGTGGTTTTGCACATTTCGTTAACAATTTAAATTTAGATTTTAAACTTGATTTCTGTGCCCATTACTAGGGCATGTTTCTTTTGTTTCCTCTTATGTATCCTTTTAGATATTTTAATGTATTTATCACCAAATAGAAATATGTGCCCCTCTCTTTTTTATATAAATGGTGGCATACTATACATACTATTTTGTTTTTTAACCTGAGAGATCTTGGAGATCACTCCATATCAGAATAAGAGCTACTAAGGCGTGCTTCTGAAATGTGAATAGTTTTGAGTCATATTTGGTATTTGTAAAATAGAAAGAAAGAAAGAAAGAAAGAAAGAAAGAAAGAAAGAAAGAAAGAAAGAAAGAAAGAAAGAAAAAAATATATGATTCCAAGTATTTAGCTACCAAGCGATCAAGCCATTTGGAGGCTATTCTTATTTCTCCTAACTATTAAATTAAGCGTTCCACTTCAAATGCTCAGAAATTAGTACAGCTAACCCTAATTATCCATCTAAATGGGAGCCCGAGAAAATGTGGGGAGAAAGTCATAGATAACCCATAGATGCAACCTTTGTTAAAGATGCTTACATGGGAAAACTTTTAAGATTTTTATTGGTAAGGTTTGTGAATTGTTTCCATACCATCCAAAATAATCAGAGTTCAAAAGAAATTGCTAAAGGCTTCCCATTTGATCCATAGTCCATTATTCATACTTATGGTATCTCACAAGAATGACCTTACTTAATTGATTTAAATGATTAAAAGATGCCAGGTTTTAGCTGTAGAATTAGTTGACAATACACAGTCCTTTTACCTGTGCTCTAACACCAAGTCATTTTACCTCTAGATGTTTTCCATGAGGCTGTTGAGTCTACCCATTTTGAAATTAACATAGTCTGTTGGTTAAAATCCAAAATTTTTATTGCCAGACAAACCTGGGTTCTAATCCTGGCTCTGGAGCTTGGAAGTGGTGTGATTTAACTTCTCTCTCTGATACTGAGTTGTCTCTAAAACAGGGATAATAATAGCTGCTACTTCACAGGTTTGTGTAAAGATTACATAAGACCATGCATGGACTCTCAAAACAATGCCTAGAACATAGCAAATCCTCAAAAAACAGTATCTATTATTACTACTACTAATATTAGTTATAGGACTCTAAGGATTAGCTAGAGGAATTCTCAAATCTGATCAGCAAAATCGTCTGGGGGGTAGTTTTTAAAAAATGCACATATCCCAGATGTACCTCTCCAAAAGAAACTCCAATTAAATAGGTCTGTGCTGCTGCCTGGGAATTTGTATTTTAAAGCAATAAAAGAAATCCCAAGATGACAACTGCTAAACTGACCAAGAAAGCATTAGGTCGTAATTAGAACAAGAAGTCAAAGGGTTCAGTAAAGAATATCCTTAAGATGGATGCAAATTCTATAATCAACCTATATCACTAAGAAACCAGAAGCTGTTTCTGTGTGCTTTTGATTGACAATGGAATACAATTAGAAACTCTAAGGAGAACAAAAAGCTGTATGATGATTCTAGTTCTAATAGGAAACGTGCTAAAATGTGGCATCATTTGAGCTATTGAAGGAGTGTAAGAAAAGATAATCCATTTGACTTTGACACCTGAAATGTTCTCCTACCCATGGTGATGTTTTACAGCCATATGATTACATTTATTTTCTCTGTAGGTCTAAACATATTACTTGGTCCTGCTGTGAATAATATTTACATGGAAGTTAATATTGGGAAAGCTGTTGCTCCGGTACTTTAAACTTCTTATTTTGAAGTAAAGATTCGCAGGCAGTTGTGAGAAATAATAGAGATACAGTGTATCCTTTACTCAGTTTCCCCCAACAGCATCTTGCAAAAGTGTAAAACAGTATCACAATCAGAATATTGACATTGATGCAGAAGATGCAGAAGATATGTTGTTGTGTATAGTCACACTCTCTTTCCAGATGCAGAAGATATGTTGTTGTGTATAGTCACACTCTCTTTCCTCCCATCCCTTCGCCTCCTTGAGCCATGGTAACCAATAAACTGTTCCATTTCTATGATTTTATGATTTCAAGAATGTATGCAAATAATATAAATGTGATCATTTATAATATCATTTATATTATAAATGCAACCTTTTGGGATTGGCTTTTTCCACTCAACATGATTCTCTAGTGATCCATTCAGGTTGTTGCCTATATCAATAGCTCCTTCCTTTATATTGCTGAGTAGTATTTCTTCATATGGCTATACCACACGTTGTTTAGCCATTCACCTGTTGAAGGACATCTGGGTTGTTTCCAGTTGGTGAATAAAGCTATTATTAATGAAGCTGCTCTGAACATTTGTGTACAGATTTTTGCATGAACTTCAAGCTTCATTTTTTTGGCATAAGTGCCCAGCAGTACAATTGCTGGGTTGTATAGTGCTTGCATATTTAGTTTTTTAAAGAAACTGCCAAACTCTTTCCAGAATGGCTGTACCATTTGACACTTCCACCAGCAATGTATGAATGATCAAGTTTTACCACATTCACCAGCATTCGTTATTCTCACTAATTTTAGTTCTTCTGACATATAGTGATATCTCATTGTGGTTTTCATTTATGTTTCTGTGAAACTCGTTATATTGAACATATTCTCATATGCTTGCTACCTATATATCCTCCTTGGTGAAATATCTCTTCATGTCTTTTGCATTTTAGTTATATTTTTTTAAATCAAGCTATAGATAAAGCGTACTGAGGATTTTTTTTAAAGATTTTTAAAAATTTAAAAATTTATTTGTTTGACAGAGAGAGGAAAAAGAACAAGAGCAGGGGGAACAGGAGAGGGAGAAGCAGGCTCCCCACTGAGCAGGGAGCCCAACGTGGGGCTTGATCCCTGGGATCATGACCTGAGCTGAAGGCAGACACTTCACTAACTGAGCCACCCGGGGGCCCATACTGAAGATTTAATTTGAGTTGTAAAAAGACATTTCATTTTACTTTTAATTGTGCTGTTTTATTGTCTAGCTTAACATTTAAAAAGCACTTACTATGTACCAAATGCTACTTTAAGTACTTTGAAATATTTATTTCAATTTAAGTGAAATTTAATCTTATAGTAACCAAATGAAGTAGATACTACTATTATCATCTCCAGTTGACAGTTGAGTAAATTGAGGGCACAGAGACATTCAATAATTTACACCTAAGATTACATAGAAAACAAGTGGTGGAGCTGAGATTTGAACCTAGGCAGTAGTTGTTCTTTTTTTGTTTTGTTTTGTTTTTGTTTTGTTTTGTTTTTGTTTTGTTTTTTGGCAGTAGTTGTTCTAAGCTTAACAATATACACATAATATTATAAAAGTCAGAAGCAGTGGGAGGAGCGATAGTGTAGGAAAGTGTCTGAAATGAGTGTTGATAAATATTGTCTAGAATTAATGGATCCAAAAATAAAAATTATAGTATTTAAAGTTATAAAAGTAACTACTAAAATGTCCTGAATATCATAAAAATATAACTAATAAAATTTTGGGAAAATCAGAAGTAGATAAAGGAAGTGGAGTAAGTATGCTAAATCCTTCATCTTTCTTGAAAGTCAAAAATACTGTCTAAAATTGATAAAGAAATAGAAATAGAAACATTTTATTTAGAGTAGTAGTATTAATCATAAGAAAAACTAAAAACTAAAAACTCAACTAGAAATAGGGTGGTTACCTCTGGAGGCTGGAAACTAGCTATTAAACAAAAAACTTTTCTTTCTCTTCTATACTGTTCAAATTTTTAAGAACTGTATTTAGGTTATAACTATGATAAAAACAGAGGATATCTTAATTCTGATTAAGGCAAGGTTCAATAGCCACCAAGCTAAATTACACCCAATATTCTTGGGGGTCTCCAAAGATAGGTGAGGATGAATGGTTTAGCATGTTGCATATTATTAGTCTGGAATTACTAGGTGCTTTGGATCGACTTGTAGTACCTGTTAACCTCAAAATTAAAGCTGTCAGCTATTTTACCAGCAAAAATGGGTTTATTCTGGAATAGCAGAGAACTGCAAAAACAAGGCAAGTCCAGCGAACAAAGAAGAAAGCTCTCTTACTGAGAAAAGGGGGTAGTTGGGAAGGCTCTTATAAATAAAAAAGTCCATTGGTGGGCAGCCCCGGTGGCTCAGCGGTTTAGCGCCGTCTTCAGTCTAGGGTGTGATCCTGGAGACCTGGAGACCTGGTGACCTGGAGACCTGGAGACCTGGGATCGAGTCCCGTGTCGGGCTCCCTGCATGGAGCCTGCTCCTCCCTCTGCCTGTGTCTCTGCTTCTCTCTCTCTCTCTCTCTCTCTCTCTCTGTGTCTCATGAATAAATAAATTAAATCTTTTAAAAAAAAAAGTCCATTGGTATAAATTCGTAAAGTATAGTGGCTTCTCATTGGCTGAACTGTGACAATTTCTTATTTGCTGGGCTGTTGCTAGGAGAGGTGAAAACCTTTCTTCCTCCTAACCAGTGTAGTCCAAGTTGGAGCTAAAGGAGTATCTATTTGCAAGGTATGTCTTTCTGTGGGGTCTGCAATTGATAACTAATGGTAGGGCCTGAGAGCTCCCCCTTCTGGCCTCCTAATTTCATTTTAGTGAGGTTTCCTTTATAAATTTTCACATATCCTTAACTTCCAAGTCAGCCAAGGATGCTAGTCCTAACTCTGTATTCTGTTGGGTTTTTTTTGCCCTTCCACTCCCTTATGTTATCCTGTATTCCCTCAAATCAAGAATCAGAAGATTGGTGAAAGGTTAGCTACATGGTTAGGGTCAAAGATAGGGAAATGATTCATTTCCATCTCCCAAATTCAAACTCCCAACACAGTATAAAAATAGATCTCAATTCTAGGTAATAGATATTGAGAAGAAGGCATTTTTCATTGAAAAAGGTAAGATGTGCACATGGTTACAAAATTCAGATAGAAAAAATGCTATATACAGGAAAGTAAGTCTCCCTCAATTTTAGACACCATATCTTCCTTGCCAAAATCAAGCATTTTTAAACATTTTTAATATATATTTTCAGATTAAGCAACACACACACACACATATACAGCTAGGTGCATAATTTTCACATTAACCTGTTCCTCACTTCTTTTTTTCACATATTAGTATTTTTTGGAGATGATCCCAAACATAACATGTAGGTCTACTTCATTCCTTTTTCTTTAGTTTGTTTATTTATTTATTTATTTATTTATTTATTTATTTATTTATCTATTTATTTATTTATTTAAGAGAGAGTGAGAGATCACAGGAGCAGGAACACAGGGAGAAGGACAAGCAGAACATGGAGCCAATGCAAGGCCCGTCCCCACGACCCTGAGATCATGACCTGAGCCAAAATCAAGAGTTGAATGCTTAACCAACTGAGCCACTCAGGTGCCCCTCTACTTCATTCTCTTTAACATCAGCATGATATCCCCATGTATGAGTATACCATAGTTATTTAATCAGCCTCCCATTTGTGGACACTTTTATTACTATATTTTTACATTTATCATTTACAAATAATGCCATAGTGACCTTCTTTGTACAAGAAGCTTTACAACTGCTTTTATTTCAGTAGATGCAGAGATACATATAAGCATTTAATATATACATATGTGCATAGGTAACTTTCTATATTAGTACAGTCTATTTGATATCTGTATAATATTCTATTATATGACTACTGAATATACTATAACTTATTGAAGCAGTCCCCTTATTGGATAGCCAGTTATTTACCATCTTTTGCAAAAAAATGGGTTAAGGATGACAGTGAGTTTAACTGTGGTTCTGAGTGAGCATGTGTGTTTGTGTGTGTGTGTGTGTTTGAGTGTGTGTATACATAGAAGCATATTTATAGTCAATGACTAAGAAATTAGATCAGACCAATATACACTGGATAATATTCATGGCATTTGAAAATATACCAAATTTACCATTACATTTGAAAAATAAACTTTTTTTAAAGATTTTACTTATTTATTCATGAGAGACAGAGAGAGAGAGAGAGAGAGGCAGAGACACAGGCAGAGGGAGAAGCAGGCTCCATGCACGGAGCCCGATGTGGGACTCGATCCTGGGCCTCCAGGATCACGCCCTGGTTGGAAGGCAGGCACCAAACCGTTGAGCCACCCAGGGATCCCTGAAAAATAAATTTTATAATACTTTTACCAAATCTGTCTTCTACTCCCTGAGAGAAATTAAAGCACCGGGGCACCTGGGTAGTTCAGTTGGTTGAGCATCCGACCCTTGGTTTCAGCTCAGGTCATGATCTCAGGGTCGTGAGATTGAGCCCCATGTGGGACTCTGTGTTCAGTGCAGTCTACTTGTTCCTCTCCCTCCTCCTCTGCTCCTCACCACACACTCTCTCTCTCTCTCCCTCTCCCAAATAAATAAATAAAATCTTAAAGAAAAAAGAAAAATAACAGCACCAATGAACTATCTTTTAGCTGTTCCCTTAGGAAAACTTATTTTTTTAAGATTTTATTTTTAACTGATCTCTATACCCAACATGGGGCTTGAATTCACAACCCTGAGATCAAGAGTCACATGCTCCACCAACTAAGCCAGCCAGGCACCCCCCTTCTCAGGAAAACTTAAATCCCAAATTATATATACACCCTTTTTTCTGTCCTGCTCCATCCAGCTACAGGAGCCTCACTCAGGTGCTTACTTGGAGTCGGACCCCATGCCCTGGAACTGATAAAGACTTTTCAACATCTTTCAAATTCTGTTACTTAAACCTCAGATTTTTTTCATCTTTCTAAAGTTCCAAGGACCTAACAAACCACAGAGAATATGGTAGCATGGATTCCACGCCCATAAAACTTTACTAATACCATGGTTAAATGTAATTGCTGATTTTCTTTACAATGAAGTACCATTTCTCAAGCAATGATAGCATTTTCACTTACAATTTAGAGGGTTGTTAGCAGATGGAGACAACAGACCCTTAGCTCATAAAAGTACAAGTATAGAGAGAAAACACAAGAAAAACAAAAGGAAATAAAAAACAAGGACAGTTTTTGAAACAAATGCTGCTGAACAACTCAGTACTCATTTGGGGGAAAAAAATCAACCTCAACCTTTTATCCAGCAAAAACCATTAACTCAGAATACTTCATACATAAACCTAAATGTATGAACCCAAAGTATGAAACTTCTAGAAGAAAAAAATAGGAGACAAATTTGAGACTTTACAGTAAGCAAAGATTTTTTAGGACATAAAAACATAGACCATAAAAGGAAAAAATGGACAAATTGGACTTCATCAAAATTTAAAATTGTTAGCTAGCTCAGTTGGTAGAGCATGCAACTCTTGATGTTGGGATCGTGAGTTCAAGCCCCACATGGGGGGTAGAGTTTACTTAAAAATAATAAATAAGCAGTGCCTGAGCAGCTCAGTCAGTTCAGTAGCTGACTCTTGATTTTAGCTCAGGTCATGATCCTGGGGTTGTGGGACTGAGCCCCATGTCAGGCCCTGCATTTTGTGGGGAGTATGCTGGGGATTCTCTATCTCCCTTTCCCTCTGCACCTCCCATTGCTCATGCTCTGTCTCAAATAAACAAATCTGGGACACGTGGGTGGCTTAGTAGTTGAGTGTCTGCCTTTGGCTCAGGTAGGGATCCCGGGGTCCTAGGATTGAGTCCCGCATCAGGCTCCCTGCTAGGAGCCTGCTTCTCCCTCTGCCTCTGCCTCTGCCTCTCTCTGTGTGTGTGTCTCTCATGAATAAATAAATAAAATATTTTAATAAATAAATCTTTAAAAATAAATAAATAATCACAAAAAATTTTTAGAACTTCTGCTATTCAAAAGTTAGCATTAAGAAAATAAAAAGGCAAGCCACAGACAAGAATAAACACCTGAAGACACCTGCAATATATATATATATATATATATATATATATATATATATATATATATGTGTGTATATATCTGACATGTATCCAGAGTATATAAATATTTCCTATTACTCAAAGACAAATAATCCAATTAAAAATTGGCAAAATGTCTGAGCAGACACCTGACAAAAAAAAGTATGTGAATGGCGAATAAACACATGAAAAGATACTCAGTATCATTACTCATAAGGAAAATGTGAATTGGAACCACAATGACACATCACTATACACCTACTCAAATGGCTAATGTTAAAAAGACTGACAATATCACATCTTGGCTAAGATGTGGAGCATAGGATCTCTCATAGAAATTGCTGGTGGGAATCCAAAGTGGTTATAATCAGTATGTATTTTTGTAACCAGTATTTTTGTGACCAAAATAGTATGGCAAGACTACATGTGTGTATATACGTATATATACACACATACACTCATACACATCTCTCTCTATATATATGCACAGATATATATAGTCCTGCCATTTGATTTTAAAATAAGTATATAAACATATATACACAATAAATATATATAAATAAAAATTAAACATGTGCTTAACATACAACCCAGAAATTCCACTTCTAGGTATCTACCCAAAAGAAATAAAAATATATATCCAGAAAAGACATACATTCAAAAGTTCATAGCAGGATTATTCATAATAATCTCAAACTGGAAAAAATTCAAATGTGCATCAACTAATAAAGAGATGAACAGTACAATTAAAAACAAAAAACCACCGATAGACCCAACAAGGTGGATGAATCTCAAAAAATATTTTGCTAAGTAAAACAGTCAAACACAAAAGAGCACAGTGACAGAAAGCCAATCAGTGCATGCTTAAGATCAGGAGTCTTGGAAGAGTATAAAGGGCACAAGGAACTTCCTTAGGGTCATGGAACTGTTCTGTAACTTAATTATAGTGGTGGGTACATGACTTTATACAATTACTAAAAGTCATCCAATGATACACTTAAAATAGGTAAATCTTACTGTATATAAATTGCAGCTCAATAGAGTTGAAAATTTTCTAAAAAGGAAAGATTTTGTGTTTCCTCTCTGCTAAAGTGCCGATCCATGCTAGTTGCCCAGAGTCAACTTGGGGGAAATCTGCCAAGTGGGCAATAATGTCAGAAAGCTATCACATTTAGGGTACAGGGAATCCATAACCATGCAAACTGGTATCTCCTTGGAGGATGGCATATGGAACTTTCCTTTTTTCTAAGCATCAGCCAAGTGAGATAGTTCCTCCTCCCCTCTTCCATTCTTTCTCAAGGCTTCCTTACTCCCTTCAGAATCTAAGCTGTATGTATTTAAACTCCTAATTTTCCTTTCCATTTTTCCTTCCACCTCTGTGTTTCCCATACCTCAGCCACAAAACCTTGTGGACTCTATCCAGGAATACAGCTTCCATTTTTTACTTATTAGCATGCTACTCAACATTTATAACATTTATATACCTACCCTCAACCTCACGCTTTTGAATTCCTTTGCCCTCTTCTATTTTTGTCACAGCTCAAATGTTCCTGTCTACTACCTCTTTGAGGGATATAGTGTGTGACCTAAATCCCCACATGTTCTCCCAGGTGACCTAATGAGCTTACACATTAAACAGCCCATCCCTAAGAGGAGTGTAACCACAACTTGGAAGAGGAAGATGTCATTGGAGGCTCAGAGAAGTCCAGCAAGGTTCTTCAACAAAGTGGCCTCTCCAATCCTGGTGTCTGCTTGGGACTAATGAGATGAGACATTCATCCTCACAAGGCTTTTACATATGCATCTTTGATGGTGCCCCCAAAAGCATCTGAAATGCATCAGGACTTTATTTCAGTGAAGTTCACACTAAGCCAAGAGAGCCTCATTCAATTTCCTGTCTCAAATTACACTCAGCTCTGCTGTCCAACTGAATGCACTAGACAAGCTCAAGAGATGTACATCCAAAAATAACATGAGGACTGCCTATCAGATTGGCAAAGATTAAACAGATTTGTAAGGCCCAGCTGGTGGATTTATGGGGAAAATGTATATTTTTATATACTACTGTCATATATACATTGTGTTAATATATACACAAATACACAGTAGTGCATAAAAATATGTGTTATGCTTCTGAGACAATTCAGCAACAGAGTCAGAAATTTTTCATTGTATATAGTCTTTGACATAACAATTCTACTTCTAGGAATTGTTAAGAGATAGGATCTGGAGTGAGACAGACCTGGATTTGAGTCTTGACACTACCACCTTCTTCCTGACTGTATGACTTCTCTCTGTCATAGTTTTCTCATCTATAAAATTGGGGCAAAATGGCATCCTGGCAACCCTGGGAAACACATGGATATGTATATACTGTCTTTTACCAGTATAATCTTACCAGTAAGATGATAAGCTGTCTAGGACTTAGGGGGTTTCCAGGATGTGAAACTTGTAGTGCTAAATCTAGGAAGATCCTGAGCAACTGGAACAAAGTCCACATCATCTTTTTCAGGAGCTACAATTTCTTGACTAGTCAGTTCTACAAAGTATCAGAACCATTCCAAATAAGCATCTCCACCATTTATGAAGTAGCAGCTATACCCTAGGCCCTTTATATATATATCAGTGGCTCTCAAACTTGAATGTGTATCATAAATACTTGGAAGGTTCATTAAACCAGGTTTTTGGGTCCCACCCCCAGAGACGCAGTAGGTCATAGAAACACATACTAGGCATGGCCTAGATTGCAATCAGAGGCAAGAAGGTGGGAATAAGTGGGGACCCACAAAATGGAAACAGGTACACATCATAAAATTCACTACTGACAGTGGCCTCCCTAATAACACTGTTTCCTAAAATAGGGGGCCCTATTTCATCCATCCTTGCTATGTACCCCCAAATGTCCCTGGCCCAGTACTAGGTGCAGGGCATGTGCTCAACAGACATCAACAACTCTTTCCTTGGTGCTCTCTTTGAGGAGATGAGCCTTTTAAGTGTAAGCTGGGATCATGCCCCATTACCCCACTTGACTGGTTTGCTACCTAATTTCAGAACATTTATCTTGAGATCTGCTAGCACTGCCACAGGACAGGCTTTACCGAGTACCCTTTCATTCATCTATCACTCATTTATTGACCCCTATCTAGGCCCTAGACAGACCCCTGAGTGCAATCATGGGCTGCTTCAGCAGCCAGACCTGGATGCAAACCACTGCTCTCCACTAACCAGCTCTCTGTGCACTTGGGCAAATTCACTTTGGTCTCTTTCATCAGAAAAAGGGGGATGGGAATCCTATCAATTTCACAGGATGCTGGTGGGGATGAAATGAGAGGATGACAATAGCACTTTGACATAGCACCTAGTAAATGTGCCACAGATGTCAACTATCATTACTCAAGATCCCTGCCCCATAGCACTGCTATGTGACCACAGGATGTTATGTGTGGAGGGAGCCCAGGATCCTTGCAGAGTCATATTTAGCCACTTCCTAACTGGCCAGCAATTCTGGATCACAGGTGGCAGATGATTGAGACGAAGGGATGCTCAGAGCCCAAGGACCTCTGAGCTGCTCTAGGAAGAACTAAGTATCAGCTGAGGACCTACTGGGTAAGCAGAACACCTAATAATAGGCTAGGGTTAAGGCATCTGGGCACCAGAAAGCCTAGTTTCAAAAGTCAGCAATGGGGCTGTGATGAGGATCAAATAAGTTAATTCATGTAAAGCACTTAGCACAAGGCCTAGTGAGTAGCAAAAGCCTAATCACTAGTGGGACCTTGATTAAATTTGTAGGGAGTGGTCTACAGCAGTGCTATTTGTAGAGCACTAACCAGGCCCCACTGCCTCAAAACTCCTCCCTGACCCCAGATGTCATAGTGCCACACCATCATGGTTAGAAATGCACTCCTCATAGAATGGGTGGCAAATATGTAGCACTTGTTTTGAGGACTCCTCCTCCTGCATGCAGGGCAGACACACTGATGAGACTTTGTCCCACCAGCCCAGATGAGGCTTCTTTACATGGATGGTCCTCCAGGCAGTAATTGCTAGAAGAGCTCTACCACTACCTGCCCAACTTACAGGTTCTCTCTCATTTCTTTTTTCTTTCAGATTTAGTTTTATAATTAAGTTTATCTGTCACTGTTTATATTTTTATTGAAATTTTTATTAAGATCATTGTGGATACTCATGCAGATATAAAAGGATTATACAGAGATAGCTCATGTACCCTGTGCCCAGGCTCCCCCAAGGGTAACATCTTAGGAACCATAGTACAAGCAACATATTGATATGAGTACCAACTACTGCTCTTATGCACATTTCCCCAGTTTAACTTGTATTCATTTATAATGTATGTATTCAGTTCTGTGTAATTTTATCACATATGTAGTTTCATGTATCTACCACCGCAGTCAAGATACTGAGCTGTTCCTTCACCACACAGATCCCTCCTGTTACCCTTTTGCAATCACATGCACCCCCCCTTCCAGGTCCCAGACCCCATTCCTAATCCCTAGCATCCACTAATCTGTTTGCTATTTCTATACTATTGTCATTATAAGAATGCTATATAAATAAAATAATAGAGTATTAGCTTTTGGGATTGGCTCATTTTTCCCTAAAGATTT
Organism: Canis aureus; assembly: GCF_053574225.1. Classification (NCBI taxonomy): domain Eukaryota; kingdom Metazoa; phylum Chordata; class Mammalia; order Carnivora; family Canidae; genus Canis; species Canis aureus. The sequence continues at coordinate 13,694,796 of NC_135649.1, forward strand.
TACTTATTTATTTGAGAGAGAGAGAGAGAGAGAGACCACAAGTCAGGGGGAGGGGCAGAGGGAGAGGGAGAAGCAGACACCTCACTGAGCAGGGAACCTGACACAGGGCTCAACCCGGGGACCCTAAGATCATGATCTGAGCCAAAGGTAGATGCTTAACTGACTGAGCCACCCAAGTGTCCCCGGATTGACTCTTTTCACTTAGTATAATCATCCAGCAAGTCAAACAGATTGTTCCATATATCAATAATTCACTCGTATCATTGCTGGGTCATATTCCATGGTGGATTTCCCATATTAAAGAGCATCTGAGCTGTTTCCAAGTTTTTTGCTCTTATAAATAAACGGGATATGAACACTCGTGTTAACAAGTTTTTACATGAACATAAATCTTCATTTTCTGGAACAAGTGCCCAGGAGTAAAATTACTAGATCATATGGTAGCTGCATCTTCATTTTTTTTAAAAAAAGACTTTATTTATTTATTCATGAGAGAGAGAGAGAGAGAATGGCAGAGACATAGGCAGAGAAAGAAGCGGGCTCCATGCAGGGAGCCTGATGTGGGATTCGATCACAGGTCTCCAGGATCACACCCGGGGCCGAAGGCAGGCGCTAAACCGCTGAGCCACCCAGGAATCCCCTGCATCTTCATTTTTTAAAAGAAACTGCCAAGCTGCTTTCCAGAAAGGCTGTACCACTTCACATTCCCACTACATTCCCATTAGCCATGTACAAGTGATCCAGTTTCTCCATATCCTTGCCAATATTTCATGTTTTTTGCTAATTTTTATTTTTACTTTAGTCATTTTGCAATTTCCTCCTAATGACATTGAGCTAATCATGTTGGTTATCTTTTCATGTACTTATTTGCCACCTGCATATTCTCCTCAGTAAAATGACTATTCATGTCTGTGTCCAATTTTTTTTATTGAAGTATAAGTAACATATGATGTTATACTAGTTTCAGGTCCCCTCTTGCAACTACCAAGTTTTTCTCTGTATCTAAGAGTCTGTCTTTTTGTTTGTTTCCTTTGCTTTTTAGATTCCACATATAAATGAAATAATATGATATTTGTTATTGTCTGACTCATTTCATTTAGCATAATACCTTCCAAGTCCATCTATGCTATTGCAAATAGCAAGATTTTATTCATTTTTATGGCTGGGTACCACCCCATGTGATCCTATCTTTTTTTTTTAAGATTTTAAGTAATCTCTACACCCAACATGGGGCTTGAGTTCATAGCCCTGAGATCAAGAGCCACACGCTCTTCCAACTGAGCCAGCCATACACCCCTCTTTTAAAAAATTTTACGTTAAATTCCAGTATAGTTAAAATATAATGTTTTGTTGGTTTCAGGTGTACAATGTAGCGATTTAACAATTCCATACATCACCCGGTGCTCATCACAAGTATGCTCCTCAATCCTCATTCCATATCTCACCCAAACCCCCCTATACACCTTCCCTCTGGTAACCATCAGTTTGTTCTCTGTAGCTAAGAGTCTGTTTTTTCACTTGTCTCTCTCTCTCTCTCTCGTTTTGTATCTCTTTTGCTCATTTCTTTTGTTTCTTAAACTCCACATAGAGTGAAATCATATGGTATTTATCTTTCTCTGACAGACTTATTTCACTTAGCATTATACTCTCAAGCTCTGTCCATGTCGTTGCAAATGGCAAGGTTTCATTCTTTTTTGTGGTTGAGTATTATTCCATTATATCTCTATCTCTGTCTATCTATCTATCTATCTATCTATCTATCTATCTATCTATCTATCACATCTTCTTTATTCTTTTATCTATTGATGGACACTTGGGCTGCTTCGATAATTTGGTATTGTAAATAATGCAGCAATAAACATAGGGGTGCATGTGTCCTTTTGAATTAGTGTTTTATATTTTTGGGGTAAATACCCAGTAGCACGATAACTAGATAATAGTTCTATTTTTAACTTTTTGAGAAACCTCCATACTGTTTTCCACAGTGGTTGCATCAGTTTCCATTCCCACCAACAGTTCAAGAGGATTCCTTTTTCTCTACACTCTTGCCAATACTTATTCTTTTTTTAAAATTTTATTTTATTGGGCAGCCCCGGTGGCACAGCGGTTTAGCGCCGCCTTCAGCCCAGGGCATGATGCTGGAGACCCTGGATCGAGTCCCACGTCAGGCTCTCTGCATGGAGCCTGCTTCTCCCTCTGGCTGTGTCTCTGCCTCTCTCTCTCTCTCTGTTTGTCTATGAATAAATAAATAAGATCTTTAAATAAAATTTTATTTTATTAAAGATTTTATTTATTTGACAGAGAGCACAAGCACACAAGCAGGAGGAGGGGTAGGCAGAGGGAGAAGGAGAAACAGGTTCTCTGATGAACAAGGAGCCCAATGTGGGGCTCCATCCCAGGACCCTGGGATCCTGGATGCTTAACTGACTGAGCCATCAGGCGCCCCTGTGTTTTTGATTTTAGCCATTCTGACAGGTGTGAGGTGATACTTCATTGTAGTTTTGCTTTCCCTGTATTCCCTGATGATATGTGATATTCCCTGTTTTTCCCTGATGATGGATGTCTTCTTTGGAGCAACGTCTGTTTATGTCTTCTGCCCATTTTTAAATTGGATTATTTGTTTTTTGGTGTCGAGTTATGTAAGTTCTTTTTTATATTTTAGATATAACCCTTTATCAGATATGCCATTTGCAAACTTTTCTCCCATTCTGTAGGTTGCCTTTTAGTGCTGTTGACTTTTTCCTTTGACATTCAGAAGCTTTTTACTTTGATGTAATTTCAACAGTTAATTTTTGGTTTTGTTTTCCTAGCCCCAGGAGACACATCTAGAAAAATATTCCTACGGCTAGTGTCAGAGAAATTGCTGCTTATTCTTTCTTCCAGAGTTTTTATGGTTTCAGGTCTTACATTTAGGTGTTTATCCATATTCAGTTATTTTTGTGTATGGTGTAAGAGAGTGGTCCTGTTTCATTCTTCTGCATATTGCTGTCCAGATTCCCCAACATTATTTGTTGAAGAGATTGTCTTTTTCCCATTGGATATTCTTTCCTGCTTTGCCAAAGATTAATTAACCATATAATTGTGGGTCTATTTTGAGATTTTCTATTCTGCTCCATTGATCTGTGTCTATTTTGGTGCCAGTACCATACTGATTTGATTACTACACCTTGATAACACAACTTCAAGTGTGGAATTGTGATGCTTTCAGCTTTACTTTTCTCGGGACATCTCCTAAAGATCCCTGCTCTTCTAGCACATGCTCTGAGATAAGTAAATAAATCTCTTTCCTGGGTGCTCTTAGTCACTTTACATGCTCTGGGCTTTTCCCCCCTCGTAGCCTTTTTACATTCTCTTTACTGAGCTAATAATTTGCCACCTCATTTCTAGTCATCACCACCTACTACAATGTCTATGATGTCCCTAAGACCCAAATAAAATCCCACCTCTTTAATTGAGGCTTTCTCTATAATCCCTGCTGTACATGCTTCTCCCCTCTCAATTTGTAGAGTATTAGTGCCACTCATAACTATACACACACTAGTGGCTTTACATCCCTGTTATGCTATCTCTTTAAGGGGAAGGACTCAGTTTCCTATTGCCCTCTGGCTGTCCTAGAAATAAGACGTCTGATTTTTAAAGTTCTAGCTGTTAAGCCCCACTAATGTAAGACCTTGTGAAGTTAGGCCCCTCTGGTTTTAAAAGGCAAATGTTACCGGGGTTTGTCTTCCCAGTGAGGCTCCCCTGTGCCTGGGGTGCCTGTATAATTAACATATGATGTTGTACTAGTTTCAGGTCCCCTCTTGCAACTACCAGGTTTTTCTCTGTATCTAAGAGTCTGTCTTTTTGTTTGTTTCCTTTGCTTTTTAGATTCCACATATAAATGAAATAATATGATATTTGTTATTGTCTGACTCATTTCATTTAGCATAATACCTTCCAAGTCCATCTATGCTATTGCAAATAGCAAGATTTTATTCATTTTTATGGCTGGGTACCACCCCATGTGATCCTATCTTTTTTTTTAAGATTTTAAGTAATCTCTACACCCAACATGGGGCTTGAGTTCATAGCCCTGAGATCAAGAGCCACACGCTCTTCCAACTGAGCCAGCCATACACTCTTCTTTTAAAAAATTTTACGTTAAATTCCAGTATAGTTAAAATATAATGTTTTGTTGGTTTCAGGTGTACAATGTAGCGATTTAACAATTCCATACATCACCCGGTGCTCATCACAAGTATGCTCCTCAATCCTCATTCCATATCTCACCCATACCCCCCTACACCTTCCCTCTGGTAACCATAGTTTGTTCTCTGTAGCTAAGAGTCTGTTTTTTCACTTGTCTCTCTCTCTCTCTCGTTTTGTATCTCTTTTGCTCATTTCTTTTGTTTCTTAAACTCCACATAGAGTGAAATCATATGGTATTTATCTTTCTCTGACAGACTTATTTCACTTAGCATTATACTCTCAAGCTCTGTCCATGTCGTTGCAAATGGCAAGGTTTCATTCTTTTTTGTGGTTGAGTATTATTCCATTATATCTCTATCTCTGTCTATCTATCTATCTATCTATCTATCTATCTATCTATCTATCACATCTTCTTTATTCTTTTATCTATTGATGGACACTTGGGCTGCTTCGATAATTTGGTATTGTAAATAATGCAGCAATAAACATAGGGGTGCATGTGTCCTTTTGAATTAGTGTTTTATATTTTTGGGGTAAATACCCAGTAGCACGATAACTAGATAATAGTTCTATTTTTAACTTTTTGAGAAACCTCCATACTGTTTTCCACAGTGGTTGCATCAGTTGCCATTCCCACCAACAGTTCAAGAGGGTTCCTTTTTCTCTACACTCTTGCCAATACTTATTCTTTTTTTAAAATTTTATTTTATTGGGCAGCCCCGGTGGCACAGCGGTTTAGCGCCGCCTTCAGCCCAGGGCATGATGCTGGAGACCCTGGATCGAGTCCCACGTCAGGCTCTCTGCATGGAGCCTGCTTCTCCCTCTGGCTGTGTCTCTGCCTCTCTCTCTCTCTGTCTCTGTCTGTCTCTATGAATAAATAAATAAAATCTTTAAATTAAATAAAATTTTATTTTATTTAAAGATTTTATTTATTTGACAGAGAGCACATGCACACAAGCAGGAGGAGGGGTAGGCAGAGGGAGAAGGAGAAGCAGGTTCTCTGATGAACAAGGAGCCCAATGTGGGGCTCCATCCCAGGACCCTGGGATCCTGGATGCTTAACTGACTGAGCCATCAGGCGCCCCTGTGTTTTTGATTTTAGCCATTCTGACAGGTGTGAGGTGATACTTCATTGTAGTTTTGCTTTCCCTGTATTCCCTGATGATATGTGATATTCCCTGTTTTTCCCTGATGATGGATGTCTTCTTTGGAGCAATGTCTGTTTATGTCTTCTGCCCATTTTTAAATTGGATTATTTGTTTTTTGGTGTCGAGTTATGTAAGTTCTTTTTTATATTTTAGGTATAACCCTTTATCAGATATGCCATTTGCAAACTTTTCTCCCATTCTGTAGGTTGCCTTTTAGTGCTGTTGACTTTTTCCTCTGACATTCAGAAGCTTTTTACTTAGATGTAATCTCAACAGTTAGTTTTTGCTTTTGTTTTCCTAGCCCCAGGAGACACATCTAGAAAAATATTCCTACGGCTAGTGTCAGAGAAATTGCTGCTTATTCTTTCTTCCAGAGTTTTTATGGTTTCAGGTCTTACATTTAGGTGTTTATCCATATTCAGTTATTTTTGTGTATGGTGTAAGAGAGTGGTCCTGTTTCATTCTCTGCATATTGCTGTCCAGATTCCCCAACACCATTTGTTGAAGAGATTGTCTTTTTCCCATTGGATATTCTTTCCTGCTTTGCCAAAGATTAATTAATCATATAATTGTGGGTCTATTTTGAGATTTTCTATTCTGCTCCATTGATCTGTGTCTATTTTGGTGCCAGTACCATACTGATTTGATTACTACACCTTGATAACACAACTGCAAGTGTGGAATTGTGATGCTTTCAGCTTTACTTTTCTCGGGACATCTCCTAAAGATCCCTGCTCTTCTAGCACATGCTCTGAGATAAGTAAATAAATCTCTTTCCTGGGTGCTCTTAGTCACTTTACATGCTCTGGGCTTTTCCCCCCTCGTAGCCTTTTTACATTCTCTTTACTGAGCTAATAATTTGCCACCTCATTTCTAGTCATCACCACCTACTACAATGTCTATGATGTCCCTAAGACCCAAATAAAATCCCACCTCTTTAATTGAGGCTTTCTCTATAATCCCTGCTGTACATGCTTCTCCCCTCTCAATTTGTAGAGTATTAGTGCCACTCATAACTATACACACACTAGTGGCTTTACATCCCTGTTATGCTATCTCTTTAAGGGGAAGGACTCAGTTTCCTATTGCCCTCTGGCTGTCCTAGAAATAAGACGTCTGATTTTTAAAGTTCTAGCTGTTAAGCCCCACTAATGTAAGACCTTGTGAAGTTAGGCCCCTCTGGTTTTAAAAGGCAAATGTTACCGGGGTTTGTCTTCCCAGTGAGGCTCCCCTGTGCCTGGGGTGCCTGTATAATTAACATATGATGTTATACTAGTTTCCTGTCCCCTCTTGCAACTACCAAGTTTTTCTCTGTATCTAAGAGTCTGTCTTTTTGTTTGTTTCCTTTGCTTTTTAGATTCCACATATAAATGAAATAATATGATATTTGTTATTGTCTGACTCATTTCATTTAGCATAATACCTTCCAAGTCCATCTATGCTAATGCAAATAGCAAGATTTTATTCATTTTTATGGCTGGGTACCACCCCATGTGATCCTATCTTTTTTTTTAAGATTTTAAGTAATCTCTACACCCAACATGGGGCTTGAGTTCATAGCCCTGAGATCAAGAGCCACACGCTCTTCCAACTGAGCCAGCCATACACCCCTCTTTTAAAAAATTTTACGTTAAATTCCAGTATAGTTAAAATATAATGTTTTGTTGGTTTCAGGTGTACAATGTAGCGATTTAACAATTCCATACATCACCCGGTGCTCATCACAAGTATGCTCCTCAATCCTCATTCCATATCTCACCCAAACCCCCCTATACACCTTCCCTCTGGTAACCATCAGTTTGTTCTCTGTAGCTAAGAGTCTGTTTTTTCACTTGTCTCTCTCTCTCTCTCTCGTTTTGTATCTCTTTTGCTCATTTCTTTTGTTTCTTAAACTCCACATAGAGTGAAATCATATGGTATTTATCTTTCTCTGACAGACTTATTTCACTTAGCATTATACTCTCAAGCTCTGTCCATGTCGTTGCAAATGGCAAGGTTTCATTCTTTTTTGTGGTTGAGTATTATTCCATTATATCTCTATCTCTGTCTATCTATCTATCTATCTATCTATCTATCTATCTATCTATCTATCACATCTTCTTTATTCTTTTATCTATTGATGGACACTTGGGCTGCTTCGATAATTTGGTATTGTAAATAATGCAGCAATAAACATAGGGGTGCATGTGTCCTTTTGAATTAGTGTTTTATATTTTTGGGGTAAATACCCAGTAGCACGATAACTAGATAATAGTTCTATTTTTAACTTTTTGAGAAACCTCCATACTGTTTTCCACAGTGGTTGCATCAGTTGCCATTCCCACCAACAGTTCAAGAGGGTTCCATTTCCTCTACACTCTTGCCAATACTTATTCTTTTTTAAAAATTTTATTTTATTGGGTAGCCCTGGTGGCACAGCGGTTTAGCGCCGCCTTCAGCCCAGGGCATGATGCTGGAGACCCTGGATCGAGTCCCACGTCAGGCTCTCTGCATGGAGCCTGCTTCTCCCTCTGGCTGTGTCTTTGCCTCTCTCTCTCTCTCTGTTTGTCTATGAATAAATAAATAAGATCTTTAAATAAAATTTTATTTTATTAAAGATTTTATTTATTTGACAGAGAGCACATGCACACAAGCAGGAGGAGGGGTAGGCAGAGGGAGAAGGAGAAGCAGGTTCTCTGATGAGCAAGGAGCCCAATGTGGGGCTCCATCCCAGGACCCTGGGATCCTGGATGCTTAACTGACTGAGCCATCAGGCGCCCCTGTGTTTTTGATTTTAGCCATTCTGACAGGTGTGAGGTGATACTTCATTGTAGTTTTGCTTTCCCTGTATTCCCTGATGATATGTGATATTCCCTGTTTTTCCCTGATGATGGATGTCTTCTTTGGAGCAACGTCTGTTTATGTCTTCTGCCCATTTTTAAATTGGATTATTTGTTTTTTGGTGTCGAGTTATGTAAGTTCTTTTTTATATTTTAGATATAACCCTTTATCAGATATGCCATTTGCAAACTTTTCTCCCATTCTGTAGGTTGCCTTTTAGTGCTGTTGACTTTTTCCTTTGACATTCAGAAGCTTTTTACTTTGATGTAATTTCAACAGTTAATTTTTGGTTTTGTTTTCCTAGCCCCAGGAGACACATCTAGAAAATGTTCCTACGGCTAGTGTCAGAGAAATTGCTGCTTATTCTTTCTTCCAGAGTTTTTATGGTTTCAGGTCTTACATTTAGGTGTTTATCCATTTTCAGTTATTTTTGTGTATGGTGTAAGAGAGTGGTCCTGTTTCATTCTTCTGCATATTGCTGTCCAGATTCCCCAACACCATTTGTTGAAGAGATTGTCTTTTTCCCATTGGATATTCTTTCCTGCTTTGCCAAAGATTAATTAACCATATAATTGTGGGTCTATTTTGAGATTTTCTATTCTGCTCCATTGATCTGTGTCTATTTTGGTGCCAGTACCATACTGATTTGATTACTACACCTTGATAACACAACTGCAAGTGTGGAATTGTGATGCTTTCAGCTTTACTTTTCTCGGGACATCTCCTAAAGATCCCTGCTCTTCTAGCACATGCTCTGAGATAAGTAAATAAATCTCTTTCCTGGGTGCTCTTAGTCACTTTACATGCTTTGGGCTTTTCCCCCCTCGTAGCCTTTTTACATTCTCTTTACTGAGCTAATAATTTGCCACCTCATTTCTAGTCATCACCACCTACTACAATGTCTATGATGTCCCTAAGACCCATATAAAATCCCACCTCTTTAATTGAGGCTTTCTCTATAATCCCTGCTGTACATGTTTCTCCCCTCTCAATTTGTAGAGTATTAGTGCCACTCATAACTATACACACACTAGTGGCTTTACATCCCTGTTATGCTATCTCTTTAAGGGGAAGGACTCAGTTTCCTATTGCCCTCTGGCTGTCCTAGAAATAAGACGTCTGATTTTTAAAGTTCTAGCTGTTAAGCCCCACTAATGTAAGACCTTGTGAAGTTAGGCCCCTCTGGTTTTAAAAGGCAAATGTTACCAGGGTTTGTCTTCCCAGTGTGGCTCCCCTGTGCCTGGGGTGCCTTTATAGTGTCTGCTACTCTCCCTCTCTGTGCCCTCTGCATCCCTTCCTCCTACAGACAGATCTGCATTGTCAGTTTGACTCAACCATGTTTCCGCCCTTCCTACCCTCTTCACTGTGGCCTCTTCTCTATATTTAGCAGTGGAGAGTCTGTTCTGCCAGTCTCTAGGTCATTTTCTGGATTACTTCCACTAATGTGGGTGTTATCTAGGTGTTTCCATGGGACAAGGTGAGCCTAGCATCCTCCTACTCGGCCATCTTCCCGGGAAGTTGATATTTATTTCTATTTTTAAATTTTTGAGGAACCTCTGTACTGTTTGCAACAGTGACTACACCAGTTTATACTCCCACCACCAGTGCATGATGGTTCCTTTTTCTCCACATCCTTGCTATGTCTTCTGTCCAATTTCTGATTGAATATTTGCTTTTACTATCTTGTGAATTCATACTCCCTTGTCTGATATATATTTTGCAAATGTTTTCTCCCAGACTGTAGACTGTCTTTTCATTCTCTTTGCTTGGACTTCTGCAGGATAAATGTTTGGATTTTAATGAGGTCCAATTTATAAATTTTTCCCTTTATGGAAGATGCTTTTGGCTCTGTGGTTTCAGATAAGGCACAGTTGTTCTGTCCTTTATTCTGCAGGTCAGCTAACTTAGAGGTTTTGTGGGTTGGGATCAACACCTAATTATTACATACCAAACCTGTGCCAAACATTACATCATTTAATCCTTCCAACAACCCTATGAGATAGATGCCATTACTATCTGCATTTTATAGATGATGAAACTGAGACACAGAGAGACCTGGGGATTTGCCCAAGATTCCACAAGTAGGAAGTGGAAAAGCTGGCAAAAAATCTCAGTCTGTTTTTGCTTCCGAAGCACCTGACTTTATCATCATTTCAGGTTTCCAGCACACTACACAAAATTTGACTTGTGGTGTACAGCGTGTTTATAAATCTGACTTCAGGGATCCCTGGGTGGCGCAGCGGTTTGGCGCCTGCCTTTGGCCCAGGGCGCGATCCTGGAGACCCGGGATCGAATCCCCACATCGGGCTCCCGGTGCATGGAGCCTGCTTCTCCCTCTGCCTGTGTCTCTGCCTCTCTCTCTCTCTCTGTGACTATCATAAAATAAAAATAAATTAAAAAAAATATATAAATCTGACTTCAGACATAATCATGTACCCAATGCATGTTCCCATCCAAATAGGAACTTTCTTGTTAGAAGGAAAAAAAAAAAAAAAAAACAGGGAACAACAACTGATGAAAAAGCAGAAGCATTCCCTTTCCCCCAGTTTTTGCTGTGCTCACCACCAAGTCCCTCATGCTTATAATCTAAATTCTGTACACCCAGTGTGCCCCCTGCCCTCAGGCCAACATGAGTCTTGTGGCTTGGTGGCAGTGGATTTCCTGGGCCACTGCTGGGCCCATGCATATCAATCTTCAAGAAGCCCTCCAAACTAGCTCCAAGCTTTACTGAATTTGTCTAGGTTCCTGGCTTCAAATTCCCACTGCATCCATGTAGGCAGTGGAGTCTCATTCCCAGTAATGGCTCTTAAGGTCTATGCTGCGCCCAATGAATCCTCCTGCCCCTCTATGGCTCCAATAGACTTCTCACCAGCTCTGCTGATCATGCAGACAGCTGCCTGCCTACATTTGTCTCTTCCCTTTCCTTCTCTTTCTGGCCTGTGGGTTTGGGTTAAAAACTCATTTTGGATTTAGGCTCCTGGGCAAAGGACCTTCACTTTCCTTTGTTTTTTGATGCATAGGTTTTGAGTACTTTCCAAAGACCTAGCTTATCTCTAAGAAATTGAATCTTACATTCTTGTCTCCTTCAGTAGCTTCTCTCTTCTGATGCCATGGCCCAAATTTTATTTCCAGATCTTTTCTTGAAAGCTATTTGTTTCATTTGTTCATTTGTCATTCATTCATTCATTTAACATATTCTTCCTGAGACCCCATTCTTTGCTAAGCACTGTGCTAGGCACTGGGGATACAGCATATAACAAGGCGGACACAGATCCTGGTGTCCTAACACTGCACTTTTTCTGAGAAAAACTAATATTAAAAAAATTAACAGGAGTGCCTGGATGGCTCAGTCAGTTAAGCAGCTGACCTCAGCTCAGGTCATGATCTCGGGGCCCAGGGACTGAGCCCTGCATCAGGCTCCCTGCTCAGCCCAGAGTCTGCTTCTTCCTCTCCCTCTACCCTCCCTCCTGTTCTTGCTTTTTCTATCTCATAAATAAATAAATAAATAAATAAATAAATAAATAAATAAAAGCTAAAAAAGTTATTACAGAAATCATTATTGGCTCCAGTCTGCACCCCTGGGTTTTTCTCCTACTTCCATGCTCAAACTTTATGCTATAGTGAAACTGGATTAACCACCTTTTCCTAAACATGCTTTAGGCTTTCCCCCCTCGTAGCCTTTTTACATTCTCTTTACTCAGCTAATAATTTGCCACCTTATTTCTAGTCATCACCACCTACTACAATGTCTATGATGTCCTTAAGTCCCAAATAAAATCCCGCCTCTTTAATTGAGGCTTTCTCCATAATCCCTGCTGTACATGTTTCTCCCCCTCTCATTTTGTAGAGTATTAGTGCCACTCATAACTATACACACACTAGTGACTTTACATCCTAGTTATTTTCATACCCATACCCACATGAAAGACAGTAGAATCCTGAAAGTAGGCTTTACTTCTGACATGCCTCATGCCCCTTGCATACATCACAATGTCTTCAACGTAGCAGGCATGAAATGTTTGCTCAGTGGGAGAATGGCTTACCTAGAGCTGTTTGTTTAATTTAACAAATACTTGGGTAGCAGTTACTATGCCCTGGGCACTGTTGTTCACTTAGGTGGCATTTACCGGGTGTCAGACACTGTTCCAATGTCTTGAGAGACATTACCTCCCTGGATTCTGGCAAGAACCCTAAGAGGTAGGTACTACTATGAGCCACATTTGACAGATAAGGAAAGTGAGACTCAGTGAGACTCAACATGTTGCCCAAACCTAAAGTATCCCACCTGGTATATGTCAGAGCCAGGATTTAAACCCAGGCAAACTGCCTCAGGCCTGACCTCTGAACAAGGCCTGGGATGATGTGCCTGCTGTGGGATCTGCAGGAGAGCAAATATGGAAGCCAGATCCAGAGCCATTTCCCCAGCCATGTTCTTCATAGGAATTATTCTTCAAAGGGGTGCTGAGGCAAACTAAATTATAAAAGCGCTTTATTGAACAGTCTTTCTTAAGCCTTTCTGAAGGGCAGAACTACCCCAGCCCTCTATCAGTGGCCCAACTTTTATTTTCATTACCACCATCCCTACCCCAAGGAGTATTTTCAGATATTTTCCCCCCAATTGCTCCCTCATGAAATGTTAATAGCACTAATACACTGTATATCTGTTAATGTGCTGTATATATATCTGTGCTCTAACACATAAAGTGACTTTTTTCAACACCCAAGAACCAATGTTCTCCTCTTTTGGGTACAATATTGCCTTGTTAACAATCCCTGCTCAGTGACTAGTCTATGAGAGGGTAAGCAGGATTCTCACTCCTGTTTGACCTTGTGGAGCAAGATTTTCAGGATCACTTCAGTAAAGTAACATGAATTTGCAACATTCCTTAGACCTAATAATAACTATGGTAATAACCACAATAACAACAATCTTGTGATGGATGTTGGAGAAAGAAAATGATTCAATCCCAGTCTCAGGTTCTGAGAGAGTAAGTTAATCACAGGTAAAATATGTTTCTTAACAATTCTCAAAACCTCAGTTTCCCCATCTGTTAACAGGGGTAAAAAGTCTTAAGTACTCACTTTAAGGAGCTTTTGTGAGACCATGAAGGTCTAAACTCTGCAAATTATTAGACAGTATGCAAAGATAGGTGGCAAAGTTATAGCCACCTAAAGGAAAATGAGCTCAACTCTTTTGAAGACTAAATTGGGAAGTCATTTTTACTTCATGTGAACTTTTAATAATAAATGCTTCAATGTCTGCCTGAATACTGGATCCTTCCTACAATAAATGCATCCTCTGCCTAGATGGGATTCTCTAACTGTAGCCACAGGAATAAAACTCACATAATTGAAAGTTAAGTAGGGTCTCTTCCTTGTTGTCCGTCTATAGAATGTCAATTTTTCAGATGGGTAAATATATTACATGAAAATGAAATGTTTTGTTCAGCTTTTCCCAAATACTCTCAGAGTCCTACCCCACTAGGTGTGGCTAGGAAGTTGTATCTTTTTTTAGGTTTATTTGTTGTTGTTGTTGTTGTTGTTGTTGTTATTGTTTTTAATAATCTCTACATCCGATGTGGGGATTTAACTCACTACCCTGAGATAAAGAGTCATGTGCTCTTCCAACTGAGCCAACCAACTTCTAGGCACCCCAGGAAGTTGTATTTTTAATAGGCTCCCCAGGTGAGCTTCAATGATCTGCAGTGTTAGAAAACTACTTTCACCAATTCCCTGGCCTTCCAAGCCTTGCCTTCACTTTTTATTATCAATTAATTTGTTCCTTCATTTATTTTATCAACTTTCTGGAGTGAGTCCCATGTGCTAGAACCTATACGGGTACATTAGAATACCATTAGAGTAGGCCCCTCCTCTAATGGAGCTTGAATTCTAGTAGGGAAGACTTACACTGAGCAAGTCATTGCAAGGCAAAGTGGGCTACAAGAAGGGAAGTCCTGAATCTGAGGTGAGGCTGGAGAGGTAAGTGAGAGGCTGGTGAGAGCTTGGAAGAAATGTTAAGGATTTTGGAGGCTATTGTAACGGTGTTAAAAAGTAGAGTGATATGATCAGATTTACATTTTAATAACTGACATTTTATTGAGCCTTTGCAATGGGCCAGGCCATGTTGCAAGCACTTTACATGCATTAATTCATTGAATCCTCACAACAACGCCATGAATTGAATACTCTTTTCCCTACTTACAGATGAGGAAAATGAGGCACACAGAATTAAGTCATTTACACAGTCACATGCTTCCTAGTGCAGAATGGCATGGAAGAGCAAGAAGAGCTGGAAGCAGACCAGTTAGGAAGCTGTGGCAGGTATCCAGGTGAGAGATACTAGTGGTAATAAAGGTAGAAATGTATAAATTTGAGAAATGCTTAGGCTCAAAACCAGTGGTTTCTAACCCTGGCTGCACATTGAATCACCTGGGGAGTTTTAAAGAATACAAATGTCTGGATCCCACTCTGAGATTAGGATTATATTGGTGTGGGCACCAGAATTTTTAAAAGCTTCTCAGATATTCTATTATGGAGGCAAAGTTAAGAACCACTAGTACTTCCAAGACTTTAAGGTGAAGAAAAATAAATTTAAAATATTTTTCCAAACTTATTGAAATATAATTGACACATAACTTTGTATAAGTTTAAGGTGTACAAATGTGATGATTTAGTTTATGTATATATTGTGAAATGATGAACATAATAAGGCTAGTAAACACAACTTTTTACCTCCCATAGTTATTTTTTTTCTTTCTCCATCTGGCTTATTTCACTTAGCATAATGCCCTCCAAGTTCATCCAAGTTGTCACAAATGGCAGGATTTCCTTCTTTTTTATGGCAGGGTAATATTTTATATATAAAAACAGACTAGAAACAACCTGTCAATAGACAATTGACACGAGGAATACAAAGGAAAATCCAGAGAAATATGAGCAAATCCAGAATTGTATGTTGTGGTGGAAGACCAGGGAAGGAAATTTTGAGGAGGACTTGATTAATAATGTTGAATGCTGCTGAAAATTCAAGTAAGGGAGAGCTTGGAAGTTTCTATTAACTTTCACAAGAGAGATCATTGGTAAGAGCAGTTTCTTGACGGTGGTTGGTGGAGTGAGCAAAGAGAAGACTGTGATTGATGGAGGGGTGAGTGTTAATGGGAAAGGGTGGAAAATGTTTTAAAATAAGCTTAGCTGTGGGGGACCTGGATGGCTCAGTCAGCTGGGCATCTGACTCTTGGTTTTAGCTCAGGTCATGATCTCATGGGACGTGATCTCATGGGATAGGTTCAGTGCACAGCAGAGAGTCTTCTTGGGGATTCCCTCTCTCTGCCCCTTTCCCTACTCTCTCTCTCTCCCTCTCTCTCTCTCTCTCTGATAAATAAATACATCTTTTTAAAAGATTTTCTTTATTTATTCATGAGAGACACAGAAAGAGAGAGAGAGAGGCAGAGACACAGGCAGAGGGAGAAGCAGGCTCCATGCCGGCAGCCCGATGTGGGACTTGACCCCAGGTCTCCAGGATCAGGCCCTGGGCTAAAGGCAGCTAAACCACTGAGTCACCTGGGCTGCCCAAATACATCTTTTAAAAAAATAAGTTTAAAAAAAATAAATAAATAAAAATAAATAAATAAATAAATAAATAAATAAATAAAATAAAAAAATAAGTTTAGCTGTGAAAGTTAACAGAGAAATGAGGCAATAGTCTGGTAGAGAGACATGTGACTAAAGATATTTTTTAAAGATGGGTGCATGTTTAAAAGACGATGGGGCGGGGGGGCGCCTGGGTGGCTCAGTTGGCTAAGTGTCTGCCTTCAGCTCAGGTCATGGTTCTGAGGTCCTGGGATCAAGCTCTGTGTCAGGCTAACTGCTCAGTAGGGCATCTGTTTCTCCCTCTCCCTCTGTGCTCTCTAAATAAATACAATCTTTAAAAAAACTAAAAAAAAAAGACATTTTTAAACAAATAAATAGATAAATACTGATGGGAAGAAGGTGATAAGAAGAGATTTTAGATAGAGGAAGAAATAAGATGTCTACGGCCATACCACCCTGAACGTGCCCGATCTCGTCTGATCTCGGAGGAAGAAATAAGATGCCAGAAAATGAAGGAGGGGGGAAATAGATCATGGCAAAAAGATAACACATCATCCTCACATGGGAAAAGGATGCAGTCAAGATTATAAATATGGCTGTAGAGACTTAAAGAGAGTTGTATCTGATGGCTTCTATTTTCTGTGAGGAGAGAGAGATGAGTTATCACTTGAGAGTGAAGATAAAGGTGAATAGTAGGGTCAGACATTTGAGGAAAGCGGAAAAGATTTAAAATAGTTATTGTTCAGAGTGGGAAATGGGTGAATTGCTAAGCCAGATTTGAAGACCCACTTGAGATGACTAATCATGAATTTACAGTGGGATGAATTTACCTTGTTGTGTGACTTTTTCTGTCAGTGCTCAGCCAATCCAGGAAGGGTATAAAGAAAGTGGGTAATTTAATTGACTTCATACAGGTTCTGGAATTTCCTAGATAGTAGGGTGAGCTGAATGAGCTTCCCTCCCACACCCCACCTCTCCTGGCACAAAATGTAAGGAGGCACTAATTCTCAGGGTCATGCAAGTGTACAATTGGCACCTGACATTGTGTGCCTCCTTACATTTTTGGGTGGTGGGGAAGAAGAGGTAGCAGGAAAGGCTCATTAACCTCACCCGAGGCCCACCCCTGCACAAACAAGTTTGATATATTGGCAATAGTGTCATGAAGAATTTTGACAAGAGAGTAATTATGGTAATGGACCATATTATGTAAAATGGATGGAGAGGAAAGTAAAAATGGGAGAAAGTAGGAAAATGAGGCAGTGGATAAAATTGAGTAAACTGAAAAGGTAGGAAGTTGTAGCCAGAGAGGAAGGTCTGAAGTTGTGGTCCTCTAGGTGGAAGAAATTTCGGGTCCTGAAAAGTTGCAAAATGAGATGGGAGATGTGGGTGGCTGAGACGGAGGTAAAAGAGCTTCAAGATCAAGGTGTTGGGTAGGTTGTTCTTATGGCTGTTGAGTTCAGCAACAATGTAAGGTAAGATTGGGGTTAGAGGGAAAGAAAAGGCCTACTGCTAAAGTCATTGGTGACCACAGATGAGTATCTAGGAGACCAGTAGATGGCAGCAACAAGGAAGGTTAATGAGAGGTTAAACTGATTGGCTTATGTCTCAAAAGGAGCAAGGATTTCTGTTTTTTGTTATTGTTATTTGTTGTTTTTATTTATGAGTGGGGGGAGGAGCAAGAGGCTGAACGTGGCTTTGGAGAGTGAAGAACAAACTGGCCCTGCTGTTCCATGAAATATGGGAACACTACTACCCACAGCCAGCTCAAGGTATAGCTGGGGTGATGGTCTCTGAAGAGCCAGGTTTCTTTTTTATTTTTGTTTTTTTTTTTTGTTTTTGTTTTTGTTTTTGTTTTTGTTTTAATTTTTATTTATTTATGATAGTTACAGAGAGAGAGAGAGAGAGGCAGAGACACAGGCAGAGGGAGAAGCAGGCTCCATGCACCGGGAGCCCGACGTGGGATTCGATCCCGGGTCTCCAGGATCGCGCCCTGGGCCAAAGGCAGGCGCCAAACCACTGCGCCACCCAGGGATCCCTTTATTTTTGTTTTAAGTAGGCTCCATGCCCAGCATGGAGCCCAATGCAGGCCTTGGACTCATGACCCTGAGATCAAGACCTGAGCGGAGATCAAGAATTGGACACTTAACCAACTGAGCCATCCAGGTGCCCCAGAACCAAGTCTCATTTAAGGCTAAGTCATGAAGTGACTTGTGAAAGGGTTGAATTTGGAGGTGAATTTGTTAAATAGGTGATGTAAATTATAGAGACTTGAAGGAGCAGATTGAGGCATGTTAAAATTAGCTGTTCACAGGATTAAGGAGACAATAAGTCACAAAGAGTCCCATAAAGGTTGGTGGGCACCCAGGACAGGACTCTAAGAATTCTATTTTGGCCGGTACATGACATCCTGAAGCTACCACACAAGGCTCAGACTTTTTTTTTTTTGTTTTTTCTTTTTTTTCACTGTCCTCAGGACTGGGATAGCAGTCAGTGATGATAGGGAAAATCTTACTGTGACTTTCATTTCCTTGATACCTTCCTTCAGTCCACCTGATAATAAAAATGAAAATAATAGTCATAGTAATAATAATTATAAATTTAAAAAATACCAAATACCTACTGTGTGTCACTGTTCTGGGTGCTAGAAACAGTCTATATATGACAAAGTTCTTGACCTCACAGAACTTAGATTCTATTAAATAATCAGGCCATGAATAAAGAACAAAAAATATGTATATAAGTTTATGGAGCTGTGTTATGAAAAGAATTTAAGTGGTGTAAATGCAAAGACAGTGATGATGATATATGTGTGAAGAGCTATATTAGTGAAGGTATCAAAGGAGGCTCTTTTGAAGAAGACCTGAATGATAATAAGGAGCCAGCCATATGAAGATAGAAAGAAAGCACAATTTGGATCAAGAAAAAAGTAAATGCAAAGGCTCCATGGGACGGAAGGGGTTTGAGATGTTTGAGGAAAAAGGTCATATGGCTGAGAAGAGCTTCCTAACTCCCAAGGCCTTGAAGCATCCCTTTTAACAACCTGTTGCTAAAGATGAGTTTGAAGGGTCTCCATGGTCTATTTGTGTAAGGGCCTCAGTGTCCCACAGCTGGTCCAAGAAAATGATGCTCTGTAGAAGCAGCAGGCTACTCTTGGGAATAGTAGAGGCACTGAGGAATCATTGCCACCTGTTGGAGTGGGAATGAACTTGCTTGGTAGGTCCACTATCTTGGTCCCAGATCTATTGTACAATCACAGTGGAGATAGGGATATGCTTTTGCCCCTTTCATATCTGAAAGCAGTTCATCAAAATCCAAGACTCTTGGCTTGAGGCTATTACATGAGGTTGGATTTACAGAGGTATCAACAATGTAGCTGGCAGAAAAGTGGCATGAAATAGAGGATTTAAGTTTTTCATAAGAAAGTTGTATCATAGAACTCAAGCCAGGAGAGGCTAAAAACTAAAAGGAAACAATGACAATGTGTTATAGAATAGCACAACTTATGGAATGCTAGATACACATCCATCTTAATGGTTCCTTTAACTGGGTTGCCTCTGTGAATCTGAGCTGGGTCCATGGAATTGCCTTGAGTACCTAAGTCTATCATTATTTTAGTCCAGAGGCCTACACCTAGAGCTTTAAATGGATAAGAAACACTCTAAAGTGAGGACCAGGTTGCAGTATGGAGTGGAACTCAGCAAATGCCCTGGCACACCCATGAGCCTAAATTGACTAATAAAGTTGCTTTCTTTAATTGTACATTAATTCAGCCACTTGGCCTAGAAATTCACATAGTTATGGAGGATGGTAGATATCGAGGCCAGACACAATAGCTATGCAAATATGTAAGATATATTGGGAGATCACTCTGGAAATGCCTGGGTTTCTGAAACTCAGGTCAGTTTAGTATACAACATGGAATCCCCCCACAACCACCTGAGATCTTCCTGAAAATTTCTGTGAGGCTAGATCATTCAACTCAAACTCCTGGGAAGGTATGTATTCTTTAGAGCACAACAATGCTTTTGTGCAGGTAAATGTAGGAAAACAGTAGCTAACTACCTTAGCAGGGCAGGAAGAGAGGCCTGAGGGGATGTTGGTACCTAGGCTCCATCAGAATTTTTAATTTTTAATGACACCTCACCACAAACAACCAAGACCACAATAATCATTTAATGGCTATTGCAGTTGCCCTCCACAACTCAGAGGATATCTCCACGTTCTGCCCCCCACCCACCTGTTTTAACCCTCCTTTTCTTATCTGGTTTTCTTTGTTTTGATCCCATAGGCTCATATGCAGATTCTCCCTCTCTGCCCAGCCTGTCTGAATTGATGCCTCATTTGGATGATTGACCTTGAGTTGGCATCTTCCCAGGAGATTGTCTCTCAACTTGGCTGTCCTAGCACTACCCACTAGTTCTAGGCAGTTCTAGGGCAAATATTGCTCCCCCTATGCCTATCCAAGGCCCCCACATACCAAAGCTCAGGGATTCCACTTTTTTGAGGGGTTTTGAATAATTATAGTGCTTATTAAAATTATATGTTTACATGTTGGCCTCTTTCAACTTGCCTGTGAGCCCATAAAGGGCAATAGACCTAGAAGCTAAGATCCGCTTCCCCATCTATGAAAATAGAAATAGAAATATCTTCCTTGACTACCCTATAGAGTTCTTCTGAGAATAAAAGGAGAAAAAAGACAAGGTGTAAGTGTAAAGCATCATAAAAATATGTTGTTGTCATCTAAACTCTACTAATAGGGTCTTGAACTCTCTATAATCTGGCTCCCTCCACCTCTCCAAACTCAAGCTCTAGCCAGTCCCATCTCCTTCTATATCCAGCAAGCTTATCCAGGCATTTGGGGGCCATTACTGGCTAGGAGAAACAGCTGGTACTGACCAGGAAATCTGTCATTGTTAAGAACTTTGTAACAACCACACCCATCTTACTCTACCATTTAAATGCAGATAGTGCAAAGGTACAAAAGAAAGCAGGAGTAAGAAGGCTGAGGAACCCCCTGTGACTCAGCCAGGATGCTTGCCACTCACATTTCCTGCCTTCCTCATCAGCAAGCCTTGACTTTGAACCACCAAAGAGGTACCCCATTGTTGGGCAGCCACTTTATTGCACACAAGGCATGCACAACTCATTCCTACTTCCTGGTCTTTGCTTACACCAAGCTCCCTCCTTGGAATATACTCCTCTTGCCCTTTACTTTGTTAGATTCCCCTCATCTTTGAGGCTCCAACTCCATGTCCTTCAGGAAGCCTTCCCAGAATGCTCTTTTATCATAATTCACCCCCTCCCTCTGACTCCCTGCAGCACTTAGAATCTGCACCTCAACAATTCAGCATCTACATTTAGTCCCACATCATGTATCTCTCTCTAAATGTTTTGGGCTGGTGAGGCCTGTTTCCTTGACTTCTCTAACTTTTGCTGTGATCTCTAGCCAAATCCTGGGTACACAGTAAGAACTCGATAAATTCTTGCTGTGGAAGAATATATTTAAAGGCTAATGAAAAATAAATAAATAAAGGCTAATGAAAGGGGAAATTGGTAAAGTCAAAGATAGACCTTATCCACCTCTCAATTTTGCCTCTGGCTGCCCTTTGACGGGCAACTCCACAGATGAAGCTCTTTGGTTACATACAATCAGATGGCATACTGCATAAGAGATTAGAGTTGAAACTGATTTGGTATGGGAAAAAGTTTGTAGTTTTAGTAATATCTGATCTCAGGAAAAAATTATAATGGCCTGCCTGAAATTAAATATGATATGCGATTTTGCTATTAGGTGGATAGTTTATTTTTCTCCTAAAGAACTGAAAACATTTTATGTCCTCATTACGGTTTCACTTAACATTTTATGAGTGTCTGCTCCATGCTAGGCCAAGCACTGGACCCTGTGGACAAGAAGATGAAAGAAATCCAGCATCTGCCCTGAAGGATCTCAGCAGCTGGGGGTATCAGGCATGTAAATAATCACTTAAGTCCAATGAAGGATAGAGGCCTGGACAGTGTCACAGCTTCATAGAGGAGATAACAAACGAAAAAACTTACTGAAAGTCCTATCAGCAGGACACTTGGGTGGCTCAGTAGGTTGGGCATCCAGCTCTTAGTTTGCATTCAGGTCTCATGGATGAAGGGACTGAGCCCTGAGTAGGGTTCCTTGCTCTATGGGGAGTCTGCTTGGAGATTCTCTCCCTCTGTTTCTCCTCCTGTCATGCATGCTTGTGTACCCACTCTCTCTCATAAATAAATAAATCTTTTTTAAAAAAGAAAGAAAGTCCTATAAGCTATTGGCCCATAGTGAATTTTTAAATATTATAAAATATGGGGGTGCCTGGCTGGCTCAGTTGGTGGGGCATGTGACTCTTGATCTCAGGGTTATGAGTTTAAGCCCCACCTTGGGTGTAGAGATTACTTAAAACAATAAAATCTTTTTAAAAATATGATAAAACATGATAATTTACCTCCCTGTCTATATCTATCTAGTGGACCACATTTTAGGGGTTAAAAAAAATCTAGACAGTTTAAACTAAAGGAGTTTTTCTGACTATCGGATCATGTAGTCTTTAGTGAAGTAAATAATGATTTATTTATCATCATGAAGCAAATGCAATGCCCTAATTGCCAGTCTGATAACTAGTACACTTGGAAAATAAATTGCAGTTGAACTTGCACCCCCAAGAATTATTTTCCTTGAAAGAAAGTACTAGAACTTTCTAGTAGGAGTCCACATATATCTCAGTTCTGCAGATGCATAAATCCTAAAAATATGCCAGAACTTCATATTGATATGCTTGGAGGGAAAAAAAATTGACAGTTCCTCAAATACAGGTCTTAGGCATCCATAAGAAGTTGTGCTCAGGAGCACTTGGTTGGCTTAGTCAGTCAAGTATCTGCCTTCTGATCAGGTCATGATTATGGGGTCCTGGGATTGAGCCCCACGTTGGGCTCACTGCTCAGCAGGGCATCCGTGTCTCCCTCTCCCTCTACCCATCCACCCCCATTAGTGCTCTTTCTCTCTCTCTCTCAAACAAATAAAATGTTTTTTTTAAAAAGCCACTTTGGGGGCAGCCCGAGTGGCTCAGCAGTTTAGCACTGCCTTCAGCTCAGGGCCTGATCCTGGAGACCCGGGATCGAGTCCCACATCGGGCTCCCTGCATGGAGCCTGCTTCTCCCTCTGCCTGTGTCTCTGCCTCTCTCTCTCTCTCTCTCTCTCTCTCTGTCTCTCTCTCTGTGTGTGTCTCTCATGAATAAATAAATAAAATCTTAAAAAAAAAAGCCACCTTGGTGGCTCAATGGTTGAGCATCTGCCTTTAGCTCAGGTTGTGATCCTGGGGTCCTGGGATCGAGTCCCCCATTGGGCTCCCCACAGGGAGCCTGCTTCTCCCTCTGCCTATGTCTCTACCTCTCTCTGTGTCTCTCATGAATAAATAATAATTTTTAAAATATAAATTTTTATATAGTTCCAGATATCCGTGGCCAAACACTGCCTCCTAGACTGTCATTCACACCTAGAATTGGCAAAAGAACCCTTCCTTTGAACCTTGGATCAGAATTTGTGATTTGGAAAATATGCTCAGCCTTCTGGGGTAAGGTGATCAGCCAGGGATGGGCTTTGAAAAATCTGGGGTGGGGAAATATTTTGGAGTAACCCCTCAGATCATATCACAGCAGGAGTGTCTCTGATTTTTCAGGCACACTAAGGAAGTGATTTTCTTCTGGTGGGCACCCCCAGCTCCTTTCAGAGTGTAAACACTCCTGAATTACCTAATGCAATTATACAGACCATATAATGCAATAGCACACACCAGAGTTAAGGCCTTGAACACAGTGGTGAAAGGAGAGGGTTGTAGAAAATAGGAAAGAAGAATGAAAGAGGAAAGGTGGGATCATTGATGTGAACCTGGCTGAACCACTGCTCTCCTGAGAGCTAGCCCAAATCCATAACTTTGTATATATATATGTTCAGTAATTCTCTTCTCAATGTTTCCAAGTTAAAAAAAAAAGTTAAGATTGGTTACTCCTGCTTGATTAAGATGTTAAAGGAGAAGCTTGACAGAAGAATAAAGATTAAACTTCCTGTTCAGAAGTTTCTAACTAGTGGCTCCTCAAATCCTCATTCTGTAAAAAAGTTACCTTTGGAACAGCAGCAGGTAGTTGTGGTTATTATTATATGGTTTTAATTGTTCCATTTATGCCAGAATTATTTTATAACAGTGCTATAATATAAGTACTATTATTATTCCCCTTTCATACGTGAGGAAACTGAGGCTCAGAGATGTTAACCTGCCCAAGCTGGAGTCTTATTTCACACTAACATTCATTTGACTCCAATCAAGCTCACAGGCTTTCCATTAAACTGGATGGGCTCTGACTCTACAATTGATGCATTTACCCTCAGGAAGTTTCCTCCCCGTGACCTGGCAATGGGCCTCTAGCTCTCTAAGCATCTCTTGTACCCATTTGGCTGACAATCCTACACCCTTCTGTGCAGAGGTCTCACTGGTATTTACTCCACCCCTGGCTTTTGCCTGGCTCATGCATAGGCCTACTCTCTGCTGCCGCCTCCTGGCCCAACCCAAGACCTGTCCCAGTGGCTGCTGCACTGAAAGGCACCTGCTCCCCTATTTGCAGCCCCAATCCTACCTAGGTTGCCCAGATGGCCCACTAAACAGCAGGTCTAGAAAGAAGAACGATTCATCTGACTAGCTTACATTTGACTTCGTCAAAGATTTCCCAGACTCTGACACTGGTATCTATTTCAGAAGTACACTTCTACAACTTATCTTTTTTTTTTTTTTTTTAACAACTTATCTTAAGATCACCTGTTCCCTGTTTTGGTAATTACATGTCCAGAAGACAAAATGACCAGGGTAAAGTGCTTTCATTCCCAGGGGACATTGGAAACACTGAAAAATTCAAATTTCTTTGTGGTAAATTTTGACACTGAAAAGCTGAATAGAATATCAAGGAAACTTGTTTTGTGTTTATTTTTTTTAAGATTTTATTTATCTATTCATGAGAGACACGGAGAGAGAGGCAGAGACACAGGCAGAGGGAGAAGCAGGCTCCATGCAGGGAGCCTAACGTGGGACTCCATCCCGGGACCCCAGGATCACGACCTGAGCTGAAGGCAGATGCTTAACCACTGAGCCATCCAGGTGGCTGTTTTGTGTTTAGATCCCATGTGGAGAATAACTGAGGGAAAGAACATCTAGAAAACACATGGAGAATTGCTCTCAGCCAGTCTCTTCTCCTCAGTACAATGGAAGATGCTAGGGTGACCACAGAGTAGCAGGAACTTTGACCAGGGTGCACTAGGTCTTGCCTAGCAAGCGCTGTTGGAATTTCCTCCTTTGTATTCAAGATGAAGTCCTCAGCAAAGTCAGTCTTCTTGACAAGGTCAGGGCGTTCAACAGTATCTAAGACAGCCAACTTGGCTGAAAAAGATTTATGTTTAAAAGGACTTCTAAAGAGCACTGAACCAGGAGTCAGGGACCTAGGTTCTAATTCTAAGCACTGCAACTAATCAGAAGTGAAGTTTTCACAAGGAGGAGAGATATTGGGAGGATGATAGTAGTCTAACTGAAAAAGCCATAGGGCTTTTTAAAAATTTTACTACAAAGAAGCCATGATTCTAATGCTGGCACTGTGAAAAGAAAAGCAATAGATGTTTGGGGACAGTTATATCAGATAAGACTGTTTTACTATGATGTAAAATAATGCCACACAACATTTATGGAGCACTTTTACCATGTGCCAGGTGCCATATTAAAACCCATTTAAATCATCATGTCAAGCCACTTAGGCAGGTTCTCTTAATTTAGAAAAGGTAAGCAACCTGCTCAAGGCCTTATGACTAGAAAGAGGCAGAACTGGGAAATGAACGGCTTTGTATGTATAAAGTGTAGGGTATGTGTGCAGGTGAGCGCTCCTGCATGCATGCATGTGCATGTGCATCCATGACTCTAAAGTCTGTGTTGGTAGCTTCTATCGCTACCTTCCCATTTTGCTAACGGTTTTAAGTTGTTATTGTTTATAATGAAATTATTTTAAAATAGGTAACACATGTATATGGTACTTGACACAAAAGGTAAGAAAAAAAGAGTGAAGAGTAAGTATAATATAAATAGTCCCCTTCGCACTCCTGTCTCCCAGACAGCCAAAAACCCATTCAGGACACAAACACTGTTAACAGTTGCTTTTCAAATTTAAAGAAAATTAGTTTTACAAAACTGTGGCTTGGCACTGCATCATTTCATAGTCCATGTAAACCTGGGCCATGTTATTATGGATTTTTACTTGAATTTAAACATTTTTTTGTGCAAAACATTCTTCAAAATTGATCCCGTAGAAAACAAGAAAACAGCTCATAGTGCCTTGCGAATGCTAATGCTTTTCCAACATTAATTGTTCAATTTGGCTAATCAAGCTTAGTGATATGGTATATTCTAATTCTTTTACATTTTCTATTTCAATGACGTAACTTCTTTTTACAATAAGATGGAACATCTGTCTGATGAAAAATAGGCCATTATTATTCATCTTAAGCCATGAAGCATCGTTCAACGGCTCTGAACTAATGGTCATTACATCAAATAGGTTTTACTTTAATCATTATTTCTAATACATGTGAAATTAATACACAGTGTTTGTCATTACTGAGCACTAGAATATAATTCTAGAAGAAGCAATTAATGTCTATCAGAAGTTTTTTGAAATATGATTATCAAATACTCGACTAATGAATCATTTGCATATCTGAAATTATAACCTAAACATCAAGCATTCTTGTGATAGGACGCATTAGGTTTAATAATGGAAAAAAAAGAACAAGAGAGATTTCAAATATTAAGTTATATACTTCGTCCACTTCCCTGGCAGCTCGGGATTTTTTCTGAGGAGAATTCATTTTGAAAAGAACAGTTAAACAGCTTCAGGGAAAGGCCCTTTGGGGGCTTTTCCAGGAATTGGAATTCTCATTTCTCTTAATTTTTTTTATTTACATAAAAAAAGGAAAGTAGTTTAGAAGACCTGCATCTCTCAATTAAAAAAAAAATCATGGTTAATTGTCAAATTCAATCTCTATATAGAGAAATGCCATCCGTTTCCAAATGTTGCTTGTAAACTCTCTCGGCAAAGGGGCAAAGAATAATGCGCTGTATTTCCCCTGCAGTGTTATATGGCGCGTTCACCTTAAGGAGCATATGCTGCTCTTTTGAAATATGCAGACTCCCCTCTCATTGTACAGGGCCTCTGTGAAAAGATTGAGGGCTCTACAGAATTAACATATGAATAGGCTAACATACCTCCCAAGAAGCCCCTGCACGAGGGGGCACAAAAGGAGGAGATCCTTTTATTCATTTTGTAGTTAATGAAGAGTAAGAGGACCCTTTCTGACCAATTTTCTTGGGGACTCAGATTTAAAGTTAAAATGTTGCGTATAGAAAATACCCACTTAAACTCGGATGCTCTACTCTTCCCTCCTTTATAACCAACCTAGCACACTGAACAAGGCTAATGCATAATATCTGAAAATAGTCATTGCCGGGATCAATATTAATCATCGAAAGCTGAGAAAGTTGGTCATCGCTGTTCTTGCCAACTGGCTGCTCAACTGCAATCACTTAAGCAACAGCGCCTTAACTGGAAGACGTGGACCTTCAGGATTAGTTTAGGGCCAGTGTTCGGGATGTGAGGACATGGTCAGGGGGCTGTTAATGTAATGTTTCTGGGGAACAGAGTCTAGGAAGTGTGATTGAAACCAGACCCTCAGTCCAAAGGAATAAGGCCAGATTGCACAGGATTACTGTTAGCAAAAGTCTAAGCAGGGCTCAAGGAGCCATTTGTGAAGGACATTAGAGTACCTGCCACTCTGGTAGCTCTCATTTAGGGCTCCATATATCTTTCCTACTTAGAAGCAACAATTAGGTGTCACCTCTTCCAGGTGTCGCCTCCCATGACCTCCATGTCTGAGTTAGGAATCTTCCTCTGTGCTCCCACAGCACCCTGTACTTCTTACAATATCACACAAAAATTCTGGCATGATTACATAGAAATGTTTCCATGTCCATTATCCTCATTATGTTGTGTAAACTCTCTGAGGGTCATACCCATGACCATGCTGTTTTTTGTAATGTCTGGTCTATAGTACAATGCCAAGCACATAATTGATGTTCAGTATTTGCAGACTAATAAAACGCTTGGTTCTAGGAAGAAACTAAGTCCATGACATAACCATGGTTAGGGAACCTGGCAAATTGTTTCATGGCCCCAGTGTGTTGACAAGTCCCTGTCCATGGAGCAGTCAACCTGTTGGACTAGATCACCACCATTTTGGTTCGGGGTAATGCTTCCTGCTAGAGTGGCACTGTTGCCCAGAGTGTCACTGGAATTAGCGTAAAGGAAATTAGATGGAAGGCCAAAAGGGTGCAGAATCAGGGTAAGAGGTATAAGAACAAATAAAGAAGGCCAGAGTGAGAAACAACCTGGACCCTGAGTGAGGTGGGATGGGGCAGGAATGGAAAGATCCTATGAAACCAAACCAGTAGAGACAGGAGACTATAACTTTGATTTAAGATGAGAGCCATCAAACTATGTCCTGTAGGTCAGATCTAATCCCTAGTCTGTTTTTGTACACTCTGGAATTTAAGAATTTTTTAAAAGATTTTTAAATTTATTTATTCATGATAGAGAGAGAGGCAAAGACATAGGCAGAGGGAGAAGCAGGTTCCCCTCAGGGAGCCTGATGCAGGACTCGATCCCAGGACCCTGGGATCATGCCCTGAGCTGAAGGCAGACACTCAACCACTGAGCCACCCAGGTGTCCCCAAGAATGGTTTTTGTTATTAAATGTTTGGGAGAAGAAAAAGGAGGAGAAGGAAGAGGAGGTAAGGAAGAAAAAGCAGCAGCAGCAACAGAGATGGTATGTGGCCCACAAAGCCCAAAAATATTTGCTATCTGGCCTTTCACAGAAAAAGTTTGCCACTCACTGAATTAGCTGAATAAAATCAGGAAAGCAAAAGTAAACCTATCCTCAAGCACAGACATGCTCATATACACACATGCATGTATATACGTGCACACACACACACACACACACACAAATGCACTGTAATAATGGAAAACCATTTTGTTGTCATTTGAAAATACCAAAGGCAAAAATTTTGCCCTGTGACATTTGTGAAAATGGAAATTAACCATTTGTATTCTTTGGTAACTAAACTAACCATAAATATGATATTTTGCAAGGTACTATTTCCATATATTGTT
Organism: Canis aureus; assembly: GCF_053574225.1. NCBI lineage: Eukaryota > Metazoa > Chordata > Mammalia > Carnivora > Canidae > Canis > Canis aureus. Next base: position 13,723,820 of record NC_135649.1, read on the forward strand.
TGAAGACCGATTTTTGTCTATACTAACCTCTCAAAGATGGGTGTCTTCTCCAGCCTCCACTGTAATCATTCTATTTGCCCTTGGACCTTTACCTAACAATGAGAATTTTACACCTCCAGAGAAGAGACTGCATAATGTGAATATATTTGAAAGATAATAACTTCGATTTGATCTTATTCAATAATGTTCTTTGAAATACAGTCATAGAATGTTTCAGAGCTGAAAGATACTTCAGAGATCACATCATCCAAACCCTTTGTTTTACCTCGAGGAAAACAAGAGATTAAGTAATTTATCTGAGGCTTCAAATAAATCAAGGGCAGATAGAGACCCAGAAATCCTGGTTCCAAGCTCTCTCACACCGCTGCTTCCACATAGTACCTATCCCATCCCAAAACTCCTAGAGGGCAGGACTGTGTGTTTTCTTTCTTTTACAAGTGCAGAGCCCACGGCCTGACACATAGTTAGTATTCCAAAATGTGTGTTGAATAAATGTATGGATGTTAATCGTGGCTAACATTTACTTTGTACTTACCATGTGCCAGGCACTATGCCAAACACTTTTACATGCATTATCTTGTTGGATTCTCGTAACAACCCTCGGAATAGGGTTTTTTTTACTCTATTTTATTTCTGTGCCTTTTAAAAGTAAGGCACAGAAAGATGAAGTGACTTGCCCAAAGTCACACAGCTAGGAAGTTGTAGAATTAGGTTTGGAATCCAGGTCTTTCTAACTCCAGAGCCAGTGTTTTTCATCACCACCCTAAATGTGTGATAAGGACCAACGAAAACATCAATTCTGAAATTATGCTGAAATGCTAACCCTGTGTGCTTATTCATCAAAATACAATTTCCTACCATGCCTTTACTCAGCAAATGAAGCCCAGGGAACAGGACCCTCAACTTGTTTTTCCTGGCTTTGCCCTGACTCCCTGTGTGGCCCTACACAATCAGCTAATCTCTCAAGTTCCCTAGTTCCCCAAATCCATTACATAGTCCTGCTTTTTGTGTCACCCCAGGGTGTCTCCAATTATCTCAGAGGGGTTTCACGAAATTCTCAAAACAAATTTTAAACGCGATGCTTTTTTTTTTTTTTAAGAACATATGCTTTACAAAACCCTTAGGGGTATAGAAGGGATTTCCTTCAAACAAAACAAAACATGAAAATGGGGCTGTATTTTTTAATATTCCGAGAATTTGAGCTGAATGTTAAGGGATGCAGCTCCATCTGCTGGACATCAAACACACTAATATAATAATAGAAGTTAAATATTGATAACAGGGCTTATTTATAATCTGTAGCATCTGTTCTAAACATCCATTATGTTAAGTAACAAAAATACATGGCTATTGTAAAAAAATTGTAAAACAAAATTTGCCATGCATAAATACAAGCATAATCTTGCCTCTCCTTGATACCTATCACAGTAAGGTTTCTTCCTTCTGTTTCTATGTATCTATATCTCTTTCTACACAGGTGAGAACATTTATGTACAGTGATATAAACTCTTTATATTTCGAAACGTTATATAACAAACATTTTCCATGTCATTTAATAGTCCCCACAGGCACGACTTTTAATAGCTACATGAAATATTCTATGTTAAGATTACACAATAGGAGTGCCTGGATGGCGTGGTCAGTTGATGAGCATCCCACTCTTGGTTTCAGCTCAGGTCATAATCTCAGGGTCCTGGGATGGAGCCTAGCCTCAGGCTCCCTGCACAGCAGGGAATCTGCTTGTCCCTCTTCCTCTTCCTCTGCTTCTCCTCACTTGCATGCACGTGCTCTTTCTCAAATAAATAAAATCTTTAAAAAAAAGATCATACAATAATGTATTTACCCACATGGCCATTGTTGGACATTTAGGTTGACTGACAATTTGGTTATTATAAGTGAGCCTCTCTTTGTATAAATTTTGTCCAGATCTTGGCTTACTTCCTGGGGAGTGATTGCTATTAACAGTGGAACTATGGGTCAAAGGGTAAAATTATATTTTAGTTTCTGAAACATATTGTCAAATTGCTTTCCAAAAAGACTGCATCAGTTTACCCTCCCATTATCAGAGTATGAATGGCCTTCTTATGGCACCCTCGCTAACACAGAGTATTGTCTTTTATCATCTTTGCTAATTAATAGGTGAAAATTGGTCTCTTGTTGTTCCATTAGCATTTTTGATTACTAGTGCAGGTGAACATTTATTCATATGTTTATTAGCCATTCACATTTCCTCTTTTGTGACTTGTTCATTAATGTCATTTTCCCATTGAGAGCCTTTGTATTTTCTTATTATTTTGTATGTGCTCTTTAGATATTAAAGACATTATTTTTTCTCTCATACTTGTGGCAAATATTTTTCCAAGCTTGTTCTTATATTTGACACATAGAGGCTTTTCATTTTATATTGTCAGATATTTTAATAGTCTCTTTTACAATTTTTCTCCAATTGCTTTTAAGTTTGGTATGTCCTCTATAAAGAAATGGGATATTCACATTTTTATAGTTCTAATTTTTGATCCAGATTTTTATGGTTTCCTTTTTTATTCACCTGTAATTAATTTTGATGTGAAATATGAGATATGAGAATATATTTTTATAGGTTTTTAAAAGGTTTTATTTATTTGAGAGAGAGTGAGCGAGAGACAGCAAGAGCAGGGAGGAGATGGAGAAGCAGATCCCTTGCTGAGCAGAAAGCCCGACCTGGGGCTCGATCCCAAGACCCTGGGATCATGACCTGGGCCAAAGGCAGACACTTACTGACTGAGCCACTCAGGTGCCCCAAGGATATATTTTTAATATCACATTCATTGAATTGTTAAATTATCACCAACATATATTTCATATAGCATTATCCTTATGCTCTACAGAGAGTTGCAAAGCTTCAAATTTGGCAATAAATTTGAGAATGGTTTGCTTTTGGCTGACAAAGATTCTGGAGATATGTAGGGAGCCATTGTAGAGTTTTGAGCAGATAATTCACATGATCACATCTGTTATTAAAATAAGGTGACTATCATAAACTGTAGAGTAAGAATAGAGCAGAGGGTTTGGAGACAGCCATGCCAGATAGTTGACAGTTCTCTGAAGGATTTGGGTTCTCTCCTAAGTCTTAATAGGTATCTTCCTCCCTACCTTTTTAAAAGAAATAATCTACTTAATAATTTTGGTATATTCTGGATACTGTGTTAAGCACTTTAGGAGGAGGTAGGACTCAAACCTAAAGATTTGGGGGTAATTAAATGAATATAAAACACCTAAAACAGTGTCTGGTTTGGTAAATTGCAGCTTCTCATCCCCTCACCCATCATTGGGCCCTTATGAACTTAAAATTTTATATAAAAATATGCTGGTGTCACATGAACAAAATATTCCAGCAATTATAGGAGACTTATTCAAACTTAATTGGGTATCATTTTGTACTTTCAACATTTGTATAAAATGAGCTCTAGCATGTCAGTCAGGAAGCCTGGTTTCTAGTCCATCTTCTAGTACTAGATAGTTATGTGACATTGGGCAAGTCACTTGACCACAAAGTTCCCTTGTCTGCGTAACAACAACAAAAAGCAATCATATCCCTCATGAGATCTTCTGTATAAAATAAAAGCAAATCTGAAATGGATGGGAAAATTCAAAATTCTACATGATTTTATAGATTCCCCAATTTAGCAACCAAAATTCTTAGGCCATGAAAATGCCTATGGAAACCATTGCAACAAACAATGAATATGGTCTCTTTGTTTTAATTTGTTTTGTTTTTATTTTTCATTATGTCAATTTTCAAATGTATACAAAAGTAGAAAAATAGTATAATTAACCCCCATGACCAGCTTTAATAAACATTAACTCTGTTTTTAAAAAAAAAAAAGATTTTATTTATTTATGAGAGACACAAAGAGAAAGGCAGAGACACAGGCAGAGGGAGAAGCAGGCTCCATGCAGGGAGCCCAATGTGGGACTTGATCCCAGATCTCCCTGAAGGCAACACTAAACTGCTGAGCCACCCTGGCTGCCCTGCCTTGGTTTTTTTTTGATATAGCCTTTCAATATTTTATTCTTCTGGGTATTTTTTAAAGATTTATTGATTTATTGATTTATTTATGATAGACATAGAGAGAGAGAGAGGCAGAGACACAGGAAGAGGGAGAAGCAGGCTCCATGCAGGGAGCCTGATGCAGGACTTGATCCCGGGACTCAAGGATCGCGCCCTGGGCCAAAGACAGGCACCAAACCGCTGAGCCACCCAGGATCCCCTCTTCTGGGTATTTTAAAGCAAAATCTAAGACATATGAATAGGGTCCACTTTTATGATGACAAAAATAATGAGGAAATTTTATTTGGTTTTCTCAAATCCTGAGGAAAAAGTTCATTTTAAAATCTGGCAAAATCCAAGCTGATGTTAATTTCCCTTGGTCCTTCTGCTTTTAAAATGTTGCAGAAAATGAATCTCCAATCTAAATACATAATACATTAATTCATCAGTCCAGGCCAAGGGCTAGTGAATTCTAATTGTCTATAGAAGACAAGCAGGTGGGGGGTTCCAGCTAAGTCTATGCAGAGGGCAGCATTTTCATTTCTATAATAACAGTATTCATAACATCAAATGTTTAGCTGTTTTAGTATATTAAACGAGTCTGGCTTGAGGGTAATTCTGACCAGAGATTTAACTATTCTTGACAAAGTGAGTGAAGGTAAGAAGACTAATTAAAATTATCTTCTTTAAGAAGAAATTTATTTAAAAGAAATAAAAATGAAAAAAATAAAAATAAAAAATAAAAATGAGCTGCCCTGCCCACTCAATAAAGAAGGTAGGAACCAATTTCTCCCTAAACCAGAGTACCTGTAATTTTTCCCATGTGTCTAGTTTACAAAGCTCATCCACATTCATGATCCACAGCTTAATGACAGAAGTAGATTCATGTACCCATTTGTACAAATGAGAAAGTGAGGCCTCTAGAGTTCTCACTAGCTGGAAGAGACAAAGCTAGAGACTAGAGTCCAGTTCTCTTGTTTCCTATATCAGGGCTGACCCCCTATTTAAGCAAGTTTATCAAAAAAAGAATGAATTTCTTCACCTCCTATTCCCCATCTCCCTGGGACTTAACAAAGTACCTGTACTTTGTAGCAGCAAATATTTCTTGCCCATCTGACTACTGCCAAATAATGGGAAAGAAAGAATAAAAATAGGTAGAAAGAAAAAGGAGAAATTAGATAAACAAAGGAAGAGGAAATAACATTAATAAGCTTAGCAGATAAAGCATAATCTAGGAGAAAGAATGAAAACATAGAGAAAAACCTGTTAAAGCACAGTAAAGAGTCATATGTCAGAAAAAAAAAAAAAAGATTTAAATGCCATATACCAAAAAGCCGACAGTGATGGTAATGACAACTGCAACTACTACCACTTTAATATAGTAGGCTCGGTGCTAAGCCTATTAACCCTCTGAGGTAGGGAAGTAATATTATTATCCCCATTTAATGGGTGAAGAAAGTAGGGCTCAGAGAGGTTAAGCAACTTGCCCAAGGCTATAGAGCTAATAAGGGTAGAGCTAGGATTCCAACCCAGCCAGTCTGACTCAATTTTCATTTTTTTATATTTTCTATACTTTGCAAATTTTCTACAATGAGCATGTATTACCTTTATTTTTTAATCCTGTAGCATTCATCGTGTATAGAAATAATTTTGTCATTACATCATTAAGTATAGTTAATTACTATTTCTATTCATCATTTGTATGTCACCTCAATTAGACTGTTAAGAGCCTGTGTCTAAGGGAGTGTCATGTTTTAATGCATATTATAGCTGCTCGATGAATACTTCTTAAATGAATGGACAATGGAGAGAAAAATGTGGGAGTATGAAGCAAAACAACCACCACAAAAAGGGGGTTTAGGGAGGTAATGAAAGAGATAGATGAGGAATAGAAAAACAGGCACAGAAACATAATGATCAAGAACAGGAGATGTATGTGGGACATAGGTAGAAAGACAAACACATAACAATAAAGCAGGGCAAATAAGAAAGGAAGCTTGCCATATAGAACCCTGTTTTGGTGAAATTGTAAACTAAAATTAAAGCTAAAATGAATTAACAAAGAGAAACCGGTTAGTTATAGGCAAGAAAGGAGACTTTTAAGATATGGCACTTTAAATTTTTTAAATAGAAAAATTGTTTCAAAGTACCTTATGAGAGGGGGAAGTACTAAAATTGCTTTTCTGGCAAAGCCTGTCCCTTCATCCAACAATTATCCAAAGATACTTGAGATCTCATCTCCATAAATTCAATAGGCAATTGGGGCCACTTTCTCTTTTGAGACCAGATGCAGAAACAGAAATTACAGTCATTTCCTATATTGCAGAAATTAGCTGGCCAGTTGAAAGCCACCTGCACGCATAATTCACATCATCAGAGGTTGGCATCTAGAAGGCTCAAGGCCCTGTCCTCTCTGCCACGTACTTCACCCATGTAGAAGCTAAGCTCAGAAAACCAATGGTGAAGTTTAGGTTTGCTGTTTGCCACGTTATGAGAGGGTGATCTCTTGGTTCCTGACCTCTTGGGAATTAAAGACTAATAATAATTTTTTTCTCATAGTAATACATACACATAGTTAAAATAATACTGAGGCATGGCTGATAGCAAATAACAGCAGTTCCCTGCTCCACCATTCACCATCATCCTCACAGGAAGCAACACTTTTTTATAGTTTCAACTATTTTTCTGATTTATATATTATATAATCTAAATACTATGCCTAAATAGCTATGTATTTAACAATTTTAGATGTTATCTATTGACTTTCTTTTATAATAGTTAAGAATTTAGCTTTCTTATACTTCTCACACACAACGCCACATCCTTCACTTCCCTTAATCCATCTATCACAATTCTTGGTTAAATGAGTAGCCAAGGGCAGCCCCGGTGGCGCAGTGGTTTAGTGCAGCCATCAGCCTGGGGTGTGATCCTGGAGACCCCGGATGGAGTCCCACATCAAGGCTCCTTGCATGGAGCCTGCTTCTCCCTCTGCCTGTGTCCCTGCCTCTCTCTCTCTCTGTGTCTCTCATGAATAAATAAATAAAATCTTTAAAAAAAATGAGTAGCCAAGTTTATATGATTATTGATTACGTAATTATTGATCACTGCTAAGCAAAGTAGTATATTATTGTTAGTCTTAGCATATTATCATTAGTTTTTTTAATTTCTTCCCCAAAGTTAATAAGTGCTTCAGTATTTCTTTTTTTTTAATATTTTATTTATTTATTCATGAATGACACAGAGAGAGAGAGAGAGGCAGAAACACAGGCAGAGGGAGAAGCAGGCTCTATGCAGGAACCCCAATGTGGGACTCGATCCCGGGATTCCAGGATCATGCCCTGAGCCAAAGGCAGATGCTCAACCACTGAGCCACCCAGGCATCCCAGTATTTCATTTTTTGTTGGACACTTAACCAACTGAGCCACCTAGGTGCCCCAAGATTCTTGTGCTATTTTTATCCAAGTGTTTAAATAGTTCTGTAAAAAACCTATCAATAATTTTTCCAAATACTCCAACCCATCTGAAATCTGCTGGTTTCATATTCCCCCTGAAGATTGCCCTCTCTCAGCTCTCTGTTCTCCTGCTACAAACTAAGCCAGTTATCTTATGGCCTGGAACATGACTGTACTCCTGGGACTTCTCATCATTCCCTGGAGTTGGATTCTTGGTTTCCTGGATCTTATACTGTGTCTTCCTTTTTCTTGGTTTACTCTCTCATTTCAGTAGAGTACAACCTCCAATAGCTTCCAGAGAAAGTAGTCATAGGAGGAATATTTTGAGACCTTGTATATTCTACTCTAATATTCAACATGACCATGATTGGATTGCTATATAATTTTAAGATGAGAATCATATTCCATTAAAAAAATTAGACATTTATGGTCAATTGATTTTCAACCAGGATGCCAAGACCCTTCAATATGAAGAGTTGTGTGTTCAACAAGTGCTAGGACAACTGGATATGCACAAGCAGAATAATGAAATTGGACCCTTAAATCATACCATATTCAAAATGAATAAAAGATAAACTCAAAATGAATCAAAGATCTAAATATAAGAGCTAAAACTATAAAACTCCAGAAGATGCTTCTGCACAGCAAAAGAAACAGTCAACAAAACTAAAAGACAACCTACAGAATGGGAGAAGATATTTGCAATTGACATATCAGATAAAGGGCTAGTATCCAAGATCCATAAAGAACTTATTAAACTTAACAGCAAAGAAACAAACAATCCAATCATGAAATGGGCAAAAGACATGAACAGAAATCTCACAGAGGAAGACATAGACATGGCCAACATGCACATGAGAAAATGCTCTGCATCACTTGCCATCAGGGAAATACAAATCAAAACCACAATGAGATACCACCTCACCCCAGTGAGAATGGGGAAAATTAACAAGACAGGAAACAACAAATGTTGGAGAGGATGTGGAGAAAGGGGAACTCTCTTGCACTGTTGGTGGGAAACTGAACTGGTACAGCCACTCTGGAAAACTGTGTGGAGGTTCCTCAAAGAGTTAAAAATAGAGCTACCCTATGACCCAGCAATTGCACTGCTGGAGATTTACCCCAAAGATACAGATGCAGTGAAATGGCAGGACACCTGCACCCCAATGTTTATAGCAGCAATGTCCACAATAGCCAATCTGTGGAAGGAACCTCAGTGTCCATCGAAAGATGAATGGATAAAGAAGATGTGGTTTATGTATACAATGGAATATTCCTCAGCCATCAGAAAGGACGAATACCCACCATTTGCTTCAATGTGGATGGAACTGGAAGGTATTATGCTGAGTGAAGTAAGTCAATCAGAGAAGGACAATCATTATATGGTTTCATTCATTTGGGGAATATAAAAAATAGTGAAAGGGAATAAAGGGGAAAGGAGAGAAAATGAGTGGGAAAAATCAGAGAGGGTGACAAAGCATGAGAGACTCCTAACCCTGGGAAATAAACAAGGGGTAGTGGAAGGGGAGTTGGGTGGGAGGATGGGCTGATTGGGTGACAGGCACTGAGGGGGGCACTTGACGGGATGAGCACTGAGTGTTATGCTATATAGGTTGGCAAATTGAACTCCAATAAAAAAATGTAAAAAAAAAAAAAAAAAAACTCCAGAAGATAAAACAGGTATGAATCTTCATGACCTTGGATTAGGCAATCGTTTCATTTGCCCACAGAACCAAAATGCAAATATGTAAATGAGACTTCATTAAAACTAAAAACCTTTTGTGCTTTTAAGGACACTCAACAAAGTGAAAGATAACACATAGATTGGGAGAAAATATTTGCAAATTATCAGATAGGGGACTTATATCTGGAATACATAAAGAATGCTTACAAATCAATAATGGAAAGATAAATTACCCAATTAAAAATGGGTATATTGGGCAGCCCTGGTGGCCCAGCGGTTTAGTGCCGTCTTCAGCCTAGGGCGCGATCCTGGAAACCCGAGATCGAGTCCCACATTGGGCTCCCTGCATGGAGCCTGCTTCTGTCTCTGCCTGTGTCTCTGCCTGTCTCTCTGTGTGTGTCTCTCATGAATAAATAAAATCTTTAAAAAAAATGGGTATATGATTTGAATAGACATTTCTCCAAAGAAGATCTACAAATGGCCAATAAGCAGATGAAGAGAAGCTCAACATCATTTAATCTCTGTTAAATTAAAACCACAATGAGATAAGTGCTACACATCCATGGGGACAACTATAAATAATAATAATAATAATAATAATAATAATAATAATGTGTTAGCAAAGATGTCTTAGAAATTAGAGTCCTCATACACTGATGGTGGGAAGGAAAGATGGCACAGCTGCTGTGGAAAACAGTTTGGTATCTCTTCAACAAGTTAAAGATAGAATTACCATGTAACCCAGCAATTCCACTCCTAGGTATATACCCAAGAGAATTAAAAACATATATCAACACAAAAATGTATATAATTACTGTTATTTTTTTAATTTTTGTTTAATTTTTAAATTTTTTTTAAAGATTTTATTTATTTATTCATGAGAGACACAGAGAGAAAGAGAGACAGAGACACAGGCAGAGGGAGAAGCAGGTTCCATGCAGGGAGCCCGATGTGGGACTCGATCCCAGGTCTCCAGGATCACACCCTGGGTCAAAGGCAGGTGCCAAACCGCTGAGCCACCCAGGGATCCCCACAATTACTGTTCTTAACAGCATTATCCGTAATAGCCAAAAAGTGGAAACCACCCAAATGTCCATTAACTGAAAAATGGACAAAGTAGGGCATCTCCATGCAATAGGATATTATTCAGCCATAGAAAGGAATGAAGTAGTAATGCATGCTTCATTATGGATGAACCTCAAAAACATGCTGAAAGAAGGAAGCCAGACCAAAAAGGTCACATATCATATGATGCCATTTATAGGAAATGTTCAGAGTAGGGAAATTAGTACATACAGAAAGAAGGGTAGTATTTGCCAGGGGCTTGAGAGAGGGGGATGGGAAACATGGGAGAAACTGCTAAAGGGCAGAGTGTCTTTTGGGGGTGACCAAAATGTTCTGGAATCAGATACTGGTGGTGGTTGCACAACTCTGTGAATGTGCTACAAATCACTGCCTTGTATAATTTTAAATGGGTAAATTTTATGGTATGTGAATTATAGTTCATTAAAAGTGTCTTTAGAAAAGTAATACAGAAAAAAAAATAAATAAAAATTAAAAAATTAAAAATAAATTAAAAAAAAGAAAAGTAATACAGGGACACCTGGGTGGCTCAGTGGTTGAGTGTCTGCCTTTGGCTCAGGGCGTGATCCTGAGGTCCGGGATCAGAGTCCCATATTGGGCTCCTTGAAGGGAGCCTGCTTCTCCCTCTGCCTGTGTCTCTGCCCTTATCTCTCTCTGTGTCTTTCATGAATAAATAAATAAAATCTAAAAAAAGTAATACAAAAAAAAAAAATAAAATAAAAAAAGTAATACAATACAATATAGGAACATATGGTTAAATGTGATGATTCAACTGCATTTCTCCTCTCCCCTTCCTCCCCCAAATCCCATAAACATGATACTAAAACGAAAAAAAAGACATTAACTCAAAAAGAGATCAGAAAATAACTGGGACAGTTTGAGTTTTCACCAAAAGGCAAAGGAAAGACTTTTTTTTTTTTTTTGGAGAGGGAGAGGGGGTTGGAGGCAGACAGAGGGAGAATTTTAAGCAAGCTCCACGCCCAGTGCAGAGCCCAACACAGGGCTCCATCTCACAACCCTGAGATAGTGACCTGAATAGAAATCAAGAGTCAGATCTTAACAAACTGAGCCATCCGGACGCCCCAGAGGAAAGGCTATCTAACCTGAACAGATTTGAAGGGATGAAATTCAAATTTTTAAAATTAAAAATAGAGCTGTTTCTGTAATTACAAATATACACATATAGGCACATGGATAAATAGAACAGGAGAGGAAACAGCCAAATAGAAGGCTTTCAAAAATTGTGAAAACAGTATAGAGGGCACTATGGCTTGAGCATCTGCAGAGGTAGACAAAGCAGAAGGTAAACTGCTTGCCTGTAGGATGTGAGGAGGCTCAGAACATGGAGGCATAGGACACAGTGGAAAACAGGGATGAAGCACAGGGCTCAAACTACTGAAGGATTTTTAAATGTCAAAATACAAATAATGGAGCCCTCAGGTCCCTTTCCCCTTTCCTCCCTCAGAGCCTGGCCAGTATCCCTCACCAACCTCCACATCCAAGAAACCTGAAATTGATGTTCTAGTGACAAAAAAGCCACAGACTTGAACCAACAGTCCAGGAGAAGGCTGGTATAAGTTCCAGGCTTCAAAATGGAGGAAGGAGGGTGGATGGACAAATTAGGACCTACACTCTCCTGTTTCCCATCCCGCTCCCAGATTGTCAGCACCCAGATATGTCTCCCACCCCACCTTCTACCCCTAGGTGAGAGATTAGAAGTCTCTGGAAAAAAAGGAATGGGTCCAGAGAAAAGATCCAAGATACTAACATCTGAAGCTTATTTTTTTTTTTTTTAACATCTGAAGCTTATATATCAGCTTATGGTCATCAAACATTTGAAGAAAATTCCCAACTCTAAAGAGAGAGAACAGACAAACAATAGAATCAAAGGGATTCTGAGGACACAGACAATGAAGGTGGCAGAAGAAAACTTTAAAGCATTATATTTGATATCTTCATTAGAGATAAGAGAAGGCATTCTACTCAGACCAAAAGTACAGAATGCTATATATAGAAAAGGAATATTCTAGGGATGCCTGGGTGGCTCAGTGGTTGAGCATCTGCCTTTGGCTCAGGTCCTAATCCCAGGGTCCTGGATCAAGTCCCGCATCAGGCTTCCCACAAGGAGCCTGCTTCTCCCTCCGCTTATGTCTCTGCCTCTGTGTGTCTTTCATGGATAAATAAATAAAATCTTTTTTTTTTAAAAAAAGAAAAGGAGTATTCTAGGACAAGAAAATGTCTTAAAAATTAAAAATATCATAGCTAAAATAGAAGAGTTGGAAGATAAAGATAGAAAATTCCCCCAGGAAAGGAGAGAAAATGAGTGGGAAATATCAGAGAGGGTGACAGACCATGAGAGACTCTTAACTCTGGGAAACAAACAAGGGGTAGTGGAAGGGGAGATGGGCAGGGGCATGGGGTGACTGGGTGATGGGCACTGAGTGGGGCACTTGACGGGATGAGCACTGGGTGTTATACTATATGTTGGCAAGTTGAACTCCAATAAAAAAATATACAAAGAAAGAGAAAATTCCCCCAAAAGGAAAAAAAAAGAAAAAAGAAGGGAAGAAAGGAAGAACATACCAAAGAGATGGAAAATACAAAGAAAAAATTATAAGAAGTTTAGGGGATCTTTCCAGGCTTAACATTGAACTAATAGAATAGTAATAGCAAATGCTGTGCTTATTACTTCCATAGGTGCTTTATATGGACTGACACATTTCATCCTCTCAACAACCTTATGGGAGAGATGCTATTATTATCATCCAGATTTTACCGATTTGGGGTTGGGGGGAGGCACAGGAAGGCTAAGCTAATTGTACAAGGTGATATAGCTAGTTAAGTGGTAAAATCAGGATCTAAACCTAGGCAGCCTGGCTTAAAAATATTGCACTTAAACATTAATCATATTGCCTCTCCTAGAAGTTTCCAAAATAAAAGGGTAGGGAAAATAAAAGGGAGGAAATCAAAGAAATCATCGAGCATTGCCCATAATTGAAAGATATCACTCTCCATATTAAAATGGCCAACCGAGTGCTATCCATCACAAAGAATAAGTGAAACAATACATGAAGCCACATCACTGTGGAATATCAGAACCTTGAGGATAAAGGGAGGATTCTAAAAACTTTCAAAGAAAAAACAGGTCACAGGGACGCCTGGGTGGCTCAGCGGTTGGGCGCCTGCCTTTGGCTCAGATCCTGATCCCAGGATCCAGGATCGAGTCACATCGGGCTCCCTGCGGGAAGCCTGCTTCTCCCTCTGCCTGTGTCTCTGCCTCTCTCTATCTCTCTCTCTGTCTCTCATGAATAAATAAATAAATAAATCTTTTTTTAAAAAAAGAAAAAAGTCACATTCAAAGAATGTATTGAATAGCAACATTGGATTCTAAAAGACAGTGAGCAATGACTAATTTTTATTGCAATTTCATTGAACCATAATTCACATACCATAAAATTCACCTATTTAAAGTATACGATTAAAAAAATAAAGTATACGATTAAATTATGTTTTCAGTGTATTCACAATGTTGTGCAAAATTCACAAAAATCCATTTTAGAACATTGTCATGGGGTGCCAGGGTGGCTCAATGGGTTAAGCATCTGCCTTAGCTGAGATCATGATCTCAGGGTCCTAGGATCGAGCCCCATCTTGGGCTTCCTGCTCAACAGGGAGCCTGCTTCTCCCTCTCTCCCCTGCTCATGCTCTCTTTCACTATCTCTCTCTCAAATAAATAAAATCTTTTTAAAAATGTTCATTTATTTATTTTTTAAATGTTTAGATCGTTGTCATAACCCTCAAAAAAATCGTGCCCTTTTAAGCCATTACTATCCATTATTCCTATCCCCACCAGCCCATGACAAGCATGTACTCTCTGTCTCTACTGATTTGCTTACTATGGATATTTCATATAAATGGAGCTATTCAAATGTGGCCTTTTGTGAATGGCTTCTTTCACTTAGGATAATATTTTCAAGGTTCATCCACATCATTCCCTTTAATGACTAATATTCCCTTGTATAGATTTATCACATCTGTTTATCTGTTCTTTAGTTAGTAGACATTTGTGTTGTCTCCACTTTGGGGCTATTATGAATAATACTGCTATGAACGTTTTTGTACCCTATACTACTTTTACGATCTGAAAAAAGTTTTTTTTTTTAGATTTTATTTATTTATTCATGAGAGACCCAGAGAGAGAGAGGCAGAGACACAGGCAGAGGGAGAAGCAGGCTCCATGCAGGAAGCCCGACGTGGGACTCGATCCCAAGTCCCCAGGATCACGCCCTGGGCTGAAGGCGGTGCTAAACCACTGAGCCACCTGGGGTTCCCCAAAAAAAGTTTTTTTAAAGGAAGAACTGTGGAGGAAAAATTATATTAGAAACATGACTTCAGGGACGCCTGGGTGGCTCAGCGGTTGAGCATCTGCCTTTGGCTCAGGGCATGATCCCAGGATCTGGGATCGAGTCCCACATCAGGCTCCCTGCATGGAGTTTGCTTCTCCCTCTGCCTAGGTCTCTGCCTCTCTCTTTCTCTCTCTCTTTCTGTGTCTCTTATGAATAAATAAATAGGGATCCCTGGGTGGCGCAGCGGTTTGGCGCCTGCCTTTGGCCCAGGGCGCGATCCTGGAGACCCAGGATCGAATCCCACATCGGGCTCCCGGTGCATGGAGCCTGCTTCTCCCTCTGCCTGTGTCTCTGCCTCTCTCTCTCTCTCTGTGTGACTATCATAAATAAATAAAAAAAATTTAAAATAAATAAATAAATAAATAAATAAAATCTTAAAAAAAAGCATGACTTCAGCATCCACTCATGATGAATAATGTGAAACATTACCATGATTCTAAAAATCAGAGCCACAGGTGCCTGGCTGGCTTAGTCAGTAGAGCATGCAACTCTTAGTCTCAGGGTTGTGAGTTCAAGCCCACATTGGACATGGAGCCTACAGCAAAAAAATAAAAATAAAAACCAGAGCCATACAAAAAGATATATTCTGATGTGTGTCACTCTCTCTTCCATCCTTACTATCCCATTTTCATTCCTACATTCTTCCTACTCTGTGACCAATCTCCTTAGTTTCTGGTTTATCCTTCCTGGTTTTTTTTTTTTTTTTCATAAATGAGTACAAACATGTATTCTTATATCTTCTTTCTTATATAAGGATAGCATATTACAGATATTCTGTTGAACTTTTTTTCACTTAATATTTTTCATATCAATCCAAAGCAGTTCACACAGAACTTCTTCACTGCTTTTTAGAGCAGCACAGTATTCCATTTTGTGGAGGTAACATAGTTTATTCAACCACTCTTTCTTTGCATTAATATCTCTTTTCATATGTTTATTAGTTATCTGTATCACTTCTTTAGTAAAATATCTGTTCATGTCTTTTGTCCATTTTACAACTGGATTTTTTTTTTTTTACTGTTGAGTTTTGAAAGTTCTTTATATATGCTAGTATTAAGACCTTTGTTGATATGTTTTGCAAATATTTTCTCTGAGTCTGTAACTTTCTTTTTATTGTCATAACAGGGTCTTTTGCAGTGCCAAAGTGTTTTGATTTTTTTAAAAAGATTTTGTCCATCTATTTGAGAGAAAGAGAGGACATGCAAGTGCGGGAAGGGGCAGAAGGAGAGAATATCCAAGCAGACTCCCACTGAGTGTGGAGCCTGATGCCTCATGATCCATGAGATCAGGACCTGAGTCAAAACCAAAAGATGGACACTCAACCGACTGAGGCACCCCTAAAGTCCTTTAATTTTAATGAAGTCCAACTTATTGTTTTATTTTATGTAACGTTCTTTTGGTATTATGCCTAAGACTCTTCATGTAACCTTATTTTCCAAAGATACTCTTCTATATTTTCTGTAAAAATGTTTATAGTTTTATGTTTACATTTAAATATATGATTCATTTTGAATTAATTTTTGTACATAGTGTGAGCTTTACATAGAGGTTTATTTTTTTATTCCCTATGGTTGTCCAATTTTGCCAGCACCATTTGTTGAAATGAATATCCTTCACTGGACATGAATAAATATCCTGCCTTCACTGAATTGATTTTGATCCTTTATCAAAAATTAGTTAGACTGGGCAGCCCCCGTGGCGCAGCGGTTTAGCGCCGCCTGTAGCCCAGGGCATGATCCTGGAGCCCCGGGATCGAGTCCCACATCGGGCTCCCTGCATGGAGCCTGCTTCTCCCTCTGCCTGTGTCTCTGCCTCTCTCTCTCTCTCTCTCTCTCTCTCTGTGTCTCTCTCATGAATAAATAAATAAAATCTTAAAAAAAAAAAAAAAGAAATTTACAAAAAAAAAAAAATTAGTTAGACTAGGCAATAATTTCTTTAATATGGCACCATAGTGTAAAAAAACAGAAAAATAGATAAATTTGACTTCACCAAATTTAAAAATCTTGTGCTTCAAAGGATTCCATCAAGGAAGTGAAAAAGATAGTTCACAGAATGGAAGAGAATATTTGAAAATCATACATCTGACAAGAATATATAAAGAACTCTTAGGGATCCCTGGGTGGCTCAGTGGTTTGGCGCCTGCCTTTGGCCCAGGGCGTGATCTTGGAGTCCTGGGATCAATTCCTGCATCAGGCTCCCTGCATGGAGCCTGCTTCTCCCTCTGCCTGTGTCTCTGCCTCTCTCTCTCTGTGTCTCTCATGAATAAATAAATAAAATATTTTTTTAAATAAATAAATAAAATAAAGAACTCTTGCAACTCAATAATAAAAAGACAAATAACCCAATTGAAAAATGAGCAAAGGATTTGAGTAGACATCTCTCCAAAGAAGATAGAAAAATAACCAATAAGCACATTTTAAAAACTCAATATAAAAAAACCCAAACCTTAATATCATTAGTCACTAGGGAAATGGAAATCAAAACTCCAATGAGGGGAGGAGCAAGATGGCGGAAGAGTAGGGTCCCCAAATCACCTGTCTCCACCAAACTACCTAGAAAACCTTCAAATTATCCTGAAAATCTACGAATTCGGCCTGAGATTTAAAGAGAGACCAGCTGGAATGCAAAAGTGAGAAGAGTTCGCGCTTCTATCAAGGTAGGAAGACGGGGAAAAAGAAATAAAGGAACAAAGGCCTCCAAGGGGGAGGGTCCCCGCGAGGAGCCGGGCTGAGGCCGGGGCGAGTGTCCCCAGGACAGGAGAGCCCCGTCCCGGAGGAGCAGGAGCTGCACCGACCTTCCCGGGGGAAAGGGGCTCGCGGGGAGCTGGAGCAGGACCCAGGAGGGCGAGGATGCCCTCGGGCTCCCGGGGACACTAACAGACACCTGCGCGCCCAGGAGAGTGCGCCGAGCTCCCTAAGGGCTGCAGCGCGCACGGGGGACCCGGAGCAGCTCGGAGGGGCTCGGGGGCGGCTCCGCGGAGGGGGCTGCAGGGCGGGAGCGCGAATCCACCAGCGCAGGCTCCGGAGCACAGGGCGCCGGGACACAGCCCAGGATCCCGCCTCCCCCGGGACAGGCAGAGGCCGGGAGGGCCCAGGACAGCGAGGACGCTCCTGCCCCAGCTGAGCACATCAGCGGCCCCGCCCCGGAGCCTCCAGGCCCTGCAGACGGAGTTCCTGCCGGAGCTGAATCCAGGTTTCCAGAGCTGCCCCGCCACTGGGGCTGTTCCTCCTGCGGCCTCACGGGGTAAACAACCCCCACCGAGCCCTGCACCAGGCAGGGGCACAGCAGCTCCCCCAACTGCTAACACCTGAAAATCAGCACAACAGGCCCCTCCCCCAGAACACCAGCTAGACGGACAACTTCCAGGGGAAGCCAAGGGACTTAAAGTACACAGAATAAGAAGATACTCCCCGGTGGTTCTTTTTTTGTTTGTTTGTTTTTGTTTTTGTTTTTGTTTTGTTTTGCTTTTTGATTTGTTTCCTTCCCCCACCCCCTTTTTTCTCCTTTCTTTTTCTTTCTCTTTTTCTTCTTCTTTTTTTTTTTTTTTTCGTTTTTTTTTCTTTTTCTTCCCTTTTTTTTCTCTTTCTCTTTTCTTTCCTTCTTTCTCTCCTCTCTTTTTCTCTTTTTCCCAATACAATTTGCTTTTGGCCACTCTGCACTGAGCAAAATGACTAGAAGGAAAACCTCACCTCAAAAGAAAGAATCAGAAACAGTCCTCTCTCCCACAGAGTTACAAAATCTGGATTACAATTCAATGTCAGAAAGCCAATTCAGAAGCACTATTATACAGCTACTGGTGGCTCTAGAAAAAAGTATAAAGGACTCAAGAGACTTCATGACTGCAGAATTTAGAGCTAATCAGGCAGAAATTAAAAATCAATTGAATGAGAT
This sequence comes from Canis aureus, assembly GCF_053574225.1. Classification (NCBI taxonomy): domain Eukaryota; kingdom Metazoa; phylum Chordata; class Mammalia; order Carnivora; family Canidae; genus Canis; species Canis aureus. The sequence continues at coordinate 13,742,366 of NC_135649.1, forward strand.
GCAATCCAAACTAGAAGTCCTAACGACGAGGGTTAACGAGGTGGAAGAACGAGTGAGTGACCTAGAAGACAAGTTGATAGCAAAGAGGGAAACTGAGGAAAAAAGAGACAAACAATTAAAAGACCATGAAGATAGATTAAGGGAAATAAACGACAGCCTGAGGAAGAAAAACCTACGTTTAATTGGGGTTCCCGAGGGCGCCGAAAGGGACAGAGGGCCAGAATATGTATTTGAACAAATTCTAGCTGAAAACTTTCCTAATCTGGGAAGGGAAACAGGCATTCAGATCCAGGAAATAGAGAGATCCCCCCCTAAAATCAATAAAAACCGTTCAACACCTCGACATTTAATTGTGAAGCTTGCAAATTCCAAAGATAAGGAGAAGATCCTTAAAGCAGCAAGAGACAAGAAATCCCTGACTTTTATGGGGAGGAGTATTAGGGTAACAGCAGACCTCTCCACAGAGACCTGGCAGGCCAGAAAGGGCTGGCAGGATATATTCAGGGTCCTAAAGGAGAAGAACATGCAACCAAGAATACTTTATCCAGCAAGGCTCTCATTCAAAATGGAAGGAGAGATAAAGAGCTTCCAAGACAGGCAGCAACTAAAAGAATATGTGACCTCCAAACCAGCTCTGCAAGAAATTTTAAGGGGGCCTCTTAAAATTCCCCTTTAAGAAGAAGTTCAGTGGAACAGTCCACAAAAACAAAGACTGAATAGATATCATGATGACACTAAACTCATATCTCTCAATAGTAACTCTGAATGTGAACGGGCTTAATGACCCCATCAAAAGGCGCAGGGTTTCAGACTGGATAAAAAAGCAGGACCCATCTATTTGCTGTCTACAAGAGACTCATTTTAGACAGAAGGACACCTACAGCCTGAAAATAAAAGGTTGGAGAACCATTTACCATTCGAATGGTCCTCAAAAGAAAGCAGGGGTAGCCATCCTTATATCAGATAAACTAAAATTTACCCCAAAGACTGTAGTGAGAGATGAAGAGGGACACTATATCATACTTAAAGGATCTATTCAACAAGAGGACTTAACAATCCTCAATATATATGCTCCGAATGTGGGAGCTGCCAAATATATAAATCAATTATTAACCAAAGTGAAGAAATACTTAGATAATAATACACTTATACTTGGTGACTTCAATCTAGCTCTTTCTATACTCGATAGGTCTTCTAAGCAAAACATCTCCAAAGAAACGAGAGCTTTAAATGATACACTGGACCAGATGGATTTCACAGATATCTACAGAACTTTACATCCAAACTCAACTGAATACACATTCTTCTCAAGCGCACATGGAACTTTCTCCAGAATAGACCACATATTGGGTCACAAATCGGGTCTGAACCGATACCAAAAGATTGGGATCGTCCCCTGCATATTCTCAGACCATAATGCCTTGAAATTAGAACTAAATCACAACAAGAAGTTTGGAAGGACCTCAAACACGTGGAGGTTAAGGACCATCCTGCTAAAAGATAAAAGGGTCAACCAGGAAATTAAGGAAGAATTAAAAAGATTCATGGAAACTAATGAGAATGAAGATACAACCGTTCAAAATCTTTGGGATGCAGCAAAAGCAGTCCTAAGGGGGAAATACATCGCAATACAAGCATCCATTCAAAAACAGGAAAGAACTCAAATACAAAAGCTCACCTTACACATAAAGGAGCTAGAGAAAAAACAGCAAATAGATCCTACACCCAAGAGAAGAAGGGAGTTAATAAAGATTCGAGCAGAACTCAACGAAATCGAGACCAGAAGAACTGTGGAACAGATCAACAGAACCAGGAGTTGGTTCTTTGAAAGAATTAACAAGATAGATAAACCATTAGCCAGCCTTATTAAAAAGAAGAGAGAGAAGACTCAAATTAATAAAATCATGAATGAGAAAGGAGAGATCACTACCAACACCAAGGAAATACAAACGATTTTAAAAACATATTATGAACAGCTATACGCCAATAAATTAGGCAATCTGGAAGAAATGGACGCATTCCTGGAAAGCCACAAACTACCAAAACTGGAACAGGAAGAAATAGAAAACCTGAACAGACCAATAACCAGGGAGGAAATTGAAGCAGTCATCAAAAACCTCCCAAGACACAAGAGTCCAGGGCCAGATGGCTTCCCAGGGGAATTTTATCAAACGTTTAAAGAAGAAACCATACCTATTCTCCTAAAGCTGTTTGGAAAGATAGAAAGAGATGGAGTACTTCCAAATTCGTTCTATGAAGCCAGCATCACCTTAATTCCAAAGCCAGACAAAGACCCCGCCAAAAAGGAGAATTACAGACCAATATCCCTGATGAACATGGATGCAAAAATTCTCAACAAGATACTGGCCAATAGGATCCAACAGTACATTAAGAAAATTATTCACCATGACCAAGTAGGATTTATCCCTGGGACACAAGGCTGGTTCAACACCCGTAAAACAATCAATGTGATTCATCATATCAGCAAGAGAAAAACCAAGAACCATATGATCCTCTCATTGGATGCAGAGAAAGCATTTGACAAAATACAGCATCCATTCCTGATCAAAACTCTTCAGAGTGTAGGGATAGAGGGAACATTCCTCGACATCTTAAAAGCCATCTATGAAAAGCCCACAGCAAATATCATTCTCAATGGGGAAGCACTGGGAGCCTTTCCCCTAAGATCAGGAACAAGACAGGGATGTCCACTCTCACCACTGCTGTTCAACATAGTACTGGAAGTCCTAGCCTCGGCAATCAGACAACAAAAAGACATTAAAGGCATTCAAATGGGCAAAGAAGAAGTCAAACTCTCCCTCTTCGCCGATGACATGATACTCTACATAGAAAACCCAAAAGTCTCCACCCCAAGATTGCTAGAACTCATACAGCAATTCGGTAGCGTGGCAGGATACAAAATCAATGCCCAGAAGTCAGTGGCATTTCTATACACTAACAATGAGACTGAAGAAAGAGAAATTAAGGAGTCAATCCCATTTACAATTGCACCCAAAAGCATAAGATACCTAGGAATAAACCTCACCAAAGAGGTAAAGGATCTATACCCTCAAAACTATAGAACACTTCTGAAAGAAATTGAGGAAGACACAAAGAGATGGAAAAATATTCCATGCTCATGGATTGGCAGAATTAATATTGTGAAAATGTCAATGTTACCCAGGGCAATATACACGTTTAATGCAATCCCTATCAAAATACCATGGACTTTCTTCAGAGAGTTAGAACAAATTATTTTAAGATTTGTGTGGAATCAGAAAAGACCCCGAATAGCCAGGGGAATTTTAAAAAAGAAAACCATATCTGGGGGCATCACAATGCCAGATTTCAGGTTGTACTACAAAGCTGTGGTCATCAAGACAGTGTGGTACTGGCACAAAAACAGACACATAGATCAGTGGAACAGAATAGAGAATCCAGAAGTGGACCCTGAACTTTATGGGCAACTAATATTTGATAAAGGAGGAAAGACTATCCATTGGAAGAAAGACAGCCTCTTCAATAAATGGTGCTGGGAAAATTGGACATCCACATGCAGAAGAATGAAACTAGACCACTCTCTTTCACCATACACAAAGATAAACTCAAAATGGATGAAAGATCTAAATGTGAGACAAGATTCCATCAAAATCCTAGAGAAGAACACAGGCAACACCCTTTTTAAACTCGGCCATAGTAACTTCTTGCAAGATACATCCACGAAGGCAAAAGAAACAAAAGCAAAAATGAACTATTGGGACTTCATCAAGATAAGAAGCTTTTGCACAGCAAAGGATACAGTCAACAAAACTCAAAGACAACCTACAGAATGGGAGAAGATATTTGCAAATGACATATCAGATAAAGGGCTAGTTTCCAAGATCTATAAAGAACTTATTAAACTCAACACCAAAGAAACAAACAATCCAATCATGAAATGGGCAAAAGACATGAAGAGAAATCTCACAGAGGAAGACATAGACATGGCCAACATGCATATGAGAAAATGCTCTGCATCGCTTGCCATCAGGGAAATACAAATGAAAACTACAATGAGATACCACCTCACACCAGTGAGAATGGGGAAAATTAACAAGGCAGGAAACAACAAATGTTGGAGAGGATGCGGAGAAAAGGGAACCCTCTTACACTGTTGGTGGGACTGTGAACTGGTGCAGCCACTCTGGAAAACTGTGTGGAGGTTCCTCAAACAGTTAAAAATAGACCTGCCCTACGACCCAGCAATTGCACTGTTGGGGATTTACCCCAAAGATACAAATGCAATGAAACGCCGGGACACCTGCACCCCGATGTTTCTAGCAGCAATGGCCACGATAGCCAAACTGTGGAAGGAGCCTCGGTGTCCAACGAAAGATGAATGGATAAAGAAGATGTGGTTTATGTATACAATGGAATATTACTCAGCTATTAGAAATGACAAATACCCACCATTTGCTTCAACGTGGATGGAACTGGAGGGTATTATGCTGAGTGAAGTAAGTCAGTCGGAGAAGGACAAACATTATATGTTCTCATTCATTTGGGGAATATAAATAATAGTGAAAGGGAATATAAGGAAAGGGGGAAGAAATGTGTGGGAAATATCAGAAAGGGAGACAGAACGTAAAGACTGCTAACTCTGGGAAACGAACTAGGGGTGGTAGAAGGGGAGGAGGGCGGGGGGTGGGAGTGAATGGGTGACGGGCACTGGGTGTTATTCTGTATGTTAGTAAATTGAACACCAATAAAAAAAAAAAAAACTCCAATGAGAGGGACACCTGGGTGGCTCAGCAGTTTAGTGCCTGCCTTCAGCCCAGGGCATGATCCTGGGGTCCCAGGATCAAGTCCTACATCGGGCTCCCTGCATGGAGCCTGCTTCTCCCTCTGCCTATGTCTCTGCCTGTCTCTTTGTGTGTCTCTCATGAATAAATAAATAAAATATTTTTAAAAACTCCAATGAGATAACAATTAATATCCCCTAGAATGCCTATAACAAAAAGATGGACAATAACAAGTGTTGGTGAGGATGTGGAGAAACTGAAACACTCATATACTGCTGGTGGGACGGTGAAATGCTGTAGATGCTTTGGAAAAGTTTGACAGTTACTTAAAAGTTACTTAAAAAATTAGAGTTCCTATATGACCTGAGAATTCCATGTATATATATATAGAGAAATATATATATATATATATATATATGTATATACATACACACACAAGAGAATTCAAAAAATATGTCCACACAAAAACTTGTGCACAAATGTTCATAGCAGCATTATTCATAATAGCTAAAAGTGGAAACAGTGCAAATGTCCATTAACTGATCAATGGATAAACAAAATGGAATACTTTGGAATATTATTCAGCCATAAAAAGGAATGAAGTACTAATACATGCACAACATGGGTGAACCTTGAAAACATAATGCTAAGCGAAAGAAGCTAGACACAAAAGACACATATTTTAGGATTCCATTTATTTGAAATGTGCAGAATAAGCAAATCTCTAGAGACAGAATGTAAATTAATCATTGCCAGAGTCTGAGGATGGGGGAAGGAGAGTATGAAGAATGATTGCTAATGAGTACCTGATTTCTTTTCAGGATGATGAAATGTTCTGGAGTTAGATAATGATAATGGTTGCACAACTGTGTGAATTTACTAAAAACTACTGAATTTTATACTAAATTTTTTTTAAATAAACAAAAAAAAATCTACTGAGAGTATGTGTTGCAGCATTTCTGGGATTTTGTATTCTATTCCATTGATCTATGTGTCTATTCCTCAGCCAATACCACACTGTCTTACTTATTGTATTTATATAGTAAGTCTTAAAAATAGGAATTCCTCCCACTTTATTTCTTTTTAGCCATTCTAATTCTTTTTCCCTTTCATACAGTTTTAAAAATAAGTTTGATTATATCTACAATATATATTGTTGGAGTTTTGATAGGAATTGCATTATACCTATGGATCAGTTTGAGAGGAACTGATATTTCTACCACGTTGAATCTTCCAATCCATACATGCATTACATTGCTCCATTTATTCAGTTGATTTCTTTCATTTGTGTTTAAAAATTTTTGGCATTCACTATACAGATCCTGTAATTGTTTTATTAGATTTATATCTAACTATTACAATTTTTTGGAGTGACTTAAATGGCATATTTTTTAAATTTTCATTTTCACGTGTTCTTTGCCAGTATATAGGAATATGATCGACTTGTGTGTATGGATCTTGTACACTATGACCTTGCTGAACTCACTCATTAATCCTACAAACTTTTCTTCAATTTTTAAAAAAGTTTATTTATTTATTTATTCATTTAAGTAATCTCTATGCCCAATGTGGGGCTCAATCTCACAATTCCAAGATCAAGAGTCTGATGCTCTTCTGACTGAGCCAGCTAGGCACCCTTGCAAACTTTATTTAGACTCCTTTTCTATATAGATAATCAATCATGTAATCTAAAAACAGAACTCCTAACTCTGGGCAACAAACAAAGGGTTGCAGAAGGGCAACCTGCGGAAGGGAGGTGGGTAGGGAGATGGGGTAACTGGTTGACGGGCACTGAGGAGGGCATTTGATGGGAGGAGCACTGGGTGTTATACTATATGTTGGCAAATTGAATTTAAATAAAAATGTAAATAAAGAACTGGTTTTATTTCTTCTTTCCCATATGTATGCATTTTATTTCCTTTTCTTGCCTTATTGAGCTGGCTAGGACTTCTGCTATGATGATGAAAAAGAGTGGAGAAAGCAGACATCTTTGTCTTGCTCCTGATCTTAGGGGGAAAGCACTCAATCTTTTCCTATCAAGTATTATGACAGCTGCAAAATTTTTAGACCCTTTATCAGGTTGAGAAAGTTCTTCTCTATACCTAATTTTCTAATTTTTATTTTTTGCTTATGAATGGGTGTCAAATTTTGTCACATGCATTTTCTGCATCAATATGATTGTGCAATCTTTCTCCTTTAGCCTGTTATGGAGAACTACTTTGATTTTCCAGTATTGACCTAGCTTCGTATTCCTGTAATAAATCCCACTTATTCATGATGTATAATTCTTTTTTTATATCAGAATTGCAAAGAAGGGTGCCTGGCTCAGTTGGTTAAATGTCTGACTCTTGGTTTCGGGCCATGATCTCAGGGTCCTGAGATCAAGCCCCACATTGGGCTCCCTACTCAGCAGGGAGTCTGCTTCCCCTCTCTCCCTCTGCCCCTCTTCCTGCTTGCTCTCTCTCTCTCCTCTCTCTCTCTCTCTCTCTCAAATAGATAAATAAATCTAAAAAAAAAAGAATTGTAAAGACTTGTTGAGAAAATTTGCATCTAAGATCATGAGATACATTGCTTTTCCCTTTTTTATACTGCCTTTGTCTGGTTTTGTTACTAGGGTATTAGGGTACTGTTGACTTCATATAATGAGTTGGCAAGTGTACTGCCCTCTGCTATTTTCTGGAAAAAAATTGTGCAGAATTGATACTAATTTTTCTCAAATATTTGGTAGCATTCTCCAGTGAAATGATTAAGTTCAAATTTATGAAAGCTTTTATTTTTTTATTTTTTAAAGATGTATTTATTTATTTTTGAGAGAGAGAAAGTGTGCAAGCAGGGGGAGGGAAAAGAAGAGGGA